>NC_133667.1:1839325-3208222 GCF_048934315.1 Petromyzon marinus
GAGTGGGAGAGTGAAGAGTGGAGAGAGTGAAGAGAGAGTGTGAAGAGTGTGAGAGAGTGGAGAGTAAAGAGAGTAAAGAGTGGAGCGGGTTATTGCAGCTGGCGTTGAGAGCGGGGTGGCGAGTGGAGACGGTCTCTCGCCGCGTCTCTGGGACTGCGTCGTGACGTCAGCATGCCGCCCGCTTGCGTGCTTCACTTGGCGGGCGGCCGCAGCTGCGCGGAAGAAGTCGATTTCGACGCGCCGAACAGCACAACGACGACGACGACAACAACGACACTAACGACAATAGCAACAACAACAATAGCAACAACAACAATAGCAACAACAATAGCAACAACAACAATAGCAACAACAACAATAGCAACAACGATGACGACAACGACGACAATGGCAACAACAATAACGAGAACGACGCCGACGACAATGGCAACAACAACAATAGCAACAACGATGACGACAACGACGACAATGGCAACAACAATAACGACGACGACGCTGACGACAGCAACGACAACAACAATAACGGCGCTGACGACAACAACAACGATAACAACAATGACAACAACAATAACCACAACGACAAAAACGACGACAACAAAAACAACCACGGTGGCCACGGTGACCACGGTGGCCACGGTGACCGCGGCCACGTCCGGCTCGGGTTTGCCCGGCGCGAAACGGAGCGAAACGGAGAGAAACGGAGAGAAACGAGTTAACGAGTGAACGAGTTAACGAGTTTTTTTTAACGGAGTTTAAGTGGAGAGGGAAAGTGTGATCGCTGCGAGTCACGACCACAATGACGACGACGATGAATGGCGACGCTGACGACGATGACGACGACGATGCACCGAGTCCACCGCTGAGCGGGATTTGAACCCCTGACCTCGCGATAGCGAGTCGGCATGGACGGACGGGCGGGCAAACGGGCGACGGGGTGCCGCATGTTTACCCAACGGAGAGAGCCCCGCAGTTCGCCCAGTGACGTCGTAACACACACATCACACACATACATCACACATGCACACATTACATACATCATGCACATCACACACACACATCACATACATCACGCACATCCATCATGCACATCATATACATCATGCACATCACACACATACACATCACACACACATCACACACGCACATCACACACGCACATCACACACGCACACCACATCACACACGTCACACACACACACATCACACACATCACACACATCACACACATCACACACACACACATCACATACATCATGAACATCAAACAAACATCACACACATCACGCACATCACACACATCACACACATCACACACACACATCACATACATCACGCACGTCACACACACATCACATCACACATACACACCACATACATCACGCACATCACATAAATCACGCACATCACACACACACATCACACACACACATCAGGCACATCAAACACACGCACATCACAGATAACATACATCACGCACATCACAAGCACAACGCGCGCACACACACACACATCACACACACACATCACATACATCACAAGCACAACGCGCACACACACACACAGAGAGAAACCGTGGTGCGCACAGCCACGACACAGAAAAAAAATCTCCACTGAGTGACCTCCACCTCACCACCAGGACCCCCTTACAGCCCGTCCACCCCAAACAAACCCCGGTTTAATTTGACTTAAACTTTCGTGACTGCAGGGATTCATATTCTTGTTCTTTCGGTGAAGTAACATAGATAGAAAATAATAATAAAATACAATTTTAGCTTTAAATTTTAATTGTAAATAATAAAAAAAAATTCTACTTGACTTACCAAAAGAACCAAGCATATGAACCCCGGTTTCCCAACTCTGCCACTCAGGGGGTGGAAGTGTGTGTGCGTGTGTGCGCGTGTGTGCGTGCGCATGTGTGCATGCGCGTGTGTGCGGTGTGTGCGTGTGTGTGCCGGTAGTGCAGCGGTTATTGCACCTGCCCCCAACAGTCTGTTCAGGCTATACAGGGGATCTTTGCCTTTGTACGTGCCGAGTCGACCTAGGGGAGGCTCAGGTTCCCGTTCAGGGTAGTCCGTCGCTGGCGTTGGCCGTGAGTGGGAATCCAACTCGGGTGCCGGGGTCGTGGCGCAGGGCAGCGCCGACGGCTACACTGAGCCGACTAGGCCTCAAACGCGCACCCCGGTGCGGCGTGTACAAACCATCAGCGACGGGACGACAAAGGCGGTCAGGCAGCCGCTGGGGTGTTGGCCTCCCACGCCACTCGGCGGCAGCTAGTCTCTCCGTGTCTCCCCGAGTCTCCCCGAGTCTCTCGGTGTCTCCCCGAGTATCCCCGTGTCTCCCCCGAGTATCCCTGTGTCTCCCCGTGTCTCTCCATGTCTCCCCGTGTCTCCCCGGTGTCTCTCCGTGTCTCTCCGTGTCTCCCGAGTCTCCCCCGAGTCTCCCCGTGTCTCCCCGTGTCTCCCCGAGTCTCCCCGAGTCTCCCCGAGTCTCCCGTGTCTCTCCGTGTCTCTCCCTGTCTCCGTGTCTCCCCGAGTCTCCCCGTGTCTCTCCGTGTCTCTTCGTGTCTCTCCGAGTCTCCGTGTCTCTCCCTGTCTCCGTGTCTTCCCGAGTCTCCCCGTGTCCTCTCCGTGTCTCTCCGTGTCTCTCCCTGTCTCCGTGTTCTCCCCGAGTCTCCCAGTGTCACTTCGTGTCACCGTGTCACTCCGTGTCTCCCCGAGTCTCCCCGAGTCTCCCCGAGTCTCACCGTGTCTCCCCGTGTATCTCCGTGTCTCTCCGTGTCTCTCCGTGTCTCCCCGAGTCTCCCCATGTCTCCCCGTGTCACTCCGTGTATCTCCGTGTCTCTCCGTGTCTCCCCGAGTCTCCCCGTGTCTCCCCGAGTCTCCCCGAGTCTCCCCGTGTCTCTCTGTCACCACGTGTCTCTCCGTGTCTCCCCGAGCCTCCCCCGAGTCTCCCCGAGTCTCCCCGAGTCTCCCCGTGTCTCCCCGTGTCTCTCCGTGTCTCCCCGAGTCTCCCCCGAGTCTCCCCGAGTCTCCCCGTGTCTCTCCGGGTCTCCCCGAGTCTCCCCGAGTCTCCCCGAGTCTCCCCGAGTCTCCACGTGTCTCTCCGTGTCTCCCCGAGTCTCTCCGTTTCTCTCCGTGTCTCTCTGTGTCTCTCTGTCACCACGTGTCTCCTCGTGTCTCCCCGAGTCTCCCCCGAGTCTCCCCCGTGTCTCCGAGTCTCCCCGTGTCTCTCCGTGTCACTCCGTGTCTCTCCGTGTCTGCCCGAGTCTCTCCGCGTCTCTGCGTGTCTCTCCGTGGCTCTCTGTCACCACGTGTCTCTCCGTGTCTCCCCGAGTCTCCCCGAGTCTCCCCGAGTATCCCCGTGTCTCCCCCGAGTATCCCTGTGTCTCCCCGTGTCTCCCCGTGTCTCTCCGTGTCTCTCTGTGTCTCCCCGAGTCTCCCCCGAGTCTCCCCGAGTCTCCCCGTGTCTCTCCGTGTCTCTCCGTGTCTCCCCGAGTCTCCGCCGAGTCTCCCCGAGTCTCCCCGTGTCTCTCCGTGTCTCCCCGAGTCTCCCCCGAGTCTCCCCGAGTCTCCCCGAGTCTCCCCGTGTCTCTCCGTGTCTCTCCGTGTCTCCCCGAGTCTCTCCGTGTCTCTCTGTCACCACGTGTCTCTCCGTGTCTCCCCGAGTCTCCCCCGAGTCTCCCCCGAGTCTCCCCGTGTCTCTCCGTGTCTCCCCCAGTCTCTCCGTGTCTCCCCGAGTCTCCCCGTGTCTCCCCGTGTCTCTCCGTGTCTCTCTGTCACCACGTGTCTCCCCGTGTCTCCCCGAGTCTCTCCGTGTCTCCCCGTGTCTCCCCCTGTCTCCCCGTGTCTCCCCCTGTCTCCCCGAGTCTCCCCGTATCTCTCAGTGTCTCCTCCTGTCTCCCCGTGTCTCTCCGTGTCTCTCCGTGTCTCTCCGCGTCTCTCCGTGTCTCTCTGTCACCACTGTCTCCCCGTGTCTCTCCGTGTCTCCCCGTGTCTCCCCGAGTCTCTCCGTGTCTCCCCGTGTCTCCCCGAGTCTCCCCCGTGTCTCCCCGTGTCTCTCCGTGTCACTCCGTGTCTCTCCGTGTCTCTCTGAGTCTATCCGTGTCTCTCTGTCACCACGTGTCTCTCTGTCACCACGTGTCTCTCCGTGTCTCCCCGAGTCTCTCCGTTTCTCTCCGTGTCTCTCTGTGTCTCTCTGTCACCACGTGTCTCCTCGTGTCTCCCCGAGTCTCCCCCGAGTCTCCCCCGTGTCTCCGAGTCTCCCCGTGTCTCTCCGTGTCACTCCGTGTCTCTCCGTGTCTGCCCGAGTCTCTCCGCGTCTCTGCGTGTCTCTCCGTGGCTCTCTGTCACCACGTGTCTCTCCGTGTCTCCCCGAGTCTCCCCGAGTCTCCCCGAGTATCCCCGTGTCTCCCCCGAGTATCCCTGTGTCTCCCCGTGTCTCCCCGTGTCTCTCCGTGTCTCTCCGTGTCTCCCCGAGTCTCCCCCGAGTCTCCCCGAGTCTCCCCGTGTCTCTCCGTGTCTCTCCGTGTCTCCCCGAGTCTCCGCCGAGTCTCCCCGAGTCTCCCCGTGTCTCTCCGTGTCTCCCCGAGTCTCCCCCGAGTCTCCCCGAGTCTCCCCGAGTCTCCCCGTGTCTCTCCGTGTCTCTCCGTGTCTCCCCGTCACCACGTGTCTCTCCGTGTCTCCCCGAGTCTCCCCCGAGTCTCCCCGTGTCTCTCCGTGTCTCCCCCAGTCTCTCCGTGTCTCCCCGAGTCTCCCTGTGTCTCCCCGTGTCTCTCCGTGTCTCTCTGTCACCACGTGTCTCCCCGTGTCTCCCCGAGTCTCTCCGTGTCTCCCCGTGTCTCCCCCTGTCTCCCCGTGTCTCCCCCTGTCTCCCCGAGTCTCCCCGTATCTCTCAGTGTCTCCCCCTGTCTCCCCGTGTCTCTCCGTGTCTCTCCGTGTCTCTCCGCGTCTCTCCGTGTCTCTCTGTCACCACGTGTCTCCCCGTGTCTCTCCGTGTCTCCCCGTGTCTCCCCGAGTCTCTCCGTGTCTCCCCGTGTCTCCCCGAGTCTCCCCCGTGTCTCCCCGTGTCTCTCCGTGTCACTCCGTGTCTCTCCGTGTCTCTCTGAGTCTATCCGTGTCTCTCTGTCACCACGTGTCTCTCTGTCACCACGTGTCTCTCCGTGTCTCCCTGAGTCTCTCCGAGTCTCCCCCGTGTCTCCCCCGAGTCTCCCCCTGTCTCTCCGTTTCTCTCCGTGTCTCTCCGTGTCTCTCTGTCACCACGTGTCTCCCCTGAGTCTCCCCGTGTCTCTCCGAGTCTCCCTCGAGCCATCCCCGAGTCTCCCCGAGTCTCTCCGTGTCTCTCCGTGTCTCTCCGTGTCTCTCTGTCACCACGTGTCTCCCCGTGTCTCCCCGTGTCTCCCCCGAGTCTCCCCGTGTCTCTCCGTGTCTCTCCGTGTCTCTCTGTCACCACGTGTCTCTCCGTGTCTCCCCGTGTCTCCCCCGAGTCTCCCCTGAGTCTCCCCGTGTCTCTCCGAGTCTCTTCGTGTCTCTCTGTCACCACGTGTCTGCCCGTGTCTCCCCCAAGTCTCCCCGAGTCTCTCCGTGTCTCTCTGTCTCCCCGTGTCTCCCCTGAGTCTCTCCGTGTCTCCCCCGAGTCTCTCCGAGTCTCCCCCAAGTCTCCCCGAGTCTCCCCGTGTCTCTTCGTGTCACTCCGGGTCTCTCTGTGTCACTCCGGGTCTCTCCGTGTCTCCCCGTGTCACTCCGGGTCTCTCCGAGTCTCCCCGTGTCTCCCCGTGTCACCCCGTGTCTCCCCGTGTCACTCCGGGTCTCTCCGTGTCACTCCGGGTCTCCCCGTGTCTCCCCCGTGTCTCCCCGAGTCTCCCCCGTGTCTGTCTGTGTCACCCCGTGTCTCCCCGTGTCACTCCGGGTCTCTCCGTGTCACTCCGGGTCTCCCCGTGTCTCCCCCGTGTCTCCCCGAGTCTCCCCCGTGTCTGTCTGTGTCACCCCGTGTCTCCCCGTGTCACTCCGGGTCTCTCCGTGTCACTCCGGGTCTCCCCGTGTCTCCCCCGTGTCTCCCCGAGTCTCCCCCGTGTCTGTGTCTCCCCGTGTCTCCCCGTGTCACTCCGGGTCTCTCCGTGTCACTCCGTGTCTCTCCGTGTCACTCCGTGTCTCTCCGAGTCTCCCCCGTGTCTCCCCCGAGTCTCCCCCTGTCTCCCCGATTCTCCCCGTGTCTCCCCCGAGTCTCCCCCCCCCGTCTCTCCGCGCAGAACTTGCCCCCGCGGTGTGTGGCAGGCCACACGGGGGGGGGGACCTGTTGCCTTCGTACCTCGATGGACTTGATGACGCTCTGGCGGTTGTCGTGGGAGCGCAGGTCCTTGGGGAGGTAGAGACGCACGCTGCTCAGCGCGGTGATGAGGCCCAGCGTGATCGGCACCACCTGCCATCGCCGGCGACAAACAAACGGGACGCACGCCATCATCAGCCGCCGTCATCGTCGGCCACGGTCGATCCACTGCTGGATGAAGGCCCCTCGCCAAGCCGCCGCCGCCGCCGCCGCTACCTCCCGCGATCCGGCGACGCGACACTCCGCACGGCACCGCCTGCACGCGAAACGAATTTCATCGGGCGCCACGGTGGCCAGGAGATGTTAACCATCTCGTCCGGTATGCAGGAGGTTGTTGGGTTTCGATCCCGACCCTGACGACGCCTGCTGCTGCTGTATATATTTGGAGTTTGCGTGTCTCTCTCATCATCATCACGATGACTAAGAGATGTTAACTACCTCGCCTGGTTTCCAAGAGGTCGGTGGGTTCGATGCCGACCCTGACGATGCCTGCTGTATATTTTGAGTCGGCGTGCGTCTCTCATCGTCATCATCATCATCACGGTGGCTAGGAGATGTTAACTACCTCGCCTGGCATGCAGGAGGTCGTTGGATTAGATCCCGACCCTGACGCCTGCTGCTGCTGTATATGTGGAGTTTGCGTGTCTCTCTCTCTCTCTCTCCCTGTGGGCGCGTGGATTTTTCACCGGGTCTTCTGGTTTTTCCTTCACACATTTAGAATCATCGTGTGCGTTCACAGCATTTGGCATCTGCTATAAATTTCCACTTGATCATAAGCCACTTCTGTCGAGCTATCATTTGGGACAGCCAGGTCACAAACAATAGCTCCATAGCTCAGTGTGGGCCCTTACCTGGTAAAGTAAAAATAGTAAATCGTCGTAAAATAATCATCCCTCCGTCTTCGCGACGGACGTGTTCTCTCTCTGTCTCTGAACGCGTTCAAATTCCGCGTCCTGTTCGCTCCGTTGCTAGTCCCGACCGTCGGCCGTCACCGTCCTGTCTGGCCGTGCCGTGTGCTGCTGGCCACTCGCTTTTTAGTTAGCGGCCTTCACCCCTCCCCCGCAACGACGTCGTCGTGAACCTGCCGTGGGTTCTCCAATTCCGCGTCCCGTCGACGCAACGGCTCTCGACGCAATTCAAAGCGCCGCCACGGGCAAATGCCGCCGCACAGGAAATGACGTCACCGACATGGCCGCCACGTCTCCGCCCTCGCCCCCCAACGCCACGTGACGTCGGGCGCCGCCCGCTTTGGTTCGCAGCGGAAAATCTCCCGCTCGACGATTACGGTACGCTAAAGAGACCCCGCAAGGCAGAGGCACGCGGAGGTGCGCTGCTCCGCAAACCAGCGGCCCGACGCCCACGATGCCTTGCACGCATGTCACGTGACCACCACACTTGCATGTTCAAGGCGAGCTCAAAAACGTCTTGTCGTACCGTGGCAACCCGCTCTGCGGAAACGGAGTTACGAAAAGGCTCCGAAATCGTCCCTTGGAATCCAGAATGGGAAAAACGTTGAATCCGAAACTCATCGCCAGAAGCCAGCAGCGAGAGGCCGCCACCGCCGCCGCCCACTGCCGGATTACCCTCATAGCAAAAGCAGCGACAACATATGTAGCAGCTACAACATATGTAGCAGCTACAACATATGTAGCAGCTACAACATATGTAGCAGCTACAACATATGTAGCAGCTACAACATATGTAGCAGCTACAACATATGTAGCAGCTACAACATATGTAGCAGCTACAACATATGTAGCAGCTACAACATATGTAGCAGCTACAACATATGTAGCAGCTACAACATATGTAGCAGCTACAACATATGTAGCAGCTACAACATATGTAGCAGCTACAACATATGTAGCAGCTACAACATATTTAGCAGCTACATATGTAGTAGTAGCTATGGGCCCCGCACTTTCAAGGGCCCCGCACTTTCAAGGGCCCTGCGCTAAACGCTTTCAAGCTATCAATTCCAGTTCAGTGACTCTGCACTTGCTCTATTACCGTAGTACTACACCGCCTTAAACTTTTTTTTTACGAACGACCGAGTATTTAAGGTCAGCGATTTGTCGTGTGTTATCTGGCTGTATAGCGTAATGAAAAAAAAACATACAATAACTTTACTGTGCAAGTAAAAAAAAAATGTGTATTTTCACATTTTATGCGTTTGATTTTTTTTAAAAATTTACGGCCCCTTCATAACATAATGCTGCAGGCCCCCACGCTAGCTTCATCCGGCACCGCCGCTGCAGATGCAGGGAAACCCGACACCGCACGAAGCAGCGCTGCGAAGGGGAAGCGAGAGCTAAGCTCTCCGCTGCGGGAGGCACCGGGACGGGGGGGGGGGGAAGCTGAGTAGATGGGGGGGGGGAGATAGGGGGTGGGCCAGGGAAGGAAAGTTTGAACAAAACAAGGATGAGACTGAACAAAGGGCTGCTTGGGGGGTGAGTGGGGGGGGGGGTGTGGATAGAGTTGGGGGCTGCCCCCACCCACCCCCCTCCTGGCAGCGGAGGCCGGGGCAAGAGAAGGAGGAGGTGTTCCACGGGCGAGGAGAGAGGTGGGGGAGACGGTGGGAGACGCGCGGACACACAGGGAGACACTGGGAGAGACGGAGAGATACGGATGGACACCGGGAGACGAGGAGAGACACTGAGAGACACTGGGAGACACTGGGAGAGACACTGGGAGAGACGGAGAGACACTGAGAGACACTGGGAGAGACGGAGAGACACGGAGAGACACTGGGAGAGACGCTGGGAGAGACGGAGAGACACTGGGAGAGACGCTGGGAGAGACGGAGAGACACGGAGAGACACGGAGAGATACGGAGAGACACCGGGAGACAAGGAGAGACACGGAGAGACACTGGGAGACACTGGGAGAGACAGAGACACACGGAGATATACGGAGAGCCACGGAGAGACATTGGGAGAGACGGAGTGACAGGGAGAGACACGGAGAGACACGGAGAGACACTGGGAGAGACACTGGGAGAGACACTGGGAGAGACGGAGAGACAGAGACACTGGGAGAGACACAGAGAGACACTGGGTGAGACAGAGAAACAGGGAGCGACACTGGGGGACACCGAGAGACACACGGGGACACCGAGAGACACACGGGGACACCGAGAGACACGCGGGGACACCGAGAGACACACGGGGACACCGAGAGACACACGGGGACGCGCTGCTCAGACGACCGTTCTGGCACGGCACCGCGGGGTGGCGAGGCCTGCGGGCCGCCGTGCGGGGCCCTCGCCAGGCGGCGTTTGTTTTTGCTGGGCCCTGTTTGTTTGTTCTACGCCACGGAGCCTGCGGAGAGGAATCCAGAGCCCAGTAGTTCCTGCCCAGACGGGGGGCGGGGGGGGGGGAGAGGGCCACGTGGCCGAGAAGCGCAGCGGCCACGGCCGCACCACTCACCAGCCGGCGTGGACCGCGTCGAAGTTTCGGCAGCCGGCTGAACCGGGCAAACCGCGCGACCCGAGTGCACGTTTCGAAAATAAAAACGTGGAACCGATCGTCGGCTCGTCACGCCGTCAAAGCGGGATTGTCTGACCAGCGATTGGTGGAACGCAACGCGCGGTGACCGATAAGCCCTGCTGCTGCTGCTGCTGCCACACCACTCACTTCTCTCTGCCCCCTTCTCTCTAAAGTCTCCCTCACCCATCCCTCGCACCCGCATTTCAAAACGCATCTCGCCACGGCAGAGGTCGTGGGTTCGATCCTGACCCCGACGCTTGCTGTATATTTTGGAGTTGACGTATCTCTCATCATCATCACGGTGGCTAGGAGATGTTAACTACCTCGCCTGGTAGGCAGGAGGTCTGGGTCTCTCTCCCCGTGGTCACGTGGAATGTTTCTCCGGGTCCTTCGCGTTTAAGAGTATTTGGCTGCTATGAATTGCCACATGATGAGGAGCCAAGTGATGATGAGCCAGCATTTGTGATGGGCAAATGGCTTCTGAAAAAAAAACTACATAACTCAGTGGGGCCTTACCTGGTAAAATAAAAATAGTTTGGCTTAGTTGCTCCCCTCTGCCCTCTCTCTCCCTTCTGTCCCTCTCACCGGCACCCCTGCCCCTCTCTCTCTCTCTCCGCTTCTCTCCCCTCCGCTTCTCTCCCCCTCTCCCGTCCCTCTCACCTGCATCTCCCCCTTGTCCCCGGGCCGCGGGGGCTTGGAGGCCTCGGTGTGGGGGAGCCGTGCGCTCTCCCGGGAGCAGCACAGCAGCGCCTCCACCACGTACAGCGCCTCCTGCTCCGCACTGGCGATGATCTGCGTGGCACCACCATCCAAGTTGGCACGGGGAACACGCAAAGTCACTCCATGAGTCTCCGTGCAACTCTGTGGCCCTCTGTGTAACTCTACGGATCTCCGTATGTAACTCTATGGCTCTCCCTGTGTAACTCTATAATTCTCCCTATGTAACTCTATAACTCTCCCTATGTAACTGTATGGATCTCTGTGTAGCTCTAAAACTCTATGGGCCTCTGGCTAACTATGACTCTCTATGAATATCTATGTAACTCTATGGCTCTCCCTATGTAACTCTATGACTATCTCGATGTAACTCTGTGGATCCCTGCGTAACTCGATGGATATCTGCGTAACTCCACGACTCTATGGGTCTCTGACTAACTCGATGAATCTCTACGTGACTCTATGGATCTCGGCGCAACTCTATGGATCTCCGTGTAACTCTATGGGTCTCTATGTAACTCCATAACTCTATGGGTCTTTGGCTAACTCTATTCATCTCTATGCAACTCTATGACTATCCCGATGGAACTCTATGGATCCCTGCGTAACTCCACGACTCTATGGGTCTCTAACTAACTCGATGAATCTCTACGTGACTCTATGGATCTCCGTGTAACTCTATGGATCTCTGTATAACTCTATGGGTCTCTATGTAACTCCATAACTCTATGGGTCTTTGGCTAACTCTATTAATCTCTATGTAACTCTATGGCTCTCCCTATGTAACTCCATGACTATCTCGATGTAACTCTGTGGATCCCTGCGTAACTCGATGGATCTCTGCGTAACTCCACGACTCTATGGGTCTCTGACTAACTCGATGAATCTCTACGTGACTCTATGGATCTCGGCGCAACTCTATGGGTCTCTCTGTGTGCGTGTGTGTGCGCGTGTGTCATCACCTTCGTGTTGGTCTTCTTGTGAAAGTTGACGACGACGCCCCAGCCAAAGTCGTCCTCTTCATTCTTAACCTGCTGGCGAAACGGCAGACAATGACCACCACCACCACCACCCACCACCACCACCACCACCGCCCACCACCACCACCACCACCACCCACCACCGCCATCTTCACCGCCAAAGGAAAAATAAAGAACGGCTAGTTTAACACGTAACAGTAGTAGCAGCTGTAGGGCTTCTCGCGACCAACGTTATCCGTAACAGTTTTCTTGGTTAGGCTTATGGGGTGAGATCGCGTAAGTGCGAACGTGTCGTTGAACCCCGCACACCACCGCCCGGACACGGGATTGCAAGGGGACTTTCACGTGAACAAAACGTGGCCAATCCGTCGCTCGTTCGGAAGCTCGCCGCTCGTGCGTTGCAGGGTAAACCCACAGCGGCGTTTGCAATTCCGAGCACCTGCGTGACGTTTCGCCGGCAATTACAACAGCAGCAACCGGCATCGTCAGGCGACAGCCACAAGAGATGTGGAGCAATCCTCCTCCCCTTGCCATCTCGGTCTTAAGTAGACGATAAACGTGACGCCGTCACTTGTAAATGCTGCGGCGGGTTCACCCTCCAACGCACAACCGGTGTGGTGCTGTACTAGTATACTACACTGTATACTACACTATACACTACACTACATACTAGTGCTGTAGTAGCATACTACACTGTACACTACACTATACACTACATACTAGTGCTGTAGTAGTATACTACACTATACACTACACTATACACTACACTACATACTAGTGCTGTACTAGTATACTACACTGTATACTACACTATACACTACACTACATACTAGTGCTGTAGTAGCATACTACACTGTACACTACACTATACACTACATACTAGTGCTGTAGTAGTATACTACACTATACACTACACTATACACTACACTACATACTAGTGCTGTACTAGTATACTACACTGTATACTACACTATACACTACACTACATACTAGTGCTGTAGTAGCATACTACACTGTACACTACACTATACACTACATACTAGTGCTGTAGTAGTATACTACACTATACACTACACTATACACTACACTACATACTAGTGCTGTACTAGTATACTACACTGTATACTACACTATACACTACACTTCATACTAGTGCTGCAGTAGTATACTACACTGTATACTACGCTATACACTACGTACAAGTGCTGTACTAGTATACTACACTATACACTACACTACATACTAGTGCTGTACTAGTATACTACACTATACACTACACAATACACTACACTATATACTCGTGCTGTAATAGAATACTACACTATACACTACACTATACACTGCACTATACACTACACTATATACTCGTGATGTACTAGTATACTACACTATACACTACACTATACACTAGTGCTGTACTAGTAAACTACACTATATATTACACTATACACTACACTATACACGTGCTGTACTAGTATACTACACTATATATTACACTATACACTACACTATACACTACACTATACACTAGTGCTGTACTAGTATACTACACTATATACTACACTATACACTACACTATACACTACACTACACACTAGTGCTGTACTAGTATACTACACTATATACTACACTATATATTACACTATACACTACACTATACACTAGTGCTGTACTAGTATACTACACTATATACTACACTATATATTACACTATACACTACACTATACACTAGCGCTGTACTAGTAACGAATTGGCCACGTTCTGTTTACGTGACAAACCCCTTACTCATTGGCCGTGTCAGGTGGCGGCGGGTTTAACGACACATTTATTTATACTCATGCGATCTGAACCCAACAAAAAACCTCCATTATGGATAAAGAACAGCCGTTTGCCCCATTATTTTGGCTATGAAAACAGGGGTTGCGTTACGACATTCAAACATAAAAATCCAGGTGGTCCTCTACTCACGATGGAGATGGTTACGACGACCCCATCGTAAGTCAAAAACATCGTAAGTCGAAGATGGCCTGGCCTACCCAGGAGACTTAAAGAATGTTGATAATTTAGCAAAACAGGGCAATTTACAGTGCCGTACTGTATAAACTATATACTGTATGTATTTATTAATTACGATACTGTATTGCACAGTAAAATTTAAAGGAAAAAAACAAGGTCAATTCTTAGCCTACCTATATGAACTGCAATTTAATAGAAAGTTTTTTTTCAGGAAACAATCCTATCTGCTATATATATTAAAAAAAAAACTTTAAAACATGCATTGAACGTATCTTATCTTGGTAACCCTAAAATGAAATCGCTAAAATATTTAACAATGTTGTCGTTTCGCCATCGTAAGATCGAAATATCGTGAGTCGGACCACCGTAACTCGGGGACTGTCTGTAGATACCTTTAACCAACTGTGCTCTGGTCTGAACACCGGTGGTGACACTAGGCCATCAACAAGTAGTCTCTGGTATAGGCCAATCAGTTTGACAGACAATGCGTACATTATTATTATTACCACAAGCACGTGTGGTTGATGCAGACTTGCTTCCTTACAAAAGGTATCATTTTTCGATTTAAAGCTTTCGTGACTGCAATGACTCATCTTCTTTGGTTCTTTCGGTAAAGTCACGTAGAATGAGAATAAAATAATAAATTGATAAAATAAAATTTATTATTTTATTCTCATTCTACGTTACTTTACCGAAAGAACCAAAGAAGAAAAGGTATCATGTATACTCGCCGTTTGATTTCCATGGAAGGGTAAAACCTATTCTTATTTTTCGCACTTTGATACTGGCCACAAAAAAAACGGGTCCCATGACACCACCTCCAACACAACGACGACAGCGGCACGCCAAGGAGCGGCTCTCCCGCGCTCGGAAAGGTGGCGACGTTCAAATCCGGGTCGTTGTGCGGGGGTCGACTCGGCCCATCATCCCCCTCCCTCCGCGGTGGATAAAGCAGGCGTGCCGCTTCGTGGGGAGGAAAGTTCGACGGCGGTTGTCCAATGGACTGAGCGGGGTTGGCGGGGGGGGGGGCGGTGGCACGAGAGGCAGAGGCCTCGACGCTTCGGTGGAAAAAAATAAATAAATTCCATCCTTCGGTTGATTCCACGGCAGGGCCCTCCGCTCGCAATCTCAAAATAAAAGCAGCCGTTTCCATATTTATTAACTTTTTCCTTAGCTTTTGACATTTCATGAAACGCTCCCCCATCTCTCTCTCTCACTGGCCCCCCGTATCAAACGCATCGTTGAGAAAGAAAATAAAAACCCCACAACGCTGGCTGGAATCATCCGGTTTCGCCAAAAACGCAATAAACGCTACAAACTCTGGGTGGATTTCTCTGATCCGAGCGATGCCGGGGCAACCGGTGACATTTATCGTTTCCTTGCGCGCGGGGCTTAAGGGGAGGCTCGTGGCCCCGTCGCGAGCCCACGCACGTGCGCAGCGAACAAAGGGGAGCTCAGTTGCCACCGCATCGCACATCCCCCCTGAATGTCACGTTCACGATTACCCCACAAATACCACATTCACTGCTACCCGTCGCCGCCGCCAGAGACGCACGTGCGTACGTGCGTACGTACAAACGCGCGGTCGCACGACGACCGGCAGAGCGTCATCAAGTCCATCGAAGAGCTCCCCCCGGGCCCCCCCCCGAACCGCCCCGCTTAGCCTTTAACAGACGGTCGGAGCAAGCGCTGCTAAGAGAGTAAGAGCGTACGAAGGCCAGGCACTGTGGCACGCAAAACAGGATGGTGGGTGGGTGGTCAGCACCACGCCCGGCCTGCCTTTGTCTCCACAGTGGCGAAGATTTTTACACAACCGCACCATCAGGTAACTCATTTGAGGCCGAGTCTACCGTCGAAAGGCTCAGATAATCGTCGCCGGTGTCTGTGGCCGCCGAACGGGACTCGAACTCGGGTCGCCGGGTTCGCGGCGCGCTGACCACTCCACACCACTGCTCCTGTTCCTTGCCGGCCTTCATCGCTGCTACTCGCGAACCCGCAGTTGCCTCAACCGTCTGTTAAAGGTTGTGGGGTGGGGGCATCTTTCTCTTTGTTTGTGCCTCAATGCCCCCGCGCGTGCACGGATGCCTGCCGCTCTGCGGAGAGGCCGTGCCCTGCGCCAAAACGAACGCGAACCACCGAGGGAATTTGCCAAACCGACGAGCTCAAAGGGAACGAGCGAGCGCGGACGGTCGTGGCCAATGTGGCTACGGTTAACGGTAAAACACATCACTCAGCTGCCCCCCCCCCCGGGGGGCCACGCAACGCTCCGAGCCACCGCATCAATCCGGCGTCGGCGCGGCAAAGACGGATCGCCAAGGTGCTGTTAGCGAGCGCCTATTGAGGCTGGCTCGGTCCCCTTGGGACCCCCGCCCCCCCCTCGCCCAGCGGGGCGGCGGCCATCGTGTGAGTTACGTGGCCAATATCACGGCGCTAATGGAAGGCAGATTCCCGGGGAACACGGAGGGTGACGGGTAGCAGCGGGAGGGGGGGGGAAAGAATCGAATTGACCAAGTGCTCGCGCACAAGCTGGTGCACGCAGACACGAGCGCGCGCACGCTCGCGCACACGCTCGCACACACGCTCGCACACACGTAAGCAGATGTGCGCAACACAACAAACAGCCCACTGACGGGAGCATGTCTGGATCTTTCGAAGGATTCGCGAGCTCCTCAGCACAATCCAGCCCGGGTGAAACCCAGCATGGATCGTAGTCAAGCACGTGTAGCCTTCACAGACTGTAGGGGCAAGTGCTGTTAGCGAGCAGCACCTACGAAGGCCGGCACGGCACACACGAGGGGGTGGGAGGCCAGTGCCACGCCCGACTGCCTTTTTCTCCCTAGTGGCGATGTTTACTACACACCGCACCAGGTACTCTGGTTTGCCGGGTTCGTAGCACGGCGCGCTAACCCCTACACTATCGCTTTCCACATGCGGACACACGTACACACACTCGGCCGCTCACTCGCTCACCCTCTCACTCGCCCGCTCACTCGCCCTCCCTCTCGCTCGCCCACTCACTCACTCTCCCTCTCGTTCACTCGCTCACCCTCTCACTCGTTCACTCGCTCACCCTCTCACTCGGTCACTCGCTCACCCTCTCACTCGGTCACTCGCTCACCCTCTCACTCGCTCACTCGCTCACCCTCTCACCCTCTCACTCGCTCACTCGCTCACCCTCTCACTCGCTCACCCTCCCTCTCACTCGCTCACCTTCCCTCTCACTCGCTCACTCGCTCACCCTGTCACTCGCTCACTCGCTCACCCTCTCACTCTCTCACACGCTCACCCGCTCACTCGCTCACCCTCTCACTCGCTCACCCTGTCACTCGCTCACCCTCTCACTCGCTCACCCTGTCACTCACTCGATCACCCTCTCACTCGCTCACTCGCCCTCCCTCTCCCACCGGCGCGCACCTTGACCATGCGGCCCGGCTGCAGAAAGGGGATGCAGTACTTGGGGCGGCGGACAAACTCCTCGACGTCACGGGCGAGGCGCGCCAGCTGCTGCCGGATCTTGTAGTAGGCGCAGACGCTCTCCTCCTCGGGCACCTGCGTGCTGTTGTACATCTGCTCCAACATCTTCAGCTCTGCGGCGGGATGGGAGAAGCGGGGGCATTCTCCGTCACGGACGGCCACGACGCTCTCGGGCCGAGATTCCGAGCGTCGTTGGTTTGACGCATCCTCACCGCACCACCCCCCCCGCCCAGATTCGCACGGTCGGCTACGTGCCGCCCGAAGGAAGTTCCACGCACGCACGCGAGGCGAGGGACGCGCTCGAGGGAGGCCGGGACGAGCCTCGTTCGCTCGAGCGACCGGGGGTGACCGCAGCTGCGCCCAACGCAACCGAGAGAAATCGGACATCGCTCGCCGGCAGCCGAATGACCGAGCAGCCTTGTGCCGCACGGGGACGGCTGCCGCTGGGGGGTGCCGCCCCCCTCAAATCTGTCGAGCGGCGAGAAGCGCCCCCCCCCCCCAACCGGGCGCAGAGGAGGGTGGCTCCATGAGAAGCAAGCTCAGCGTCATGACGGTTTACCATCAGCATCATGGTTAGCAGCAGCAGCATCATCATCAGACTATAATAATAGGGTTTTCCCCGTTTTTTCTGGCAACAAAACTGAAACCTTTTTACAAGGATTCATGTCTGCATTAACCACAATATCTAAACTGATTGGTCCACACCAGTTTCAAGGACAATGCATATATTATCAGAGTGTGTGTTTTTTGTTAGCATTTTGACTGCAGATATTGTTTTGTAGGCAGAAAAAAGGGGAAAACCCCTATTATTATATTTTGGTACTGGCAAAGGAGGTCTAATGATGTAGATATCATCAAACTACTATTCTTTATTATACCAGGTAAGGCCCAATGAGCTACGTAGCTCTTTTTCAGAAGTGACCTGGCCACAAATCATAGCTCAACGAAGTGGGTCATCACGTGGAACTTTATCACAGCAAAATACTTTAAAAGCACGTTTCTCGATGTGGAGGAAAGAAACGGGAGGACCCGGAGAAAAATCCACACGACAACGCAAACTCCAAATAAACAGCAAGCGTCAGGGTCGGGATCAAACGCACGACCCTCCTGTTTACCAGGCGAGGTGGTTAACATCTCCTAGCCACCGTGATGATGATGAGAGAGAGAGACACGCAAACTCCAAATAAACAGCAAGCGTCAGGGTCGGGATCAAACCCACGACCCTCCTGTGTACCAGGCGAGGTGGTTAACATCTCCTAGCCACCGTGATGATGATGAGAGAGAGAGAGAGACGCAAACTCTAAATATACAGCAGCAGCAGGCATTGTCCGGGTCAGGATCGGATCCATGCCCTCCTGTATACCGGGCGAGGTGGTCAACATCTCCTAGCCACCGTGATGATGATGATGATGAGAGAGAGAGAGAGACGCAGACTCAAAATATACAGCAGCAGCAGGCATTGTCCGGGTCAGGATCGGATCCATGCCCTCCTGTATACCGGGCGAGGTGGTCAACTTCCCGCCACCGTGGCGCTCATCATGGTCAGCAGCAGCATTGCAAACGCGGCACAGGATATGACGCGGCCTGGCGGTGGCGCGCTCGCCACTTTGTGGCAGAGGCTCGTGGTTCGAGCCCGACGACAGCCCTGGTTAACACTGCGAGTGCGACAGCAGTAGTTGACAAGGGCCCGTGCGTGCCGGCGACACGGCCCGAATGCTCTTGCACAACAATTGGAACCGTACGCACGCTGAACTTCTCTTGCGCCGTACGTGCCGAATTCGTGGCCACGGCCGACCGCGCGGCAACGCGGCGCCCCCTAACCTGGCACAACCACGGGCTCGTCTCGCCGGGCAGGGCACGCGAGCTCGCGTTGGCGACCGCCCGCAGCGAGGGATGATCCACCGCCGCTCGGGTGACGCGGCCGGCCCCGGCGGGCACGGCGATTGGCGCGGCGCGGGCGACGCAACGGGCGCGGGCAATTACCGCCGTCGTCAACCACCCGGCGGTGGTCACTGAGGGGGCGGCCGCGTTTCCACGTGACCCCAGCCGACCCTTCCTCCGGCCCCCCCCCCCCTGCTTTAGGGTGACCGGTGGAACGCGGCGGTTAGAGAGAGAGAGGGGACCCCGTGCCCGCACGCCCGTTGCCGGCGTTGCCGGCGCGGTCATCTCCGTTACACCGACGCCGTCGCCTCCCCCCCCCCACCGCCTCCAGCCCGCCCGACCGCTGCTGTGAATGCGCCGCTTTGAGTTCGGCAACAATGGAAGATCGCCGCGTGCGTCTGTCTCCAATTGTCACTTCCAACGACACCGCGCGCACCCCCCCCACCTCCTCCCCCTCCGTGTCACCCCACGTACCCTTCAACCTCGTGACCCTGGGGGGGGGGCGGCTGGAGTTGTTGTTACTGCACGAGACCCAGCGAGTCACGGCTGCCCCTCCAGCACGCAGAACGCTCGGCGATAACGAAGAGCGAGGAGCGAGGGAAAAAAATCGTGACAACCCCTGCCGCCCCCCCCCCCCATCATGATTGAGAGGAGCGGCTCTCTTTGCGCCAGTGCCAAGTTGGTTTTGAGGATAAACAGAACGCGCTCGCCCGCTCTGGGATCCGCCACGACCCCCGCCCGCTCGCTCGCCCGCCCCGCTCGCTCGCCCGCCCGCCCCGCTCGCCCGCCCCGCTCGCCCGCCCCGCCCGCTCGCCCCGCTCGCCCGACCGCGCAGGGGTCCACCACGGCCCCCGCGCTCGCACGGCGGCCCCGATACCCACGCAGAGCCACGCGACGCGGACAAAGATCCCCCAGGTAGCCGCTCGCGCACTGCTGGGGGCAAGTGCTTCGACGGCGCGGCCACGAGAGGCCGCTGTGGCCAGGCACGAGTGGAGCGAGGTGAGAGGGGGAGAGGGATGGTAGAGTGCGTGGAGGAGGGGGGCCAGGTGAGTAGGGAGTCGGGCCAGGTGAGAGGTGAGTTTGGCCGGGTGAGTGGGGAGTGTGGCCAGGTGAGAGGGGAGTGTGGCCAGGTGAGTGGGGAGTGTGGCCAGGTGAGAGGGCAGTGTGGCCAGGTGAGTGGGGAGAGGGGCCAGGTGAGTGGGGAGTCGGGCCAGGTGAGTGGGGAGTCGGGCCAGGTGAGTGAGGAGTGTGGCCAGGTGAGTGTGGCCAGGTGAGTGTGGCCAAGTGAGTGAGGAGTGTGGCCAGGTGAGTGAGGAGAGGGGCCAGGTGAGAGGGGCCAGGTGAGAGGGGAGTGTGGCCAGGTGAGTGAGGAGTGTGGCCAGGTGAGTGTGGCCAGGTGAGTGTGGCCAGGTGAGTGGGGAGTGTGGCCAGGTGAGTGGGGAGAGGGGCCAGGTGAGTGGGGAGAGGGGCCAGGTGAGTGGGGAGTGTGGCCAGGTGAGAGGGGAGTGTGGCCAGGTGAGTGTGGCCAGGTGAGTGAGGAGTGTGACCAGGTGAGTGGGGAGAGGGGCCAGGTGAGTGTGGCCAGGTGAGTGTGGCCAGGTGAGTGAGGAGTGTGGCCAGGTGAGTGGGGAGTGTGGCCAGGTGAGAGGTGAGTGTGGCCAGGTGAGTGAGGAGTGTGGCCAGGTGAGTGGGGCCAGGTGAGAGGTGAGTGTGGCCAGGTGAGTGGGGAGTGTGGCCAGGTGAGAGGTGAGTGTGGCCAGGTGAGAGGTGAGTGTGGCCAGGTGAGTGGGGAGTGTGGCCAGGTGAGTGGGGAGTGTGGCCAGGTGAGTGTGGCCAGGTGAGTGGGGAGTGTGGCCAGGTGAGAGGTGAGTGTGGCCAGGTGAGTGAGGAGTGTGGCCAGGTGAGTGGGGCCAGGTGAGAGGTGAGTGTGGCCAGGTGAGTGGGGAGTGTGGCCAGGTGAGAGGTGAGTGTGGCCAGGTGAGAGGTGAGTGTGGCCAGGTGAGTGGGGAGTGTGGCCAGGTGAGTGGGGAGTGTGGCCAGGTGAGTGTGGCCAGGTGAGTGGGGATTGTGGCCAGGTGAGAGGTGAGTGTGGCCAGGTGAGTGGGGCCAGGCGCTGCCGTGGGCCACCAGACCCTTGGCGGAAATCTTTCTGCGAGAGGGGTGGGTAGGGGGGGGATAAAAACCCCGCAGTCAGCATTTCTCCGGCGGTTAATAAACACGAGGCGACTTTAAACAGCAGCAGGAAGGAAAATAAACAGGGGCCTAAACAAGTGTGTTTGACAAGGATCTCCCCGAATGTTTTCAGCGTCTTGATGGGGGGGGGTGGGGCGGTCACGGCGTGTCCATGGCGAGCTGTGGTGTGCGAGCGGTGGTGTGGCGGTGAGTGCTTCGCCGCGCTACGAAGCCGGCGACCCGGTTCGATTCCCGCTGACGGCAAATGCCCGGTGATGATTATCTGAACCCGGTCCTGGGCCTCCCCGCTAGGTCGGTCGACTCGGCCTCAAATGAGTACCCGGTGCGGTGTGTAAACATCGCCACTGGGGAGACAAAGGCGGCCGGGCGTGGTATTGGCCACCCACCCCCTCGTGTGCCGTGCGGGCCTTCGTAGGTGCTCGCTGACAGCACTTGCCCCAACAGGCTGTTCAGGCGACACGGGGGGATCTTTGTCTTTGTTAGTCACCGCAGCACCGCTCGCCAAATACACACAAACACGCTTCATATGCATACGCACACCAAGGCACACAACAACTCACAGACACAAAGACACCAAACAATATAAACACATGTTCTTTGGGCCTTTCGGTAAAATCACGTTGATAGGTTCAAAGAAAATTAAGTCGTCGCTTTTTTGTTCTTTTCTTTGAACCTATCTAAAGTCACCGAAAGACCCAAAGAACGTGCATTCCTGCAGTCACGAAAACTTTAAGTCAAAATATAAACACACACATAAACACGCAAACCCACACCATATGCACACACTATACACACAGCCTCAAGAACTTCACATTATTCATTAATAAACGCGTAACTCTTGTAACCTGGGTTCTCACGAGTGTGCAATGTTCCTGAACCCTAACCCTCCTACGCAAAGGCAAAGATCCCCCGTGTAGCCTGTAACAGACTGTAGGGGAAAGTGCTGTTAGCGAGCACCTACGAAGGCCGGCACGGCACACGAGGGGGTGGGTGGCCAGCACCACGCCCGACCGCCTTTGTCTCCCCAGTGGCGATGTATACACACGGCACCAGGTACCCATTTGAGGCCGAGTCGACCTAGGGGAGGCCCAAGCCCGGTTCAGATAATCGTCACCGGTGATGGCCGTGAGCGGGAATTGAACTCGGGTCGCCAGATCGCTACACCACCCCTCCACGCACGCTCACTACACATTCTCTATACAGTCACTACACACTCACACGCTCAACTCGACATACACTCCAAAGACACACGCACACTCACACACATTCATTCACTCGCACGCACACACACACACAGAACTCCAGGCCAAGAGAATGATGATGATCATGACGGCGGCGGCTGCTTCAGTCCGTGCGGGCGAAGTCAACTTGCCCTTGGAGAAGCGCGAGAGTTTGGGGGGAGCGTGGTGGAGGGGGTGTGTGGTGGGTGGGTGGGGGACGTAACGGAACCGCGGGGCAATTGTTGTTGTTGCCGCTGCCACCACCGTGAGGGGGGGGGGGGGGGGGGCTGCAGCCGGAACTTTTTATGCCGAAACCGAGAAACGGAAACGACTCGCCCCCCCCCCCGTAGCGAGGAATCTGAGCCGGCGAGCCGAGCGGTGGCGGGACCGAGCGACGCGAGCGGCGGCCGGCGCTGGCGAGCGGTGCCCCCTGCTGGGCGGAGAACAGTATCGCCCCAGTCGCTCGCTCGCTCGCCGCCACCACCACGCAGACCCCGACCAACGCCGCACCGCCCGCAGCCCGGATCAAAGCGACGGGGAGGAACATCGCGTTTGCTGTAGGGCGCCATCTCGTCACCTCGAGCGGGGGGTGGGCTCGGGGACGGCGTTCGTACAGCGTGCGAGCGGGGCGGTGCGCGCGGACGCGGCTGCCGGCGGTAGCGGGGAAGCACGGAGGAGCTCGCCGATAGGGCCGAGCGTGGCACGCAGGGCCCACCCCACGAGGGCTCGACGCGCCGAGGGGACGGCAGCGGCGGATGATCGACCTTCGCCACCCGGGCACCGCGGTGGATGAGATGTTTATTACCTCGTCTCTCTCTCTCTCCCTTTCCCCGTGGTGGTCGCGTGTTTTTCCCTCCACGTTTAGAATCGACGTCACGCGTTCAAAGGACTGCTGCTGCTGCTGCCGCGTGACGTCATTTATTTAAAGGCCACCGTCTCATGCTCACGTTGCATCGCGGCTCTCTTTTTAACAAATTCGAAACAATATGCCTCTTGTTGATGTTTTGGTTGCCTACCCCCTGGTTTAGAGTTTTTTGGCTGCCGTTATAAAATTTCCACATGATGACGATGATGACGATGACGACGATGACGACGATGACGACGATGACGACGATGACGACGATGACGACGATGACGACGATGACGACGAGCCCACTTCGTTGAGCGATCATTTGCGACGACCAGGTCGTTTCCAAACAAACAAAATAAACACCCAAGTAGCCCAGCGGGCTCTTACCCGGTAAAATAGAAAATAGTTTTGGTCAGCGGTTGTGGGGGTTAGCGGTGGTGGCGGCAGCCGTGGCCTTCTCTGGATGCCCAGAAATCACAGAGCAATCGGCCATCTCACCTGTCCAGAGAGGTACGCTCGACCGATGCTGCGTCTGAATCTCCACGCGCAGGGGGGAGGAGGAAGAGGAGGCGGGTGGCGGGGGGGTGGAGGAGGAGGATAGGGGGAGGAGGGGGGGTGAAGGAGGAAGAGGGGGGTGGAGGAGGAGGGGGGGTGGTGGAGGAGGATGAGGGGGGGGGGAGGAGGAGGATGAGGAGGGGAGGAAGGAGGGGGGGTGGAGGAGGGGTGAAGGAGGAAGAGGGGGGTGGAGGAGGAGGGGGGGGTGATGGAGGAGGATGAGGGGAGGAAGGAGGGGGGTGGAGGAGGAGGGGGGGTGGAGAAGGAGGATGAGGAGGGGGGGAGGAGGGGGGGGGGAGGAGGAGGGGGGGTGGAGAAGGAGGATGAGGAGGGGGGGAGGAGGGGGGGGGAGGAGGAGGGGGGAGGAGGAGGAAGGGGGGTGGAGGAGGGGGTTGGAGGGGGAGAGGAGTGGAGGAAGAGAGGAGTGGAGGAGGAGGAGGGGGGGGGGTTGAGGAGCGGGGGTGGAGGAGGAGTGGGGGTGGAGGATGAGGAGGGGGGGAGGAGGGGGGGGGAGGAGGGGGGGTGGAGAAGGAGGGGGGAGGAGGAGGAAGGGGGCTGGAGGAGGGGGTTGGAGGAGGGGGGGAGAGGAGGGGTGGAGGAAGAGGGGGGTGGTGGTGGTGGTGGAGGAGGAGGAGGGGGGTGGGTTGAGGAGCGGGGGTGGAGGAACGAGCCAACTCACTGGTAATCATGTCGGGCAGGGCCTTGTACTGCTGGAACTGGCAGAAGGACTTCTCCAGCATGTACTCGGGGTTGATCTCCTCGACGCGCAGCAGGTTCAGCACCATGTTGTACGTCAGGTGGAAGGCGCTGTTCAGGGGGTCCGGCAACCCCTGGGGGAGGGGGGGCACAGATGATCGGGGGGGGGGGGGGCGGTGGTGGTGGGGAGGAGGAGGAGGCGGCAAGCAAAGCCGGTCGTCAAGAACGAGACATTTTACAGATTTACTTCTCCAGGAGAGGCCACGGCGAGTCGTAAGGGCTCCCTTTTAAGGAGGGTGCCTGTCGCTGCTGCACAAGCGGCTTGCGGTTCGCAGACACGGCAGGCTGCAGTTCGCAGACACGGCAGGCTGCGGTTAGCAGACACGCAGGCTTGCGAAAGAACCAAAGAAGGCTTGCGGTAGTTTTGCAGTCGGGAGGCGATGCCTGCTCAGAGTTCCACCACCGGAACAAATTTGCAGGTATTTTTTAAAAAAGTATTTTACTTAGGTGAATTTGGACCGCGGCGCCGGCACACACGGCCTACACCGACGATGACCAAGCGTGGAATGGAGGTGGTCAGAGAGAGAAGCCCGGCTCTGCGCTTCTTTTGCCTAAACTCCAGCACGCATGGCAGAGCGGGTGGGAGAAGTGCCGCCCGTTCTGCTGGGATGCCACGGGTAGCTCCGTGATATCCGCTTCCGGGGGCCGTTCTCAAACACCAAGGGTGGCGCAGCACTCTACGAGAGAGGTGAATGGATTCTTTGTTTGGGTCTCACGGGGGGGGGGGGGAGAATCCAGAGATCTTATGAATCTTCGTGCGATCTGCCAACCCCACGCCTCCTAAAAAATGATTTGCACCCTCACCACCATGACCATCACTACACCACTACCCCCTGCCATCACCGCCACCACCCCCGCCACAACCACCACCGCCCCCACCACCGCCACCACCGCCATCACCGCCATCACCGCCACCACCCCCACCACCGCCATCACTACCCCCCGCCACCGCCACCGCTTCGCCCCACCTTGAGCAAGGACTTGCCGATGGCCGGGTTGAGTTTCTCGTCCACCATGAGGATGACAATGCCGCGATCGTCCATCCCGCGGCGTCCCGCTCGCCCCGACATCTGGATATACTCGCCCGAAGATATCTGCCGCGAGAAGATGGTGGGGGGAGGGGCGGGGGGAGGGGCGGGGGGAGGGGCGGGGGGAGGAAGGTGGGGGTTGAGCGAGGCACACGTGCACAAACGCACGTTCGGAAAAATCACGGCACTCTCCGAATGACGGCGGCGACGACGACGACCGTGCCGTGTCCCCAGAAGCTCTCGGGGCTATCGGTATCAGAATCAAATTATTGATAACTGCAGGAGGAATATTCTTTGGCTCTTTCGCTAAAGTCGCGCAGATAGGTTCAGAGAAGGACAACAAAAAGCGGCGACGTTTCGATGGCAACACAAGCGGTCGCCATCGACTGATCATCAAATGACGACGAACGAGCGTGTGGCGCTCGAAACGTCGTAGCTTTTTTGTTTATTTTTTCTTTGAACCTATCTACGTGCGTGACTTTCACCGAAAGACCCAAAGAATCTGAATTCCTGCAGTCACGAAAGCCTTAAGTGCAGGAGGAATCCGATGCGCTATAAAGCTCTCGTTTTCACGGATGTCCAGTAGGGGCACGGCGTCAGAGCGTTCCAAACAACAAACAGTACACAAACCGCAACAGCAGCGCAAAGTACGAGAAAGTTAAACAAATCACCCAGACACATACAAATACAACAACTTAACCATCGCTGCCCTACCCAGGCAAAGCCCCGTCACCGAGGTTATTAACTTGTTTTCCCGAAGCGACCTGCCCATCACAAATGATGATGGCCGCTCAACAAAGCAGGGCCCCCCCCCACGTCGTTTGGACATTTACAGGAGCAAAATGATCAATATCGTCTCAACGCGCACGTTTACTCAATGTTGGAGGGGACAAAAAACCGGCGGGGTGGCTCGGTGGGTTGTAGAGAGCGTGGCGTCGCCTGCGGACAAGCCGTGCTAACCCGTACGGCTACACCAGGGGTGGGTAACGTTCGGCCCGTGGGCTGTATGAGGCCCGCAAAATCATTTGTGTCTCTGGCCCTGCCAAGGCAACCGCAGGCGGGACTCGAAATTTAAGAAATCTAGGAGAGCAAACCTAGAAAAGCAGTTTGCGAGTAGCAGCAACATCGTCAACACCAGCTAACATCTTCACACGCCTCGCCAAAGAGAAAGCAGTTCCAGCCATCGCATTAGGGGCGAGTTAATTAAATGTTTAAGTTGATAATTTTGTATGGCCCGCGAGTTATGTTATAAATATCCAAATGGCCCTTGGCAGAAAAAAGGTTCCCCACCCCTGGGCTACAACGCAATTCCTTGTACGGGGAAACTGAGTTTTCCAGGTCTAGCTGTTTCAATACGGGCGGCAAACGTAAAACACAAATTGTGTCAATTTGTTTGCGTTTCTCCCCGGTGATGGGACTTTGCCGGATAAGGGCACGGAGGTGACCAATAAGGTCTGAACTGGTCTGTCATAAGGTAGGGCACTGGTAAGGAGTTTACAGGTATGTAGTGGTGTATAGTAGTGCATAGTGCAGTGTATAGTGTAGTGTTTAATAGTGTAGTGTATAGTAGCGTACCTGTCAACCCATACGGTTTAGCCGTATTCTTATACGGGTAAACAAAATGTGTCTCTATGTTTGTGTTTCTCCCTTGTGATGGGACTTTGTAGGATGAACGTTGAGATTTAGGCGACCAATGAGGTCTGATTTCGGTCTGTAACAAGGTAGGCACTGATAAGGGATTGACAGGTTTGTAGTGCTGAGTGTACTAGTGGTGAGTGTAGTGCTGGTGAGTGTACTAGTGGTGAGTGTACTAGTGGCGAGTGTACTAGTGGCGAGTGTACTAGTGGCGAGTGTACTAGTGGCGAGTGTACTAGTGGCGAGTGTACTAGTGGCGAGTGTACTAGTGGCGAGTGTACTAGTGGCGAGTGTACTAGTGGCGAGTGTACTAGTGGCGAGTGTACTAGTGGCGAGTGTACTAGTGGCGAGTGTACTAGTGGCGAGTGTACTAGTGGCGAGTGTACCAGTGGCGAGTGTACCGGTGGCGAGTGTACTAGTGGCGAGTGTACTAGTGGTGAGTGTACTAGTGGTGAGTGTCTATTTGTTTGTGATGGGACTTTGTAGGATGAACGTTGAGATTTATAAGGGCACGGGGTGGCCAATAAGGTCTTTAACAAGGTAGGCCACTGATAAGGGGTTCACCGGTATGCCTTCACTGCCGGCAGGAAAGAGTTTAGCGCGAAGGGACCGCACCATGCGTTTCACTGGCACGGGGGGTCCCCCCCAAACAGCAGCGCGCAACTTCACGCTGAAATCTCCTTCTTCCTCGTAGCGATGGCATCTCGACAAGAGTCGTCGCGTCATCCGCACCCCCCGATGAGCACGGTTGGCTACGTACGGTGCTAAAGAAGTTCGCCATACGTACGCACGTAGAGTCACGCCCCACCTCCCCCCACGGATCAACACGCGAGGGGACTGACGGGCAGAGCCGATGCATAAAAACGCTTCCCCCGCCTCAAAGCAGAAAGCACGAGATGCACCATCATAACACAACGGGAACACCAGCGACCTACGTATCCGGGAAGCCGGTCCATCGACTCGCCATCAGCGGAGGGTTTTCGACCCCCCTTACGGTAAAAGAGGGCGAGCGAGCGAGCGGGCGAGCCGCTTTTGGAGGGCACTCTCGCCGCGCCGCTCGACCTGCCATCCGCCGGCTGATTGGCGCTGCCTCGCTTCTCAAATCGAGTTAAAGCCCCCACGCGGCGAGGAAACCGCTCGTTTACTCATTAGGGGGGGGGGGTGATGGTTGGGAAGGAAATTGATCGTTTCGACTTGGGAAGGGGATAGGTGGGGAGAGTAGGGGGCAATTGCCCCACGCACGCCTTATTTTTTTTTTTTTTAAACTAACCATCGATTAGGCAAGACGACAAAACGGCCATTCAGCTGGACACGATTAGCAACGGGCAGCGAGACGGCAAGGGGCTCGCTTCACCGCGAGGGCTTTCTCAACCACTGTCGACTCGCAACGCCGCCGTTGCCGCGCGGGGGGGTTCAGCTCGCTCGCGAACAAGTCGAGGGCCGCCAACACGGCCGCGCTCCGAGAAGCACAGATTAATCATCTCGGCGGCCGTAACCGCCCCCACCCCCCCCCACCCCACCCCCTGGGGCCCACCCGGCCGCCCCACACGCACCGTCAAACCGTCAAACTGAGCGTGAAAGGCACCCACACCATGGGCGCAGGCCCGAACCAGGGTAAATAATCGCCGGCTCGACGTGAAAATATTATCTTGTTAAACAAGTGAGGAACTGACGCTTCCCCCCCCCACCACTCTCTCTCCCTCCCTCCGAAAAGGTGTTAATAAAACGCAAACAGTCGCGCGGAAAATATCCTTCACCCGCGGCGGCCG
Organism: Petromyzon marinus; assembly: GCF_048934315.1. NCBI lineage: Eukaryota > Metazoa > Chordata > Hyperoartia > Petromyzontiformes > Petromyzontidae > Petromyzon > Petromyzon marinus. The sequence goes on from NC_133667.1 coordinate 1,868,209, forward strand.
CGTAGTTCCCCTATCCACGGCCGCACGCTCCGCCGACCACCGCGACTCAGGTGACCTCTCTCGGGAGGTCGTCTCCCTCGCTGCCGCCGGCCCCCCCGTCACCGCCGTTTTATAATTGAGAGGAATTCCAGAACGCGGCGGTGCGGTGCGAGGGAAGAAGGAGAAGTGTGGGGGAGCTGCGGGGATTTTGGTGGTGGGGAAGTCCAACTCTCCGGAGCGGTGTCAGAATCCAGAGAATAACGCAGCTGCCGCCCACCACCACCACCACCGTCGCCACCGCTAGACCGCACAACCAGCAACTTAAACCATTTTTTAGTTTACCCGGTTGAGGCCCACTGAGCTGCATAGAGGCTCTTTTTTTTTCAGAAGCGACCCACCCAAAACGCAAATGGCAGCTCAACGAAGTGTCGTGGAAAAAGCACAGCGGCAGCAGCCAAATGCTCCAAAACGCGTGGCGATGTCGATTCTAAATGTGCAGGGGAGAAAGCGGAGGGGGCCCGGAGAAAAATCCACGCGACCACGGGGAGAGAGGCGCCGCGCAAACTCCAAAATGTACAGCAGGCGTCGTCAGGGTCGGGATCTTAACCCGCAAACACCGGGCGAGGTAGTTCACGTCTCGCCGATGTGCCACCCACCGCCACAGCCCCACCTACCCAGCGGAAGTCTTTGCCGTCGAACTTGCGCGCGTTGGTGAAGAGCACGGTGCGTGCCGGCATGTTGATCCCCATGGCGAACGTCTCCGTGGCAAACAGCGCCTGTTGGGGCAAGTGCTGTTGGTGAGTAGCAACTATGAAGACCGGCACGGCACACGAGGGGGTGGGTGGCCAGGGGATTTGAACAGCGAGCTCACGCCGATTATTGCTTGTGCGTTAATTTTCGCCTGTTCGCGTGGCCGCGTTTTTTGTTATTCGTTTTTGTTTAGAATGCGGTTTGTTTCATTGCTGCGCTTTGTGTTTTGATTTTCAGCGAGTCAGAGGTCAACTCCTGCAAATGAGACGCCTACATCCTGGGCTCTAGAGTTCCCACCTGCAGGTTAAATAAAATAAACTTGAACTCACTTGCTCACTCACAACTTCTAACTCAATCATTCACCCACTCACCCACCATCTTGCCCACCCACCCATTCATCCACTCACCCACTCACCCATTCATCCACTCACCCATCCACCCATTCATCCACTCACCACCCACCCATTCATCCACTCACCACCCACCCATTCATCCACTCACCCACCTACACATTCATCCACTCACACACCCACCCATTCATCCACTCACTCACCCACCCACACACTCATTCACCCACGGAACCCTTGCGAATGAGACTCGCACCTCCGATCAGCACGGTTGGCTACATACGGTGCGAAACAAGTTCAAACATGCACGTACACACATACATGCAGACTCCTATATCCTGGTCTCTTTGAGCTCTCACCCAGGTCCAACAAATTCCCCGTGAGCTTGCCGCGGGCTCGTCTCACCTTGATGAGGCCCTCCGAGAAGAGGATCTCGATGGTCTCCTTGAGGATGGGCAGCAGGCCTCCGTGGTGGATGCCGATGCCTCTCCTGAGCAGGGGCAGCACGTGCTCCACCTGCGACGGGCACCGACAGGAGACACGCACGGCACGCACGGGACACACAGATGTTTGTACGTACGTAGAACTTCTTTCGCACCATACGTAGCCAACAGTGCCAATCGGAGTGCTGCTTGTTGCCTGTACTCGCAACAAGCGTGCCAATAAAAGTTTGAGGAAGTGAAACCCACACGGAGCTCCTTCGCTCTCCCTCGCGCTCTCTCTCAAGTCTCTCACCTGCGGCAGTTTCTTGTCCTCGTCGGACAGGCAGTCGATGGCGTTGGTGAACACCTCATCCACCAGCTTCTTCTCATCGTCTGCACCCGACACGGCGGGGGGAGGATGTGGCGGTGAGCAACGGTCGAGCGGCGGTTTCGGTCGGGGTTGGGTGGAGGGCGGGAACCAACACCAGCGGCGAGACGACTCGCGGCCACGTCCGTCGGCTCAGGCCGCCCCCGTGAACCACGCGACTTCTGTCTGTCTGTGTGTCTTTGTCTTTTTTGTGTGTGGCCACCCCCTCTCCTTTCCCCGCCCACTGTGAGGACAGACGCCGCCCCGTGCAGCGGCGGCGAGGCCCTCGTGCGGGCCTCTCCGTCCGCAGCCTCAACTCTCCTGACCGCTGCGCTCCCGGTCTCTCCGTTCCTTCTCCGCCCTTTTCCATCTCGCTTTCCCCCGCTCCGTCGCTTCTCTCTTCGCCGCCTGCCGTTCCCTTTCTCTCCATCCTCGATTCCACCACACCTCCCCGTGGCGCGGACCAAAAAGGTACGAAGCCCCGAGATCCTTTTTGCAAATCAGCTGGCGGTGCTGCCGCTACTGCTGCTGCGTTGGCAGTGGCGGCACAAGCACAGCCAACCATTCATCTCGGTCAGTCAATGACGCCGTGTGTGCGTGTGCGGGGAGAGCGGTAGCGTGGCGGTTAGCAAGCTGCGTTACAAACCCGGCGACATTCTCGCTCACGGCCAACACCCAGTGATGATAATTTGAACCGGTGCTGGGCTTCCCCGAGGCCGACTCGGCCTCAATTGAATAGCCGGTGCGGTGTGTAAAAAACATCAGCACTGGGGAGACAAAGGCTTGCCACCTTACCCCCTCGCGTGCTGTTCCGGCATTCATAGGAGCAACTCGCTAAAAACAGCACTTGCACCCCAACAGCCTCTTAAGGCTACGTGGGGGATCTTTGCCTGTGCACGTGTGTGTGTGTGGATTTAAAACGCGGCCGCACCCGTGTTGAAATCCAGCTTGGTCATCTGCATGGCGTAGGCCTCGCAGTCCTTCTTGCTGAAGCTGAAGATGATGACCGGCTGGAAGTTCCTCTCCATGATCATCTTGACGATCTTGAACACGTTGCAGGGGCCTGCTCTCGGTGTGGGGGGAGGGGGGGGCGGGGGAGGAACGACGGGGGGGGGATGACGATGATCGCGGGAGCTCTCTTCCGGGACGGCGCGCGATGGCGTCGTTGCTTGCGGCGGAAGCACGGAATGCGACGATACCGTGACGTTTCCGAGAATAAAAACGACGGTTCCGCATTCCGGCGGCGGCGAAATCGAACTCGGGTCGCCGGGTTCGTCACGCGGCTCGCGAAGCGACTCACCCTTCGTGCCCCCCTTTCGCCCCTTCTGGTCGCCCTTGGCCAGGTCCCCCACGTCCCGCAGAACCTGCATGGCCGAGCTGAAATTGTCCTCGCGGAATTCACCCTTGGCGGCGATGGGTGGGGGGGGGAGAGAGACGGCAGGCACAGAGACACAAGTCGGCGTGAGAGTGAATTGTCACTCGCACGAGAGCCGAGCCGGTGGTGGAAATTCTCCATCCCTACGGCGGCGACGGTGGAAATTCTCCATCCCTACGGCGGGGGTGGGGGGCGGGGCGAGCCAGAGGACGACACGGACCGAATCTTTACTCAGGAGTTGAGGCCTACGTCGAAATCTCCCACAAGGCAGCGCACATCGTCGGGGCTCGGAAGCGGAGCAGGGCTGAGTCTGGATCGTGCGCGAATGGGCACCCACCACGAGTCATTGTACCGTACTCCCGTTCTCCCACGCCTTTGCTCTCCGCTTTAACCAATCCATTTTATCCAATCCGAGTAGCGAAGCGTGCAACGTTCGCCATCGGCGTGGGACGGACGGCACTCCCATCCAGGAGCGGTTTGGGCAAGCAGTCTGGATACAGGATCAGATTCCGTGTAGCTTGGAGCAAGGATTCATTTCAGTTCAGACCCAAGATATTTACGATCCGTCCCGGAAAAACCAACACAGCCTGGATAAATGATGGGCCACCTCGCTGAGCTATCATTTGTGGCTAGGTCGCTTCTGAAAAATAAGTTAATACATCAGTGGGCTTTACCTGGTAGGATCGGGGATGGTTTAGTTGTTGTATTTGTCTGCGTTTTGGTGATTTGTTTAACTTTCGTGGTTTTGTAACTGTTTGTTGTTGTGACGTTCTAACCCCGTGCTCCTACTGGACATCTGTGAAAAAGATCTTAACAGCTCATCGGATTCCTCCTGCTGTTATAAATAATTTGATTCTGACAATGGCCAATTACATCGATTGACTTCCATCTCTATGGAAAAGCGTTAGTCTCCCCCCGCCCCCACCGCCTTGCTCGCGGGAACCTTTCTCCGGGAACAACCCCCCCCCCCCTAATCCGGGACCCAAAAGTCCTCGCAAATCCCGATCCGGTGCTGCCCCATCATCACCGAGCCGCCCACAATCCGGACACGGGTGTCCACCAACGCAGTACGGCGACGGCGACGGCGGCGGCGGCGGCGTCACGCGTGGGTGTGGCCGGAGTTTACAGCGCGCGCTCACGTTCTCGTCCAAGACGAGGTGGAGGCCGTCCCCGCCCGCCGGGAAGATGTAGTGCTGCAGCGGGGTGGGGCGGTAGTCCGTGTAGACCACGTGGCACGGCTGCACGGGGGGAGTGCGGGGAGGAAGAGGAGAGAGACACGGGGAGGAGGAGGATGAGTAGGAGAGTGAGAGAAACACACACGGGGAGGAGGAGGAGAGACACACGTGGAGGTGGAGACACGTGGTGGAGGAGGACAGAGAGAGACGGGGAGGGAGAAGGGTGGGGGGGAGCTAGAGACGAGCCAGGTGATAGCGACCTCGACGCTCTCTGGTGGGAAGAGAGTGCACCCATCCTGGCACAAGCGCTGCGGTGATGTCACGCCGACCTAGTGATGAATGGTGGCTGCTGCTGTGCGTGTGTACGTGCGTGCGTGGAGAGCAGCAGAGGAGGGCGAGCAGGAGGAAGGAGGAGGAGGGGGGGGGAGAGGTCAGCCAGGTGAGTGTCGCTCACCTGGACGTGGAGGTGACAGATCCACTCGGCGAACTGGCGAGCGTTGGGGATGGTGGCGGACAGGAACACGTAGTGCACGTTGTTCGGCAGCAAGATGATCGTCTCCTCCCACACCACGCCGCGTTCTACACCAGGAACAAAGATCCCCCATAGAGCCTCAAGCAGACTGTTGGGGCAAGGGCCGTCAGCGAGCGCCTGCGTACCGTGTCGGCCTTCGTGAGCGGGCGGCTGGTCAACGCCACACCCGGCCACCTTTGTCTCCCCAGTGTACACAGCACAACGGTCAACCATGTGGCCTATGCACAGGCTGCTGGGGCAAGTCCTATTTGCGGCACAGCTCCTAGGCTCATAAGGCCGCACGCTCGTGCCCTCCGGGTCAACGCAGCCACACGCGAGCGACCTCCGGACTAATGGGTCACCGGCTGTACCTGCGTCCCTCATGTAGTGGATTTCGTCAAAGATGACCCAGGCCATCTCTCGCATGACCTCCGACCCCCTGTAGAGCATGCTTCGCAGAATCTGCGGAGAGACGGTGGGGACGGGGAGGTGGAGCGGAGCGTCGGTCACCAACGCCAACGGCTTTCGTTTCTTCGGCAAGGCCTCGGCAGAGCCTCGAGGGATCCCTTCCCGAGAGGGTCGTCACGCTTGCGACGGCGTTTGGCCAATTCGTTATCAGGGAGGAAAATTGGAACACCTGGGTGGGGGGGTCAGCCCTTGGGTCTGCGCTCGTGGGCTCGTGCTGTGGTCAGGGCTAGATAACGTCGGGCTCAGGGTTAAGAGGCCATTCAAGCGTTGCTGCTCATTCTAAGGGTTAGCGTTAATGCTAGGCGCAGGCTTAGCCGGGGTATGCTTATGCCCAGGCACCAGCGCCGCCCGCGGCTGCTCATGACGAGGCCAGAGTTTGTGGAAGGATTTGGGCGAGGCTCGGGGCTGGGGGGGGGGAGTGGAGAGGTTAGAGGGAGGGGACGTCGCGACGGCTGCCGCGCTCACCTCGGTGGTCATGATGAGGCAGGAGGCCGTGGGGTTGATGGTGACGTCGCCGGTCATGAGGCCCACGTCACGGAACTCCTCCGACATCTCGCGGTACTTCTGGTTGCTCAGCGCCTTGATGGGGCTCGTGAAGATCACGCGCTGCTTCTCGCGCAGCGCCAGCGCGATCGCGTACCTGCGCCGGGGAGCGGCGGGGCGGGGAGGTGCAGGAGGAGGGCGCTTTGTCGCACACTTCCGACTGCATGGCAAGCCGTCGCCGAAAGCGCGGCGGTGTCCGTCCCGTCCCGGCCGGGAACGCTCTCCGCGCGACGCGGAATGCTCTCGTCGTGCTGTTTTTGCATTGTTTGCTTGTCGTCGGAACGTTCGGATCCCCCGTGGCCCCGACCGGACAAGTGTGGGGAAAGTAAAGAGCTTCACGGCTCATCGGCTTGCTCCTGCATAAATACTCCGATTGTGTCAATTCCTTGAGCCGCGCGGGCCAAGCGCGGAATGATACGGCGACGGTTGGGGCGTACCCTCAATTACTTGTCCTGCCGTCTTACTGCGTCGTAGTAGTAGCACATCCCATCTCGCAAAAACTTTACCGTGACCATTCGTGGGGGAAATGTTTTCACTCGAAGCGTTTTTTTTTTTTTTCGCTGAACGCAACACTTTCGAGGAACGCATCTGCCGCTTCAAAACGAGGACTCGCCGTGCTTATTCCTCCGCGTGCGTCCTGCCGAGCCGCACACTGGGCTCTCGTTGTAAACGCGTCGTCGGCAAATGAACGACAAGCTGCTGTTTGCCGACACGCTCGTCGTTGTACGTCGAGATCCACACGCGGAGGAGGTGGTTGCTGACAAACGTGTCGAATTTATTTTTGTAATTTGCTAAAGGAAAAACTATTTATTTTTTTTTACCAGGTAAGGCCCACTGAGCTGTACAGCTCATTATTCAGAAGCGGCCTGGCTATCGCAAATGATAGCTCAACGAAGTTGGCTGATCACGTGGTGATTTATAGCAGCGGCCAAATGCTCTAAACGCGTGGTGACATTGACTCTAAATGTGGAGGGGAAAACCGGAGGGGAAAATCCACGCGACCACGGGGAGAGAGAGAGAAAGACGTGCAGACTCAAAATATACAGCAGCAGCAGGCGTCAGGGTCAGGGGATCCAACCCACGACCTCCTGTATACCAGGCGAGGTAGTTAACATTGCCTAGCCACTGCGATGATGATGATGATGAGAGAGACGCAGACTCCAAATACACAGTAGGCATCGTCAGGGTTAGGGTCAAACCCACGACCTCCTGCATACCAGGCGAGGTAGTTAACATTGCCTAGACACTGCGATGATGATGATGATGATGAGAGAGACGCAGACTCCAAATAAACAGTAGGCATCGTCAGGGTTAGGGTCAAACCCACGACCTCCTGCATACCAGGCGAGGTAGTTAACATTGCCTAGACACTGCGATGATGATGATGATGAGAGAGACGCAGACTCCAAATAAACAGTAGGCATCGTCAGGGTTAGGGTCAAACCCACGACCCTCCTGCATACCCAAGGAAGCGGCTAACCGTCATAACGTGGAAAAACTACGGCAGCAGCGAAATACTGCTGCTGTACGAACGCAGGAGGGGGGAATGGATCGGCGCGCGCTCCACCGAGCCCATCTGCGAGGAGCGTGCGCCGGCGGCGCCGGGGGAAGACGTACTCGGCGCACACGGTCTTGCCGGCCGACGTGTGCGCCGACACGAGTACCGAGTGGCCGTTGTCGAGACACGCGATGGCCTCGCGCTGGAACGGGTCCAGCACGAAGGGGTACTCCTGCACGCGGGGGAAGGTGGGGGGGGGTGAGGTTCGGGGGGGGGGGAGGGAGGGAGCAACAGTGGGGGGTGAGACGGTACAAGCGCAAGTGACGAGGGTTTGTTTGTATGTCCACCCCCCCACCCACCCGGTCCGTCCTCTACGGCGAGCGCCGGTCAAAGCCGGCGCGGCGCGCAAACGGGTGGCCGCCACCACCGCGCCCGCACGCACACGTGTGTATACACGTGTGGGACGAAGAAGGCGTAATGAGGAAGGGCCATTGCCCGGAACGTCGTCTATTACATCTATTTGTTATGAACGCGTCGAGCGTGTTCGTCATTAGTGCTTGTGAGCAGCAGCAGCAGCGCTTCATAATGTGTCACAGCCTGGTGAGGGCGAGCACGGCAGGTGCGGCATCTGTGTCGGCCGACGTTGAACTTCTTTCGCGCCGTACGTAGCCACCCGTGCTAATCTGTGCGGCAGGGGGTGGGGGGTGTGGCTGACGCACCACGCCCGGCCACCTTTGTCTCTCCGGCGGCGATTTACACCCCCCCCGCGCTCCCGCACACAGTACTAATTTTAAAAGGCCGAGTTGTCCGAGAGGAGAGGCCCGGGACCGGTTCAGATAATAATCGCCGCTGACGTTGGTCGGACAAATCTCACTCGGGGTCACCGGGGGGACGTAGCTCAGTGCAACGCTTTTAGGGTGTCAAAGTGGCAAGATGTTAACTACCTCGCCTGGTATACAGGAGGTTGCGAGTTCGATCCCAAAACTCGAGCCTGCTCTGTAATTAAGTGGAGTTTATATTCTTGATTCTTTCGGTAAAGTCACGTAGAAGGGAAACAATAAAATAATAAAAATATGAAACAATAAAATTTTCACGACGTTTCGACTGCAACACAAGCAATCATCATCAGGTGTGAAAACCACAGCAATAAAATTTGAAAAAAGTGGCGGGTTTTTTAACGTCAAAATAGATGGACGAGTCCATCTAAATAGATGGGATTCATATTCTTGGTTCTTTATTCTACGTGACTTTACCGAAAGAACCAAGAATATGAGTCCCTGCAGTCACGAAAGCTTTAAATCAAAAATTTAAAGGGAGTTTGCGTGCGATTCTCTCTCCCCGTGGGCTCGTGGATTTTTCTCTGGGTTCTCTGGTTTGTACCCTCCACACTGAGAAACAAGCGTTGAAATTATTTGGCTACTGCTATGAATTTCCAAGTGACGATAAGCCACTTTTTGTTGAGCTATCATTTACCGGCCAGGTCGCTTCTGAAAAAAAAAGACTACGTAGCTCAGTGGGTCTTACCTGGTAAAATAAAAAAACAAAAAATTTAGTTTAGTTCGGCGAACCACGAGGCAACCGCAGGTGGGGGGGGGGGGCGAGGGCTTACCTTGGCGGGAGGACCGACGCGGGGCTTCAGGGGCATGTACTCCTCGCTGGACGGAAGGGCCACCTGCGACGACGGGCAGCGGAGAGAGTTGCGTTTCAAGCGCGTCGCACGCCCTCCGTCAAATCCGCCGACGGAATCCCGCGGCGGGCGTTCACGGAGGCCTTCCCCCGCTTTGCGGTTTGTGCGATTTTTTTGTTTTGTTTGGAACGCACCGAACTACTACGACTACCCTGTGGACGGATGAACCTTCGCCATGGGAACGTGGAATTTCCGCCACTGGACTGCCAGTGGCGACGAGGGACCATCGCATGGCCGCTTGAGCGCCAAGACACTGTTGTGTTTGTGATAGCTGCGATTTGCAGTCACCGTTCACTCTCGCAGGGATGGGGAATTCAGAAGCGCGGGGACACACTCCAGACACGTGGGAGGGCAGCCAGAACCGGCGCCAAAACAATTGGCCAAACTCCGTGGCCAATTACTGGGATGTTTGGTCAATTCCGTGAATGAGCGTTTAATCACGACCGCGTAAGAGGGAGTTTGTTTCGAGATTAAGAATGTTCTCTCTTAAGGAGACCTGGGTGATCAAAATGTATTTATCGCAAAGTTAGCAAAAATAGTTGTGCATCGTGCCAGAAAAAAAAACTGCTTCTACGGGACAAGATTACAACAGAGTTGAACATCATGTTGGCAAACAGGCTTAAAGCACAGCAAATGAAACCAGCCACCGGAACACCACGAGGTCATAGAGCGCGACCAATGAACCCTTTCCCGGTTCCGACGGCGTACCTTTATGTCATCAGTTTTTCTTCCGATTCCGTACTCGATTTGTTTACGTCATCGAATCGATTTCGAACGGAATCGCAAGCAACGGGCCAATCGAGAGGGAGCGCGGGATGAGCGTACGAAGCGAGACGATTGGCTTGCGGAACCACAATGCCGGCCCAAGCACCCAGGCACCCGCCCGTAAGTGGCCCCCACGATCCACGCACCTCGTGCAAGCAGCCCTCCAGCGTCTCCACTTGCACCGTCTTCACCTTGGGCATGAGGTCTGAAATGCTGTGGGGCATGGGGGGGTCAAAGGTCAGGTGTGTATCCCTCCAGAGACCCGGGGGGGGGGGGGGGGGAAGCCTCACTTGGCGAGAGCGACTGACCCGTGTGGCCAAGATGACATCGGCAAAACAAGCCGAGCAATGTACAGAGAAGAAAAGAGAATTGAAGAGAGAGAGAGAGGCGAGGAGACACGGAGACACAGCCGCGGTGACTCGGAACCAAGGGGTGTGAAGATACAGAAAGACGGGAGACGTGCGAGGCATGGCACACATTGGCGTTACTCTTGCACGTGACGTCAAGGGATCTTTAACGTCCACTTCGAGTCGCCAACCGTGCTACGTACGGTGCGAAAGAAGTCCATCACACATACATTGAGCGAAACAGGTTGGCGCGTAGCATTATTACGGTTAATACGACGCCCCGCGGTAATAATCAAAGTGGCCGATGGATTCAAACCTCTGCAACATGCGACAGAATATCTTCTCTCTCCCCAAACGGCTCGCCATCTCAAGCACAATCAACCCACCCATCCCTCTCTACGTCCGTCCGTCCATCTAGATTATATGACTCTATTTCCACGTGATGATAAGCCACTTCGTTGAGATATCATTTGTGGCCAAGTCACTTCCGAAAAAGAAATAGCTCAGTGGCCCTGCCCTGGCAAAATAAAAAGTTGAGTTTAAAGTTAATTAATTCTAGATTTGAAGCTTTCGTGACTTTACCGAATAGAACCAAAGAGTATTAAAGTTAATTAATTGTACTCCTGATGATGATTGCTTGTGTTGCAATCGAAACGTCGTATATTATTTTAATTATTATTTCTTTCTACGTGACTTTACCGAAAGAACCAAAGAGTAACTCCTATCGTGTTTTTTTGTATTGTTTGGTGTCGTAACTTTCTGACCCACCCTGACTGGACATGTGAAAAAGAGCTTTATAGCTCATCGGATTTCTCCAGGATAAATATTCTGATTCTGCTATAACTCACGTGGAATCCCTCCCTCTCCTACCCTCCCTCCCCTCCCACCCCCCCTCACATCCATCTCATCTATCTGTCTCATCCCTCTATCCACCATCTATCTTTCAGATGGTGGATGGTCGGTTGAAAACAAATTTCTTTAGAACTGCTTTTTGCTGCGTTCAGTTTCTTGTCCTTCCCCCGCACCTCCGATGAGCACGGTCGGCTACGTACGGCGGTGCGAAAGACGTCCAACACACGGTACTTACACAGAGACCCACAGACTCGCACAGAAACCCATAGACTCGTCACACAGAGACCCATGGACTCGCACAGTTCGACACACACAACATCACACGCATTCAGAAACCGAATCCTTCCAATCCATCCATCCATTCACATCCACCCCTCTCCGCGGCATCAATCAAATCTCTCCACCCGAGACCCTCGGGGGTGGGGCACACCAGGCCCCACGGTGCGCTCACTTGGAATCCTCCGAGAGCTTGATCTTCTTGCCGAGCGGGGCATTGTCCACCACCGCCGTCGGCTCGTCCTCCTCCACCTCGCGCTTGCCTCGCTCCGCTCTGCCGCTCGTCCCGGCTTTCGAGCCGCGGCCATTCCTCCTGGCAGGGGAGAAAACGCGGGCGAAGTTTGGTGATCGCCGAGAGTTACGTCCGAACGCCAAACCCCCCCAAGGCTGGGCGCCACGGTGGCAAGGAGATGTTATGACTACCTCGCCTGGTATACAGGAGGTCGTGGGTTCAATCCAGACCCTGAAGGCGTGCTGTATATTTGGAGTCTGCGTCGCTCTCTCTTATCATCATCACGGCGGCTAGGAGATGTTATGACTACCTCGCCTGGTTTACAGGAGGTCGTGGGTTCAATCCAGACCCTGAAGGCCTGCTGTATATTTGGAGTCTGCGTCGCTCTCTCTTATCATCATCACGGTAACGAGGAAATGTTATGACTACCTTGCCTGGTATACAGGAGGTCGTGGGTTCCATCCAGACCCTGAAGGCGTGCTGTATATTTGGAGTCTGCGTCGCTCTCTCTTATCATCATCACGGCGGCTAGGAGATGTTATGACTACCTCGCCTGGTATACAGGAGGTCGTGGGTTCAATCCAGACCCTGAAGGCGTGCTGTATATTTGGAGTCTGCGTCGCTCTCTCTTATCATCATCACGGCGGCTAGGAGATGTTATGACTACCTCGCCTGGTATACAGGAGGTCGTGGGTTCAATCCAGACCCTGAAGGCCTGCTGTAGATTTGGAGTCTGCGTCGCTCTCTGTTATCATCATCACGGCGACGAGGAGATGTTATGACTACCTCGCCTGGTATACAGGAGGTCGTGGGTTGAATCCAGACCCTGAAGGCCTGCTGTATATTTGGAGTCTGCGTCGCTCTCTCTTATCATCATCACGGCGGCTAGATGTTATGACTACCTCGCCTGGTATACAGGAGGTCGTGGGTTCAATCCAGACCCTGAAGGCCTGCTGTAGATTTGGAGTCTGCGTCGCTCTCTCTTATCATCATCACGGCGGCTAGGGGATGTTATGACTACCTCGCCTGGTATACAGGAGGTCGTGGGTTCAATCCAGACCCTGAAGGCCTGCTGTATATTTGGAGTCTGCGTCGCTCTCTGTTATCATCATCACGGTGACGAGGAGATGTCATGACTACCTCGCCTGGTATACAGGAGGTCGTGGGTTCAATCCAGACCCTGAAGGCCTGCTGTATATTTGGAGTCTGCGTCGCTCTCTCTTATCATCATCACGGCGGCTAGGAGATGTTATGACTACCTCGCCTGGTATACAGGAGGTCGTGGGTTCAATCCAGACCCTGAAGGCCTGCTGTATATTTGGAGTCTGCGTCGCTCTCTCTGATCATCATCACGGCGGCTAGGAGATGTTATGACTACCTCGCCTGGTATACAGGAGGTCGTGGGTTCAATCCAGACCCTGAAGGCCTGCTGTATATTTGGAGTCTGCGTCGCTCTCTGTTATCATCATCACGGCGGCTAGGAGATGTTATGACTACCTCGCCTGGTATACAGGAGGTCGTGGGTTCAATCCAGACCCTGAAGGCGTGCTGTATATTTGGAGTCTGCATCGCTCTCTCTTATCATCATCATGGCGGCTAGGAGATGTTATGACTACCTCGCCTGGTATATAGGAGGTCGTGGGTTCAATCCAGACCCTGAAGGCCTGCTGTATATTTGGATTCTGCGTCGCTCTCTGTTATCATCATCACGGTGACGAGGAGATGTTATGACTACCTCGCCTGGTATACAGGAGGTCGTGGGTTCCATCCAGACCCTGAAGGCCTGCTGTAGATTTGGAGTCTGCGTCGCTCTCTCTTATCATCATTACGGCGGCTAGGAGATGTTATGACTACCTCGCCTGGTATACAGGAGGTCGTGGGTTCAATCCAGACCCTGAAGGCCTGCTGTAGATTTGGAGTCTGCGTCGCTCTCTCTTATCATCATCACGGTGATGAGGAGATGTTATGACTACCTCGCCTGGTATACAGGAGGTCGTGGGTTCAATCCAGACCCTGAAGTCGTGCTGTATATTTGGAGTCTGCGTCGCTCTCTCTTATCATCATCATGGCGGCTAGGAGATGTTATGACTACCTCGCCTGGTATACAGGAGGTCGTGGGTTCAATCCAGACCCTGAAGGCCTGCTGTATATTTGGAGTCTGCGTCGCTCTCTGTTATCATCATCACGGTGACGAGGAGATGTTATGACTACCTCGCCTGGTATACAGGAGGTCGTGGGTTGAATCCAGACCCTGAAGGCGTGCTGTATATTTGGAGTCTGCGTCGCTCTCTCTTATCATCATCATGGTGGCTAGGAGATGTTATGACTACCTCGCGTGGTATACAGGAGGTCGTGGGTTCAATCCAGACCCTGAAGGCGTGCTGTATATTTGGAGTCTGCGTCGCTCTCTCTGATCATCATCACGGCGGCTAGGAGATGTTATGACTACCTCGCCTGGTATACAGGAGGTCGTGGGTTCCATCCAGACCCTGAAGGCCTGCTGTAGATTTGGAGTCTGCGTCGCTCTCTCTTATCATCATCACGGCGGCTAGGAGATGTTATGACTACCTCGCCTGGTATACAGGAGGTCGTGGGTTCAATCCAGACCCTGAAGGCCTGCTGTAGATTTGGAGTCTGCGTCGCTCTCTCTTATCATCATCACGGTGATGAGGAGATGTTATGACTACCTCGCCTGGTATACAGGAAATCGTGGGTTGAATCCAGACCCTGAAGGCGTGCTGTATATTTGGAGTCTGCGTCGCTCTCTCTTATCATCATCATGGTGGCTAGGAGATGTTATGACTACCTCGCGTGGTATACAGGAGGTCGTGGGTTCAATCCAGACCCTGAAGGCGTGCTGTATATTTGGAGTCTGCGTCGCTCTCTCTGATCATCATCACGGCGGCTAGGAGATGTTATGACTACCTCGCCTGGTATACAGGAGGTCGTGGGTTCCATCCAGACCCTGAAGGCCTGCTGTAGATTTGGAGTCTGCGTCGCTCTCTCTTATCATCATCACGGCGGCTAGGAGATGTTATGACTACCTCGCCTGGTATACAGGAGGTCGTGGGTTCAATCCAGACCCTGAAGGCCTGCTGTAGATTTGGAGTCTGCGTCGCTCTCTCTTATCATCATCACGGTGATGAGGAGATGTTATGACTACCTCGCCTGGTATACAGGAAATCGTGGGTTCAATCCAGACCCTGAAGTCGTGCTGTATATTTGGAATCTGCGTCGCTCTCTCTTATCATCATCATGGCGGCTAGGAGATGTTATGACTACCTCGCCTGGTATACAGGAGGTCGTGGGTTCAATCCAGACCCTGAAGGCCTGCTGTATATTTGGAGTCTGCGTCGCTCTCTGTTATCATCATCACGGTGACGAGGAGATGTTATGACTACCTCGCCTGGTATACAGGAGGTCGTGGGTTGAATCCAGACCCTGAAGGCGTGCTGTATATTTGGAGTCTGCGTCGCTCTCTCTTATCATCATCATGGTGGCTAGGAGATGTTATGACTACCTCGCGTGGTATACAGGAGGTCGTGGGTTCAATCCAGACCCTGAAGGCGTGCTGTATATTTGGAGTCTGCGTCGCTCTCTCTGATCATCATCACGGCGGCTAGGAGATGTTATGACTACCTCGCCTGGTATACAGGAGGTCGTGGGTTCCATCCAGACCCTGAAGGCCTGCTGTAGATTTGGAGTCTGCGTCGCTCTCTCTTATCATCATCACGGCGGCTAGGAGATGTTATGACTACCTCGCCTGGTATACAGGAGGTC
This sequence comes from Petromyzon marinus, assembly GCF_048934315.1. Classification (NCBI taxonomy): domain Eukaryota; kingdom Metazoa; phylum Chordata; class Hyperoartia; order Petromyzontiformes; family Petromyzontidae; genus Petromyzon; species Petromyzon marinus. The sequence continues at coordinate 1,883,583 of NC_133667.1, forward strand.
GTGGGTTCAATCCAGACCCTGAAGGCCTGCTGTAGATTTGGAGTCTGCGTCGCTCTCTCTTATCATCATCACGGTGATGAGGAGATGTTATGACTACCTCGCCTGGTATACAGGAAATCGTGGGTTCAATCCAGACCCTGAAGTCGTGCTGTATATTTGGAGTCTGCGTCGCTCTCTCTTATCATCATCATGGCGGCTAGGAGATGTTATGACTACCTCGCCTGGTATACAGGAGGTCGTGGGTTCAATCCAGACCCTGAAGGCCTGCTGTATATTTGGAGTCTGCGTCGCTCTCTGTTATCATCATCACGGTGACGAGGAGATGTTATGACTACCTCGCCTGGTATACAGGAGGTCGTGGGTTGAATCCAGACCCTGAAGGCGTGCTGTATATTTGGAGTCTGCGTCGCTCTCTCTTATCATCATCATGGCGGCTAGGAGATGTTATGACTACCTCGCCTGGTATACAGGAGGTCGTGGGTTCAATCCAGACCCTGAAGGCGTGCTGTATATTTGGAGTCTGCGGCGCTCTCTCTGATCATCATCACGGCGGCTAGGAGATGTTATGACTACCTCGCCTGGTATACAGGAGGTCGTGGGTTCCATCCAGACCCTGAAGGCCTGCTGTAGATTTGGAGTCTGCGTCGCTCTCTCTTATCATCATCACGGCGGCTAGATGTTATGACTACCTCGCCTGGTATACAAGAGGTCGTGGGTTCAATCCAGACCCTGAAGGCCTGCTGTAGATTTGGAGTCTGCGTCGCTCTCTCTTATCATCATCACGGTGACGAGGAGATGTTATGACTACCTCGCCTGGTATACAGGATGTCGTGGGTTCGATCCTGACCCTGACGCCTGTTGTGAAATTAACACTGGGCAAAGGTCCGGTTGATACCCACTTGCTGTAACTTCCATCTCGGCCAAGCAACCACTCAACTAAAAACTGAACTTTTTACTTTGCCAGGTAAGGCCCACTGAGCTACATAGCTCTTTTTCAGAAGCGACCTGGCCACAAATGATTGCTCAGCGAAGTGGCTCATCGTCATGTGGACATTTATAGCAGCCAAATACTCTAAAACGCGTGACTCTAAATGTGGAGGGGAAAAATCGTAACCCAGGAGAAAAATCCACGCGACCACGGAGAGAGAGAGAGACACGCAAACTCAAAATATACAGCAGCAGCAGGCGTCAGGGTCAGGATCGAACCCACGATCTCCTGCACACCAGGTGAGGGAGTTAACATCTCCTAGCCACCGTGATTATGACAGAGAGACGGAAACTCTAAATATACAGCAGCAGGCATCGTGAGGGTCGGGATCGAACCCACAACCTCCTGTATACCAGACGAGGTAGTTAACATCTCCTAACCACCATGATGATGATGACGAAAGAGACGCAGACTCCAAATGTACAGCAGCAGCAGGCATCAGGGTCGGGATCGAACCCACGGCCTCCTGCACACCAGGCGAAGGAGTAAACATCTCCCTAGCCACCGCGGCGTGCCCACGTTGGTTGCCTCTGGGTTCTCCCGTTTCTTCCCACACGAACTCGAAAGAACACATCCATTATCTCGGACTATAAGACGCACCACCCCCCCCCCCAGCCCCACTCTAGTTTCAAGCAAAATGTTTGGGGTGGGTGCGTCTTATAATCCGGTAAACGTGTGCTCATGTGAGACGGGATCCTAGATAACCGTACTGGCGCCGGGCACAGGTTGGGGTGCGAACGTCTTACTCTACCCGGAGCGTCTTACTCTACTCGGAGCGTCTTACTCTACTCGGAGCGTCTTACTCTACCCGGAGCGTCTTACTCTCAGCAGCGTCTTACTCTCAGTAGCGTCTTACTCTCAGCAGCGTCTTACTCTACTCGGAGCGTCTTGTGATCCGAAGCATCTTGCGATCCGGAGCGTCTTACTCTACCCGGAGCGTCTTACTCTACCCGGAGCGTCTTGTGATCCGAAACATCTTGCGATCCGGAGCGTCTTACTCTACCCGGAGCGTCTTACTCTACCCGGAGCGTCTTGTGATCCGGAGCGTCTTACTCTACCCGGAGCGCCTTACTCTACCCGGAGCGTCTTACTCTACCCGGAGCGTCTTACTCTACCCGGAGCGTCTTACTCTACCCGCAGCGTCTTACGATCCGGAGCGTCTTACTCTACCCGGAGCGTCTTACTCTACCCGGAGCGTCTTACTCTACCCGGAGCGTCTTACTCTGCCCGGAGCGTCTTACTCTACCCAGAGCGTCTTACTCTACCCGGAGCGTCTTACTCTACCCGGAGCGTCTTACTCTGCCCGGAGCGTCTTACTCTGCCCGGAGCGTCTTACTCTACCCGGAGCGTCTTACTCTACCCGGAGCGTCTTACTCTACCCGCAGCGTCTTACGATCCGGAGCGTCTTACTCTACCCGGAGCGTCTTACTCTACCCGGAGCGTCTTACTCTACCCGGAGCGTCTTACTCTACTCGGAGCGTCTTACTCTACCCGGAGCGTCTTACTCTACCCGGAGCGTCTTACTCTACCCGGAGCGTCTTACTCTACCCGGAGCGTCTTACTCTAACCGGAGCGTCTTACTCTACCCGGAGCGTCTTACTCTCAGCAGCGTCTTACTCTACCTGGAGCGTCTTACTCTACTCGGAGCGTCTTACTCTACCTGGAGCGTCTTACTCTCAGCAGCGTTTTACTCTACCTGGAGCGTCTTACTCTAACCGGAGCGTCTTACTCTACCTGGAGCGTCTTACTCTCAGCAGCGTCTTACTCTACCCGGAGCGTCTTACTCTACCCGGAGCGTCTTACTCTACCCGGAGCGTCTTACTCTACTCGGAGCGTCTTACTCTACCCGCAGCGTCTTACTCTACCCGGAGCGTCTTACTCTAACCGGAGCGTCTTACTCTACCCGCAGCGTCTTACTCTACCCGGAACGTCTTACTCTACCCGGAGCGTCTTACTCTACCCGGAGCGTCTTACTCTACCAGCAGCGTCTTACTCTACCCGGAGCGTCTTGTGATCCGGAGCGTCTTACTCTACCCGGAGCGTCTTACCCTACCCGGAGCGTCTTACTCTACCAGGAGCGTCTTACTCTACCCGGAGCGTCTTACTCTACCCGCAGCGTCTTGTGATCCGGAGCGTCTTACTCTACCAGCAGCATCTTACTCTACCCGCAGCGTCTTACTCTACCTGCAGCATCTTACTCTCAGCAACGTCTTACTCTACCCGGAGCGTCTTACTCTCAGCAGCGTCTTACTCTACCAGCAGCGTCTTACTCTACCTGCAGCATCTTACTCTCAGCAGCGTCTTACTGTACCAGCAGCGTCTTACTCTACCCGGAGCGTCTTACTATCAGCAGCGTCTTACTCTACCAGCAGCGTCTTACTCTCAGCAGCGTCCTACTCTACCCGCAGCGTCTTACTCTACCCGCAGCGTCTTACTCTACCAGCAACGTCTTACTCTCAGCAACGTCTTACTCTCAGCAACGTCTTACTCTACCAGCAGCGTCTTACTCTACCAGCAGCGTCTTACTCTCAGCAACGTCTTACTCTACCAGCAGCGTCTTACTGTACCAGCAGCGTCTTACTCTACCAGCAGCGTCTTACTCTCAGCAGCGTCTTACTGTACCAGCAGCGTCTTACTCTACCAGCAGCGTCTTACTCTCAGCAGCGTCTTACTCTCATCAGCGTCTTACTCTACCAGCAGCGTCTTACTCTCAGCAGCGTCTTACTGTACCAGCAACGTCTTACTCTACCAGCAACGTCTTACTCTACCAGCAGCGTCTTACTCTCAGCAGCGTCTTACTATCAGCAGCGTCTTACTCTACCAGCAGCGTCTTACTCTACCAGCAACGTCTTACTATCAGCAACGTCTTACTATCAGCAGCGTCTTACTATCAGCAGCGTCTTACTCTACCAGCAGCGTCTTACTCTCATCAGCGTCTTACTCTCAGCAGCGTCTTACTCTCAGCAGCGTCTTACTCTCAGCAGCGTCTTACTCTACCAGCAGCGTCTTACTCTCAGCAGCGTCTTACTCTCAGCAGCGTCTTACTCTACCAGCGTCTTACTCTACCTGCAGCGTCTTACTATCAGCAGCGTCTTACTATCATCAGCGTCTTACTCTCAGCAGCGTCTTACTATCAGCAGCGTCTTACTCTCCGGACTAAATGCGGCACACTTGAACCGGCTCGAGCGGGTTTACCCTCCGCCGCCGCCGGCAACCGCCCCGTGCCAGGCTAGGTGCACGCCGAGCACGCGTGGCAAGTGCAGTTACCCACCCAAGCCCACGTGGTCACGTGTACGCACTGTACACATGGATATAACTGTACGCGTGCGTGAGAGAGAGAGGCTGAGAGGCTGCAGTCGCGACTCAACTCTGCTCGGGCGCCGCCGCCGCCTCCTCTGCCTCCTCCTCTGCCTCCTGCCGCTCCCGGGAGTCGCTGCGGGGACTCCGCCGCCTCGAAAACGGCGAAGAGGTCCTCGGAGAAGTCGGCCATGGCGACCAGGGCCCACACAACGGGTTCGCACGCGGGCACCCCGGCGCACGTGCTCGCCTATTGGTCGGCGCGCGGTCACGTGCTCCCTCTCTCCCCCTCCCTCTTTCCACTCTCCCACGCCCTCTTCTCCCACTCTCACTCCCCCTCCCTCTCTCCTCCCTCTCCCCTCTCCCCTCCCTCTTCCCCCTCTCCCCTCCCTCTCTCCCTCTCTCTCCCCTCCCTCTCTCCCTCTCTCTCTCCTCCCCCCTCTCCCTCCCCTCTCCTCCCTCCCTCTCCCCCCTCTCCCCCCTCCCTCTCTCCCCTCCCTCTCCCCCCTCCCTCTCCCCCCTCTCCCCTCCCTCTCTCCCTCTCTCTACCCTCCCTCTCCCCCCTCGCTCTCCCCCCTCCCTCTCCCCCCTCCCTCTCTTCCCCCTCTCCCCCCTCCCTCTCTCCCTCTCTACCCCCCTCTCTCTCCCCTCCCTCTCTCCCCTCCCTCTCCCCGCTCCCTCTCTCCCCTCCTCCCTCTCCCCCCTCCCTCTCTCCCCCCTCTCCCCCTCCCTCTCTCCCCCCTCTCCCCCCTCCCTCTCCCCCCACTTTCCTTTTTTTACGATCAGAGGAAACAAGAAGATTCTCTTTTGATTTAAAGCTTTCGTGACTGCAGTAATTCATATTCTTTGCTCTTTCGGTAAAGTCACGTTGAAGGGAAACAATAAAATAATAAAATATACATAAAACAATAAAAATTCTCACGACGTTTCGACCGTTTGTGTTATGGTCGAAACGTCGTGAGAATTTTTTTTATTGTTTTATATATATTTTATCATTTTATTGTCTCCCTTCAACGTGACTTTACCGAAAGAGCTAAGAATATGAATAAGAAGATGCTCGTTGTAGTCGGCACTTTGCTCCGTTCATCATTTCGTTTTTTTATGCTTTGCTTTATGTAATACCCCCGCCCCCCCCCCCTTTTAAATGAAAGACCCAACAAAATATATTTTTTTATTTTTTCTGCTCTCCTTACCCCTTTCCTCTCTCTATACCCCCCTCTCTGCCCCTCCTCTCTCTCTGCCCCCTCTCTCTGCCTTTCCTCTCTCTCTACCCCCTCTCCGCCCCCCCTCTCTCTCTGCCCCCTCTCTTCCTACTCCATTTGGCTCTCTCTCGCTCTCTCTTTTTTCTTTATAACTACGACAAGTGCTGCATCTGCACGCAGCCCTTCCCACAGTCAAACGGCCTCCGACGGGTAGCTTAGATCTGCATGCACAGAGCTCTCTACCGTCATCTGCCACCGAGCACACGGCCTCCTCCAGCGCCCACTGCTCCTTGAAGGCCGGCACGGCGTGGGTCAGCCGCTCTTCCTCCGCCTCTCCCCCCTCCCTCCCCTTCTCTCCCCCCCCTCTCTCCCACCCCCTCCCTCCCCCTTTCTCCCCCGTCTCCCCCCTCTCTCCCTATCCCCCCTCTCTCCCACCCCCTCCCTCTCCCCCCTCCCTCCTCTCTTCCTCCCCCTTTCCCCCCTCCCTCCCTCCCTGTCTCCCCCCTCCCTCTCTCCCCCCTCCCTCTCCCCCCTCCCTCTCTCCCCTCCCTCTCCCCCCTCTCCCCCCTCCCCTCTGCCCCTATCGTTACGATATCACGATAAGTGGAATTGCGATACAAAATGTAAAAACAAATCGCGATACAACCGTGTTCACGAAAATACACCGTGATGTAACGAAATACGAACCGCGATTCGTCGATTATCGCGATGTACGATGGCATTATCGCGATATGCTCACGGCGACGATAATCGCGATGTACAATGGCATCGCGATGTGACGTCAAAATCGCGATATGCGTTTCAAGTTTCAAGGGTTTTTTTTTCCATTTATTAGGTATAGCCCTGTGAGCCATGCGGCTCTTAAGCTCGGGTCCAAGCGCAACAAACAACATTTGAACACAGAACATCTTAAAGCGACAACAATGGGGCGGTGACTTTACAGGGGAAGGGAGGCCCGGGGGAATTTTTGCGAATCTTCTGACATGGAGCATCGAGGGCCGGTGGGTTTTGCGGGGGCCTCCGGTAGAGGAGGGCATCGTCCGACCTCGTGGCATGGAAGAACGCGGTGCCCTGTGCCCTGGGGTGAAGAGGAGGAGGAGGAGGCAGCCGGCTCAGACTGTGAGCAGCACTCCCGGTCGTACAAAGGATAAGGGCCTCTCCCAGTAGCCTTGCTCGGGAATCCGGAGCAGTAGCCAGAGGGAGGAGGAGGAGTGTTCTCAGGTGCAGGCATGGTGGTGCCCGCAGTGGTAACAGGATGCCTGTGTCTTCGCCTCTGCTCACAGCTCTCAGGCATGAAGGAGGGCCTCTGCTCTTGCCCGACACACCAGGAAGCAGCAGATGTCCCCACGCCTGTCCCCGGGACCTCCAGGGAGGCCGCTGCAGCGAGGATGTGGCCCGCACAGCGCCTGCTCACCCGTGTGGGGAGAACATCATCGCGAAGTCCAGAAGGTCATTCAGCTCCTTGTCACCGGACATGAACCCCCGTGTGCCGATTCATTTTGCATCCTCCACTTGCCTGCGCCTGGGCTGTCCAGCCACCAAAAAAAGCGTGGCTCCAGTTTTGTCCTCCATGGGGGGTCTCCACACAGGTTCCAGGTCCCCGGGCCCAGGTCCCTGTGTCCCTGTCCCCGTCCCCAGGGCCCCAGGGCCCCTGTGCCTCAGATCTCCAGGTACCAGGTTCCCGTGCTCGCGTCCCAGATGACACGAGTTTTTCGGTCGCGGGTCCCCGTACCCAGGTCCTTGTGTCCTCGGCTCCAGGTCTCCGTTCTCTGGACCACGTGCCTGAGGGCTCAGCTCAAAACTTCCAGGACCTGGTCTCCTCATCCAGAGCCTTCGTATCTCCGGCACACGCAACAAGCCTGCTGACCTCAACGTTGTATTTCCGCTCCCGGGGTTCCCGGGTTTTTCTGAACAAACTCTTCTTGTTTGAGGTCGTCCCTCTCGCCACCAAGGTCGTATGCCAGGTCCACTTTTAGTAAAGTCCCACGCGCTCTGGCATGATCTCAACGTCCCACCACCAAAGTGCCCCTTTCCGGCCGAGAGCACGGGTTCCGGGCTTTCGCGCCCGTGCTTTGCAGGTAGCCGGGTCTCGCCGTCTTCACCTCCACGGTCTCCTCGCTCAGGTCCCACAGGGCACCGATGCCAGGGCCTCGTGATTCGAACCACAGAACTCCTATCCCCGAGACCACAAATTGCACTCCCAAGCTCTTGCCCCGCTCCTCTCCCGTCAGCCTTGAGGCCTCAGGTTCCCTCAACCTCAGAACTGGGGTCTCTTCTTCACGCAGTGTGCCGCCCGCCGTGAAACTCCAGGTCCTCTGTATCTCCTCACACCCTGATATTGTAGGTTCCCCTGGAACCTTACAGTGCCCCCCCCCCCCCCCCACGCTCCAGGTCCCCACTCTCCAAGTCCCCACTCTCCAGGTCCCCGCTTTCCAAGTCCCCACTCTCCAGGTCCCCACTCTCCAGGTCCCCACCCTCCAGGTCCCCACCCTCCAGGTCCCCACTCTCCAGGTCCCCACCCTCCAGGTCCCCACCCTCCAGGTCCCCACTCTCCAGGTCCCCACTCTCCAGGTCCCCTCTCCAGGTCCCCACGCTCCAGGTCCCCACTCTCCAGGTCCCCACCCTCCAGGTCCCCACCCTCCAGGTCCCCACTCTCCAGGTCCCCTCTCCAGGTCCCCACCCTCCAGGTCCCCACCCTCCAGGTCCCCACTCTCCAGGTCCCCACCCTCCAGGTCCCCAGTCTCCAGGTCCCCACTCTCCAGGTCCCCACTCTCAAGGTCCCCACCCTCCAGGTCCCCACTCTCCAGGTCCCCACTCTCCAGGTCCCCACCCTCCAGGTCCCCACCCTCCAGGTCCCCTCTCCAGGTCCCCACCCTCCAGGTCCCCAAGTCCCCACTCTCCAGGTCTCCACTGTCCAGGTCCCCACCCTCCAGGTCCCCACCCTCCAGGTCCCCAAGTCCCCACGCTCCAAGTCCCCACTCTCCAGGTCCCCACCCTCCAGGTCCCCACTCTCCAAGTCCCCACTCGCCAGGTCCCCACTCTCCAGGTCTCCTCTCCAGGTCCCCACTCTCCAGGTCCCCACTCTCCAGGTCCCCGCTTTCCAAGTCCCCACTCTCCAGGTCCCCACGCTCCAGGTCCCCACTCTCCAGGTCCCCACTCTCCAGGTCCCCAAGTCCCCACTCTCCAGGTCCCCGCTTTCTAAGTCCCCACTCTCCAGGTCCCCACTCTCCAGGTCCCCACCCTCCAGGTCCCCACCCTACAGGTCCCCAAGTACCCACGCTCCAAGTCCCGACTCTCCAGGTCCCCACCCTCCAGGTCCCCACTCTCCAGGTCCCCACTCTCCAGGTCCCCGCTTTCCAAGTCCCCACTCTCCAGGTCCCCACTCTCCAGGTCCCCTCTCCAGGTCCCCACGCTCCAAGTCCCCAGTCTCCAGGTCCCCACTCTCCAGGTCCCCACTCTCCAGGTCCCCACTCTCCAGGTCCCCACTCTCCAGGTCCCCAAGTCCCCACTCTCCAGGTCCCCACTCTCCAGGTCCCCGCTTTCCAAGTCCCCACTCTCCAGGTCCCCACTCTCCAGGTCCCCACTCTGCAGGTCCCCAAGTCCCCGCTTTCCAAGTCCCCACTCTCCAGGTCCCCACTCTCCAGGTCCCCACTCTCATCGCGATATCGCGATACGATCATCGCGATATCTGCTACCTCAACATTTCTTATCACGTCAGCCGTCTTGTGATCCAGTATTGCGTGACGCCTCACTAAAGAGGGATCCTGTAAGAACAATACACTATGGAACACGATTTTTATTTCTGGGTACTAAGTGTGATTTCCTAATTGCCCATGCCTCAAAAGTGCAAAAAATGTCTATTATTCCCCAACAATTTCGATCTCGACCCTGACGCCTGCTGCTGTATATTTGGAGTTTGCTTCTCCCTCTGTCTCGTGATCACGGTGGCTAGGCGATGTTAACTACCTCGCCCGGTGTACAGGAGGTCGTGGGTTCGATCCCCACCCTGACAATGCCTTCTGCTGCTGTATTTGCAGTTTGGAGTGTCTCTCTCCTCTCGGTCGTGTGGATTTTCCTCTGGGTCTTTCTAAATGTTTTGGAAACATGCTTTTAGAGTATTTTGGCAGCTGCTATGAATTTCCACACTTTGTTGAGCTATCATATATGGCAAAGTCGCTTTCTGAAAAAAAGGCTACATAGCTCAGTGGGCCTTACCTGGTAAAATAAAAAAAAAGTTGAATTTCGAATATGAAACGGTGTGCTCCTTTCAGTCCACACAGCCAGACAGCAGCCACTCCCGCTCCATTCAGGGCATTTTAATAAAATAATACGGTAACATACAAATTACACGCATGCATATAACATTGCTCAGAGACGCACGTGCATGATTACATCTGCCACACCGACGCCTGTAGCGGCTGCAGCAGTCGGCGGAATCCGCCACCCAAAGTCAGATGCCTGCAGGCCCCACACCTCAAGCCTTGCAGCAGCAGCAGCATCATAGGCAGCATGCTTACACTCACTGATGGCCAGAGGTCGTCTTGCCAGGCCATTGTCCTTCACTTCCATGGCTCGCGGGCCACTGGGTGGCCGCTGGTGGCCTTTAGTGCGGCCCCTGACTTACGCCCCCCCCCGCCCCCCCCCCAGTAATACACAAAGAGTGAAAACAGCCCCCCATAATCATCGTGCTGCTGTCAAAGCCAACCGAACGGTTTCAAACGTTGTGGCGGCCCTCACCACACTGATGATGCCTTATCGGCGAAAGTGCCCCCCCTCCCCCTGCCGCCACCCCCGCCTCTGAAAACACCTCACTATGAGGACAGAGGTGAGAGCAAGGCTGAGCCTTCCCTGCAAGCTCCTCACTGGCTCAGGCACGAAGTGAGGCCCAGCACACAATGCCGGAGGTTGCCACAGTGTCCAGGGTGCTTCAAAACCCAAATTGGAAAAAGAAACCAATAATACGCCGTAACGTGATAACAAATCTTGATTTGAAGCTTTCGTGGACTGCAGGAATCCATTCTCTTTGGGCTCTTTCGGTAAAGTCACGTAGGTAGAAAAATGCATAATAGATCACGATGTTTCGATCGCCACGCAAGCGGTCGTCCTCGCGTGGGAGGCCGACCGCCTGTGTGGCGATCAACACGTCGTGACCTGTTACACATCTTTCTTCTACGCGACTTCAGCGAAAGAACCCAAAGAGTAGCGATAACAAATGCCCGTTCGTAGCCTCAAAGAGTCTCCACTTGTTCGCCATCGCTGTCAACCCGTTGCCTGGAATCTTCGCCAGGTGGTTCCCCAAGAGCCCGGAGGCAGCCGCACGTGTCACGCGGTGTTTGTCGCAAAATCCTCGCGGGCGTTAACGCTTTTTTTCGAAGCACCCTGTACATCACCTCCCTTCTTACTCTCGCCACCGCCTCCGCTCCCCTCCGCTCAGTTTCCCTCCGGGACCGGGTCGCCGCACCAGGCCGCGGAACCATCTACGTCGAACTCGGCGCGCGGCGGCGGGCGGTGCCCTCCGGAGTCGGCGTCTCCTCTTGGGCCCGCGCCCTGCCCCGGTCCTCGCGTCCACGATGGGGGTGAGCGCGTGCGCGAGACGTGCCCGCGCACCACCCCCCACGCCTCGCTCCCATGGTGCATTGCAGCGGCCTTGGCGTCCCAAAAGCTTGTGCTTCGTGACCCAACGAATATTTTTCTTTTGCTACCGGTGTGTGGGGAGGCGGGGCGGGGGGGGGGAAACGCGAGAATGTTGCCTCGTAGGAGCTCCGCGATCCGCGGCCGTTAACGATGCGATTCGTGCGCGTAAGGGACGCTCCTTTAAAAAAAAAAGCGAAAAAAAGTCACCCCCCGGCGCCGAGCGTGGGTGATCGACGGCGGTTATCAGAAACCCGCCGGCGAAGGCGCCGATGCTCCATGCACTCTCACCTCCGACTGGCGCCTTTGGCTACGTACGGCGCGAAAGAAGAAGTTTTACGCACGCACACAGCCTCGTGCCGCACGCGCTCCGTGAACCTCGGTCGGGAGGGGGGCGGTGGGGTGGGGGAGCGACTGACCGCTCCCGCTTCTGCGACGTCTTACTGGAGACGCGCAGAGGGAATGACATCGGTTACAAAGTGCATATCTTCCATGATTCCTCCCGGCGAGATGGTGACAGAGGGGGGTGGGGGAGGGGTGGGTGGGGTGGGGAGGGTGGGGGGCGGACGGCAACGACGCGACCGCCGACCGTTGCAGAGAAGTTCGCGGTTCGAATCCAGCAGCCGCCCCTGGTTATTACTGCGGTGTGCGTAAGGATCTCCCTGGACGTCACGTGCAAGAGCAGGGCCGCCGTGTACCGGCATCACGGTCCAAATTTGCCAAATTGGGCAAAGAAAAAAAGATCGCACCGCAAACTGCTCGATTGGGATCGCGCGCGCGTTACACACACACACGCACACACACGCACACACACACGCACACACACACACGCACACACACGCACACACACACACGCACACACACGCAGCGCGGCGATTATCGCCACCCGCTGCTGGCGGCAGGCTCACGCCTCCCCGCCCCCCCCCGCCCCCCCCCCCCCCGAGGACGCTCTCGCGGACGAGACTCATCCCGGTCCTCTTTCGGTTCTCACCCGGGAATTAAAAATAAATAAATCTCAGCTTGTGAGCGTCACTCGAAAAAATTTCTTTAAAAAAAAAGAAACGTGGAGCGCCGTACGCGGCGGGGTCGACGGCGCGGCAACGGCCCTTGGACGCTTCCCCCTCGACAGCGGCCGACGCGTCGCACCGCCCAGCCGTCGCCGCCGCCGCCGCCGGCACAGCAGCGGCGGCGGCGCGGCGGCGGTGGCGCGTAGCGGACGGACGTACGGACGGACGCTTCTCCCTTCAGGCGCGGTCCAACTTCGCCGCAGAGCGACTCTCCGGCTTCACGACGAATTTTCGCCTTCTTGTACCTCCGGCAGGTCGGGGGCCACCGCGATGGCGTCTCCGCTGTTCTGCTTCCTGCGCGCGGACGCACGCACGCGCGTGGGCGGACGACGCACGCGCGCGTCAGTGACACGGCCCACGCACCGCCAGCCACCCTTGGCGGCGGCCGTTGTGTCTGTCGCCCGGTAGCGGCGCCGGCCGGTCGCTAACGCGGCGTCTAAAGAGAAGCCGCTTGCTGCGTACGACGTTGACGGCCCTAGCGCCCGGGTGCTCCGAGCCTGAAGCGGAGTGGCCACCGATCGCGGCTCCGTGGGCGTCGGCAGCCGGACAGAACTGTCACGTGTGTGTGTGTGCACGTGCGTCGTTTTTGAACTTCTTTTTCACGCGTGCAATTTTTTTTTATCGTTGTTCATCTGTTCGTTGTTTTTTTTGTTTGTTTGCTAGGTAGTGGGATTTCGTGATTGTATTTTCTGTGCACGGAACTGGATAATTGATGTGCGGCGTTGTGGGATGCAATTGCATGAATGACGTTTTATAAATAAATAAAAATTATTATTACATCTAGCAAACCGTGCTCATCGGAGTTTTCAACGTAGATGATTTAAAAGTGCGTATAGCTCCAAGTGGCTTCCTAATGTCGGAAGGAAGAACGTTCCAGACGGCTGTAGAAGCGCATCTGAAAGCGCGCGGATGCAGTGTGTGAGTCCATGGGTCTCCGTGTGATGAGTCTATGGGTTTCTGTGTGAGTCTATGGGTCTTTGTGTATGTACGGTACGTTGAACTTCTTTCGCACCGTACGTAGCCAACCGTGCTTATCGGAGGTTGCGGTAGAAGGACAACAAATTAAACACAACAAGCAGTTCTAAACAAATGAGTTTTCAATCTAGGGGACCAGGACCCAAATCTTCCAAGTTGTGTGCGGAGTGGTAAGTAGTGGTAAGCGCTACGCTGCGCTACGAACATGGCGACCCGAGTTCGATTCCCGCGCACGGCCACCAAAACACCACAGTGACGATTATCTGAACCGGTCCTGGGCCTCCGCTAGGTCGACACAGCCTCAAATGAGGACCTGGTGCGGTGCCTTAACATCGCCACTCGGGAGACAAAGGCGGCCGGGCTTGGTATTGGCCACCCACCTCCTCATGTGCCTTCGTAGGTGCTCGCGAACAGCACTTGCCCCAAAAGCCTGTTAAGGCTATAGGGGGGATTTTTGCGCGTGTGCGTTGGGAGCCGGCCGTGATCGCAGCCGGAGCAAAGGAGGGGGGGGCGGGGGGGGGGGGCTGTAAACCGCGCAGTGGACGCACGGCTAAACGGCGTGCGCCGCTCTGTCGCCCGCCACGGTTACCTTAGAGATGGGTGCAGTTTGTGAAATGAGAGTTGGCGGTCCCTGTCGGCATGCAGACAAGAGATGCAGAGCAAGGAAGAGGAAAGGGAGAGAGTGTACACGTGGCGGAGTTATAACACAACGGGGAAGATGGCGCCGGTGGCGATGGCGATTGCGCCGGCGACGGCAGTGCGCGCGGTCGCAATGGGCAGAGCGCGAGGTCGTCACATCCTAGGCTACGGTCCCTCGACTTCCTCCGCCAACCCCTACTCCGATGGCTTCCCGCCATCACCTCCCTCCGCCCTCTCCTCCCATGGCGTCCCACCATCGCCTCCCTCCGCTCTCTCCTCCGATGGCTTCCCACCATCGCCTCCCTCCGCTCTCTCCTCCGATGGCTTCCCACCATCACCTCCCTCCGCCCTCTCCTCCGATGGCTTCCCACATCACCTCCCTCCGCTCTCTCCTCCGATGGCTTCCCACCATCACCTCCCTCCGCTGTCTCCTCCGATGGCTTCCCACCATCACCTCCCTCCGCTGTCTCCTCCGATGGCTTCCCACCATCACCTCCCTCCGCTCTCTCCTCCGATGGCTTCCCACCATCACCTCCCTCCGCTCTCTCCTCCGATGGCTTCCCACCATCACCTCCCTCCGCTGTCTCCTCCGATGGCTTCCCACCATCACCAGCAGGGTCAGCTGCCTGCACCGCAACCATCGCTCTTCTCTCGGCTGTCACCGTATCTCTGTTGGCTCCTGCCCGGGTTCGATTCCCGACTCTGTGTGGAGTTTGTGCATCCACCCCCCCTCTCTCTCTCTCTCCGCCCGTTCTGCGTGCGTTTGCCCCGCGTGTAAATGGCATTGACCAAACATTCCAATGCTAAATAATGACCCGCAAATGACTCAGTTGGGATTGTACGCATGTGTGCATGATGAACTTCTTTCGCACCGTACGTAGCCAACTGTGCTGATCGTAGTTGCGGGGGGAAGGAGAAAAAAACTCGGCACGTAAATTAGTTCTAAAGAAATTAGTTTGTCAATCTAGACGGTGATGTTAAAGTGCGTAGCTCCAGTGGCTTCCTAATAATCGGAGGGAAGAGCGTTCCAGACGGCCGCAGAAGGGCGTCTGAAAGCACCGTGACGCGGCAGCCAAAAGCCGCTGCCGCTGCTGCTGCTGCTGCGACGACCGGAGTTCGCGTGACGATGGTTTACGCACAGCAGCAATATCGCCCCCCTACCTCGTGCGAAAGACTTGGCAGGACCACCTCCTCAATAACAAGTTGACAATCTGAGTCATTCTCCGTCTCCGTCTCTGTCTCCCTCTCTCTCTCTGCCTGCGAAAAACGCGTTACAAACTCTAAACGATTAGGTTTCGGCTCGGAGCAACGGTGCAAAATCCTCGAGCGACGGAAATGGCCTCACGCTGATCCGCAACAGCGGAAGGGGAGCAGTTGCACAAATGGATAAAACAGCAAAAGCGCCGATGCATGAAATGTGGCTGAAAGCGACCGGGACAGCACAGGCAGGCGAAGAGGGGGGAAGGTGTGAGCGTGGGTGCCGGGCCTTTGCAACGCTAGGCCCGAGTCCTGGGCCGGCTCGGGCCTTGAAATGGGTACCCGTGTCGAAGGCGGCCGAGCCAGGCCGGGCCGGGATGTGGCGCTAGCCACGCCGCCCCTCCGGGCGCCGCGCCGGCCCCTAATAGGTGCTCGCTAACAGCCCCCCAACAGTTTGCGGCAGGTTCCGTTGCGCGTTTCGAGTCAATAATTTTGTTGGGTTTTTTTTTGCTCTGCTCAGTCGGCACGTTCCCTCCCCTTCCCGCCCTGCGGTGTCCTGAAACTGCCGCCACTGCCGGCGGCCTCTGGCCAGAGCTTGCTGACCTCGACGTGGCACCGCCCGGCCGGGGAGCGACAAACCCTGGGGTCTACGGGGGGGTAAGCCCGCGGCGGCGTCGTTGGCGCGGTGGGGGGGGGGGGGGGAGGGGGCGGGGAGCGGTGGGGGTCGGGTAAGGAGGGGGGTGTTACCCCCGACTCACATGAGCAGGTTGCCCGGAGCCGACATGCTGCGCTCCTCCTTGCGGCTGCCCGCCTCGAAGGGGTTGCTGAAGGAGCGCTTGCGCAGCATCTGCTTGGCCATGATCTGCGCGGAAGAGGGGGCGAGACAAACGGAGACGACCGACCGACCGGGCCGGCCGGCCGAACCCGGCCGGGGGCCAGTTGCCGGGTCACCGGCCGCCGCCGCCGCTTCGCTCGAGAGAATTCTCCCCGCCGACGCCGCTGCGTCGGCGGGAGCCGGCCGCTCCCGCCGACGCCGCGGGGGCGGCAGTAAGCAGCGACCGTCGAGACGGCGCGTCGCCGCCGCCGGGGGGAATGCGGTGCTCGCGGCGCCCGGCGTGGCTTACCAGCGTCGCCAGGCTGACGACGTGGCGCACCGAGTCCCGCACCTCGTCGCACGTCACCTCCACGGGGGCGCAGTGCAGCGGGGGCAGCGGGTCCGTGCCGCCCAGGGTCACCCAGCCGTGACACTGTGAGGGCAACAAATGGTCGCCCGTGTGGTAGCCCTAGCGGACTGTCGGGGCAGAGCGCCGGAGCGGTGGCGGGGGCCGGCGAGTCTGGCGCGTACCGAGCTACGTACGGCGCGAAAGAAGTTCAACGCGCGTAGGTAGCGGGTAGCGTTTACGAAGGCCGAGCACCTCCTAAAATTCCCCCCCCCCCCCCTCCGCCACCACCCTCCAGGCCTACGCAACGGCCCAGGCCCCACGCCTTCCTGCTGCACCTTCTACGTCACGGCGATTGGTTTGTTTATTGAGAAACGCGGCGGGGGAACGTTGCCGTGCCGCCGCCGCCGCCGCGCGGGGGGGGGGGGGGTTGAGGGCGCCGCGCCGTGACGTCGAACCTTCATCTGGGGCACCGTGATGCGGCTCTCCGGCCGCTTGTCCAGCATGGCCAGCAGCAGCTCCTTGAGCGGCTCGCCGATCGCGGGCCTGCCGGGGCACAGCGGACAATACAGTAGATGAATAAAATGTTAAAAAGCGTCGCTCGCCGGCGTCGCCCTCCGGCTTCGCCCGCCGGCGTCGCCCGCCGGCTTTTCCGGTTTTCCGGAAAACGAATGCCTCGTGATGAGGCCGCAAATGAACTTCGGTGGCACTGGTGGCACCTTGCCGATCTCGCCCAAGGGCCGCAAACCATCAGGTCCGCAGACGGAAAAGGGCAGCGATTGGCCGCGCTCGCTGCACCGCCCGCCCCCGGCGAGCCGGGGGGCCCACGTTGGGACAAGGGGAGTTTCCCGAGGGTTTTTGTTAGCGCGGCGCCGATCCGCCGACCCTCGGTTCGTCTCGTTTGCGCAAAAGTGGCCTGGCGGCGGGTGGGGGTGGTCGGGGGGCGGGGCGAGGGATGTCGCAGGTTCCCCCCGGCGGGGAAACGCCACGGCAACATCGCCCGCCCCCGCCACCGCGAAGCCATTGCGGACCACGCCGAGCGGTGGAGGTTTTGGACCCCAACGCCTCTCCGTCTCGTTGTGCCGAACTTCAACGCGGACACGCGACCTCCTCTCGGGGGGTCTTCTCTTCCACCCGCCCCCCCCCCCCCCGTGTCGCGGGGCCCGGGGAGACACGAGCCGTTGCGCGTGTGCAGCTGGGCGATTCAATACAACAACAAAAAATTAAATAATAAAACACAATAAAATAAAATTCTCACGACGTTTCAGCCACAACGCAAGCAGCCGTCCTCAGGTGAAGAACAGAGCTCTCTCAAAACACCGGTGTGTTCTGTTCTGATGTCCCCCCAACACCTGGAATTCCATCGCTTCAAAACATTCCTTGGTTATTCTGCCACCTACGTCACAATGTGTTGCCGAGCTATCAAGTCTTCATGTAGGTCGGAACTTCTTTCGCACCGTACATTAGGACGTTCTCTTTATTAGACATTAGGACGCTGTCTTTCCGACAGCTCTGTTCTTCACCTGATGACGGCTGCTTGCGTTGTGGCCGAAACGTCGTGAGAATGTTATTTTATTGTGTTTTATTATTATTTCATTGTTTCCCTTCTACGTGGTGACTTTACCGAAAGAACCAACGATATGAATCCCTGCAGTCACGGAAAGCTTTAAATCGAAGCAACAAAAACACTCACCGCTCCGGGAAGGTGACGGCTTGCGTCTTGATCTGGTTGTGCAGGGCGAGGATGTGCTCGTCCCTGAACGGGCACTGGGGATGGCGGAGAGAGGGGGGGAACGCGAGCGCGGAGCGAGCGTTGAGAGGCGCGCGCGCGTGCGTGGAGCACGTCCGGTGACGCCACGGAGACAAAGGTCTCCCGCGTCGCCTGCAACGGGCTGTTCGGGGGAGCAAGTGGTGGAACGTGTGCGTGGGCGAGTGGGGTTGTGCGTGCGCTCGTCCCCGCCTGCGTACTCACGATTCCGAACACGAAGCAGTGCAGAGTCACTCCCATGGCCCACACGTCGAGTGCCTGCACGGGGGGGGGGGGGGGGGGCGGGGGGCACACGTGGTCATCCTTCCAAGTTTCCCGGGTTTCCTCGTTTTTCTGTTCATCCGCGCCGAGGACTCGACAAGAGGCCGGGGATGGGGGTCTCGTTCGCGAGGCCGCTTGGCGGTGGTGGCGGCGGCGGTGGTGGTGGTGGTGGCGGTGGCGGTGGTGGGGGAGGGGGGGGGGGCGGTGCGTGACGCGCACCTTCCCGGTGAAGCGCGTGCGCGCGTGCGTCAGCGTCTCGGGGGCGCAGAACGCCGGCGTGCCGGCCGAGCCGCGGAGGACGGCGTCGTCGCCGTGGAAGCGGTCGCTCACGCCGAAGTCCGAGATCTTGATGTGGCCGTCGTCGCCCAGCAGGAGGTTGGAGGGCTTCACGTCACGGTGCACGATGCCCTGGTGGTGCACTGGGTGCCGGGCGGGGGGCGGTGAAGGCCGTGTTTCAGTTGCAGTTTCATTTATGAGGTATGGCCCTGTGAGCCATGCGGCTCTTGACTCGGGAGCAACCGCAACGAAACGCGAACAAGAAACGTCTTAAAGTGACTACGCGCAACAGAAAAATCCAGGGGAAAAAACAGCAAAAGTCTTCCAGAGAAAGCGCCGCATTTCAACGCCGTGTGCAGAAGTCCCAGCGGGATGCAAGTCAAACAATAACAACCATATTCTTGGTTCTTTCGGTAAAGGCACCACGTAGAAGGGAAACAATAAAATAATAAAAATATAAAACAATAAAAATTCTCACGACGTTTCGACTGCAACATAAGCAATCAACCACAGCAAGAAAATTTGAAAAAGTGGCGGTTTTTAGAAACAACTTTTATTGTTTTATATTTTTATTATTTCACTGCTTCCCTTCTACGTGGTGACTTCACCGAAAGAACCAAGAATATGAATCCCTGCAGTCACGAAAGCTTTAAATCAAAATAACAACCATGAGACAATTCAGATGAGAGTTATCAGGCTAACGTAGCAGCCGGACCAGCGAGGCCACAACAGGCAGCGAGCGACACACTCGCTCCGACATTAGGAAGCCACAATAGGGGTAAGGTCGTGTTTCTCTCTCGGTTACATCGCGTAAAATATTAATGCGTCGTTAAACCCGCCACCGCCGCCGCCGCCGCCAACGCCGCCACCCGACACGACCAGCAGTTGGTGAGGTTTGCCGCGTAAACAAACCGTGCCAATTCGTCGCTAGTTCAGCGCACTGGTGCGTTGGGAGAGTAAACCCACCACAGCATTAACGATTGGAGTAGCGTGACGCTTCGCCGGTAATTGCGAACGGCGCCATCAGGCGGGAAGCCACCGTTCGCGACGAACACGCTCCGACATTATGCAGCCGCTAGGGGCTGCGCACTTTTGCATCCCCTGGATTGAAAACTCATTTCCTCAGAACTGCTTTTTGCGTTTACCGCTTGTTGCCCTTCCCCACCCCCGTCCCACCGCACCTCCTCCGATGAGCACGGTCGGCTACGTACGGTGCGGAAGAAGTTCAACGCAACGATTTCGGCCAATCACGCGCGAGCGCGACGCGGGGCGCGCGTGCGTGCGTATGTGTGTGCGCGCGTGTGTGCTTGCGTGTGTGCGTGTGCGTGCGTACGTGCGTGTGTGCGTGCGTACGGTATTCGATCCCCATGAGGATGTCGCGGAAGTACTGACGAGACTGCTCCTCTGAGAAGGGACACTCGGAGGGAACCTCCATCACGGGCCTTAGCACACGCACACACACACACGCACGCACACACGCACACACACGCACACGCACGCACACACACGCACACACACGCAAAGGCAAAGATCCCCCGTGTAGCCTGTAACAGACTGTTGGGGAAAGTGCTGTTAGTGAGCACCTTACGAAGGCCGGCAAGGTTGGCGCACGAGGTGGTGGGTAGCCAGCACCACGCCCGACCGCCTTTGTCTCCCCAGTGCTGATGTTTACACACCGCACGAGGTACTCATTTGATTGATGCTGAGTCGACCTAGGGGAGGCCCAGGACCGGTTGAGATAGACGTCACTGTGGTGTTGGCCGTGAGCGGGAATCAAACTCGGGTCGCCGGGTTCGTATTGCAGCGTAGCGCTAACCGCTCCACCACCGCTCCCCACACACACAAAGACAAAGATCCCCCATATAGCCTGTAAGAGACTGTAGGGGCAAGTGCTGTTAGCGAGCACCTATTGAAGGCCGGAACGGTACACGAGGAGGTGGGTGGCCAGCACCACGCCCGACCGCCTTTGTCTCCCTAGTGGCAAAGTTTACACACCGTACCAGGTACTCATTTGAGGCTGAGTCGACCTAGGGGAGGCCCGGGACCTGTTCAGATAATCGTCACTGGTGTTGGCCGTGAGCGGGAATCGAACCCGGGTCGCCAGGTTCGTAGCGCAGCGTAGCGCTAACCGCTCCACCACCGCTCCCCACACACACACATACACACAGACGATCGACGGGGCGTTGCAAGAAGTGGCGGACACTCACCCCCTGCGCACCAGCTCGAACACTGCGGCAAAATGGGGTGGGTGGGGGGGAGAGAGACACAAGAGTCGTGACGTCAGAGTCTAGCGGGGACACGTGGAGGAGACCCCGCATTTAGGCCCACTCCCCTTCCTCCGTCTCCCTCTCGTCCCGTCCCTTCAACTCCCTCGTCCACAGCCATGACGGCACGCAGCACAACACGATCTGATTCTAATCTAATGTACGTAGTTTTATACTGTGTAGGAACCTCCTGGTTACTACACCACCACCAGCCCACAGGGGATTATTGTGTCCGTCCGTCCGTCGTGCATCCAAAAATGGGATGGGTGGGGCTGGGTGGGGAGGGGAGGGTGGGGAGGGAGGGGCTGGGTGGGGAGGGGCTTGGGGGAGGGAGGGGCTGGGTGGGGAGGGGAGGGTGGGGAGGGGCTGGGTGGGGAGAGTGGAGCTGGGTGGGGAGGGAAGGGTGGGGAGGGGATGGGTGGGGAGGGGAGGGTGGAGAGGGGCTGGGTGGGGAGGGTGGGGCTGGGTGGGAAGGGGAGGGTGGGGAGGGGCTGGGTGGGGAGGGTGGGGAGGGGCTGGGTGGGGCTGGGTGGGGGGTGGGATGGAGGGGTGGGGCTGGGTGGGGAGGGCCTGGTCACCCCGTGGTGCCCTTATAAAACTCAACATTTAACCTACTCACGCCGGCTTGTGCCCGCCCTCACAGTCGGGCATATTTGCGGAATACACCACGTGGTGCCGCCGTTGACCCTGGCCATTGACCGAGCAACTCAACGTTCCTACCAGCTCCCTCCGCAGGAATGTGTTACGCAGAGCGCCGTCACTCAAGGCTCCCTGATGGCATCGCTGTCAAGACGGTCACGCAGAAAGGGGGAGTGATTTGGTATGGCAGGGGCGACGCTACGGGGATTGAGGAGCGAGCGACAGCGACCGAGGGGTACCGGCGGATCACGAAGGGGGGAGGGACGGGGAGGAGTGGAGTGGCGAGGGGAGGGAAGGGAAGGGAGCTGGCCACGATCTGGGCATCACAAACCAACATCCCAATTCGGTTTAAAGCGCAGGAGGCTTTCGCCACCAATACGGAGGTTTTTGCCAGGTTACATCGCGTGAATATAATAATGTGTCGTTAAACCCACCGCCACCCGTGACGGCCGACCCGCAACGTTTGTCACTTCACACCGCACGACTCGCTGAGCACGTGACGCAACAACGCTGACCCGTCACGCTAGACGGCGCTGACCGACGGGATAGCTGGCCGACTATCCAGCGGCGACGACGTCGGGCGGTGACGAGGACGACTCCCGCGGCGAGACGACCCCGCACTCCCACGGAGCTCTCTCTCTCTCTCGCCCCCCCCTTTTATGCTTCCAGCGGGAGGCCGGCCCCGCCCTGGCCACGCCCCCCTTCTCGAAACTTCCAGCTGGTTCTGAGAGCCCAAAGATGGATCCCTTCCATGACCCTTGCCCCAGTTATTCCTCCCCTTGTGGACTCTCCCCTTGGGTGGGTGCACTCGCAATTGATACTTCTGGCCGCCGGTCTGCGCTGCTACACTGCACTAGTACAGCACACCGGTTGTGTGTTGGAGCAGGGGTCCCCAACCCGCCGGGCAGCGGACCGGTACCGGTCCGTGGCCTGTTAGGAACCGGGCCGCACAGCAGCAGGAGGTGACAGCGGTGAGTCCGGGCGTGGCCCGCCAATTATTTTATTATTTACCACTTCCGTCCGCGCCTCTTTCCCGCACTGCGCACTCGTCTCAGTCACGTGGTGCTGGTAAGCACCACAAGCTCTAACCCCTAGTAGCCACAATGAGTAACAAAACAAACGTTGCTGGAGAGCTTCTTTGAAAAGGGGAAAAGACTCAATGATGAACCCCCCCCCCCACCCCGGTCCGTGAAGAATTTGTCTTCCACGAAACCGGTCCCTGGTGCCAAAAAAGGTTGGGGACCGCGGCGCTGGAGAGTAAACCCAACCCACAACATTCACGAAATGGCTCTGTCGGGTGGTGGCGGAGTATAACGACACACGTTTACGTGACCTAACCTAAAAACCTCTATTTTCATGGAAAATATTGGTCACGAAAGCCTACGTGTTAAACCAGTTAGTGAGGTTTGTGTCACGAAAACGAAACGTGCCAATTCGTTATGAGCACGGCGAGTAAACCCCACTACAAACATTTCGCCAGTAACTACAACCGGCATCGTCAGGCGGCAGCCACAGTTGTGGAGTATTCCTCTTCCCCCTGTTTCGGTCTTAAACATCCCAATTTCTGAAAACGCAGCCCACGTATTGCTCGACTGAAGCCTTGGCAGGGCCCTCCTGGATCGCCATCGTGAGACTCGGTGGGGCCCTGGGCTCCTCTGCACGTTGAAGATGATTTCAGCCGCGAATTAACGGGCGTTGGTGTTCGCGTGGTCAGCATACCCACGACGCGGGTAATCGGGGTCGCTTACCCATGTACAAGTTGTCTTCGCCGGCGTCATCCATCACCTGCGCACGCACACAAAGACAAAGATCCCCTGTATAGCCTTAAAAAGGCTGTTTGGGCAAGTGCTGTTAGCGAGCACCTACGAAGGCCGGCTCGGCACACAACGGGGCGGGTGTCCAGCACCACGCCCGGCCGCCTTTGTCTCCCCAGTGGCGATGTTTTTACACACCGTGCCAGGTACTCATTTGAGGCTGAGTGGACTTAGGGGAGGCCCAGAAACCGGTGCAGATAATCGTCACCGGGTCTTGGCCGTGAGCGGGAATCGAACTCGGATCGCCAGGTTCGTAGCACAGCGCGCTAACCACTACACTGCCGCTCCCCTGACACACACACGTGCACACACACACACACAGCGTGGACGATTACCCGGTGCTACGTATATCGGAACGGCGATCGTTACCTCCGCGGGCAAGAGAGCCAATAATCGTTTCCGTGCGACGCAACAATTCTCCGGCTGGGAGTGGCGATTGCGCCGATTATCGGCCAATCAATGAGTTTTTATATCAAGCGTCACGCATGGCAATCATCGCACGCTCCCCCTCGCTCCCCCCCCACCCCCTCCGGCCTACTGCGAAAACTTGAGTGCCATGTGACTCGGCGAGGCCTCGCTGGGTGAAGGAGCGGAGTAGCAGTCGTCGTAGTAAGTGCGAGCGTGCGCGCACGAGACACGCGCGTTTAGTTCGTTGTCCTTCCCCGGTTGGCTACGTACGGTGCGAAAGAAGTTCAACATGCGTAGATATATCCATAAGCGAGTTTTTTTTGTTGGGTTGGATCGCGCAAAGTATAAATGTGCCGTTGAACCCGCCGCCGCCGCCGCCACCCGACACAGCCAATTTAGTCAGGTTTGCCACGTGAACAAGACGTGGCAATTCGTTACTAGTTCGGCACACACCGGTGTGTTGGAGAGCAAAGCCACTCCGTCTCGCCGGCGACTACAACAGCCAGCATCATTAGGCGACAGCCAGAGCCTACGTGTTAAACATACGTACGTGCGCGTGCGTGCGGGTGGGTCGGCGCGCGGTTGTGTGCGCGCGTCACCTCGACTAGCCGCACCACGTTGGGATGGTCCAGCTTTCTCAGGATGGCGATCTCCTGGTAGACTCGGTCCAGGGGGCTCCGGACCGCCGTTGCCGCCGCCGCCGCCGCCGCCGTGGCGGCCGCTCCGGCCGCTCCGCCGCGCGGGGGAGGCCGACCTTGTGCGGGAAACGACGCGTGGGGCACAAAGACAAAGGTTCCCCCCGCCGCCGTACAGCCTCGCTGGCGGCACGGGGCGAGCGCTCGCTGGCGGGAGCGGCACGGGCGCGCGGGCGGGGTGGGTGGCCAGTGCCACGGCACGTGCCCGGGCCGCCTTTGTCTCCCCCATCACCCGCAGCTCCGAATTATTTTTACGGCGGACTGCGCCAGGCGACCGAGGGAGAGGCCCAGCGAACGGGGGGGGCGGGTCAGAGATGTTCGTCGGCGGATGTTGTGTGGCCGCGAGCGGAGAATCGGTGAACTCGGGTCGCCGGGTTCGCAGCGTTGTGCCGCCGCCGCTCCCCACGCGTGCACGGAGGCCCACGTGCGAAGGCCCACGCACGGAGGCCCACGCACGAAGGCCCACGCACGGAGGCCCACGCACGAAGTCCCACGCGCGTAGGCCCACGCACGGAGGCCCACGCACGGAGGCAGTGTTCCTGGGGGTTGGAATCGACCCGAAAGGTTTGGCCCACACGCAACATGTGAGACCGTCCGAAAAGTGGGACATTTGTGGGAGCTGCACGGGAACATGACGACGCCGGGAAGCGACGTCCCCGCCACCGGTGGCGTGACGCGGCATCGAGGTGCCGAGCGCACAGGGTAAATCGCTACGCGACGCGGCTGATGGTAAAATCCGAATGATGTGCGCGTGTGCGCGCGCAGAGCGGTGGTGTAGCGATTAGCGAGTCGACCTAGGGGAGGCGCAGGACCGTGAGCGGGAATCGAACTCGGGTCGACTATGAGTACCTCGTGCGGTGTATAAACATCGCTGCTAGGGAGACAAAGGCGGCCGGGCGTGGTACTGGACACCCACCCTACCGTTCTGGCCTTCATGAGTGCCACTCGCTAAGAGCACTTGCCCCAACAGTCTGTTAAGGCTACACGGGGGAATCTTTGTCTTTTTGTGTGCCGTGTGTGCGCCGTGTGTGTGCCGTGTGTGTGCCGTGTGTGTGCTGTGTGTGCGCCGTGTGTGTGCCGTGTGTGTGCCGTGTGTGCGCCGTGTGTGCGCCGTGTGTGCGTGCGACCGCAGCAACGCAACTCACGCGGGAAGCCGGCTTGCTTCACCAGGCGCTTCTTAGACATCACCTTCATGGCCTGGAAAATACCGACTGTCGGTCAGCGGCCGGACGGCCGTCAGGCGTCGCGCGAGCTCGCGGATTCCTAAGCGCGCCCCGCCCGCCCGCCCGCCCGCCCAACCACCGCCACCACCGTCTCCTCTGGCGGCGGCAGCGGCAGGAATGGATCCTCCACAGTCAGTCCACCGGGGTGGGGAGGCCGCGTGATGCGGGCGGGGCAAAGTGTGGGTAACGCCCGCCCGCGTCCAACAGACCAAATCGTCTTCTTTGGTTCTTTCGGTAAAGTCACGTAGAATGAGAATAAAATAATAAAATAACACAATAAAATTCTCACGACGTTTCGGCCACAATGCAAGCGGCCGTCTTCAGGTGAAAGGTACAGACCTGTCGGGACGACCTTTCACCTGAAGACGGCCGCTTGCGTTGTGGCCGAAACGTCGTGAGAATTTTATTGTGTTATTTTATTATTTTATTCTCATTCTACGTGACTTTACCGAAAGAACCAAAGAAAATGAATCCTTGCAGTCACGAAAGCTTTAAATCGAAATTTAGACCAAATCGTCGTTGCAGAGATTTCCCCGTTCGGCCGAGTGGCGACGACACGACCCCCGGCGGTGTGGCGCGTGAGCCAACCGTCGGGCAAAGTTCGGGGGGCTTCGAGCCCAGTGGCCGCCCCGGTTAATAGCCACGCGCCGCGGCAGACGTCGGCAGCCCGGCGAGTGAGCGAGCGGGCGGGCGGTCTGGGCACGTGCCGGCATCGCGGTCCGCATTTGCCAAGCGTGAAAAATTGCGGGACGGGAAAAATGTACCCAGTTACTCGGCAGGACCCTCCTGAACAAAGCCAAAGGAGCCTTGAGACTCGTCCGAGGCTCTCTCGAGGTGCACACGCTTGGTGAAGTGTCAAGAGGCTCGCAAGACCTCGCTGTCCGCCGTGAAGGGGACCCGGTCAAAACGGCCGATACGGTAGCAGGCAAGCTACACGGGAAGAGTGAACGGTGTTCCGGGGTTGCATGGAACTTGTTGGCATCCCCGTGTCCTACCCACTCCTATCCCCCCCCCCCCACCTCCTCCAAATAGTCCCTGGCCTAGAACCGAACTCATCGCCACCCACGCTGGCAAAACTTGCGTCGTACCGATTTATCTACGCGGCCATTTGAGAGAGAACCGTGACAACCAGACTCGTACCAAACGGGTCTCGCGCAAAGCGGTTGCCATTGGGCCACGCAAGAGAAAATCGGAACGAGCAAGGCGATGGCACTCCCGGGTGGTGCCGACAACCGCGGTGGATCTCTCAACGCATCCATCGATTGTTGAGTCTTCTTGTTCGTTGTGCTCGTACGCCGCCACTGCCAATACCAAAGCCCGCCGATCGCCACCGGGCGACGGCGTCAGGTGTTGTAGAGGGCAGACGTGGATCCCCGTGTCCTACCCACTCCTGCCCCCCCACCCACCCCCCCCGCAACTTCATCCTCCTCCTCCATTTAGTCCCTGGGGCCAGAGCAGAACTGAGTAGCACCTAAGGGTAGCAAGCATTTGAGTGATACCGATTCATTCGTACAGCCATTGAGAGAGAACTGTTTCACATGGGTCTCGCGTCATTCACGTAATTCACTGCCGGGCAAACGACGATGACGACGACAACGACGATGATGGCAACAACGACGATCACGACGACAACGACGATGACGATGACAACGACGATGACGATGACAACGACGATGACGACGACAACGACGATGATGACAACGACGATGACGACGACAACGACGATGACGACGACAACGACGATGATGACAACGACGACTATGACGACAACAACAACGATAATGACGACAACAACAATGACGACAACAACGATGACGACAACAACAACGATGACGACGACAACGACTCTGACGACGACAACAACGATGACGACAACAACAACGATGACGACAACAACGATGACGACAACAACAACGATGACGACAACAACAACGATGACGACGACAACGACTCTGACGACGACAACGACGATGATGACAACGACGACTATGATGACAACGACGACTATGATGACGACAACAATGACGATGATGACAACGACGATGACGACGACAACAACAACGATGACGACAACAACAACAATGACGACAACAACAACGATGACGACGACAACGACAATGATGACAACGACGACTATGATGACGACAACAACAACGATGACGACAACAACGATGACGACAACAACAACAATGACGACAACAACGATGACAATGACGATAGCAACAACAACGACGACTAAGACGAGGACGGCGGTGGCGTTGACGTCACGTACGTAGTGAACGTTGTCCTCCTGGTTGTACGCCAGCCGGACCACTCCATAGGACCCCTGCCAGACAAACGCTCCGTCACCGATAAACAATAGAACATACGACGTTTCGATTGCAACACAAGCAACCGTCATCAGGTGTGAATGAATGCAAGCTCGGAGAGAGACACAGAGAGAGAAAGAGACACACAGAGAGAGAGACACCCACAAAGACACGGAGAGAGACACATATAGAGAGAGAGACACACAGAGACATGGAGAGAGACACATACACACAGAGAGAGACGCATATACAGAGACACGGAGAGAGACACATACACAGAGAGAGATACACAGAGAGAGATACATATACAGAGAGAGAGACGCACAGAGAGAGAGACATAAAACAGAGAGACACAGAGAGACACATATACAGTGAGAGAAAAAAGTATTTGATCCCCAGCTGATTTTGTACGTTTGCCCACTGACAAAGAAATGATCAATCTATCTTTTAATGGTCGGTTTATTTGAACAGTGAGAGACAGAATAACAACAAGAAAATCCAGAAAAACGCATATCAAAAATTTTATAAATTGATTTGCATTTTAATGAGGGAAATAAGTATTTGACCCCCTCTCAATCAGAAAGATTTCTGGCTCCCAGGTGTCTTTTATACAGGTAACGAGCTGAGATTAGGAGCACACTCTTAAAGGGAGTGCTCCTAATCTCAGCTTGTTACCTATATAAAAGACACCTGTCCACAGAAGCAATCAATCAGATTCCAAACTCTCCACCATGGCCAAGACCAAAGAGCTCTCCAAGGATGTCAGGGACAAGATTGTAGACCTACACAAGGCTGGAATGGGCTACAAGACCATTGCCAAGCAGCTTGGTGAGAAGGTGACAACAGTTGGTGCGATTATTCGCAAATGGAAGAAACACAAAAGAACTGTCAATCTCCCTCGGCTTGGGGCTCCATGCAAGATCTCACCTCGTGGAGTTGCAATGATCATGAGAACGGTGAGGAATCAGCCCAGAACTACACGGGAGGATCTTGTCAATGATCTTAAGGCAGCTTGGACCATAGTCACCAAGAAAACAATTGGTAACACACTACGCCGTGAAGGACTGAAGTCCTGCAGCGTCCGCAAGGTCCCCCTGCTCAAGAAAGCACATATACATGCCCGTCTAAAGTTTGCCAATGAACAACTGAATGATTCAGAGGACAACCGGGTGAAAGTGTTGTGGTCAGATGAGACCAAAATGGAGCTCTTTGTCATCAACTCAACTCGCCGTGTTTGGAGGAGGAATGCTGCCTATGACCCCAAGAACACCATCCCCACCGTCAAACATGGAGGTGGAAACATTATGCTTTGGGGGTGTTTTTCTGCTAAGGGGACAGGACAACTTCACCGCATCAAAGGGACGATGGACGGGGCCATTTCCGTCAAATCTTGGGTGAGAACCTCCTTCCCTCAGCCAGGGCATTGAAAATGGGTCGTGGATGGGTATTCCAGCATGACAATGACCCAAAGCACACGGCCAAGGAAACAAAGGAGTGGCTCAAGAAGAAGCACATTAAGGTCCTGGAGTGGCCTAGCCAGTCTCCATAGAAAATCTGTGGAGGGAGCTGAAGGTTCGAGTTGCCAAACGTCAGCCTCGAAACCGTAATAACTTGGAGAAGATCTGCAAAGAGGAGTGGGACAAAATCCCTCCTGAGATGTGTGCAAACCTGGTGGCCAAATACAAGAAACGTCTGACCTCTGTGATTGCCAACAAGGGTTTTGCCACCAAGTACTAAGTCATGTTTTGCAGAGGGGTCAAATACTTATTTCCCTCATTAAAATGCAAATCAATTTATACCATTTTTGACATGCGTTTTTCTGGATTTTGTTGTTGTTATTCTGTCTCTCACTGTTCAAATAAACCTACCATTCAAATTATAGACTGATCATTTCTTTGTCAGTGGGCAAACTTACACAATCAGCAGGGGATCAAATACTCTGTCTCTCCTCCATGTGTGTCTCTCTCTGTGTGTTTGTCTCTCTCTCTCTCTCTGTGTCTCTCTGTCTGTGTGTCTCTCTGTGTCTCTCCCCCATGTGCGTGTCTCTCTCTCTGTGTGTCTCTCTCTGTGTTTGTCTCTCTCTCTGTGTTCGTCTCTCTGCGTGTCTCTCCCCCATGTGTGTGTGTCTCTCTCTCTCTGTGTTTGTCTCTCTCTCTGTGTTCGTCTCTCTCTGTGTGTCTCTCCCCCATGTGTGTGTCTCTCTCTCTCTGTGTTTGTCTCTCTCTCTGTGTTCGTCTCTCTCTGTGTGTCTCTCCCCCATGTGTGTGTGTGTCTCTCTCTGTGTTTGTCTCTCTCTGTGTTCGTCTCTCTCTGTGTGTCTCTCTGTGTGTCGCTCTCTCTGTGTTTGTCTCTCTCTCTCTGTGTTCGTCTCTCTCTGTATGTCTCTCTGTGTGTCTCTCTCTCTCTCTGTGTTTGTCTCTCTCTCTGTGTTCGTCTCTCTCTCTGTGTGTCTCTCCCCCA
This sequence comes from Petromyzon marinus, assembly GCF_048934315.1. Taxonomy (NCBI): domain Eukaryota; kingdom Metazoa; phylum Chordata; class Hyperoartia; order Petromyzontiformes; family Petromyzontidae; genus Petromyzon; species Petromyzon marinus. Next base: position 1,913,856 of record NC_133667.1, read on the forward strand.
TGTGTGTGTCTCATTCACACCTGATGACGGTTGCTTGTGTTGCAATAGAAACGTCGTGTATTCTATTATTTATGTTATTTTATATTCTACGTGAGTTTACCGAAAGAACCAAAGAGTAATTCCTGCGGTCACGAAAGCTTCAAATCAAATCCGGAACTCATTTATCAAGTAGTGGCAACCGCAGAAGCAGCAGCACGAGCCAGCGACGCTCCGTGAGAGAGGGAAACCGTGAGCTTCTGAAAGGAAAAATAGAATTCCCGACGAAGCCCGTGATACGCGGGGCAAAACGTCGGACATCGCGGCAATCTCGCGGTGAGAGCAAAGTCACGGGCGACGCGAACCTACCTTTCCAATCTCGCCCAGCACCTTGTACTGGTTTAACTGAATGCAGTCCTGCACGCACACACACACACGCACAACAGAAGGATCCCCCGTGTAGTCTTCAACAGACTTCATGGGGCGAGTGCCCTTAGCGAGCGGCAGCACCTGTGGAGGCCGACACGGCACACGAGGGGGTGGGTGGGTGGGCCAGCACCACGCCCGGCCGACTTTTGTCTCCCCAGTGCTAGCGATGTTCATACCACCGCACCAGGTGCTGTGGAGAACTGGGGGAGGCCCAGGGCCGGTGTGGATCCTCACAACTGATATTCGTCGCGACGAGCGGGGGAACTGAACTCGGGTCCGCCGGGTTCGCAGTGCGGTGCGCCAACCACGACGGGCGCTGCGCTCACCGCCCTCTGCAGTCGCCTCGGACAAATGGCACGCTCGCCGCTGTCGGCACGACCGCCGTGCGGACATCCACGTGGATTGTCGCTCGCAATTCCCCGCATTCGAAGGCGCGCCCTTTGCATCCCCCCTGCGTTTTCGGGAAAATGTTGGGCGGTGCGCCTGCGTGTCTTATAGTAATTCGGACAGCGGCCTGCTTGTGCGTCTGATCATACGGACAGGCGCCCGCGTGTGCGGCAAGTCGGTTTTGCACAACTCTATCGCCGCTGCACATCCACGTCCACTGCTACCGTATTCTCTGGATCAGAAGCTGGGCTCTTCCCCCCCCCGCCCCACCCCAGTGTCCACGCTACGTCGCCGTGAAGTTTAAATTTCACCGATTTCGAATTAAATACATTTTACATATATATATTTTTTTTAATGACCCCCAACCTTCGGGGCGCATCTTTCCTTTCCGGAGCCTCTCGGGGCCCGGTCCACGCCCGGGCGATCCCGACACGCAACGGATATCACCGTCGCGCAACTCAGCGGAGGAGCAGCTGCGCGAAACGAGGACGCCAAACGGGGTGCGTTGACGATCGCCGCGGGAACCGCCGCTGCCCGCCGGACAGACCGACAGCGTGAAATTCGAGCCTCGTCCCACTCAGGAACCCGGTCGCGGAGATGCCCGCACGGAGGCGATGGGGGGGGGGGGGGTGGGGGGTTTGGTCGTCTCTCTCACCTGCAGGTCCGTGATGGACACGCGGTGAGACTGCACGGTGCGCCGGCAGCCCGGCCGGGAGGGCGCCCCGCGGGGGGAGCCACCGGGCGAGACGGCAGCTTGGGGGCCGCCCCCGGAGCGGCCGAGCCCCGGGCGACGGGGCGAGGGCTCGGGCGGCGGAGCGGAAGGCGTGGCGGCAGCGGGGCGGCCGAGCCCCCTCTCGGCCGCGGGCGCCGAGGAGGAGCAGGCCGCGCCGTCGGCGCGCGCTTTGTCGGCGGCCGCCGTTCCGGCCCGGATCGCCAACGCCGCCAGGGGCTCCGCGAGCTCCCCCGGACCCCCGCGGGCGCTCGGCTGCGAGGGCTCCGCTCCCCCGCCGGCTCCCGCGGCCCCGGGCTGCGGCCCTTCCATGGCGCCGGCTGCCTGCGCGGCGCGAGAGGGCGCGTCAGGGCGGGCGAGGCCTCCCTCCGTTCGTTTGCCGCGTTTTCGTTCGGCGACGCCGGTGCAAAAGCGCGCGGGCGTACGCGGCGCGTCGTCGGAACGGAACCTGAAGAAGAAAACCGATGACGTGCACGCGCACGTCATCGTCGGAAATGGGAAAGGGAGAAATGTTCTTGTTATTCTGCGCATCATTCCGCTCGTCGCCGCTGCTGCCGCCGCCGTCGCCGCCGCCGCCGCCGCGCGCAAGACGGCAACGGAGGAGATATGCGACGTCATTTTTTTTTTGCTTTCACAATTCGGCGGAGCGGCGGCGCCGGCGCTCTCGGCGTCCACCGCAGGTCGAAGGAAGGCCGCGGCGCAGTCGCCGTAGCCGTCGGAGCGGCGGCATCCTCACCGCCGCGGCGTCGAACGGGTGTGCGGCCGCGCGGGAATTCGAACGGAGCGGCGAACTCGCCGCTCCGTCGCCGCCGTTCTGAGCGCTCCCGACGCCGGCCCCAACCCCGACCCCGGCCCCGGCCCTCGGCGCGCTTCGCGTGGAGTCTCCGACCTGCGAAATCTGTCGCTCGCCCCGCGCGGTCTTGCCCGCTCTCCCATAATGACGCGGCAGCGATCGCGTTCTTGGAAGGACGCGCCACCTCGTTGTGGGCAACTGGCGTTGTAATGAATAATATTGAGGAGAGGGGTAAAGCACGGCGCGCAGGCCAAACAGAGACCGAGGTTTGCGCGTGGGTAGCAGCTTGCGAGCAGCGAGGTTCTCCATTATCGAGGTTTTTTGGGGTTAGATCACGACAGCCAGACAGATCTGGCTGTCGCCTGATGAAGCTGGTTGTAATTACTGGAGAAACGTCGTACTCAGATTGTAAATGTTGTGGCTTGGCTCTCCAACACACCGGTGTAGTGCTGTACTAGTATACTACACTATACACTACACTATACACTGCACTATACACTACACTAAACACTACACTATACACTACACTATACACTACACTACATACTAGTGCTGTACTAGTATACTACACTACACTATACACTACATACTAGTACTGTACTAGTATACTACACTATACACTACACTATACACTACACTAAACACTACACTACACTATACACTACACTGCATACTAGTGCTGTACTAGTATACTACACTATACACTACACTACATACTAGTGCTCTACTAGTATACTACACTATACACTACACTATACACTACACTATACACTACTATATACTGCACTATACACTACACTAAACACTACACTATACACTACACTATACACTACACTATATACTGGTGCTGTACTAGTGACGAATTGGCCACGTTCTGTTTACATGACAAACCCCTTACTAGTTGGCTGTGTCGGGTGGTGGCGGGTTTTAACGACACATTTATACATTTTATGCGATCTAACCCAAAAAAACCTCTATTATGGATGATATTGGTCGCGAAGGCCAACGTGTTAAACTGAGGTTCTGTCACGTGGCGGTGGTAGTTGTTGCCTTCCTGATGAATGCCGCGTAAATGGGAAAAAAAAGAAATCGCGCTATAATAAATAATCAATAATATAGTGGGCGGAGCACAGTCGGCGATAACTCGCGCGATGCGTACGCAGGCCGAACAGAGACCGAGGTTGAGCGCGGGTAGCAGCATCTGTACAGCATCCAGCAGCATCCCGATGGCTCGTGCGATGACGCCGACGCCGCTACGCCGGGGCAGCCGTACAAGCCGCTCGTTCCCGCTCGCGCGACGTCGTTCCGCTCGCCCCATCGCGTTGTATCCCAATTCGCGTTCCGCGTCACGACAAAATGTGTTCCCACGTACATCCGTCACGTTACATATATTTCAAATTCGCGTCGTGAACACCACGCGTTATCGGAGGACGGGCCGTACCTCCACCTGCGTCGGTGACTTAGGCGACGAATTTAAAATTACAAAATTATTTTTTACGTCACCAGGCAAGAGCCCACTAAGCTACGTAGCTCATGTTCAGAAGCGAGCTGTCCATCACAAATGATAGCCCAACAAAGTGGCTTATTGTCACGTGGACATTGATAGCAGTCAAATACCCTGAATGCGTGACGTTGACTCTAAATGTGGAGGGAAAAACCGGCGTCCACGGCGCGGGAAGACACGCAAACTCCAAATATACAGCAGCAGCAGGCGTCAGAGTCGGGGATTGAACCCACGACCTCCTGTATACCAGGTGAGGTGGTTAACATCTCCTCGCCACCGTGATGGTGATGAAAGAGAGACGCAGAATCCATATGCAGCCGGCATCGTCAGGGCCGGGATGGAACCCACGACCTCCTGTATACCAGGCGAGGGAGTTAACATCTCCTAGCCACCGTGATGTTGATGATTGACGCAGACTCAAAATGTGCAGCCGGCATCGTCAGGGCCGGGATGGAACCCACGACCTCCTGTATACCAGGCGAGGGAGTTAACATCTCCTAGCCACCGTGATGTTGATGATTGACGCAGACTCAAAATGTGCAGCAGGCATCGTCAGGGCCGGGATGGAACCCACGACCTCCTGTACACCAGGCGAGGGAGTCAACATCTCATAGCCACCGCAGCACGACAGGCCGGCACGGCGGCCGCAGTGTCGGCTGCTTTAAGGTTTTGCTTGCAGCGACGGTTCTCCGCGCGGATACCCCCCCCTGGCAATCGTCGAGAGAGAAAAAAACAAACCCCGCCATCCAATATTGATGCCGCATTGTTCGGGGAGGCCCGAGCGGAATCCGTGGGGGACGTGAAAGCCGCGGTGCTCGAGAGCGAGCACGTCCGTGGAACGCTGCTCCCCTCGGGGGTTCCCGTCGGTGCCACGCATCCAGAGTGAATTTTCGTTTTTTGCTGCTGCTGATGCTCAAACGAGCGCCGGGGCATCGGTGCCCGTATCCCCGTTTGCAGCCCCGCCAGAGCCGGCGGTGGGAAATTCCACATTCACGTGGCGGGTGGCGGGGTGGTGGGGCGAGTTTCACCGCTCATTTGATCGCCGCCTCCGAATGGCGGCGACGGTGGGGCCCGGGTCGACCCGGGGTTTTGAAAGGTCGAGCTTCCACTCGCTCGGCCGCTGAGCAGCCAATTGGCCGGCTAATTATTCTGCTGCCGCTGCTTCCACCGCTGTCGCTGCACTGCAGCGGGCGGACGTCGGGCGCACGCGTCTGACACGTTCGCCGGAGCGACAAAACACAAACGTCGGGTAACGCCCGCGTGCATCTCTCCCCGTCGAGCTCACGGCGGGCCCCGCGCCGGGCCCTCATTTGTATTCGGTGAGCGGACGCTCGCGCGCCACGCGAGCGCGGCATCGGCGTCCCGTCCGCACCTCCGCGCGTCCCGGGCGGCACCTCCGGACCAGTATTCGCGGATCGCAAGGTGGCGCGTTCGAATCCTGGTCCGGGAACGGTCGACTCGGCCCACAATCCTCTCTCTCTTTCCGTGGCACCGCGTTGTGCGGAGGGCGAAAACGGTGGTGGTGCTTGTTTTTTTTTTACGGAGGCTTTTGCCCCCCGCCAGCTATGAAAAATGCGAAATTCCAGACGGTGTGAAGTGACGTGTACACGCAAAGGGGGTCGTTTAGGACTTGCGCTGCTACCGCTGAGCTCCGTACGGATTCTCTCCGTCTCGCGACGCGACGTCGATGGCGCAAGATAAGAAATTACTTCCACCGTCAACGAGAACCGGAATTTGTGAGAAATCTTATCATCTTCAAATAATGCAGATAGCGCCTTGTTCAAGGCGCTTTACACGGAATTAACGACGGCAGAGCGCATGAACGGTGGCGGATGAAGCGAATTACAGAGATGAGAGGAAGCAATGCGGGCGAATCCGCGATGACGTGTGAATTCGGTGAGGGCGAAGCCGATGACAGTGAATGATGACGAGCGGGTTGAATGAACGTGGTTAATGAGTGACAGCCGTGTGATGAGAATGTGGAGAGGGAACAGTCACGGTGGTGGTTACGAGGGGGGAAATTTAAGGGAGGGGGGGGGGTCGTGGGGTGAGCTCAGGAACAAGAAGTGAGCTCTGAGTGCCGAGCGGAAACTTTAGTGAGCGAAGGCGACCGCCTAATGTGGAGGAGGGAAGTCTGTTCCATTGAAGGGGGTGGTCGAGATGAGAGAGGCGGGGGGGGGGGGGGAAAGCGTGGATTGAGCACAAGGAGAATGAGGAGGAGCAGAGAGAGACGGCAAAGTCTGGGAACGCAGAGGGCAAAAAGGCCACGGGGGGATTTGTTGAGCAGGGTGAGGAATTCGAACGGGCGGTGGGAGGGCTCGTAAGAAGCTGGCATTCGTGACGGCTGCGTGCGGACGCGCTGCAGAGCAGCGCGCCGGTGCCGCAACCGGAGATTGTGCGTGAATTCACCGGTGAGATTAGCTCTTCCCGTGGCCTAGCCATGGCTTCTCGAGAGACAGTAGTACGGTATCAGCATTAGGTATTACAGCATTTCAACATCGGGAGCTGAGGGATTTAGACAATCCATACAGAGGAGAGTTGCGGTAACCGAGGTTTTCAGCGTCTCAGCGGTACCGGTGACCTTAAACGTAGAGGCCCAGGTAGCTAAAGGGGCCCTGGACCCATGAACTGAAAGGGTTTTGCTATTTGAACTCCAAGAATGTTTTTACGAAAGCTCACGATTCTCACTCCACGGCTAAAGAATCATTGTAAATCAGTCAATATCTTGATTTGAAGCTTTCGTGACTGCAGGAATCCATACTCTTTGGTTCTTTCGGTAAAGTCACGTAGGTAGTAGAAAAATAAAATAAATCACGACGTTCCGGGCGCAACACAAGCGTCCATCGTCAGGTGGGTAAATCAGTCAATATCCTTCATTATTTCCGACGATGGCAATAGCATTGATATACGCGGCTTGCCCAGCGTACGGGCGATGCTTGCAGTTTAACACGTAGGCTTGTGCAGCTTAACACGTAGGTGTTTGCAGTTGCGCGACGCGCCGCGGGATTATTCTCCGGTGCTCTGGATACGGGAACGACGGCGGAAGAGCGACATCACAAAACGAGCCGTCGCGACGGCTACTTTTCCATCGGCTGGCACCACTTTGGTTCCGCGTGAAGGCTCGCGTGCCACGAGTCCACGGGGCGCGCGCACGGTGCCAGCGTCCGTTAGTTCGCGAGAAGAATTCCATCCGAAATCTTTGCTTGAATTAAAAAAAAAACCCTATTATAATAACGATCTTTAAAATATCCAGGAATCAGGATTTTTTGCAGAATCTGGCACTCAACCCGAGAGCGGTGCTCTACGACCGGTGTGCTGTTGCGGCAGACTGGCGATGCCACCGCGTCGTGAAAACCACGCGCTAACGGAGGACGGGCCGTACCTCCACCTGCGTCGGTGACTTAGGCGACGCATTTAAAATTACAAAATTATTCTTTACGTCACCAGGCAAGAGCCCACTAAGCTACGTAGCTCATGTTCAGAAGCGAGCTGTCCATCACAAATGATAGCCCAACAAAGTGGCTTGTTGTCACGTGGACATTGATAGCAGTCAAATTCCCCTGAATGCGTGACGTTGACTCTAAATGTGGAGGGAAAAACCGGCGTCCACGACGCGGGAAGACACGCAAACTCCAAATATACAGCAGCAGCAGCAGGCGTCAGAGTCGGGGATCGAACTCGCGACCTCCTGTATACCAAGTGAGGTGGTTAACATCTCCTCGCCACCGTGATGTTGATGAAAGAGAGACGCAGAATCAATATGCAGCCGGCATCGTCAGGGGCAGGATCGAACCCACGACCTCCTGTATACCAGGCGAGGTGGTTAGCATCTCCTCGCCACCGTGATGTTGATGAAAGAGAGACGCAGAATCAATATGCAGCCGGCATCGTCAGGGTCGGGATCGAACTCACGACCTCAGACTGGCGATGCCACCGCAGCGGTATCCCAGCGCGGGTGCCGCTGCCGGCGCACGGTGTCTTTCGCAATCGCAGTCCGTTCTCACGACGCCAATCGGATGCGCAACGCGACGACGAATGCGTTGGGGAACGCGCCGTTTGTCGTGACGCGGAATGCGGATTGGGAATACAACGCGATGGGGCGAGCGGGAACGAGCGGCTTGTACGGCAGCCCCGGCGTAGCGGCGTCGTCGTCGCACGGGCCGTCGGGATGCTGCTGGATGCTTTCCAGATGCCGCTACCCGCGCGCAACCTCGGTCTCTGCTCGGCCTGCGTACGCATCGCGCGAGTTATCGCCGACGGTGCTCCGCACACTATATTATTGATTATTTATTACAACGCGATTTTTGTATTACAACGTGATTTTTCTTCTTCCCATAACGCGACGTTCTTCGGGAACGCAATTACCACCACCGCCACGCGATAGGGGAACCTCACTGCTCTCAAGCCGAGGCAGACAAACTCTCCCTCCGTGCCGTTCAGTGGCCGATCCGGCGCCCCCCACCCCTCCCCGCCACTACGGCCCACCCCCCCCCATCTCCCGCCCTCCCGTCTCCATTGGTCGCGCACGCGCAGAACGATGACCGGCAGTTGACGGCCGCCGTCGGCCCCCCACCCCCGGCCCTGTCACATAGCCCGGTGGCCACGCATGCCCAGCTGGGCGTCGTTGTGTTATCTTTGTTCGGTTCGGTGAAGTGAGAGCGGTTGCCGTCGAGTGAACATCGGCCGAAACTGAAATGCGCCGCCACAGAGGCCTGCCACGATGGCCTCCCTACCTTGCCGACTCGAAATGGAGGGGAGTTCCCTTCTCACGATAACGTGGAATTTCCGCCGCGCTTCGGGAGCAATGCCTCGACGCTCGTTTGAGGAGCGCGAAGCCACCTTGGACCGTTATCAGCTTTGGTAACCCTGGCGACCCCTTGGAGACCCGGCCCTCTGCTGCGCCCAGCAACAGTCCGGGCACGGCGCCAAGGCTGGCACCCGCCACTTCACGGGAGGCTTCGGGGGGGAAGCCGGTCACCTTAGGGCGATTACGTTGAAGCGTTAGCGCTCGGAGGGCGGCTCAGAGTTCCCTGAACAGCACGTCCCGTGCCACGGAATTCGGATCGATCGCTCTCCCTAGCGTATGGCAAGCGCGTGCGACAGCGACAAGAGCAGCGCGACTTATACCCATCAGTCCCGCCGGAGAGCGGGCGTAGGGTGCGGGTGTTCGCAATGTGGTCAATTGTCTGGTTCGGTGGTGAGCGCGGCGACCTGTTGCTGTCCTGAAACGGCTGTGAGGACCAAAACGCGCCCCTTCGACGTATGGGGCTCACGGACAATGCATACCCAGCATCTGTGTTGCCGTGATGGCAACGCCGCGCGGGGTCGTTATGTTTGCATTCACAACAGTGACTGCACACACGCTCATAACGCACACGGCAGCCTCGAAGTGCCGGCTAACACACCCACTGAAGTACATTCCCCCCAAGCCACTGCTAAATTCAGTGTCAATAACGGGAGATTGTATTTTACTGCGTTTGATGCAACTGAGTACACAGCACGTAAGGCAACCACACGGCAACAACCGGTACCACGGACAGCAACCACACAGCACAACCAGCACAACGGACAGCAACCACACAGCACAACCGGTACCACGGACAGCAACCACACAGCACAACCGGTACCACGGACAGCAACCACACAACACAACCGGTACCACGGACAGCAACCACACAACACAACCGGTACCACGGACAGCAACCACACAGCACAACCGGTACCACGGAAAGCAACCACACAGCACAACCGGTACCACGGACAGCAACCACACAGCACAACCGGTACCACAGACAGCAACCACACAGCACAACCGGTACCACGGACAGCAACCACACAGCACAACCGGTACCACTGACAGCAACTACACAGCGCAAACCGGTACCACGCACAGCAACCACACAGCACAACCGGTACCACGGACAGCAACCACACAACACAACCGGTACCACGGACAGCAAACCACACAGCACAACCAGCACAACGGACAGCAACCACACAGCACAACCGGTACCACTGACAATAACCACACAGCACAACCGGTACCACGCACAGCAACCATCCAGCACCATCGGCACACAACGCCTCTGCACCTTCCGTGTCGCCTTGCGCGGCTCTCTCGCTGCTCTCCTCCGTGTCTCCTCGTCTCTGTCCCGCAGCTTCCCTGCCTCTTGCGTCTCTCTCCGACTCCCCCCGTCTCTCTCCCCGTCTCTCTGCGACTCTCCCCCGTCTCTCTCCCAGTCTCTCTCTCTCTTTAACTCTCTCCGTCTCTCTCTCTCCCGTCTCAGACCGCTTCCGGCCACGTGACTGGCGGATCAGCCCGGGGGAGGGGGCCCCCCACCCACCCCATCCCCGCCCACAGTTCCCCCCACCCCGTCAACGCCCACCCACCCCGTCCCCGATTGGTCGACACCGATGTGTGGGGGGGGGGGGGCCTCGCCATAAATGGGGCGCGTGGCGTCACGCCGCGTCCGGCTGCTCCACCACCACGTGCGCGCGTGTGTGTCGTTGGTGCGGCGAGGAATAGGCGCCGGGGGAGACAAAGGCGGCCGCGCGTGGTTGTTGGCACACGGCCGATGCCTCGCGTGCCGTTTGCGCAAGGAGTGTGGTTTGTGTCGGAAGTGTGGTCCGTTCGGCGAGTGAATTGTGCAGGGCATGTGGTGTGGGAGTGCATGTGGTGTGGAGGGCATGTTGTGTGTGTATAGGGGCCGTCCATAAATGACGTCACGCACCTGGGGGGGGGGGTCAGACATTTGTGACGAGGCGGGGGCTGTTGGAGAAATGTGACGTCACATCAAAATGCGCAACTTTAAATAAATATAAACACGTTCTACTTAAATTTTGATTTAAAGCTTTGATTTAAAGCTTCCAACAACACGAAACTTTTGTTTGGTTTTCACACCTGATGATGACTGTATTACAGTCGAAACGTCGTGAGAATTTTATTGTTTTATAGATATTTTATTGTTTCCCTTCAACGTGGCTTTACCGAAAGAACCAAGAATACGTTCTACTTAATTAAATAGACTTAATACATTTTCTCCAGAGTGCAGCGCCACATTTAATGCGCACTACAATGACGATAGTTGAAAGCAGGGGTGGGCAAATTTTTTGACTCGCGGGCCACAATGGGTTCTAAAATTTGACAGAGGGGCCGGGCCAGGAACAGATGGATGGAGTGTTTGTGTAAACAAATATAAATGACATGTAAAAATCATTACATGGAAGGATTTGGGCTTTAACAGGTAGCAAAGCATTTATTTGCAAGGCAATTTAACAATTTGCACGAATATGAACAATACAGAAACATATTCTTAGCTCTTTCGGTAAAGTCACGTTGAAGGGAAACAATAAAATATATATAAAACAATAAAAATTCTTGCCGTTTTATTATTTTGTTGTTTCCCTTCAACGTGACTTTACCGAAAGAGCTAAGAATATGAATTACTGCAGTCACGAAAGCTTTCAATCAAAATTTAATACAGAAACAGGTCGTAACACCCGGTCAGAGTGCGCCATCTAATGGGGAAATGGGGGCATTACAGGAGAAAGGTCAAATTTAATTTAATAATATTTGGACAAGTTCGGCGGGACGGATTAAAACGCCCAACGGGCCGTACTTTGCCCAGTCTGGTTTAAAGCGATTTGAAACATGTTTTTTTTGGGGGGGGAGGGGGCAGAGCTTTGACGTCATATTTGAGGGGGGGGGGTCTGATTTTTTGTGACGCCGTGTGACGAAGGGGGGGAGGGGGTCAGTGTGCAGGACATATTGCGCGTGTGGCGTTTGCGTGCAGGCAGTGAACATGAACCACACCAAATTCTGCAGAACCAAATTCCAAAAGTACACGTTTATTATTTCATCACAGCACTCCACGGTATTTACAGACCTTAAATACAAACGAACTGAACGAAACCTGCTCCTGCAGCTCATTCCGCTTCATAGAAACATTATTTATTCTCTAAAAAAAATTTGACAAACCACCATCTAAAAATAACAGAGGATGGTTGGGCGGCACGGTGGTGGTAGGGGCAGGCGACTTCCCCTTTTGCCTCCCCTCCCCCTCCCCCCCCGTTGCTGCAACGTGGCGGGCAGAGTGGACGGCGTTCTGCGGTGCCGAGCCGCCCTCTACAGCACAACCTCGAGGGAGTCGCACACCTGGGGAGGGAGGGGGGGGGGGAGAAAAACCACAACAAAAAAACGGCGCGAGAATCTTCCGCGCCTGCCGTCCGTTCTCTGGATCATCCGGAGTAAGAAAGTACGAGACTGTCCACACCCCCCCCCCCACCCGGCTAAACGCACGTGCGGTTTCAATAAAGTTTTACAAGTATGGGTCTCGCACACAACACGTACACCCAGCTGCCGGATTATAATACGCACTCGCACCAAAAAACTTTCGCTTTAAACTAGAGGAGGGGCGTGGGAGGGAGGGGGGGCAGAGACCGGTGTGCGTCTTAAACCGGGCGAAATACGGCCGATGCCACGCCGAGAAGGTACAGGGATCGTGGTTCGGGGTGTCAAATATTTCGGGGCGACCTTGGCCCATTTCCGAGACGTCTGCCAGGGGTGGTGGGTGTCCCCGTTCACCGCCGGACTTCGGAAACGCGCGCGAGCGGCTCAGCATCGTTGTTTTAAGAGGCGTGGCAGCAGCGTCGTCGTTTTTCCGACGTCGCGACTCGCACCGCAGCGAACCATGGCGGCACGACTGCCCGCACCCTGCCATAGCCGGCGCCAAAAACCACGCCACGCGCCCTCCCCGCGTGGCCTCGCGGTAGAGACTCGGTACCGGTAAAGTTAATTCTGCCACCACTGTGTTGCTCCGTGGATGCTGCTGCTCGTGTTTCCTCATCTTGCTCGTTGTGCGACGACCACGGGAGAGCTCGTGGTGGACCCAGGGGGGTGAACGGTGGGTGCCCACACCAAGGATTGGGGCACATACACCAGTAGTGGGCATCGAAAAGTCAAAGCGATTTCACAGCCCTGCAGAGCCGGCGGTGCAGCTTGCGCCTTCCTGTGGCGGGGGACGAGTGTCCATCCAAACAAACAACCGCCACCGACTTCCCCACAAAGTGTTTCCAAACTTTATCGACCCTGGGACAGATAATAGGCCGGGTCAACACCCCCCCCCCCCCGACCAGGATTATAAGCGGCGGGCCTTCCGACTAAGAGCCGCTCGCTCCATGCCGCCCGTGCCCGATGCTCTGCCACCCCCCACCACCGCTGATCGCGCGTGTCCCGTGCGTCTTACGGGCGTACCTGGCAGAACGCCAGCAGCGTGTTGTCCATCTGCTGGAAGCTGGGCCGACACCCGCACACCCGGCCGTGCGTGTGCATCACGGCGCACAGGCGTGCTCGCAGCTCCGGCGCGCTGGCCTGAACCCCACGAAAACACGGGCACAATACAACACAAGTCGGCAACACGCACACAAGAGATTTTTAGTCCATGAGACCAGACCAGGTTTTTCACTCGTGTGGTGACGCCGCTGCTGCTGCTGCTGCTGCTGCGATAGCAGTGCACCTGGCCTGGCACAGGCGCCGCGGTGACGTCACCGTTACCGAGTGGCGGGCATTGGTATTGGCAGTGGCGTATGAGCACAACGGACAAGAAGACTCGACAAAACAATCGATGGATGCGTTGAGAGATCCACCGCGGTTGTCGGCACCACCCGGGAGTGCCATCGCCTTGCTCGTTCCGATTTTCTCTTGCGTGGCCCAATGGCAGCGGCTTGCGCGAGACCCGTTTGGTACGAGTCTGGTTGTCAGAGTTCTCTCTCAAATGGCCGCGTAGATAAATCGGTACGACGCAAGTTTTGCCAGCGTGGGTGGCGATGAATCTGGCTTTAGGCCAGGGACTATTTGGAGGAGGAGGTGGGGGGGGGGGAGACACCAGGGTCCACGTTTGATGCGTTTCAGAACTCGCGTTGTAGGCCCCGGTCTGCCAACAAGTTCCATGCAAGACCTGTAAAAGCCTCCCTCTTCCCATGTAACTTGCCTTCTACCGTAACAGCTGTGTTGGGATGAATCGCCACAAAAAACAGGGCTCATGAGCTGAATGGGGATTACCCGATATAAACAGACTGACTGGGATCAGCTTTGGAGAGCGTTGCATTTATTGCATTGTTTATTTCAGGCGCGGGCAAATCTGGCGGCAACTCCTGCTTTCAGTCACCGCAAGAACGTCGCCCGCAGGAGACACCGAGGCCTCGTCAAACTCTTGACATTTCACCAAACGCGTGCACCTCAAAAGATATTTAAATGTTTATCTCCATTAACGTTCGTTTAGCCGGGAAAGCCTCGCCCGAGACTCTTTTTCAGGAGGGTCCTGCCAAGCGTTTCACAGCCGTGGGAGCTATGTCGCTGCTGCACTCGATCCCAATCGAGTAATTTTTAAGGTAATTCTGCAGCACTTGGGATATTGTGGCCCATGCATTGTACGAGCTTGAATAATTGGCGCGTTGTTTACGTGTCAAACCTTACTGGCTGTGTCGGGTGGTGGGAGGGTTACGATATATTTACACTTGCGCGATGTAACCCAATATTCATAATAAACCTTTATTATGAATATCGGTCTCGAAAGCCCACGTGTTAAAATGAATTCAGAATTCTTCCAGATTGTTGACCGTACCTGTGTTTCCCGACTCTGGCGCCGATGACTGTCAACGAGATTTAAAATACTTTCGATTCACACCCACTCGGTGCGACAACAGGGCGCAAGAGGCGTCAAATATAACGACGGTGGCAAGGGTGACCGCATTACCCGAGTGCGGAGGTCCAAGCCACACGGACACGTCAAGCGAGCTTCTCCCTGCTGCACGTAACCCCTGAAACGACAGAAATGCGCCGTGTATGCCTTAAACAGACTTGAGGGCAAGGGCTGTGAGCAAGCACCTATGAAGGCCGGCATGGCGCACAAGGGGACTGGTGGCCAGCACCACGCCTCGGCCGCCTTTTTTCCCCCTCCGCAGTGCCGATGTGTTTGCACACCGCACCAGGTGCTCATTTTGAGGGCGAGTCAAGTTTTGGTGGCGACGTCACTCGCTCGAGCCTCCGCCCGCGGCCTCTCTCCGCCTGCGTGCGTTCCTCGCATTACGAACCGGGCACGCGCGCATGCGGCACCGGCGGCGCCACGAAGTGTGCCGACAGGTGCCAGGGCGTTACCGGGCACACGCGGGGCACAGGAGGTCGCCCTCGTGGTCGTGCAGCCGCCCCACCGCCTCGTGCAGCATCTCTTCATCCAGGCGGCGCAGCTCCTCCAGCTCGTACGACAGTGCTGCCAAAAACGGGGACCAAACAAGAGACGAACATTGCCCGCGACGCCTGCACAGGTCGGCGAGGCGAGCGCTCTTTAACGAGCACCGAGGAAGGTCGGAGCGGCCCGCATAAGGTGGGTGGGGGCGGCCAGCACCGCTCCCGGCCGCCCTTGTCTCTCAAGCGCTGCTGTTTACACGCAGCACCAGGTGCTTGGGCCGAGCAAGCCTAGGAAAGGCCCAGGACGATTTCGGTCAGATATTCGTCACGGATGTTGCCCGCGAGTGGGAATTGAACTCGGGGGACCCACCAGGTTTTTTCGTCGTGCAGCGTGCACCCACCGCTGCCCGCACACGGACAACTCCGCGGAGACGCACAACACACCCGTACACACCGCGACGCAAACGTTTTTACACACCTGCCCGCACCGATACTGCGCCAATGTTGACAGAAATTATTGAGGAAGAACGGCAATTCCCAGAAACGTCGCCGATTATATGTATTTTTTTCCTTTTAAGGCCGCAGTGCCATCGCCGAATGTGTCGAGTTTGTTGTTGTTGTTTGTGCTCGTGCACTACAGCAGCAGCAGCGTCAAATAATTTGTAAAAAACAAATGGTTTTGCCATTGCGTACGGCCTTCTTTCGTCACCTTCGGATAGCAGCTCTTGACGAAGTTCTTCCACGAACGCCGCATCCTCCGGTTCTGGAAAGCCCTGAAAATCGGAGAACCCGGGGAGGGTAAACACACGACACGGGCAGCCATCGTCACTGCGTCAGTACGAGTTGGGTCCGGTCATCGCCGCAGACAATCAATGAATCGCTTGTGTTCGTGTGTGTGTGTGTGTATGTATATGTGTTGGCAAAGTGGGGTGTACAGGTGATGCATCTGCCGGTCATCTCAGTCAGGAGACTCGTAACGCCTCGGTCCGTCCCGTGACCCTCAGTCCCGTGCCCCAGGTCACAAGACTTTATCCTGGTCTTTTGGGTTAAAACTACAGTAAAACCTTGGATTGCGAGCAGAATTCGTTCCGGAAAAGTGTTTGTAATCCGAAGCACTCGCATATCAAAGCACTCGTACATCAGTTGTGATCACGTGACGCTCGGCAGACAAAGCGTACATGTACTACTCGTATTGCAAGACCTCACTCGTTTATCAAATTAATATTTACGTAAAATGTTCGCTCGTCTTGCAAAACACTCGCAGACCAAGTTACTCGCAATCCAAGGTTTTACTGTACATCAAACGGACACTTACGCTGCTATACGAGCTCTGCAGAGCTTCCCACTCTTCCTGCAGCACGGCATTCACCATCGCCAAAGCAACTCCTCCATCTCGGCCAGCATCAGCGCAAACCGGGCCCCCTGCAGCAACACACATCGCCATAATTGTGTCGGCGAGGAGCGGCGTGTGCGCGCGGGTCAGTGTGGCGAACGGCGGTTGTTGTTGTTGTCGTCAGTAAAGTGGGGGAACGGTGGCGCAGCGGTAAGCGCACTGCACTGCAAACCCAGCGGCCCAAGTCCGATTCCAACTTACGACCAACAACGGCAGGCGAATATTCACAGCGGTCTTAGGTCGACTCGGCATGAATAAATTAGCACGTGGCACGCGCGGTGTGTAAACACATCAGTCAAGGAGCAGAAACCATCGCGCAAACGCCGGTCATCCTCGCAGCGGCATTTGGCTGGCCATCGAACAAAGACTGCGGTCACCGCATCGCCCGGCACGTTCAGATGCGCTTCTGCGGCCGCCTGGAACGCTCTTCCTTCCGATATTAGGAAGCCACTGGAAGCTGCGCACTTTTAAACCTAAATTGAAAACTCATCTCATTAAAAGTGCTTTTTGTGTTTAGTTTGTTGTCCTTCCCCCGCACCTCCGATTAGCACGGTTGGCTACGTACGGTGCAAAAGAAGTTCAACGTGCACGTATAAATCGGTAGACACACAGGCAGCCGCCGGCGTGATTCTGGCCAGCCACACCCTCGTGTGCCGTGCCGGCCTTCATTAGGCGCTACACGCTGACCAAGAGCACTTGCCCCACGAGTTTGTGAGCTTGTGTTGTCAGTGAGGGCCTGGAGAGGGCCAGAGAGGGCCGGTGAGGGCCGGTGTTGGTGGGAAGATGCCAGAGCTGTATGGGGGACCTGTGCCGCTGCACGTGGGGAGATGTTGTTGATCTTGTTCGGGGTGTGGAGCGAGGTGGCGGAAGCGTGACAACAGATCGTAGCGCGACTCCCTGAAGCGAGTCACACAGCGCTGCACAGACCACACACACACACGCGTCCGCTCGTCAGTGTCGCATTATACTAATAATTCGCAATTACGTATTCACCCGGGAAAGCCTCACCCGAGTAGTAACACTTTTCAGGAGGGTCATGCCACACCGAGTTTACATTTCAAGATCTTTCCAGACAATAACGAGCATTTATCTGCATTATTTTCCACTACGTGCAGGAGAAAAACCGGAAGACCCGGAGAAACCCAACACGCACGAGGGGGCAACGCTCTATCCCCGTACAGATGGATACAGTCGGGAGATGGGTCAATTTGCTGTAACCACCTTAGGGGCCATCCATTTAGTACGTACGCATGGAGGGGGGTTAACCCAAATGCATACTCTTGCATATGGGGGGTCTACTGACAATGCACTTACGCATAAAGAAACGGGGGGGGGGGGGTGAAGCCTCGATAATAATTTGTCTACATTGGCCTTCAAATGAGCCACGGTTCAGTTTCTTCAGCTGTCAGACAACAAGCACTACCACCGGGAGTGGTAGGACTGTGGGAGAGGTGTCGCTTGTATGCCACCGTACCCCCGACTGCTGGCTATCACGCAGCTCGGCAGCGAGTCTGACACAGTCTGGCGGCCTGCCCCACACCATGGATTTCCACACATCCTGCAATCTGGCCTCACTGCAAAACTGCCGCTGGCTCAAGATTTCAGCTGCCGCGGTGCTCTCTGTTCGTGCTGCTGCTGCCCCTCCCACGGACTTCAGTACTAACACTCGTCTGTGCATCGGTCGACTGTTTAAGCAGATGTTCAGTGGACGCACTTTATATAGAGACGAGTTCACCGAGTTTTAATTGTGCTTTAAGACTGTAATAAACGTGTTCTTGAATAACCGGTCAGGATGGATAACACGGTCAAGTATAATTGTGTTGTACAAAGTCAGACCCCCCCCCCTCAAATGACGTCACAAAGCTCTGCCCCCCCCTAAAAAAACACATGCTTCAAATTGTTTTAAGCTACGGTCATTGTAGTGCGTATTTAACATTTAGTAAAAAAAAGTCTATTTAATTAAGTAGAACGTGTTGTCTGTATTGATTTAAAGTTGCACATTTTGATGTGACGTCACATTTTTCAAACCACCCCCCACTCGTCACACATAGTCACAAATGTCTGACCCCCCCCCCCCCAGGTGCGTGACGTCATTTATGGACGGCCTCCAAAGCTGTGTGTAAAGCTAGCCCGATATACTGGTAGGACCCTCCTGGTTACACCAGCCCACAGGGGATTATTGTGTCCGTCCGTCGTGCATCAAAACATTGGAGAGGTGGGGCTGGGTGGAGAGGGAGGGGAGGGTGGGGAGAGGCTGGGTGGGGAGGGGGAGGAATGGGGCTGGGTGGGGAGGGGCTGGTCACCCCGTGGTGCCCTTATAAAACTCAACGTGTAACCTACTGACGCCGGCTTGTGCCCGCCCTCACAGTCGGGCATATTTGCGGAACACACCACGTGGTGCCGCCGTTGTTGACCCTGGCCAGTGACCGAGCAACCCAACGTTCCTACCAGCTCCCTCCGCAGGAATGAGTTTTAATCTGCGTGGATTAAATATCGGCCGTTCTATAGGATTCGGGGGGGGGGGCGCGTCAAGCGAACGTACGGGGGGGGGGGGGTTCAAGTTGGGTCAGTTTTTTGGCCAACTACTCAATGGATGGCCCCTCAACCCCGGCGTTGCCAGGGTGTGACATCAACAACGCTCTATTTGAGACCGAAAGAGGATGGCTTCGGCACAATCCTGGCAAATCGGCCGATTGCGCCGCTTGTAATTACCAGCGAAACGTCGGACTCGAATTGTAAATGTCGTGAGTTTGCTCTCCCAACACACAACCGGTGCATCCTGAACCAGTCACCCGATCGGCCACGTTTTGTCTCCGTGTAAACCCCCCCCCCATAATTGTCCGTGTCAGTGTGGCGGTATTGTGGGGGGCACATTTACATTTACGCGACCTAACACCAATAACACCTAAATAATATTTAAAAAAAGAAATTTAAAGACGCTTTTATGAAATGTACTAGTAATGGCAGAACTCCACGACTCCAGGAAGTGGCCCCGAAGCTTGCCACAACGTAAGGGGACCATGGCCAATTACAGCCAACGTGAGTTGACCGTGGACATTTAGACCCAAGCCGAAACACAACATATAAAAAATAATGTTGAGAAAAAAAGACATTTTTTTATGATAGAACATAGTATTGTCATCAGCATGACATAAGTATGCAAGTTTGCAGTCGATACCACATTTGGGAAGTGGGTTAACATTGAGTTGCAAGATTTGAGGATAGAACAACGACAACAATAGACAGAGCGAGTTAAATGAAAGCGTTCAACAACAAACAAAAAGCAACCCCCTTTATTACGGACGGGGTTGCGAGGTGGATGTGGTGGTAGTGGTGGTGGTAGTGGTGGTGGCTGATCCTCGTCTCGGGCTCTCCTGCCCCCCCCCCTGGGTTCCCGTGGTGAGGTTCCTGCGACGGCCACGGATCCCACACCACCACCATACCACCACACACCACACCACCACCATACCACCACCACCAAACCACCACCCCCACCACACACCCCCACCACACACCACCACACCCCCATACCACCACACCACCACACCACCACCACCACACACCACCCCTCCACTACACCACGAGGTCTGTCTCCGTACCTCGCGGAGCTGCTGCTTCCAGGCCGGGGCGAGGCAGCGCTTGTAGCGGGCACGGAGCTCCGTCTGGCGGCAGCCTCGCGCCTCCATCGCCAAGACGGGGACTCGTCAGGGGGGGGGGGAGGGAGAGACACAGGCGGAGACCCCCACACACACACCACACACCCCCCAACACACCCCCACACACACACCACACACACCCACCACACCACACACACCCCAACACACCCCCACACACCACACACACCCACCACACACCCCCACACACACCACACACACCCCCACACACTACACACTACACACACAACCCCACACCCCACACACAACCCCACACACACCACACACACCCCCACACACACACCACACACACCCCCACACACACTACACACACACACTACACACACGGCCCAGGGAGGAGACGAAGAGAGTCCGAATGAGAGCCCCCCAACTGAAGGACAAAGGACACCGCCTCGGAGACGCCCCCGGCCCCCAACCCAACTCAGCGACCAGAGAGAGACCCCCCCCCAAATTCAGGATCAGAGACCCCCCTACCCAGGGAAACCCCCGGACAAGGGGATACGAGACTCGGACCCAGGGATCCCCCCCCGACAAGGGGATCAGAGACCTCGACCCAGGGACCCCCCGACAAGGGGATCAGAGACCTCGACCCAGGGACCCCCGACAAGGGGATCAGAGACCTCGACCCAGGGACCCCCCGACAAGGGGATCAGATACCTCGACCCAGGGACCCCCCGACAAGGGGATCAGGAACTCGACCCAGGGACCCCCCGACAAGGGGATCAGAGACCTCGACCCAGGGACCCCCCGACAAGGGGATCAGAGACCCCCGACTCTGCCTCTGCCTCCTCCTCCTGCTGCTGCTGCACCCCTGAGCGGTTCCGCCGGTTCCTTCCGGACCCGGTTCCCGGCGGCCCCGCCGGTTCTTGTAGAGCCCCGCCGCGGTGACGTCACGCGTAACGGGGGGCGGGGCGAGGGGCGGTGTCTCCGTGGCCCGTGACGTCACTCCACGGAGGCCATCAGAGAACTTTTAACACAGAATACAAATGTATTTATAACTGCGGGAAGAATCCGATGAGCTAGTAGTAGTAAAGCTATTTTACACGGATGTCCAGCAAGGACGGGGAGTGGGGCACAGCTGGGTCAGAACGTTACAACAACAAACAGTACAAAAACAATTTTGATTTGAAGCGAGGCAGGATAGGAGCGCAGAGTATTCGGAAAGGTGAACAAATCGCTTAAAAGTATACAAATAAAACTAAACAAATGTTTTTTTTGTGTCTTACCAGGATTCCTCCCGCATAAATACAGTATTGTATTCATTATATGACGTCACCGAGTCGGTACTTATCACGTCATCGCACTCTTCTGACGACGACTAGGGTTACATGACGTCACGCAGTAGTGGGGGTGTAGCGACGACATTGCCGCCTATCTAAGGGTGGCGATGGGCGGGAGAGGCGTGGGGGGGGGGGCGTTCATCGGTCGCCACAATGGCGAATGACGTCAATATCTAAAAACGTCATCGCGCTCGTCTGACGACCATACAGAGATTGGTTACATGACGTCCTTCCGTGGTGGGTGTGTAGTGACGACATCGCCGCATATATAAAAGCGGCGATGGGCGGGTCATAGGTCACCACAATGGCCGCTACCGGCAGTGGGAAGAAGGCTGAGCAGGAGCAGCAGCAGGAGGAGAAGGAGGAGGAGGAGAAGGAGGAGGAGAAGAAGGAGGAGGAGAAGGGCACAGCCGGCGAGGAGACGGAGCGCGGCGAGGTCCAGCTGCGAGCGCAGCTCGCCCGCCTGCAGGCCGACAATATCCTCGTCGAAGGCTGTGGCGTTCGTGGAGTGCTGTTGTGTGTGTTGTGTGTCGCGTGGTGCTTGCTCGCCGGCCCTCATAAGCGCTGCTCGCTGACAGCACTTGTCCCAGCAGTCTGCCGAGGCTATCCAGGGCTTTGGGGGGGCGGGGGGGGGGTGCTCTTTGTCGTGTGTCGGCAAAGTAGGGGAGTGGTGGGGGGGCGTAGCTGATGCATCTCCCAACCATCTCGGTCGGCCAACCCATGGCACGACCCTGGGGGTCTGTTCCCCCGTGACCTCTCGTCAAGCAGCGAGCCTTCGACGCGTCGCTGTGGCCCTCAAAGTGCACCTAGCCTGGCACAGGCGCCGGTGGCGGCGTCACCGTCCGCTTCGTAGCGAATTGCGACTGTTGCTATTTTGGGTTTGGCGTCTTGCTCGTCGGCTCGCGGGCACCAAAAAACGCCCGGTGACGATTGTCTGAAACCGGTCGTGGGCCTCCGCAAGGTCCACTCGGCATCAATTGAGTACCTGGTGTGGTGCGGTGTGTAGTAAACATCGCTGCTAGGGAGACAAAGGCGGCCGGGCGTGGTGCTGGCCACCCACCCCCTCGTGTGCCACAGTGCCGGCCTTCACAGGTGCTGTTGCTTGCTATAACAGCACTTGCCCCCGCAATCTGTTAAGGCTACACGGGGGATCTTTGTATTTGTTGTTGCTGCTGCTGCCACCTTCGACACTTGAACGTGCACCTAGCGTGGCACGAGCGCCGTGGTGACGTTGCCACCACTGAGTGCTGAACGGCTGTCACGTGGTGTGTGGTGTGGCACAGGCGGCGCGTCTCCCCCGGTTTACTGCTCGGTTTGACAAACAACAACAAATCCCTACTCTAACGTACGTCAATAACAACAACACGGCGTGTGTATGTGTGGCCTTGTGTTCACAACAACGAGCGGAGCGCCGGGCGGATAAAATATAGCAAGTTGGCACAGTCGGGGGTACGGCTGGTAGTGCATCTACCGGTCATCTCAGTCGGCCAACCCATGGCACTACCTGGGTCTGTCCCGTGACCACCTGCACCTAGCCTGGCACAGTAGGGGTTACAGCTGGTGGGTGCATCTGCCGGTCATCTGAGTCAGCCAACCCATGGCACCTGCAGGATCTGTCCCGTGACCTCCTGCACCTAGCCTGGCACAGTAGGGGTTACAGCTGGTGGGTGCATCTACCGGTCATCTGAGTCAGCCAACCCATGGCACCTGCAGGGTCTGTCCCAAGACCTGTCAGCGAGCGTGGCAGACGCAAAGTGCACCTAGCCTGGCACAGGTGCTGTGGTGACGTCATCGTCACTTAGCGGCGAATGGCGGATATTTGAATTGGCCTTACTAGGGAACGTATATAATAGGTGACGTTTCGGGCAAGATGCCTTATGAAATTAAACAACATGTGCATTTAATGAGGGCAATTTCCCTAAACGTTGCCTAATATATTGCTCCATGTAAGGCCACGCTGTTTTTGATGAGCGTTTTGTGTTTTAAACTTGATTTGAAGCTTTCGTGACTGCAGGAATTACTCTGGTTCTTTTGTTAAAGTCACTTTGAAAGAAAATAAATTAAATAATAGAATCCGACGTTTCGATTGCAACACAAGCAATCGTCATCAGGTAGAAAACAAACCTCGTGAATTTAGAAATACAATGCAATCCGACACAGTCGACTAACACAACAATCAGCACCTTACCTGGTTGATTACGTTGTTTTAAAGATTGCTAAATTTGTTTTCTATTATTGAATGTATTTTCTTTATACGTGACTTTACCGACAGAACCAAAGAGTTTTGTGTTTTGTTGTTAAATGTTCGACGCTATATTTTGTGATGCTATAATAGTATAGTGCACCACTGGCAATGTATCATCATCATCATTACGTAACTGGCTCGCATGAGGCATGTAATCCATGGGCCAGAGCAGAAAGTGGCACCACTTAAGGTAGCAAACACTGCAGCAATACCCCACCGATATATATTTACACGGCCAACGGGAGTCAATCATACTCTTTGGTTCTTTCGGTAAAGTCACGTAGGTATAAAATAAATGAAAATGATTTGTGATTTATTTTCTACCCGCATGACTTTACCGAAGAACCAAAGAGTGGATTCCTGCAGTCACGAAAGCTTCAAATCTAGGGAGTCAACCGCTTGACAACCCCCGCTCATTTACAGCGGCCGTTACAGAATTCATTCTTGTTGGTCACTCAAAGAAATCGAAACCAGTAAAGTTAACTTCCACTTCAGGTGGTACCAAACACTCTTGAAATGTCTCGCCTGTGCTCATTGACTAATGAGTGTTTTGCAGCCCTGAGCCCAGTGGTGGGCAGTCCACATTCCTACGGCACGGGCGAGAATATCCTGTACGTACAGAGCACAATTTTTGTTGACTTGATCACAAAGTAGTATTGCTTTTATTGACCCCTTAGGGATGATGGGCTGAGTATCCCATCAACCAGGTTTTTAACTCCCACTCCCCCTCAGCCCGTATACCCCTTAACATCTGATAATTAAGGTGTTTTTTTGGGTTATATTGCATAAATATTAATGTGTCGTTAAACCCCCCACCACCCGAAACAGCCAATTGGTTTCAGTTTTTTCCGTTTCATTTATTTGGTTTAGCCCCGTGAGCCATTCGGCTCTTGAATCGGGTGCAACCGCAACAAACAAAAAAACAAAAACGTGAACAAGAAAACATCTTATAGTGACTATGTGACTGTGCAAACAGAAAATCCAAGAAAAGACAGCAAAATATTGAAGAAAAAGCACCGTACACCAACGCTGTGTGCAAAAAATCTCAGTGGGATGCAAGTCAAACAACAACAACTACAAGACAACTTAAATTAGTAAGGTTTGTCACATTAACAAAATGTGCCAATTAGCGACTACTTCAGCACACCGGGTGTGTTGGAGAGTAAACGCACAATATTTACAAGTTTAGTACGACGTTTCGCTGGTGATTACAACCAGCTTCGTCAGGCGATTTGTCAGAACACCTGCGTCTGCCTCTTAACATGCCAGCCGCCAGCAGCGAGTCTTTTGACACTTCGCGTGATGACCTCAAAGTGCACCTAGCCTGACACGGGCACTGTGGTGACATCACCGCCACTGGCGGCCGCTGTTGGTGGTTCATGTTGTGTGTGTGTGTGTCTGTTATATCTTTTATGTTTTGGTTTCGCGACAATCCTTGACACCAGTCGCAAATGATCAGCTGCGGAGGCAGGTGCAGCTACTGCAGCAGAGCAGGTGAGTGCCATCCATTTGACATGTATCCTTGTCCGTTTACATATTATTATTACGATGGTCGACTTGCGTTTAAGAGTTTGAAATTCTCGTGGGACAAAACTGATTTTGATTTGCTTAATTCGTGTGTTTTTTTGGGGATTTTGGTGACGCAAGGTCACTCTTGTCAATGAGACTCATCCTGGTCTGTCGAGCTCTCGCCTGGTTAAACGAAATCACCTTCCCTTGTTCAATCTTGATTTGAAGTTTTCGTGACTGCAGGGATCCATACTCTTTGGTCCTTTCGGTAAAGTCACGTAGGTAGAAAATAAAATGAAATCAATTAAATCACGACGTTTCGGGTGCAACACAAGCATCCGTTATCAGGTGGGACAACCACAGCAAGAAACAATTGCTGTTCAACCTTCTTATCTGTTACCGTATTCTCTGGAGTTTAAGATGCACTTTTCCCCTCTGCATTTTTGGTCACCCAAGGTCACTCTTGTCAATGAAACTCGTGCTGGTCTCTCGAGCTCTCGGTTGGTCCAACGAAATCCGCTCCACTTGCGCACCTACTTATGTGTGAACCGTATTCTCTGGATTGTGAGACGCATTTTTCCCCTCTGCATTTTTAAAGCAAAAGTTGGGGGGAGGGGGGTTGCATCTCATAAAACGATAGGTGTGTGTGTGTGTGCGCAACCAGATTTCTACAACTTTATTGAAACCGGACGCAGGTTTGGGGTGTGTCTTACTTTCCGGAGAATACGTTTGCCCCGTGTTGAACACGTCAGATGTTACAGTTCATTAATTTCGACACGAGAGATGTAGCCGTTTGGTGGTGCAGTTCACGTGGACTCCGACCACTCTGGTGCCTCGCTGCAGGACCGAATTGCGCGCGGCAAGACTGGCGAGGGCCGCTGGAGGCGATGTGACTGGTGCACGCGCGTGTGTGACGTGTGTCACCTGCATGTGTGCGCGCGTTTGTTTGGCCCAGCGATCTGTTGATCCCAGATCCGGTGAAGGATGGCCCTTTCCTGCACGTCCTCTACATGGACGGCACGCGCAGCACGTGAGTGGTGACCTCGGTGCCGCACGGCGTCACAAACTCTGCATTACGTTAAGGACTTGGTGCGCGGGCAGTTGCAAAGCTCCGGATACGTACGTACGTTGAACTTCTTTCGCACCTTACGTAGCCAACCGTGCTAATCGGAGGTTGCGGGGGAAGGGCAACGGATGCTGCTTCTTTTTGTTTGGTGGGTCGAGCCGTTGGCGAGATGGTGATCGTTTTAATGGATCGGCGCCCTCTCGCGTGGTGGTGGCTGTGTTCAGGTACTGCCAAGCTGAGCTGGAGGGGATCCTCCTGCAACTGATGCAACAGAGTGGAGGGGAGCGGGATCCCATTCCATCGCAGGTTAGGCGTTGTGGAATGCGAGTCGTTTGTGTGTCTGTGCACGTGTGGTACCAGCGGGGAGCGCGGCAATCCGATTTCGATTCCTGCTCACGGCGAACACTGTGAACAGGAATTTAACTCCGGTCCTGGGACTCCCCTAGGTTGACTCAGCCTAAAATGAGGACCTGGTGCGCCCACTCGGGAGACAAAGGCGGCTGGGGGTGGTGCTGGCCATCCACCCCCTCTTGCGTCTTGTCGGCGTTCATAGGTTCTCGCTAAAAACACTTGTCCCAACAGTCTGTTATAGGCGATACGGGGCATCTACGTCTTTGTGGTACCAGTGCCACTGTTTTTGCATGTATCATGATGCCTTTAATGCTCACACGTGAAATCAATCAGAAGTTGGGTGAGGTGAGATGGTCATTCTGGCTTCCTGGAGTTTGTGGATCTTATCCTTAAGAAGTTGGACACCAAAGTTTCAAGCCGAGCGCCGCCTATCTAATTGGTGCCAAATTTGGTTGAAACTATAACAATTCACGCGTGGTTAAACGCTTGCACACGTGACAATTTAATTTGTTTGGTCACGTCGGTTAGTGGAAAAACTTAAGGTTAGACATTTGGCCAAATCGTTGTGCGGCCTAACCCAGCTATCTCTTATGAATTGCGAAAATAAATAATCACATTGCCTCCGAAGAGATTGTTTACGTTAATCGCGAGTGGATTTGTCTGTGCCTGTGTATGCGGTTCTCTGGGCCCTCTCTCCCAGCCCTCCAGCGTGGTCCTGGGGAATCGGACCAAGGGGAAAGATGCAGACGCCTGCATCAAGGTGAGCGCATGGGCGGGCGAGCGGGCGGGCGGGCGGGCGGTCGGGCACGCGAACGCAACGACGCGCCGATGCCGCACGGATCGCACGAGCACGGGGAACGCCGCCAGCAATAGCAACACGCCACGGTGTGGCTTGCACGCCACGCGACCACCGCGCGGGACGTACAATGCTCTTGTCAGCCTCTTCTAGACCACCAGCTAGATAGAGATGAATGTGCGGCCATGTTGATGCTGCCTGAAGGGACGGCCACATTAAAGAAAAAAGTAAGTTGGCAGTTGTTGTAATAATACGCCCACGTGCACCTATTGAGCTGGTGTTCTTGACAAGGCTGAGAAATGTGTACGTGCACTGTGGTGGTCACATGGTGTTTCGTGCAAGGCATGGATGGGGAGCCAGAAAACATTCCCGCACCTACTGTGTTAGCAGCGGCAGCACACCTTTGCTGCCATTTCCATTTAGTTACCGGCCTGCATGAAGCTTTTCTCCTGGTTTGATGGGGTCTCTCCGTTATTTACAAGGTAACGTTGGGTTTTCAGGGACACCGTTGCGCTCGAGGCTTCACGAAACGTGAAATGCACAATCGACACGCGCGTGAGAATCGTGCGAACAACAACACCACCACCACCACTCTCGTGTTGTGCCAGGTGGTGAGCAACGTGCGGTATTATCGCTCGTTCTGCTTGGACAGCATCGGCCGCCCCCTTCTGCGCGGAAATCCCGCGATCACGGAAGGCTGGAACATCCCGCAGTATGTGCGCACGCACACACACACACACGCACAAATATCCCTTTATCAGACAGCTGGATCAAGCAGGCAGGACACTGCAGCCAAGTGCTAACTCAGGGGGGAGGCCCAGGACCGGTTCAGGTATTCGTCACTTAGATTGGCTGTGAGTGTGAGTCGAACTCGGTTCTCCGGGTTGGTGCCGAATCGCCCGCTTGGACACGGGCACGTTCACACACGGGGGTCCGCCTCGTAACGCGTTGACGTCATAGCGAGGGTGTGGTGTCTTGTGGACACTGCGGGCTCGGTAAAATTATTATACCGCTTGTGGGGCAGTCGACAGGGGTTGTTGTGCTATACGGGTAGACTCGCCCCCTGCTGTTGGAGCTGCAGGAAATCACCAATTTGTTGCGAAGGGCCGTTGCCTGAAACGTCACTGATTGTACCTTTTCATTTTGAAGGCCACGGCGTTATTTGACGAACGTGAGCTTTTAGTCATTCGTGCTTGTGTGCACCCACTCTAACTCAGCGGCAGCAGCGCCAAGCAATCCAACTTATTTTGTCATCGTTGAACTTGATTTTTTTATGGTTCCCCACACACTGACGCATTGCCACATCAACATCAAAACTCACGCACGCACGTGGTGTACACACACGTGGTGCGCACATGAACATGCAGGTATCAGACGATTTTCAAGCAAATCTTATCCAACGAAATCAGCGAGGGGCAGGCAAAGCCCCAGAGGTGAGTGCCGGACGTTGGCGGTGTTCACCAATGCACACCATGCACGCTCGCACGCTCGCTCGCACGCGCCGTGGTGGAGCACCCAGTTCCAATCGCACCGCACTCGATAGGATTCAGAGTAAGGCAGTGAAGGTGATTGAGGATTCGGCACTCATTCGTGTTCACTCCAGTCACTTGCCCCCTGGCAGTCCGTTGCCTCTGCTTGTCATCGCTACTGTCGTGGTTATGTATGCACGTGCGTATGTTGAACTTCCTTCGCACTGTACATTACCGTTCTCGTGACACAAGTCACACAAAGACAAAGATCCCCCGTACAGCCTTAACAGGCTGTAGGGTGCAAGTGCTGTTGGCGAGCACCTATGAAGGCCTTTGTCTCCCCGATGGCGATGTTTTACACACCGCATCGCCAGTTACTCACTTGAGGCTGAGTCAACCTAGGGCAGGCCCAGGACCGATTCGGATAACTGTCACCGGTGTTGTCCGTGAGCGGGAATCGACCTCGGGTCGACGGGTTCGTAGCACAGCGTCCTAACTGCTACACTGCCGCTCCCCACACACGCACACACACACGTGCACGTAAATGGCCACTGCGCGTGTGCCCACTTGCTAATTGCCGCCCTGTGCCGCCGCAGGCCCAAGGGGATTTGCTTTAACTGCGGCTCCGAGGATCACATCGTGCGCACCTGCCCTCAGGTGCGTTTGGGAACCCTCGTTTTCCCTTTGACCGTATTCTTCGGATTGTTTTACGGCACTCTGGAAAAGTGAGATACCGACACCCCAAAAGTCTGGGTTCGTTTTGAAAGAAAAAAAAAGGTTGTATTTTATAGTCGGGAGAATGGTCTTGCTATGGGGAGCCACCGTCTCCCAAGGGCGCCACGGTGGCTAGGAGATGTTAACTACCTCGCCTGGTATGCAAGGAGGTCATGCGTTCGATCCTGACCCTGACGCCTGCTGTATATTTGTAGTTTGCGTGTCTCTCTCTCCGTGGGCATGTTGATTTTTCTCCGGGATCTCTGGTTTTTCCCAACACGTTTAGAATGAATTTGCGTTTGGAGTATTTGGCCGCTGTAAATGTCCACATAATCAGCCATTTCGTCGAGCCATCATTTGTGGCCAGGTCAGTTATGAAAAGAGCTACCGAGCTCGGTGGGTTTTACCTGGTATAATAAAAAAAAATGTTAATTTTTTTCAAGATTGTTGGACGCTGCTTTGGATTGGTTAGAGATGTCTTGCGGGCGATGGTTTATTAACGGCTGGTAGTTTCGTCTGCTGCGACGGAGAAGTGTCTTCCGGAAGATGATTCTAATCAACCGGAGTCCTCCGACCCCTTCTTCATGGGCCTGCATGCTATGAAGTAGACCCTTTACCCAAAACATCGCCTATTACGTACTTTTTCTGGATAGGCCACTCATTGTTCTTGAAGAACATGAGTTTTTTGCTGTTACTGGCGGGAAGTACCCGGCGTTGCCCGGGGGAAAAAAATAAATTTAAAAACTTCTCAAAGCTTAAAAACATAACATATGCAAATGAAAGGGAAACTTAGATCATTACCTCATTAATAATTTAAATAAAACCCAACGCGCTGTGGAAATAAAAACTTACGCTTGCGTGCCAAGATTCGATTCTTTAAATCGAGTAAAGGAATCGAAGGTTGTAGATTTCTTTAGAATCGGCCAATTCCCCCCCCCCCCCCCAATACAAAAGTATATTTTTAAACGTTTTCCATTGTGTACAGTATGGGAGCTAGCCACATGGCAAATGTAAAGTTTGTAGCCTGATATATTATACCCATTATTTCCCCCCACCCCCCCCCCCCGGCCGTGCATTTGTGCAGGATACAGGGCCTCCGCGGAGGGTTTGGGGGGGGGGGATGCGTGACGTCAGCAGGCACCACTGCGTAACGCTGCCGCATGCGGGTGACATGACAGAGATGTGACGTCACAGCTCACTTGCCGTGCAAAATATATGCATCATTGGTGTACAGTCTGGAAAGTACCCACATGCCAAATTTCAAGTTTGTTGCATGTCGGGAAGTATGCTAAACATTTTGAACAGACACACGTATTCACAAATTTCCCTTTTTTATATATATAGATTAGTTTAAGGAGGAGGGCAGGCCACCTTTATGTACGTATGTTGAACGCCTTTTGCACCGTACATAGCCAACCGCGCTAACAGGATGTGCGGGGGGGAAGAACAACAAACCAAACACAGAAAGCAGTTCTAAAGCTTTAATTCTAGATGATGATTTAAAGATGCATAGCTCTAGTCGCTTCCTAATATCGGAAGGAAGAGCAATCCAGACAGCTGCAGAAGCGCATCTGAAAGCGTGCGAGGCAGTGACCGTCCTTGTTCAGTGGTTAGCCAAAAGCCGCTGCGACGATGGCCGGAGTTTGCGCGATGGTGGTTTATGCTCCTCGCTTGATGTTTTTATGCACCGCGCCACATGCTACTTTGTATGTGTCTTTGCGTGTGCGCTTGGCTTCCCTCCGCGCGTCGCCGTGTGCAGAAGCGAGATTTGGCAGGGATAAACCTGCGGCGCCGTCAGTTCGAATCGTTCAGCAATTCTCCGAAGTCGAGGAATCCCCAGCGATATCACAACGAGCAGGAGGAGCGTTTCGCGCACTTCAAACCCGGCGTCATCAGGTGACCACCGGCCCCCTGTCTTGATTTGGATGCGACTCGCAACCCTGAGAGTGCCTGTCTCTCTCCTCCGCCCCACGTCTGCCTGTCTGTGTGAGCCTCAAATGAGCACCTGGTGGAATGGTTTGTAATAAACATCGCCACCGGGGAGACAGTCGGCCGGGCGTGTGTGCTGGCCACCTACCCCCTCGTGTGCCACAGTGCCGGCCTTCATAGGTGCTGCTACTCGCTAGCAGCACTTGGCCCCACCAGTCTATTAAAGACTATACTGGGGGGATCTTTGTATTTTGTGCGTGTGTGTCTGTCAGTCGAGTGTGGCGTTGGCCACCCACCCCCTTCGCAACTAACAGCACTTGCCCCAACAGTCTTTGTCTTTGTGTCTGCCTGTGCGTGTCCGCCGGTGGCCCCGCGTGAAGTGAGGGTCTCCGTCTGGCCCTGGCGGTGGCGCCTGGGCAGCTGCCACCGTACATCTACCGCATGCGCCAACTGGACTACCCACCGGGCTGGCTGCGTGAGAGCTGCCAGGAGGGCTCGGGCATCACCATCCACGGGGGTATACCTGCCCCCACCGCCCGCCACATCACACGCGGGGGCGCGATGCTCGCCGCAGCAGGCACAACGACACCACCGCCCCCGCCGCCGCCACCCGTACTACTGACGTTTACAAAGAACAAGATCCCCCGTATATCCACAAGAGGTTTTTTTTTTTGGGTTAGATCGCTGCGTTACTAGTACAGCACGCACCGCGGTGTGTTGGATAGTAAACCCGCAACATTGACAATTCACTCTCCAACACACCGGTGTAGTGCTGTACTAGTAACGAATTGGTACGTTCTGTTTACATGACGAACCTTACGAATTGGCTGTGTCGGGTGGAGGCGGGCTTAACGACACATATATTTACGCGATCTAACGCAAAAAAAAACCTCATAGATAATATTAATCGCGAAAGCCTACGTGTTAA
Source organism: Petromyzon marinus (assembly GCF_048934315.1). NCBI lineage: Eukaryota > Metazoa > Chordata > Hyperoartia > Petromyzontiformes > Petromyzontidae > Petromyzon > Petromyzon marinus. The sequence continues at coordinate 1,946,214 of NC_133667.1, forward strand.
ATCCCCCGTATAGCCTGGAACAGACTGTTGGGGCAAGCGCTGTTAGCGAGTTGCACCTATGGAGGCCGGCACGGCACACGAGGGGGTGGGTGGCCAGCACCACGCCCGGCCGCCTTTGTCACCCTAGCGGCAATGTTTACACACCGTACCCTGTACTCATTTGAGGCTGAGTCGACCTAAGGGGCTCCCCACGACCTGTTCAGATGATCGTCACCGGTGTTGGCCGTGAGCGGGAATTATCGAACGCGGGTCGCCGGGTTCGTAGCGCAGCTTAACGCCGACCGTTGCACGCACACGCCCCCCCACCCAAACGCCCACGTGCACGCACAACCCACGCTTCCGTCTCTCCACCTCGTCGAGCGCCGTCGCGTAAGTCGCTGGGTCGTCCCTCGCCGTGCCTTGTGCAGACCTGAGCGACGGAGAAATCGATGAATTGGAGGAAGCGGAAATTGAGAAACAGAAGCGGAAAGCCTTCAACCCCACCAAGCTGATCTCCTACCCAGGCTTCAACGTGCCCCTGCCTCCAAACACGCTGGACGTGAGCATACAGACTCGCGTGGACAAAAGCACACCGGGACCCACGGTTAAAGACGCGGACTTTATTTCAACTGGTAACACCTATTGAGCTAAATAGCTCTTCTGCAAGGACCGCCAGCCGTCGACAGTGTCAGCATTTGCACACGCACACTCATCGCCACACACACACCCCACACTCCTCGCCAAACACACACACACCCCACACTCCTCACCACACACACACGCACACTCCTCACCACACACACACGCACACTCCTTGCCACACTCACATACACACTCCTCGCCACACTCACACCCCACACTCATCGCCACACACACACACCCCACACTCCTCACCACACACACACGCACACTCCTCGCCAAACACATACCCCACACTCCTCGCCACATACACACACACCCCACACTCCTCGCCACACACACACGCACACCTCGCCAAATACACACCCCACACTCCTCGCCACACACACACACCCCACACTCCTCGCCACACACACACACCCCACACTCCTCGCCACACTCACACACCCCACACTCCTCGCCAAATACACACCCCACACTCCTCGCCACACACTCACACATACACTCCTCGCCAAACACACACGTACACTCCTCGCCACACTCACACGCACACTCCTCGCCACACTCACACGCACACTCCTCGCCAAATACACACACCCCACACTCCTCGCCACACACACACCCCACACTCCTCGCCACACACACACACCCCACACTCCTCGCCACACACACACGCACACTCCTCGCCACACACTCACACATACACTCCCCGCTCACTCACACACACTCCTCGCCACACACACACGCACACTCCTCGCCACATACACACCCCACACTCCTCGCCACACACGCACACTCATCGCCACACACACCCCACACTCCTCACCACACACACACATACACTCCCCGCTCACACACACTCCTTGCCACACACATGCACACTCCCCGCTCACTCACACACACTCCTCGCCACACACACACACCACACTCCTCGCCACACACACACCCCACACTCCTCGCCACACACACGCACACTCCTCGCCACATACACACCCCACACTCCTCGCCACACACGCACACTCCTCGCCACACTCGCATGCACACTCCTCGCCACACACTCACACATACACTCCCCGCTCACTCACACGCACTCCTCGCCACACACGCACACTCCTCGCCACACTCGCACGCACACTCCTCGCCACACACACACCCCACACTCCTCGCCACACACACACACTCCTCGCCACACACACACACTCCCCGCTCACTCACACACACTCCTCGCCACACACACACACTCCTCGCCACACACGCACACTTCTCGCCACACACACACCCCACACTCCTCGCCACACACACACCCCACACTCCTCGCCACACACACACACTCCTCGCCACACACACCCCACACTCCTCGCCACACACGCACACTCCTCGCCACACAGACACCCCACACTCCTCGCCACACACGCACACTCCTCGCCACACACACACCCCACACTCCTCGCCACACACACACACTCCTCCCTGCTCACTCACGCACACTCCTCGCCACACACACACACTCCTCGCCACACAAACACTCACACTCCTCGCCACACACACACACACTCCTCGCCACACACACACCCCACACTCCTCGCCACACAGACACCCCACACTCCTCGCCACACACGCACACTCCTCGCCACACACACACCCCACACTCCTCGCCACACACACACACTCCTCCCCGCTCACTCACGCACACTCCTCGCCACACACACACACTCCTCGCCACACAAACACTCACACTCCTCGCCACACACACACACTCCTCGCCACACACACACCCCACACTCCTCGCCACACACGCACACTCCTCGCCACACACACACCCCACACTCCTCGCCACACACACACACACTCCTCCCCGCTCACTCACGCACACTCCTCGCCACACACACACACTCCTCGCCACACAAACACTCACACTCCTCGCCACACACACACTCACTCCTTGCCACACACACACCCCAAACTCCTCGCCACACACACACCCCACACTCCTCGCCACACACACGCACACTCCTCGCCACACACACACCCCACACTCCTCGCCACACACACGCACACTCCTCGCCACACACACACCCCACACTCCTCGCCACACACACACACACCACACTCCTCGCCACACACACACCCCACACTCCTCGCCACACACACACACACCACACTCCTTGCCACATACACACACCACACTCCTCGCCACATACACACCCCACACTCCTCGCCACACACACACACCACACTCCTCGCCACACACACACCACACTCCTCGCCACACACACACACTCCTCCCCACTACACACACACACTTCTCCCCACTACACACACACACTCCTCCACACTACACACACTCCTCCCCACTACACACACACTGCTCATCCCTAACAAAGAGCCAAAGATCTCCCGTCATCGCCTTAAGACTGTAGGGGCAAGTGCTATTAGCGAGCAGCACCTATGAAGGCCAGCACAGCACACGAGGGGGTGGGTGACCAGCACCACGCCCGGCCGCCTTTGTCTCCCCTGTGGTGATGTTTGACTCACCGCACCAGGTACTCATTTGAGACAGTCGACCCAGGGGAGGCCCAGCACCGTTTCATATAATCGTCACTGGTGTTAGCCCTGAGTGGGAATCGAATTCGCATACAATACAAGCTCCCCCGTATAGCCTTAACAGACTGTTGGGGCAAGTGCTGTTGGCACGCGCGCGCGCACACACACACACGAGAGACACACCGGCATGAGCATGTGGAGACCACCGAACGTCCCGCGTGTCCGTGCGTGCCGACCGTGCGCGTGCGTATCCCCGCGTGCAGGACTGGCGCACGTTCAATTCGTGCCCCATGCAGCCGCAGCAGTTGAAGGAGGCGATGATTCTGCGATTGAAGGAGGCGAGCAAGAAGGTAACGGCGGTGGGAATTCACCCCCCACACCCCCCCACCCCCCCACCCCCACCACACTCCTCCCCCACAAAAAGAAAATCAAAAGATTCTCCCGACCCCGTGTCGCCTACCCGCGCGGGGCCATCGGGGCAAGTTGATGTGAGCGAGCGCCTACGAAGGCCGGCATGGAACATGAAGTGTGGGGGGGGGGATGGTGTGGCCGACACCATGCACGCCCGGGTCGCCTTTGTCTCCCCGGTGGTGATGTTTTACACACCACAGCGCAGGTGCCTCGTTTTTAAGCCTTGGCGCCGGGACCGGTTGATATATTGGCCGCTTTTGTGAACTTTGATCGCGCCGGGTTTGGAGCGCAATGCGCTAACCGCCGCACTACACCCTCCCCTATGCGCGCACACACGCGCGCACACAAAGACAAAGATCCCCCATATAGCCTGTTGAGACTGTAGGGGCCAAGTGGTGTGAGCGAGCACCTATGAAGGCCGGCACGGCACACGAGGGGGTCGGTGGCCAGCACCACGCCCGACATCCTTTTTCTCCCAAGTGGAGATGTTTCCACACCACGTACTAATTTGAGGCCGAGTCTACCTAGGGGAGGCCCAGGACCGGTTCAGATAATCGTCACTGGCGTTGGCCATGAGCGGGAATCGAACTCGGGCCGCCGGCTTCGTAGCGCAGCGTAGCGCTAACCGGTTGCGCTACCGCTCCCCACACGGGCACAAATGCACAATTAACGCGTAGGTTTTGGCCGCCGGTGACGTGATTCATCGTCGTTGATTCGTTCTGACTTTCTGGGTTTGCCTTCTGGAGGCGCTGGGACGAAGCGGCCATGTCCGCCTCTCATTCCTGCTCACGTTGGGAGATCGGGGGGTCGGGGGGGGGGTTGTCTCACGACACAAGCGTGGGTCCTTGGTCTTGTGCCATTTGTTTATTCAATTGTATTTTTTTTTTTAAAACGATGAAAAATTATGGTGGAGCTAAAATCTCGATACAGCCCAGCTCACCGCTGGACGAGAGGGCCGTGTGGTGTTTCACACTTCTCAACCCCACCGTTAAACGAAGGACACTTGACCCGTGACCAAAACTCACGATCACCAAAAGTGAACGAAACCAACGCCCCTAGCATCTACCCATTGCCAAACCCGCCGCCACCGCCGCTCATCCGTCGCTCGTCCGTCGCTCATTCCGTGACGTCGTCCCCCCCCCCCCCCACCTCCGGCGCAGCAGGTGAAGCGGACAGCGCCAGCGGAACAGGGCGCCCACACCACGAAGAAACGGCGCTCGCGCGCCAGCGACGGCGTCACCTTCGACAACAGCGACATGGAGACGGACTCCGGTACCGAATCCCGCTGCTGCAGGAGTTACCGGATTACGAGATGCACATGTTGCGCCTTCTCCTTGTGGTGGTGCTGGTGGTGGTGCTGGTGATGGTGTGGCAGGTGATGGTGATTGTGTCGAAAGCGGTCGCGCAGTCGTGAAGCTGATCACGTGGTGAGCGGCAGTGTGGCGATGATGGTTTGCTGTGCGGTCGTGAAGCTGACGGTGCGGTAAGCGGCAGTGCGGTGCCGAGCAGTTTCGGCGTGGGGCGCAGCGACGAAGGCGATGGCGCGGCGATGATGGTCACGGCGTAGTAAGCGGTGGTGAAGGTGCGGCGGCGAGAGCGCGGCGGTGTGTCGTGCGACGCGGTGACGGCGCCTCGAGCTGCACGGCCGTTGGCGGCTCGCGGTGGCGGCGGGGATCGGCGCTCGCGACGCTCACAAAGGCGGCGGCGGCGGCGTTGACGTTGCAGAGCCGACGTCCCGCGAGGCGCCGGCGTGGCCCCCGCTGCCGGCCTCTCCCGGGTTCCGTGCCCCTCTCCCGCCGTCGACGCCCACTGTGCCGCGCAGCAGCACGGGCGGCCCCGGCGGTTCTCCCACGGCCCCGCCGCTGCCCCCCGACGTGACGCCTCCCCCGCTGCCCAAGGACACGCCGCCCCCCTCGCCGGCCACGCCCGGTGGGTTTTTGGCGATCGTCGGGCGTACGTGCACGCGTGCGTGCGTGCGTGCGTATCGGCGCCGGGGAGACGAAGGTGGCCGGGCGCGGTGCCGCCCACGCGCCCACCCGCCTCTTGCGACGCGCAGTTACGTGCATCGGCGGTTGCGATTGTTGGTGGGCGCGTGGCCGGTGGCGGTGCCGAGCAGCGGCGATGAGAGCGACGGTGCGTGCCTCCTCGCAGGCGTGCGCTCTCGCGTCGAGGCCGGCGCCCCGGAGGAGGAGGAGGAGGAGAAGGAGGAGGAGGAGGCGCTGTCTCTGGAGGACCTGGAGGAGCAGCAGCGCCTCATACAGGCGGCGCTGGAGCAGTCGGAGGGGGCCGCCGAGGGCGCGAACGATGCGGGCGACGTGAAGCCCGGCGGCGTCCATCCCGCCGCTCCCAGCCGGCCCTGGCGTGCGCCGGCGGGCGTACGGAGAAGTCCGCGGGTCAAGGTGGAGCGGGAGGGCGGTCCGAGCGTCCCTTGCGAACGTCGGGAAGCTCCGCGCGGACGCTCGCCTTCGGCCGCCGACGCCGAGCCGTCGGCCGAGCCGTCGCCGGAGTCGCCGGGGGAGCCGTCGGAGGAGCCGTCGCCGGGAAGCCCCGCGGTGGCGGGAGGCGAGGGCGGCGGCGGCCTGCCGGGCTCCGTCGGAAACCCGCCGAAAGCTCCCGCGCTCGACGAGGAGATGGCGATGGTGTTCGACGTCGCCGACGACGACGACGAGGCGGAGGAAAAGGCTGAAGCCGCGGGTAGCGACGACGAGGCGGAGGCGGTGCCGTGGCGCGTGAAGAACGCGCAGCGCGGCGTGCCGGACAGCTCGAAGTTTGCGGCGGGCATCACGGACTTCAGTCACCACCTGGAGGAGTCCGGACAGCCCACGGGGCTGTACGCCCGCCTCAGGAGCGTGCTGCAACGCGCGCCTCGCAAGGCGGCCAAGAAGCCGTGAGGCCGCATGCGTGCGGGGGGGGAGTGTGGGGAGGTGGGGGGAGGTGGGGGGGGGGGGGGTAGGGGGCCCACCCGACCCAGGCCTCCGGGGCCCGCGCTTGGCACACGCGCGTTGGACCGGCGGCGCCGTGAGCCGTCAAGGCGCCGCGGTTGGGACGGCGCCACCCCCTCCGCCACCCGGCGTGGCGAGCGGCAGAGCGTTTCTCGTAGGCCGGATTCGAGCGGCGATTTCGATGTGCGGGACGTTTCGCTTGAAGCCGTGGCGAGCGTCATCCAGGACAGGATCCTGGAAGGTCCAGAATAAAAAGCAGGGGGGTGGGGTGGGTGGGGTGTTGATTCGGAAGTTGTTAGAAGCTGTCTTGATACATGTTCCTGTCGTGATTTTTTTAATCTTTATTCCCCCCCAGAATTTTCACATTCCCACACATTTGGTCCATCTGCCACAGGCATGGCTCCCCGGAAATTGCACGGGGCAACAAGACCCCCCCCCCCACGCTCGCCAGAAACGCCTCGCCGCAAACTCCACCGCTCGCCGAAATCGGCTGCATTGCACGAATTTGACCGCTCGGCTTCGGCAACTTCCACCGAACAACGCAGAAGTGAGCATCGGCTTGTCACTGCCGCATCGATTAATTGGCTTATCGGTGACCAGCCATGGGTGCCTAATGCGCAAGCGGTACATAAAAAAAATGTTTTTATCCGTAGATCACAAACGTGCCCGATGGCGAGGGGGGGAGTTGGGGGGGGGGCACCATTGTAGGTAAAAAAAAAACATTTCTACATTACTAGGTGGTGCCGCTGGTGCGTCGGGCAATGCTGCACAATACACACAAGGCATTTGTCAATAACCGCACGCGTGCACGTGCGTTCCCGCGTACGTGGCCTTATAAGGGAAACATCGTTGGCTGCGTTTCGGGGAAAATATGGCGAGCGAATAAATGAATGTAAGATGAGTCGTCTACGAAGGGGCATTGCATTTGAATGGAGACTTTTCGTTTTGGAGAGATTTTGAAACGGCGGTTCCATGTGAAACGCCCAACGGGCTGTGAAAATAAAATGGTGAAAAGCGTCTGTGGTAAAAAAAAAAACGAGGGGCTTGGCGTTCGCCAAGGCCCTCTGGCCATGGTGGACACTGCCCGTGGTGGACGCTGGCAGCATTTTCCACTCTGGGCGGTACCGAGCAAGCCCCCTGGCTCGGCTCACGAGCTCGTCTGTGCGGATGATGGGGCACGGTTTGGGTTGAAGACGGTCGATTCCGTCGCCGAGCAAACTTTGTTTGGATTTCTCGTTGGGTTGTGTATTTTTGCGCGGTTTCTGTTCCTGGAAAACATTCAATAAAGTTGGCCGACCCACAGGCCTAGGTTCACACGCGCCTCCTGCTGCTGTCTCGCCAGCTCCTCCGTCTCGCCAGCGCCCCCGTCTCACCAGCACCCCCGTCTCACCAGCACCCCCCGTCTCACCAGCGCCGCTGTCCAGTGCAGGGAGCGATTGCCGCGGAGTGGAGCTGGATCGCCAGTGGCCTGTAAAATTTTCGAGTCTCTCTCTCTCCCCGTGGTCGCGTGGATTTTTTCCTCCGGGTCCTCCGGCTTTTACCCCTTCCACGTTCAGGAACAACGTCGCGCGTTTAAGAGTATTTGGCGTGCCGCTACGTATTTCTACCTGATGATGATAATAATAAGCCACTTTGTTGAGCTGTCATTTGCTGCAGAAAAGGTCGCTTCTGAAAAAGAGCTATACTGCTCGGTAGGCCTCGCCTGGTTAAATAAAACATGGTTTTGGTGGCCCATCGGAGGAGGTATTCGGGGCCCGCTCCATGTACAGAGCGGGATTCTGGGCGTTTTGTGGCCCCATAATTATCTGGACTTTGACATTGCGATCATAACCCCCCCCCCTTCCACACCATCTACCCTTGTGCGAAAATGTGGCAGGGGGACCCTCTCAAGTAAGAGCCGTGAGACTTTGGGCGAGGTGAACGTGTGGAAATCGTAAATAATCATTTCTGAACATTTCTACTGGAGGAATCCGATGATCTACAAAGCTGCCTTCGTCACCTCACAGAGGTGTCCAGTCGGAGGGAGGGCGATAAACGAGAGCGGTCGTTGCCTGCCCGTGGCGGAAGAACGCATCGCGCGCAAGTAGCCACCCTGCCCATCGAGCCCTGCCGCGCTTTGCAAGTTTGGTTTCGGCCGTTTGAATGTCCCCACTCGAAAGTGCGCTCCCACCACCACCACCACCACCCCACCTCCCACGGTGGGCATTGTGTGGCTAGACTCTGTGTGTGTGGTAACGCGTGCTGGCTTGCGATAAGCTTTGGGTTGGGTTGAAAGGCGGAACGGGGATTGACAGCTGCAGGCACATGGACGGACGCGCGCGCGCGCGCGCACACACACACACGGGCATCTTTCGCAAGCACGCTCTCGCAAAAAAACTTGAGTTCCCCCGTGTCGCCTTGACTGTTGGGGCTAGTGCCGTTAGCGAGCACCTACGAAGGCCGGAACGGCACACGAGGGGGGGGGGGGGAGGGGTGACCAACACCACGCCCGACCGCCTTTGTCTCCCTAGTGGCGATGTTTACACAGCGCACGAGGTGACTCATTTGAGGCTGAGTCGGTTTAGATAATCGTCACTGGTGTTGGCCGTGAGCGGGAATCGAACCCGTGTCGCCGGGTTCATAGTGCAGCGCGCTGACCGCTACACTACCGCTCCCCCCACACACAAAGACAAAGATCCCCCATATAGCCTTAACAGACTAGGGGCAAGTGCTGTTAGCGAGCACCTATAAAGGTCGGCACGGCACACGAGGGGGTGGGTGGCCAACACCACGCCCGGCCGCCTTTGTCTCCCTCTTAGCGATGTTTACACACCGCACCAGGTACTCATTTGAGGCTGTGTCGACCTAGGGGAGGCCCAGGGCCGGTTCAGATAATCGTCACTGGTGTTGGCCGTGAATGGGAATCGAACTGGGGTCGCCGGGTTCATAGCGCAGCGCGCTGACCGCTCCACTATCGCTCCCCACACACACACAGACAGGCGCACACACAGACACCCACACACACAGACACACGCACGCACACACGGGCATCTTTCACAACGCGCGCTCGGGCACTGTGCCTCGAGGCTTCACACGCACACCCGCCAACAGCTCTTGCTACATCAGTCTGTTAAGGCTATACTGGGGCATATTTTGGTAGCCAACACCACGCCCAGCCGCCTTTGTTTCCCCAGTGCCAGTGTCTATGCTCAGCACCAGGTGCTTATTCAGCTACTGCACCAGGTACTGTACTGATTTAAGGCCGTGTCCACGTAGGGGGGAGGCTCAGATACACGCCACTGACGTTGGCCGTGAGTCCCAGGGATAACCGCGGCACCACCGCCTCCACACACCGGTGTACAGCGATGGGTACCTGGCGCCTCGAACCACACCTGACCCTCCCTTCCCCCGTACGAGGGTCATTGAACAGCGACGCGCGAGTCCCGGCCAGATTTCTCGGCCCTCAAACGAAACCCGAGAGGCCATCGGTTGCTCAACCTCCCGTTCAGCAGCCCCAAAGGCCCGCTCGCGCGAATCCCACGTTGCCTGTGACGGCGGTGAGGTCGGTTGGTTGGTCCGTACGGCAAGCCGCTGGCGTACTCTCGTCGATCGGAACCGGGGCGGACGGAAGGACGGGGGGCCCCCGAGAATCGAACCCCCTCCTCCTGATTAGGATTGGAACCTGGACACCCGATTGTGAGCCGCTGGCACAAGCCGAAGAGGCCGCCTTTGAGGAGCTGCCCGCCCCCCCCCCACCACCACGGCAGGAATTCGATGGGCGATGGGGTTTGAAGGACCCTTGTGGACAATTTGCCCACCCAATTGATTTTAATTGAATGGTCCTGCGTCTCGGCGGTCGGGACGATCCCAACCGCCCGTGACAATCCCAAATGACCACGATAATCCCAACCGCTCGTGACAATCCCAACCGCCCGTGACAATCCCAACCTCCCGTGACAATCCCAAATGACCACGATAATCCCAACCGCCCGTGACAATCCCAACCGCCCGTGACAATCCCAAATGACCACGTTAATCCCAACCGCCTGTGACAATCCCAACCGCCTGAGACAATCCCAACCGACTAATGACAATCCTAAATGACCACGTTAATCCCAACCGCCCGTGACAATCCCAAATGACCACGTTAATCCCAACCACTCGTGACAATCACAACCGCCCGTGACAATCCCAAATGGCCACGTTAATCCCCACCGCCCGTGACAATCCCAACCGCCTGTGACAATCCCAACCGGCTAATGACAATCCCAAATGACCACGTTAATCCCAACCGCCTGTGACAATCCCAACCGGCTATGACAATCCTAAATGACCACGTTAATCCCAACCGCCCGTGACAATCCCAAATAACCACGTTAATCCCAACCGCCCGTGACAATCACAACCACTCGTGACAATCCCAACTGGCTATGACAATCCCAAATGACCACGTTAATCCCAACCGCCCGTGACAATCCCAGCTGCCCGTGATAATCCCAAATGACCACGTTAATCCCAACCGCCCGTGATAATCCCAAATGACCACGTTAATCCCAACCGCTCGTAAAAATCCCAAATGTCCACGTCAATCCCAACCGCCCGTTACAATCCCAAATGTCCACGTCAAACTTAACCGACCGTGACAATGCCAACTGTCCGTGACTGCCCAGTTTGTGACCGGTGGCGTCTCAACCTCCCCCCCCTTTAATTTTCCTCCGCCAAATTATCCGAAATCCACGCAGCTCATCCCGTGTCGCCACTTCCAGGAACACGCGTGTCTGTCGACACAAAGGCAAAGGTGCCCCCCCATCGTAGCCTCAATAGACCGTTGGGGCAAGTGCTGTTAGCGACGAGCGAGCGCCGTTGTGGAGGCCGCGTGGCAATGTTTACTACCACGGCACCAGCGGGTTTGAGTCGACCCAGGGGGGAGGCCCAGGACCGGTTCAGATAATCGTCACCGGTGTTTGCGACGGCCGTGAGCGGGAATCGCAACTCGGGGCCCCCCGGGCTCGGGAGTGCAGCGCGCAGACCACTGCGCGCAAAAAAACCGCTTCCCAACTCGCACGGACGCGCGCCGTTGGCTCTTATTTTGCGAAAGTGCAAATCGGGTTAAGGGCTTCGTGCAGTTGCGAAAACAAGTGTCGAGTTGGGAAAGCGGCTGGTATCGTGGTGGTGCTGGTGGTGGTGGTTTTCTTTCCACTTCTTCTGTTGTTGTTTTCGTAGTTTTGCTTGCTGCTGTTGTTGTTGTTGGTTGCCTGCTGAGGCTGCCCGCGGGTGGCGGCCGCCCCTTCCATCGTCCGGGTCGGTGCCGATGCGCTGTGTGCGAGTCGGTTCCCTGATTGATGGTCGCCAGCGATGTGTTTTTTTTATATCAGAGTCCTGTCCCTAAATGTCAGACTCCCATCGTAAGGAGGGTGTGTGCGTGTGTGTGCGTGCGTGTGTGCGTGGAGATGCAGTAGTGCTGGCCACCCACCCCCTCGTGTACCGTTCCGGCCTTCATAGGTGCTCGCTAACAGCACTTGCCCCTACAGTCTGTTAAGGCTATGTGGGGGATCTTTGTCTTTGTTTTTTGCGTGTGCGTGTGAGTCGCGGGGAGCGGTGGCGCAGCAGTTCGCGCCGCACTGCGCCACGATCCCCGGCGACCCGCGTTCCATTCCGGCTCACGGCCACCAACATCGTCGGCGAATATCCTGGCCACCACCCCCCCCCCCACCCCCCAGGTCGACTCAGCCTTAAATAAGCACCTGGTGCGGTGCATGAATATCAGCCCTGGGGAGACAAAGGTGGCCAGAAGAAAAAAACAGTTTGTCATAGGCTACACGGGGAGAGATGGAGAGGGGTGGGGATCCTTTGGCGAGCATTTGCCTGGGCGTGGTTGCGGTTTTCCTGGAGCCTTTTTGGTTCCCGAGCGGGACCAGTCGAGGACTCCAGACCGCTTAACCTCCTTCCTCCGTGGCAGCGGTGACGGCAGCGGCACCTTTCGGCGTGCAAACCCCCCTCTCACCCCCTCCCTCCCCGTAGTGAGAGTGCGAGCGATCAATCGTGCGATCGATCGAGCGAGGACGACGCAAGGAAGGAGGGGAGTGAAGACGATCCGTCTCCCCTCCCCGCCTGCGCGGTGTCGTTCCTGCACAGGTAAGGAGACTTCTTCGTCGTCTTCTTCTTCGGCTCCTTCCCCTCGTGCACCATGATGGCAGCAGCAGCAGCAGAGAGAGACACGGAGAGAGTCGGCTATCGCCGTTTCTGCTTCACCGTTGACGGAGCGAAAAGCTACGGGCCACAGCGTTGGGTTGCAATGGTCAGAGTGACACTTACGGGGACTTGTGTTTGGTGCATCTCTGTGGGTCTCGATGTGTCTACGTGGGTCTCTATGGATCTCTGTTGGTTTACTGTATGGTCCCGTAGTTTGGGTTGCACGACAACAGAGAGAGAGAGACGCGCAAACTCCAAATATACAGCAGCAGCAGGCATCGTCAGTGTTGGGATCGAACCCACGACATCCTGCACACCGGGCGAGGTAGTTAACATCTCCTGTGCACTGTGCTATGGGTCTGGGCACTTCGAGCTCGGCGTGGTGACGCGCCCATCGCCTCCGGTGGTTGATCCCGGGCCAAAACTCTCCCGTGAGTTTGTGTCGATGGTGTGACTCCTTCCGTGGGTGGCGTTGGGGACCCCCCCTGCCCCCCCCCATCGAAGCGTCTTCTTCCCGCCTCCTCTTGAACGCTCGCAGCTCGACTCAGCTGGGGTGGGGGGTGGGGGTTTAGGAGACGTCCACGCTTCGGGAGCATGGAGCCGGGCATTGCGAACGACGTGGCTGGCGCAGCGCAGCTGATGTCGAATGGGCAGTCAAGTAAACCCATAGAGACCCATAGAGATGCATAGAGACCCATAGAGATGCAGAGAGACCCATAGAGATGCAGAGAGACACATAGAGATGCATAGAGACCCATAGAGATACAGAGACCCATACAGATGTATAGAGACCCATAGAGATACATAGAGACCCATAGAGATGCATAGAGACCCATAGAGATGCATAGAGACCTATAGAGATGCATAGAGACCCATAAAGATGCAGAGACCCATACAGATGTATAGAGACCCATAGAGATGCATAGAGACCCATAGAGATGCATAGAGACCCATCGAGATGCATAGAGATCCACGGAGATGCATAGAGACCCATAGAGATGCAGAGACCCATAGAGATACAGAGACCCATTCAGATGCATAGAGACCCATAGAGATGCATAGAGACCCATCGAGATGCATAGAGACCCATAGAGATCCATAGGGACCCTAAGGAGATACATAGAGACCCTAAGGAGATGCATAGAGACCCATAGAGATACATAGAGACCCATAAAGATGCATAGAGACCCATAGAGATGCATAGAGACCCATCGAGATGCATAGAGACCCATAGAGATGTAGAGAGACACATAGATATGCATAAAGACCCTAAAGAGATGCATATAGTCCGATAGAGACCCTAAAGAGATCAATGTGGAGACCCATATAGATACATAGAGACCCTAAAGAGATGCATAGAGACCCATAGAGATACATAGAGACCCTAAAAAGATGCATAGAGACCCATAGAGACCCTAAAGAGATCAATGTGGAGACCCATAGAGCCGCGCGGCATTTTCCACACGGCGCGGTTTGAGGTCGGAAGCCGACCTCGCGCGTGTGGAACGCGATTGATGTAAATCACCTGGCTGGGCTTGCTCCTTCGCACGTGTTTATACCCCTCGCTCCCTCCCTCCCTCACTCGCTCCCCACCCCCGCCCTCCCCCACCGTGGCTCCCCGAGAGATGAATGAACGGAGCCTCACGCGTCCACGCCGTGGGAGGAAGGAGGTCAATCGGCATCGACCTTCAGGTTCTCGGTTGGCAACCGCGCCGAGCCAAAACACCGGCCCGTGCCGAGAATCGTTTCATAAAATTGACGACGGTGGTGGTGATGATCGTGATAGTGGTGGTGGTGGTGGTGATGATCGTGATAGTGGTGGTAGTGGCAGTGCCCGATGAAGCGAGTTACGGAGGCCTGCAGCATTATGTTATAAAGGGGCCCTAAACATTAAAACACACGTAAATATTAAAACACACATTTTTTTTACTTGCATAGTAAAGTAATTGTATTTTTTTCATTCGCTATACAGCCAGATAATACGACAAATCGCTAACCCTAAACACCCGATCGTTCGTAAAAGTTGAAGGCGGTATAGTACTATATTAATAGAGCAAGTGCAGAATCACCGAACCGGAATTGATAGCTTGAAAGCATTTAGCGCGGGGGGGGGGCCTTGAAAGTGCGGGGCCCGTAGCTACTACACGTGTAGCTACTACATCTGTAGCTACTACACGTGTAGCTACTACACGTGTAGCTATACGTGTAGTAGCTACAACACGTGTAGTAACTACTACACGTGTAGTAACTACACGTGTAGTAGCTATTACACGTGTAGTAGCTACTTGTGCTACGAGGATCATCCGGCGCTGGGTAGATGGTGGTGGTGATGCTAATCGTGGCGTGGCACGTTTTGCAATCGCTACGGAAGGATCTGACGCTGCTACTGCTGCTGCCACTATCGCTGCGTTTCGCAGACATGGAGCGCAGTGCTTTCATAGCGACGGCGGGTGCGGTGGTGGCTGCGAGGGGGTGGGGGGTTGTGGTGGCGACGCTGCTGCGCGTCATGTCGATTGAGAAGCGACTTCCTTTGCGGTGTGAGAATTTCAAATTTGAGCAAAAAAATTCGAGCCGTGACCGCCAGGCCCACGATGGCGCTCCCCTCGTTCCCCCGAATGACGGCACGGGGGTGGGGGGGGGGGAATCTTCATCGTCCGCTGTGAGCGTAGCGGACGCCACGTGATCACGACGAGGTTTAATACACCCACACCGCGGTATTAACCAGGGCGGCCTGGCAGGTCGCAACCGTGTCACCTCTGTAGTGAGCGGCGAACACGCTACCGGTGCGCCACGGTGGCTAGGGGAGATGTTAACAACCTCGCCTGGTCTACAGGAGGTCGTGGGTTCGATCCCGACCCCTGCTGCTGTATATTTGGAGTTTGCGTCTCTCTCATCATCATCACGGTGGCTTTGAGATGTTAACTATCTCGCCTGGTATGCAGGAGGTCGTGGGTTCGATCTAGACCCTGGCGCCTGCTGCTGCTGTATATTAGAAGTTTGCGTCTCTCTCTCCGGGTCCTCCTCCACATTTAGAATCAACATCACGCGTTTAGAGCTTTTTACTGTTGCTATACATTTCCACGTCGATAAGCCATTGGGCTATCATCTGTGATAGCCAGGTCGCTTCTGAAGAAGAGCTGTAGAGTATAGCTCAGTGGGCCTTACCTTGTCAAGTAAAAATCGTTTTAGTTTAGTTTTAGGTGCCAGAGATTTGGGGCTGTAGCTGCTAGGCAGCCAGGAGATGGACGTTAAGTACAGCAGTCGAATCACTAAAACCATCTGTGCGGAAGATGGTTTACTAATTGGCTGTGTCGGGCGGTGGAGGGTTTGACGACACATCAATTCACGCGATCTAACCCAACAAAATCCCACCGCTAATTGTGGATAATATTGGTCGCGAAAGCCCGACTCAACTTAGCTCTCTTCCGTGATGCCTACCCCAGAACTTGTTTTTGCGTGAGATTCTCCCTCCCAGTCGCGTCGAGGAGTTCACGTCGCTCACCGAACTCAAAACATCCCCCACCGCTGCCCTCCTCTTTGCCGCGCTACCTGCAACGTCCTCCCCAAGTTTCAGGCCCAACATTCGTGTCTCCCTCCCTCTCTCTCTCTGTTTGATTGCTCATCGCGCGATTCCCACGGAGTTTCCGCAGCCGGCGCCGTTTGCCTCCTCGCGGAGCGGTACATCGTGTCGCTATGTCCAGTGTCTGTTCCGTGAAATGGTTCAAGATCCTTCCCTACAGAAAGAAAAAAGAAAACGAAGACGAAGAAAAATCCACGTGTTTAACTCACCCTCCTTATACACGTGTCGGATTCCCCTGGTATCCCTCCCAATCAATGAACATCGAGAAAAAAAACCACACGAATTGTCGTGGCCTCAAGTGTGGGACATGGGTGGGTGTCAAGCGATTTGCCGCTATGGTGTGGGCTGGCACTGCTGATGTTACTCTTTGTTTTTTTCTTCCTTTTTCCGGTAAAGTCACGTAGGTAAAAAGAAATGAAGACAGCTAAATTAAATCACGACGTTTCGGAGGCAGCACAAGCTTCCTTCATCATGTGCAAAAAAGGGCACAGCAAAATAACCGTAGAGAGAGAGAGCTATTTGTGGTGATAGACTTATATAGGGTAAGAGGAGGGGGAGGAGCCAGGGAGGACGGGCGCAGAATGGGGGGGGCGGAGTGTGGGTGGAGCCAGGAAGAGAAAGGTAAAGAAGAACATCGGAGCCACGGATGGGGGGGGGGACGCGGGGCGGGGGAGAGTGTCGGTAGAGGTTTAACATGGTTAATCACATCTTTCCAATGATTGCTCAATTTGAATCCATCTTGTCGGTTGAAGTTATGTCTATGTTTGTATATCTGTATGGCTTCATGGACACATCTTTGGTGGGTTATCATGGTATTGTTTTCTCCGATACCAAGGTACTCTGCAAGCCGTCTGGATACCACCAAAGATGTGTCCATGAAGCCATACAGATATACAAACATAGACATAACTTTAACCGACAAGATATATTCAAATTGAGCAATCATTGGAAAGATGTGATTAACCATGTTAAACCTCTACCGATACTCTCCCCCGCCCCGCATCCCCCCCCCCCCATCCGTGGCTCCGATGTCCTTCTTTAGTTTTACCTTCCTGGCTCCACCCACACTCTCCCCCCCCCATACTGCGCCCGTCCTCCCTGGCTCCTCCCCCTCCTCTTACCCTATATAAGTCTATCACCACAAATAGCTCTCTCTCTCTACGGTTATTTTGCTGTGCCCTTTTTTACACCTGATGAAGGAAACTTGTGTTGCCTCCGAAACGTCGCGATTTAATTTAGTTGTTTTCATTTATTTTATTTTTTACCTACGTGACTTTACCGAAAAAATACCAAAGAGTATGAATCCTTGCAGTCACGAAAGCTTCAAATCTAGAACTGTTGATGTTGTTTGGTTTTTGCTGCCTTGCCCCAACCTTTGTAAATCGGAGTTATATCATGAATGTTTTTTTTTCTTTGGTACATTTAGATTTTAGTCACTTGCTTACATTCTTCTCGATGTGTTGTTGTCGTTGATTGCTGTTGCACCTCCGCCGACCCCGTGGCCGGACTGGACAATCTGCGCAAAAGAGCTTCACAGCTCACCGGATTCACTCCTGCAGTCTAAATAAACATTCTGATTCTATACCCCAATGCCCTCCCCCCCGCCTCCCAACATCTTCCCCCTGCCCCCCCACCTCCCCCCCACCCATCCCCCCACCATCGTGGATCCGCCACTGACTCCACTCCAGCCGAGCAGCCGTTCTGGAAAAAACCTTCTGTGGTTCAGAATGGGAATCTCGATCTTGTCCTGGAGGAATCCGATGAGCTATAAAGCTATTTTTCACACGTGTCCAGTAGAGGGGGGGAGGGGGGTGTGTGTCAGCGGGTTACGATGACAAATAATAATGCAATAATTGTGGAAATAATAAACCCGATAGGAGTGCAAATTACATAAAAGGTGAGCGAGTAAAGAAGTCAATGGATAATAAAAAAATAATAAAAATATATAAGTGCAAATTGCACAAGTTCATAAACTTCCTGCCGATCTTTCAACACTCAATGCGAGCTTGGGGCAAGGCAGAAAAACAACAACAACAACAACGCAGCAAGACAACAACAACAGTCCCAGACCACACCAAGACCACACCAAGACAACAACAGTTCCAGACCACACCAAGACAACAACAACAACAGTCCCAGACCACACCAAGACAACAACAACAGTCCCAGACCACACCAAGACAACAACAATAGTCCCTGACCATGATGATGACAGGGACGCAAACTCCAAATATACAGCAGCAGCAGGCGTCAGGGTCTAGATCGAACCCACGACCTCCTGTACACCAGGCGAGGTAGTTAACATCTCCTTGCCACCGTGATGATGATGATGATGGGGGGTGGTGGGGAGGGGGTGGTGGTGGGGTAGTGGTAGGGGAGTGGTGATGGGGGGGTGGTGGGGGGTTGGTGGTGGGGGGGTTGGTGGTGGGGGGGGGTGCTTCAGTGGAACCCACGAGTTGGAAGCTGTGGCTTTGGACACGGGACGTGGGCTCCAGACGCTTCCTCCGGAGTGACGTGAGCTCCACGCGCTCGCACCGCGGCCTCAACGCACACAGCCACACCACCGAGACAAAGATCCCCCGTGTAGCCTTAACAGGCTGTAGAGCCAAGTGCCGTCAGCGAGTAGCAGCACCATTTGTGATCGCCATGTCGCTTCCGACAAAAGCAGCCAAATAACTCAGTGGGACCTCACCTGGGAAAATAGCAATGAAACATCGTTGAGTAATAGTTCGCTTCCAACATACAGGTTTCTTTTGGGTTAGATCACGTAAATATATAAATGTGTCGTAAAGCCCGCCACCACCCAGCACAGCCAATTAGTAAGGTTTGTCACGTAAACAGAACGCAGCCATTCCGTTACTAGTACAGCACACCGGTGTGTTGGAGAGCAAATCGACAACAGTTACAACTAGCTTCATCAGGCGACAGCCAGATGGCTGTCTCCTGATGAAGCTAGTTGCCTGATGAAGCTAGTTGTAATTACTGGCGAAACTTGGTAATGGTGTGGCTTGGCTCTCCAACACACCGGTGTGCTGTACTAGTATACTACACTGTATACTACACTATACACTACACACTACACTATTCACTACACTACATACTACACTATATACTAGTGCTGTACTAGTATACTACACTATACACTACACTATACACTACACTACATACTAGTGCTGTACTAGTATACTATACTATACATTATTCACTACACTATACACTACACCATACACTACACTACATACTAGTGCTGAACTAGTACACGACACTATGCACTACACTATGCACTACACTTCATACTAGTGCTGTAGTAGTATACTACACTATACACTACACTATGCACTACACTATACACTACACTACACTATACACTACACTACATACTAGTGCTGTACTAGTATACAACACTGTATAATACACTACACACTACACTACACTATACACTACACCATATACTGGTGCTGTACTAGTGACGAATTGGCCACGTTCTGTTTACGTGACAAACCCCTTACTAGCTGGCTGTGTCGGGTGGTGGCGGGTTTTAACGACACATTTATATATTTTAACCTCTATTATGGATGATATTGGTCGCGAAAGTCTCCTGCGTGTTAAACAGTTTGCTTGTTGTGCGTGTTGCTTACCCCCCCCCCCTCCCCCCCGTGTGCTGTGCAGGTGCTGCCATGGCCATGTACCACGTGATGGTGATCTGCGGACTCCTTGCGTCCACGTCTGGGACGTCCTTGACATCGTCCGCGCCGGTGAGGCTCGCTCCACTGGGGTGGGCCCCTTGGCCTGGCCGGGGTTGCCCCCCTGGCCTGGCTGGGGTGGCCTCCCTTGCCTGGCTGGGGTTGGGGGGGGGTCGTCACGCGTCCATCCGTGTGCTCCCTTCTTTGAGGGTCGCTGCGGGTGAAACCGCACGCAGTCGGAGCAGAAACTGTTCTTTCTGTCAGGGGGTCACGGGAGGACACCTTAATCCGATAAAATAAACCACAGTCTAGGGCAGTGTTCTTCATTGCAAGGCCCGCGGGCCACTGGCGGCCCCTGGTGGCCTCTCGTGCGATCCCTGATGCACCGCACCTTGCCGCCAAGCCCCGGTGGTCTTAAACATGTGGTAGCCCTCACACTGATAATGTTGTATCGGCGAAAGTGGCCCCCCTCTTTAAATTAGTAAAGGGCCACTGCTCTACGGGATAGAGTGGCGGCAGTTTGCTGGGAAGCGGGACATGGGGTTGGCCGAGGAGTCCCAGGCGAGGGTGGGGAAAAAGGCTATAAAATTTTGACGTCGAGGGTCACCCTTCGCCTCGTTGTCAAAACAGGCGTAGGCCGGGGGCCTAGCGGTCCCCACGTCGCCAGGGAAGCCTGTCCTCCGCCGCCGAGATTACGATGCCCAATATCGGGCCTCAACCGTACGCGCCTATGTAACGGCCTCGGCATGCACCCTCCCCCCCTCCAATCACCGAGGGAAGGCCGCCAGCGTGCCTTAGCTGGGCGACATGTCCGAAGGGCCGGAGCCTCCCGGCTGTGACGGCTCGAGGATGGCGCGTCAGCAGGCGAGGGCGCGCGTCCCAAAAACGAACGAGTGTTGGGCACAAATGACGAGCGCGTGCGAGGTCCTGGGGGTATTATAGGTCCAGGAGCTTCCACGTGGCCCCGACAGATTGAGTGAACACCGCAGGAGGGTCACGATAGATATGTCCCAGGCACGGTCTTCAAGTGACGTCGCAAATCGCGCCGTAGAAGATCGCCGTTTCCGGCCGCCGCGTGTCCCGCACATTCTTAGGAATTGCCGGTGCGTGTCGGCGAATGTAACGAGGGAGGCTCTGTTGAACCGTTGTCGATAATTACTAATGGCAGGGCCGGAGGCCTTCTGTGCTCGTGGACGGAAGTGTCACCATTTCTGTTGCTCCCTGTCCTGTTTTTCCAGGTCTCCATTCCCAGCAGCCAAGTGCCCACAATGTCGCTGCCTGCGCCCATCCTGGCCAATGTCGCCCTCAGCACAGTCGCATCAACCGCAGTCGCCCCCACCACAGTCGCATCAACCAAAGTTTACCTCACCACAGTCGCCCCCACCACAGTCGTGTCAACCACAGTCGCCCCCACCACAGTCGCATCAACCACATTCGCCCCCACCACAGTCGCCCCCACCACAGTCGCATCAACCAAAGTTGACCGCACCACAGTCGTGTTAACCATAGTCGCCACAACCACAGCCGCTCACACAGCAACCACTCAAGCAGTGACATCTGCAGCTACAGACGGTGGTGGGACCTTGGCTGCCACGGCCATAGCCAATGAAACCACAGCGGCGACAGCTGCAACCGAGCTGGGCACGGCCACCCCGATCCCGGCCAATCAAACGACGGCCGCCCCGATTACAACCGCGGGCGCGGCCTCCTCCGAAGCCACGACCCACGCCGTCCCTCCGACCGCTGCCACCGCCGCTCCTCCTCCTCCAGCGACCACCACCACCGGAGGAGCATCGCACTCCCCGCAGGTGACCCAGGCGATGGTGCAGGTGTAGTGACTGACTCAGAGATACTAGGAGTAGGAGGCATTCTATTTATTAACAACCTTCACAGGTTACAAAGGTAACTACAGCTCCCAGTCAGGACAGCTGCCAGACTGCCTGACTGACGACGCTGAGAAGGTGAAGACGTCGATGGCGACGAAGACTTCCAGCAGCACGACGAGGGTATCCCACATGCTCGGGGTCCCCTTTTATCCTCCCAGCGTGGCCTCGCTCCGCCCCGGCCACGCCCCCCTTCTAGAACCTACTCGCGGGTTCCCGGGCTCACCTCACGTGCCCCCCCCCCCCCCCCCTCCATCACCTTTCCCTTACATCCCTCTCTCTGACTCATCACGTGACCTGCTGACAGACAGGGCTGCTGCAACTGCAGATCCCCTTCTCTGCCAGCAACCCGCGCCATGCTACATAGTGACCCATTCCGTGTCACGACACAGGCGATGGTGCAGACGTGGAAGGTCGTGGTGATCGTGATGGCCGTGCTGCTGGCGTTCGTCTGCCTCGTCATCTACGTGCGCCGCCGCAAGCGGCAGAAGTGCGGCTCGGCCAACCTGTCCGGCGCCGAGCTGCCACGGATGGGGCGGGAGAAGGGCAACAACCCCTGGGCAGGGCCCGCACCGCGGCCCAACACCTACGTCCAGGTGGACGGCGAGTTCGGCCCGGACTTGCTGCTGCAGGCCGACACGCAGGTGAACGGGGGTGGGGGGGGGGCGATGGTGATGTAGACGCAGAGCAACGACTACAATTTCACATTCGGGTGGTCGAGCCAGACAACCGTGTCGGCGGGAGCAGTGGCAGGGTAATGGATCACCGCCGTATTTGTGGACCTCGGGGTGTTGCGCCGTCATGTACGTCGCACGCTCTCTTCTGGATGACCGCGGTGGCACGCTGCTGGAGAGTTTTTAATTTTCCATTTGTGCATCGGGTATCCGCATCTGCTGCTGCTGCTGCTATGGTTTGCGCAGTGGACGATGCGATTTAGGGTCGATTTAGGGTCAGTGAATGCGTGAATGAGTGGGTGAATGCGTGAGTGAGTGGGTGAATGAGTGGATTCTCTGTGTCTGGGTGCGCGCGTGTGGTCAGGATGTCAACCACCAGGACGGAGACGCAACGGTGCACGGAGCTGCAGCGGTGAGGCACCTTTAGAAAAGCACCACGCCACAAGCTGTGCCGAGACACCGCGTTAGAGGGGTTGTGTGGGGTGGCTGGCTGTGTGTGGCTGGCTGTGTGTGGGTGGCTGTGTGTGGGTGGCAGGCTGTGTGTGGGTGGCTGTGTGTGGTGGCTGTGTTTGGCTGGCTGTGTGTGTGTGTGTGGCAAAACAACCCCCTACCTCCTCGCGGTGCCGGACGGGCAACTCTGTCGTGGACAGTGCTGTGGGGGGAGGGCCAATTCCGATTGGCCTCTCCCCTCATGGCGTCTGTGACCACCACAGTGGCTAAACGGGGGCTCTGGACGGGTGCGAGGGGCTGGAAACCCCTCCACCTTCAATTAATTACCACTAAACCACGAGTTATACTTAAATATGTAACTAATAAACTTGTGCCGGAGGCCCCAGGGGGACAGGCGTCTATGACGTCTCCTGGCCAAACCCCAATTGGCGGAGCCAGAAGATTGAATCTCTACCATCGGGGCTCCTCCAGAAACAACGAAAAGCCACTACGGATGGCCACGTGGAATGTTCAAATGCTCACTGCGGAGGAGAGGCTGCCACTCCTCTGTCGGGAGCTGGACCGGTACCGCCTGGATTTCTGTGGCATTCAGGAGGTCCGGTGGACCGGTTCTGGCTGTTGCCACCATGAGGGGTGGACAGTCCTCTACTCGGGGCAGCAGACTGCCAAACAACAGGGTGTGGCTCTTCTTTTGAACAAAAGAATGAAGGGGGCGTGGGAGCGTGGCGGTGAGGTGTGGGAAGCTGTAAGCCCCAGGCTACTTTGGGCTCGCCTTCCCATCAACCGGAGGCGAGGAGTGGTGGTCGTGGTTACTTATGCCCCCACCGAAGACGAACGTCCGTGGAGGGATGCAGGCAAAGCCGATGAGTCAGATTCCTTCTATGACCTCCTGTCACAGGTGCTGGCTAAAGTGGCCCCTCGGGATAGAGTCATCTTGTTGGGTGACTTCAATGCCCGAGTTGGTCATGATGCTGGCACCTGGTCTGGAGTGATTGGAAGGCATGGGCCAGATCAGCTCAATAACAACGGTAGAAGGCTGCTAGATTTTTGTGCAGCCCATGGGCTTGTAATTACCAACACGCTGTTCCAGCATTGGCGCATCCACACAACATCATGGATGCATGTCGGGTCCAAGCAAGAACATCTGCAGGACTACATAGTGACGGACCAGCGGATGCGAGCCCATGCTCTTGACACCAGGACCTACTGTGGAGCTGATCTGCCCTCTGACCATCGACTAGTCATCTGTAAGATGCGCCTGCCATTCTTCCACTCCGGTGGTGGGTGTACACCCAGGACCCCATTCCAACCTAAAGTGGCCTGGTCTCAGTTAGCTGATAAAAGTTGCAAGCGCGAATTTCATCATTGCTTGCGGCTGGGGTTGGCATCGTCCCCCACTCCTCCTGATGTGGAGGGTAAGTGGGCGAGGTTTAGGACTGTGACTCATACAGCTGCAATGGCTGCTTTGGGTACGCGGTCCAGACCTCCCCAGGGACCCTGGCTGACAGAGAAGGTATTCAGGATAGTTGAGAAAAAGCGACAGGCCCATTGTCATCGGCTACAGAATCCCACATCAGAGAATGAGGAGGCTTTCCGCAGCCTTCACTCGGAGGTTCGGAGAGCCGTGAGGCGCTGCAAGGATGGGTGGTGATCGCGGGTTGCTGAGGAGATGGAGTCTGCCTCAGTGGCCTGCGATCACAAATCTCTATTTAACTCCATCAAAAAAGTAACCTGCATCGCCACACCTATTACCATCATTAAGGAAAAAAAACGGTGATCCAATCTCCGACCCCCAGGAACAAGTTTGCAGATTTGCTGAGCATTTCTGTGAAGTCCTGGGGGAGGGGAAATCCCTCAGCCAGGAAAACATCGTGGCACAAAGTGGGGATGACCCTGCTGAGGCTGCGGTGCCTCAAATATTGGAAGAAGTCACCCCCTTTGAGTGGCTGGCTGAGGTGCCATATGTTGAGGAAGTACTGAAGGCGATCCGGAGTCTGAGACCAGGAAAGGCACTGGGCAGAGATGATCTCCCAAGCGAAATGCTGAGGGAGGGTGGCGTTTGTGCACAGACTGCCCTCTATGACATCATAACAACAGTCTGGACCATTGGATCGGTTCCGCAGGATTGGAAGGATGCCCTGGTGGTCCCCCTCTTTAAGAAGGGCGACCGCACAGACTGTAACAACTACAGGGGCATCTCACTCCTCAGTGTGCCGGGAAAGGTCCTGGCAAGGATTATCCAACATCGCCTTGCCAGGCACGCTGAGGGGAGGCTTGCGGAGCCCCAATAAGGTTTCAGGAAAGGGCGGTCCTGCACAGATGCCATATTTTCTGTCCATCTGCTACAGCAGAGCTGTAGGGAATTCCAACAAGACCTACATCTCTGCTTTATTGACCTGGTCAAGGCCTATGATACCATCAGTAGGCCTGGGCTCTGGGTTGTTCTTCATGCTTTTGGAGTCCCTGACCCCCTGCTCACGATCATTAAGGACCTTCATGATGGTGAGCGGGCCTGGGTAAAACTACGTGGCTGGGAGTCAGAGCCATTCCCTGTACACCTTGGGGTGCGACAGGGATGTCCTCTGGCTCCCACATTATTTAACATCTATTTTGACCACGTAGTTTGTGAAGCCTTCAATAGCTGTACCAGGGGAATCTCCATTTGGTACAGATATAATGGGAGGCTGATCGATGTCCGGGTGTGGTCAAGGGATGGCTCCCTATTGCTCAACCACGTCATGTATGCCGATGATTTGGTAATAGCTGCTCAGTCAGAGGAGGAGTTGGAGACACTGCTGCTGCGACTGGAGCGAGCCACTAAGAGATGGGGCCTTACCATCAGCCCCACCAAAACTAAGCACCTGCCTGGGTATTTTCTACCATTGGACACTCCACCCCAATTGGTGATGGGGCAGTTGTGGAGAGAGTGGAGAGTTTCCCATACCTGGGCAGTGTGCTTATGACCGGCTCCAGTTTAACAGCAGAGGTCTCACTCCGAATCAGTCGAGCGGCAATATCTTTTTATCGGTTGCGTAACGCTGTATGGAAGCTACCTGGTTTGTCGCTCCACACTAGGCTTCAGGTCTTCTCGGCCACGGTAATTCCCTCCTTTCTCTACGCTTGCGAAACGTGGACCCCCTTAATGGAACATCTTCGCCAGTTAGAAACATTTAGGTTAGCCTCCCTACGATCCATCCTGGGTTTAACCAGGCTGGATTGTGTGAGGAGCTCACAAATCCATGAAAGATCTGGGCAAGGTCCCATCGGTGAGCTCCTCCGGCGGGCAAGGCTGCGTTGGCTGGGTCATGTAGCCCGCATGCCCAGCCACCGCATGCCTAAAAAGCTTTTGTTCGGCCGGATTGAGGGGGCTAAACGGGCGCGGCACGGGCTATAGAAGAGATGGAGTGATGTGGTACAGGAGGACGTGGAGCTGAGTGGACTTGCCGATGACTGGTACCAGCGGTGTCAAGATCGGCCTCTGTGGAGGAGGCTCGTGAAAGACGCTACTTGGCAGTTGGAGGCAGTCGCCCTCCAACAACAGCGGAGGGCGGAGGAGCGACGCTCACAACAACGAGCGGAGCGCCGGGTGACTAGGGCACAGCAGGTTGGCACAGTAGGGGGCACAGGTGGTGCATCAGCCAGTCATCTGAGTTAGTCGACCCGTGGCACCTGGGTCTGCCCCGTGACCTCCTACCAGCGGGCGTTCGACACTTCACGTGGCCTCAAGGTGCACATGGCCTGGCACAAGCGTCATGGTGACGTCACCGCCACTTAGTGGCGAATGGCGGTTGTTGTGTGTGGGTGGCTGTGTGTGGGTGGCTGTGTGTGGTGGCAGGCTGTGTGGGTGGCTGTGTGTGTGTGGTGGCTGTGTGTGTGTGGCTGTGTGTGTGGCTGTGTGTGGGTGGCTGTGTGTGGTGGCTGTGTGTGGGTGGCTGTGTGTGGTGGCTGTGTGTGGCTGTGTGTGGTGGTTGTGTGTGGTGGCAGGCTGTGTGTGGGTGGCTGTGTGTGGTGGCAGGCTCTGTGGGTGGCTGTGTGTGTGTGGTGGCTGTGTGTGTGTGGCTGTGTGTGGGTGGCTGTGTGTGGGTGGCTGTGTGTGGGTGGCTGTGTGTGGGTGGCAGGCTGTGTGTGGGTGGCTGTGTGTGGTGGTTGTGTGTGCAGCTGTGTGTGGCTGGCTGTGTGTGTGTGTGGGTGGCTGTGTGTGGGTGGCTGTGTGTGGTGGCTGTGTGTGGGTGGCTGGCTGTGTGTGGTGGCAGGCTGTGTGTGGTGGCAGGCTGTGTGTGGGTGGCTGTGTGTGGTGGCTGTGTGTGGGTGGCTGGCTGTGTGTGGTGGCAGGCTGTGTGTGGGTGGCTGTGTATGGTGGCTGTGTGTGGGTGGCTGTGTGTGGGTGGCTGTGTGTGGCTGTGTGTGGTGGTTGTGTGTGGTGGCAGGCTGTGTGTGGTGGCAGGCTGTGTGTGGGTGGCTGTGTGTGAGTGGCTGTGTGGGTGGCTGTGTGGGTGGCTGTGTGTGTGGCTGTGTGTGGTGGCTGTGTGTGGGTGGCTGTGTGTGGGTGGCAGGCTGTGTGTGGTGGCAGGCTGTGTGTGGTGGTTGTGTGTGTAGCTGTGTGTGGTGACTGTGTGTGTGTGGCTGTGTGTGTGTGGCTACCCTCGGGGCTACTCCAGAAACAACGAAAAGCCACTACGGGTGGCCACGTGGAATGTTCGAACGCTCACTGCAGAGGAGAGGCTGCCACTCCTCTGTCGGGAGTTGGACCGGTACCGCCTGGATCTATGCGGCATTCAGGAGGTCCGGTGGACCGGCTCTGGCTCCTGCCACCATGAGGGGTGGACAGTCCTCTACTCGGGGCAGCAGACTGCCAAACAACAGGGTGTGGGTCTTCTTTTGAACAAAAGAATGAAGGGGGCGTGGGAGCGTGGCGGTGAGGTGTGGGAAGCTGTAAGCCCCAGGCTACTTTGGGCTCGCCTTCCCATCAACCGGAGGCGAGGAATGGTGGTCGTGGTTACTTATGCCCCCACCGAAGATGAACATCCGTGGAGGGATGCAGGCAAAGCCGATGAGTCAGATGCCTTCTATGACCTCCTGTCACAGGTGCTGGCTAAAGTGGCCCCTCGGGATAGAGTCATCATGTTGGGTGACTTCAATGCCCGAGTTGATCATGATACTGGCACCTGGTCTGAAGTGATTGGAGGGCATGGGCCAGATCAGCTCAATAACAACGGTAGGAGGCTGCTAGATTTTTGTGCAGCCCATGGGCTTGTAATTACCAACACGCTGTTCCGGCATCGGCGCATCCACACAACATCATGGATGCATGCCGGGTCCAAGCAAGAACATCTGCTGGACTACATAGTGACGGACCAGCGAATGCGAGCCCATGTCCTTGACACCAGGACCTACCGTGGAGCTGATCTGCCCTCTGACCATCGACTAGTCATCTGTAAGATGCGCCTGCCATTCTTCCACTCCGGTGGTGGGTGTACACCCAGCACCCCATTCCAACCTAAAGTGGCCTGGTCTCAGTTATCTGATGAAAGTTGCAAGCGAGAATTTCATCATCGCTTGCGGCTGGGATTGGCATCGTCCCCGACTCCTCCTGATGTCGAGGGTAAATGGGCGAGGTTTAGGACTGTGACTCATGCAGCTGCAATGGCTGCTTTGGGTACGCGGTCCAGACCTCCCCAGACACCCTGGCTGACAGAGGAGTTGTTCAGGATGGTTGAGAAAAAGCGACAGGCCCACTGTCATCGGCTACAGAATCCCACGTCAGAGAATGAGGAGGCTTACCGCAGCCTTCGCTCGGAGGTTCGGAGAGCCGTGAGGCGCTGCAAGGATGGGTGGTGGTCGCGGGTTGCTGAGGAGATGGAGTCTGCCTCAGTGGCCCGTGATCACAAATCTCTATTTAACTCCATCAAAAAAGTAACCTGCAGCGCCACACCTATTACCATCATTAGGGGAAAAAACGGTGATCCAATTTCCGACCCCCAGGAACAGGTTCGCAGATTTGCTGAGCATTTCTGTGAGGTCCAGGGGGAGGGAAAATCCCTCAGCCAGGAAAACATCGTGGCACAAAGTGAGGATGACCCTGCTGAGGCTGCGGTGCCTCAAATATTGGATGAAGTCACCCCCTGTGAGTGGCTGGCTGAGGTGCCATCTGCTGAGGAAGTATTGAAGGCGATCCGGAGTCTGAGACCAGGAAAGGCAGCGGGCAGAGATGATCTCCCAAGCGAAATGCTGAGGGAGGGTGGCGTTTGTGCACAGACTGCCCTATATGACATCATAACAACAGTCTGGACCACTGGACGGGTTCCGCAGGATTGGAAGGATGCCCTGGTGGTCCCCCTTTTTTAAGAAGGGGGACCGCACAGACTTTAACAACTACAGGGGCATCTCACTCCTCAGTGTGCCGGGAAAGGTCCTGGCAAGGATTATTCAGCATCGCCTTGCCAGGCACGCTGAGGAGAGGCTTGCGGAGCCCCAATGCGGTTTCAGGAAAGGGCGGTCCTGCACAGATGCCATATTTTCTGTTCGTCTGCTACAGCAGAGGTGTAGGGAATTCCAACAAGACCTACATCTCTGCTGTATTGACCTGGTCAAGGCCTATGATACCATCAGTAGGCCTGGGCTCTGGGTCGTTCTTCGTGCTTTTGGAGTACCTGACCCTCTGCTCACGATCATTAAGGACCTTCATGATGGTGAGCGGGCCCGGGTAAAACTACGTGGCCGGGAGTCAGAGCCATTCCCTGTACACCTTGGGGTGCGACAGGGATGTCCTCTGGCTCCCACATTATTTAACATCTATTTTGACCACGTAGTTCGTGAAGCCTTCAATAGCTGTACCGGGGGAATCTCCATATGGTACAGATATAATGGGAGGCTAATCGATGCCCGGGTGCGGTCAAGGGATGGCTCCCTATTGCTCAACCACGTTATGTATACTGATGATTTGGTAATAGCTGCTCAGTCAGAGGAGGAGTTGGAGACGCTGCTGCTGAGACTGGAGCGTGCCACTAAGAGGTGGGGCCTTACCATCAGCCCCACCAAAACTAAGCACCTGCCTGGGTATTTTGTGCCATCGGACACTCCACCCCCACAACTCCCAATCGGTGATGGGGTAGTTGTGGAGAGAGTGGAGAGTTTCCCATACCTGGGCAGTGTGCTTATGACTGGCTCCAGTTTAACAAGAGAGGTCTCACTCCGAATCAGTCGAGCGGCAATATCTTTTCATCGGTTGCGTAACGCTGTGTGGAAGCTACCTGGTCTGTAGCTCTGCACTAAGCTTCAGGTATTCTCGGCCACGGTCATTCCCTCCCTTCTCTACGCTTGCGAAACGTGGACCCCCCTAATGGAACATCTACGCCGGTTAGAAACATTTAGGCTGGCCTGCCTACGATCCATCCTGGGTTTAACCAGACTGGATTGTGTGAGGAGCTCACAAATCCTTGAAAGATCTGGGCAGGGTCCCATCGGTGAGCTCCTCCGGCAGGCAAGGCTGCGATGGCTGGGTCATGTAGCCCGCATGCCCAGCCACCGCATGCCGAAACAGCTTTTGTTTGGCCGGATTGAGGGGGCTAAGCGGGCGCGGCACGGGCTAGAGAAGAGATAGAGTGATGTGGTACAGGAGGACGTGGAGCTGAGTGGACTTGCTGATGACTGGTACCAGCGGTGTCAAGATCGGCCTCTGTGGAGGAGGCTCGTGAAGGATGCTACTGGGCAGTTGGAGGCAGTCGCCCTCCAACAACAACGGAGGGCGGAGGAGCGACGCTCACAACAGCGAGCGGAGCGCCGGGTGGCTAAAGCACAGTAGGTTGGCACAGTAGGGGGCACAGGTGGTGCATCAGCCAGTCATCTCAGTCAGTCGACCCGTGGCACCTGGGTCTGCCCCGTGACCTCCTGCCAGCGGGCGTTCGACACTTCACGTGGCCTCAGGGTGCACATAGCCTGGCACAAGCGTCGTGGTGACGTCACCGCCACTTAGTGGCGAATGGCGGTTGTTGTTGTTGTTGTGTGGCTGTGTGTGGTGGCTGTGTGTGGTGGCAGGCTGTGTCTGGGTGGCTGTGTGTGGTGGCTGTGTGTGTGGCTGTGTGTGGTGGCTGTGTGTGGGTGGCTGTGTGTATGAGTGACTGTGTGTGAGTGGCTGTGTGTGGTGGCTGTGTGTGGGTGGCTGTGTGTGGTGGTAGGCTGTGTGGGTGGCTGTGTGTGGTGGCTGTGTGTGTGGCTGTGTGTGTGTGGCTGTGTGTGGGTGGCTGTGTGTGGGTGGCAGGCTGTGTCTGGGTGGCTGTGTGTGGTGGCTGTGTGTGGCTGTGCGTGGTGGCTGTGTGTGGTGGTTGTGTGTGTGGCTGTGTGTGGGTGGCTGTGTATGGTGGCTGTGTGTGGGTGGCTGTGTGTGGGTGGCAGGCTGTGTGTGGTGGCTGTGTGGGTGGCTGTGTGTGAGTGGCTGTGTGTGTGGCTGTCTGTGGGTGGCTGTGTGTGGTGGCTGTGTGTGTGGCTTTGTGTGTGGCTGTGTGTTTTGGCTGTGTGTGGGTGGCTCTGTGTGGGTGGCAGGCTGTGTGTGGTGGCAGGCTGTGTGTGGCTGACTGTGGGTGGTCGCTGTGTGTGGTGGCTGTGCGTGATTGTCATATGCGTACAAGGGCTGTGTTGTGAGTCTCAAGGATGAACTTCGCCACGGAGGGCGGCGGACGCCTTGCCGTGGGATTTCCAACCCAGTAATCTTTGGGGGTTACTTTTCAAATTCCGGGGGGCCCGGGACCACCGGCACGGGATAATTCCTTCCACCGTGAAGCAGACGGCGCATGCCACCTGTGATTAAACATAACACCCCCTCCACCCACGCCGTAGTATTAACCAGGGCGTGCGCGTGACCCGAACCGCGAAGCTCCGCAATAAACGGCAGACGCGGGATATCGACGCGCACGGGCATGCGCGCGCATACGCACGCTGACGTCCGTGCCGCTCTTCGGCGACAGGAGCTGCCCGCGGAGGAAGCGTCGGACTTGGCGGAGCGGGGGCAGGGTCGGGGCGCGAACGGCAAGCGCTCGTCCTTCCAGTCCTTGGTGACGTTCGCGCGGAAGAGTCGCAAGGGGGGTCAGGCGGAGGACTGCGCGGTCAGCCTCATCGCGAGCAAGGCGGGGAGCGCCGGCGACGAGGCGCCGGCCGTGGCGCCGCCACCGCCGGAGGAGGAGGGCGCCGCCGCCACCGCCGCCGCCAATGACAAAAAGGGCGCCGGTACGGGGCTGGGCGGGCCCCGTGATGACACGGCCTCCACCGACACACTCAGCTCCGTGCTCACCGCCGAGGCCTTCAGCGTCACCACGGAGCTGTGAGGCGGCCCAGCATGTCCAGCCCGGCTGCCGTGAGCCACAGCGTCACCGCCAGGCCTGGAGCGTCGTCGTCATCACCACCATCGTCACCACCGCCGGAGGGCGGCCTCACTGCTGGGCCTGCAGCATCGCCACGGAGTAACCTCACCGCCAGACGTACAGCATCATCATCATCATCACCACCACCGCCGCCGCCGGAGGGCGGCCTCATTGTTGGGCCTGCAGCATCGCCACGAAGCAATCTCACCACCAGACCTACGTCCTCATCGTCAGACGTACAGCATCGTAATCACCGCTACTGCCGGAGGGCGGCCACACCACCTGGGCCTGCAGCATCGCCACGAAGTAACCTTCCCACAGACGTACAACGTCATCATCATCAACACCTTCATCACCACCACCAGACCTACGTTCTCACCAGCCGGTGTCCCCTGTCACTCAGGCCTTTGCCTACGCGAAGAGTTGTCAAGTTCAAGTTGATTTTGGTTTGTTTGAACCAGGTGGGATTTAGAGAGATCATGATACATGAGTCTCATTTGCAAGAGAGAACTGGGGCATCGGTCTGCTGCCGGTAGTCGGGGGGTGGCAATGATCGCTGCTGCTGTTGCTGTGTGTGTGTGTGTTTAATCGCCAATTGAGTAATGTGCGGTGTCATTTTCGAATTTGGCAACGGCAGCCCGACTTCTCGCGAATGGCGTCGGGGGGATCTTCCGACGTCCACCACCGTGAGCGGAGCGGTGACCACGCGCGGGATGGTTCAAGTTCATTCGCACACCGTGCTGTTCATCGATGGGCGGCCGCCGGAGCCGAGCCGTCGCCGCCTGGCGTGGAGGCATCGGAGGCTTGGCCTGGGACACCTCAAGTGTTCGTGCGATGACCGATCAAAGGAAAAGTCCCACCCATTTATATATATTGATATGTCTTTTTTTATATATATCCTGGAAAGCCACGCTGAGTCGTAGGATCTCAGTCTCAGGAAAAGCAATGCTCCATTGGGCCTTTAAGATGTTTTCAGCCAATGAATGTGTTTATTATACAGTGCGTGGCAAGAAACCGGAGCGCCTGGAGAAAAAACGCTCGCCTTGCGCGGCGAGGGGGCAATGCTGTATCCCCATACAGATGGAAACAGATGGAGATTAGTCCACACTCTGCTGTACCGCCTTCTGCTGGCGAGCCACGGAATGGCACCTCCCCGACGCCCTCGGTTAGAAGGGAGTTTCACAACAACAACATCTGTGTGTGCGGTGATCCACTAACCCTCGCTGCTGCCTCCACAGCGGTGAATCACAAGCAATGTACGTCGTGCGTGTGATGCACGGGATGCCTTGTATTGTTACGTGAGAAGCTGTGTGGTTTTTGTTTTAATGGCGTTACGGGATTGTAAGAAATATACTGTAAGAGTACAATGCAGTGTTGGCGCGGCTGAAATGGATTTCCCTGCAGAAAGCGGCAGGCGCGTGATGGCGCGCGTTGCTCACTGGAAGGCAAAATTCAGTTAAAGTTCTACTTTTAACAGGCTTTCGCGACCAATATCATCCATAATGCAGGTTTTTTTGGGTTAGGTCGCGAAAATATGTGTCGTTAAACCCGCCACCACGCGACACAGCCAATTATTAAGGTTTGTCACGTAAATAGAACATGCCAATTCGATGCCTATACAGCAATCTGGCTGTCCGCCTGATGATGCTCGTTGTAATTACTGGCGAAACGTCGTACTCAGATTGTAAATGTTGTGGATTTGCTCTCCGACAGACCGGTGTAGTGCTGTACTAGTAATGGATTGGCCACGTTCTGTTTTACGCGACAGGTGGTGGCGGGTTTAACAGATTTACATTTACGCGATCTAACCCAAAAAAAAAGCATATCACGGCTTCTACTTTAAAGTTCTAATTTGTGTTATTGTCAGCGTGGCCGGCTTGTAACGTAGAGCAGAGCATTTGCTCGACCGCTTGCGCTCCACAGCACCACGCGGGATAAATAAAACAAACCCACACACGCACGCCCAACCTGCGCACGCACGGCCGCTGTGGGAGTTGAGGGCCGGGGGTGGAGGCTGACGGTCATCTGCTGTCGTACTGCGCATTCGCGACCAATGGTGGAGAGAGATGGGTGGGAAACGAAGGCTGGATCGGTCACTGAACGGCACGGGCGAGGGTCCGTGTGATTCGGTTGGAAGCAATCAGGCTGTGCATCTGCGCGATTGATCGATTCATTTGCGCGCGAGCAGGTGTGCATGCGTAATCAAGGTTTTTGGGTTAGATCGCTTAAGTATAAATGCGTCGTAACCCTCCACCACCCGACACAGCAAGTAAGGTTTGTCACGTAAACAAGGCACCAATTAGTTAATACTTCAGCACACCGATGTGTTGGAGAGTAAATCGACAACATTTACAACTTGAATACCGTGACCTTTCGCAGGTAATTACATCCAGCAACATCGGGGGATTTGTCAGAGTGGTGAAGCAATCCACCTGCTTCCGGTCTAAAATAGAGCAAGATGATGTCATCACTGAACCCTTCAGGTGCAGAGATCAGAGGCGGAGGGACGGGAGTATTGTAATTATATAATAGATTAGTAATCCATTAATTATTGTGCTTCCTCTATAATGAATGCAGTTGTAAGATGTATTGCTTAATAATATGCTTCCAGGCTGCACTAAGCCTGTAGCTGTCAGAGCGGTTAAAATTATTTGTAATTCTCTCAATTTCAATGGATTCTCGAATCAGTCTCGGCCAGTAATAATTAGTTTTACACAACACTTCAACGTTATCAAAATCAATTGAATGTCCTTGTTGGCAAGCATTTTCTGCAACTGCCGACAGTTGTGTTTGAGAGTATTTAATATTTCTTTGGTGCTCTTTTAGTCTTATGCTAATGGTACGTCCCCGTCTGTCCAATATAGCGTCTGGCACATAAGCAATTAATCTGATACACACCTGTTGATAACTTAGGCAATTCATCTTTGGCACAAGATACTATATTATTTGGGTCTTTCGCTAAAGTCACATAGTTAGGTTTTTTTTTTACAAAAAAACTGCGACTGCTTGTGTTGCGATCGAAACGTCATAGTTTTTTTTAAACCTATCTACATGACTTTACCGAAAGACCCAAAGAATATGAATTCCTGCAGTCACGAAAGCTTTAACGCAAGATACTAGTTGATTTAAAGCTTTCGTGACTGCAGGGATTCATATTCCTGGTTCTTACGGTAAAATCACGTAGAAGGGAAACAATAAAATAATAAAAATATAAAACAATAAAATTCTCACGACGTTTCGACTGCAACACAAGCAGTCATCATCAGGTGTGAAAACCACAGCAAGAACATTTGAAAAAAGTGTTTGTTTTATTTTATTTTATTGTTTCTCTTCTACGTGACTTTACCGAAAGAACCAAGAATACAAGATACTAGTTTTTATTTTATTTTGTGTAGCGTTCCAAACCTTACTTAAGATTTTTTTGTTTTTCCAAAACTAATTTGGCAGTTACTCCCACAATGTATGGTATTTAAATGTTTTAATAACCTAGTCGCTTTCAGCAGTATTGCTGTTCGATCTTGGTTTAGCATTCAATGCTCTGTTAATTTGAGCGTTATTTTAGCCAATTAATCGTAGCGCTTCTTTAACATGTTTAAACTCTCTCCTCAGACTTTCACCATCTGACACTGTTTTAGCTCGATGTATGAGCGTCTTGATGAGAGAGGATTTCTGTGCGGGGCGATGAATCCGAATCTGCATTCAGATGGGCATCAGTGTGCATTTCCTTTCAGCAAACGCTGTGTGTTCTTTTAACATTTAGGCCACGTCCGAGCAAAATATACAGGAATGGGAGTGTGTTATTCACCTCCATTTCCATGGTGAACTGGATGGCCGGGTTTTGCGAATTGAGATGATTGAGCAATTCATTAAGTGTATCTTTACCATGTGGTCACACAACCAAAATGTCATCCACGCAAGTAAACCAAAAAGATGGTTTTAATATACTTGAAGCAACTGCTCTTGATTCAAAGTTTCTCATGTACAGATTCGCAATAGCAGGATACAAAGGGGAGCCCATTACTGCTCCTTCCTTTTGTTTAAAGAAATCACCTCTCCATAACATATAAGCGTTATTTAGACAATGGTTTTGGAATATCTTTTGCACGCAAACCGATCGTTCAGGCGTGTGGACCACCTGGGATTCAATGGTAATGCAACTTAAATTTCAGTGCCAGGCAGGGTGTTGGGGCAATGCCCACCAACCCATATTGTGTGTGCACAGCACGCGTGTAAATGTGTTGTCGCGGGTTGGTTCGACGCACGCCATTCATGAAACACTTCGTCTCCAGCATGTAACGGTGTCGTCGTCACGTATTATTCCAGGTGGGCTGACCCCCCCAAGTTGAAGGTCGAGAGTTCAAATCCTGGTTGGGGACGGGGGTTGACTCAGCCTGTATGTACGTGTGTTGAACTTCGTTTGCGCCACCGTACGTAGCCAACCGTGCTCATCGGAGGTGCGGGGGAAGGACAACAAACTAAAGACTAAAAGCAATTCTAAAGCAATGAGTTTCCAATATTGATTTAAAAGTTCACAGCTCCAGTGGTTTCCCCATATAGAAAGGAAGAGCGTTCCAGACGGCCGCAGAAGCGCATCCGAAAGCACGCAATGCAGTGGCCGTCCTCTGCGGTCGATAAAATCAGTACCGCTTTGTTGGAAAGTCGACAGCGGTTGTCATATTAAACCCCCCCACCTCTGCCATAGGAATGTGGAATTTCCTTTACTTGTTCTGTAAGGGCTGTAAACGGATGTGCACCAGTAAAGCCTCAATGCTCATTTGAGTCGGAACCCACAATGACTATTTTTTACACGCTTTCATTTAACTCACTCTGTTGTTGTCGTTGTATCCTCAAATCTTGTAACTAATTTTTAACCCACTTCTCAATGTGGTATCGACTGCAAACTTGGTATACTTATGTCATACTGATGACAATACTATATTCTATCATAACATTTAAAAAATATATATTTTTAAACATTCTTTTTTATATGTTATGTTTCGGCTTGGGTCTTATTGTCCACGGTCAGCTGACGTTGGCTGTAATTGGCAACGGTCCCTTACGTCGTGGCAAGCTTCGGGCCCACTTCCTGGAGTCGTGGAATTCTTCCATTACTAGTACATTTCATTAAAGCGTATTTTAAAAAAAAGTTTTTTAAAAAATGTTACTTATTACTTTTGAGTTGGTCCGATCCAAGGATAAACTGACCCAGATCAGCCAGGATCAGTCCACTGCTGGATGAAGGCTACCCCAAGCCTCCAAAAAAACATAATCAAATTACAGGGACTGTACTTACGAACATTTGATTTACGAACTTTCAGACGTGCAAACAAACCTGGTCTGTATGTCCAGTTGCCTGTGAGGACCAAAGGTCGTAAGTTCAACCGCCGCGCAAATAGATGACGGTGGTGGCATCGACATCTGCAGAACGTGAAGCACCAGTGGCATCTGCATCTACAGTAGATTATCGATACTTTAAAGCCATTCCCCTTGTTTAGTGTGCATGCCGTACAACGTGTATGGAATCGACAGGAGTAAAGTTGGACTTAAGAACGAATCGACTTACAAACAAAACCTCTGGAACCTAACTTGTTCGTAAGTAGAAGGTTCCCTCTTGCTTTGAAGCTTTCGTGGCTGCAGGGATACATACTCTTTGGTTTTTTCGGTTTAGTCACGTAGGTAGAACATAAAATGAATCACGACGTTTCGGGCGCAAACACAAGCGTCCGTCATCAGGTGGGAGAGCCATGGTCTGCTGCTGAGGCAGACTGTTTTAAAAGGTTTGAAATGGCTGGAGCCCAAGGGTCATATCTTACTAATTGCTCACGTTAACATCACTAGCCCCGGCCACTTGTTTATGACCCTTGGGCTACACCCATTTCAAACCAAAGACAAGGTTCCCTGTTTCTGATGCTGCTGCTGCTGCGTTGGCACTGATGCACAAACAATACACCACGTGTGTGTGTGTGTCTGGCTTTAATGGTTGGCACAATAACAGCTGTGTTCATCTGCCAGTCATCTCAGTCAACCCATGGCACCACCTGGGGTGTCCCCCCGTGACCTCTTGCCAGCAGCGAGCCTTCGACGTCACCCACGGGGAATCAAACCCTCTTTACTCTTTGGTTCTTTCGGTAAAGTCACGTAGTAGGTGTAAAATAAAATAAATCACGACGTTTCGATTGCAACGCAGGCAATCATCATCAGGTGGGAAAACCACAGTAAGAACATTTTTATTTTTTTGTTCACACGCCCGAAAATGTGCACGTCACGGCCGCATTCACTTTAAGATGTTTTTCTTGTTCATGTTTTTGTTTTTTTTGTTTATTGCGGTTGCACCCGATTCAAGAGCCGAATGGCTCACAGGGCTATACCAAATAAATGGAACTATGAACTATGTCTCTGGCGCGATGACGTCACGGCGGTTACCCTTGCGTCATCGTCATGATCTCAGTGGCGCGCCGATGATGTCATTAAGTCGGTCCGTCGTCCCTTGGATGCGCGAGCGATGACGTTGCGCGGGGCGGGGCAGGGGCGGGGTTTTTGCCCCGCCCCCCTCGAGTGGCGGAAGTTGTCGCGGAGTCGGCCTGGGCCTCGCTTCCGTTCGGAGACAGCGGAGACGGCGGAGGTAGCGGCCGAGGCGACGCGGAACAACCAACCCCTGATCCCAGGTCCTCATTCACATACCCCCCCCCCCTCCTTGATCCCAGGTCCTGATCCCCCCCCTTGGTCCGCACCCCCTGATCCCAGGTCCTGATTCACACCCCCCCCCCCCCCTTGATCCCCACCCTCCCTTGATCCCCACCCCCTGATCTCAGGTTCTGATTTCCTCCCCCTTGATCCCAGGTCCTCATTCACACCCCCCCCCCTCCTTGATCCCAGGTCCTGATCCCTCCCCCTTGGGCCGCACCCCCTGATCCCAGGTCCTGATTCACACCCCCCCCTCGATCCCCACCCCCCCTTGATCCCACCCCCCTTGATCCCCACCCC
Source organism: Petromyzon marinus (assembly GCF_048934315.1). Classification (NCBI taxonomy): domain Eukaryota; kingdom Metazoa; phylum Chordata; class Hyperoartia; order Petromyzontiformes; family Petromyzontidae; genus Petromyzon; species Petromyzon marinus. Next base: position 1,985,507 of record NC_133667.1, read on the forward strand.
CTGATCTCAGGTTCTGATTTCCTCCCCCTTGATCCCAGGTCCTGATCCCCCTTTGATCCACACCCCCTGTTCCCAGGTCCTCATTCACCCCCCCTTGATCCCCACCCCCCTTGATCCCCACCCCCTGATCCCAGGTCCTGATCCCCCCCTCCCCCCCTTGATCCCCACCCCCCGTTGATCCCCACCCCCTGATCCCAGGTCCTGATTTCCTCCCACCTTGATCCCCTCCCCACCTTGATCCCCTCCCCCTTTTTGATCCCTCCGTTTTCCCACCCGGTATCTCCCAGGGCCCGATCCCTCTCTGATCCGCCCTGATTTCACTCCCGAGTCTACACCCTGATACCACGTCCCGATTCTGTTGCTCATCGTCCCTTCCCTCCCTCCCTCCCCTCCCTCACCTCACCTCCCTCACCTCCCCTCCCCTCACCTCCCCCCCCTCACCTCCCCGCACCTCCCCTCCCCTCACCTCCCCGCACCTCACCTCCCTCACCTCCCCTCACCTCCCCTCACCTCCCCGCACCTCCCTCCCCTCACCTCCCCCTCCCTCCCCTCACCTCCCCTCCCTCCCCTCACCTCCCCGCACCTCCCCTCCCCTCACCTCCCCTCCCTCACCCCCTCCCCTCCCTCCCTTCCCCTCCCTCCCCTCCCCTCCCTCCCCTCCCTCCCTCCCTCCCCTCCCCTCCCTCCCCTCTCCTCCCTCCCTCCCCTCTCCTCCCTTCCTCCCCGCACCTCCCCTCCCTCACCCTCCCTCCCTCCCTCACCCTCACCTCCCTACCCTCCCCTCCCCTCACCCTCCCTCCCCTCACCTCCCTCCCCTCACCCTCCCTCCCCTCACCCTCCCCTCCCCTCCCCTCACCCTCCCTCCCTCCCCTCTCTCCCCTCACCTCCCCTCCCCTCACCCTCCCTCCCTCCCTCCCCTCCCCTCCCTCCCTCCCCTCACCTCCCCTCCCTCCCCTCCCTCCCCTCCCCTCCCTCTCCTCCCCTCCCTCCCCTCCCCTCCCTCCCCTCCCCCTCACCTCCCCTCCCCTCCCCTCCCCTCACCTCCCTCCCTCCCTCCCTCCCCTCCCCTCCCCTCACCCTCCCTCCCTCCCCTCCCTCCACCTCCCCTCCCTCCCCCTCCCCTCACCTCCCCTCCCTCCCCTCACCTCCCTCCCTCCCCTCCCCTCACCTCCCCTCCCCTCCCTCCCCTCCCCTCCCCTCATCTCCCTCCCCTCACCTCCCTCCCCTCCCTTCATCTCCCTCCCCTCCCCTCACCTCCCCTCCCTCCCCTCCCCTCCCCTCACCTCCCCTCCCCTCCCTCCCTCCCTCCCCTCCCCTCCCTCCCCTCCCCTCACCTCCCCTCACCTCCCTCCCCTCACCTCCCTCCCCTCACCTCCCTCCCCTCCCCTCGCTCCCCTCCCCTCACCCTCCCTCCCCTCCCCTCCCCTCACCTCCCTCCCCTCCCCTCACCTCCCTCCCCTCCCTCCCCTCCCTTCCCTCACCTCCCTCCCCTCACCTCCCCTCCCCTCACCTCCCTTCCCTCCCCTCCCTCCCCTCCCCTCACCCTCCCTCCCCTCCCCTCCCCTCATCTCCCTCCCCTCACCTCCCTCCCCTCTCACCTCCCTCCCCTCTCCTCATCTCCCTCCCCTCACCTCCCTCCCCTCACCTCCCTCCCCTCACCCTCCCCTCACCTCCCCTCCCCTCCCCTCCCTCCCCTCCCCTCCCTCCCCTCCCCTCCCTCCCCTCACCTCCCTCCCCTCCCCTCCCTCCCCTCCCCCCCCCTCCCCTCACCTCCCCTCCCCTCACCGCCCACTCCCCTCACCGCCACTTCCCCTCACCCCCACGTCCAGTTCCTCTTGCGCCCCCTCTGCCGCTCGCAATTCTGCACCCCCCCCCTCTATCCCCCTCTGCCCCCCCCCCCTGCACGTACCCTGGAGCCCGCTCCCCCCCCCCTCTCCCCTTTTCGCCGTCATCGTGGATGGATGCGCTACAGGGAGGGGGGATCTACAGAGGGGGGGGGGCTACAGAGGGGGGGGGGGCTACAGAGGGGGGAGGATCTACAGAGGGGGGGGCTACAGAGGGGGGGCTACAGAGGGGGGGCTACAGAGGGGGGGCTACAGAAGGGGGTTGGGCTACAGAGGGGGGGGCTACAGAGGTGGGGGGGCTACAGAGGGGGGGCTACAGAGGGGGGCTACAGAGGGGGGGCTACAGAGGGGGGGCTACAGAGGGGGGGGCTACAGAGGGGGGGCTACAGAGGGGGGGCTACAGAGGGGGGGGCTACAGAGGGGGGGCTACAGAGGTGGGGGGGGCTACAGCGGAGGGGGGGGGCTACGGGGGGGGCCCACTGCCTCCCTCCACCCCGGCCCTCCGACGAGAGGGCCCCGTGAGGCGCCCTCCCCCTCCCCCCCGTGAGGAAGGCCCTGGGCTGCGAGAGAGGGGGAAGGCCGAGGAGAGTTGTGGCCCCGCGGGAGTGAGGGACGCGGGGCTCAGCCTCCCTCCTTCCCTCGTCCACGCCCCTGGCCGCTCCTCGCTCGGCACCACTCCCCCACGCGCTCCATCGCCGACATTCCACACTCACCACACTAGCACACTCACCACACTGTACTCCTCACCACACTCCACTCACCACACTCCACTCACCACACTCTACTCACCACACTCTACTCACCACACTGCGCTCACCACACTGTACTCACCGCACTGTACTCACGCTTGTCACACTGCACTCACCACACTGTACTCACACACCACACTGCACTCACCACACTGTACTCACCACACTGTACTCACCACACCGTACTCACCACACTGTACTCACCACACTGTACTCACACTCGCCCCACTGTACCCATACTGCACTCACACGCTCCCCACTACTCACACTCACCACACCGCACTCACCACACTGTACTCACCACACTGTACTCACCACACTGTACTCACACTTGCCACACTGTACCCATGCTGCACTCACACGCTCCCCACACTGTACCCACATATTCACCACACTCTACTCACACACTCACCACTCACACTCCAAACACTGCACTCCCACACTGTACTCACACTCCCCACACTGTACCCACACACTCCCCACACTACTCCTACACTCCCCACACGGTACTCCCACACCCACTACACTGTACTCACACACTCCCCACACATTCTGGCGAATTGCCCGATGATGCTGGATGTAATTACCAGCGAAACGTCGTACTCAAACTGTATATGTTGTGGATTCACTCTTCAACACACCGGTGGGCTAAAGTACTGAACTATTTTGTCTTTTGTCAACGTGACACTTTTTTTTCTGATTGGCCATGTCGGGTGGTGGAGGGTTACGACACATTTATACATAACGCGATCTAACCCAAAAACCTTTAATGAATAATGAATGAACTCCCCACACTGCTCACCTTCGACACTTCCTACTCTCACGCCACACTCGCACCCCACATCCCTCGCACCTCGCTACATTCGCCCTACACGCAAGCTGCTTCTTTTTGCGTGCGTTTTTAGTTTGTTGTCTTTAACCCCGCAGCTGCGATCAGCCACGCACGGGCGCGAAAGAGGTTCATCATGCACCACCCCCCACCAACCCCCACCAAACTCCACACAACTCCCGCATTTCGGAACGCCGACGCTCCCGCGCACCGCACGCCGCTTCTGCCTCCTTAGCGGCGTGCTGTGAGTGCGGCTGCACGGTGGCCGTAGGGCGCAGAACATGAAAGCGAAACGCAAAATGAGAAGAGGGCTGGCAAAGCGCCACGGACGCGCGGTTTGGGGGTCAGGGCGAGTGCGCGGGGCTGGTGCCGTGGTTGCGGCCGTGTGGCTGCTGGTCGGGGTTGGCGAGATGGCTCCGGGGGTGCTGGTGGCTCCTTTGGCTCCTTGGTTCGAGGGGGTTTAAGAATCGAATGCGGGGCCCGTTTCTGATGTTTGTGTTGAACTTCAATTTGCGCCCACACGTAGCCAACCGTGCCAATCGGACGACCCACCGAACACAACAACAAGAAGCGGTTTTAATGTGAGGGCTCTCTCTGTTGTTGTCTGGTTTGGTCCGTGAGAGGGCGTGTGTACAAGTAGCTGGTTCTGAGTAGAGCTAACCGGCACCAGCAGCTTCAGCCGCGGCGGCATCTTGATCCGGTTAGATAGGGCTATACCGTTCGTTCTTGGCTGTTGTTGCTGCAACCCACGCGTCTCTGGTTCCCCCTTTGCAAGGCATCACCTCGTCAATCTCTGCTGTCCACAGCCCCCCATCCACGACCCCGCTGCAAACTTGCGGAGTAGCGTGCTCCCAACTCTGTGACTCCACAGAGGTCGTCCCGCACGCCCTCAGCGATGAGGCCGTGAGCGCCGCTCATCTCCCTTCAGTTACGTCAGGCGTTCTCGTCTTCGGCGGGCAACGCTCCCGTAGGCCCTGCATGACCCGGCATGTATAATCCTCGGCGGAATCCTGGCGTGCGTTTAGGCATCTGGTATGCGGAAGCCCGCAATGCCTCCCGCTCCTGCCTCTGGCGTCCCCCCAATCTCACCCCTCCCGGGCCACTCCCCCACATGCCGATCCCCATATCCCCCCGTGTCCCGCTGCACATGGCGCGTGCGAGATGTGTGTGAGCAGCGGCGGCTCCATCGCAGATGGAGGAGGCACTGTGCTCGCCAGTACCCCCAGGGCGTCCCGTGAGCCGTCCCGTGAGCCATCGCCACAAAAGTCTAACTCAAGTAATTTCCTGCCCATTGAGGCACTGGTGCTTCTCTCCTGGGCCAATGGTGGAAATTCCGCATTCCTACGGCGGGGGCGAGTCTCGCCAACAACCACTGTTGATTTCCCCCCCCCCCCCAAAAAAAAAAACAAATCTGTACTTGTTTTTTCGACCCCGAACGGATGATGGGCTGAGTCAACCGCCCCAGGCAGGATCGCAGGTTGAGTGGCTCGCGACGTTTCAATTTCAGGCCGCTCGCCCGACCGCTGAGCCACCGGGGCTGTACAGGCTGAAGTGATCCAGGGTGGTACTGTGAAGTGATGTTACTGACGATTGATGGTGTTGGCAGCGATCGTCATGGTGAGAGTTTTATCAGTGGATGGTGATAATGAAGGTCGTGATCTGTTATGCCCTACGATTTCACTTGGCAATGTGATGAGTGTAATGGTGGTTATATTGGTGATCGTACTGTATTGATGATGGTCATGGTGGTATGGTAATATTCGTTATAGTGGTGATTGTAGTGATGATGGTGATGACAGTGATGGTGGTGATGGTATTGATGGTGCTATGAGTGACGTTGGTTGCGGTAGTGACGATGGTTATAGTTATCTTGATGGTAATGGTATTGATATTGACGAAGGTGTTATGGCGGTGATGGTCGTGACGATGTTGACCATAGCGACGGTGATGGTATCCCCCATGTCTCCAGCTCCGTGCGGAGGAGAGAGAGAGAGAGAGAGAGCCTCCCCCCCCCCCGGTCGTCATGGTGACCCGACGAGGTTTTTGCTGGAAGAGCTGACTCGGTCGTCGTTGCTGCCTCGTCCGCCCGCCTTGTCCCCGACGCGACGGCCGCCCTGCCCTGCCTCGCCCTGCCTCGCCCGTCGGCTGCTCTCTCAGCATTCCAGTCTGGCGACGCCTCCCACCGGGGGTCGCATTTTAACTCGGGACTCGGCGAGGACGACGCGTTCAGAGACGACAGCTCCGGTGTTCCGGGGAGCTTAGGACGAGCCGAAGATGTTTCCGAGCTTCCGCAAGGACAAGAAGGAGAAGGGAGAGAAGGGAGAGAAGGAGCGGCGCAAGCGGGGAGAATCCCAGGCGGCAGCTCCTGCCATGAGCCAGCAGGACCTGCAGAGGTGAGGCCGAGTGTACGTGTGCGCACGTGAGTGCGTATGTAGGGGGCACAGGCGGTGCGTCGGCCGGTCATCTCAGTCGACCCATGGCACCTGCTGGGTCTGTCCCGCGTCATGCCAGCGAGCGGTCGACACTTCACCTGGCCTTAGCGTGCGCATAGATTGGCACAAACCTCGTGGTGACATCACCGCCACTTGGTGGCGAATGGCGGTTGTTGTTGTGTATGTATGTTGAACTCTATACGCACGGTATGTAGCCAACCGTGCTTATCGGATGTGTGGGGAAGGACAAGCTAAACACGCAAAAAAAGTGAGGTTAGCGGTGGCCCAGCGGTTAGCAACGCCGCACTATGCACCCGGCGACCCGAGTTCAATTCCTGGTCACGGCCACCAAGAGCCAGTGACGATTATCCGAACTGGTCCCGGGCCTCCCGGAAGTCGACGCAGCCTCAACAGAGTACCTGGTGAGATCTGTAAACATCACCACGAGAGAGACCTTCCCCAGCACCTCGCACAGGCTAAGGGGTTAACTTTGTACTTGTGCGAGTGAGTTGAGTTTTTTGCGTTTGGACGTATGTGTTTGCGTCTGCGTGCGTGCGCGCTTGCACATTCGACAAGTTTGCGTGCTCATTGTGTCGGGGAAGTTGTGGCCCACACTGCCTGCATCGACGTCCGGTCTCCCCCTCCCTCCTTTGCGGGGAGGGCGGTGCCGCCCCGGCGATGCCGTGACGACCGACGCCGTGACGACCGACGCCGCGTCCGCTGCCAAAGGAGCCAACGGCTTGGAGGAGTTTGCCGTGGACGTCCACGCTGGGATGGAATCTGTGGAAGGGGGGGGGTGCTCTTCGCTTCACACGCGGAGAGTTGGCGGCCTTGCTGCGTGTTTACTTCTCGGTCTGCGCGCCGTGCGTGCTCCCTGCGTCACCTCGCAGGCTCGAGGAAGCTGGACTGAAGAGGGGCTTCTTTAATCTGACGAGGTCGTCGCGCCGAGGGGAGAACTCCTCCTCCACCTCCTCGTCATCGTCCTCCATCTCCTCGCAGCAGCAGCCGCCGCTGCAGAACAATCGCGATTCCAAGGTGAGATCAGAATATTTATTGATACTGGAGGAATCCGATGAGCTACAAAGCTCTTCTTCACAGATGCCCAGGAGGGGCTCGGCGCCCGCGAGAGTTGCGACGATGCAGTGGTACTGCGAATGACAATAAACTAAACGATTTTATTTTACCAGGTAAAGCCCACTGAGCGATCTACATAGCTCTTTTTCGCAAGCATCCTGGCCACAGACGATAGCTCAACGAAGTGGCTAATCATGTGGAAATTTATAGCGGCAGCCAAATGTATCCATGGTCGTCGTATCGTTCGTTCGTGTGAAATATCGTCGCGCCATGAATTTTCGTTGCCGCTTGAATATTTTTTAACTCGTGTTGTTCGTTAAACTATTTCCGCCCTTGACGTCGGCCGTCTCTTGTCATGGTTGTGCCTCTCCCCGCATCTCCGCCTCTCTCCGCACCTCTGCTCCTTTCACCCGTCACGCTTGCAGGGGTTCGAGGATTCCAACGAGGGATCTGGCAGGTACAAGCCCCACCTTTCCATGCACACCAAAAGCACCACCACAAGCACCACCACCACTACAACAACAGCAACAACCACCCTTACGAGCATTACTATATTCCTACTACTGCAACAAGCACCCTTGCTATCAATACGGTAACCACCATCGTTATAATCACCTTCACTATTACCATCACTGCCACCATCACTTTGACCGTCACTGCCACCGTCACCGCCACGATCACCATTACTACCACTGTCGCCATAACTGCTACCACCACTGTTGCCCCAGCCACGTCCTGCAGAGAGCGTCGGTGTTTGGCGTGCTGGCGCCCAAGCGCGCATCTTGGACTCGAAAGGAGGAGGCTGCTGCCCAGCCCTCGATCGGTAAAGCTCGGCCGAGCCTCCGGCGGCCGGACTCGGTCGACGCAGCCCAGGCTGACGCGGCGCCGCCCTCGGCGGCGGGTGCTAGCGGCGCAGGCTACGCCGCGCAGGGGGCGGTGAGCAGGACAGACGTCCCGCTGATGGCGACGAAGCCGGGGCCGGCTCGGAAGGAAGGCCCGACTCCTGCACCGAGAGCAGGAGATGGAGCGGCCCGGCCCAGCGCTCCAGCGGAGGTGACGCGTTCGCTGGCGCACGCAACGTTACTGCTTTCCGGACCTCCTCCACTCCCCCCCCCCCCCCCCCCCGCCGAGGGCAATTGGATTTTTGGGGGATTTCCGAGGGTGTACATGTGTTCCAATGGCAAAATGTATCTCTGCAAATAATAATAACGATAGCGATGTCGTCCGATGCCACTTGACGTCACTTCTGGAGGGCAGTGGCAGCGGCTGGCGGTTCTGTGACGGTGGGCGACGATGGTGTGTACGCCACGCAGGTGAGTTTTCCGGTGCCCGCGTGCCGGGAGAAGGAGCTGGCGCTGCCCGTGCCGGACGTGCGCATTACCCCGGCGCTGCTGCCTCCCCGGGACATCACCCTGCACCGCCGCCCGGCCGGAGACTTTGGCTTCTCGCTGCGGCGCGCGTACCTCGTGGGGGCCAACGGGGAGCGCAGCACCGTGCACTACGCCGAGCCCGGCGCGCGCGACCCGCCCGTCTCCACCGCCGCGCACCCGGCCGCCCCCGCTTCCGCGGCGAACTCTGCACCCGAAGGTGACCGCCGGCCTCGCCGCGACGTTCGCCCTGTGTTCGCCCCTTGCAGTTGAGATTCGCCAGGAACTGCCGGGTGGCTCGAGAGGTCGGAGAGACGCTGAGCCAACGCCGCTGAGATCCTGGGTTTGAATCCAGGTTTCGACCGCCTGTGATTGAAGCAGTTACCGAAGTGCAGTGATTTGATGGTCTCGGTTTGACTGTCATCCAGTAAACTTTACTCTCATATGCAGAGCGAGTGTGAAGTGTTGCCCTCTGCCGTGTGTGTCTGTATGGACCAAAGTCGCTTGAAGGGATCTCAGAGGTACGATATGCGCTTCTGTGCGTCATTTGTTACTACAAAACGAAGATTCTTACCGTCTCTGCGAGTTGTCCGAGAGATAATACTTGGAGACGCGATGCCGGTAGCGCAACCGGGATAAAGTTTGGGAATAGTGACGGCAACAACCCAAATATCAATGAAGAATCAGTAGCTAACACCGCCACCACCGCCGGGGTTGCAGGTGGCGCGTGGCAAGCGTTGCTGCCAGGTGATCGGCTGTTGGCGATCGACGAGGTGAGCGTGGAGGGGCGTTCGCGCGAGGACCTGGTGGCCGTGATCCGCGCGGCTGGGACGCTCATCACGCTGCGCGTGCAGCCGGCGCCGGAGCTGTGTGAGATCGCGCGCTGCTGCCTCGACATCCCCGACAGCGCCAGCGCTCGCAGGGCGGACGAGGTGAACGCTGCGAGGGTGCGGGGGGGGGGCGGCCGTGGTGCTGCCCGCGTGTGTGTGAGTTCGCAAGCTTTCCTCTGTGCGAGTTCACGTGCTCTTGTGCGCGTGTGTGAGTTCACGTGCTCTTGTGCGTGTATGTGAGTTCACGTGCTCTTGTGCGTGTGTCTGAGTTCACGTGCTCGTGTGCGTGAGTTCACGTGCTCTTGTGCGTGTGCGTGAGTTCACGTGCTCTTGTGTGTGTGTGCTAGCTCACACTCTCCCGTGTGAGTGTGTGTGAGCTCACACACTCTCCCATGTGCGAGCTCACACACAAGGAAGCCAGTGCCAGGTGCATTATGGGACGCTTGATGTTGTGTGGTCTCACCCATAACCCATTGCTGGCCAGCCTTCGAAAATCCCTGGCTGTTTTTCCTTAGCCAGGATTCATCCTTGTTCTGCTTCACTAATTCACTTCCTGTTTGTGTTCACAGTAACGCTAGCTTTAATTTCAACTCGCCGGTGAGTCAGCCGAAACGGTAACAATTGGCGCATCGTTAAACTTTTGTTTGCGTGACTTAAGACAATTTGTTTGGCTGTGCGTCGGGTGGTGCAGGGGTTGATAATGACACAAATTTACCCGGACCATTACGTGGCCCGACCCAAAAATCTGTTCGTAATAGTAATAATAATATGGTGGTGCTTGTAAGCCAAACTGCAGCGCTTGGCATTTTAACATCTCCGATCTCGGGCACAAATCTATCGAGCGCTGAAGCCGCTGTCATCTCTGCTAGACGAGCGCGAGCGGACGTGGCCTGGCTCTTGCCACGAACCGAGCCCCGGTTCCCCCCGGGACCGCAAGCAGTGCTTTAAAATCGCTTCCTCTCTCTCTCTCTCCCTCTTGCCTCTCCCCATCTCTTTCCTGCACTCCCTCTCATAACACGGAGGCTGCGCAGACGGGCTTCTGTCGGCTCTCTGCCGTGTGTGCTCGCGTCACTTCCTGGCTTGTAAGTGTGTGTGTGTGTGAAGGCGTGTGATGATGTCGTTACCATTTCTTCTGCACCGTCAAGGTTCCGTGTGTCCGTGCGTGCGTGCGTGCATGCATGCATGCATATCCGTGCGTACGTGCATGTGCGTGCGTGTGTGTGTTTTTAATAGGGGGAGCGGTGGTGCAGTGGTCTGCGCACCGCGCTACGAAACCGCAGGCCCGAGTTTGATCCCCGCTCTGTCGGTGGCGAATGTCTGATCCAGTCCTGGGCCTCGGCCTGGATCGGGCCTCAGCCTGAATTGAGTACCCGGTGTGGTGTAAAACATCAGCACTGGGGAGACAAAGGCGGCCAGTTGTGGTTCTGGCCACACCTCCCCCACGTGCACCGTGCCGGCTTTCATAGGTGCTCGCTAACAGCACTTGCCCCAACAGCCTGAAAAAGGCTACATGGGGAGGGGTCTTTGTTGTGTGTTTGTTGTTGTGTGTACGTTGACGCGTGTCTGTGGCCGTGTGTGTGTGTGCGCGCGCAGGCTGGGGGGGAGCCCGCCTCTGGGGGAGGGGACCGCGTCTGGGTTGTTCATCAGCAAGGCTTCACCCTGGGTGAGTCTTCGTGGCATTCATGGCTGCTCTGTAACAAGCATTTTGTCCCAGAGGTCCGTTAATTGCTATTCGGGGGTTCTTTGGCTGTGCGTGTGTGTGTATATGTCACTGCTCTGGAGAGCAGTGAGATATAAACATACACGCTACGGACCCGGTGACCCGAGTTCACGGCCAACACCGGTGACGATTAACTGAACCAGTTCTGGGCCTCCCCTAGGTTGACTCGGCCTCAAACGAGTACCTGGTGTTGCGTGTAAACATCGACCACTGGGGAGACAAAGTAGGCCGGGCGTGGTGTTGTCCACCCACCCCTTCGTGTGCCGTGCCGGCCTTCATAGGTGCTCGCTAACAGCACTTGTCCCAACAGTGTGTTAAGGCGATACAGGGGATCTTTGTCTTTATTTATTTTTCGCTGTGTGCGCATGAGCAGCGCGCATGCTGGGCCCTGCGGGCGAGGGCCGGGTCCGCGTGCGTCTCGATCACAACGGCTCCACCGTGGAGGTGGACGAAGATGATCTGGAGAAGGTGACGGGCACACGGGGGCGCAGGGACACCAGGACGCTTGGATGTGGGGAGACAGAGGGGACGCGGGTTCCTAGCGTCACCATATTAAGGGGGCGTGGTGACACGGGCGGTGGGGGAGGGGCATGAGGACATGTAGGCAGTGGGACATGCGAATACGAGTGCAGTGGGACATGCGAACACGAGGGCATGGTGACAGCCACAGGAGCCACATGAACACCGGGACACTTGGATATGGGAAACGTGGGGACGTGGGGACACGGGAACATGGGAATACAGGAACAACGTGGACCGTGCGACTGCTGTGATAGTGCGTGTGTTTGTGTTGCTCTCGCCGTGTGTTTTGTAACGATTATGGCTGCTGTTTTTGCTACTGTGTGACTACTGTGGCTGTGTGCGACTGTGTGTCTGTGTGTTCATGTTTGTGCCTGTTGTGGCTCTGTGGAAACTTTTGTGGTGGTGGTGGCGGCGGCGGTGTCGACGGCGATGCAGGCGTCGCCGGAGAGCTGGGACCACTCTCAGGACGTGTCGGGCCTGCATTTCCTCAACGAGAGCTCGGTGCTGCACACGCTTCGGCAGCGCCATGGCAACGGCCTCCTCCACACGCGCGCCGGCGAGCACCTGGTGTGCGTGCACCCGGGCTCCCTCACACACACCTACTCCGACAAGGTGAGTTTTGCGCCCTGCTTTGCCAGCACACGCAAACAACCCCAGGATATATACACACACACCCCACCGGATATGTACACACACACACACACCCTACAGAATACACGCACATACACACACACCCCACCGGATATTCACACACACATCCCATCGAATACACACACACATCCCATCGAATATACACACACACATCTCACCGGATATACACACACACCCCCCATCGGATATTAATACACGCACACCCTATTGAATACACACACACACACCAGACACACATACACCACACACACACATACACCACACACGCATACACCCTACTGGACCCACCCCCACAGGACACGCACACATCACGCCACACCCCTCACATCATCCACACACACCCCTCACATCTTCCATACACACCCCTCACATCTTCCATACACACCTCACTTCACCAACACCATTGTGACTCACTCGCACTCACCCCCACCTCAACCAAACTCGCCCACACCTCAGAGAAGCTTCGCGTGGCCACTCGCGTGCGTTGGCGACGGCGGCGCTGTCAGGGGGGGCCTACGACCGTTTAATCCGCTGCCTCTGTGACCCCCCGACCCCCTTCCACCCCCCACCCCACCCCTCCCCCTCGCCCCCACTGCCGCCGCTTGGTGTAGGTCATGCACCTGTTCCGCAGCCTGGGCGGCGAGGACCCCCCGCCGCACCTCTTTGCGGTAGTACGGTCCGCCTACCGCACCATGCTGGCCTCGCGCCGGGACCAGTCCATCGTGTGCATGGGGCCGGTGGGGTCGGGCAAGACGACCGCGCTGCAGCACGCGGCGCTCTGCACCATCGTGCTTGCCAGCGGCCACAGCAGCATCACAGGTGGGGCGACGGCCGCCACGCGTTGGGGGTGTGCGTGTGTGTGTATGTCCGCACGTCTCCGCGTGCCTTGAGTGTCTCTGGGTGTGTGTGTGTGTGTGTATAGTTGGCACAGTAGGGGGGCACAGGTGGTGCGTCGGCCAGTCATCTCAGTCGACCCGTGGCACCTGGGTCTGCCCGTGACCTCCTGCCGGCGGGCGTTCGACTCTTCACGTGGCCTCAACGTGCACATGGCCTGGCACAAAGCGCCGTGGTGACGTCACCGCCGCTTAGTGGCGAATGGCGGTTGTTGTTGTTGTGTGTATATGTCTGTGTGTCTCCACGTGCCCGAGTGTCTCTCTGTGTGTGTGTGAGTGCAGCGGAGCGTCTGCAGGCGGCCTTCACTCTGCTGGAGAGCTTTGGCCACGCGGCTGTGAGCGGCAGCCCCAACTCGTCGCGCCACTGCAACATCCTCTCCTTGGACTTCGACGCTGCCGGCGCCCTGGCCAGCGCAAGCATCCAGGTCTCACAGACGGTCGCGCGTGCACGCACGCACGCAGCACGTGCGTGTGTTTGGGGAGTGGGAGGAACGGTTGTTCAGTGGTTAGCGCGCTGCGCTATGAAGCCAGTGACCCGAGTCCGATTCCCTTTCACGACCGATAACAGTGGCGAATATCTGAACAGGTCCTGGTTGCCTCCTCTAGGTCAACCCGGTGTATGAACGTCAGCACTGGAGAGACAAAGGCGGCTAGGGTGTGGTGCCGGCCACTCGCACCTTCGTGTGCCGTGCCGGCGTTATAGGCGCTTGCCAACAGCACTTGCCCCAACATTGTCAGGCGGTGGGGTTGCACTTGGGGTCCATCAGCCAGCCATCTCGGTCAGTTTACCCAATACCGCCATGATGCGTCACCACTTCACGGGACCTGAAATTGCCCCCTTACCCTGGCACAAGTGCTGCGGTCACGTCACCTGCCACTTAGTGGCGTGTTGCAGTTGTTGTTGTTGTCGCGGTGTCGTGCGTTGTACGCCGCGCGTCTCACCACGCCGTGCGTTGTTCCGCGTGTCGCCCGCGCAGGCCATGCTGCTGGAGCGGTCGCGCGTGACGCGGTGGCCCGCGGGAGAGGAAACCTTCAACGTGTTCCATCAGCTGCTGGCCGGCGCTGACTCGGCACTGCGGTGGGCGCACGCTCACGCGCGCTCGTTCACGCTCGTCCGCACTCGCACGCCGGGACCACTCGGGCCGGCGTTGTTTAATTAAAATCCAGAAAATTAGAAATGTAATCGATGAGAAACCGTTGGAAGTGCGGGCTGGGATACACATACATGCAATGTGGTGGTCACGCGGCATGCACGCAAGGCATGATGGGAGTTGGGCCTTCCTACTGCTGTTGGTCTAGTTTTTAGCTGCTGCATTCATACTCTGTGTATAAGCACTGTGTGTGAGTGTGTACTGCGTATGAACACTGTGAGTGCGTACTGTGTGTGAGCACTGTGAGTGCGTACTGTGTGTGAGCACTGTGAGTGCGTACTGTGTGTGAGTTCTGTTTGTGAGTGCATACTGTGTGCGAGTTCTGTTTGTGAGTGCGTACTGTGTGAGCACTGTTTGTGAGTGTGTACTGTGAGTCCTGTTTGTGCGTGCGTACTGTTTGTGAGTGTGTACTGTGTGTGAGCACTGCTTGTGAGTGTGTACTGTGTGTGAGTCCTGTTTGTTAGTGCGTACTTTGTGTGAGCACTGTGTGTGAGTGCGTACTGTGTGTGAGTCCTGTTTGTGAGTGCGTACTGTGTGTGAGCACTGTTTATGAGTGCGTAGTGGCTGCGGGTACTGCGTGTAGTACGAGTTCACTATTGGGTAGTGATGCAGTAATTCTTGCCTTTGGCTACAAATTTCTGAAAAATGGAATTTGAGCCTGTCCTGGGCCTCATCTAGGTCAACTCGACCAAAAATGAGAATCTGGTTAGGTGTGGAGACTGGCAACTGGGCATGATGTTTGCCGCATCACCCTCTTGTGGACAAACTGCTAGCCTTAATAGGTGCTCTCTAATAGCACTTGCCCCAACAGTCTGTTAAGGATATACGGGGGATCTGTATCTTTGTGTGCATGCAATGGGGAGTGGTAGTGTAGCGGTTCGCGAGCTGCACTACGAAACCCGGCGACCCGAGCTCAATTCCCGCTCACGATCAATAAACAGCGGGCCTCCCCGAGGTCGACTCGGCGTTAAACGAGTACCTGGTACGGTGGTGTGTGAACATCAGCACTGGGGAGACAAAGGCGGCCGGGCGCGGCGCAGGCCACCCTCCCCTTCGCGTGCCGCGCCGGCCTGCGTAGGTGTTACTCGCTAACAGCGCTCGCCCGCCCCCAACGGCCTGTTCAAGGCGATGCGGGTGACCTTTGTCTCTGTACCGTGTGCGTGTGTGTCATGGCGTGTTGCAGTTCAGAGCTGAGCCTGCACACGCTGAGCGAAGACCACGCGTTCAGCATCAATCCCCCACACAAGGTACCTCTGCCCCTGCCCACCCCTCTCCCCGCCCCCCCCCGCCCCAACACCTAATAATTACCTATTTACCCCAGAAAACCAAACTAACTCTGTAGATACTTTTTTTTTCCCAAGAGGGCCCTCCCAGTATTGGGATGCTCGGCCAAACGCCTGTGGCAGCCGTGCGTGTGTTTTAGCTTTGGTGGGGAAACCAGAGAGGCCGGAGACAACAGCGGGGGGAGCAAGGTACAGACTCCGCGCAGAACGGCTCCCGAGTCCGAGGTCGTTTAACCCAGGCCCTCCTTGCTGCGGGGCACGTGGGGTTGCCACGGTGCCACCCTGCCACGGGAGTGGGCACTCCAGCGCTGTCCTACCAGACAGTCTCGTCCCTTCACCTGATGAAGGCCGCTTGTGTTGTGGCCGAAACGTCGTGAGAATATTATTGTGTTATTTTATTTTATTAATTTATTATTTTATTCTCATTCTACGTGACTTTACCGAAAGAACCAAAGAAGAAGAACCCGCCCTCTTTATTTCTCCCTGATTTTCCGCGTGGTTGGGGCGGTTGCGTTGAAGCGGTCGTTGTGATTGAGCCGTTGCGTGCGTGCGTGCGTGCGCGTGTGTGTTGAACTACTTTTGCACCGTACGTAGTCAACCCGCGCTAATCGGAGGTGCGGCGGTTGTGGCGGTGTGGTTGTGGCGGTGCGCAGGACGAGCGGACGAGGCTGTCTCTGCAGTTCTCGCGCCTCGTCACCGCCATGAAGCTGCTGGGCTTCTCGGCCGAGGAGCAGAACGGAGTCTGGCGTGTCCTGGCGACCATCTACCACCTGGGCGCCTCGCACACCCTCAGCGGTGCGCCACCTCGCCCTCACCTCGCCTCACCTCGCCTCACCTAGCGCACCTCACCTTGCACACCCTCAGCCGTGCATGGTGTCTGTGCGCCGCATGGTGTCTGTGTGTGCGTGCCGCATGGTGTATGTGTGTGTACCGCATGGTGTGTGTGCATGCCGCAAGGTGTGTGTGTGCACCGCAAGGTGTGTGTGTGTACCGCATGGTGTGTGTGTGCACCGCAAGGTGTATGTGTACCGCATGGTGTGTGTGTGCACCGCAAGGTGTGTGTGTGTGTACCGCATGGTGTGTGTGTGCACCGCAAGGTGTGTGTGTGTACCGCATGGTGTGTGTGTGCATGCCGCAAGGTGTGTGTGTGTGTGTACCGCATGGTGTGTGTGTGTGTACCGCATGGTGTGTGTGTGCACCGCAAGGTGTGTGTGTGTGTACCGCATGGTGTGTGTGTGCATGCCGCAAGGTGTGTGTGTACCGCATGGTGTGTGTGTGTACCGCATGGTGTGTGTGTGCACCGCAAGGTGTGTGTGTGTACCGCATGGTGTGTGTGTGCATGCCGCAAGGTGTGTGTGTGTGTACCGCATGGTGTGTGTGTGCACCGCAAGGTGTGTGTGTGCGTGCGTACTGCATGGTGTGTGTGTGTGTGCGCCACATGGTGTGTGCGTGTGTGCGCCACATGGTGTGTGCGTGTGTGCGCGCCACATGGTGTGTGTGTGTGCTGCGTATTGTGCGTGCAGAGGCTGCATTCTCGAGCTCAGAGTCCGCTCACCGTGCTGCTGCAGCTCTGGGCTGCGCAGTTGACCAGCTCACGGAGGCCGTCTTCGATCACAGCGGTACACCCCGTGTTACGGCACACACGGCACACGCAGCCTGCAGTATACGCCGCCAGTAGTACCTACAGTACACACAGCACCTATACAAAAACACGCTTTGATACACACACACAGCATGCCCACAACTTAAAACACAGACCAACATGTACGCACACTCCACAGTGCTCAGACGCACACACGGTCTACACACACTCCGCACACACCATGTCCAACAAGAACCTCACACCGCACCGACCGCTCCGTCTCGGCGCGTACGCTACACGCGTTAGACGCCCGCGTCGCTGTTCACACCCACGTTCGCGCACTTTCGGATGCGCTTCTGCGGCCGTCTGGAATGCTCTTCCTTTCGACATTAGGAAGCCACTGGAGCTATGCCATTTCTAAATCGTCATCTAGATCAGCGGTCCCCAACCTTTTTGGCACCATGGACCGGCTTCGTAGAAGACAATTTTTTCACGGACCGGGGGGGGTCTTCATCATTGGGTCTTTTCCCCTTTTCAAAGAAGCTCTCCAGCGACGTTTGTTTTTTACTCATTGTGGCTACTAGGGGTTAACTTGTGGGCTTGCCAACACTGTGACTGAGAGAAGTGCGCAGTGCGGGAAAGAGGCGCGGGCGGAAGTGGTAAATAATAAAATAATTGGCGGGCCACGTGCGGACTCACCGCTCTCACCTCCTGCTGCTGTGCGGCCCGGTTCCTAATAGGCCACGGACCGTTACCAGTCCGCTGCCCGGGGGTTGGGGACCCCTGCTCTAGATTAAAGACTCTTTCTTTAGAACTTCCCCCACACCTCCGATGAGTACGGTTGGCCGCGTGCGGTGCGTAAGAAGTTAAACATACGTACATACGTTAGCCTTAAATGAGTGCCTATTGCAGTGTGTCAACATCAGCGTTGGGGGCGACAGAGACGGCCGGGGCATGCTGCTGCCCACACCACACACCCTCGCGCGCCGTGCGGGGCGTTCATAGATGCTCGCTATCCCCAACGGTCTGTTGAAGGCTACACGGGGGGGCGTCTTTGTGCTACGCGGTGCGTGTTTTCGTAGGGGTGAGGCTGCCCCCGCAGGACTGCGTGGCCGGGCTTGCGTCTGCCCTCTACGGAGAGCTCTTCAACATCGTCGTGAACATCATCAACCGGTCAGTCGGCCTACACGGCCATTCCCTCTCCCCCCCCCCCCCACCACAGCCCCCTCCTATCCCCCTCCTCTTGCCTCCTTCATCTTCTTAAGCCCTTGCCCGGCTATCCGTTGTGAATTCTTTGTAAAGCGCCTTGGTGAAGTCACTATATAAATTCCGTTAAGGTAAGATACCGCATCGTGCTGGCTCGGCACGGACCCAGCACGGTTCGCATGTGCAAGTGGAAAAAGAGGAATAAATGTTGGGCCGCATTCAAATTAATGGACTATACCACAGGGCAGGGCTTAAGCTAAGAAGGTCGGGCTCTATTTGAGATGCCTGCTGTCAAAGCCTGGAATTCCTTCCACTGACCTCGTGCACTCCGCCGAATACCAGCTGGGGACGGGCTCATCTCGATCGTTCACTTCGCGTCCATCGCGGCCGTGCATGGGGGGGCTCGGTGGACGGAGCTACAAAAGCGTGTGGCGCCCCCCGCAGGTCGCTGCGATGCGCCCCCCAAAACACCGTGTCCTCCTTGATGCTCGTCGACGCCCCGGGGTGGCAGACGCCTTCCACGCCCGGCGGCTCGTCCCCCGGGCCCGCCGGCGCCCCCCCGGGCCACGCCAATCACGCGGCGGAAGCGGCGCGGTCGGCGCCGCGCGCCGCCACCTTCCAGGAATTGTGCGTCAACTACCTGCAGGAGCGGCTGCTGGAGCTGTTCCGCGAGCGCACCGTGGACTCGCAGGTCCGCACCTACCGGCAGGTGAGAACGAGCGCTCCCCGCGCACCGCACGCACCGCACGCACCGCACACACGCGTGGCAGTTGGTACAGCTCGTTCGGTTCCAAGTCTTTAACGCTGTGCCGCCGCTAGCGCCGCCGCCGCACGGCGTTCGCTCGCGCTCCGAGAGAGAGACGGAACGACCCAGAGGTGTGGGAAAGGCAGCGGCAGCAGCAGCAGCGGCGGCGGCGACGCGGTGAGCCGGCGCTTCACAACAACTGGCCAAGCTCTGCAGATTAAGGCGGTCCTCTGTAGATGAAGATGTTTTCAACCAACGAATGCAATTTTTCCCCTCCGTGTTTTAAAGGAACGCGTGTGGCAATCCGGTAACTCTTGAGGTGCGTCTAACGTCCCGGAGGGTCTCAGAAACCCGGAGAATACGGCGATAGTGATGAGTGTCAGTGTAACGTGGTGTCGCGGTGTGTGGTGTGTTACAGGAGGGTGTGGAGGTGTCTGTGGAGGACCTGGACTTGTCTGCGCCAGCAGTGATCGCTGCCATTGACCAGCCGGCTAGCCAGACGCAGGTATTGGCGCGTGCTGCTGTGTGTGGTGTGCGTGGTTGGGTGAACACACGGTAGTAGTGTGTAGACACGGTGATGGAGTGTACACGCGGCGGTGGTGGCTATGGTGGAGGTGGTGTTGGTGTACATGCGGCAGTGGTAATGGTGGTGTGTACACGCAGTGGTGTTGGCTGTAGTTGTGTGATGGTGTGTACACACGGTTGTGGTTCTGGAGTGTATACGTGCTGGTCGTAGTGGTGGTGATGGTGTGTACACGTGGTGGTGATGGTGTGTACACGTGGTGGTGGTGATGGTGTGTACACGTGGTGGTGGTGGTGATGGTGTGTACACGTGGTGGTGGTGATGGTGTGTACACGTGGTGGTGGTGGTGGTGTGTACGCGTGGTGGTGGTGGTGTGTACGCGTGGTGGTGGTGATGGTGTGTACGCTTGGTGGTAGTGATGGTGTGTACACGTGGTGGTGGTGATGGTGTGTACACGTGGTGGTGGTGGTGTGTACGCGTGGTGGTGGTGATGGTGGTACGCTTGGTGGTGGTGGTGGTGGTGATGGTGTGTACACGTAGTGGTGATGGTGTGTACTGGTGGTGGTGGTGGTGATGGTGTGTACGCATGGTGGTGATGGTGTACGTGTGGTTTTGTTGCTGTGCAGGCACGAGGAGGAGGGGGTGGAGGAGGCCGTGCGGAGGAAGCAAAGGGACTGCTGTGGCTGCTGGACGAGGAGGCCATGATGAACACCTCGTCTGACGAGGCCGCCATGATGGAGAGGTTCTTCACGAACTTCGGCAGCGAGAAAAGAGGTGAGAACGATAGCGGTGATTCACTATCATAGGCGTGCATACTCTGTGTGCGTGTGTATAGTGTGTGCGTGCTGGCTCTATGTGTGTGTGTACAGGCGGGTGTCTATGTGTATATAGCTGACTGTGCTGTATGTGTGTGTGTATATAGTTGGGTGTGCTCTGTGTGTACAGGGGGGTGTGTGTCTGTGTGTGGTTTAGGGGGGAGCGTTCATGTAGCGGTCAGCGCGGTGCGCTACGAACCCGGCGGCCCGAGTTCGATTCCCGCTCACGGCAAACACCGGTGATGGTGATCTGAACCGGTCCTGGGCCTCCCCTAGGTCGACTCAGCCTCAAATGAGTACCTGAGTACCAGAGAGACAAAAGCGGCCGGGCGTGGTATTGGCCACCCACCCCCTCGTGTGCCGTGCCGGCCTTCATAGGTGCTCGCTAACAGCACTTGCCCCAACAGTCTGTTAAGGCTACACGGGGGATCTTTATTTTCTTTGTCTTTGTATATAGCCGGGTGTACTGTGTGTGTACAGGTGTGTGTGTGTACAGGCGTGTGTGTATATAGCCGGGTGTACTGTGTGTGTACAGGCGTGTGTGTGTGTACAGGCGTGTGCTGTGTGTGTGTACAGGTGTGTGTGTGTATATAGCCGGGTGTGCTGTGTGTGTACAGGTGTGTGTGTGTATATAGCCAGGTGTGCTGTGTGTATGTGTGTACAGGCGTGTGTGTGTGTGTGTATGTGTGTACAGGCGTGTGTGTGTATATAGCCGGGTGTGCTGTGTGTGTGTGTGTGTATAGCCGGGTGTGCTGTGTGTGTGTACAGGCGTGTGTGTGTATAGTCGGGTGTGCTGTGTGTGTGTGTACAGGCGTGTGCTGTGTGTGTGTGTACAGGCGTGTGTGTGTGTGTGTATATAGCCGGGTGTGCTGTGTGTATGTGTGTACAGGCGGGTGTGTGTATGTGTGTGTATATATAGCCGGGTGTGCTGTGTGTGTGTACAGGCGTGTGTGTGTATATATAGCCGGGTGTGCTGTGTGTATGTGTGTACAGGCATGTGTGTGTATATATAGCCGGGTGTACTGTGTGTATGTGTGTACAGGCGTGTGTGTGTATAGCCGGGTGTGCTGTGTGTATGTGTGTACAGGCGGGTGTGTTTGTGTGTACAGGCGTGTGTATGTGTGTGTATAGCCGGGTGTGCTGTGTATATGTGTGTACAGGCGGGTGTGCGAGGCGGGTGCCCGGTCACCCCCTGCTCGTGTCTCTGGCCCACGCGGACGGGGCTCACCTGGTCACGTACGACACGAGGGGATGGATCAGCCAATCACGCGCTGCCAGCCAGTGTGGGCAGAGGGCAGGCAGCCTCCTCGCCCACACGTCGAGGTGACGCACCGCACTACCACCGCAACAACCACAACCACCGTTAGCCACGGTGTCGTCGCGGCACTCAGTGCCCTGCTAGGTCCACAACTTCACGCACACCACGGTGGGGGGCGGAGGGGGGGGGGGGGCTGGGGCGACCTCGCGCGGGTTTTATGCCCTTGCCGGGAGACGACGCCGGTGTGGTGCCTCGTCTCGGCGCGCGCAGGAAAAGCGTCGGCGTTCTCCTGGGCGGGCGCACCGGCGGCGCCGTGCTGTCGGGCTCCGTCGCCGGCCTCGGCGGCGCCTCGCAGCCCGCGCTGCGCCGTGCCACCAGCGTCCGCAAGGCGTTCAGCACGGGGCCCGGTGCCGCCCGCAAGAAATCGGCGCCCATACAGGTCAAGCTGCAGGTGGTGAGTGGCGCACCGCACCGCCGTGCGTGCAGGCTGTGGCGGTACCGAAGGAGAGCGCGATGTTGCTACCGTGTGCGTGCGCGTGAGTTGGCACAGCTGGGTGCACAGACAACAAGACAACTCGACACGTTTTGTCAATAACACCACGTGTGTGTGTGTGTCTGGCCTTAATGGTTGGCACAGTCGGGGAGTAACAGCTGAGTTCATCTGCCAGTCATCTCAGTCAGTCAACCCATGGCACCACCTGGGTCTGTCCCCCGTGACCTCTTGCCAGTGATCCTTCGACGCTTCACTGTGACCTCAAAGTGGTAGCGCCATCGCCACTTGGTGGCGAATGGTGGTTGTTATTGCTGTTGATCCCACTTGAGTCATTTGCAGTGTAATTGTTTAAAATTTGGCAAATTTGGACCGTGACAGCTGCACACCAATGGCCTAATAGAAATTTTTGGGTTAGAGCGCGTTCAACTTGCAACCACCATCCGAGACAGCCAATTAGTAACGTTTGTCACATAAATGAAACATGGAAATTCGATGCCTCATGAATTGGCTGTTTTGAGTGGTGGGTTGCGGGTTTAAGGACACATTTACATTTACGAAATCTAACCCAAAAACCGCGCTTATGGATAATATTGGTCGCGTGAAACTGGCCAATGGCCTTCTCTTGCGAGTGATTGTCGGCTGTGAGTGGAAGCAGACGACACGTATTATGGTTAACAAGGGCAGTCTGAACACTGACCGCAACCTTCGCCGGAACGTCGTCGTTTTCGTCGGCCCGAGCATCAAGCCCTCTCGAACGTTTGTGGAACTCCGACCCCCGCCCGCACCGCGTACGCGGTGTTCACGTTGCGTGGGCGTGCGTCCGTTCGCGGCGTTTGTGTGGTGATCTCCGTCGTTCGTGTGGTGATCTCCGTCGTTCGTGTGGTGATCTCCGTCGTTCGTGTGGTGATCTCCGTCGTTCGTGTGGTGATCTCCGTCGTTCGTGTGGTGATCTCCGTCGTTTGTGTGGTGATCTCCGTCGTTCGTGTGGTGATCTCCGTCGTTCGTGTGGTGATCTCCGTCGTTCGTGTGGTGATCTCCGTCGTTCGTGTGGTGATCTCCGTCGTTCGTGTGGTGATCTCCGTCGTTCGTGTGGTGATCTCTGTCGTTCGTGTGGTGATCTCCGCTCGCGCGTGTGGTGATCTCGGCTCGCGCGTGCGTCCGCGTGTCCGCGTGGCGATGCAGGAAGCGCTGGTGGAGACGCTGCGCCGCGCGCGCTCCCACTTCATCCTGTGCCTCTCCCCGTCGCCGAGCGTCGACGCCACCGCCACACAGGTGTGTGGGCACGCACGCGCGTGAGCGGGCTGGTGTGGGGCGAGGGATGCTGGCGTGGGGCGCGAGGGTGCCGGCGTGCTGCGCATTGTGACGCCGTGCGCTCTGCTGCACAGGACGTGGTGGTGCCGTGTGACATCCCGCACCTTCGCACCCAGCTCCGGGCGTCCCGGCTCATGGACGCCCTGCGTCTGCACCGGCAAGGTGATCGAGCTCGCCCACACGGATACTAAGACGGAGGTGACCCCGTGTAACCTTCGTAGACCGCTGGGGCAAGTGCCGGCCGCAGGGCCCCCCCCCGCGGCGCTTGTGCCCGTGTCCTCATGGGGCACGCGCTGGTGTCGTGGTTGTGACGTGGCGCTCTGGTTGTGCCGCGCTGGTGCCAGGTTTCCCGGAGCGCGTCGACTGTGCCGAGCTGCGCCGCCGTTTCTCCGTCCTCGCCCCCCACCCCTCCGTGCCCGACGAGGGGGTCGTCACCGATGAGAAGAAGGTGATCGCTGGCGGTGTGCTGCAGTGGTGTGTTGTAATGGTGTGCTGCAGTGATTGTGGTGTTGTGGGTGGGGTGTAATGATGTGTAATTGGTGTGGTGCGGCCGGGGCGTTGTGCAGGCTGTTAAAGACTTGTTGGAGCAGTTGGAGCTGGATCGGAGCAGCTACCAACTGGGCCACACCCAGGTACAGAACCACGCAACCACTCTCGCAGCCACACTGTGTACGGTGTACTGGAGGTACGGGGTTCATGTAGATCACTGTGGTCTCTCGTACGGAGTGCCGTATAGGTCGCGTGCTCGTCTGCCTGTGCGGGATTCATATCGATCGATTGGTGCGCGCCATCTGCGTGGCGTATGGCCACGAAGATGTGTGCGCTGCGCGCGCTTGGCGCACGTGCGCTTGCCGTGAACCGCGTGCACGTGCCGTGAAACGCGTGCAGGTGTTCATGCGGGCGGGCGTGCTGCGCCGGCTGGAGCGCGAGCGGGAGCACCGAGTTGGCCACAACATCACCCTGCTGCAGGCCGCGTGCCGCGGATACCTGGCCCGCGTCAAGCACAAGAAGCGCAAGGTGTGCGTGCCGCGCTCGCCAGTTGCGGTGCGGTGTTGTGAGTGTGCGGTGTTGTACGTAGAGAGGGCGGTGGGGGGTGGGGGTGGGGGAGGCGGTTGTCTGTACGTTGTGTGGTTGCGGTTGCAGTTGTGACGTCGCAGCTTTGGTGTAGTTACGCAGTGTTTGGAATGTGGTCCAAAACGTAGTGGCGGTGTCGCTGTGGATAGCTGGCGGTGCTTTCACGGTTGTGCGGTTGCAGTGGTGTAGTTACAAGTTACGGTGGAGGAGATACGGTTGTGTTGGATTGGTCACGGCTGTGGTGGTGCTGTTACGAGGGTGGCGGAGTGGTTGCGGTCGTGGTGCGGTTGTGGTTATTGTTGTGGAGCAGGTGCGGTTGTGGTGGAGCGGTGACGGTCGTGGTGGTGCGGTTGTGGTCGTGGTGGTGGTGTAGTTGTGTCAGCGGTGGCGTGGTGGTGGCTGTGAGTGCAGGTGCAGGCGGTGGCGATCCGCTGCATCCAGCGGAACGTGAGGAAGCAAGGCGCGGTGCGCGACTGGCTCTGGTGGAGGCTCTACACCTACGTGCTGCCCCTCGTGCATGTCAACATCACGGAGGAGACGCTGCGCTCGCGCGATGTGAGTGACGCGGGGAAAACAGGAAACAGAGACACGGCGGGGGACACCTGACTCGGGGAAGCATAGACGCAGGGACACGGGCACAGAGCTAGTGAAAGTGGACATCTGCGAGAGAGAGAGGGCTTCATAGCTCATCGGATTCCTCCAGGATAAGTAACTATTCTGATTCTGAAACGTGGAACACGGGCACATGGGGACACGGTCCAAAGCGGACACTGCGACACAGCAACAAGTGTCAGAGCCTGTGGCCAGGGCCGCCCAGTGGTGGCCGTAGGCCCGGGGCGGAATTAAAAAAAAAAATCTAAAAAGCGAGGCCCCGGGGCAACTTGCTCCCGGACACATTGACTCGTGGCGGGGTTACAAGACACGAAGATTGATTCGAGAGCATGGGACAGAGGTAAACAACACCGAGACAACGGGGGAAAACCGGGATACAGGGACACCTTGCAAGGGCTCGAGGGAGACGCTGTGTACAGACTTAGACATCGCTCGTGGACACTTGAGTCACGCAGTACGTGCCCCCCCCCCCCGCCTTCCCCCTGCTACTCCCTCCCCCCCCCATGCAGGATGAGATCCAGCAGCTGAAGAGCCGCCTGGAGAAGGTGGAGAAGGAGCGGAACGAGCTCCGTGTGGTGACAGAGCGGCTGGAGGGGAAGGTGTGCGAGAACGCGGGGGCACACGGGCACATGGCGGGGGGGGGGGGACAGTCAGTTTAACATGTAGTAGGCTTTCGCGACCAATATCATCCATAATACAGGTTTTTTTGGGTTAGATCACTTAAACAGAACATGTCAGTTCATCACTCGTACAGCACACCAGTGTGTTGGAGAGCCACGCCACAACATTTACAATTTGAGTACGACGTTTCACCAGTGATTACAAATACTGTAGCTTCATCAGGCGATAGCCAAATCTGGCTTGTAATTCCTATTCTGTTTACGTGACAACCCTTACTAATTGGCTGTGTCGGGTGGTAACGAGTTTAACGATGCAATCTAATCCACAAAAGCCTGTGTTATGGGGGAGACAGTGTTGTGAGTGGCTGGGTGGGTGAGTGAATAAGTGGCTCAGTTAGTAAGTGAGTGAGTGAGTTTGCTTCCTCGCTTTTCCGTTGCTCGGTCCATTTGAACTCCTCCTTTGAGACCGCGTTCTGAGACGTTTGTGCCTTAAGGGCTTGTCGTTAATGTAAGTTGCTTCTGCTGCTGCTGCTGCTGCTGTTAATGCCGTCTATGCGCTGTGCCGCATGCGTGCGCTGCACGTGCACAGGTATCGGAGCTGTCCGCCGATGTGTCGGACGAGCGTGGAGCCTCCGAGTCGGCCAATCAGCTGCTGGAGACGGAGACAGCTGACCGGCTGAGGATGGAGCGCGAGAACCGCGATCTGAGGGTACGTGCCTGGCTCGCACGCGGACGAGCCACGGTGCAGTGGACGGACACAAAGTGTAATTGAACAGTGCCGGAAAGTGTGTGATGGTGTTTGCACGATGGTGTGCGATGGCAAGTGGTGTTGGCCACCCATGGCCGTGATGGCCTTCATTGGTGCTCGCGAGCGACGGTGTGTTGGTGTGTGTTATCGTTGTGGGGCGTGTGTGTAGTGGTGGTGTATGTGTTTGTGTTGTGGTGGTGTACGTGTGTGTTATGGTGGTGTATGTGTGTGTTTTTTAACGTGGTGGTCATTCTGCGTGTGGTGGTGTATGTGTGTTAACGTGGTGGGATGTGTGGTGTTTGTTATCGTGGTGGTGTGTGTGTGTTATCATGGTGGTCTATGTGTGTGTGTGTGTGTTATCGTGGTGGTCTATGTGTGTGTGTTATCATGGTGGTCTATATGTGTGTGTTATCATGGTGGTGTGTGTGTGTTATCGTGGTGGTGTGTGTGTGTTAACGTGGTGGTCTATGTGTGTGTGTGTGTTATCGTGGTGGTCTATATGTGTGTTATTGTGGTGGTCTATGTGTGTGTGTTATCATGGTGGTATATGTGTGTGTGTGTTATCGTAGTGGTGTATGTGTGTGTGTGTTAACGTGGTGGGATGGTGGTGTGTTTGTTATGGTGGCAGGATGTGTGGTGTATGTGTGTGTTATCATGGTGGTCTATGTGTGTGTGCGTTATCGTGGTGGTGTGTGTGTGTTATCGTGGTGGTGTGTGTTAACGTGGTGGTCTATGTGTGTGTGCGTTATTGTGGTGGTGTGTGTGTTAACGTGGTGGTGTGTGTGTTATCGTGGTGGTGTGTGTGTGTTAACGTGGTGGTCTATATGTGTGTTATCGTGGTGGTGTGTGTGTGTGTTATCATGGTGGTCTATGTGTGTGTGTTATCGTGGTGGTGTGTGTGTGTGTGTTAACGTGGTGGGATGTGTGGTGTGTTTGTTATGGTGGCAGGATGTGTGGTGTATGTGTGTGTTATCATGGTGGTCTATGTGTGTGTGCGTTATCATGGTGGTGTGTGTGTGTGTTATCATGGTGGTCTATGTGTGTGTGCGTTATCGTGGTGGTGTGTGTTAACGTGGTGGTGTGTGTGTTATCGTGGTGGTGTGTGTGTGTGTTAACGTGGTGGTCTATGTGTGTGTGTGTGCGTTTTCATGGTGGTGTGTGTGTTAACGTGGTGGTCTACGTGTGTGTGTTATCGTGGTGGTGTGTGTGTTATCGTGGTGGTGTGTGTGTGTTAACGTGGTGGTGTGTGTGTTAACGTGGTGGTGTGTGTGTTAACGTGGTGGTGTGTGTGTGTTAACGTGGTGGTCTACGTGTGTGTGTTAACGTGGTGGTGTGTGTGTTATCGTGGTGGTGTGTGTTATCGTGGTGGTGTGTGTGTTATCGTGGTGGTGTGTGTGTTATCGTGGTGGTGTGTGTGTTAACGTGGTGGCGTGTGTGTTAACGTGTTGGTGTGTGTGTTAACGTGGTGGTGTGTGTGTTAACGTGGTGGTCTACGGGTGTGTGTTATCGTGGTGGTGTGTGTGTTATCGTGGTGGTGTGTGTGTTATCGTGGTGTTGTGTGTGTTAACGTGGTGGTGTGTGTGTTATCGTGGTGGTGTGTGTGTTATCGTGGTGGTGTGTGTGTTATCGTGGTGGTGTGTGTGTTATCGTGGTGGTGTGTGTGTGTGTGTTAACGTGGTGGTGTGTGTGTTAACGTGGTGGTGTGTGTGTTAACGTGGTGGTGTGTGTGTGTTAACGTGGTGGTCTACGTGTGTGTGTTAACGTGGAGGTGTGTGTGTTATCGTGGTGGTGTGTGTGTTATCGTGGTGGTGTGTGTGTTATCGTGGTGGTGTGTGTGTGTTATCGTGGTGGTGTGTGTGTTATCGTGGTGGTGTGTGTGTTAACGTGGTGGTGTGTGTGTGTGTGTGTGTGTTAACGTGGTGGTGTGTGTTATCGTGGTGGTGTGTGTGTGTTAACGTGTTGGTGTGTGTGTGTGTAGGCCCAGCTGGAGACTGTGCGCCGGCAGCTGGAGTCAGTGTCGAGTCTCCAGTCACGGCTGCTGGAGTCGGACGTCACGGGGGGAGACGAGGGCGGTGACGACGACGATGACGCGGGTATGGAGCAGGCACACGTACGCGTGCGTGCGTGCGTGCGTGCTTGCGATTGTGAATGAGAATCGGCGAGTCTCTGCGGTGTGTGGCACGGCGTGACGTGGCGTGGCGTGGCGCGGCCAGGGGCGGCGTGGAACGCGCGCCTCGCGCGCGTCAAGCGCGACGCGGAGCTGGAGCGGCGCCGCCTGCAGCAGGAGGCGGAGGAGCAGCTGCAGGCCGAGACGCAGCTCCGGCGCCAGCTCGAGCGCAAGGTGAGAGGGGGAGATGCGAGGATGGGTCGGTGGGGGGGGTGGGGCAAACGGCGGGGAGACGCAGGCCCGCTCGTCACCAGCACTCGCTTTGTCAAAAGCTTGTCGGTGGCTACACAGAGGGGGGGGGGATCTTTGTCTCTCCGTGGCCCCGCGCGCTAGATGGCGGACGTGCAGGCGGACGGCGAGGACATGGAGCGCGCCCTGCAGCAGGCGAAGCGTCGCGCCGCGCGGCTCACCGCCGAGCTGCAGGACACGAAGCTGCAGGTGGACGCGCTGGCGGCGCGCAACGCCGAGCTCGAGAAGAAGCAGCGCAGGTGCAGGGCGACCTCGGGAAATCGCTCGCAACCGCGGGAAATCACTCGCAACCGCGGGAAATCGCACGCAAACGCGGGAAATCACTCGCAACCGCGGGAAATCGCTCACAAACGCGGGAAATCGCACGACCGCGTTCGACCGTTCGCAGCTGTGTAACTGCGTGCAACGTGCACGTGTGACCATTCGTAAACGTGCAGCCACATGAGACCACGCATAACCGTGTAGCCATGAAACCACGTGTAGCCACATGCAACCAAGGGCAACCACGTGTCCGGATGCAACCGTTTGTAACCATTCGACCACGTGCAACCATTCATAAATGGCTTGAAAGGGCTTGCAACCACACGTCGATGTCGCGATGCCATCGCTATGCGTGTGTAGATTTTAACATGACGATGGAGTGATCTAGTGAAGTGGTGATGCCGTCGCTATGCCTGCGTAGGCTTTTGACGTGATGATGTGGTGACGGCGTCGCTGTGCGTGCGCAGGTTTGACACGGAGCTGGCCCAGGCGCAGGAGGAGGCGCGGTCGGAGAGGCAGGCCCGTGAGCGCGTGCTGCGCGACAAAGACACCGTGGCCACGGACGCCCACGGCCTCCGCACGCAGCTCCAGGTACACGCGCTATGCCGCGCGGCGTGTGCCCGTGTTCGTCTCCGTGTCTGTCCCCGTGTGTGTGTGTGTCGTCGTTTGTGTGTCTTATGTCTGTGCCTCCGCTTTTGTCCGCATGCATGAGCCTGCCTGTCTCCACGTGCGACCCGTGCGTGTGTCCACATGTCCCCGTGTCTGCCCTTGTCTGTGTCCCGGCTCAGTCTCCTTGTGTGTTCCTCGTGTAACCCGTGCGTGTCCTTGTTTCTGTGCCCGCGTGTTTACCCGCGTCTGTACCCCGCGTGTCCCCGCGTCTGTACCTCGTGTGTCCCCCGCGTGCGTCCCCGCCGACCGCTGCCCCCACCGTGCAGGACTCGGAGCTGCAGGTGGCGTCGCTGCAGCAGAAGGTGGAGTCGCTGGAGGCGGAGCTGGAGACGGTGTCGTCCCAGGAGTCTAAGGGTGCGCCCTCGTGTGCGCGCGTGCGAGAGTCGAAATAGTGAGGAGCACAGGTGGTGGGGCGCATCTGCCAGTCCTCTCGGTCAGTTAAATAACAGCTGGGTCTGTCCCGTGACCACCAACTGACAAGCCTCCGAAAATTCACGAGGCCTCCAATGGGACGTCGCCCTCACTGAGTGGTGATTAGCGGCCGTTGTTGATGTTGTTTTTTGTCAGTCCGCGATGATGTCCCAGTCTCCAGTCGTCTGCATGATGTGCCCAGTTGCAGCTGCTAGGCATGGGCCTTCTGGGTGCGCCCTGGGTCCAGAGGGAGAATTATGCCCGTCTCGCTCCGATGTTAATTTCACGTAACCAGGAGTGGGGGATCTGGCCTGGTGGCTCGGCCGGATCGAGTTCAATTCCCGGTCGGGGCGGTTGACTCGGCCATCATCATCATCGTCCCTCCAGATTAGAGGATTGTCCCGGAGATTTCCTCGCTCTTGCCCCTTGGAACGTGGAATTTCCACCACTGCAAACGGGAGATGAGCACCGATCGCTCGGTGCTCGTTTGAGCAGCATGAAATCTCCTCTGACTTTGTGAGTGGACCTTTCTGGAGAGGGGATGCTGATTGTTTGCAGGCTTCGATATAGGTTCCCCGGCCAACACGGCCGCGTTGCGTGCGTCCCGAGCGCTTTCCAATTCTGCGGCCACGTTCTCCGGCCGCCACCCCGAAGGCCCGGCCCCCGGCCCCACGCTCCTGGCCGCTGCTCGATCCCCCGTCGCTCACGTTTTGCCGACGCGTGCGGTTGTGTGGTTGCGGTTCGTGCGGTTTGCGGTCAGACGAGGCGTCGGTGGCTCGGCTGCGGAAGACGGTGCGGGAGCTGGAGAGCAAGACCAAGGAGCAGGAGGAGGAGTTGGACGAGCAGGCGGGGACCATCCAGATCCTCGAGCAGGCACGTCGGGGGCATGTGGGGGTCACGTGGGGTCACACGGGGCCACGGGACTGAGGGGTCATGGGGGCATGGGACCTTGGGGTCACAGGACGCGGTTACACTGGGTCATGAGGATCAGTGTGGTGTGTCGTGAGTAATTCCTGCGTGCTGTATTACACACACGTGTGCGTGATGTGTGTGAGCTGTGGTGTGCTGCGCGTGGGATGTGGGGGTCTCGCCCGGCGGCGTGGCGCGCCGCGCGGGCTGCGGTGACGGTGGCGCGGTGTGTGGTGGTGCGGTGCAGGCAAAGCTGCGCAGCGAGATGGCGCTGGAAACGCTGAGGCAGTCGCATCACAAGGACCTGGAGTCTCGGGACGAGGAGGTGGAGGAGACGCGGCTCGCCTGCCAGAAGAAGGTGCCGCGTCGTGCCAGCTCCGCTCTCCGGAGTGCGAGCAAATCCCTCCGTTACACTCGTTCGCCTCGCCCTTGAGCCTGCGTGCCCACACACAACGTGTGTGTGTGTGCGTCTGCGTGTAGGCACACGCGCACAGCAGTGCGGCGGGTAGCACCTGCGATTAGCACGGTTGGCTGCGTGCAGTGTGAAAGAAGCTCAACATAGATACATTCGTGCATATGTAATGGCGACTTGACACACGTGTCTTGAGATGGCTTCTTTATTGTTGACACGTTCACTCGAACAGGCGGAAACTCGAACAGGCGGAAACCTCAACAGCCCCGAGTCTCCCACGCATCTCCGTTATACACGGTCCGAGGCCACACACCCACATTCCCGAACCTTCTCGCTGGCTCTGGACGTTCGCCCCACCAGCAGACTCCACCGTCCTCTTCCGTCACCTGGCCGCGCTCCTATTCTCGATCATTCCCGTAGCCACCAATCCCTTCATACTGCAAGCTGACTCCCCTGTCATTACCTCCCGTGGCCACTAGTCCACTCACATCGCAGGTTGACTCTACTGTCATTACACAGCGTGCTGCGCAGACGAAGTCGGTGATCAGAGTTCGATTCTAGCTCACGGCCAACACCGGTGGCGATTATCTGACCTGGTCCTGGGTCTCTCCTAGGTCGACTCGGCCTTAAATCACCACCTGGTGCAGTGTGTAAACATCGCCACCAGGGAGACAATGGTGGCCGTGTGTGGTGCTGGCCTCCAACCCCCTCGTGTGCCGTGTCAGCTTTCACAGGAGCTCGCTGACAGCGCTTGGCCCGACGGTCTGCGTCGACTGCACGGGGTGGGGTCGGCGGGGCGGGTGGGATCTTTGTCTTTGTTTCCGGCGCGACTGCGGACGTGCGTGTGCGGTCTGTGCGTGCAGCTCAGGCAGATGGAGATGCAGATGGACGAGGAGGCGGAGGAGAAGCAGAAAATCCTGAAGGAGCGGCGGGAGCTGGAGGCCAAGCTGGCTGCAGTCGGGGAGCAGGTGCTGGCGGCACTCGCACACGCACGCACACGTGCACACGCGCACACACACACGTGCACACCTGCACACACACACGTGCACACGCGCACACACACATGTACACGTGCGCCACAGGTCGAGAATCCCAGCAGGGGAGGGTCTTTGGTGCCGCAGCCTGAGGCCTTTGGTCGTCGCCGCTTGCACTGTGCCCGGGTGTCGGCACGCCGGTCGCGCTCAGTGGTGACGGGAAGTTTCCTTCGGGGCTGAGCCCTACACTGGTCGTGCGAGCCATGCGCTGTTGTGCCTGCTGTGCTGTGTATGCCAGCTACGTAGGGAGCGGTGGCGCAGTGGTTAGCACATTGTGCTACGATCGTGGCCAACATCGATGTGACGAATATACCGAAGCTGTCCTGGTCCTCCCCTTGGTCAACTCGGCCTTAAACAACGAGTACCTGGTGCGGTGTGTAAACATCAGCACTGGGGAGACAAAGGCGGCCGGGTGTGGTGCTGGCGCCACCCACTCCCCCCCCCCCTCCCCTCATGGGCCCCGCCAGCCTTCGTAGGTGCTCGGGAAACGGCACTTGCCCCAAACGTCTGCCTCGGGCTATACGGGGAACTTTGTCTTTGTGACGAGGTGTGGTGCCGGCCACCCGCCTCCACCAGCAACAACGTTGCTCCAGCAGTCTGCTTTCAAGACGCCAGTTGTGCACGCGCGGCTCACGCGCGCGGCTCGCTTGCGTCGCAGGTGAACTCGCGGGACGTGGAGGCCGAGCGGACGCTGCGGCTGGAGCTGCGGCGCACGCGGGCGCTGCTCTCCGACGCGCAGACGCTGTGCGCCCACCTCTCGGAGAAGAACTCCTCCCGCAAGGAGGTGGCCACGCTCAAGAGCCAGGTGGGCAGTGGAGGCGACGGCAGGGGCTGGGACGGAGGGGTGGTGGGTGGGGAGGGGTCAAGTTGCCCCCTCCCCCCCCCACCCCCCCCCCCCCCCCGGTGAAGTGCGTTGCGGTGCCCCGATGTGTGGAGCGGAGTCACGGGACGCGTGCGGTGGGGGGGGGGGGGCGGTGGGTTTTGGTTGAGTGAGGTGCGGTGGGTTGTGGTGGAGCGCGTGGTGCGTGTGGTGTGCGGTGTGTGACGAGGCAGGAAGGCGTGTGTGGATGTGTTCAGGTTTGTTTGCCATCATCTTGTTCGCCATAGTACGGAAGTAGAGCAAGTGGATTAATGTCCACCTGTACGCGGATTGAGTATCACCCCCCCCCCCTCCCGCACCTCGCGTAGTAGGTGTGTGACGATGTGCGACCGATGTGTGACGACGGTGTGTTACCACTTGCGAGTTTGTGCGAAGATGTGACTGCGTGACGTACGCGTGACGTACGCGTGACGGCGTGCAGCTGGAGGAGGCGGAGCTGGCGTGCGCGGCGGCGGTGAAGTCGAGAAAGGCGCTGGAGAGGGAGCTCGAGGAGGCGGTGACGTCGCTCGACGAGGAGAAGAGGGCTCGCCAGCAGGTACCGGCTCCCCTCCCAAACCCCCCCCCCCACCCCGACCCCTGACCCCACCGCCCCCGCCCGCCCCGCCGCCGCCGTCATCGTACTGCACTCCGCTGCAGCATCTATGCTCCCTACCTTCACCAACCCGGATTGCAAAAAATCGAAAGTGAACTCCGGCTCAAATGAACATTGTGGCGGTGATCATCTCCCGTTTACAGCACTGAGCCAGTGGTGTAAATTCTGCATTCATATGGCAGGTGCCGGGTATGTCCGTAGGACGACGACTGCTGGCCGCCCATCTCCTCGTGTTCGCCACCTTGGCCTACATAGGTGCCGCTCGCTAACAGCACTTGTCCCAAGAGTCTTTTAAGGCTACGGGGGGTGGGGGGGGGGGTATCTTTATCCTGTGCGTTTTGTGTGTAGCATGGCGGTTAGCGCGCTTTCACTACGAACCCGGCGAAGCGATTTCGATTCCTGCTCACGGCCAACACCAGTGACAATTATCTGAATTGCTCCTGGGCCTCCCCTAGGTAGACCCGGCCGCTCGTGTGCAGTGCCGGCCTTCATAGGGTGCCGCTCGCTAACAGCACTTGCCCCAACAGTCTGTTATAAGGCAAACGGGGGGGGGGGGAATCTATGTCTTTGCAGGCGGAGGAGCAGCTGAGCCTCCTGCAGCGGGAGGTGAACGAGCTGCAGAACCGCGCGGAAGAGGCCGAGGAGGATTCCACGGAGACGCTGCGCAAACACAAGGCGTTCATCGCGCAGGTGGAGCACGGTGGAGGGGGCAGGATTCGGTGGGGCACTGAGCCAATTACATCTTCCTTGGTTTCTCCTAAGACTCGGTGGTGGCCACAGTCTCCGGAATCTCTTCATCATTGTCATCAGCGTCAAGCATCCGGGCATCTCCTGCCGTGGTTTGTGCAGCGGATGCGGTTTAGGGGTTGCGTGCACGAGCTTGGTTATTTGTAGTGCTTGCCGTGAAGATGGTCAGAATCGTGATCGGAATATTTATTAATAACTGCAGGAGGCACGGGGTGAGAACGTTAGAAACATCAAACGATACAAAAACACGATTGCAGTGCATAGTACAAGAGGGGTAAAGAAATCACTTAAAAATATATATTCGAATGCAACTAAACAATTTGTATCTCACCAGGTAAAGTCCATCGAGGTATTAACTTCTTTCTCAGAAGCGACCTGGCCACAAATGACAGCCCAACAATGTCGCTTGTCACGTGGAAATTTACCGCAGTCGCTGTGGCGCGCTAATGTAGTTGCCGTGGCGATGACTCGGTGGGTGCTGCCGCTGCCGCTGCTGCTGCTGCTGCAGGCTACGCAGGATGCGCTGCGGCTGGAGGAGGTGCGGGCGGAGGTGGACGAGGTGAAGAGGGAGCGGCAAGAGTTGCAGAGCAAGGTGAGCGCGAGGGCGGGGGGACGCA
Organism: Petromyzon marinus; assembly: GCF_048934315.1. Taxonomy (NCBI): domain Eukaryota; kingdom Metazoa; phylum Chordata; class Hyperoartia; order Petromyzontiformes; family Petromyzontidae; genus Petromyzon; species Petromyzon marinus. Next base: position 2,020,787 of record NC_133667.1, read on the forward strand.
GGCCGCCGGGGAGGGGGTGGTGGTGGGTGGCGGCTGGGGATGGTGGCCAGCGAGGTGGCGATGCTGGCAGTCATCGTGGTGGTGGTGGTGGTGTGGTATGTTGCATTGGTGAGGATGTATAAGTATGTCGAACTTAATTCACAACGTACGTAGCTAACCGTGCTCATCAGAGATGCGGGGAAAGGACAACAAACTAAACACAAATAGCAGTTCGAAAGAAATGAGTTTACAGTCTGGATTTACAAGTGCATAGCGCCAGTGGCTTCCTTGTTCGCGCAATCGTTGGTGGGAGCGAGCGCGATCGGTGAGCGTGGCAGCGCGGGCGAGCGCGATCGGTGAGCGTTGCAGCGAGGGCGAGTGAGCGTGGCAGCGCGGGCGAGCGAGATCGGTGAGCGTTGCAGCGAGGGCGAGTGAGCGAGATCGGTGAGCGTGGCAGCACGGGCGAGCGAGCGCGATCGGTGAGCGTGGCAGCAAGGGCGAGTGAGCGAGATCGGTGAGCGTGGCAGCGCGGGTGAGCGAGCGAGATCGGTGAGCGTGGCAGCGCGGGCGAGTGAGCGCGATTGGTGAGCGTGGCAGCGAGGGCGAGTGAGCGAGATCGGTGGGCGTGGCAGCGCGGGCGAGCGAGCGTGATCGGTGAGCGTGGCAGTGAGGGCGAGCGAGATCGATGAGCGTGGCAGCGAGGGCGAGCGAGATCGGTGAGCGTGGCAGTGAGGGCGAGCGAGATCGGTGAGCGTGGCAGCGAGGGCGAGCGAGCGAGATCGGTGAGCGTGGCAGTGAGGGCGAGCGAGATCGGTGAGCGTGGCAGCGAGGGCGAGCGAGATCGGTGAGTGTGGCAGCGCGGGCGAGCGAGCGAGATCGGTGAGCGTGGCAGTGAGGGCGAGCGAGATCGGTGAGCGTGGCAGCGAGGGCGAGCGAGCGCGATCGGTGAGCGTGGCAGCGAGGGCGAGTGAGCACGGATGGTGAGGGCAGTACCGGGTGATTGGCGGTTGGCTTAGAGAGTGGTGGAGAATGCAGGGGAGTGGAGCGGCGGGCCACGTGGTGAGGAGCTGCTGATGCTGCTGCTGTTGCTTGTGCTGCTGCGTGTGCTGCTGCAGGTGTCGGGGCTGGAGGGAGCTCTGCTGGAGCTGCAGCAGTCGAGCGTGGAGCGCACCGTCGTCGGGAGGCTGGAGGCTCGAGTCCGCGAACTCACGGCAACGCTGGACCTCGAACGCTGCTCTACGCGCCGAGTCGAGGTACTACGGGGGGTGTCTTGGATTCCGTCTGTGCGTGTTGTAGTGTACCGGGGAGCGGTGGTGTCGTTAGTTGTTAGCGCACTGCATGATGCAACCCGCCAGCCAGGTTTTGAATATCGCGAACTTTCCGATTGCAAGCCGCTCACTCTACCACTGAGTACACGCCACATCCTGGCGCAAGTCCTGCTCCGATACCACCACTGGCAGTTGGCGATTGGGGCGACGAATGTGCGTGCGTGCGTGCGTGCGCGTGCGTCCGTGTGTGCGTGCGTGCATCAGTCCCAGCTGGCGCGTTCTCGGGAGACGGTGGAGAAGCTCACGTCGGAGAAGGAGAGCGGCCCCAACGCGGAGCTCCGCCGTGGGGACACAGCCCGGGCGGCGCAGAGGCAGCTTAGGGAGCTGCGCGAGGAGGCCGCCGTCGCGGAGGACAAGCACGCGGACGCGCTGCGCAAGCTGGCGCACGCCGTGCGTGTGCATCCACACGCCCACACGCGCGTCGTCACGTCGCTAGCTCCCTCTTGCGAAAACGAGGCTCTCATCCCGGGTCCCTCTTGGGCTCTCGCCCGTGTTAAACGAAAGCGACTTGAACCATCGTCAGTTGGGTCACGCCACTGCTGGAGGAATATCTTCGATGCGAGGTTGCTGCGAATGTCCACGGCGGAGGTGGTTTACGTACCTTGTCGTCCGGCGGCACCTGCTGGTTTGGTATTTTGATGGCATGCTCCGTCCTTTACGAACGTTGGCGGTGGCCCCTGCGATTGGTCCCGGCGTTGGCGCCCCGCGTTCGCCGCTCGTCGCTGGGGTTCACGGTGGTTCGAAGCCAGCGGCCGCCCTGGTTGTTGCCGTGGTGCGAACGTTAACCATGGTAGTAGTGATAACAGTACGTGATGTTTGCTTCGCTAAGAATGAGAATATGCTGGAGGAGGAATCCGATGAGCTGTAAAGCTCTTTTTCACAGATGTCCAGCAGGGGCACGGTACAACACCAAACAATACAAAAACCCGATGAAGGTGCAAAGTATAGGAAAGTTTAAAAAAAAATAACTATAAAATATACAAATAAAACTAAACTATTGTCATCTTCTTGGTTATTTCGGTAAAAAAAGAAATTAGATTTTATTTTATTATGTTTTATTTTTATTATTTTATTTCCATTCTACGTGACTTTACCGAAAAAACCAAGAAGATGAATCCCTGCAGTCACGAAAGCTTTAAATCGAAATTTATTGTCATCTTACCAGGCGAATCCCACTGAGGTATTAACTTATTTTTTCAGAAGCAACCTCGCCACAAATGACATCTCAACAAAGTGGCCTTTCGTCACGTGGAAATTTACAGCAGCGAAATAATCTAAATGATCTCAATGCAATGTCTCACCTTGGGTGGCCGAGGCTATTCGACCACAGGAGCAGGCAGGGTGTAGAGAGAGCAGAGGGCCCTTACGTGTGAGCAACTGGCAATTCTCACCACCTTTGGGGTCAAGCAAGCCTGATTTGGCTGCTGACGAGACGCTGAATGTTAAAGCCGGTCGGGCGATGCTTGTGTTGAACTGATGCCGCTGAAATTGCGCAGTCTCAGAAGGCCGCGTGGCCGATGGGCTGTGTACACGCGGAGGCACGGGCGTCTCAAGGGAGGTGTACTGTCCGCTCGCTCATCGTGTTTGTCATTGTGCGTATGTCAGATGCCATAACCATACTCCATCATAACCTCACGGCCATTGACCAGCAGAGATCGCCACGTCTGCTGAGACTCATTAATATTGCACAGGAGGCGGAGCTGGAGCGGGTGGAGGCGGCCAATCAGAGTGCGCAAACGGAGTTGAAGCTGGCTTTCCGACGAATCACAGAGCTGCAGGCAGCGCTGGAGGCGGAGCTGGGGAGTGACGATGGAGAGAGGTGTGGCTCCCTGACCCCTCCCCCATTCCTTTGGGTCCCGAAGTGACATGGCCCTGATATATCTTGGGGTCCCTATCTCTCTGAATCCTGTCTCTGAATCCTGTCTCTGAATTCCTGTCTCTGAATCCCTGTCTCTGAATCCCTGTGTGTGAATTAGGGCTGAGCGATTAATCGATTTCAAATCCAAATCGCAATTTGAAACAATGCGATTAGCAAATCGCAAAGGCTGCGATTTGCTAATCTGTCAGAAAAATCGCAATTAGATATTTTCCCCAAATTGTTCAGCCGGAGTGTGAATGCCTCCGTGTCTCCCGGTCTCTCCCCATGTCCTCGGTTTCTCTTACTGCCCCTGACCCCGCATCTTCAAGCCACAGCCCCTACCTGCATGGTGTGTCCATGGCTTCCCCGTTTTAGCCACTATGCCCCCCACATTCTGAAACTACTCCCCCCCCCCCCCCCCACTCCGCCCCAAGGCAACTTCACCTTGTCCCTTCCCTCTCTCTGCTTTCCAACCTCTACTCAAAACCTTCCTCTTCAAATCCTGTGCCTTGTTGTTCTTGTTGTGTAGCTGGATGTGGGGTACGTGCTGAGGGTGATGAGTGGCGGGCATGTGTGCGAGCGCCGGTGTGGTGTGTGTGCTGTGTATGTGTGGTGACAGCGACGGGTACGGGATGGATTCGGATGAAGACGGAGCCGAGAATTGGATGCCACCACGACGCGCACACAACACGTAAAGATTCTCACCACAATCTTGATTTGAAGCTTTCGTGACTGCAGGAATCCATACGCTTTGGTTCTTTCGGACGCTTGTGTTGCGCCCGAAACGTCGTGATTTATTTTATTTTATACCTACGCGACTTTACCGAAAGAACCGAAGAGGACGTTCACCACGGTTGCACAGCGCCCATCCTGGCCACACGACTCACCGCGCCTCTACCAACACAGCGCCCAACCTCACCACATGACTCACCACACCTCTACCAACACAGCGCCCAACCTCACCACATGACTCACCGCGCCTCTACCAACACAGCGCCCAACCTCACCACATGACTCACCGCACCTCTACCAACACAGCGCCCAACCTCACCACATGACTCACCGCACCTCTACCAACACAGCGCCCATCCTCACCACATGACTCACCGCGCCTCTACCAACACAGCGCCCATCCTCACCACACGACTCACCGCGCCTCTACCAACACAGCACCCATCCTCACCACACGACTCACCCCGCCTCTACCAACACAGCGCCCATCCTCACCACACGACTCACCGCGCCTCTACCAACACAGCGCCCATCCTCACCACACGACTCACCGCGCCTCTACCAATACAGCGCCCATCCTCACCACACGACTCACCGCACCTCTACCAACACAGCGCCCATCCTGACCACACGACTCACCGCGCCTCTACCAACACAACGCCCATCCTCACCACACGACTCACCGCGCCTCTACCAACACAGCGCCCATTCTCACCACACGACTCACCGCACCTCTACCAACACAGCGCCCATCCTGACCACACGACTCACCGCACCTCTACCAACACAGCGCCCATCCTGACCACACGACTCACCGTGCCTCTACCAACACAGCGCCCATCCTCACCACACGACTCACCGTGCCTCTACCAACACAGCGCCCATCCTCAACACACGTCTCACCGTGCCTCTACCAACACAGCGCCCATCCTCACCACACGACTCACCGCACCTCTACCAACACAGCGCCCATCCTCACCACACGACTCACCCCGCATCTACCAACACAGCGCCCATCCTCACCACAGGACTCACCCCACCTCTACCAACACAGCGCCCATCCTCACCACACGACTCACCGCACCTCTACCAACACAGCGCCCATCCTCACCACACGACTCACCGCACCTCTACCAACACAGCGCCCATCCTCACCACACGACTCACCGCACCTCTACCAACACAGCGCCCATCCTCACCACACGACTCACCGCGCCTCTACCAACACAGCGCCCATCCTCATCACACGACTCACCGCACCTCTACCAACACAGCGCCCATCCTCACCACACGTCTCACCGCGCCTCTACCAACACAGCGCCCATCCTCACCACACGACTCACCGCGCCTCTACCAACACAGCGCCCATCCTCACCACACGTCTCACCGTGCCTCTACCAACACAACGCCCATCCTCACCACACGACTCACCGCGCCTCTACCAACACAACGCCCATCCTCACCACACGACTCACCGCGCCTCTACCAACACAGCGCCCATCCTCACCACACGACTCACCGCACCTCTACCAACACAGCGCCCATCCTGACCACACGACTCACCGCACCTCTACCAACACAGCGCCCATCCTGACCACACGACTCACCGTGCCTCTACCAACACAGCGCCCATCCTCAACACACGTCTCACCGTGCCTCTACCAACACAGCGCCCATCCTCACCACACGACTCACCCCGCCGCTACCAACACAGCGCCCATCCTCACCACATGACTCACCGTGCCTCTACCAACACAGCGCCCATCCTCACCACACGACTCACCCCTCATCTACCAACACAGCGCCCATCCTCACCACACGACTCACCGCGTCTCTACCAACACAGCGCCCATCCTCACCACACGACTCACCGTGCCTCTACCAACACAGCGCCCATCCTCACCACACGACTCACCGTGCCTCTACCAACACAGCGCCCATCCTCACCACACGACTCACCCCGCCTCTGCCAACACAGCGCCCATCCTCACCACACGACTCACCGTGCCTCTACCAACACAGCGCCCATCCTCACCACATGACTCACCCCGCCGCTACCAACACAGCGCCCATCCTCACCACACGACTCACCGCGCCTCTACCAACACAGCGCCCATCCTCACCACATGACTCACCGTGCCTCTACCAACACAGCGCCCATCATCACCACACGACTCACCCCGCCTCTGCCAACACAGCGCCCATCCTCACCACACGACTCACCGTGCCTCTACCAACACAGCGCCCATCCTCACCACACGACTCACCCCGCCGCTACCAACACAGCGCCCATCCTCACCACACGACTCACCGCGCCTCTACCAACACAGCGCCCATCCTCACCACATGACTCACCGCGCCTCTACCAACACAGCGCCCATCCTCACCACACGTCTCACTACGCCTCTACCAACACAGCGCCCATCCTCACCACACGACTCACCGCACCTCTACCAACACAGCGCCCATCCTCACCACACGACTCACCGCGCCTCTACCAACACAGCGCCCATCCTCACCACACGACTCACCGCGTCTCTACCAACACAGCGCCCATCCTCACCACACGACTCACTGTGCCTCTACCAACACAGCGCCCATCCTCACCACACGACTCACCCCGCCTCTGCCAACACAGCGCCCATCCTCACCACACGACTCACCGTGCCTCTACCAACACAGCGCCCATCCTCACCACACGACTCACCCCGCCGCTACCAACACAGCGCCCATCCTCACCACACGACTCACCGCGCCTCTACCAACACAGCGCCCATCCTCACCACATGACTCACCGTGCCTCTACCAACACAGCGCCCATCATCACCACACGACTCACCCCGCCTCTGCCAACACAGCGCCCATCCTCACCACACGACTCACCGTGCCTCTACCAACACAGCGCCCATCCTCACCACACGACTCACCCCGCCGCTACCAACACAGCGCCCATCCTCACCACACGACTCACCGCGCCTCTACCAACACAGCGCCCATCCTCACCACATGACTCACCGCGCCTCTACCAACACAGCGCCCATCATCACCACACGACTCACCGCACCTCTACCAACACAGCGCCCATCCTCACCACACGACTCACTCCGCATCTACCAACACAGCGCCCATCCTCACCACACGACTCACCCCACCTCTACCAACACAGCGCCCATCCTCACCACATGACTCACCGCACCTCTACCAACACAGCGCCCATCCTCACCACACGTCTCACTACGCCTCTACCAACACAGCGCCCATCCTCACCACACGACTCACCGCACCTCTACCAACACAGCGCCCATCCTCACCACACGACTCACCGCGCCTCTACCAACACAGCGCCCATCCTCACCACACAACACGCCACAATACACCGCACCTCTACCAACACCTCACCCAACTTTTAACGGGTTACAACAATAAATATGCAGAGGCAAGGCCGCAGAGGATTGCTAAGTCTGGTGGAGTCGATTGCCAAATCAGTGGAAAACCACCCGTGCCACGAGTCCCCTGCGCTCTGCTCGGCCTGCTTGTACCACGCATGGGGCAGAGTTGGGAAGCTTTGCTGGCAGCAGCGTGGCATACAGTGAGGGAAAAAAGTATTTGATCCCCTGCTGATTTTGTACGTTTGCCCACTGACAAAGAAATGATCAGTCTATAATTTTAATGGTAGGTTTATTTGAACAGTCAGTGACAGAATAACAACAACAAAAATCCAGATAAACGCATGTCAAAAATGTTATAAATTGATTTGCATTTTAATGAGGGAAATAAGTATTTGACCCCCTCTCAATCAGAAAGATTTCTGGCTCCCAGGTGTCTTTTATACAGGTAACGAGCTGAGATTAGGAGCACACTCTTAAAGGGAGTGCTCCTAATCTCAGCTTGTTACCTGTATAAAAGACACCTGTCCACAGAAGCAATAAATTAATCAGATTCCAAACGCTCCATCATCGCCAAGACCAAAGAGCTCTCCAAGGATGTCAGGGACAAGATTGTAGACCTACACAAGGCTGGAATGGGCTACAAGGCCATTGCCAAGCAGCTTGGTGAGAAGGTGACAACAGTTGGTGCGATTATTCGCAAATGGAAGAAACACAAAAGAACTGTCAATCTCCCTCGGCCTGGGGCTCCATGCAAGATCTCACCTCGTGGAGTTGCAATGATCATGAGAACGGTGAGGAATCAGCCCAGAACTACACAGGAGGATCTTGTCAATGATCTCAAGGCAGCCTGGACCATAGTCACCAAGAAAATAATTGGTAACACACATGGCCGTGAAGGACTGAAATCCTGCAGCACCCGCAAGGTCCCCCTGCTCAAGAAAGCACATATACATGCCCGTCTGAAGTTTGCCAATGAACATCTGAATGATTCAGCTGGGTGAAAGTGTTGTGGTCAGATGAGACCAAAATGGAGCTCTTTGGCATCAACTCAACTCGTCATGTTTGGAGGAGGAGGAATGCTGCCTATGACCCCAAGAACACCATCCCCACCGTCAAACATGGAGGTGGAAACATGCTTTGGGGGTGTTTTTCTGCTAAGGGGACAGGACAACTTCACCGCATCAAAGGGACGATGGACGGGGCCATGTACCGTCAAATCTTGGGTGAGAACCTCCTTCCCTCAGTCAGGGCATTGAAAATGGGTCGTGGATGGGTATTCCATCATGACAATGACCCAAAACACACGGCCAAGGCAACAAAGGAGTGGTTCAAGAAGAAGCACATTAAGGTCCTGGAGTGGCCTAGCCAGTCTCCAGACCTTAATCTCATACAAAATCTGTGGAGGGAGCTGAAGGTTCGAGTTGCTAAACGTCAGCCTCGAAACCTTAATGACTTGGAGAAGATCTGCAAAGAGGAGTGGGACAAAATCCCTCCTGAGATGTGTGCAAACCTGGTGGCCAACTACAAGAAACGTCTGACCTCTGTGATTGCCAACAAGGCTTTTGCCACCAAGTACTAAGTCATGTTTTGCAGAGGGATCAAATACTTATTTCCCTCATTAAAATGCAAATCAATTTATAGCATTTTTGACATGAGTTTTTCTGGATTTTTGTTGTTATTCTGTCTCTCACTGTTCAAATAAACCTACCATTAAAATGATAGACTGATCATTTCTTTGTCAGTAGGCAAACGTACAAAATCAGCAGGGGATCAAATACTTTTTTTCCCTCGCTGTAACTGAGTGAGCACGGTCGAGGTGATGAGCGCCGTGGCGTTCGGTCTCGTGAGGCCTCCTTTGCACGGCTCAGTCCTGGCAAATGGTCGGTGGAAAACCAGCTGTCCCTTGCGCTGGCTCGGCTCGGTATGTGGCAGTGGAAAAAGGGCTATATCTGGAGGTCCCTCGCCCGCTGCACGGCTGGCCGTGATATTCAGAATCAGAATCAGAAAGGGTTTTATTCGCCATGTAAGTTCACACCGACACGGAATTTACTTTGGCAGGATGGTGCATACATTCAACATATAGGAATCTAAAATCTTAAATAAGTTTTAAACAAGTCTTCCTTTGAGCGCTCTCGTGGGCACTGGGAATGGGTGCCGTGTGCGCGTGATGCCCGCTTGCCGCTTGTGCCGACGAGCAGAGGTGGTGCTGCTGGCGTGACGGTGCTCTGCGTGTGCCCCCGTGTGCCCGCGTGTGCAGGCTCGCTGCGGGCAGCTCCGACGACGATGACGACGCGGCCTAGCGGTGGGGGGGGGGGTGTACGGGGGACTGCTTGGCGCCGCGACACGTGGCCCGCGGGATGAGGATTTTTGTGTCCTTGTGGCGGCCGTTGCCAAAAGGTCTCAACTGGCAACCCAAACGGGGACTGAAACCACTACGGGGGACGACCCTTCCAAACGGCCCACGCCGTCCAATCAACTGGAAGCGTTCCTGGAACTGGAATGACACCGCGAAGGAAGCCAGTTGCGAAGCCGGAGCTTCATCGGGAATGGCAGCAGCGCATCTGGAACTATAACTGGAATTGTTAAAATCCAGAACTGGAACCCACCGTCGGACCCAGAGTGGAATCGGACGGTGGTCTGGATGTTGGGATTAAATCGTGAACGGGGGGGGGGGCACTGCGTTTGAATCCGCGGGTGTGTGTGGATTTCCCACCGGTAATGGGGTCCCCGCGTGTTTCGCCGTTGGCTGTTAGATTTGCTAATGGCTGGGTAAGGACTTAGAACCGCGCTGCATTTGCGGAGATGCTGAAAGTTGCAGGGGTGACCCCGGGGCGGGCCCGGCGGCGGGTTTGGGTGCGGCCGCGCTCCCGGCTACTTGTATCTCTTAATCAGACTTATCCTTGAACTTAACTTTGCTTGTGTAACTGGAGACCCCGCCCGGGTTTATATTTTTTGTTAATGAGATGGGCGGCCGATTCCTCGCCCCTCCTCCCTCCCTCCCTCCGCACGTTAATTCGCGTATCGGTAACGCTGCCCTCGTTTACGGGAGAGGGGGGACCGGCGGCGGCGGCGGCGGCATCACAGGGTGCTCTCCTCGCTCTGCACGGGGGTAGGTGTCGTCACAGCGGGGCTAAAGACGTCTTAGCCGTGCAGCCCGGCCTGGCAGCTACTACAGCGAGAGTACAATACCTGGGAACGCTGTTGCCCGTGAGTGCCTGGGGGGGGATGGGGGACACGCTGCCTGTGTCCTGCAGCTGTCTCTGAATCTTGCTTAGACCTACGCTGCACGGAGTTGCCACCGGCTCCTGCGGGGCAACATTAGTGCTGCTTTCTTGAAAGCAAGTCCCGCTTCGGAGCGCGCCGAGCTCCGATACGGCCGTGCAAGCTCCGTCCGGAGCTGTGGCCACGGGGCGGAATTTTTGCCGAGTGACTTGGGGCCTCTCCGCCACCTTCTTGGGATGGGCGGCCACGTTACGCCAGCCGCGAGGTCGTTTCGGTAAGAATGGGCACGCAGTATCGCCGGGCAGCCGGGGTCGTGCTGGGTCGAGGACAGCCCTGCTGGACGATACAATGGGGGGGGGGCGAGTCCAGCGTAGAGGTGTCAGGTCTGACCAGTCGGCCTTGACGCGCGCGGAGAGCAGACGCATGCACGGCTTGCACGCAACTCGCCAAGGAGCACTACCCCCTGACCACTGCCACGGATCGGATGGCAGCTGTTAAGTTCCGCGAGACATATCCACACCGTGGCCCAAGCGTCGATGCAGATGGTGCACCGAGGGCCCCCACGGCCTTTTGTCCACGAGACGCGCGCGCCGCGCTACGTACACTGCCACTGCTGCGCGGCATGGGGCACATGCATCATCGCGGCACACCGTCCCCGTAGATCATCGCGCGCCGTACGCCACACCACCACCACATCGTACCGCGCCAAGCGCACGATCACGGCACACAGCGCACCAGACAAATCGCCACACGGCACGCTGGCGAGCGGCGCGCCACGACGCAACAGCAACAGCACAACAATAACAACACCACCACAACGACAGGCCAGGGACGCCAGCAGACATCGTGAAACACGCAGCGTGGATGTGCCGTGCCGGGCCGGGATGTTACAATCATGAATGCTTTTACACGCACACACACAAAAAAAAGTATTTTATTTTAAAATATCAACTTTTATCGTGTAATTATCTCCAGTCTCTCTATATCTGGTGTTGGTGGCTATCAGTGATATCTACAATAAATTGTTTATCAAAGCATCTGCCGTCGTGATTGAGAGAGGGGGACCGCTCAGGTGGCTGTCACTCGGCCTGTGTCACTTCTGACTTTGACAAGATTCTTTGTCACGCTGTAGTGTCACTCAAGACACGAGCACAGTCAGACTACATCACCTGGTACCACGTGTCACTCGGTGGGTGTCAAGACTCCCGACAAGATGCTGTGTCACGCTGTAGTGTCACTCAAGACACGAGCACAGTCAGACTACATCACCTGGTACCACGTGTCACTCGGTGGGTGTCAAGACTCCCGACAAGATGCTGTGTCACGCTGTAGTGTCACTCAAGACACGAGCACAGTCAGACTACATCACCTGGTACCACGTGTCACTCGGCCTGTGTCAAGACTCCCGACAAGATGCTGAGTCACGCTGTAGTGTCACTCAAGACACGAGCACAGTCAGACTACATCACTTGGTACCACGTGTCACTCGGTGGGTGTCAAGACTCCGACAAGATGCTGAGTCACGCTGTAGTGTCACTCAAGACACGAGCAGTCAGACTACATCACCTGGTACCACGTGTCACTCGGCCTGTGTCAAGACTCCCGACAAGATGCTGAGTCACGCTGTAGTGTCACTCAAGACACGAACACTGTCAGACTACATCACCTGGTACCACGTGTCACTCTGATGCCAGAACCAAGTGGCCACTGCGGGTGGTGGTGCATGGTGCCCTCCCTCATCACCCTCCACCCTCAGTGGCCCCTCCCTCAGTGGCTCCTCCCTCATCACCCTCCACCCTCAGTGGCCCCTCCCTCAGTGTCCCCTCCCTCAGTGCCCCCTCCCTCAGTGGCCCCTCCCTCAGTAGCCCCTCCCTCAGTGCCCCTGACCGCCACCAGGGGTCGCCACTGAGTCTCGCCGCTGGCGGTGAGGAACGCCGCTTCGCTCCAGGACGAGGTGGACGAGGTGGATGAGGTGAAGGCCTCTCTCGCTTTCTCTGTGTCTCTGTCTCCCCCCTGTGTCTCTGTCCCCCCCCCCGTGTCTCTGTCCCCCCGCTGTGTCTCTGTCCCCCCCCCCCCGTGTCCGCGCCTCGCCACGAGTCGCCTCTCGGGGTGAGGAGGCCGAGGAGGCGGAGGAGGCCGAGGAGGCGGAGGAGGCGGAGGAGGCCCTGGGCGACTCGCCTGGGCCTAGAACCCCGCTAGGGCCGCGCGTTCTCTTCGTTATTTTTGGTTTTGTTTGTTAAGCCAGGTTAATAAAACCCTCAGTATCCACCAACACCACCGCCGTATCGCTTCACCGCCGCGTACACCACTGCCTGCCAACACATTCATGCACCAAGCGAGGTAGTTAACGTCTCCTAACCACCGTGGGTATCCCAGCACATGCTCCACCACCGACTACACCAACTCCACCACCACTTTCACCACCACCAACTCCACCACCACCAACTCCACCACCACTTTCACCAACTCCACCACCACCACCAACTCCACCCCCATTACCAACTGCACCACCTCCACCAACGCCACCACCACCAACGCCACCACCACCAACTCCACCTTCACCAACTCCACCTCCATTACCAGCTCCACCACCAACAACACCACCAACTCCACCATTACGAACTCCACCTCCATTTCCAACTCCACCACCACCAACAACTCCACCAACTCCACCATTACCAACTCCACCTCCATTACCAACTGCACCAACTCCACCACTACCAACTCCACCATTACCAACTCCACCTCCATTACCACCTCCACCACCAACTCCACCTCCATTACCAACTGCACCAACTCCACCACCACCAACGCCACCACCACCAACTCCACCTTCACCAACTCCACCTCCATTACCAAATGCACCAACTCCACCACCACCATCTCCTTCATCACGGCTGCCTCCCAACGTATTTACCATCGTCACTTTAGAGAGTTGTTTATCTCTGCTTGTGTTTCTGTCTGTGTGTCTCTGTGTTGTCTCTCTCTGTGTCTCTCTGTTGTCTCTCTCTGCTTGTGTGTCTCTGTGCTGTCTCTCTCTGCTTGTGTGTCTGTCTGTGTGTCTCTGTGTTGTCTCTCTGATTGTGTATCTGTCTGTGTCTCTGTGTTGTCTTTGTGTGTCTGTCTGTGTGTCTCTCTCTGCTTGTGTGTCTGTGTTGTCTCTGTGTTGTCTATCTCTGCTTGTGTGTCTGTGTCTCCGTGTCTGTGTTGTTTCTCTCTGCTTGTGTGTCTCCGTGTCTGTGTTGTCTCTCTCTGATTGTGTGTCTGTGTGTCTCTGTGTTTTCTCTCTCTGCTTGTGTGTCTGTGTTGTTTCTCTCTGCTTGTGTGTCTGTGTGTCTCTGTGTTGTCTCTCTCTGCTTGTGTGTCTGTGTGTCTCTGTGTTGTCTCTCTCTGCTTGTGTGTCTGTCTGTGTGTCTCTGTGTTATCTCTCTCTGCTTGTGTCTGTCTGTGTGTCTCTGTGTTGTCTCTCTCTGCTTGTGTGTCTGTCTTTGTTATCTCTCTCTGCTTGTGTGTCTGTCTGTGTGTCTCTGTGTTGTCTCTCTCTGTTTGTTTGTCTGTCTGTGTTGTCTCTCTCTGTGTGTCTCTGTGTTGTCTCTCTCTGCTTGTGTGTCTGTCTGTGTGTCTCTGTGTTGTCTCTCTCTGTGTGTCTCTGTGTTGTCTCTCTCTGCTTGTGTGTCTGTGTGTCTGTGTTGTCTCTCTCTGATTGTGTGTCTGTCTGTGTGTCTCTGTGTTGTCTCTCTCTGCTTGTGTGTCTGTCTGTGTGTCTGTGTTGTTTCTCTCTGCTTGTGTGTCTGTGTGTCTCTGTGTTGTCTCTCTCTGCTTGTGTGTCTGTGTGTCTCCGTGTCTGTGTTGTCTCTCTCTGCTTGTGTGTCTGTGTCTCTGTGTTGTCTCTCTCTGCTTGTGTTTCTGTCTGTGTTTCTCTGTGTTGTCTCTCTCTGATTGTGTATCTGTCTATGTGTCTCTGTGTTGTCTTTGTCTGTGTGTCTCTGTGTGTGTCTCTCTCTGCTTGTGTGTCTGTGTTGTCTCTGTGTTGTCTCTCTCTGCTTGTGTGTCTGTGTCTCCATGTCTGTGTTGTCTCTCTCTGATTGTGTGTCTGCCTGTGTCTCTGTGTTGTCTCTCTCTGCTTGTGTGTCTGTGTTGTTTCTCTCTGCTTGTGTGTCTGTGTGTCTCTGTGTTGTCTCTCTCTGCTTGTGTGTCTGTGTGTCTCTGTGTTGTCTCTCTCTGTTTGTGTGTCTGTCTGTGTGTCTCTGTGTTGTCTCTCTCTGCTTGTGTGTCTGTCTGTGTTGTCTCTCTCTGCTTGTGTGTCTGTCTGTGTGTCTCTGTGTTGTCTCTCTCTGTGTGTCTGTCTGTGTTGTCTCTCTCTGTGTGTCTCAGTGTTGCCTCTCTCTGCTTGTGTGTCTGTCTGTGTGTCTCTGTGTTGTCTCTCTCTGTGTGTCTTTGTGTTGTCTCTCTCTGCTTGTGTGTCTGTGTTGTCTCTCTCTGATTGTGTGTCTGTCTGTGTGTCTCTGTGTTGTCTCTCTCTGCTTGTGTGTCTGTCTGTGTGTCTGTGTTGTTTCTCTCTGCTTGTGTGTCTGTGTGTCTCTGTGTTGTCTCTCTCTGCTTGTGTGTCTGTGTGTCTCCGTGTCTGTGTTGTCTCTCTCTGCTTGTGTGTCTGTGTCTCTGTTGTTTCTCTCTGCTTGTGTGTCTGTCTGTGTGTGTCTGTGTTGTCTCTCTCTGCTTGTGTGTCTGTCTGTGTTGTCTCTCTCTGCTTGTGTGTCTGTCTGTGTGTCTCTGTGTTGTTTCTCTCTGTTTGTGTGTCTGTCTGTGTTGTCTCTCTCTGTGTGTCTCTGTGTTGTCTCTCTCTGCTTGTGTGTCTGTCTGTGTGTCTCTGTGTTGTCTCTCTCTGTTTGTGTGTCTTTCTGTGTTGTCTCTCTCTATGTGTATCTGTGTTGTCTCTCTCTGCTTGTGTGTCTGTCTGTGTGTCTCTGTGTTGTCTCTCTCTGTGTGTCTTTGTGTTGTCTCTCTCTGCTTGTGTGTCTGTGTGTCTGTGTTGTCTCTCTCTGATTGTGTGTCTGTCTGTGTGTCTCTGTGTTGTCTCTCTCTGCTTGTGTGTCTGTCTGTGTGTCTGTGTTGTCTCTCTCTGCTTGTGTGTCTCTGTGTTGTCTCTCTCTGCTTGTGTGTCTGTGTGTCTCCGTGTCTGTGTTGTCTCTCTCTGCTTGTGTGTCTGTGTCTCTGTGTTGTCTCTGTCTGCTTGTGTGTCTGTCTGTGTGTCTCTGTGTTGTCTCTCTCTGCTTGTGTGTCTGTCTGTGTGTCTCTGTGTTATCTCTCTCTGCTTGTGTGTCTGTCTGTGTGTCTCTGTGTTGTCTCTCTCTGCTTGTGTGTCTGTGTCTCTGTGTTGTCTCTCTCTGCTTGTGTGTCTGTCTGTGTGTCTCTGTGTTGTCTCTCTCTGCTTGTGTGTCTGTCTGTGTTGTCTCTCTCTGCTTGTGTGTCTGTCTGTGTGTCTCTGTGTTGTCTCTCTCTGCTTGTGTGTCTGTCTGTGTGTCTCTGTGTTGTCTCTCTCTGCTTGTGTGTCTGTCTGTGTCTTTGTGTTGTCTCTCTCTGCTTGTGTGGCTGTGTGTCTCTGTGTTGTCTCTCTCTCTGCTTGTGTGTGTCTACGTGTCTGTGTTGTCTCTCTCTGCATGTGTGTCTGTCTGTGTCTCTGTATTGTCTCTCTCTGCTTGTGTGTATGTCTGTGTGTCTCTGTGTTGTCTCTCTCTGTGTGTCGCTGTGTTGTCTCTCTCTGCTTGTGTGTCTGTCTGTGTTGTTTCTGTGTTGTCTCTCTCTGTGTGTCTCTGTGTTGTCTCTCTGCTTGTGTGTCTCTGTGTTGTCTCTCTCTGCTTGTGTGTCTGTCTGTGTGTCTCTGTGTTGTCTCTCTCTGCTTGTGTGTCTGTTTATGTGTCTCTGTGTTGTCTCTCTCTGCTTGTGTCTGTCTGTGTGTCTCTGTGTTGTTTCTCTCTGCTTGTGTGTCTGTCTGTGTGTCTCTGTGTTGTCTCTCTCTGCTTGTGTGTCTGTGTGTCTCTGTGTTGTCTCTCTCTGTGTGTCTCTGTGTTGTCTCTCTCTGCTTGTGTGTCTGTCTGTCTGTCTGTGTTGTCACTCTCTGCTTGTGTGTCTGTCTGTGTGTCTCTGTGTTGTCTCTCTGTGTGTCTGTTAGTGTGTCACCGTGTCTGTTTTGTCTCTCTCAAATTAAGTTCTACCTGATGATGATTGCTTGTGTTGCAATCGAAACGTGATAATTTTATTGTTTCATTTGTATTTTATTATTTCCCTTCTACGTGACTTTACCGAAAGAACCAAGTATATGAATCCCTGCAGTCACGAAAGCTTTACATCGAAATTATCACTTTAACTTTTCTGTACGTGATGACTATAAGTTTTTCACGCACATTATGGCCGTAATTATGGGAATTTTGGGGAGTATTTCTTAACAATGCTAACCTGTCAACCCACACGGTTTAGCCATATTCTTGTACAGGGAAATTGAGTTTTCAGAATCCATACGGCGTACAGCTGTTTCAATACGGGCAACAAAAAAATGTGTGTTTCTCCATTGTGATGGGACTTTTTAGGATGAACGTTGAGATTTATAAGGGCACGCGGTGACCAATAACATCTGATTTGGTCTGCAATAAGAAAGGCACTGACATGGGGTTGACAGGTATGAAAATATTCTTGGTTCTTTCGGTAAAGTCACGTAGAAGGGAAACAAAAAAATAAAATAATACAAATATTATACAAGAAAATTATCACGATGTTTCGACTGCAACACAAGCAATCATCATCACGTGTGAAAACCACAGCAAGAAAATTTGAAAAAAGTGGCGGTTATTCTTAACGTTAGCACCACGGTGAGCGATTTGACAGTTTGTTTAGATGGACGAGTCCATCTATGTTCGGAAAAGAGGAGGGGGGAGATGAAAATAATGGATGCGGTCTGAAAGCCACCGTAAGCGTGAACAATTAATTAAGACCCGAAATGGTTTATAAAATCCTTCCAATGATTGCTAAGCCAGAATCCATCTTCTCGGTTGAAATTGTCTCTGAGTTTGTATATGTATGTATGTATGATAGGTATGATAATGTGCGTCATTCATGAACATTTTTATTGTAGCCTATGATGGCAATATGGTTCAGGTGCAAAATGCCGAAACAGGAGGAGGATTTCTCCACAACTCTGTGGCTGTCGCCTGACGATGCCGGTTGTAACTACCGGCAAAATGTCACGGTACTCGAATTGTAAATGTTGCAGTGGGTTTGCTCTCCACCGGTGTGTGCTGAACTAGTAACGAATTGTCACGTTTTGTTTACGTGACAACCCTTTACTAATCGGCCGTGTCTGGGCGGTGGTAGCGGGGGTTTCATGACACAACATCTATATTTACCCGATCTAACCCCAGCGAAAAGCCCGTCTATTATGGATAATATTTGTCGCGAAAGCCCTACTACGCGCTAAATTGGCACGTTGGACAAACCCCTTACTAATCGACTGTCCGGGCGGTGATGGTGGGTTTAACGATGCATATTTACGCGATGTCACCCAGCAAAAAAATATCTCCCCTCTGTTATGGCTATACACCGTACCGTTACATTGTTATGCTTTTAACAGTTCGAGAAGGGGCGATTAAAACGCTTCGACTGCTTTCGTTTGAATTTCAGCGTCAGGCGGCCCGCAGAAATGGAGGCGAGAGACTCGGTGGAGGAAACAGACTCGTCCTCCCCGGATGCCGGCCGGCGGAGGAATTCTTGCAACTCCTCCTCGCCCGACTCCAAGTGCGCCATCTGCCTGGACCGCATGGACAACCGCGCCCTGGCAAGCTCCTGCATGCACAGCTTCTGCTTCCTGTGCATCCTCGAGTGGGCCAAGAACAAGGCGGACTGCCCGCTGTGCAAGCAGCCCTTCCGCTCCATCATCTACAACGTGAGGAGCAACTCGAGCTTCGACGAGTACTGGCTCACGCCCGAGGAGAACGGCTCGTTCTCGAGCCCCGACGGCCGGCGCTTCCGCTACCGCTCGACGCTCACGCACGAGCGCCTGCGCGCCGAGCGGCGGGAGGAGTCGGGGGTCCTCTTCGAGGCGGCGTCGCGGCGCCAGCCGCCCTCGCGTGTCGACGCGCACATCCAGCGGATGCTGCAGCAGCTGCGCGAGCGCCGGCGTGCCCGCCTCAACAACCGCAGCCTGCGCTGCCTCAAGGAGGAGGAGGTGATGGCGTTCCGCAGGGCGTTGTACCGGCGGGGCGTGCGGGTGCGGCGCGTGGAAGACGGCGGGCGCCACCGCACCGTCAGCCCCGACTTCTTCCTGCAGAACCCGGCGACGCTGCACCGCCTGGTGCCGTGGCTCAAGCGCGAGCTGACGGTGTTGTTCGGGCGCAGGGAGTCGATCGTGAGCTTCATGCTCCACCGCATCCTGGAGAACATCACGCGCTTCCACCTGGAGAGCGACGCCTTCCTGCAGGACCTGAAGCCCACGCTGCAATACCGCACGGAGCACTTCCTCCACGAGTTCGCCAGCTTCGCCCGCTCGCCCTTCAACATGGAGGCGTACGACGAGCGCGCCTTCTACGACGCGGTCGTGCCGGGCGACGGCGACGGCGCCGAGAGCAGCGAGTCTTCCGTCATCGCCATCTCGCCAGACCCCGCGGACGATCCGCCGAGCGTGCGCACGCTGTGCCTCCTCAAGTCCCCCTCGTCGCTGCCGTCTCCCCCGGGGCTCTCCGAGTGGGACGACGAGACCCCGGGGCCGTCCTACGCGAGCCGGGAGGAGGCGGTTCCGGACGGCAGCCCGGAAACCCCGGAACGGAGGTGCTGGAGCAGGCGCGGCGTCGCGGGGACGTACGCCTCGGCGACGCCCAGCTCGTCCGCGCGCAGCAGGGAGAGCGACGAGGATGGAAACGTCACCCCCTTCATCGCCGCCACCGCCGCGCCCTCCCAAGAGGTCCTCCCCGATGTGAAGATGCAGAAGCCGTGCCCGCCACCAGACAGCGGCGACAGCGACTTGGACGACTGCGTGATCGTCGGCTACGTGAAGCCCCTGGCCGAGCGGACGCCCGAGCTCGTCATGCTGTCGTCCGACTCCGGCGACGATGAGGAGGCCGCCGCCCCCGGCACGTCCGGGATGGACGATCCCGGCGGCGCCGCCGCCGCTGTTGCAAAGGAAGCGCCGACGTCGCGCCCTCTGGACCGCAAATATCCGCCGGCGCCGCCTTCCATTTCTCTGTGCGAAACCGAGGTGGACAGGGACAGCGACAGGACGCAGTGGCTCTCGGACAGCTCCGTCAGCAGCCGTCGGAGGACGACGACGACGAGGAGCAGGAGGAGGAGGAGGCGGTCGGCGGAGAAGCCCAAGTGCGGGACGTCGAGCAGGAGCGACGCGGCGCAACCCAGGGAGGTCTCTTCCCGGAGAGAGAACTCCCGTAGCGGGAGCAGGGAGCCGAGGTCGTCCAGGAGGAGCAAACAGAAACACAGGCAGTCGAGAGAGGTGAGCGTTGACATCTTTGAGGACTGGGACAGGAACGTATCTCACTCCCGGAAGTCGAGAGACGAGGACGATCGCCGGGATTGGGATCGATCCAGGGGATACAGGGATAGATCCCGCAACAGAGATAAAGCGCACGGCAGGTTGTACGGCAGCGACTGGTCGAGTGACAGCGAGCGATCGGTGGGCAGAGGCAGGTTTAGCGAGCAGGGGAGGAGCAGGAATCAGAGGGAAAGGTCTCGGGACCGCCACAGGGATAAGACGCACAAGAGAGGCCAGGAGAGCTCCTGGGCGAGCGAGAGGCACAGGGGCCACAGGGCTTCGGCGGCCAGGGAGAGGTCGTGGAGCGACGAGAGGACTCGCGCTCGGGAAGACAGGGCGGCCGAGGATCATCGCCACCACGGCGGGCGGTCGGAGAAGCCGGGCGGGAAGAGGAAGTGCAAGACGCACCACATCGAGCACGCGTACTACCTGTCCTACTCGAGCGGCGCCCGCGAGCACAGGGAGCCGGCGTCCGCCAGCCACTCGCCGGAGCGCTACCGGGGCCACTACCGCAACGCCCCCTCCCAGGCGCTGGAGCTGGCGCCGGGCCCGTCGCACCACAAAGCGTGCGCCGTGCCGCACGGCCGCGTCAAGCGCAGCCGCAGCTCCAGCGTGGAGATCGTGTTCGAGGGGAAGTTGACCATCGACGCCGAGCACTTCCGCAAGTCGCGGAGGAAGAGGAAGAAGTCGAAGCACAAGCGAAGGCACTAGCAGGGCCCCAACTCGGACGTGGTTCCTGTAGGCCTGGGCCAGAATGCCACGTGGGCACCCCCCCCCCCGCCACGCTAATTTCTCGGTCTGATTTTGTACGAGGCCCCGGGGTGAATTGCCTCGTTTCCTCCCCGACCACCAACTACGGCGACCGCTATGGCCGCTCAATTAGCGGCCGCACGTTCAGTTCCCTCTCTCCCTGTGAAAGCGTTCCATGTCGACGCTGCCTTCGCCTGCGGTTGGAGTTTGTGACCGCTGCTAGAGAGAGCGCCGAAGCCTCGGGGTGCGTGCGCGTTGCGGTTTGGCGCGTGCACGCAACACCGGGCTGCGTTTGAGAGAGGCCATCTTCCGCCCGGGCCTGACCCACGGCCCCGCAAAACCTCATACTCGTGACCGGGGCGGGTGGCGGGCATGTGGTGGCTTAGGTCGGCCACAAGGGGGCCCCCCAAATCAACAAATAAACAAGTCACATTTTTTTCTTTGTTTAAGAAAATGTGTCCCATAATGTTTTTTTTCTTCCAACAATTAACCATCAATGCCCAAAAAAAAACCTTTTGACGGATGAAATATTTTTTTTCAATAAAAATACACAAAGCGTAAAATCTAGTAACGCTACTGCTGTTTGTCACTGAACATCGGCTTTTTATTTTGTTCACTGACTTGCGCATGGAAAGCAAGACTCATGATTACTTAATAGCGAGTATTGTTACCTTAAAATATTTATTTTATTATTAACTGCCACCGTAAGACTGTCTTCCTCTAAAGCCCAATGCACGGTGCAGCTAAAGTAATCCGTAGACGACATTTTATTGTGTACGGGTTAAAAATCATCCGTAGCAACTTCGGGAAAATTGAGTCGTGAGAAAGGAGGGGAGCCCACAAACATATCTCGCATAGCCCCCACACATTCAAGAGCTCTCCCCCAACAGAGCGCCCGTCGCACACAGCGCCTCGTCTTCTCGGGGCTTAGCTCTTTGCTTGTAATATCTCGACACCTGTTGCTACTGCTGCTATGATTAAAAAGATTTTGCTTTGCTTCGGAACTCGATGGCATGGTTTTAATGCCACCGTGAACGACCGGTGATGGGGTGTGGTGGTGGCGGCGGCGGTGACACGGCCGAGAGGTTCCCCACCTCTCACCTTGGCTTTGGGGCGGGGGGGAGGTGGTGGGTGAGGGCTCGTGCTGGCGAGAAACAGACCCTGGCACACGACCGTGAGAATGCGTCGAAACTCGGCACGGGGAAAAAATAAAAAATAAAGAAACAGCGTTGGCGATTTTCCAACCGCTTGTATCGTTTAATTGAACCTCTTTCCAAATCCCGGCGCATATCGGGCTGATCGTAACGAGGGTCAGTGATTAACCCGTCGAATCGTTAAGCTGATTTATCCCCCATTACATTACAGGCGCATGAGCAGCGTGGGTTGGTTCTCTCGATCGGCAGCTCAACCAACGCTACTCCCACTGGGACGTGCTGCTCAAGTAACCCACCCTGGCCCCCTCCCTCACCCCTGCCCCCCCCATGCTCCCCCAAGTCCAGCTACCATCCGGCCGGTGTCATCATGACGCAGGCATTGCATTTTTGGTCATTGTGTGGGTAACCCGGACGTCGGCAAACCTCGTGGCCGGGTTCTCGCTGCCGAGGGTCTCCGCGTCCACCACGGTGGCCGTGTGTGCCAGCGGCGGCCGGTGGTGCGGCCGCTGGCCTCGGTGGTGGTTGCTTGGTCGCCGGTGCCGTGGGTTTGACACCGTGTGTGTGCGCGCGAATCTCGCGAGTGACGGGGGTTGGTGGGGGGAAGAGACGCAACCAGTCCCGTGTAATTTCGCATGCGCGCGGGCTTTGGCGTGCAACATCACGGTTGCTAATTGAGTTTTTTTTTTGGGGTCAGATAGCAGAAATAAAACGTGTGTCCATAATCGAATGTTTTGGGTTAGATGTCGTGAATACAAATGTGCCGTTAAAAACCACCGCGACCCGACACAGCCAATCGGTAAGGTTTGCTGTGTAAACAAAACCTGCCAATTCGTTAGTCGTACAGCACACCGTGTGTGTTTGGAGAGTAAATCCGCAACATTTACAATTCGAGTACCGCAACGTTTCGCCCAGTAATTACAACCAGCATCGTAAGGCGACAGTTGTGGAGACATACTCTTTGGTTGTTTCGGTGAAGTCAACGTAGGTGAAAATAATAAAATAAAATATTGAAATAAATAAATAACGACGTTTCGATTGCGACACAAGCAATCATCATCAGGTGTGACAACCACAGCATTTTGACTTCAGTAACAAAAAATACTTCAGTAAAGTAACATTTTTTTTCTTTGCTGTGGTTGTCACACCTGATGATGATTGCTTGTGTAGCAATCGAAACGTCGTGATTTTGTTATTATTTTATTATTATTATTTTATTTTTATTATGAAATGTTTCACCCACCTGACTTTACCGAAAGAAACAAAGGGTATATGGATCCTTGTAGTCACGAAAACCTCAAATCAAGAATGTGGAGACATAATCCTCCTGTGTCGGTCTTAAATTTAAATTTGACACGTTCTGTTTACGTGACTAACCTTACTAATTGGCCGTGTCGGACTGCAGCGGAATTAACGACACATTTATATTTACGCGACCTTACCCCAAAAATCGCTCTTATGGATGATATTGGCCGTGAAAGCCTCTTACATGTTAAAAACTACGCCGTGTGCTCCCTCCTTGAACACCGACCCAGCCGTGCTGCTGCAGTTGCCACCGGTGTTGTTGCAAGAGCAATCTCACGACATCTAAATGGGGGTGCGGTCGTTTAGCTCAGCGGTCCCCAACCTTTTTGCCACCAGGGACCGGTTTCGTGGATGACAATTTTTTCACGGACCGGCGGGGGGTGTTCATCATTGAGTCTTTTCCCCTTTTCAAAGAAGCTCTCCAGCGACGTTTGTTTATTACTCATTGTGGCTACTAGGGGTTAGAGCTTGTGGGCTTACTCATTGTGGCTACTAGGGGTTAGAGCTTGTGGGCTTACTCCTTGTGGCTACTAGGGGTTAGAGCTTGTGGGCTTACTCATTGTGGTTACTAGGGGTTAGCTTGTGGGCTTACTTATTGTGGCTACTAGGGGTTAGCTTGTGGGCTTACTCCTTGTGGCTACTAGGGGTTAGAGCTTGTGGGCTTACTCCTTGTGGCTACTAGGGGTTAGAGCTTGTGGGCTTATTCCTTGTGGCTACTAGGGGTTGGAGCTTGTGGGCTTACTCCTTGTGGATACTAGGGATTAGAGCTTGTGGGCTTACTCCTTGTGGCTACTAGGGGTTAGAGCTTATGGGCTTACTCCTTGTGGCTACTAGGGGTTTGAGCTTGTGGGCTTACTCATTGTGGCTACTAGGGGTTAGCGCTTGTGGGCTTACTCCTTGTGGCTACTAGGGGTTAGAGCTTGTGGGCTTACTCCTTGTGGCTACTAGGGGTTAGAGCTTGTGGGCTTACTCATTGTGGCTACTAGGAGTTAGCTTGTGAGCTTACTCCTTGTGGCTACTAGGGGTTAGCTTGTGGGCTTACTCATTGTGGCTACTAGGGGTTAGAGCTTGTGGGCTTACTCATTGTGGCTACTAGGGGTTAGAGCTTGTGGGCTTACTCATTGTGGCTACTAGGGGTTAGAGCTTGTGGGCTTACTCCTTGTGGCTACTAGGGGTGAGCTTGTGGGCTTACTCCTTGTGGCTACTAGGGGTTAGCTTGTGGGCTTACTCCTTGTGGCTACTATGGGTTAGAGCTTGTGGGCTTACCAACACTGTGACTGAAAGAAGTGCCCAGTGCGGGTAAGAGTCGTGGACGGAAGTGGTAAATAATAAAATAATGGGGCGGGCCACGTGCGGACTCGCAGCTCGCCTCCTGCTGCTGTGCGGCCGGTTCCTAACAGGTCACGGACCGGTACCGGAAACAAAGTCAATTGTACTTAAGTGCCCCTTGCTTAATTTTAGTTTCGATGATTTACCTTGGGAAAAAAAAAATCTGGCCATGTCTCGCACCCCCCGAAAGGGCGTGTCACACCCCCCCCCCCAGGGCGTGCGTGCACCCCCAGGTTAAGAATAACTAATGATCCTGGGTTAATAAATTTGCATAAATTATTTCATCTGTCCCAACGATTTCAACGTTAAGTTCGTATCGCTACGCTGCGCTGAGATGTTGACCAAGCCGACGTAATCTGATTTTTTTGATTTGAGAATAAATATGCATCGCACATTTTTTCTCTCACATTCTGTTAACAGTTCTTTGGTTGTGCAGATTTGTACGTGGGGTCGTGAGTGACGTTCTGGTTTTGGGGTGTTTGTCTTGGGCTCCCTCTGGTGGGTAACCCAGTGCCGCTAACTAAAGCTCCACACTGACCCCTGACCCTCCCACCGGCGCCTGCGATTGCGCGCGTGTGTACATCCGTGTGATGTGGAGGCGGCTCATGAAGGACGCTGCTGGGGAGTTGGAGGCATTCGCCCTCGGGAGGAGCGAGGCTCGGAGCAACGAGCGGAGCGCCGGGCAGCTAAAACGCGGAAAATTGGTGTATTTGGTTGCAGGGGTGGTGCATCTGCCATTCAGTCAACCCAAGGCATCCTGGGTCTGTTCCGTGACCTCTCAGCAGCCGCCACGTAGTGGCGAATGGCGGCAGCTGTTGTAATAGGTGCTCGCTAACAGCACTTGCCCCAAAAGTTGAAGGCTACACGGGGGGTCATTGTATTTTGTGGGGAGCTGTAGCAATGGTTGGCGCACTGAACTAGGAGCTCGGCAACCCGAGATGGATTCCCGCTAAGGGGCCAACGTCGTCGGTGATTATCTGAACCAGTCCTGGGCTTCCCCTAGATCGACTCGGCCTCAAAAATGAGAACCTGGTGCGGTGTGTAAACGTCAGCACGAGTGGAATTTTTTTTTGACCCAACCACAGGAGTGGAGCCCAGGCACCTTCTGTGGAAACCACACCGCGGTCCGAATACCAGAAAGCTGGAAAAACGGAGACCTGCCTGGGCAAAGGCCATCAGTAGTCAAGAGACCTTGACGAGTGGAAAA
Organism: Petromyzon marinus; assembly: GCF_048934315.1. Classification (NCBI taxonomy): domain Eukaryota; kingdom Metazoa; phylum Chordata; class Hyperoartia; order Petromyzontiformes; family Petromyzontidae; genus Petromyzon; species Petromyzon marinus. The sequence goes on from NC_133667.1 coordinate 2,046,566, forward strand.
ACTCGGCATTGAAAGAGATACGGGTCGCAGCCAACGGCCAGCGCTTGCGGAAGCAGTGTGTGAACCTATCCAAGGCCCTGACCAACCAGGGCAAGAGTTAACATCTCGCCACGGTGGCTAGGCGATGTTAACTCCCTCGCCTGGTATGCAGGAGGGTCCTGGGTTCGATCCCGACCCTGACGCCTGCATGTTTGGCGGTTGCGTGTGTGTCTCTCTCTCTCCCTGGTCGCGTGGATTTTCCCCCAGATCATCCGGGTTTCCCCTTCCGCATTTCGAATCAACATCACGCATTTTAGACTATTTTGCTGCTCTCAATTCACACACGATGATGACAAGCCACTTCGTTGAGCTATCACTCGTGATGACCAGGTCGCTTGTGGAGAAAAAAACGAGCTACGTAGCTCAGTGGGCCTCACCTGGTCAAATAGAAAAAAAGGTTCGTTTAGTTCTACAGTGTAATCACCACCGAGCAAGGGCCAATCCATTTCTGGATGAAGGCCTCCTTAACCAAAGCCGCCACCCGTTGATACGGGTGCGCTAGGAGCCTCTGCTCAAACACGGCCTTCCTTCCCCGTGGCCCTGTCTTGTCGAGTGGCCCTGTCTTGTGGCCCTGCGTGGCGCCTTTCTGGCAAGAAAAAAAAAATCTGCCACTCGGAGCGCCATCACGTCTACGGTACGCTGAACTTCTTTCGCACCGCGCATAGCCAACCGAGCTGATCGGAGGTGCGGGAGGAGAGGCAACAACTTAACACTCGGCATAACAACGGAACATTCCTGCATGCAATGAGAAACTAAAAATATACGTACTATGTACAGTTCTTTTAAAATATACAAATTATAAGCGAGTTGTGGCTGTGAGTTATTGTGTTTAGGGTGGACCGTGAACTTCGTTTGATCTTCCACGAAGCTAAGCCGCGTCAATCATTGCGCAAACCATGGCAGCAGCAGCAGATGCGGGTGATAGCTGATGATGCACAAATGGAAAATGCGATACTCATCCGGAACAGAGCGTCCTAACGACAGCGGACAAACGTCGCGATGCGCAGCTACGAAGGAGACATCACAGCGACGACGTTGCGTGACGATGCGACTGATCCTCCGCTACTGCTACTCCCTAACGCAGCGGCGATCTGAATGTGTCATCGTTTGCTGTCGCTTCGCGTCAGCGTCGGCATCTGCCGCCCGTAACGTCGAGAGAGAAAGAACGAAAGAAAAGTGACTCCGTGCAAGTGCGAAGAGGCGCGTTTCGAGTTGTGACCCATTCAACCATCACCCCCCCTTACCCCCCCTCCTACCCCCCCACCCCCCCGCCCGCCACAAATCTTTCTCGCCCTGACTCGGGATGAACGCCCGAGGGCGTTTGGGGGGTTGGAGGGGGCAGTGATGGGGCAGTGAACAGGGCAGTGACGCACTTTGCCTGGCCGCACCGGCACGTGATGCGGTCACTTACAGGGAGACGCTGCACCCCCCCCCCCCCCGGGGGGGAAGGGGGACGAAGAGGAGGAGGAGGGGGACGAGGAGGAGGAGGAGGGGGACGAGGAGGACGAGGAGGATTTAGAAGTTCCGCTGGCTGAGTGGGCCGCTCGCACTCTCATTCTCGGCGGCTCGCCACTCCCTCCCGAATGCGTAGCGGCCGTTAAAGTTTGTTGTTGTTTGTCGAGTGAAGATTGTGCATGCGTGTGTGTGTGTTGAACTTCTTTCGCACCGTACGTAGCCAACCGTGCGAATCGGAGGTGCAGTGTTGAGTCTATGGGCAGTGGTTAGTATATGGGCAGTGTTGAGTCTATGGAGCAGTGTTGAGTCTATGGGCAGTGTTGAGTCTATGGGCAGTGTTGAGTCTATGGTGCAGTGTTGAGTCTATGGGCAGTGCTGAGTCTATGGGCAGTGTTAAGTCTATGGTGCAGTGTTGAGTCTATGGGCAGTGTTGAGTCTATGGTCAGTGTTGAGTCTATGGGCAGTGTTGAGTCTATGGGCAGTGTTGAGTCTATGGGCAGTGTTGAGTCTATGGGCAGTGTTCAGTCTATGGGCAGTGTTGAGTCTATGGAGCAGTGTTGAGTCTATGGGCAGTGTTGAGTCTATGGTGCAGTGTTGAGTCTATGGGCAGTGCTGAGTCTATGGGCAGTGTTGAGTCTATGGGCAGTGTTGAGTCTATGGGCAGTGCTGAGTCTATGGGCAGTGTTAAGTCTATGGTGCAGTGTTGAGTCTATGGGCAGTGTTGAGTCTATGGTGCAGTGTTGAGTCAATGGAGCAGTGTTGAGTCTATGGTGCAGTGTTGAGTCTATGGGCAGTGCTGAGTCTATGGGCAGTGTAGAGTCTATGGGGCAGTGTTGAGACTATGGGTAGGGTTGAGTGGGGGGGGGAGACTTTGGTGGGGGGGGACTTTGGTGGGGTGGGACTTTGGTGGGGGGGGGGACTTGAGTGGGGGGGGGGACTTTGGTGGGGGGGGGGACTTTGGTGGGGGGGGGGGACTTGAGTGGGGGGGGAGACTTTGGTGGGGGGGGGGACTTGGGTGGGGGACTTGGGTGGGGTGGGGGTGGTGGTGGTCGATTCTTCTCTGGCCGGGTGAGGCCGCGGGTTCGCGGTCCTCCCACCTCCTGGCTCGTGGAGTCGCTAGGCAGGAACGACACCGGTTGTCCCCCCAGCACGGACTCGCACGTGGGAGTCTCTGTGCGGCTCCGCAAGGCGGCTGCGGTTAAAATCGCGTCGCTCCCCTCCTTGGGGGCGGTTCTGCCCCAGGGGAGTCGTGGGCTCCTCCTTCCCCTCCCCGCTTACCCGAGCCTCCTCGTGGGGGATCCTGGCAGCTCGTCCCACGGCTCTCAGCGGTGGCTCATTAAGCGCTAATCTGCTCAAATCCGTCACGCTGATGGCCGCAGCAGCGTCCGCCACTGCTGCTGCTCCTAAGCTCAATGATGAATCCCAGGCTGTTGGAGCTTCGTTTTATCAGCCTGATGATGATGGTGGTGATGGTGGTGGTCGTGGTGATGGTGGTGGTCGTGGTGATGGTGGTGATAGTGATCGTGGTGATATCAGTCGTCGTGATGGTGGTGATGGTGGTGGTCGTGGTGATGGTGGTGATGGTGGTGGTCGTGGTGATGGTGGTCGTGGGGAGCGGTGCTGTAGCGGTGATGCGCTGCGCAACGAACCATGGCGACCCGAGTTCGACGTTTATCCGAACCGGTGCTGCTCGCAGACAGCACTTGCCCCAAGAGTCTGTGCAGGCTACACGGGGGATCTCTGTCTTTGTTTTTTTTTAGTCCTCCCCCCCACACATCCGCACCCCTCCTCAACCCCGTTAGCTGCCCAGGGGGGTCCGAGGGGGGGGGGTGCGAGGGAGGGGTACGGGGGGGTGCGAGGGGGGGGGTACGGAGGGGTGGGTGAACGGGGGGGGGGGTGGTGGGGGGTTATTTCCATCAGGAAAGTGTCCGCACCTTGGGGGGAGTGCGGAGTCACCAATTCGTCTTGGACCTCCATCGCTGAATGAGCCCCATGCGATGCGGTGGGTTTAGTCGGGGTTCAAGCGCAGCCGAGAGGGGGCCGAGAGGGGTCAAGGAAGGGGACCGGGGAGGCGTTGGCTGGGGGGGGGGGTTAGGGGCGGGGTGCGATGCGTCCCAAGGGGAAGGCCCCGACACGGACCCCGCAACTCGCGAGCGAAACCGGTCGGGGGACATTTCTAGCTGTGGCCCGTCCCTTTGGTGTCGCGTGGAGGCGAGGGTCGACCGCGTGTCGCGACACGCGGTCGCGACACGCACGTGGGTCGCGATGCGCGTGGAACGAAGGTGCTGGGGCCCGTGCTTGGTGCGTGCGTGTGAGGTGCGAGTGAGGTGCGTGTGTCTCTGGTGTGTGTGGGTGTGTGAGGTGCGTGTGTGTCTGTGGTGTGTGTGTGTGAGGTGCGTGTGTGTCTCTGGTGCGTGTGAGGTGCGTGTGTGTGTGGTGCGTGTGTGTCTCTGGTGTGTGTGTGCGTGTATGGTGCGTGTGAGGTGCGTGTGTGTCTCTGGTGTATGTGTGAGGTGCGGGTGTGGTGCGTGTGAGGTGCGTGTGTGTCTCTGGTGGGTGTGTGAGGTGCGTGTGTGGTTCGTGTGTGATATGGGGAGCGGTAGTGTAACGGTCAGCGCCCTGCACTACGATTATCTTAACCGGTCACGCCCCCCCCCCTGAGTCGACTCAGCCTGAAATGAGCACCTGGTGCGATGTGTAAACATCGCCACTGGGGAGACAAAGGCGGCCGGGCGCGGTGCTGGCCACCCACCCCCTCGTGTGCCGTGCCGGCCTTCATAGGTGTTGCTCGCTAATAGCACTTGCCCCCACAGTCTGTTACAGGCTACACGGGGGATCTTTGTCTTTGTGGTGGTGGTGGCACTGATGGTGGTGGTGGCGGCACTGGTGGTGATGGTGGTGGTGATGGTGGTGGAGGCCCTGGTGGTGGTGGCACTGGTCGTGGTGGTGGTGTTGATGATGGTGGCCTTGGTGGTGATGGTGGTGGTGATAGTGGCCCTGGTGGTGATGGTGGTGGTGTTGATGGTGTTGATGGTGGTGGTGGTGGCACTGGTCGTGGTGGTGATGGTGGTGATGATGGTGGCACTGGTCGTGGTGGTGGTGATGGTGGTGGTGGCCCTGGTGTTGATGGTGTTGATGGTGGTGGTGGCACTGGTCGTGGTGGTCATGGTGGCGGTGGTGGCCCCGCTCGCCACTCGCCACCTCGCGCTGCTCTCGACGGCGCTGGAGGAATTCCCTCTACCCTCAGCTGTCCTTCACCTCCCCTCGCGTCACGCTCCACTCACCCAGATGCTCCCTGCTTGGCACCGTGCCCCCCCCGCCCCCCTTGCTCCCTGCTCCCCTACCACCTTCTCTCTGCTCCCAACTGTCCAGTGTGCTCCGTGTCACTCGATCTCTGCTGCCTGCCACTTACTTCACCCTCCGCTCCCCTACCACTTGCTCCGATCTCCTTGCCACCTCCTCCGAGCTCCTCACCACCTCCTCCGCTCCCTGCCACCTGCTCCGATCTCCTTGCCACCTCCTCCGAGCTCCTCACCACCTCCTCCGCTCCCTGCCACCTGCTCCGATCTCCTTGCCACCTCCTCCGAGCTCCTCACCACCTCCTCCGCTCCCTACCACTTGCTCCGATCTCCTTGCCACCTCCTCTGAGCTCCTTGCCACCTCCTCTGGTGGTGGGGGGGTGTAGGTGGGGGTGTAGGTGGGGGTGGGGGTAGGTGGGGGTGTAGGTGGGGGAGGGGGGTGTAGGTGGGGGGGGTGTAGGGGGGTGTAGGTGGGGTGTAGGTGGGGGGGGGTGTAGGGGGGGTGTAGGTGGGAGGGGGTGTAGGTGGGGGTGTAGGTGGGGAAGGGGGTGTAGGTGGGGGGTGTAAGGGGGGTGTAGGTGGGGTGGTGTAGGGGGGTGTAGGTGGGGGGGTGTAAGGGGGGGGTGTAGGGGGGGTGTAGGTGGGGGGGTGTAGGGGGGGTGTAGGTGGGGGGTGTAAGGGGGGGTGTGGGGGGGTGTAGGTGGGAGGGGGTGTAGGTGGGGGGGGAGGTGTAGGGGGGTGTAGGTGGAGGGGGTGTAGGTTGGGGGGGGTAGGTGGGGGTGTAGGTGGGGGGGGGGGTGTAGGTGGGGGGGGTGTAGGTGGGGGGGGAGGTGTAGGGGGGGTGTAGGTGGGAGGGGGTGTAGGTGGGGGGGGTAGGTGGGGGTGTAGGTGGGGGGGGGGGGGGTGTAGGTGGTGGAGGGGGTGTAGGTGGTGGGGGTGCGGGTAGGTGGGCACCCTCCCAGAGGTGCCTGCGCCAGCTGCCCCGTCCGTCGTGGGTCCCCACTGCCGCTGCCCGCCGCCCGTCGCCCCGGCAACGGGAACGCGAAGTCGCGTGGCGCCTTTCATCTGTCGCAGGAAACGAAAAAGGTGGGGGGGGGGGGCGCCGAGCGTGGAAATAAAAAAAAACCGCGCGTCCCATTGATAGCAGCGGCAGTCCCCCCCCTCCCCCCCACACTCGACCAACCATCCCCGCCCTCCCTTTTCCAAAGACAAAGGGGTCCCCCCGGCTAGGAAACATTTGACGAACTCTTAGGGGCAGGTGCTGCTTGCGAGCAGCACTTGCCCTATGAAGAAGGCACGGCACGGCACAACTGTGGGTGGGTGGGTGGGCCAACACCGCGCCCGACCGGCCTTGTTATCCCCGAGTGGGAATCGAACTCGGGTCGTTGGGTTCCATGAAATGCGCAACGGGGTCGACACGAAAGACAAAGCTCCCCCGTGTAGCCTGTGACGGACTGTCGGGGCAAGCGCGGTTCGCGAGGGGCAGCAGCAGCTATCAAGGGTTTGGTGGCCAGCGCCACAACCCGGCCGCCTTTGTCTCCCGCGGAGTGCCGATGTTATTTTTTTTTAGATTTGAAGCTTTCGTGACTGCAAGGATCCATACTCTTTGGTTCTATTCGGTAAGTCACGTAAAAGTATAAAACAACAAAAAATATTTTATTTTATTTTTTGTTGTTTTATACTTTTACGTGACTTAACCGAATAAAACCAAAGAGATGTTATTTTTGTTCGCGCTCGCTTGAGGCCGAATTGACCCCTTCGGATGACTGCCCTAACCGCCGCGCCACCGCTCCCCACGAAACTCGACCACGCCACCGCCGACACAGAGACACGGACGAGCAGGCAGGCAAACAATAAGACGAGGCACTCGGGAGAGCCGCTTTCATCCCTGGCTTGACCCCGCTCGCCGCGAGCCAGGCCCTCTCGCCGTCCCTCTCGCCGGCCTTCTCGCCGGCCCTCTCGCCGGCCTTCTCGCCGGCCCTCTCGCCGGCCCTCTCGCCGGCCTTCTCGCCGGCCCTCTCGCTGGCCTTCTCGCCGGCTCTCTCTCCGCCCCTCTCGCCGGCCCTCTCGCCGGCCCTCTCCTCTGCGTTGTGCGCGCCGAGCGCGCGGCGAGTGTTTCTGTAATTATTGGAGCCGAGAGGCGCTTTGCACTTCAAAGGTGGAGCGACAATGGGGAGGAGAGGGGCGAGAGGAGACATCGAGGAACCCGCTCTTAAACACGCATAACATTAGCGGGGAAGGGGGTGGGGGGCAATGATGGGGGGGGGCATGGGGGTAATGAAGGGGGGGCAATAATGGGGGGGTAATGAAGGGGGGGCAATGATGGGGGGGTGATGAAGGGGGGGGTAATGAAGGTGGGGGGGGGGCAATGATTCCGAGTGCTCAGAGTCATTGCACTCCCCCCCCCCCACCGCGAGGGGCTTGTGGTGGGGTGCAGTTGTCGAGGTGTAAGGGGGTAGAGGTGAATAGGTGACTATGTGGTGTGTGTGGTGTGTGTGTGTAGTGTCTGGTGTGTGTGTGTGGTGAGTATGCATAGAGGAATGTCTGGTGTGTGTGGTGTGTGTGTGTGGTGTGTGTTTAGAGATGTGTGTGGTGTGTGTGGTGTGTGTGTTTAGAGGTGTGTGTGGTGTGTATGGTGTGTATGGTGTGTGTGGTGTGTGTGTGTGGTGTGTGTGGTGTGTGTGTGGTGTGAGTGGTGTGTGTGGTGTATGTGTGTGGTGTGTGTGGTGTGTGTGTGTTTAGAGGTGTGTGTGGTGTGTATGGTGTGTATGGTGTGTGTGGTGTGTGTGTTTAGAGGTGTATGTGGTGTGTGTGTGTGGTGTGTGTGTGGTGTGTGTGGCGTGTGTGGTATGTGTTTAGAGGTGTATGTGGTGTGTGTGTGGTGTGTGTGTGTGGTGTGTGTGGCGTGTGTGGTGTGTGTTTAGAGGTGTGTGTGGTGTGTGTGGTGTGTGTGTTTAGAGGTGTGTGTGGTGTGTGGAGTGTGTGGTGTGTGTGGTGTGTGTGGTGTGTGGTATGTGTGTGGTGTGTGTGGTGTGTGTGGCGTGTGTGGTGTGTGTGGCGTGTGTGTGGTGGTGTGTATGATGTGTGTGGTGTGTGTGTTTAGAGGTCTCACTCCGAATCAGTCGAGCGGCAATATCTTTTCATCGGTTGCGTAACGCTGTGTGGAAGCTACCTGGTCTGTCGCTCCGCACTAAGCTTCAGGTCTTCTCGGCCACGGTCATTCCCTCCCTTCTCTACGCTTGCGAAACGTGGACCCCCCTAATGGAACATCTTCGCCGGTTAGAAACATTTAGGCTGGCCTGCCTACAATCCATCCTGGGTTTAACCAGACTGGATTGTGTGAGGAGCTCACAAATCCTTGAAAGATCTGGGCAGGGTCCCATCGGTGAGCTCCTCCGGCAGGCAAGGCTGCGATGGCTGGGTCATGTAGCCCGCATGCCCAGCCACCGCATGCCGAAACAGCTTTTGTTTGGCCGGATTGAGGGGGCTAAGCGGGCGCGGCACGGGCTAGAGAAGAGATGGAGTGATGTGGTACAGGAGGACGTGGAGCTGAGTGGACTTGCCGATGACTGGTACCAGCGGTGTCAAGATCGGCCTCTGTGGAGGAGGCTCGTGAAGGATGCTACTGGGCAGTTGGAGGCAGTCGCCCTCCAACAACAACGGAGGGCGGAGGAGCGACGCTCACAACAGCGAGCGGAGCGCCGGGTGGCTAAAGCACAGCAGGTTGGCACAGTAGGGGGCACAGGTGGTGCATCAGCCAGTCATCTCAGTCAGTCGACCCGTGGCACCTGGGTCTGCCCCGTGACCACCTGCCAGCGGGCGTTCGACACTTCACGTGGCCTCAGGGTGCACATAGCCTGGCACAAGCGTCGTGGTGACGTCACCGCCACTTAGTGGCGAATGGCGGTTGTTGTTGTTGTTGTGGTGTGTGTGGTGTGTGTGGTGTGTGTGTGGTGTGTGTGTGTTTAGAGGTGTGTGTGGCGTGTGGTGTGTATGGTGTGTGTGGTGTGTGTGGTGTGTGTGTGTGTGTGATGTGTGGGTGTTTAGAGGCGTGTTTGGTGTGTGTGTGGGGAGCGGTGGTGTAGCAGTTACCACGCTGCGCTACAAACCCGGTGACGATTAATCTGAACCGGTGCTGGGCCTCCCCTAGGTCGACTCAGCCTCGAATGAGTACCTTGGTGCAGTGTGTAAACATCGCCACTGGGGAGACAAAGGCGGTCGGGCGTGGTGCTGGCCACCCACCCCCTCGTGTGCCGTTCCAGCCGTCATAGGTGCTCGCTAACAGCACTTGCCCCAACAGTCTGTTACAGGCTACACGGGGAACCTTTTAAAAACACACACAATTTGAGGCGTGCGTGGTGTTGTTGTTGCCGGGAACGGTAGTGCAGCGTTCAGCGCCCTGCGCCACGAAACCGGCGACCCGGGTTCGATTCCCGCTCACGGCCAACATCAGTTGACGATGAACTGAACCCTTGGTCGACTGAGCCTCAAACGAGTAACCCTGCACGTCAACACTGTGGGTGAGTGAGTGGGTGGATGAGTAAGTGAGTGTATGGGTGAGTGAGTGGGTGGATGAATGAGTGAGTGTATGGGTGAATGAGTGGGTGAGTGAGTGTGTGGATGAGTGGGTGAGTGAGTGGGTGAGTGGGTGGATGAGTGAGTGTGTGTATGGGTGAGTCAGTGGGTGAGTGTGTGGATGAGTGGGTGAGTGTATGGGTGAGTGTATGGGTGAGTGCATGGGTGAGTGAGTGGATGAGTGGGTGAGTGGGTGGATGAGTGGGTGAGTGTGTGGGTGAGTGTGTGGGTGAGTGAGTGGGTGAGTGAGTGGGTGAGTCGGTGGATGAGTGAGTGTATGAGTGAGTGTATGGGTGAGTGAGTGGGTGGATAAGTGAGTGAATGTATGGGTGAGTGAGTGGGTGAGTGAGTGGGTGAGTGTGTGGGTGAGTGAGAGGGTGGCTGTTGTCCACCCCAACCAAACCCGTGATGGAGCTCGCTCACGGCACTCCCCCCCCCCCAAAAAAAAAAAAACGTTGTGCGAGGCCTACACGGGGATCTTTGTTGTCTTCGTATTCATAGGTCTGTGTGATTTTGCCCCTCTCCCCCCCCAAAAAAAACTCATCCCCTTGACCCCCACCTCCCTCCCCGTGTTCTGATAATCCCACGCGGAGGGACCGACAATCCGGACACGCGAGCGTCCGCGGGGAGCGGCAGCTCTTTTGTAAAAATACAATCGGGGGGGGGGGGGGGCTGTGGGGGGTCGGCTGGAGTCGATGGCTCACGCCCGTGGCTCTGCGTCCGGCCCCGGTTGGGTTACCGCAGGGCTCCTCCTGGCTGCCCCCATCACTGTGTCTCCCTCGCCCCCAGTGACTCACTCCACCCAGTCATTCATCCACCCACTCACTCACTCATCCACCCACTCATTCATCCACCCACTCACTCACCCACTCATTCATCCACCCACTCACTCAACCACCCACTCATTCATCCACCCACTCACTCACTCACCCACTCATTCATCCACCCACTCACTCACCCACCCACTCATTCATCCACCCACTCACTCACTCACTCACCCACTCACTCACTCACTCACCCACCCACACACTCACCCACACACTCACTCACTCACCCACTCACTAACTCACACACTCACTCACCCACACACTCACCCACTCATTTACTCACTCACTCACCCATACACTCACTCACCCACACACTCACCAACACACTCACCTACTCACTCACCCACTCACTCACACACTCACTCATCCACTCACTCACTCATCCATACACTCACTTACTCACCCACTCACTCACTCACCCACTCACTCACCCATACACTCACTCATCCACTCACTCACTTACCCACTCACTCACCCATATACTCACCCACCCACATACTCATCCATTCACACACTCACTTACCCACACACTCACCCACGCACTTACCCACACACTCACTCACCCACTCACTCACACACTCACTTACCCATCTACCCACTTACACACTCACGCACTCACGCACTCACTCACTGACTCACCCACACACTCACCCACACACTCACTCACCCACTCACTAACTCACACACTCATTCACTCACCCACACACTCACCAACACACTCACCTACTCACTCACGCACTCACCCACACACTCACTCATCCACTCACTCACTCACACACTCACCCATACACTCACTCACCCACTCACTCACTCACCCACTCACTCACCCACGCACTCACTCACCCACTCATCCACTTACCCACTCACTCACCCATATACTCACCCACCCACTCACTCATCCATTCACACACTCACTTACCCACACACTCACTCACACACTCACTTACCCATCTACCCACTCACTCACTCACCCACGCACTCACTCACTCATTTACCCACACACTCACTCACGCACTCACTCACTCACCCACTCACACACTCACTTACCCATCTACCCACACACTCACTCACACACTCACTTACCCATGTACCCACTCACTCACCCACGCACTCACTCACTCACTTACCCACACACTCACCCACTCACTCACTCACTCACCCACTCACTCACTCACTTACCCACCCACTCACTCACTCACCCACGCACTCACTCACTCACTTACCCACACACTCACCCACTCACTCACACACACACTTACCCATCTACCCACTCACCCACTCACTCACTCACTTACCCACTCACTCACTCACCCACTCACTCACTCACCAACTCACTCACTCACTTACCCACCCACTCACTCACTCACCCACGCACTCACTCACTCACTTACCCACACACTCACCCACTCACTCACACACACACTTACCCATCTACCCACTCACCCACTCACTCACTCACTTACCCACACACTCACTCACTCACCCACTCACTCACTCACCCACTCACTCACTCACTCACCCACACACTCACTTACCCACACACTCACTCACCCACTCACTCACTCACCCACTCACTCACTTACCCACACACTCACTCACACACTCACTCACCCACACACACTCATCCACCCACGCATTCACCCACTTACCCACTCACTTACTCCCTTCCCGTGGGTGCCGTACCCTGGCTCTGCCAGGAGAAGGCAGTGTACTAATCGCCATGTGTTTCCATCTGTACGGGGATAGAGTGTTGCCCTCTCGCACGAGTAGGTCATCTACAGGTGCTCCGATTTCCTCCTCCCGCACGTAAACACTCATCGTTAATTGAGCTGGTAACACCTTCATATATAGAGGCCCGCAGAACTTGGGCAGTTGTTGTTGGGGCCGGTTCCTCGTCGCGTGGCTACTGCTGCTGCCTCCCTTCTCGGCTGTCGGTGGGGGGGGGGGGGGGGAAGGAGGGTGGGGGGGGAGGAGGGTGGGGGGAAGGAGGGTGGTGGGGGGGACGGAGGGTGGGAGGGGGGGGAAGGTGGGGGGGAAGGAGGGTGGGGTGGGGGACTGACAAGATTCCCACGGGACCCACTGTCCCATCCCGTGACCTTTTGTTCATCAGACATTCCTATGAGACCTTTTGCGATGATGGAGATCATCTGATGATGATGATGATGACGTTCGTACGTGTACACTTCTTTCGCGCCGTACGTAGCCAACCGTGCTATTTGTTGGTGCGCGGGATGGGGGGTAGGACAAGGAACTAAATACAGAAATAAAACTCTGTGGAGGTGGGGATTGTGCAGACGACGGTGATGATGATGTGATGGTGATGTGATGGTGTGATGATGATGTGATGATGATGTGATGATGTGATGATGATGTGATGATGATGTGATGATGATGTGATGATGATGTGATGATGTGATGATGATGTGATGGTGCTGTGATGATGATGATGTGATGATGATGATGGTGATGTGATGATGATGTGATGATGATTATGTGATGGTGCTGTGATGATGATGTGATGATGATGTGATGATGATGTGATGATGATGATGTGATGATGATGTGATTGCGGTTGGCTCTGTTGTGCACGGCCACATTCCCTCAACCCCCTCGAGTCGCCGGGTCAAGAAAATAAGTTCCTTTTGTTGTTGTTGCTGTTGTTGTTGAGGTGGTGGTGCTGGTGGTGATGCTGGTGGTGGTGCTGCTGGTAATGAAGCTGGTGGTGCTGGTGGTGATGCTGGTGGTGCTGGTGGTGATGCTGGTGGTGGTGGTGCTGGTGGTGGTTCTGCTGGTGGTGCTGGTGGTGTTGGTGCTGGGCAGCTGTGGAGAGATTGGAGAGTTTCCCATACCTGGGCAGTGTGCTCATGACCGGCTCCGGTTTAACAGCAGAGGTCTCACTCCGAATCAGTCGGACGGCAATATCTTTTCATCGGCTGCGTAACGCTGTGTGGAAGCTACCTGGTCTGTCGCTCCGCACGAAGCTTCGGGTCTTCTCGGCCACAGTCATTCCCTCCCTTCTCTACGCTTGCGAAACGTGGACACCCCTAATGGAAAATCTTCGCCGGTTAGAAACATTTAGGCTGGCCTGCCTACGATCCATCCTGGGGTTAACCAGGCTGGATTGTGTGAGGAGCTCACAAATCCTTGAAAGATGTGGACAAAGTCCCATCGGTGAGCTCCGCCGGCAGGCAAGGCTGCGTTGGCTGGGTCATGTAGCCCGCATGCCCAGCCAACGCATGTCGAAACAGCGTTTGTTCGGCCGGATCGAGGGGGCTAGACGGGCGCGGCACGGGCTAGAGAAGAGATGGAGTGATGTGGTACAGGAGGACGTGGAGGTGAGTGGACTTGCCGATGACTGGTACCAGCGGTGTCAAGATCGGTCTCTGTGGAGGAGGCTCGTGAAGGACGCTACTGGGCAGTTGGAGGCAGTCGCCCTCCAACAACAACGGAGGGCGGAGGAGCGACGCTCACAACAACGAGCGGAGCGCCGGGTGGCTAAAGCACAGCAGGTTGGCACAGTAGGGGGCACAGGTGGTGCATCAGCAAGTCGTCTCAGTCAGTCGACCCGTGGCACCTGGGTCTGCCCCGTGACCTCCTGCCAGCAGGCGTTCAACACTTCACGTGGCCTCAAGGTGCACATAGCCTGGCACAAGCGTCGTGGTGACGTCACCGTCACTTAGTGGCGAATAACGGTTGTTGTTGTTGTTGGTGGAAGTGCTGGTGGTGCTGCTGGTGGTGCTGGTTGTGGTGTTTGTGCTGGTGGTGCTGGTAGTGCTGGTGGTGCTATTGGTGGTGCTGGTGGTGGTGCTGCTGGTGGTGGTGCTGCTACTGGTGGTGCAGGTAGTGCTGGTGGTGGTGCTGCTGGTGGTGGTGCTGGTGGTGGTGGTGCTGCTACTGGTGGTGGTGCTGCTACTGGTGTTGGTGCTGGTAGTGGTGGTGCTGGTGGTGGTGCTGGTAGTGCTGGTGGTGGTGCTGGTAGTGCTGGTGGTGCTGGTGTTGTTGGTGCTGGTGGTGCTGGTGGTGGTGCTTGTAGTGCTGGTGGTGCTGGTGGTGGTGCTGGTGGTGCTGGTGGTGCTGGTGGTGGTGCTGGTGCTGGTAGTGGTGGTGCTGGTAGTGCTACTGGTGGTGCTGGTGGTGGTGCTGGTAGTGCTGGTGGTGGTGCTGGTGGTGCTGGTGGTGGTGCTGGTAGTGATTGTAGTGGTGGTAGTGGTGGTAGTGGTGGTGCTGGTAGTGCTGGTGGCGGTGCTACTGGCGGTGCTGGTAGTGGTGGTGTTGGTGCTGGTGGTGCTGGTAGTGCTGGTGGTGCTGGTAGTGCTGTTGGTGCTGGTAGTGCTCGTGTGCTACTGGTGGTGCTGGTAGTGCTGGTGGTGGTGCTGGTAGTGCTGGTGGTGGTGGTGCTGGTGGTGGTGCTATTGGTGGTGCTGGTAGTGCTGGTGGTGGTGCTGGTGGTGCTGGTGCTACTGGTGGTGCTGGTGGTGTTGGTGATGGGGCAGTTGTGGAGAGAGTGGAGAGTTTCCCATACCTGGGCAGTGTGCTTATGACCGGCTCCAGTTTAACAGCAGAGGTCTCACTCCGAATCAGTCGAGCGGCAATATCTTTTTATCGGTTGCGTAACGCTGTGTGGAAGCTATCTGGTCTGTCGCTCCGCACTAAGCTTCAGGTCTTCTCGGCCACGGTCATTCCCTCCCTTCTCTACGCTTGCGAAACGTGGACTCCCTTAATGGAGCATCTTCGCCGGTTGGAAACATTTAGGCTGGCCTGCCTACGATCCATCCTGGGGTTAACCAGGCTGGATTGTGTGAGGAGCTCACAAATCCTTGAAAGATGTGGACAAAGTCCCATTGGTGAGCTCCGCCGGCGGGCAAGGCTGCGTTGGCTGGGTCATGTAGCCCGCATGCCCAGCCAACGCATGTCGAAACACCGTTTGTTCGGCCGGATCGAGGGGGCTAGACGGGCGCGGCACGGGCTAGAGAAGAGATGGAGTGATGTGGTACAGGAGGACGTGGAGCTGAGTGGACTTGCCGATGACTGGTACCAGCGGTGTCAAGATCGGCCTCTGTGGAGGAGGCTCGTGAAGGACGCTACTGGGCAGTTGGAGGCAGTCGCCCTCCAACAACAACGGAGGGCGGAGGAGCGACGCTCACAACAACGAGCGGAGCGCCGGGTGGCTAAAGCACAGCAGGTTGGCACAGTAGGGGGCACAGGTGGTGCATCAGCAAGTCGTCTCAGTCAGTCGACCCGTGGCACTTGGGTCTGCCCCGTGACCTCCTGCCAGCAGGCGTTCAACACTTCACGTGGCCTCAAGGTGCACATAGCCTGGCACAAGCGTCGTGGTGACGTCACCGTCACTTAGTGGCGAATAACGGTTGTTGTTGTTGTTGGTGGAAGTGCTGGTGGTGGTGCTGGTGGTGCTGGTTGTGGTGTTTGTGCTGGTGGTGCTGGTAGTGCTGGTGGTGCTATTGGTGGTGCTGGTGGTGGTGCTGCTGGTGGTGGTGCTGCTACTGGTGGTGCAGGTAGTGCTGGTGGTGGTGCTGCTGGTGGTG
This sequence comes from Petromyzon marinus, assembly GCF_048934315.1. NCBI lineage: Eukaryota > Metazoa > Chordata > Hyperoartia > Petromyzontiformes > Petromyzontidae > Petromyzon > Petromyzon marinus. The sequence continues at coordinate 2,062,304 of NC_133667.1, forward strand.
GTGCTGGTGGTGGTGGTGCTGCTACTGGTGGTGGTGCTGCTACTGGTGTTGGTGCTGGTAGTGGTGGTGCTGGTAGTGCTGGTGGTGCTGGTAGTGCTGGTGGTGCTGGTGTTGTTGGTGCTGGTGGTGCTGGTGGTGGTGCTTGTAGTGCTGGTGGTGCTGGTGGTGGTGCTGGTGGTGCTGGTGGTGCTGGTGGTGGTGCTGGTAGTGGTGGTGCTGGTGGTGCTACTGGTGGTGCTGGTGGTGGTGCTGGTAGTGCTGGTGGTGGTGCTGGTGGTGCTGGTGGTGGTGCTGGTAGTGATTGTAGTGGTGGTAGTGGTGGTAGTGGTGGTGCTGGTAGTGCTGGTGGCGGTGCTACTGGCGGTGCTGGTAGTGGTGGTGTTGGTGCTGGTGGTGCTGGTAGTGCTGGTGGTGCTGGTAGTGCTGTTGGTGCTGGTAGTGCTCGTGTGCTACTGGTGGTGCTGGTAGTGCTGGTGGTGGTGCTGGTAGTGCTGGTGGTGGTGGTGCTGGTGGTGGTGCTATTGGTGGTGCTGGTAGTGCTGGTGGTGGTGGTAGTGCTGGTGGTGCTGGTGCTACTGGTGGTGCTGGTGGTGTTGGTGATGGGGCAGTTGTGGAGAGAGTGGAGAGTTTCCCATACCTGGGCAGTGTGCTTATGACCGGCTCCAGTTTAACAGCAGAGGTCTCACTCCGAATCAGTCGAGCGGCAATATCTTTTTATCGGTTGCGTAACGCTGTGTGGAAGCTATCTGGTCTGTCGCTCCGCACTAAGCTTCAGGTCTTCTCGGCCACGGTCATTCCCTCCCTTCTCTACGCTTGCGAAACGTGGACTCCCTTAATGGAGCATCTTCGCCGGTTGGAAACATTTAGGCTGGCCTGCCTACGATCCATCCTGGGGTTAACCAGGCTGGATTGTGTGAGGAGCTCACAAATCCTTGAAAGATGTGGACAAAGTCCCATCGGTGAGCTCCGCCGGCGGGCAAGGCTGCGTTGGCTGGGTCATGTAGCCCGCATGCCCAGCCAACGCATGTCGAAACACCGTTTGTTCGGCCGGATCGAGGGGGCTAGACGGGCGCGGCACGGGCTAGAGAAGAGATAGAGTGATGTGGTACAGGAGGACGTGGAGCTGAGTGGACTTGCCGATGACTGGTACCAGCGGTGTCAAGATCGGCCTCTGTGGAGGAGGCTCGTGAAGGACGCTACTGGGCAGTTGGAAGCAGTCGCCCTCCAACAACATCGGAGGGCGGAGGAGCGACGCTCACAACAACGAGCGGAGCGCCGGGTGGCTACAGCACAGCAGGTTGGCACAGTAGGGGGCACAGGTGGTGCATCAGCCAGTCATCTCAGTCATCTCAGTCAGTCGACCCGTGGCACCTGAGTCTGCCCCGTGACCTCCTGCCAGCGGGCGTTCGACACTTCACGTGGCCTCAGGGTGCACATAGCCTGGCACAAGCGTCGTGGTGACGTCACCGCCACTTAGTGGCGAATGGCGGTTGTTGGTGGTGCTGGTGGTGGTGGTGCTGGTGGTGCTGGTGTTGGTGGTGGTGCTGGTGGTGCTGCTGCAGCGGGCGAAGGCCCTCGTCGACTCTGCTTCGGCCCGGGACTGTGCTGAGCGCGTGACGCCGTGCGGCCCTTGAGCTCGTCAGCTCGCGAGCGATGTTCATATTTATAGTTGCCTTATCGTGGCCCGTGCCACGGGGGGCGAGAGGGGCACAGTCGTCACGGGGGCCCAGCGGTGGTGGTGCTGACAGCGCGTCCCTGACACCTCGCGCCGTCACCGCCACGGCGACTTCGTTCCTCCGCCATCGCCAACGGCGACTTCGTTCCTCCGCCATCGCCATAGCAACCCGTCATTTCACCACCGCCATCGCCATAGCAACCCATCATTTCACCACCGCCGCCGCCATGGCAACCCCCTCATTCCCCAATGCGGGGGAGGGGGGGGGGTCCCACGTGCACTCCGAGCGTGGATTTTTGGTGGCCTACCGAGCGGGCAGAATCCACGGAGGGGCAGAGGAGGCTCCCTGCCGCTGCCACCCCTCCCCTGCCCCTCGCCACGCCGATCCCCTGAGCGGCGTCACCACGAGCGCCGCTTGACACCTGTCGGAGGAACCCTCCGACACCGTCGGAACGGTGCCGTCGAGGTTCCTATGGGGTGTCCGCGTGACCTCGAGCCACGCCGGCCCCCGGCACACACCGAGGAGGAGGTGTGTGACCGCGAGTTCGCGACGCGGACGACGACCGGGGCCGAGGGACTCGGCAGGTGGTGATGTTGGAGGTGGGGGTGGTGGTGGTGGAGCAAGTGGTGGGGGGCCACGGTGGCTAAGAGATGTTGACTACCTCGCCTGGTATACGGGGGTCGTGGATTCTTTTCCCAACCCTGACGATGCCTGCTGCTGCTGTATATTTGGAGTCTGCGTCTCTCTCTCTCTCTCTCCGTGGTCGCGTGGATTTTTCTCCACATTTAGAAACGTGCGTTTAGAGTATTTGGCTGCTTTTAATTTCCACATGATAAGCCACTTCGTTGGGCTATCATTTGTTGCCATGTGGCTTCTGAAAACGATCTACACAGCTCAGTGGGGCTTACCTGGTTGAAAAAAAAAAGTTTAGTTTTGGTGATGACGGAGGGAGTGTTGCTGGTGACGGAGGCGGTGTTTTTGGGAGCGCGGTTGAGGTGTCAGAAGTGACGATGGTAGAAATGCGTTGGGAGGCAGCGGTGGAGGCGGTGGTGAAAGATGGTGGTGGAGTTGGTGGTGGTGAAGGTGGTGGAGTTGGTGGTGGTGGAGTTGGTGGTGGTGGAGTTTGAAGTGGAGTTGGTGGTGGTGGATTTGGTGGTGGTGGAGTTGATGGTGGTGGAGTTGGAGGTGGAATTGGTGGTGGTGGAGTTGATGGTGGTGGAGTTGGAATTGGTGGTGGTGGAGTTGGAGTTGGTGGTGGTGGATTTGCTAATGGAGGTTGAGTTAGTGGTGGTGGTGGAGACTGAGGATTTGGCAGATATGACGATGATGGTGGTATACGTGGTGGAAGAGTTGGCGGTGGTGCAGGCAGTGGCTGAGAGAGTGGTATTCGTGGTGGTAGAAGAGGAGGTCGTGGTCGAGTTGGTGGAGGTTGGGGTATCGGGGGAGGTGGTGGAATTGGAGATAGAGGAAGTGGTGGTGGTGGCTGTTTTGGTGGCGCTGTCCGTGAGCCGAGATGTCACCCCGCTATCGCCACTGCGGGCGCCACTCTCCCTCCCCCTCGCCCCATCTCCCCCCTCTCCCCCTCTCTCTCCCCCTCTCCGTGTCCACAACAACGCAAGGGGTCATCGTCGACCTCACGTCCACTCCGGCGCCGGCGATTACGCGACGCGTTCACGCGCGGCGGGGGGGGGAGTCGATCAAGCGCTTCTGTAAGGCGGCAGCACCAGCAGCAGCAGAAGCAGCAGAAGCACCAGGAGTAGCAGCAGCAGCAGAAGCAGCAGGAGCAGCAGGAGCAACAGCAGCAGCACCACCAGGAGCAGCAGCAGCACCAGCGGCAGGACGAGCAGCAGCGGCAGCATGCGCCCGGATGGCATGGGTCCGCGCGTGGGGGTTGCGGTGGCGCTGGCGAGCGTCGTGCTCGTCTTCGGCTTCTTCTTCGCCATGGCCGGCGTGCGCGGCGAGCAGCTGCACGGGGTCCCGCTGCTCCTCGTCGGGGTGCTCGTCATGCTGCCCGGCGCCGTCGTCATCGCCGCGATCCGCCGGACGCGCGGCTGCCGGCATCCGCCCGCGTGGCTGGCGGCGCTGGCGCTGCGCGGTCGAAGGGGGGGCACCGGTGGCACCGCCGCTGCCGGCACCGCCGGCACCGCCGACACCGCCGCCGCCGGATGCCGAGGGCCCAGCGAGAGCGCGGCGGGCGCGGTCGCCGCGACCGGCGGAGCCGCCCCGACTCGCGAGCGGCTCCAGGGGCAGCTGGCACCGCCGAGCGGACTCTGCCCTCCGGATCCCTGCCCTCTGGATCCCTGCCCTCCGGATCCCTGCCCTCTGGATCCCTGCCCTCCGGATCCCTGCCCTCTGGATCCCTGCCCTCCGGATCCCTGCCCTCTGGATCCCTGCCCTCCCAATCGGTGCGAGCTGCGCGAGACGGACGTTTGATGGGCCCACGATACGCTCACACGCGCACCGCGCCAGAACCGCACCGCAACAGCTACAACAGCCAGGCCTGGTGCACTCCGAGGTCACCCCCCCCCCCCCACACACAAACACCACGCCTGGCTGCCTTTGTCTCCCCAATGGCGATGTTTTTACGCACCGCACCAGGTACTCATTTTTGAGACTGAGTCGACCTAGGGGAGGCCCAAGACCGGATTAGATAATCGTCACTGGTGTCAACCGTGAGCGGGAGTCGAACTCGGGTTGCCGGGTTGGTAGCGCAGCGCGCTAACCGCTACACTGCACATAGACACACAGCACCACACACACAGACAGCACCGCACTACACACACAGCACCACACTACACACACACAGCACCACACACACACAGCAACACACACACACACACAGCACCGCACTCACACAGAGCACCGCACACAGACAGAGCACCGAACACACACACACAGCACCGCACACACACACATAGCACCACACAAACAACACCACACAGACAGCGTGCTTACTGGGGTCATGAACTTTACTTCACACAAACGAGGCCATACAGGGAGCTGCGGTGACTCGGGAGCCCGGCGGATTTGTCCACCCCGTGTCGCTGCGCAGGCGAAGGAAAGGGATGATGCGGAGATCGCTGCTGCTGATGCGGCTGATTCTGATGATGATGATGATCACGATCGTGAGAGACAGAGAGAGAGGAACGGAGCGAGCGAGCGAGCGAGCTTGCGGTAACGTCGAGACCCGCGGTGTTGAGCGGCGGTGGCCTGTGAAGTCACCGCCTCCGCACTCGGCTGTCCCACCCCTGCGGGTGCTGGCCGTGTGGGTGGCGGGGTTGTCGCGGCGGGGAGCGATTCTGCTCCGGGTCCACCCCACCGGGGAAACGCCGCTCGCCCCAACGCGCAAGCCGAGGCGCCGTCGACGACCGGCGGGCGATGGAAGCGACAAAACTAACGAACAGACGCGCGCGTTGTTTACGTCCACACACACACATATATATTTGTATATATAGAAATGCGTGCGCATTTCTCGCGTGGGCACGCGGAGGAATGGTCCGGTTGGGTGGTGTCCTCTCTCCCTGCGGCCGCGTCACGCCGTGGGTGTTGGCGTCTCCCTCCCCTCCAGCCACCACGTCACCATATCGCCTTTGCCCTGCGTGGACACGGACGGCCTCAGAGACTCACCCCGGGGGCCACGGCGCTCTCAGCGAGCGCAGCACGCGCCCGCGGAGGCCGCAACGAGCTCACGAGCGGGCCCGGGCGCCTTTGTCTCTCTTCCACTCCCCCCCTCCTCCATCCCCCCCCCACCCTCCGCGCGCCTCGTCGATCCACGGTCGTTCCTCCGAGGCGCACGCGCGGCTCACCTTGATGGTGATGGTGCCACGGCAGGTCAGGAAGTAGCCCCCAATCGTCTCCAGGATGGACCGGGTGTTCAAAGTCACCTGGATCTTCAAGGCTGCAGAAAGGCAAAGGCAAAGACACCCCCCCCCCGCCCACACCGTGTAGCCTGTAACACATTGTAGGGGCAAGTGCTGTTAGCGAGCAACACCTGTGAAGGCCGGAACGGCACACGGGGGGGTGGGTGGCCAGCACCGCGCCCGGCCGCCTTTGTCTCCCCAGCGACGATGTTTACTACGCACCGCTCCGAGTACTCATTTTGAGACTGAGTCGACCTAGGGGAGGCCCAGGACCGGTTCAGATTAATCGCCACCGGTCTCATTCTTTGGAGGAGCGTGGTCTGCCTGTTGGGGCGTTGGCTGTTCTGTTGTCCGGCTCTCTGCGTTGTGTTGCATTGTGTTTCTAAGTTGACCATGTTTTCTCATTCATTCTTACCTGATGACGATTGCTTGTGTTGCAATCGAAACGTCGTATTCTATTATTATTTTATTTTCTACGTGACTTTACCGAAATAACCAAAGAGTTGCGCCACCGGTGGTGTTGGCCGTGAGCGGGAATCGAACCTCGGATCGCCCGGGTTCGTTGCGTAGCGCGATCACCGGTAGGCTATCACTCCCCCACCCCCCACATGCACACACACACACACGCTCACACACACCACACACACACACAACACACACGCTCACACACACCACACACGCTCACACACACCACACACACACCACACACACACGCTCACACACACCACACACACCACACACGCTCACACACACCACACACACCACACACACACCACACACACACGCACACACCACACACACGCTCACACACACCACACACACGCACACACACCACACACACGCACACACACCACACACACCACACACACGCACACACTCCACACACACACACCACACACACCACACGCACACACGCACACCACACACACCACACACACCACACACACCACACACACCACACACACACACGCACACACACCACACACACACCACACACACCCCACACACACCACACACGCTCACACACATCACACACACCACACACACACACACCACACACACACAACACACACGCTCACACACACCACACACACACCACACACACACCACACACACACCACACACACCACACACACCACACACACACCACACACACACGCACACACCACACACACGCTCACACACACCACACACACGCACACACACGCACACACACCACACACACACACACACACCACACACACCACACACACGCACACACACCACACACACACACCACACGCACACACAACACACACGCACACCACACACACCGCACACACCACACACACACCACACACACCACACACACCACACACACACCACACACACCACACACACACACACCACACACGCTCACACGCACCACACACACCACACACACACACCACACACACACGCACACACCACACACACGCACACCACACACACCACACACACCACACACACCACACACACACACACCACACACACCACACACACACGCTCACACACACCACACACACCACACACACACACCACACCACACACACCACACACACCACACACACCACACACACACCACACACACCACACACACGCTCACACACACCACACACACCACACACACACACCACACCACACACACCACACACACCACACACACACACCACACACACCACACACACACCACACACACCACACACACACCACACACACCACACACACACACCACACCACACACACCACACACACCACACACACACCACACACACCACACACACACCACACACACCACACACACACCACACACACCACACACACACACCACACCACACACACCACACACACCACACACACACACCACACACACCACACACACACCACACACACCACACACACACACACGCTCACACACACGCGCACGCCACGCAGAGCCAGTGGTGTGGCCGGCTGCCTCCGCCGAACCTTCGCTGGTGGACTCCATGCGCGACGCGGTGTTCACCGTGTCACCAAACAGGCAGTAGCGCGGCATCTTGGTCCCCACCACGCCCGCCACCACCGAGCCTTGGGGGGGGGGGCACGGAAGGTAAAGGGGGGGCCCCAGAGAGGGAGGTAGTTAACGGTCAGGTTCGCGATTCCGGTTGTCGCTCTGGTGGCGGCGGTTGCGGTTGTTCCGTGGCGAGCGCGTGGCCGTGTCACAGACTCAGGAGGAATCCGATGAGTCTGTGAGGTTCCGGCAAGGGGTTAGGGGTCAGCAAAAGCTGCACCAACGATAAACAATACGGACATCGATATGAGAGCAGCGAGACGGGAGAAAAGCTCAGCGGGTTCCGAAGACGACAATAGGTTTTTGTCCCCTTTGATCTGGCAACAAAACAGCTGTGTTGAGATGTTAAGGAATCATGTGTGCGTTAACCACAATACTTGTGGTCAAAATGCAAACAAAAAACATACTCTGATACGATATGCATTGTCTTTGAAACTGATTGGTCCACACCAGAGACAGCTTTCTTTTGAGCCTCGTCTCAGACGGTGTCAGACCAGAGGTCTAACACCATTCAGCTTCAAAGACAATGCATACATTATAGTTGTTCGTTTGCATTCTGACCACAGGTATTGTGGTCAATGCAGTAACATGATTCCTTGTAAAATGTTTCAGTTTGGTGTTTTCACATCTTAACACAGCTGTTTTGTTGCCAGAAAAAAGGGGGAAAACCTCTTCTCATATTTTGGTACTGGTTAAGGAGGTCCCGTGATAACGGGTTTTCTAATACGCCAATAAATTCTGGCGGTTGTGGATTTGTGCTCGTGGCGACGTTTGTGGCGATTGTGGTGGCGGCCCTGGCCGCGGTTGCGGCCGTGGGGCTTTTGCGGCACCGTCGCGTTCGCGTTTTTGTTCGTTGGCGAGCGGCGGTGACGCTGCGTGTGACGGCGGTGACGCTGCGGCGAGAGAGCCGCCGGCCCCACCGGAGTGAATGCCGGCGCGGATCCGGAGCCGCGTGTGCGGCTGGTGGGGAATGACAAAGGAGCGGCACACGGCCACCAGGTCCAGCGCCAAGTTGGCGATCTCGCTCGCGTGGCGGTTCCCGTTCTCGTGCGGCACCCCCGACACCACCATGTCTGTGGGGGGGGGGGGAGGGTGGCAGGGGGGCGGCGGGCACCGACCGTACCGGCGGCAGGGGAGGGATCGTGAGCACAAAGCCATCGGCAGAAAGATGGTGGTCGCATGCATCGCCCGGCGCTTTGTAGCGTTGGGAAGCCGCCGGGAGCTTGCGAACTGTCGAATCGTCGTCAAGATTGACAAGCGCACTTCTTTGGGACTGCTTTTCGTGTTTAGTTTGTCGACCTTTCCACCCTGGCAACGTGCGGTGCAATAGAAGTTCAAAGCACACGCAGCTAAGATCTCCTGTATGGTCTTCACAGACTTTGGGGGGCAAGTGCTTGTTCGCGAGCAGCACCGACGTATGAAGCCTGGCACGGCACACGAGGGGGTGGGTGGCCAACACCACGCCCGGAATACGCGCTCACACACACACACACCCACACACCCACACACACCCACATACACACACCCCCACACACACCCACACACACACATCCACACACACACACACCCCCACACACACACCCACACACCCACACATCCACACGGATCCATACGCCCCACTGTCCACTCTCCTGAGCCAGGGGTCACGCCTAGCCACGGGTCACGCCTGGCCAGGGGTCACGCCTGGCCAGGGTTCACGCCTAGCCACGGGTCACGCCTAGCTAGGGGTCACGCCTGGCCAGGGGCCACGCCTGGCCAGGGGTCACACCTGGCCAGGGGTCACGCCTAGCCACGGGTCACGCCTAGCTAGGGGTCACACCTGGCCAGGGGTCACACCTGGCCAGGGGTCACGCCTGGCCAGGGGTCACGCCTGGCCATGGGTCACGCCTATCCAGGGGTCACACCTGGCCAGGGGTCACGCCGAGTACTCAGCACCCACGAACGCGACATGGCCACTGCGCTGTGAGAGGGGGGTGGGGGTGGTGTCCTGTGTCGCGTCGCGAGCGCTGGGATGGGAGAGAGTCAGGGTGTGAGTGCGAGTGAGGCCGGGGAGCGTCTCGGGGGGGGGCGGGGGCTCTCGCGTGACACTCACAGGCGTCGCCGATGGTCTCCACCTTGTAGACGTCGTAGCTGTCGATGATGTCGTCGAAGGTGGTGTACAGCTTGTTGAGGAAGTCCACCACCTGGTAGGGCGTGCTGGCACCCGACAGCTGCGTGAAGCCCACGATGTCGCTGGGGCAGAGGAAACGTAGCGCCCGGGGGGGGGGGGGCGGGGGAGGGGGGGGGGCGGCGGGGGAGGGCAGGGGAGGGGGGCCGTGGGGGGGGGGGTCAGAGACGCGTCGGTCCGCTAGCTCACCCCGGGCCCGAGTGATCACCCCGGGCCGGAGTCATCACCCCCAGCCTCACCTGGGCTCACCCAGCCTGCTCCTGGGTGAGCGTGGCCCCACGTGTGCCATGTGTCTGGTGACGCTGCTGCTCTGCGTCGCTGCTCGCTGCGCCGTTGCTCTGTGTTGTTGTTGCTCTGTGTTGTTGTTGCTCTGTGTTGTTGTTGCTCTGTGTTGTTGCTGCTCTGTGTTGTTGTTGCTCTGTGTTGTTGTTGCTCTGTGTTGTTGTTGCTCTGCTTTGTTGCTGCTCTGTGTTGTTGTTGTTGCTCTGTGTTGTTGTTGCTCTGTGTTGTTGTTGCTCTGTGTTGTTGTTGCTCTGTGTTGTTGTTGCTCTGTGTTGTTGTTGCTCTGTGTTGTTGTTGCTCTGCTTTGTTGCTGCTCTGTGTTGTTGTTGTTGCTCTGTGTTGTTGTTGCTCTGTGTTGTTGTTGCTCTGTGTTGTTGTTGCTCTGTGTTGTTGCTGCTCTGTGTTGTTGTTGCTCTGTGTTGTTGTTGCTCTGTGTTGTTGTTGCTCTGCTTTGTTGCTGCTCTGTGTTGTTGTTGTTGTTGCTCTGTGTTGTTGTTGCTCTGTGTTGTTGCTGCTGTGTGTTGTTGTTGCTCTGTGTTGTTGCTGCTCTGTGTTGTTGTTGCTCTGTGTTGTTGTTGCTCTGTGTTGTTGTTGCTCTGTGTTGTTGCTGCTCTGTGTTGTTGTTGCTCTGTGTTGTTGTTGCTCTGTGTTGTTGCTCTGTGTTGTCGCTGCTCTGTGTTGTTGCTCTGTGTTGTTGCTGTGTGTTGTTGCTGCTCTGTGTTGTTGTTGCTCTGTGTTGTTGTTGCTCTGTGTTGTTGCTGCTCTGTGTTGTTGTTGCTCTGTATTGTTGTTGCTCTGTGTTGTTGTTGCTGTGTGTTGTTGCTGCTCTGTGTTGTTGTTGCTCTGTGTTGTTGCTGCTCTGTGTTGTTGTTGCTCTGCTTTGTTGCTGCTCTGTGTTGTTGTTGCTCTGTGTTGTTGTTGCTCTGTGTTGTTGTTGCTCTGTGTTGTTGCTGCTTTGTGTTGTTGCTGCTCTGTGTTGTTGCTGCTCTGTGTTGTTGCTCTGTGTTGCTGCTCTGTGTTGTTGCTGCTCTGTGTTGTTGTTGCTCTGTGTTGTTGCTGCTCTGTGTTGTTGTTGCTCTGCTTTGTTGCTGCTCTGTGTTGTTGTTGCTCTGTGTTGTTGTTGCTCTGTGTTGTTGTTGCTCTGTGTTGTTGCTGCTCTGTGTTGTTGTTGCTCTGTGTTGTTGCTGCTCTGTGTTGTTGTTGCTCTGTGTTGTTGCTGCTCTGTGTTGTTGTTGCTCTGCTTTGTTGTTGCTCTGTGTTGGTGCTCTGTGTTGTTGTTGCTCTGTGTTGTTGTTGCTCTGTGTTGTTGTTGTTCTGTGTTGGTGCTCTGTGTTGTTGTTGCTCTGTGTTGTTGTTGCTCTGTGTTGTTGTTGCTCTGTGTTGTTGCTGCTCTGTGTTGTTGTTGCTCTGTGTTGTTGTTGCTCTGTGTTGTTGCTCTGTGTTGTCGCTGCTTTGTGTTGTTGCTCTGTGTTGTTGCTGTGTGTTGTTGCTGCTCTGTGTTGTTGTTGCTCTGTGTTGTTGTTGCTCTGTGTTGTTGCTGCTCTGTGTTGTTGTTGTTGTTGCTCTGTGTTGTTGTTGCTCTGTGTTGTTGTTGCTGTGTGTTGTTGCTGCTCTGTGTTGTTGTTGCTCTGTGTTGTTGCTGCTCTGTGTTGTTGTTGCTCTGCTTTGTTGCTGCTCTGTGTTGTTGTTGCTCTGTGTTGTTGTTGCTCTGTGTTGTTGTTGCTCTGTGTTGTTGCTGCTCTGTGTTGTTGCTGCTCTGTGTTGTTGCTGCTCTGTGTTGTTGCTCTGTGTTGCTGCTCTGTGTTGTTGCTGCTCTGTGTTGTTGTTGCTCTGTGTTGTTGCTGCTCTGTGTTGTTGTTGCTCTGCTTTGTTGCTGCTCTGTGTTGTTGTTGCTCTGTGTTGTTGTTGCTCTGTGTTGTTGCTGCTCTGTGTTGTTGTTGCTCTGTGTTGTTGCTGCTCTGTGTTGTTGTTGCTCTGTGTTGTTGCTGCTCTGTGTTGTTGTTGCTCTGCTTTGTTGTTGCTCTGTGTTGGTGCTCTGTGTTGTTGTTGCTCTGTGTTGTTGTTGCTCTGTGTTGTTGTTGCTCTGTGTTGGTGCTCTGTGTTGTTGTTGCGCTGTGTTGTTGTTGCTCTGTGTTGGTGCTCTGTGTTGTTGTTGCTCTGTGTTGTTGCTCTGTTGCTCTGTGTTGTTGTTGCTCTGTGTTGTTGCTCTGTTGCTCTGTGTTGTTGTTGCTCTGTGTTGTTGTTGCTCTGTGTTGGTGCTCTGCTGCTCTGTGTTGCTGCTCTGTGTCGCTGCTCCGTGAATCTCGCCACCTGAAGAAGATGGTGGCGCTGGCGTAGCTCTGAGCCTCGGCGACCTTGCCCTGCCGCAGGTCATCGGCAATCTTCCGGGGCAGCATGCCTGGGGGGGGGGGGGGGGGGTGGTGGTGAGGAGGGGTGGTGAGGAGGGGTGGTGAGGAGGGGCGGTGAGGAGGGGCGGTGAGGAGGGGCGGTGAAGAAGGGCGGTGAGAAGGGGCGGTGAGGAGGGGCGGTGAGGAGGTTCGCGCCGTGCGAGGCGAATGAGTTAGAGGTGAGCGGTGAGGGTTGAACGGTGGTCGTTGCGCGGTGAGTGGTGAGCGGTGAGCAGTGGGCGGTGAGCAGTGAGTGAGAGGTGAGCGGTGAGCAGTGGGCGGTGAGCAGTGAGTGGTGAGAGGTGAGCAGTGGGCGGTGAGCGGTGGTCATTGAGAGGTGAGCAGTGGTCGTTGCGCGGTGAGCAGTGGGCGGTGAGCAGCGAGAGGTGAGCGGTGAGAGGTGAGCGGTAGGGGAGGAGTTCACTGTAGAGCAGCCGATCGGTCTTCTGCTTCTCCAGCACCAGGTCCTGAGTCCGCTCGGCCACCACCGACTCCAGGTGCTTGCTGTACCTCTCCATCTACACGCGGAGAGGCGAAGGTCCACCCCCCGCACAGCCTTTCACGGACTGTTGGGTGCAAGTGCCGCGGCTACTGTGGGGGGATTGAGCGGTCGCTCAATAGCCACTAAGTTGAGCAGAAGATCCCCCCTTGCGGTTTGATCTTCCACGACGCTGCCCACGGTCCACCCCCTATACCCGCATCGCCCACTGCGCAAACCATGGCAGCAGCAGCAGCGGCGGATGCGGATGATAGCTGATGATGCACAAATGTAGCGCAGTAGTGCAACGTACAACGAGGCAATGCACCGATCCGCAAGTACGAAGGGGAAATCACGGCGGTGGTCAGTGCCGGATTATCCTCGTAGCACAAGGAGCTACATGTGTAGTAGCTACTACATATGTAGTAGCAGCTACTACTACACATGTAGTAGTAGCTACTACTACATGTGTAGTAGTAGCTACTACCTATGTAGCTACTACTGCACATGTAGTAGTAGCTACTGCACATGTAGTAGTAGCTACTACTACATGTGTAGTAGCTACTACCTATGTAGCTACTACTACATATGTAGCTACTACTACATATACAAATGCTACGGGCCTCGCACTTTTAAGGGCCCCCGCGCTAAACGCTTTCAAGCTATCAATTCCGGTTCGGTGATTCTGCACTTGCTCTATGACTATAGTACTATACCGCCTTCAACTTTTACGAACCACCAGGTGTCTAAGGTTAGCGATTCGTCGTATTATCTGGCTGTATCGTGAATGAAAAAATAAAATTACTTTACTGTGCAAGTAAAAAAATGCGTGTTTTAATATTGATGCTACAGGCCCCGCACTAGCTTAATCCGGCACTGGGCGGCAGCGATGATGGTTATGATGCTGAGACACTATTCCGCTACTCACCAGCATCATCATCATGTCCACGGGGCTCACTTTGTTGGGATTCATCTTGTGTAGCTGCTTCTTGACCTGCTCGAAAGACGGCCTCTGGAGTGGGATCTGTGCCCAGCACTTCTGGATCAGCTGCACGCACACAAGGAGGAGCTCGCCGCCCCGCTTATCCACACGCCACCCCACTCACCCACACAACAACAACCGCCATTCGCCACGAAGTGGCGGTGACGTCACCACGACGCTTGCGCCAGGCCATGTGCACCTTGAGGCCACGTGAAGTGTCGAACGCCCGCCGGCAGGAGGTCACGGGGCAGACCCAGGTGCCACGAGTCGACTGACTGAGATGACCGAGATGACTGGCTGATGCACCACCTGTGCCCCCTACTGTGCCAACTTGCTGTGCTTTAGCCACCCGGCGCTCCGCTCGTTGTTGTGAGCGTCGCTCCTCGGCCCTCTGTTGTTGTTGGAGGGCGACTGCCTCCAACTGCCCAGTAGCATCCTTCACGAGCCTCCTCCACTGAGGCCGATCTTGACACCGCTGGTACCAGTCATCGGCAAGTCCACTCAGCTCCACGTCCTCCTGTACCACGTCACTCCATCTCTTCTCTAGCCCGTGCAGCGCCCGTTTAGCCCCCTCGATCCGGCCGAACAAAAGCTGTTTAGGCATGCGGTAGCTGGGCATTCGGGCTACATGACCCAGCCAACGCAGCCTTGCCTGCCGGAGGAGCTCACCGATGGGACTTTGCCCAGATCTTTCAAGGATTTGTGAGCTCCTCACACAATCCAGCCTGGTTAAACCCAGGATGGATCGTAGGCAGGCCAGCCTAAATGTTTCTAACCGGCGAAGATGTTCCATTAGGGGGGGGTCCACGTTTCGCAAGCATAATGACTGTGGCCGAGAAGACCTGAAGCTTCGTGTGGAGCGACAGACCAGGTACCTTCCACACAGCGTTACGGAACCGATGAAAAGATAATGCCGCTCGACTGATTCGGAGTGAGACCTCTGCTGTTAAACCAGAGCCGGTCATGAGCACACTGCCCAGGTATGGGAAACTCCACTCTCTTCACAACTGCCCTTTCACCGATTGGGAGTTGTGGGGGTGGAGTGTCCGATGATACAATATACCCAGGCAGGTGCTTCGTTTTGGTGGGGCTGATGGTAAGGCCACACCTCTTAGTGGCACATTCCAGTTTCAGCAGCAGCGCCTCCAACTCCTCCTCTGAGTGAGCCGCAATTACCAGGTCGTCGGAATAGATAACGTGGTTGACCAATAGGGAGCCATGCCTTGACCGCACCCGGTTATCGATCAGCGCCCCATTGTATCTGTACAACCCCACTCACCCACGCACCACCCCACTCACCCACACACCACCCCGCTCACCCACACGCCACTCACCCACGCACCACCCCACTCACCCACGCACCACCCCACTCACCCACACACCATTCCACTCACCCACACGCCACCCCACTCACCCACGCACCACCCCACTCACCCACGCACCACCCCACTCACCCACGCACCACCCCACTCACCCACACACCACCCCACTCACCCACACACCACCACACTCACCCACACACCACCCCGCTCACCCACACGCCACCCCACTCACCCACACACCACCCCACTCACCCACACAACAACAACAACCGCCATTCGCCACGAAGTGGCGGTGACGTCACTACGACGTTTGTGCCAGGCCATGTTCACCTTGAGGCCATGTGAAGTGTCGAACGCCCGCCGGCAGGAGGTCACGGGGCAGACCCAGGTGCCACGAGTCGACTGACTGAGATGACCGAGATGACTGGCTGATGCACCACCTGTGCCCCCTACTGTGCCAACTTGCTGTGCTTTATCCACCCGGCGCTCCGCTCGTTGTTGTGAGCGTCGCTCCTCGGCCCTCTGTTGTTGGAGGGCGACTGCCTCCAACTGCCCAGTAGCGTCCATCACGAGCCTCCTCCACTGAGGCCGATCTTGACACCGCTGGTACCAGTCATCGGCAAGTCCACTCAGCTCCACGTCCTCCTGTACCACGTCACTCCATCTCTTCTCTAGCCCGTGCCGCGCCCGTTTAGCCCCCTAGATCCGGCAGAACAAAAGCTGTTTAGGCATGCGGTAGCTGGGCATTCGGGCTACATGACCCAGCCAACGCAGCCTTGCCTGCCGGAGGAGCTCACCGATGGGACTTTGCCCAGATCTTTCAAGGAATTGTGAGCTCCTCACACAATCCAGCCTGGTTAAACCCAGGATGGATCGTAGGCAGGCCAGCCTAAATGTTTCTAACCGGCGAAGATGTTCCATTAGGGGGGGGGGGGGGTCCACGTTTCGCAAGCATAATGACTGTGGCCGAGAAGACCTGAAGCTTCGTGTGGAGCGACAGACCAGGTACCTTCCACACAGCGTTACGCAACCGATGAAAAGATAATGCCGCTCGACTGATTCGGAGTGAGACCTCTGCTGTTAAACCAGAGCCGGTCATGAGCACACTGCCCAGGTATGGGAAACTCCACTCTCTTCACAACTGCCCCTTCACCGATTGGGAGTTGTGGGGGTGGAGTGTCCGATGATACAATATACCCAGGCAGGTGCTTCGTTTTGGTGGGGCTGATGGTAAGGCCACACCTCTTAGTGGCACATTCCAGTTTCAGCAGCAGCGCCTCCAACTCCTCCTCTGAGTGAGCCGCAATTACCAGGTCGTCGGAATAGATAACGTGGTTGACCAATAGGGAGCCATGCCTTGACCGCACTCGGTTATCGATCAGCGCCCCATTGTATCTGTACAACCCCACTCACCCACACACCACCCCACTCACCCACACACCATTCCACTCACCCACACGCCACCCCACTCACCCACGCACCACCCCACTCACCCACACACCACCCCGCTCACCCACACACCACCTCACTCACCCACACACCACCCCGCTCACCCACACACCACCTCACTCACCCACACACCACCCCGCTCACCCACACACCACTCCACTCACCCACACACCACCCCACTCACCCACACACCACCCCGCTCACCCACACACCACCTCACTCACCCACACACCACCCCGCTCACCCACACACCACCCCGCTCACCCACACACCACCCCGCTCACCCACACACCACCTCACTCACCCACACGCCGCCCCGCTCACCCAAACGCCACCCCACTCACCCACACAACACCCCGCTCACCCACACACCACCCCGCTCACCCACACACCACCCCGCTCACCCACACACCACGTCACTCACCCACACGCCGCCCCGCTCACCCAAACGCCACCCCACTCACCCACACACCACCCCGCTCACCCGCTCACCCACACACCACCTCACTCACCCACACACCACCCCGCTCACCCACACACCACCCCGCTCACCCACACACCACCCCGCTCACCCACACACCACCTCACTCACCCACACGCCGCCCCGCTCACCCAAACGCCACCCCACTCACCCACACGCCACTCACCCACACACCACCCCGCTCACCCACACACCACCTCACTCACCCACACACCACCCCGCTCACCCACACCACCTCACTCACCCACACACCACCCTGCTCACCCACACACCACCTCACTCACCCACACACCACCCCGCTCACCCACACCACCTCACTCACCCACACACCACCTCACTCACCCACACACCACCTCACTCACCCACACACCACCTCACTCACTCACCCACACACCAACTCACTCACCCACACACCACCCCGCTCACCCACACACCACCTCACTCACCCACACACCACCCCACTCACCCACGCACCACCCCACTCACCCACGCACCACCCCACTCACCCACACACCACCCCACTCACCCACACACCACCCTGCTCACCCACACACCACCTCACTCACCCACACACCACCCCGCTCACCCACACCACCTCACTCACCCACACACCACCTCACTCACCCACACGCCACCCCGCTCACCCACACACCACCTCACTCACACGCCACCCTGCTCACCCACACACCACCCCTACCTCGCAGTACTCGGTAGGACTAGGACAGTTGGTGTCGGTTTTGCCCGAGAACTGCGGCAGGCTGGGACGCCACGCCGAGTCCACGTTATTCACGTCCATGTCTGGCTGCGCTCACACAGAAGCACGAAGACAAAGATCCCCCGTGTAGCCTGTAACAGACTGTTGGGGCAAGTGCTGTTAGCGAGCAACTATGAAGGCCGGAACGGCACATGAGGGGGTGGGTGACCGACACCGCGCCCGGCCGCCTTTGTCTCCCCGGTGGCGATGTTTACACACCGCACCAGGTACTAATTTGAGGCTGAGTCGACCTCGGGGAGGCCCAGGACCGGTTCAGATAATCGTCACTGTGGTGTTGGTCGTGAGCGGGAATCAAACTCGGGTCGCCGGGTTCGTAGCGCTAACCGCTGCACCACCGCTCCCTACACAGAAGAACGCACACACACACGGACACATACACAGCCAAAGATAAAGGTCCCCCCTGTAGCCAAGTGCTGTGAGCGAGCGCCTATCAAGGTCGGCATGGTGGCGTGGCTTGCACTATGCCCAGCCGCCTTTGTCTCCCCAGTGGCGCTGTTTAATCACAGCACCAGATTCTCGTTTGAGGCTGAATCGACCTAGGGGAGGCCTAAGTCTGGAGGGGTGGTGGGGTGATGGAAGGTTGGGGGGGGTGAAGGGGGAAGTGTAAAGGGGGGATCGGGGGGGTCGGGGGGGGTCGGGGGAGGGGGGGATCGGGGGGGAAGGGGGGATCGGGAGGGGAGGGGGGATCGGGGGAGGGGGGGGATCGGGGGAGGGGGGGGATCGGGGGAGGGGGGGGGATCGGGGGAGGGGGGGATCGGGGGAGGGGGGGGGAATCGGGGGAGGGGGGATGGGGGGATCGGGGGGGGATCGTGGGGGGGGATCGGGGGGGGAATCGTGGGGGGGGAATCGTGGGGGGGGGGATCGGGGGGGGTCGGGGGGGGATCGGGGGAGGATCGGGGGGGGATCGGGGGGGGGGATCGGGGGAGGGGGATCGGGGGGGGGATCGGGGGAGGGGGGATCGGGGGGGGCGATCGGGGGGGGGATCGGGGGGGGATCGGGGGGGGATCGGGGGGGAGATCGGGGGGGGGGATCGGGGGGGGGTCGGGGGAGGGGGGGATCGGGGGGGGATCGGGGGGGGGTCGGGGGAGGGGGGGATCGGGGGGGGATCGGGGGGGGATCGGGGGAGGGGGGGATCGAGGGGGGGGGGTCTCACCGCCGTGGGTTCGCTCCGTGTGGCGATCTCCACCAGGATCACTCCGAAACTGCGAGACACGGGGTGAGCAGCGCGGTGAGCAACTCGGTGAGTGTGCGAGCAACGTGGCCATGGGGGGCGGTGAGCGCACGTCACCTGTAGACGTCCACGGCCGGCGTGAGTTCGCCGTGTCGCAGGAGGCGTCTCTCGGGAGCCATGTAGATGCTTGCCAGGCCCTGCTGGTGCTGCTGCCGCTGCTTCACGGCCTCCTCCTCTGGCCTGTCCTGTGTGCGGAACACCTCCAGCCCATAATCTACAAAGACAAAGGTCCACCCGTGGAGCAGCCTGTAACAGACTGTAGGGGCAAGCGCTGTTAGCGAGCAGCACCTATGAAGGCCGGCACGGCACACGAGGGGGTGGGGTGGCCAGCACCACGCCCGGCCGCCTTTGTCTCCCCAGTGGTCGATGTTTTACACATCGCACCGGGTACTCATTTGAGGCTGGGTCGACCTAGGCGAGCCGCAGGACCGGTTCGGATATTCGTCACCGATGGTTGGCCGTGAGTGGGAATCGAACTCGGGTTGCTGGGTTCCATGAGACACACAACAGGTAGACACGAAAGACAAAGATCCCCCGCGTAGGCTTAGCAGACAGTTGGGGCAAGTGCTCTTGGCGAGCAGCACCTATGAAGGCTGGAGCAGCACACGAGGGGGTGGGAGGACACCACTACTTCCGACCGCCTTTGTATCCCCTGTGGCGATGTCTACACACCGCACCAGGTACTCATTTGAGGCTGAGTCGACCTAGGGGAGGCTCAGGGCCGGTTAGAATATTCGCCACTGTTATTGGTCACAAAGGCAAAGTTTCCCCGTAGAGCCTTCACAGACTATTTGGGCAAGTGCTCTTAGCGAGCACACACACCGACCCTCACCCCCCTCACCAGGGACCCTCACCCCCCTCACCCGGGACGCTCACCCCCCTCACCCGGGACGCTCACCCCCTCACCCGGGACGCTCACCCCCCTCACCCGGGACGCTCACCCCCCTCACCAGGGACCCTCACCCCCCTCACCCGGGACGCTCACCCCCCTCACCCCCCTCACCCGGGACGCTCACCCCCCTCACCGGCGATCTTACAGACCCAGCGGTCGTCGACGAGGCAATTTGTGGGCTTGAGGCGGCCGTGGACGAGGCGGTGCTGATGCAGATAGGACATCCCTCGCACGATGTCCACCGCAAACGACAGCCTTCACCAGTAGCAATATCACAACCACCGTCACCACCATTACCACGGTCACCACCATTACCAACATCAGTACCATCACCACCACCACCACCATCGCCACCATTACCAACATCACCACCACCATGGCCACCATCACCATTATCAACATCACCATCATCACCACCATTACCATCGTCTACATCGCCATTACCAACATCACCATCGCCACCATCACCATACCAACATCACCATTACCAACATCACCACCACCATTGCCACCATGATGTTAAGGACCCATGTGATGTTGAGGGACCTTGTGATGTTGAGGAACCCTGTGATGTTGAAGAACCCTGTGATGTTGAAGAACCCTGTGATGTTGAGAAACCCTGTGATGTTGAAGAACCCTGTGATGTTGAAGAACCCTGTGATGTTGAGAAACCCTGTGATGTTGAGAAACCCTGTGATGTTGAGGAACCCTGTGATGTTGAAGAACCCTGTGATGTTGAGAAACCCTGTGATGTTGAGAAACCCTGTGATGTTGAGGAACCCTGTGATGTTGAGGAACCATGTGATGTTGAGAAACCCTGTGATGTTGAGAAACCCTGTGATGTTGAGGAACCCTGTGATGTTGAAGAACCCTGTGATGTTGAGAAACCCTGTGATGTTGAGAAACCCTGTGATGTTGAGGAACCCTGTGATGTTGAGGAACCATGTGATGTTGAGAAACCCTGTGATGTTGAGAAACCCTGTGATGTTGGGGAACCCTGTGATGTTGAGAAACCCTGTGATGTTGAGAAACCCTGTGATGTTGAGAAACCCTGTGATGTTGAGGAACCCTGTGATGTTGAGGAACCATGTGATGTTGAGAAACCCTGTGATGTTGAGAAACCCTGTGATGTTGGGGAACCCTGTGATGTTGAGAAACCCTGTGATGTTGGGGAACCCTGTGATGTTGAGGAACCTTGTGATGTTGAAGAACCCTGTGATGTTGAGGAACCCTGTGATGTTGAGGAACCCTGTGATATTGAGGACCTGTTGATGTTGAGCAACCCTGTGAGGTTCAGGACCCCACGACGATATCGAGAAGCTCGTGGGCACCTGAATCCCCAGTTGAGCGGGATCTCGTCGTTGAGAAGGACGTCGCGCAGGCTTCCCTTGGGGCAGAACTCGGTGAGCAGGGCCACGCTGCCCTCCTCCACGACGGCACCCACGAAGCGGCACAGGTTCGGGTGCTCCAGCTCCCTGGGGCGACGGTTCGGGGGTCGGGGATCGAGCGGGAGTCACGGCGCTCGGTGAGGGTCGCGTAGACTCCCTCCGCCACCAACTGACACAGCCAACTGGTAACGGTTGTCACGTGAACGAAACGTGACAATTCGTCACTAGTACAGCACACCGGCATGAGAGCCAAGCCCCTCGTGGCCGCCGGGGCCCACCGAAAACCGTACGGCCACGGCGGTGCCGGAGCGTTTAGCCAGGAGGCGGCGGAGCATGCCGAGCCGTTTGACACCGCGGGGAACGTCCGCTTGACACAGGGAGGGCCTGGGCCACTCGCCGACCGCACCACGAGACCGCCCGGGGCAACCGCGGGGAGCTGGCGCGGCCGCACGACCGCACGACAAGCACACAGAGGGCCGACGCAGCCACACAGACTCGCGCAAAGACAAAGATCTTCCGCCCCACCCCCCCCGTGTAACCTTAACAGACTGTTGGGGCAAGTGATGTGAGCCAGGCCGGGACGGTAACACAGGGGGGGGGGGGGTGGTGGGTGGTGGGTGACCAGCACCACCACCCGAACGTCTTTGTCTTCCCCCAGTGGCGACGTTTACTGCACACCGCACTCAAGGGCTCATAGCCGCACACAATCACGGTGAGCTGGGCAGGTCCCCACCTGATTTCCTTGACCTCGCTGCGGATGGTCTTGGTGAGGCTTAGCGTCTTCTTGTTGATTCTCTTCATGGCCACGGTGTTGCCCTGGCTGCGAGGAGAGACACGCGCTGAGGTGGTGAGCACACCGCTCCGTGGGGTGTGTGCGTGTGTGTAGTGTGCGGTGTGTAGCGCAGTGTGTCGTGCGGTGTGTAGTGTGCGGTACGTGCGTAGTGCGGTCTGTCGTGTGTGGCAAGTGTGCGGTGTGTAGTGTGGTGTGCGGTGTGTAGTGCGGTGTTTAGTGCGGTGTGCGGCGTGTAGTGCGGTGTGTAGTGCGGTGTGCGGTGTGTGTAGTGCGGTGTGTAGTGCGGTGTGCGGTGTGTAGTGCGGTGTGCGGTGTGTGTAGTGCAGTGTGCGGTGCGGCGTGCGGTGCTGTACTAGATGACGCCGAGAGTGATGCCGTGGCTCGGCACCACCGCGGATTGGTTGTAGCCGGACCCGGTGCTCTGCACGTCGGTCATGTGACTGGCAGTGGTGTCGCTCGGCGGCGGTGGCTGCCGCATGCTGGCGAGGCTGCCCTCGGGACCGCGCTGCCTGTAGTCTGTGCACACACAAAAAGATCCCCCCCCCCCCCGTGTAGCCTTAACAGACGGTTGGGGCAAGCGCTGTTAGCGAGCAGCATCTATGAAGGCCGGCACGGCGCATGGGGGGAGTGGGTGGCCAGCGACACGCCCGGCCGCCTTTGTCTCCCCCCAATGGAGATGTTTACTACACACCGCACCGGGTACTCATTTGAGGCTGAGTCGACCTAAGGGAGGCCCAGGACCGGTTCAGATAATCGTCACTGGGCGTTGGCCGTGAGCGCGGATCGAACTCGGGTGGCCGGGTTCGTAGCGCAGCGTAGCGCTAACCGCTACACCACCGCTCCCCGCATTGACGTGTACACACGCACGCACGTGTGTACACAACAACGACAGCCGCCATTAAGTGGCGGTGACGTCACAACAGCGTCTGCGCCAGGCTATGTGCACCCCGAGGCCACGTGAGGTGCCGAAGGCTCGCTCCGAGCAGTTACCGGGGGTCAGACCCAGGTGCTGTGGGTTGACCGAGATGGCTGTGCCCCCGCTGGGACAAGGCACAGCGGGGGGGGGGGGGGGGGGGGGGTGTGTGGACGCACCCATCTTGATGTCTTTGGGGCTGACGATCCAGCTCTCGTCCCAGAAGAGCTTGTGCTTCTGATACTCAAACCACTGGGAACACACGGGGTGGGGGGGTCGTCCGGACGTTAACCGTGGCAGCGAGCGGGAGGACGAGCGTGGGCGGTGAGCATAGTGGTGAGCGTGGGCGGTGAGCGTGGGCGGTGAGCGTGGGCGGTGAGCGTGGGCGGTGAGCGTGGGCGGTGAGCGTGGGCGGTGAGCGTGGGCGGTGAGCGTGGGCGGTGAGCGTGGGCGGTGAGCGTGGGCGGTGAGCGTGGGCGGTGAGCGTGGGCGGTGAGCGTGGGCGGTGAGCGTGGGCGGTGAGCGTGGGCGGTGAGCGTGGGCGGTGAGCGTGGGCGGTGAGCGTGGGCGGTGAGCGTGGGCGGTGAGCGTGGGCGGTGAGCGTGGGCGGTGAGCGTGGGCGGTGAGCGTGGGCGGTGAGCGTGGGCGGTGAGCGTGGGCGGTGAGCGTGGGCGGTGAGCGTGGGCGGTGAGCGTGGGCGGTGAGCGTGGGCGGTGAGCGTGGGCGGTGAGCGTGGGCGGTGAGCGTGGGCGGTGAGCGTGGGCGGTGAGCGTGGGCGGTGAGCGTGGGCGGTGAGCGTGGGCGGTGAGCGTGGGCGGTGAGCGTGGGCGGTGAGCGTGGGCGGTGAGCGTGGGCGGTGAGCGTGGGCGGTGAGCGTGGGCGGTGAGCGTGGGCGGTGAGCGTGGGCGGTGAGCGTGGGCGGTGAGCGTGGGCGGTGAGCGTGGGCGGTGAGCGTGGGCGGTGAGCGTGGGCGGTGAGCGTGGGCGGTGAGCGTGGGCGGTGAGCGTGGGCGGTGAGCGTGGGCGGTGAGCGTGGGCGGTGAGCGTGGGCGGTGAGCGTGGGCGGTGAGCGTGGGCGGTGAGCGTGGGCGGTGAGCGTGGGCGGTGAGCGTGGGCGGTGAGCGTGGGCGGTGAGCGTGGGCGGTGAGCGTGGGCGGTGAGCGTGGGCGGTGAGCGTGGGCGGTGAGCGTGGGCGGTGAGCGTGGGCGGTGAGCGTGGGCGGTGAGCGTGGGCGGTGAGCGTGGGCGGTGAGCGTGGGCGGTGAGCGTGGGCGGTGAGCGTGGGCGGTGAGCGTGGGCGGTGAGCGTGGGCGGTGAGCGTGGGCGGTGAGCGTGGGCGGTGAGCGTGGGCGGTGAGCGTGGGCGGTGAGCGTGGGCGGTGAGCGTGGGCGGTGAGCGTGGGCGGTGAGCGTGGGCGGTGAGCGTGGGCGGTGAGCGTGGGCGGTGAGCGTGGGCGGTGAGCGTGGGCGGTGAGCGTGGGCGGTGAGCGTGGGCGGTGAGCGTGGGCGGTGAGCGTGGGCGGTGAGCGTGGGCGGTGAGCGTGGGCGGTGAGCGTGGGCGGTGAGCGTGGGCGGTGAGCGTGGGCGGTGAGCGTGGGCGGTGAGCGTGGGCGGTGAGCGTGGGCGGTGAGCGTGGGCGGTGAGCGTGGGCGGTGAGCGTGGGCGGTGAGCGTGGGCGGTGAGCGTGGGCGGTGAGCGTGGGCGGTGAGCGTGGGCGGTGAGCGTGGGCGGTGAGCGTGGGCGGTGAGCGTGGGCGGTGAGCGTGGGCGGTGAGCGTGGGCGGTGAGCGTGGGCGGTGAGCGTGGGCGGTGAGCGTGGGCGGTGAGCGTGGG
Organism: Petromyzon marinus; assembly: GCF_048934315.1. Taxonomy (NCBI): domain Eukaryota; kingdom Metazoa; phylum Chordata; class Hyperoartia; order Petromyzontiformes; family Petromyzontidae; genus Petromyzon; species Petromyzon marinus. Next base: position 2,087,277 of record NC_133667.1, read on the forward strand.
CGGTGAGCGTGGGCGGTGAGCGTGGGCGGTGAGCGTGGGCGGTGAGCGTGGGCGGTGAGCGTGGGCGGTGAGCGTGGGCGGTGAGCGTGGGCGGTGAGCGTGGGCGGTGAGCGTGGGCGGTGAGCGTGGGCGGTGAGCGTGGGCGGTGAGCGTGGGCGGTGAGCGTGGGCGGTGAGCGTGGGCGGTGAGCGTGGGCGGTGAGCGTGGGCGGTGAGCGTGGGCGGTGAGCGTGGGCGGTGAGCGTGGGCGGTGAGCGTGGGCGGTGAGCGTGGGCGGTGAGCGTGGGCGGTGAGCGTGGGCGGTGAGCGTGGGCGGTGAGCGTGGGCGGTGAGCGTGGGCGGTGAGCGTGGGCGGTGAGCGTGGGCGGTGAGCGTGGGCGGTGAGCGTGGGCGGTGAGCGTGGGCGGTGAGCGTGGGCGGTGAGCGTGGGCGGTGAGCGTGGGCGGTGAGCGTGGGCGGTGAGCGTGGGCGGTGAGCGTGGGCGGTGAGCGTGGGCGGTGAGCGTGGGCGGTGAGCGTGGGCGGTGAGCGTGGGCGGTGAGCGTGGGCGGTGAGCGTGGGCGGTGAGCGTGGGCGGTGAGCGTGGGCGGTGAGCGTGGGCGGTGAGCGTGGGCGGTGAGCGTGGGCGGTGAGCGTGGGCGGTGAGCGTGGGCGGTGAGCGTGGGCGGTGAGCGTGGGCGGTGAGCGTGGGCGGTGAGCGTGGGCGGTGAGCGTGGGCGGTGAGCGTGGGCGGTGAGCGTGGGCGGTGAGCGTGGGCGGTGAGCGTGGGCGGTGAGCGTGGGCGGTGAGCGTGGGCGGTGAGCGTGGGCGGTGAGCGTGGGCGGTGAGCGTGGGCGGTGAGCGTGGGCGGTGAGCGTGGGCGGTGAGCGTGGGCGGTGAGCGTGGGCGGTGAGCGTGGGCGGTGAGCGTGGGCGGTGAGCGTGGGCGGTGAGCGTGGGCGGTGAGCGTGGGCGGTGAGCGTGGGCGGTGAGCGTGGGCGGTGAGCGTGGGCGGTGAGCGTGGGCGGTGAGCGTGGGCGGTGAGCGTGGGCGGTGAGCGTGGGCGGTGAGCGTGGGCGGTGAGCGTGGGCGGTGAGCGTGGGCGGTGAGCGTGGGCGGTGAGCGTGGGCGGTGAGCGTGGGCGGTGAGCGTGGGCGGTGAGCGTGGGCGGTGAGCGTGGGCGGTGAGCGTGGGCGGTGAGCGTGGGCGGTGAGCGTGGGCGGTGAGCGTGGGCGGTGAGCGTGGGCGGTGAGCGTGGGCGGTGAGCGTGGGCGGTGAGCGTGGGCGGTGAGCGTGGGCGGTGAGCGTGGGCGGTGAGCGTGGGCGGTGAGCGTGGGCGGTGAGCGTGGGCGGTGAGCGTGGGCGGTGAGCGTGGGCGGTGAGCGTGGGCGGTGAGCGTGGGCGGTGAGCGTGGGCGGTGAGCGTGGGCGGTGAGCGTGGGCGGTGAGCGTGGGCGGTGAGCGTGGGCGGTGAGCGTGGGCGGTGAGCGTGGGCGGTGAGCGTGGGCGGTGAGCGTGGGCGGTGAGCGTGGGCGGTGAGCGTGGGCGGTGAGCGTGGGCGGTGAGCGTGGGCGGTGAGCGTGGGCGGTGAGCGTGGGCGGTGAGCGTGGGCGGTGAGCGTGGGCGGTGAGCGTGGGCGGTGAGCGTGGGCGGTGAGCGTGGGCGGTGAGCGTGGGCGGTGAGCGTGGGCGGTGAGCGTGGGCGGTGAGCGTGGGCGGTGAGCGTGGGCGGTGAGCGTGGGCGGTGAGCGTGGGCGGTGAGCGTGGGCGGTGAGCGTGGGCGGTGAGCGTGGGCGGTGAGCGTGGGCGGTGAGCGTGGGCGGTGAGCGTGGGCGGTGAGCGACGCTACCAGCAGGGTGAAGACGAGCATGCTGAAGAAGAGGGAGATGGGCAGGCCGATGGCCACCTTGATGGGGGTGGACATGGGGCAGTCCCCGCAGTCGGCGGGGCAGGTGGAGCACGTCTCGTCCTGCCCGCAGACGCCGTCACCGCACACTGCCAGGGACACATCACGCGGTGACGGGCACCGGCTTAGCCCCGGCACCGGTTCTACCTTGGCACTGGCAGAGTCTACGCTCACCCCAGGGCAGATTCCCTCACGGGAGAGAGATGCAAGCAGCGGAGAGGAGATGCCTCGCCCAAGGCCCCAATGCCTACGGTCCCCAGGGGCTTCTCAGGGCAGGGCCTGAGGCTGAGAAGCTTTGGGCTAAATTCGTGGGGCTGTGATATTTGATGGCGGTAACAATCACATCTCGGGGGGGGGGGGGGGGGGAGGCGCTATCGGGGGTCAGGTCGGGGTCACGTTGGGGTCACGTCGGAGTCGCGTCGGGGTCACATCGGGGTCACGTCGGTGTCGCATCGGGGTCGCGTCGGGGTCACATCGGGGTCACGTCGGAGTCGCGTCGGGGTCGCGTCGGAGTCGCGTCAGGGTCGCGGCGGTGTCACATCGGGGTCGCGTAGGGGTCACCTGTGGCGGGCAGCACGGTGGTCGTGGCCTCGAGTGCCGCCTGCATGTGCCCTACGCGGATGTGCGCGATGAGCGACGTCACACCGACGTGCACCAGCGTCACCTGCGGGGCCGAGCGGCACGGTGTCAGTAACGAGCAGCAGCGGTTCAGAGCACTGTGCAGCCACACCGGAGGCCCGAGTTTGATTCCCGCTCAAGGTCAACATCGGCGACGAAGACCTGAGCCGGCTTTGAGCCTTCCACTTTATTTTAATTAAAGAAACGGAATTCAGGGTGTTTTCTCTGGTAGATATCGACAAAAAAATAAATGCCAAAGATTTAGAGTCTGAAGGGGGGGGGGCAGGTGGAGATGGTGGGGGGGGGGGGCGATCGCCTCCATCATCCCTCCTGCCCCTTGCAACTGCCATTGTTCTGGGTCCCTCAGATCACTCTTACAAATTTGACTATTTTAACCCCTCGAGTTTTCCCGTGGTCGAACGAAATGAACTAAAACTCACCGAGGTCAACTCAGCCTCGAACGAGTGCCTGGTGCGGTGTGTAAAAACATTGCCACTGGGGCGGTTGTGGGTGCAGGCCACACCACCCCCTCGTGTCCCATGCTCGCCTTAATAGATCAACCGCTAACAGCACGTGCCCCAACAGGCAGTGTAGGCTATATGAGAGAATTTTGTCTGTGTGTGTGGGAGTGGAGGGAGCCACTATGGGGAGCGGTGGTGTAGCGGTTTTCACGCTGCGCTACGAACCCGGCGACCCGAGTTCGATTCCCGCTCACGGTCAACACCATGGACGATGATCTGAACCGGTCTTGGGCCTCCACCCAAGGTCGCCTAAAATAAGTAGCTGGTGCGGTGTGTAACCATCGCTACTTAGGTAGACAAAGGCGGCACGGTGTGGTGCTGGCGATCCACCCCCTCGTGTGCCACAGTGCCGGTCTTCATAGGTGCTGTTACTCGCGAACAGCACTTGCTCCAACAGTCTGTTACAGGCTACACGGGTAAAGCCACTCCTTGCCTTGCCGGTCCAGTTCCTCTGGCTCATGGTGCCGGACGAGGAGAGGGTGTGCGTGAAGATCTGCCCATCATCAGGGATCCACGGGCCGCAGATGCCTCCTTTATTCTGCACAAGCCCACAGCGGCACGTGTCCCGCACACAGGGTCACCATCATCATAATCACCACCATCACCAACATCAAATAAGAATAGGCTTTACCCTTCCCGGAAATTAAACGGGAGTTGTTAAGATGTTGCAAGGAATCAAGTTACTGCATTAACCAACCACGGTACTTGTGGTGAACATGCAAACAAAACACACGCTCTGATGATTTTATATGATGCATTGTCTTTGAAACTGATTGGCCTACACCAGAGCCTTCTTTATGGCCCAGTCTCACCAGTGTCAGACCAGAGAACGCCAAAAGGCGAACAGTACACAGACCATGCACGTATCAGAGCATTTGCAGCTCGGGGTTAGCAAGAAGGTTCCATGATTAGCACAGTCAACACAACCGCCACCACCAACATCAACAACCACTCATATTCTTGGTTCTTTCGGTAAAGTCACGTGACTTTACCGAACGTGACTTTACCGAAAGAACCAAGAATATTAATCCCTGCAGTCACGAAAGCTTTAAATCAAAATCAACAACCACTGTCAACACAACCACCACCATCACTAACTCCTTCAACGCCACCAAATCATGGCCTCAACGCAGGGTGGGGGGGAGGGTGGGGGGGTGTGGCTGCTACCTTTGCCACCGCAGACCCAAAACCGGGGCCGTAAATTCTCAGTCAAGCACGAGGTCTCTCGTCGGGGTCCGTGCACTTTACCCCCACAGAGTTCAACAATTACCGGTAGCTGATGTCGGGTACGAAGCAATTCATTACACCCCGAAAACAGATGCCAATTTTCCGGTCAGGTGGCAAACCCTGGCTGGGGCACAGCTAGACTAGCTTAGGCTAGGCTGCAGCAGGCCAGGTGAGGCTTGGCCTGGGCTAGTCAAGGTCAGGCTTGGTTCATTTGAGCTGGGCTGGGGTCAGGGTGAGCCCCGTGGCGAGTCTGTTGCTGCGTGTGGGTTGAGCCCAAGTGAGTCTGGGCTGGGTGAGTCTGGGTTGAGTCGGTGACAACCAAAACTCACCCTTCCTGAGGCCCCTTCCCTTGCCTCCCCCCCCCCGTGACCCCTTCGCACCCCCATGATGTGCACCCCCCCCCACCACCCCCCGAGGAGGCCCCCTGTCTGACCATGAAGGACAAGGGGCACGAGTGGATGTTGGCGTGGTGGATGCAGCAGTTGTCCTCGTTGGCGTCGTTCCAGTTGGAGGGGCACTCCTGGTCGCAGAACTTCATCGCCTCGCTCACGTTGTTGCTGCGAGACACGCGACGACGTGGCGGCGGTGACGGTGCTGCAGGTGGTGGCGGTGGAGACGGTGACGGTCGTGTCGATACTGGTGGTGTAGGTGACGGTGGTGGAGGTGACGGTGGTTGGAGGTTGACGGTGGTGGAGGTGTTGATGGTGGAGATGACGGTGGTGGAGGTGATGATGGTGGAGGTGACGGTGGTGGAGGTGACGGTGGTTGGAAGTTGACGGTGGTGGAGGTGTTGATGGTGGAGGTGACGGTGGTGGAGGTGATGATGGTGGAGGTGACGGTGGTGGAGGTGACGGTGGTTGGAGGTGACGGTGGTGGAGGTGATGATGGTGGAGGTGACGGTGGTGTTCGTGATGATGGTGGAGGTGACGGTGGTGGAGGTGACGGTGGTTGGAGGTGACGGTGGTGGAGGTGATGATGGTGGAGGTGACGGTGTGGAGGTGATGATGGTGGAGGTGACGGTGGTGGAGGTGACGGTGGTTGGAGGTGACGGTGGTGGAGGTGACGATGGTGGAGGTGACGGTGGTGGAGGTGACGGTGGTTGGAGGTGACGGTGGTGGAGGTGATGATGGTGGAGGTGATGGTGGTGGAGGTGATGATGGTGGAGGTGAAGGTGGTGGAGGTGACGGTGGAGATGGTGATGGTTGTGTCAATTCTGGTGGTGTAGGTGACGGTGGTGGAGGTGATGATGGTGGAGGTGATGGTGGTGGAGGTGGCGGTGGTCGAAGTGTATAGGCGCTGGTGGTGTAGGTGTAGATGCTGCTGGTGCACATTCTGGTGGCGTAGGTGACAATGGAGGAGGTGATGATGGTGTAGGTGATGGTTTTGGTGATGGAGGTGTAGGTGATTGTTTAGGTGATGGAGGTGTAGGTGATGGTTACACTTTTTTCGCACTAAAGAGTAGCCAACCGTGCTGTAATGGTGTAAGTGATGTTGGTGTAAGTGATGGTGGCGTAGGTGATGATGTGGGGAGCGGTAGTGTAGCGGGTTAGCGACGCTGCGCTACGAACCCAGCGACCCAAGTTAGATTTCTGCTCACGGCCACCAACACCAGTGACGATGATCTGAACCAGCCCTGGGCCTCCCCTAGGTCGACCCAGCCTCGAATGAGTAACCCTGGTGCGCTGTGTGAACATCATCGCCACTGGGGGAGACAAAGGCGGCTGGGCGTGGTGCTGGCCACCCACCCCCTTGTGTACCGTTCAGGCCTTTATAGGTGCAATGGTAACAGCACTTGCCCCTACAGTCTGTTCAGGCTACACGGGGGATCTTTGACTTTTTTTGGTGGTGGTGGTGGGTTGCTCAGGTGACCTCCTCCTCCTCCTCACCTAATGCGCAGGATGTGGTTCCGCACCGCGTAGTCGTAGAAGTCCGGCGAGGCTGTGACGAGGTAGGTCACCTCGAACTCGTGTCCACTCGCCACGCGCAGCGGTGGCCTCTTCAGCCACGCCATCTCCAGGCCTGACGACGCCACCGCCACCAACAACAACAACAATGACGACGGCAGCCATTCGCCACTCAAGTGGCGGTGAGGTCACCGGGGCGCTTGTGCCGGGCCACGTGGTACTTCCAGCGCCACGTGGAAGCGCCGAACGCGTCGAACGCTTCCACGTGGTAAAGAACCCCCCCCGTGTAGCCTCTAACAGACTGTTGGGGCTAAGTGCTGCTAGCAAGCAGCAGCGCCTATGAAGGCCGGCACTGTGGCACACGACGGGGTGAGGTGGCCAGCACCGCGCCACGCCCGCCTTTGTCTCTCCCCAGTAGCGATGTTTACTACACACCGCACCAGGTACTAATTTTGAGGCTGAGTCGACTTAGGGGAGGCTCAGGACCGATTGAGATCATCATCACCACTGTTGGCCGTGAGCGGAAATCGACGCACTGCGCCCAAAGCTCTCCCCACACACTCTTCACCATCCTCTCCACACGCACAATCGTATCCACACAAAGTACTCTCTCTCTCTCTCAGACACAGCCATGCACACGCAGCCTGTAGAGGTGAGTGTAGAGGTGACATGTTGTATCTCTAGGTGAGTGTAGAGGTGAGTGCAGAGGCGTCGAGGTGGGCGCAGAGGGGACTGGTGTACTATTTGTAGGGCGTGTAAGGGGTTTAGGGCGAGCGAGTCGCGGGCGCCCTCGCCTCCGCAGTCGATCATGTTGAACTCATTGGGCTGTGCCAGCGGCCAGCAGTCGTACTCGAGGTTGTCGAGGTCGTGCCACGCGGCCGCTACTCGGGCCCACAGCAGCAGCAGCAGCGGCAGCGCCTGCAAGGGGTCAAGGGCGGGGCAGGGGTCAAACCCCAGGCCTCGGTGCAGTGCAAGGCCGTAATCTCCATATATATAAAAGGCAAAGTTGTGAATATGTTAGTTTAGTTCCATAGTTTATTTATTTTGTATAGCCCTGTGAGCCATTCGGCTCTTGAATCGGGTGCAACCGCAACAAACAAAAACATGAACAAGAAAACATCTTAAAGTGACTATGTGTGACTGTGCAAACAGAAAATCCAGGAAAAAAACATAAAAATATTCCTCAAATAGCACCGTACACCAACGCTGTGTGCAAAAATCTCAGTGGGATGCAAGTCAAATAACAACAACAACCACAAGACAATTAAGATTAAGGCCATCAGTCTAACTGCGTACTACAATAAACAAAAATATGGCTAAAACAAAAAAACACATTTTCGAAATCACCAAAATAAAAGCCATAAATGCAATGTAACAGTGATCATAGGGACTGTGACCGAATTTTTAACAATAAACTACGTAAATAAATTATAACACCAAAATCTAGAGCCATATTTTAGGCCACTGAATAGCAGTGGCAGCTAGGGGTGTACAACTCCTCTAGAGCAGTTTTGGGTGAAGATCTCATAGGTAGTGATTCAAGTTGCAGTTTATTGGCAATAGCATTCCAGACCCTGGGGGCATCAATAGCAAAGGCCCTTCCTCCGGTATTTGTACGGCAATAGGGAATGTGAAGCTGATAAATGAGCGAAGACCTGAGGTCAAATTTGTTCTTTGAAACAGAGAGGAGATCCAGTAGGTAGTCTGCGGATTTTTTTGTAAGTGCATCGTGAATAAATAAGATCTGGTGCACAAGCCGTCGAACATTAAGAGATGTTAAGTTTGACCCAATGTAGAGATCACAGTGGTGAGTCCTATATGGGCAATTCAATGCAAATCTTAAGGCCGAGTGATAGATGGAATGAAGCTTCTTCAGTATAGTACTTGGGGCTGATTTATACACGATGTCACAGTAGTCAAGTAGAGGCAGTATGGTAGCTTTTATCAATTCCAAACGGAACATTGGGGGGAAGCAGTGCTGGTGTCGATACAGAAAACCAATTTTTATTTTTGTCTTTTTACCAATATAATCAATGTGATCTTCAAAATTAAGTTTTGAATCCAGGATGACCCCAAGATATTTATAGATCTTGACTTGCTCTATTTGATAATTATTCAAGGAATGTAATTGGGGAAAAATAACTTCCTGCTTTAGTCTCGGTGAGAAGCATAGCACCTTGGTTTTCGAGGTATTAAGGACTAGTTTAAGAGAAACTAGCTGATGTTATAGTTTGTTGAAATCACCCTGGACCTTAGCAATCACGTCATCCGGAGAGCAGCCAGCAGTAATCAGTATCGTGTCATCTGCAAAAAGATTTACCCTGGAATGATCCAGGTCAGTGTCTGCTCAAAATGTTTAGCGTACTTCCCGACATGCAACAAACTGGAAATTTGTCATGTGGGTACTTTCCAGACTGTACACCATGCAAAAATGATTAAAATACACTTTTTTTGGGGGGGGGGGAGCTCAATAATGCATATTTTTTTTGCACGGCAAGTGAGCTGTGACGTCACATCTGTCACGTGACCCGCGCACGTGGAAGCGTAACGCGTTGTGGTGTAGTGGTTAGCGCTACGCCGCGCTACGAACCCGGCAACCCGAGTTTGATTCCCGCTCACGGCCACCACCGGTGACGATTATTTCAACCGCTCCTGGGCCTGCCCTAGGTCGACTCAGCCTCAAACGAGTAACTGCTGTGGTGTGTGAACATCGCCACTGGGGAGACAAAGGCGGCCGGGCGTGCTGCTGTCACCCACTCCCTCGTTATAATATGTATTGGTGGGGACGCACCCCCCCCAATATTCAAATATGCTCAAAATGTCTCCCCCAATCTATAAAATAGATTTCTGTTCATATGATTGTGGTTATGGTTGTACTTTATTAATCCATAATCTCTGCCATTACATACAATGAAACAAGAAAAGGTAAAAAATAAAAAACAGAGCAATGTAATACAATAACACTCTTAGACATTATTGTTAAAAAATAATAAAAAGTCCAAACTATGTGTTAGTGAATTTTTTTTTTAATTTTAGGCAGGAAATTTGTTTTCAAATCTAAATTTGAAGTTTTCGTGACTGCAGGGATCCATACCGAAAGAACCAAAGAGTATGTTCGTTTTGATTTAAAGGTTTCGTGACTGCAGTGATTCATATTCTTGGTTCTTTTGGTAAAGTCACGTTGAAGGGAAACAATTAAATAATAAAATATATAAAACAATAAAATTCATCATCAGGTGATAACTGCTTGTGTTGCAGTCGAAACGTCGTGAGAATTGTATTGTTTTATGTATTTTATTATTTTATTGTTTCCCTTCAACGTGACTTTACCGAAAGAACCAAGTATATATATAGTATGTTTGTTTTTAAATTCAGATTATTTTTTCTGGGGGGGCACCCCCAGACGCCCTGGAAGATTTGATCCTCCCCCCCAATGTTGACTCCATGGCTACGGACTTGGTGCAGTGGCACAACAGAGGGTCACGCGTGGACACTTGAAGATGAGCATCTCTGACATTCTGGAGGCGAAGATATTCATCGCAGCAGCAGTAACAACAACAAACAGTCAACAACAAGACATAAATGGTCGACGCTGAAGCCGGCTTGGTTGCAAGCGAGACACCGAGACCTTTAGCTAAAAAGTCTTTGGAGGAAGATTCACCCACCTCAGTGCCTCTGGAGTTGTCAACGATGGGGCTTTTGAGGTGCTGCATAAGAGGTAAGCGAACAGAAGAAGGAGGAGTAGGCCTCTTCTCCAAGATTCCCTTGAGAAAGGTGTTTTAGTTTTTTGTTCAGGAAGGTTGAAAGGGAAGCAGAGACGATTCCAATAATTTTGAAAGTCAAAATCGCCAAATTTGCGGAGCTCCGTTGCAAATACAGGGAGAGACGAGAGATGAGGCAGCGACGAGCTCAGCCTCCCCTCTGATTGCGCAACCCCTCAGTAACTGGATGGAGCGCGGGCAATAAGCGCGTGCCTGTTACTATCTCAGTATGTCACCAATGTGATGTTTGCAGACCCCTTCATTTAATGTCCTCGCCTTCCATACTCCAGGTAACTTATTTCACGTATGTGTATAAAGATATTTAGGCTCGCTGGTCTCGTCATGAAACTGCAATGAAAAAGCACCAGGGGAGGCAGCTATCACATCTGCCTCATTGAGGGGGGACGTGTCTAACACGCCCCCCCCCTCGGTGAGGCCACGCCCCCTCAATGAGGCCACGCCCCCTCAGTGAGGCCACGCCCACCTCAGTGTGTGAATCTGGCTCTGGCACTAGCCAGTGCCTCCCCAGCCATTGACCTCACCGCACGTCACTGCCCTCTGATCTTCCTGAGGGGAGCCCTTTCATGTCCCTCAGGGGACCCGTCTCAAGGTGACTCGGGCAGCTGGCCTGCAAACGGGCTTTGGTGTGCTGCCAGTTGTTGGGACCCGGTGGCTGCCGCTGTGTGGTCTAGCCCAGGGGCACCCCCAGTGGCAGCTGTCTCTCGTGTGGCACAAGGCGACCCGGGGCACCTCTGGTCCACCAACGAGCATCAGTCTGTGTGTAAGGGCGCGCCACGGTGGCTAGGAGATGTTAACCACCTCGCATGGCACGCAGGAGGTCGTGGGTTCGATCCCTACCCTGACGCCAGCCGTATATTTGGACTCTGCGTCTCTCTCTCTCATCATCATCACGGTGGTTAGGAGATGTTAACTACCTCGCCTGGTACGCTCCTGATGACGATTGCTTGTGTTGCGATCGAAATGTCGTGATATTTGTATTCTTTTTTATTCACTTTATTTGCATTTTTATTATTTTATTGTTATTATTTTTTCTTCTATCTACGTGACTTTACCGAAAGAACCATAGAACATAGAGTATCATCACGGTGGCTAGGAGATGTTAACTACCTCGCCTAGTACGCAGGAGGCCTTGGGTTCGATCCCTACCCTGACGCCTGCTGCTGCTGTATATTTTGAGTCTCTCTCCCCGTGGTCGCGTGGATTTTTCTCCGGGTCCTCCGAATTTTCCCCTCCGCGTTTCAGATTCAACATCGCCACGCGTTCAGAGTTATTTGGCTGCCGCTTTAAATGGTCCGCGTGACGATGAGCTCATGATCATTTGTGATCGGCAGGTAGACTTGTGAAGAATAAATATGAAAAAAGTTTTTTTTATATTAATCAGTTTACCGTGGACAGTTAGACCCAAGCCGAAATATAACATATAAAACAGATTGTTTACCAATATTTTTTTCAATTTTTTTATGATAGCATATAGTATTGTCATCAGTATGACATAAGTATACCAAGTTGGCAGTCGATACCACATTGGGAGGTGGATTAAAATTAAGCTGCAAGATTTGAGGATACAACGACAACAGACAGAGTGAATTAATAAAAAGCGTGTAATAAAATAAAAGCTGCAGCAGCTCATTGGGGCCCCTTACCTGGTGTGAAATAAAAAAAACATCGTTTAATTTTTAGTTTAACCCTATTGGGAATTGTGATACAGTGAACGACACGACGCAGACACGCTTGGAGGGCAGTGCCGGATTATCCTCGTAGCACAAGTAGCCACATGTGTAGTAGCTACATGTGTAGTGGCTAAATGTGTTAGAGCTACATGTGTTAGAGCTACAAATGTAGTAGCTACATAGGTAGTAGCTACATGTGTAGTAGCTACATATGTAGTAGCTACATATGTAGTAGCTACATGTGTAGTAGCTACATGTGTAGTAGCTACATGTGTAGTAGCTACGGGCCCCGAACTTTCAAGGACCCCCCCCCGCGCTAAATGCTTTCAAGCTATCAATTCCGGTTCGGTGATTCTGCACTTGCTCTATTACTATAGTACTATACCGCCTTCAACTTTTACGAACGATCGGGTGTTTAAGGTTAGCGCAACGTCGTATTATTTGGCTGTATAGCGAATGAAAAAAAACAATTACTTTCACTATGCAAGTTAAAAATGTGTGTTTTAATGTTTACGTGTTTTAAAAAAAATATGCAGGGCCCCTTGATAACATAATGCTACAGTCCCCGCACGAGCTTCATCTAGCACTGTCACGTTGTATAGGCGTTTAGGGGCCGTCCATAAATGACGTCACGCGATTTTGGACGAGTTTTGACCCCCCCCTTCGTCACACGGCGTCACAAAAAGTCAGACCCCCCCTCAAATATGACGTCACAAAGCTCTGCCCCCCCCCCCCCAAAAAATATATAAAACATGCTTCAAATCGCTTTAAACTATTGTCATTGTAGTGCGTATTTAATGTGGCGCTGCACTCTGATGTTGTAGGAGAAAACATTTATTAAAAAGTATATTTAATTAAGTAGAACGTGTTGTCTATATTTATTTAAAGTTGCGCATTTTGATGTGACGTCACATTTCTCAACCCCCCCCCCACCTCGTCACACATCGTCACAAATGTCTGACCCCCTCCCCCCAGGCGCGTGACGTCATGTATGGACGGCCCCTTATGGAACGCGTGTGTCTGCACGAGGGGAGTTCCGTTCCCGCACACGGCCACCAACACCGGTGACGATTATATCCGGACCGGTTCTGGGCCTCCTCCCCTTGGTCGACTCAGCCTCAAATGTAGTACCCGGTGCGGTGTGCAGTAAAAAGTCGCCACCCCGGGGAGACAAAGGCGGCCGGTGCGTTGCGCTGGTCGCCCACCCCATTCGTGTGCCGTGCCGGCCTTCGTAGGTGTTCGCTCACAGCACTTGCTCCAACAGTCTGTTAAGGCTACACGGGGGATCTTTGTCTTTGGAACAGTAGTGCACCCCGAGTTCAATTCCCGCTCGGCCACCAACACCGATGACGATTCTGTGAACCTGTTCTGGGCCTCCCCCCCCCTAGGTCGACTCAGCCTCAATTGAGTACCTGGTGCGGTGTGTAATAAACATCGCCACTGGGGAGACAAAGGCGGCCGGGGCATGGCGCTAGTCCCCCACCCCGTCCTGTGCCGTGCCGGCCTTTAATAGGAGCTCGCTCACAGCGCTTGCCCCTACAGTCTGTTACAGGCTACACGGGGGGATCTTTGTCTTTGCCCGTGAGATGCAGCGAGAGACGCAGTGAAGAGGCAGAGATGGAGCGAGACGGCAAATGAACACGCAGAGTGTAAGGCGTAGCTCTGGTAGTGGTAGTAGTCGTAGTAGTGGTAGTAGTGGTAATAGTGGTAGTAGTGGTAGTAGTCGTAGTAGTCGTAGTAGTGGTAGTAGTCGTAGTAGTAGTGGTAGTAGTCATAGTGGTAGTAGTCGTAGTAGTAGTAGTGGTAGTAGTCGTAGTATTGGTAGTAGTGGTAGTATTGGTAGTAGTGGTAGTAGTCGTAGTAGTCGTAGGGCTTTTGCGACCAATATTAAACCATAACAGAACTTTGTTGTGGTTAGATCGCGTAAATATAAACATGTGTGTCCTTAAACCCTCCACCACCACCCCCACGACACAGCCAATGAGTAAGGGGTTTGTCACGTAACCAGAACCTGGCCAATTCGTCACTAGTACAGCACTAGTGTATAGTGTTGTGTATAGTGTAGTATGCTAGTACAGCACTAGTATGTAGTGTAGTGTATAGTGTAATATACTAGTACAGCACTAGTGTATAGTGTAGTGTATAGTGTAGTGTATAGTGTAGTGTACTAGTACAGCACTAGTATGTAGTGTATAGTGTAGTGTATAGTGTAGTGTATTGCGTAGTGTATAGTGTAGTGTATAGTGTAGTGTACTAGTACAGCACTAGTATGTAGTGTATATTGTAGTGTATAGTGTAGTATACAGTGTAGTATACTAGTACAGCACTAGTATGTAGTGTATAGTGTAGTGTATAGTGAAGTGTATAGTGTAGTATACTAGTACAGCACTAGTATGTAGTATAGTATATAGTGTAGTGTATAGTGTAGTGTATAGTGTAGTATATACTGTAGTATATAGTGTAGTGTATAGTGTAGTGTATAGTATAGTATACTAGTACAGCACTAGTGTGTAGTGTATAGTGTAGTGTATAGTGTAGTGTATTTTGTAGTGTATAGTGTAGTGTATAGTGTAGTGTACTAGTACAGCACTAGTATGTAGTGTAGTGTATATTGTAGTGTATAGTGTAGTATACAGTGTAGTATACTAGTACAGCACTAATATGTAGTGTATAGTGTAGTGTATAGTGTAGTGTATAGTGTAGTATACTAATACAGCACTAGTATGTAGTATAGTATATAGTGTAGTGTATAGTGTAGTGTATAGTGTAGTATACTAGTACAGCACTAATATGTAGTGTATAGTGTAGTGTATCGTGTAGTGTATAGTGTAGTATACTAGTACACCACTACACCGGTGTGTTGGAGAGCCAAGCCACGACATTCACAATCTGTGTACGACGTTTCGCCAGTAATCACAACTAGCTTTGTCAGGCGACAGCGAAACGTATTCAAGATTGTAAATGTTGTTGTGGCTTGGCTCTCCAACACACCGGTGTAGTGCTGTACTAGTATACTACACTATACACTACACTAGACACTACACTATACACTACACACTAGTGCTGTACTAGTGACGAATTGGCCACGTTTTGTTTACGTGACAACCCTTACTAGTTGGCTGTGTCGGGGTGGTGGCGGCGGGTTTAATCGACACGTCTATATATGTACGCGAACTAACACAACAAACAACCCCTCTGTATTACGGATGACATTGGTCGCGCAAGCCCACCGCGTGTTAATTCGTTACCGCTTCGGTAACTAACCGGTTGTGGTGCCGGAGAGGATAAACCACTCCAGCATTCACAATCGGAGCGCCCGTCACGTTTCGCCCATAATTAACGAACACGTAGATGCGGTTGACGGAAGAAGAGACACCGACACAGGGAGACGTGTGAGATATTATATTTGGCTGCTGCAGAAGGGTCATGGCTCGAAACGTCGCCCATTGTGCACTTTTAAGTTTGTGTTCGTTTAAGGCCGCGGCGTCATTGACGAATGTGTTGCTCCTTGAGCTCCTTCTGCTCGGCTCGTATCGGCTAACGGTGAAGGCGACAAACACGAAGGCCCCCCGCATAGCCTTCAACGTAAATTGTCAGGGCAAAGTGCTGTGAGCGAGCACCTTAGGCCACGCAACACGAGGCGGTGGGTGGCCAATACCACGCCCGACCGCCTTTGTCTCCCCCAGTGGCGATGTTTTTACACATCCAACCGAGTACTCATTTGACGGCTGAGTCGACCTAGTGGGGGGGGGGGGGGGGTGGGGGGCAGGAACCGGTTCAGATAATCGTTATCGGTGTTGGCCGTGAGCGGGAGTCGAACTCGGGTCGCCAGGTTCCTAGCGTAGCGCGCTCACCGCTGCACCGCCCCTCCAAAGACAAAGATCCCCCGTATAGCCTGTACCAGACTGTTGGGGCAAGTGCTGTTAGCGAGCACCTATGACGTCCGGCACGGCACACGATGGGGTGGGTGGGTGGCCAGCACCACGCCCGGCCGCCTTTGTCTCCCGAGTGGTCGATGTTTACGCAGAGGCGAGGTAAACGCAATCCCTACCAATCGTGTTACCCAACAACGGCTTACAAAGACGAACACCCTCCCCCACCACCACCGTGTAGCCATATAGAGGGCTGGGGCTTGGCTCGATCTGAATCGGTCAAACGCAGTGATGGAGTTGCTGCTGCTGCTCTATCTGCCTGCAGAATGAGCCCTGTTGTGTTGAGGTGACCTATTTAAAGACATTAATAGGCGCTCGCTAACAGCGCGTCGTCCCCGCGGTCTGTAACGCCGAAAGCGCTGGGCTGGAGCTGTCACGCGCGCGAGGAGCGGTGGCGGAGTGGTTAGCGCACCGCCACACGAACTCGGCCACGATGATTTCCCGGCCACGGCTGGCAGCCGTGGCGACCGATGTGAGAATGTGTGGGGCCTAAACCTAAAGCGGGCCACCAATCGTAGATATGTGCACGAGCACTTGGTTCGGTGTGCAAGCCGTGAGCACTGGGGTGACAAGGGCGGCTGCTCGTGGTGCTCGCTGCCTCGAGCGCTATGCCGGCCTTAACAGGTGCCTGCAGGGTGGGCTGGTAGGACAAGTCTCTGCGCTGTCTATTGCTGATTTTGCACCCAACAGCACGAGATTTCACTTCGTTAAAGTATTGAAAGGGGACAGACGAACGGACGGACGGACACATTAATCTATTGCAGGCTGGTACGCTCAGTTTACAACTTCGTTCCTACCAGTATAATAGGTGCTCGCTAATAGCACTCCAACAATCTCCACACCTTCATAATCAGCATCGCCTGATGGCGATGGCGGCGATGATGATAATTGGAACGATGGCAGTGATGGTGGTGCCGGTGATTGTAATGTGATGATGGTGGAAATGATTATGATGATGGTATCAACGATGGTGATGGTGCTGTTGGTGACGGTGGTGACGCCACTCACCCACATCACGCCGGGATGTCGCTGCACGTGAAGGGGCCAAGCGGAGTTGCTCAGTGAAGGAGCAGGTGGAGGAGGAGGGTGGAGGAGCCGAGTGAAATAGCCAAGTGGAGGAGCAGGGTGGAGGATTTGAGATCTGAGGCGCAGGGTGGAGGATCTGAGATCTGAGTGGGAGGAGCAGGGTGGAGGAGCAGGATCAAGGATCTGAGATCTGAGTCGGAGGAGCAGGGTGGAGTATCTGAGATCTGAGGAGCAGGGTGGAGGATCTGAGATCTGAGTCGGAGAAGCAGCGTGGAGGAGCAGGGTGGAGTATCTGAGATCTGAGGAGCAGGGTGGAGGATCTGAGATCTGAGTGGGAGGAGCAGGGTGGAGGAGCAGGATCAAGGATCTGAGATCTGAGTCGGAGGAGCAGGGTGGAGGATCTGAGATCTGAGTCGCAGGAGCAGCGTGGAGGAGCCAGGTGGAGGATCTGAGATCTGAGTCGCAGGAGCCGGAGCGCGGCGTGGCGCGCGTGGCTTTATACGCGGGGGTCCCGCGGGGATCGCATCCGGCGGGCGTCCCCAGAGTCACGGGAACGAGGGGGGGGGGGGCAAGCGAGCGGAGAGCGCGAGAGAGAGAGGGAGCGAGCGAGTGGTGCCGTGCTCAAAGCATCTACATCACCGAGAGACACGGGCGCTCAAGAGAGACACACGCGGAGACGGAGAGACAGCATGGTACACACACACACAGAGAGACGGAGATCTAGAGAGCGGTGGAGACACAGCCAAATACGCAGGTAGACGACAGGACAAGAGACACACGGAGTACACTCGGGGGAGCCTTCATTTCTCGCTCGATATTTTCACGGAAACGGCGCTGGCTTGGCTGTGCTTGGGAGTGTGTATTTGCCAGCGTAAGGCACTACCACTAGAACACAAGGTGCGCCTATAAATCATCAATAATCCTCTATGATTGTACCCCGATAGGCGAATAAATTAATGCTACGGGAAGGTTTCTACGCATCTTGGAGAGAAATCGAGGCGAGGTGGAGGCGGGCGTGGTGCTGAAATAACGCCCGGAACTCTGCCCCGGACTATTTCAGCGAAATAAAATGAATCCGTGGGTGTTCAGTGAGCGTGTATATCTCGAGAGATGAGAAGGACGGAGACATGGAGATACGCAGAGAGACGTGGAGACAGCGGCATTGAGTGGTGCAGAGAGACACGAGGGAGGACCCCCAGTGTCCCCCAGGGGGTCCTCCCTCCAGTGGCCCGTGATAGCGGGGTCAGCAGAGAGACACAGAGACACACAGAGACACAGAGAGACACAGAGACACAGAGAGACACAGCGAGACACAGATACACAGAGAGACACAGAGTTACACAGAGAGACAGATAGACACAGAGAGACACAGAGCGACACAGAGCGACACAGAGAGACACAGAGAAACACAGACACAGAGAGACACAGAGAGACACAGAGTTACACAGAGAGACAGATAGACACAGAGAGACACAGAGCGACACAGAGCGACACAGAGAGACACAGAGAAACACAGACACAGAGAGACACAGAGACACAGAGAGACACAGACACAGAAACACAGAGAGACACAGAGACACAGAGAGACAGAGAGACAGAGAGACAGAGAGACACACAGAGAGACAGAGATACACAGAAAGACACAGAGAGACACAGAGACACAGAGAGAGAGACACAGAGAGACACAGAGATACAGAGAGACAGAGAGTCACAGAGAGACAGAGAGACACAGAGAGAGACACACAGAGAGACAGAGATACACAGAAAGACACAGAGAGACAGAGAGACACAGAGAGAGAGACACACAGAGAGACACAGAGAGACACGGGGACACAGAGACACAGAGAGACACAGACAGAAATACAGAGAGACACAGAGACACAGAGAGACACAGAGAGACAGAGAGACACAGAGAGAGACAGAGAGACAGAGATACACAGAAAGACACAGAGAGACAGAGAGACACAGAGAGACAGAGAGAGAGACACAGAGACACAGAGAGACACGGGGGACACAGAGATACAGAGAGACACAGAAACACAGAGACACAGAGACACAGAGAGACAGAGAGACAGAGAGACAGAGAGAGAGGGAGACACAGAGAGACAGAGATACACAGAAAGACACAGAGAGACACAGAGACACAGAGAGACACAGACACGGAAACACAGAGAGACACAGAGACACAGAGAGACAGAGAGAGAGACACACACAGAGAGAGACACACAGAGAGACAGAGATACACAGAGAGACACAGAGAGACACAGAGACACAGAGAGACAGAGAGACAGAGAGAGACACAGAGAGAGAGACACAGAGAGACAGAGATACACAGAAAGACACAGAGAGACACAGAGACACAGAGAGACACAGACACGGAAACACAGAGAGACAGAGACACAGAGATACAGAGAGAGAGAGAGAGACACACAGAGAGAGAGACACAGAGAGACAGAAATACACAGAGAGACAGAGATACACAGAGAGACACAGAGAGACAGAGAGACACAGAGAGACACAGAGAGACACAAAGAGATACGGGGACAGAGGGGGTCCCCGTGTCTCGCGCACTGTTCCCCAGGGGAGCTCCCTAACAGTGGTCCGTGATAACGGGCCAGCAGAGAGACACAGAGAGGAGGAGGTGGAGGAAGTAGTGGAGGAGGAGGTGGTGGAGGAGGTGGAGGAGGTAGTGAAAGTAGAGGAGGTGGAGGAGGAGGAAGTGGAGGAGGTGGAAGAGGAGAAAGAGTAGATGGAGGAGGTGGAGGAGGAGTTGGAGGTGGAGGAGGTGGAGTAGGAGGTGGAAGAGGAGGTGGGGGAGGTGGAGAAGGAGGTGGAGGAGAAGGTGGAGAAGGTGGAGGAGGTGGTGGAAGAGGTGGAGGAGGAGGTGGAGGAGGGAGCAGCAATTTAAGGAACAGATCGAGGAGGGAGCAGGAAGAGGAGGGCACGTGAGGAAGAGGGTGCGGACAAAGAGGAGGGTTAAGGACGATGAGAGAGAGGGAGGAGAGTTGGAGGCAACAGGGGGAGCAGGAAGCAGCAGCGGCGGCGGCAGCAGAAGCAGCAGGGAGCAGGAGAGGGAGGCAGCAGTTGAATGAACAGTCTGACGAGGTAGCGGGAGGTGGGTGGTGCAGGGTGAAGGTGGAGGGAAGGGCAGGAGGGGGAAGAGGGGAGGAGCAGCGATGGGGAAATCTACGGAGAACGAGGCAGGGAGATAAGTGGAGGCGGCCAAGGGTAGGGGGATCGGGTGGAGGGAGCAGTAAGGGGGGGTCAGGGGGGCGAGTGATGAGAAGGGGGGGACGGGGGTAGGTGAGCGGGGTGGGGAGTAGCGGGAGGGAGCGCCTCAGGCTCGGGGCGGTACCTGGACTCTCGCTCCCCCCCCCCCAACACCGCGCGCGCGCTCGGGATGACCGCCCACTCGCGCCGAGACTCCGACACACGCGGAGTGCCGAGTGCCCTGCCCTTCAGCACTCTGAGCCTTGCCCTTCGGTGTTGAGCCCTGCCCTTCACTCTTGAACTCTGCCCTTCGGTATTGAGCCTTGCGCTGCCCTCCAATTAACTTGCCCGTCACCGTTCAGTCTTGCCCTGCATTTCAGTGTGCTGCCCCGTCTTCGAGTGCCCTGCCCTTCGGCGTTGAGCCTTGCCCTGCCCCGTGGCCGAGGCCAGGGTGGCGCTATGGCGTGGGGTTCCCTCCTCGTACTGCTCACGGCGCTCACGGCCACGGGGGCAGGTGAGTGCACACACGGGACACTCACTCGTACATTCCCCAACTCGTACACTTACTCGCTCATACACTCACTCACTCATACACACAGTCACTCGTACACTCACTCACTCATACACACAGTCACTCGTACACTCACTCACTCGTACACTCACTCACACACACACTCACTCATACACTCACTCACTCATACACACACTCATACACTCACTCAAACACTCACTCACTCATATACACACTCATACACTCACTCACTCAAAACTCACTCACTCATACACCCACTCACTCACTCAAACACTCACTCATACACTCACTCATTCACTCACTCATAGACTCACTCACTCATACACTCACTCACTCATACACTCACCAACTTATGCACTCACTCGTACACTCATGCACTCATACACTCACTGACTCAAAAACACACTCATACACTCACTCATACACGCACTCACACACTCACTCATACACTCACTCATACACTCACTCACTCACTCATACACTCACTCACTCATACACTCACCAACTTATGCACTCACTCGTACACTCATGCACTCATACACTCACTGACTCAAAAACACACTCATACACTCACTCATACACGCACTCACACACTCACTCATACACTCACTCATACACTCACTCGTACACTCACTCACTCATACACTCACTCGTACACTCACGCACTCATACACTCACCGACTCAAAAACACACTCATACACTCACTCACACACTCACTCACACACTCACTCACACACTCACTCACACACTCACTCATACACTCACTCACACACATACTCATACACATACTCATACACATACTCATACACTCATCACAAACTCACTCATACACACACTCATACACTCACTCAAACACTCACTCAAACGCTCATACACAAAGATTCTCCTATCGCCTGTAACAGACTGTTGGGGCAAGTGTTGTTAGCGAGCACCTATTAAAGCCAGCACGGCACACGATGGGGTGGGTGACCAGTACACATAGCACCGGGTACTGATTCGAGGCTGCGTCGACCTAGGGGAGGCCCATAACCGGTTCAGACAGTCGTCATCGGTGTTGGTGGCCGTGAGCGGGAATCGAACCCGGGTGGCCGGGTTCGTATCTCAGCGCCCTAACCGCTACACTACCGATCCCCACGCCACCCTTTACACGCACGCGCGTGAACACACTCGCGTGAACACACTCGCACGCACGCACGCGCGTGAACACACACACACGCGCACGCGCGCTGCTGCACAACGAACGCGCCAAAGCGCATGAAGGTACACGCAGAGGCAGGTGCTTGAGGGGTAGCGAGGGGAGGAGGAGGAGGTGGTGAGGGAGAGAGGGAGGGAGAGAAGAAGAGTTGGGGGGTCGTGTTGTCAGCACCACTTGGCGGTCGTCTCTGCCCCCCCCCCCCGTGCTGATGTTTACACAGCGAAGCTGGTACTCCTCATTCAAGGCTGGGTTGACCTAGGAGTGGGGGGAGAGGGTGCCCATGACAGATTGTGATCATGGGATCTCTGTTTTGGTGCGGACCAATCAGTTTCAAAGACAATGCATCGTATCCTACCAGAGCATGTTTTTGTTTGTTTACATGCTCACCACGAGTTCGTGTGATTAATGCAATGACATGATTCCTTTCACAAGGTTGCAGTTCGGCGTGTTAACATCTTAACACAAACTGTTTTATTTTTCGACTTAAAGCTTTCGTGACTGCAGGGATTCATCTTCTTGGTTCTTTCGGCGAAGTCACCACGTAGAAGGGAAATGATAAAATAATAAAAAAATAAAACGTAATAAAATAAAATTCTCACGACGTTTCGGCCACAACACAAGCAGCCGTCATCAGGTGAAGCTCTGTAGCTTTCGGAAAGACAGCGCTCTGCTCCTCCCACCCAGCTTCAAAGACGCTGCCAAGCTTAGCAGTGTTCATTGGAGCGCTGTCGTTCCGACCAGCTCTGTCTCTTCACCTGAGGACGGCTGCTTGTGTTGTGGCCGAAACGTCGTGAGAATGTGTATTTTATTATTGTTTTTTTTTCATTTCCCTTCTACGTGACTTTACCGAAAGAACCAAGAAGACAAACTGTTTTATTGCCAGAAAGGGTAAAACTCTCTTCTTGTATTTGGATGCTGGCAAGGGAGGCCCCGTGATGTGTCTGCTCACCCCTAGCTGACAGTGGCGTTGTCTTTGTGCTGTTCGCCTTTTTTGCGATGTCCTCCGGTCTAACACCGTTTGAGACGAGGCTCTAAAGCAAGCCGTCTCTGGTGTGGACCAATACGTTCCAAAGACAATGCCATCATCATATACTACCAGAGCATTGTAGCTTGTTTGCATGCTCAACACGAGTCTGTGTGGTCGATGCATCGAAAGGATTCCTTGCGGAACGTTTCAGTTCGGAGTGTTAACATCTTAACACAAACTGTTTTATAGCCAGGACGGGTAAAAACCTTTTCTTACACAGATAATGATACTAGTTGGTTCTTTTGCAAAGTCACGTAGGTAGTAGAAAAATAATAGTAGATCACGTGACGTTTCGATCGCAACACAAGCAACCGTCATCAGGTGGGACAACCACAGCAAGAACAAAAAAAACTTCAGCAGTTTTTTCCTTGCTGTGGTTGTCCCACCTGATGACGGTTGTTTGTGTTGCGATCGAAACGTCACGTGATTTGTTTTATTTTTCTACTACCTACGTGTTGACTTTACCGAAAGAACCAAAGAGCATGGATTCCTGCAGTCACGAAAGCTTCGAATCAAGACAGATATTGATCTTGCCGCTTGGTGAGTGATGTTGGCCGTGGCCTGGGAATAGAACTCAGGATGGCCGGGTACGTAGAGCAGCGCGCGGTGCCCATGAACACAGACAAAGATCCCCCGTGTAGCCGTTATCAGGCTGTTAGGGCAAGTGCTGTTAGCGAGCACCTGCGAAGGCCGGCACGGCACACGAGGGGGTGGGTGGGCCAGCACCACGCCCGTCCGCCTTTGTCTCCCCAG
The DNA here is from genome assembly GCF_048934315.1 of Petromyzon marinus. Lineage (NCBI taxonomy): Eukaryota > Metazoa > Chordata > Hyperoartia > Petromyzontiformes > Petromyzontidae > Petromyzon > Petromyzon marinus. The sequence continues at coordinate 2,110,555 of NC_133667.1, forward strand.
TGGCGATGTTTACACACCGTACCGGCTACTCGTTTGAGGCTGAGTCGACCTAGGGGAGACCGCCGCACCGGTTCAGATAATCGTCACTGGTTGTTGGTGGCCGTGAGCGGAAATTGAACTCGGCTCGCCGGGTTCGTACGCCCGCAGATTCACATAAAACACCGACACTGAAAAACAAACACACCTTGCAAACATGTACACACACGCGCGCACTCACGCATACACAATTAAGAATGCACACACACACACAGAAAAAGACAAAGATCCCCCGTCTAGCCTTAAAAAACTGTTAGGGCAAGTGCTGTTAGCGTGCAGCACTTACAGTGACGGAAAAACGTATTTGATCCCCTGCTGATTTTGTACGTTTGCCCACTGACAAAGAAATGATCAGTCTATAATTTTAATAGTAGGTTTATTTTAACAGTGAGAGACAAAATAACAACAAAAAAATCCAGAAAAACGCATGTCAAAAATGTTATAAATTGATTTGCATTTTAATGAGGGTAATAAGTAAGAGCTCTTTGGTCTTGGCCATGGTGGAAAGTTTGGAAACTGATTGATTGATTGCTTCTGTGGACAGGTGTCTTTCATACAGGTAACACGCTGAGATTAGGAGCACTCCCTTTAAGAGTGTGCTCCTAATCGCAGCTCGTTACCTGTATAAAAGACACCTGGGAGCCAGAAATCTTTCTGATTGAGAGGGGGTCAAATACTTATTACCCTCATTAAAATGCAAATCAATTTATAACATTTTTGACATGCGTTTTTCTGGATTTTGTTGTTGTTATTCTGTCTCTCACTGTTCAAATAAACCGACCATTAAAAGATAGACTGATCATTTCTTTGTCAGTGGGCAAACGTCCAATATCAGCAGGGGATCAAATACTTTTTTTCCCTCACTGTATGAAGGCACACAAGGGTGTGGGTGGCCAGCACCACGCCCGACCGCCTTTGTCTCCCCAGTGGCGATGTTTACACACCGCACCAGGTACTCGTTTGAAGCTGAGTCGATCTATGGGGGGGGGGGGGGGGCAGGACCGGTTCAGATAATCGTCACTGTTGTTGGCCGTGAGCGGGAATCGACCTCGGGCGGCCGGGTTCGTAGCGCAGCGTAGCGCTAACCGTGACACCACCACTCCCCACCACAAACACACACACGCACGCACTCACAAACACACACGCACGCACAAATACACACACGCACACACACGTACTCACAAATACACACACGCACGCACAAACACACACACTCACGCACTCACAAACACGCACACGCACGCACATACAAACACACGCACGCACGCATTCACAAACACACACACGTACGCACTCACAAGCACACACTCACAAACAAACACACACGCACGCACAAACACATACACGCACACACGCATTCACAAACCCACACAAACACGCACGCACTCACAAACACACGCACGCACAAACACACACACGCACTCACAAACACACAACACGCACTCACAAGCACACACACGCACTCACAAACACACACGCATTCACAAACACACACACGCACGCATTCACAAACACACACACACACACACGCACTCACAAAAACACATGCGCACACAAACACACAACACGCACCCACAAACACACACTCACAAACACACACGCATTCACAAACACACACACGCACGCATTCATAAACACACACACGCACTCACAAACACACACGCATTCACACACACACGCATTCACAAACACACACACATAAACAACACACACACGCGCATTGCACTCGGCATGCACGCATCCCAGTGTGATGCACGGTGATGGTTATGATCATGATGATGTTGATGATGAGATGGAGATTATTATGGTGATGATGAAGTGATGATTGTTATTATGGAGGGATGATAATCGTGCTGGTTACGGTGACGAGGAAATGTAACAGTTAACAATAATTATTATAACGATGGAGGTGATGATGCCGAGAAAGAGATGATGATGACGATTGTTATGATAATGGAGATGATGATACTGAACAAGAGACAATGACGATAATCCTCGTCGCGATGATGGAGATGATGATGGTTATGATACTGAAAGAGAGAGTGATGATGATGGTGGCGGTGGTGGTTGATGGCCGTGACGGCTCCCCGCAGCCTCCCCCCCTGCAGGCTCCCCGGGCACCCCGGCAGGCCCAGGCCTCCCCGCCGCGGAGCTGCACGGTCCCCTCAGCCTGCCCGCCTGTCTCCCCGCCTGCACGGGTGAGCGACCCCTACGAACCCCCTGCGAACCCCCTACGAACCCCCTGCGAACCCCCTACGAACCCCCTGCGAACCCCCTACCAAGCCCCTGCGAACCCCCTACGAAGCCCCTACGAACCCCCTACGACCCCCCTGCGAACCCCCTACGAACCCCCTGCGAACCCCCTATGAAGCCCCTGCCAACTCCCTGCGAACCCCCTACGAAGCCCCTACAAACCCCCTGCGAACCCCCTACGAAGCCCCTGCGAACCCCCTGCAAAGCCCCTACGAACCCCCTACGAAGCCCTGCGCCTCCACGGGGCCTCGCCCGCTGCTGTCCAGCGCAGGGCGTGGGGGGGGGGGTTGCAGGCGGCGCGCTACGGATATCGAGTGTTGGCACCACCACGACTACCACCACTGAATAAGGGCCATTGCCCGAGACGTCGCCTATTATGTATCTCCTCCTCCCCCCCTCCTCCTCCTTCTTCTCCTTTTAAAGGCCATTGCGTTGTTGACGAACGTGTTGAGTTGTGTTAACTGTCCGTGTGCATCACCGACAACGCAGCAGCAGCAGCACCCAGCGTCACGGGACCGTGGGTTTTAATTTACTGGCACCAAAGCTCTTTAACAGTGGCACCGGCACGCGTGCTACGAGCACCGCTGACACCACCACCACTACCAGCAGCAGCAGCAGCAGCAAGGGCCCCAGAGGGGAACAATTTGCCCCTGACTTCACACATAATAAGTAATATTTAAACAAACTTTTTTTTTAAACACGCTTTAATGAAATGTACTAGTAATGGAAGAACTCCACGACTCCAGGAAGTGGCCCCGAAGCTTGCCACAACGTAAAGGACCGTGAACAATTACACCCAACGTCAGTTGACCGTGGACAATTACACCCAAGCCGAAACATAACGTATAAAAAATAATGTTAAAAATATATATATTTTTATATTTATATGATAGAATATAGTATTGTCATCAGTATGACATAAGCATACCAAGTTTGCAGTCGATACCACATTGGGAAGTGGGTTAAAATTGAGTTACAAGATTTGAGGATACAAAACAACGACGACAACAACGAAAACGACGACAACAACAACAGACAGAGTGAGTTAAATAAAAGCGTGTAACAAAAAATATCCCAACGACGACCGCCCTGTGGATGGTGGAAGGAAGAGGTTGCCCCACGTGGTACCCGCCCCTACTGGGCATCTGTAAAAAAAAGAGCTTTACAGCTCATCGGATTCCTCCAGTATTAATAAACAATTGATTCTGCATTCTGTGCCGCCGGGCCTACGAGGAACCTCTCTGTAGCTAGGCCAACAGCAGCATGGACACAGCCACTAGCAGCAGCCACAGCAAGGAGACAATCACCACCGAAAGGCCATCAACTCTACCACCAGCACCACCAGCACCATGGACAGCAACACCATCGTGGGCAAGCGCCACCACCTCCACCACCACCACCACGAGGAGTGGCACGGCAAAAGCAATGGGCCAATGGCCTTGTCCCTCTAAGGCCACCTGGCCGTGGGCCGCGTTAGTCCGTGGGCGGGCCAAGAGCAGAATTCGCAAGTCCGGAGCACCGCGAAAAGGTGGCGAATATTTAGCGACGCTGGAAGTGTCCTGCTTAGCATTCGGATAGTAAACGCGCGCACTGCGTGATGGTAGTAGCACGTTAAATACGGCCGTCGCCGTGATTATAAATTTGTATTACTATTTAATTTAATCGGCAATTGAAAGACGTTGGTACGACTAAAAATGAGTACCACCATATCAGGCGAGTCCAAGCAAGTCAGGGGGTGTTTCGCTCTGGTCCCATGCACCGCGTCGGGAGTCCTTGCGCAGAGGACGCAAAGGGGTGGGGGGTGCCCTTTTGTGGTGGCTACACCGCACGTGGCTGCCCGACATCCGGTGCTGTGGAGGCGGCAGCGAGGGTCAGTGGATCGTGCGGGGTCGGTGGATCGCAGACGGAAGGCGGGCGGACCGATCCGCCACCTGTTTCCGTCTGTAAAGTAGGGGGGGGGGGGGGGATAGAGCGTTGCTCCCTCGCGCACGGCGTGTGTTTCCTGCGGGCGCTCCGGTCTCCTCCCGCGCGTGTGACAAACACCCGCGTCGTCCACCTTGGCCTCACAGCGTCTTACAAGCACAAACAAAAGAATAGAGCGGCAAGGACCCTCCTGGAAACGGGGCTTGTGGTGATGATGGGGGGGGGAGGGTTGTGTGTGTGTGGGGGGGTCCTTGTGAAGGGGACGCGAAGGGAACCACTAAGAGCCCGGGGTGGTGATGATGATGATGATGATAGTGGTGGTGGTGATGGTGGTGGTTCCCCCCTGCAGGTCCCTCCACGCAGACCCTCCGCGCCGGGACCTCCTTCTCGTACGCCTTCCGCTCCGAGGGGGAGACGCTGCTGGCGGCGGGGGCAGCGGCGCGCGGCGAGGGCAGCGGCGGCTTCCGCCTTGAGGGCAGCGCGCGCGTGCACGTGCTCAGCCGGTGCCACCTGGTGTTGCAGGTACGCACGCGCCTCCGTTGTCCGGTGTGGTAGCGGTCACGGGGTGTGGTGGAGGGAGCGGGGTGTGGTGGAGTGAGCGGGGTGTGGTGGAGGGACCGGGGTATGGTGGAGGGAGCGGGGTGTGGTGGAGGGAGCGGGGTGTGGTGGAGTGAGCGGGGTGTGGTAGAGGGAGCGGGGTGTGGTGGATGTCACGGGGTGTGGTGGAGTGAGCGGGGTGTGGTGGAGGGAGCGGGGTGTGGTGGATGTCACGGGGTGTGGTGGAGGGAGCGGGGTGTGGTGGATGTCACGGGGTGTGGTGGAGGGAGCGGGGTATGGTGGAGGGAGCGGGGTGTGGTGGATGTCACGGGGTGTGGTGGAGTGAGCGGGGTGTGGTGGAGTGAGCGGGGTGTGGTGGAGTGAGCGGGGTGTGGTGGAGTGAGCGTGGTGTGGTGGATGTCACGGGGTGTGGTGGAGGGAGCGGGGTGTGGTGGAGGGAGCGGGGTGTGGTGGATGTCACGGGGTGTGGTGGAGTGAGCGGGGTGTGGTAGAGTGAGCGGGGTGTGGTGGAGTGAGCGGGGTGTGGTGGAGGGAGCGGGGTGTGGTGGAGTGAGCGGGGTGTGGTGGAGTGAGCGGGGTGTGGTGGAGTGAGCGGGGTGTGGTGGAGTGAGCGGGGTGTGGTCGAGTGAGCGGGGTGTGGTGGAGGGAGCGGGGCACCACACCGCAGAGTTGCAAAGATCCCCCGTGTAGCCTGTAATAGACTGTTGGGGCAAGTGCTGTTAGCGCGCAACTGTGAAGGCCCGCACGGCACACACGAGGGGGGTGGGTGGCCAACACCACGCCCGGCCGCCTTTGTCTCCCCCAGTGGCGATGTTTACTGCACACCGCACCCAGGTACTGGTTTTGAGGCTGAGTCGACCTAGGGGAGACCCAGGACCGGTTCAGATTAATCGTCACTGGTGGTGTTGGCCGTGAGCGGGAATCGAACTCGGGTCGCCGGGTTCGTAGCGCAGCGTAGCGCTAACCGCTACACCACCGCTCCCACCCACACAGAAGATAAAGATCTCCCGTATCGCCTCAACAGACTGTTGGTGCAAGTGCTGTAAGAAAGTAGCATCACCTATGAAAGCCGGCACGGCACACACGAGGGGGTGGGTGGCCAACACCACGCCCGGACGCCTTTGTCTCCCCCAGTGGTGATGTTTACACACCGCATTTAGTCCCACGCGTACACACACACGCACGCACACGTGCGCGTGTCGTTACAGCCCTATGGGTCAGGTGTCACTTGTTCACGAGTCGCGACCGTGACCCCGGGGTGTGTGTTCACGTGTCGCGTCTTGGTGTGTCTCCCTTGACCCCACCACCCCTCCCCCCCCCTCGGCGTCTTGCAGTTGCGCGACACGAGGATCTCGTCCCTCGAGGGTCGCCGGGCGGAGCCTCTGCCCGCCTCGGATGAGCTCAGGTAGCCCGCGATGTCCCCGGCAGGGCCGCCAACACCCCCACACCGCAGTCGAAACCCATCGAACCCGTGCCCTCCGCGCGGACCCCCGGGATGGGAGAGCCCTGCCGCTACCCGGCTCCGAGGCTTCCCAGGGAACACAAAAACAAAGACAAAGCTCTCCACCGTGTAGCCTGTAACAGACTGTTGGGGCAAGCGCTGTTAGCGAGCACCCATAAAGGCCGGCACGGCACGCGAGGGGGTGGGTGGCCAGCACCACGCCCGGCCGCCTTTGTCTCTCCAGGGGCGATGTTTACACGTCGCACCGGGTACTAATTTGAGGCTGAGTCGACCTACGAGAGGCCCAGGACCGGTTCAGATTAATCGTCACTGGTGGTGTTGACCGTGAGCGGGACTCGAACCCGGGTCGCCAGGTTCGTAGCGCAGCGTAGCGCTAACCGCTACACCACCGCAACCCAGGGCACGCACGCACACACGCACGCTAGCCCCGCGGGGTCCTTGGAGGGGGTCCTAAGGGGATGTCCGAGGAGCCGCTCCCCGCCAATTGCTCGCCGCTGCGGTGGGAGAGTCGATTCCCACCCCTCACCCCCACTCCCTCCTCACCCTCCTCAACCTCCTCAACCACAACCGCCCAGCCCGGGGCCACGACTGCAGCTGCGGAGAAAATTCCTCCGCTTTACGGGGGGGGGGGGCGAGCTCGGACGCGTTCGGCGCAAGGGGTTCGGGGGGGAGAGTCCACCCCCTCCCCCCACCCTTCGCCTAGCCCCCACCCTCCGCCTAGCCCCCACCCTCCCCCTAGCCCCCACCCTCCGCCTAGCCCCCACCATCCCCCTAGCCCCCACCCTCCGCCTAGCCCCCACCCTCCGCCTAGCCCACACCCTCCCCCTAGCCCCCACCCTCCGCCTAGCCCCCACCATCCCCCTAGCCCCTACCCTCCCCCTTGCCCCCACCCTCCCGCTCCCTCTGCTGCTGCTATCTCTAGGGGACGAACTGCTGCCCTGCCACCGGATTCCACGAGCAACGCTGCACCCTTTCATTATGGCCACTCCACCACCCTCCACCACACCACCACACCACCACTCCACCACACCACCACTCCACCACACCACCACACCACCACAGCCCCCCTCTACTACACCACCACAGCCCCCCCCCTCTACTACACCACCACAGCCCCCCTTTACTACACCACTCCACCACCCTCCACCACTCCACCACCACACCACCACACCACACCACCACAGCCCCCCTCTACTACACCACCACAGCCCCCCCTCTACTACACCACCACAGCCCCCCCCCTCTACTACACCACCACAGCCCCCCCTCTACTACACCACCACAGCCCCCCCCCTCTACTACACCACCACAGCCTCCCCCTCTACTACACCATCACAGCCCCCCCCCTCTACTACACCACCACAGCCCCCCCTCTACTACACCACCACAGCCCCCCCCCCCTACTACACCACCACAGCCCCCCCTCTCTACTACACCACCACAGCCCCCCCTCTACTACACCACCACAGCCCCCCCCCTCTACTACACCACCACAGCCCCCCCCTAATACACCACCACAGCCCCCCCCTCTACTACACCACCACAGCCCCCCCTAATACACCACCACAGCCCCCCCCCCTTTACTACACAACCACAGCCCCCCCCTCTACTACACCACCACAGCCCCCCCCTCTACTACACCACCACAGCCCCCCCCCCTACTATACCACCACAGCCCCCCCTCTCTACTACACCACCACAGCCCCCCCCTCTACTACACCACCACAGCCCCCCCCCCCTACTACACCACCACAGCCCCCCCTAATACACCACCACAGCCCCCCCCTCTACTACACCACCACAGCCCCCCCCCCTCTACTACACCACCACAGCCCCCACTAATACACCACCACAGCCCCCCCCCTTTACTACACCACCACAGCCCCCCCCTCTACCACACCACCACAGCCCCCCCATCTACCACACCACCACAGCCCCCCCCCTCTACTACACCACCACAGCCCCCCTCTACTACAACACCACAGCCCCCCTCTCTAGCACACCACCACAGCCCCCCCCCTACTACACCACCACAGCCCCCCCCTACTACACCACCACAGCCCCCACCTCCCCACACCCCCCGGCTCCACGCGTCCCCAGTGGCCGAGTGTGTGCCGGAGTGAAGTTGACAACCGCGATTCTGCGGCACGGGGATCAGTGAGGAATGGGCGTGAGAGTTGAGTGATGGCTGCTAGGGTGAGTGGGGAGAGGAGGAGGGGGGTGGGGGGCGGGTGAGCGGTGGCGCTCCCCGCTCTCCCCTTGCGGTGGAAGAATGCGCGGCGCTTTCGCTAATTGCCTTGCACCTACGGCACGCGGGGGCTAGCGGGCGGGCGTGAGGGGGGGGGGGGGGCGATCATCCTGGCGGGCGGTGGTGGGGTCGGGTGAGTTGGTGGTGGGGTCGGGTGAGTTGGTGGTGGGGTGGTGGGGGGGGGGAACTTCCGCGGATTTCTGTCGTGAGAGCCAGGCGACCGGGCAGCCTGCGGGTGCCGAGGCCCGGTCCTACATCCCTGTCCCTGCGATCGCGTGGAACCCTCAAGACCCCCGTGGAACCCTCAAGACCCCCCGTGGAACCCTCAAGACCCCCCGTGGAACCCTCAACACCCCCCGTGGAACCCTCAAGACCCCCGTGGAACCCTCAAGACCCCCGTGGAACCCTCAAGACCCCCGTGGAACCCTCAACACCCCCCGTGGAACCCTCAAGACCCCCCGTGGAACCCTCAACACCCCCCGTGGAACTCTCAAGACCCCCCGTGAAACCCTCAAGACCCCCCGTGGAACCCTCAAGACCCCCCGTGGAACTCTCAACACCCAATCGCACCTCCAGGAGTCTGTTGAACTCCCAAACGCTGTGGATTCCTCTCAAGATCCCATGGAACCCCCAATACCCCGTGGGAACATAGACCCGTGTGGAACCTCTAAATCAAGTCACATGGAACTCGGCGGTCACGGCGAGACTGTGTTTGTGTCCGGGATGAAGTCGAGGATGATGATGGGATGATGATGATGAGGTTGGGGATGATGATGATGATTGGGGATGATGATGCTGGGGATCATGATGATGAGGTTGGGGATAATGATGATGATATTGGGGATGATGATGATGTTGCAGATGATATTGTTGGGGATGATTATGTTGGGGATGATGATGTTGAGGATGATGTTGTTGGAGATGATGATGATGATGATGTTAGAGATAATGATGATGTTGGAGATTATGTGAGAGATGATGATGATGATGATGTTGGGGATGATGTTGCGGATGATGATGATGCTGTTGGAGATGATGATGATGTTAGAGATAATGTGGGAGATTATAATGTTGGAGATGATGATGTTGAAGACGATGATGTTGGAGATGATGATGTTGGGGATGATGATGTTAGAGATAATGATGATGTTGAGGATAATGTGAGATATGATGATGTTGGAGATGATGATGTTGAAGACGATGATGATGTTGGAGATAATGTGAGAGATGATGTTGGAGATGATGATGTTGGAGATGATGATGTTGAAGACGGTGAAGACGATGATGGCGTTGGAGATGACGATGATGATGTTGAAGTTTGCGGAGGCCGGATCTCCGCTCGGTGCTGAGACCGCCAGCGACAGAAATCCGTGGAAGTTCGCACCTTGGCTCTGAGCCCAGGAATGCGCCGCTGTCCGCACGGCACCTCGCGCTCCTCCACTGGTCCCGACGCATTCCTGGGCGCAGCTTAACAATAACAACAACCACCACAACGATCATCATCATCATCAGCAACAACAACAAGGATCATCAGCAACAACAACAACAACCACAACGATCATCATCATCGGCAACAAGGATAATCATCAACAACCACAACGATCAGCAACAACAACAAGGATTATCATCAGCAGCAACAACGACAACCACAACAAACATCATCATCAGCAACAAGGATCATCATCAACAACAACAACCACAACGATCGGCAACAACAAGGATCATCATCAGCAGCAACAACAACCACAACAATCATCATCATCATCAACAACAAGGATAATAATCAACAACAACCACAACGATCAGCAACAACAAGGATCATCACCAGCAGCAACAACAACAACAACGATCATCATCAGCAACAAGGATAATCATCAACAACAACAACCACAACGATCAGCAACAACAAGGATCATCACCAGCAGCAACAACAACAACAATCATCATCATTAACAACAAGGATAATCAACAACAACAACCACAACGATCAGCAACAACAACAAGGATCATCACCAGCAGCAACAACAACAACGATCATCAGCAACAAGGATAATCATCAACAACAATAACCACAACGATCAGCAACAACAAGGATCATTACCAGCAGCAACAACAACCACAACGGTCATCATCATCATCAGCAACAAGGATAATCACAACGATCAGCAACAACATCAAGGATCATCACCAGCAGCAACAACAACGATCATCATCATCAACAACAAGGATAATCATCAACAACAACAACCACAACGATCAGTAACAACAACAGGGATCATCACCAGCAGCAACAACAACAATCATCATCAACAACAAGGATAATCAACAACAACCACAACGATCAGCAACAACAACAAGGATCATCACCAGCAGCAACAACAACAACGATCATCATCATCAGCAACAAGGATAATCATCAACAACAACATCCACAACGATCAGCAACAACAAGGATCATTACCAGCAGCAACAACAACAACGGTCATCATCATCATCAGCAATAAGGATAATCATCAACAACAACAACGATCAGCAACAACAAGGATCGTCACCAGCAGCAACAACAACAACGGTCATCACCAGCAGCAGCAACCGCGAGACACGCAACTCCAAGTCGCAACCAGCGACACGGCCAAGACGAGCAGGGTTATGCCGGTTGCGCAACTGCTCGCAACCGGTTGCGCAGACGCCCGCAATCGGATCGCTCGGTCGCGCAACCGATCGCTCGTGCGAGTTGCAGGCGCTATGCCCCGTGCCAGACCTTAACCCCTGACCCCCAGTCACCCACCGCCCCGACCCCTCCCCCGACCCCCCCCTCCGTGACCTCAGGCTCCCGCCCCCCCCCGGGAAGGATCCGCGAGACCCCTGCTCCCCCCCCCCCCTCCAGTGGGAGTTGGAAGAGGGGGGAGCCGCATTCCTCCCATCGCTGGGTCGAGCCCCCGGGCGAGGGGAGAGGGAGGAGAGGGGAGAGAGGGTCAGGAGAGAGGGGGGGGGACAGGAGAGAGAGGGGGGGGACAGGAGAGAGAGAGGGGGGGGGGACAGGAGAGAGAGGGGGGGGGGACAGGAGAGAGAGGGGGGTAGGAGAGATAGGGGGGGCAGGAGAGAGAGTTTTGTTTTTCTCGTTTAGGTCAGGGGTGGGGAACGTCCAGCCCGCGGGCTGTATAAGGCCCCGAAATCATTTGGTCTCTGGCCCTGCAAAGGCAACCGCAGGCGGGACTCGAAATTCAATAAATCTAGGAGCAAACCTGGAAAAGCAGTTGCGAGTAGCAGCAACATCATCAACACCGGCTAACATCCTCACCACGCCTCGCCAAAGAGAAAGCATTTCCAGCCATCGCATTAGGGGTTGAGTTAATGAATTGTTTGACCAAATATAACGGGCTAATGTTTAAGTTGATAATTTTGTTTGGCCCGCGAATGATGTTAAAAATATTCAAATGGCCCTTGGCAGAAAAAATGTTCCCCCCCACCCCCCCCGGATTTAAGTGCACTCGGCCTTCAATGAGCGCCTGGGTGCGGCGTGCGTGTACCGGACGTCGCCACCGGTATTGGCCACACCGCACCACCAATGGGCCTCGCTGGACGAGCACCTGCCCCAGCCAGGCTCCAAGGCTACACGGGGGGGGGGGGACATTTGTTTGCGCCGTCCGTTGTGGTCGGTGCCTTACCCCTTCCTATCAGATGTTTTACACAATCTTCTTTTCACTGATATCTTAGTGGCTATTTATTTAAATATTTGAGCATCTCCCTTTCTCTGGTATTTGTATCTGATAAAGAAAAAAAAGGAGAGTGGATATGAGAGAGAGTGGATAGGAGAAAGAGAGGGGATAGGGGAGAGAGAGAAAGGGGGGGGGGGGAGGAGGGGACAGGACAAAGAGAGGGGGGCAGGAGAGAGAGAGAGTTGATAGGAGAGAGAGTGGACAGGAGAGATTTTTGACTTTCAAACCACTTTCATTGCCGCCAGCAGCAACAAGCACTGGAGGCGATTTTGATACGAAATTCACAATAAACACACGCGTTGTGGCGCTGGATGCGCCGAGACATAACAGAGAGAGAGAGAGTTTGAGGTAGGTGGAGGAGACGGGAGTTAGGAAAGAGGTTGATAGAGCGGAAGGGAGAGAAGCTTGGGGGGAGAGGGGAAAGAGGAGAGAGGTTTGAGAAGAGGGGAGAGCGGAGAGAGAGGGGACAGCTACCTGCCCGGACTCGCCTGACCGCGTGCCCTGAAGGCAGCTGCTCTGGTTCCAGGGTGCGGCGCCGTTACCTCGTTACATCATCGCCTCCTTAGCCCTATAACCTTCATCACCTCGTCACCGTCTTCATCATCATCGTGAACACCACCAACACCATCAGCAGCCATGATCTGTCAACTGCTGAACGAAGGGCACGCGATGGATGTGCATCAGTCCATCTGGCAGCCCTCCGCACACGAGCTGCGTTCCCTTCCGTTGGCTGTCACTCCGTTGTTAGTCTCGGCCATCATCATCATCATCCTTCCGATCAGCACGGTTGGCTACGTACGGTGCGAAAGAGGTTCAACATACAGACATTTTGCAAAGAGCGGATAACGATACCTCTGCTGATCTCGTGAAGGAGTTTAAACCACCAGCACCACCGTCGTCATCGCCGTCGGACAAAGACGCCGGTCACCGCATCGCGCGGTGCTTTCGGATGCGCTTCTGCGGCCGTCTGGAACGCTCTTCCATTCCGATATTAGGAAGCCACTGAGGCTGCGCCGGTTTACATCACCGTCGAGATTGACAAACGAATTTCTTTAGAACTTGCTTCTTGCTATATTCTTGGTTATTTCGGTAAAGTCACGAAGATATGAAATTGAATAACATTATTATTTTTATTTTATACAAATAAAATAATAAATTTGTTTATTTTATAAAAAAAAAATATTATAAATTTTAGTTTATAAAAATAAAATAATAATTATTTCTATTTTATAAAAAAATAATAATATCGTTTTAATTTTATAAACAATAAAATAATTATTACTATTTTTATTTTATAAAAAAATAATATCATTTTTATTTTATAAAAATAAAATCATGTTGTAATTTTTTTATTTAGTTCTCTATCTACGTGACTTTTACCGAAAGGACCATGAATATGAATTCCTGCAGTCACGACAGTTTTAAGTCAAAATGTGCTTCTTGCTGTCGTCGTGTTGAGTGGTGTCGTCCTTGCCCCGCACCTCCGGTTAGCCTCGGTCGTCTACGCACGGTGCGAAAGAAGTTCAAACATGCGCGTGCATTCACTTGAAGGCCGCACACGCACAGTGTTATAATTGACAAAGTTGTTGAGTTTGCTGGACTGAGTTCTCCTCCACAATAGATTTTTTGTTTGTGGGTTAGATCGCGTAAATGTATAAATGTGTCGTTAAAACCCGCCACCACCCGACACAGCCAACTAGTAAGGGATTTGTCACGTAAACAGAACGTGGCCAATTCGTCACTTTTACAGCACTAGTGTGTAGTGTAGTGTGTAGTGTAGTGTATTATAGTGTAGTATACTAGTACAGCACTAGTATGCAGTGTAGTGTATAGTGTAGTATATAGTGTAGTGTAGTATAGTGTAGTATACTAGTACAGCACTAGTATGTAGTGTGTATAGTGTAGTGTACAGTGTAGTGAATAGTGTAGTGTATAGTGTAGTATAGTGTATTATACTAGTACAGCACTACACCGGTGTGTTGTTAATTACGAATTGGCCACGTTCTGTTTACGTGACAACCCCTTACTAGTTGGCTGTGTCGGGTGGTGGCGGGTTTTAGCGACGCATTTATATATTTACGCGATCTAACAAAAAAACCCCTCTATTATGGATATTGGTCGCGAAAGCCAACGTGTTAAATTGAGTTCTCCTCGACTGTATCTCCCCCCACCCCGCCCCCCAGGGCCGAGCTGGAGGCGAACCCCCTTCACTTCTCCCTGCAAGGGGGGCTCATCCCGCGGCTGTGCCCAGCCGTGGGAGAGGAGATTTGGGCCCTGAACGTGAAGCGGGGACTCCTGAGCGCCGTGCAGAACTCCCTCCCTGTGGCCCACGGCTTCCTACAGGACGCCCAAGGCTCCCTCCAGGAGGCCCACGGCTCCCTCCCTGGGGCCCACGGCTTCCTGCCGGAGACAGAGAACTCCCTCCCTGGGGCCCACGGCTCCCTCCAGGGGGCCCACGGCTCCCTCCCTGTGGCCCACGGCTTCCTGCCGGAGACCGATGATTCCCTCCCTGGGCCCCATGGGAACGTGGACGTAGTCGAGGTGAGAATTCGCGGTGCAGCACTGACCCAACAACGCTGCTAACCCAGTGACACCTTCGCTACCCCTAACAAAGACAAAGATCCCCCCCCCACCCCCCGTATAGCCTCAGCAAAATGTTGGGGCAAGTGCCGTTAGCAGCACCTATGAAGGCCGGCACGGCGCACGAGGGGGTGGGTGGCCAGCAACGCGCCCCGGCCGCCTTTATCTCCCGAGTGGCGATGTTTACAAACACCCCCCCCCAACACCAATTAGAAACTTCCCCAACCCCTTCGCCGGGACCCCCCCTGCAGCAGAGGCTCCAGGATGGTGCCACGCTGCCCCCTGCAGGCGACACGCGGTGCGGGTGATGACAGCAACGCGCGCAGCACTCGGAGCAGGAACACACTCCATGACCCGTGTCCCCTCGTGTCTCCCGTGTCCCCTCGTGTCTCCCGTGTCCCCTCGTGTCTCCCGAATCTCCCGTGTCCCCCGAATCTCCCGTGTTCCCCACGTCTCCCCCCGTGTTCCCATGTGTTCCCCTTGTCCCTCGTGTCCCTACGTGTTACCCGTGTCTCACGTGCTCCCCCGTGTCTCCCGTGTCTCACGTGTTCCCCCATGTCTGATGTGTCTCCCCATGTCTTCCGTGTTCTCCGTGTTCCCCACGTGTCCCCACGTGTTCCACGTGTCTCATGTGTCCCACGTATCCCCACGTGTCCCCCCGTGTCCCCCGTGTCCCACGTGTTCCCCCGTGTCTCCCGTGTCTCACGTGTCCCCCCGTGTCCCCCCATGTCCCCCGTGTCCCCCCGTGTCCCCCCGTGTCCCACGTGTTCCCCCGTGTCTCCCGTGGCTCACGTGTCCCCCGTGTCTCACGTGTCCCCCCGTGTCCCCCCATGTCCCCCGTGTCCCCCCGTGTCCCCCCGTGTCCCACGTGTTCCCACGTATCCCCCCGTGTCCCATGTGTTCCCCCGTGTCTCCCGTGTCTCACGTGTCCCCCGTGTCTCACGTGTCCCCACGTGTCCCCCGTGTTCCCCACGTGTCCCCACGTGTTCCCCGTGTCCTCCGGGTTCCCCACGTGTCCCCCGTGTCCCCCCACGTGTTCCAGGAGGACGTGCTGGGCCGATGCAGCACCCAGTACCGCCGCGATGCAGGAGGCGGGCTGCTCAAGAGCAAGGATCTGCGCTCGTGCAAGCATCGAGGCTTCTCCAGCTCCTCGCTGCTCCTCACGGCCCTGCCACACGTGAGCGAGACTGGGACTCCCCTAGGTCGGCTCAGCCGGAAAAATAGCGCGGGTGTGCGTGCGTGTGTGCCTGTGCAAGTGCGTGTGTGTGTGTGGGGGGAGCGGTGGTGTAGCGTTTAGCGCTACGCTGCGCTACGAACCTGGCAACCCGGGTTCGATTCCTGCTCACGGCCAACACCTGGTGACGATTATCTAAACCGGTCTTGGGCCTCCCCTAGGTCGACTCAGCCTCAAATGAGTACCCAGTGCGGTGTGCAAAATATCGCCACTGTGGAGACAAATGCGGTCGGGCGTGGTTGCTGGTCTTCCCACCCCTTCGTGTGCCGTGCCGGCCTTCATCGGTGCTACTCACTGACAGCACTTGCCCCAACAGTCTGTTAAGGCTACACGGGGGGACCTTTGTCTTTGTGGGTGAGATGTGGCAAAAGATGCAGACAAGAGGTGGAGATGGAGCGCGATGGAAAATAATGACGCAGAGTGCATAACGGTGGGCGGGGGGGATCTTTGTCTGTGTGTGGGGATCCCCGTGACAGGACTCGAGCGGCGGGCCTCAGGAGGTCCTGCGGGGCCACGCGCGCTGCTCGCTCTCCTACCCGCCCGGGGCCCCGCTGCCGAACGCCACGTGTGAAGAGGAGCTGCTCTTCACGCCCTTTCATCAGCATCAGCAGCGCGCCCAGGGCGTGCGCACTCGCTCCCGCGTGGCCTTCTCGTTCGACCAGCACGGGCCCACGGAGGAGAGGCCCACCGCAGGTGAGGGTCCCGAACAGGAGAGGGGCCCACGGGTGAGGGTCCCGAACAGGAGAGGGGCCCACAGGTGAGGGTCCCAAACAGGAGAGGCCCACAGGTGAGGGCCCCAAACAGGAGGGGCCCACAGGTGAGGGTCCCAAACAGGAGAGGCCCACCGCAGGTGAAGGCCCCAAACAGGAGAGGCCCACAGGTGAGGGTCCCAAACAGGAGAGGCCCACGGGTGAGGGCCCCAAACAGGAGAGGCCCACAGGTGAGGGCCCCAAACAGGAGAGGCCCACAGGTGAAGGCCCCAAACAGGAGAGGCCCACGGGTGAGGGCCCCAAACAGGAGAGGCCCACAGGTGAAGGCCCCAAACAGGAGAGGCCCACGGGTGAGGGCCCCAAACAGGAGAGGCCCACGGGTGAGGGTCCCAAACAGGAGAGGACCACAGGTGAAGGCCCCAAACAGGAGAGGCCCACAGGTGAGGGCCTCAAACAGGAGAGGCCCACGGGTGAGGGCCCCAAACAGGAGAGGCCCACGGGTGAAGGCCCCAAACAGGAGAGGTCCACAGGTGAAGGCCCGAAACAGGAGAGGCCCACAGGTGAAGGCCCCAAACAGGAGAGGCCCACGGGTGAGGGCCCCAAACAGGAGAGGCCCACGGGTGAAGGCCCCAAACAGGAGAGGCCCACAGGTGAAGGCCCCAAACAGGAGAGGCCCACGGGTGAGGGCCCCAAACAGGAGAGGCCCACGGGTGAAGGCCCCAAACAGGAGAGGCCCACGGGTGAAGGCCCCAAACAGGAGCTGCGCTGACTGAACAGCATGACGGCACCGTGCGGTCAACAGAATGGTCACAACCTCGTTCAGTCGTCACATCGACATCTCATAAGCGCTCATCGGAGGTGTAAAGAGAGACGGTGCGAGAGAGAGAGAGAGAGCTGTGTGAAGAGAGACGGTGAGAGAGAGAGAGAGAGATGTGAGAGAGAGGGAGATGTGTGAAGAGAGAGAGAGCTGTCTGAATAGAGATACGATGTAAGAGAGAGATGTGAGAGAGATGTGTAGAGAGAGAGAGAGCTGTGTGAAGAGAGAAACGATGTAAGAGAGAGAGATGTGTGAAGAGAGAGAGAGATGCGTGAGAGAGAGTGATGTGAGCGCGCTCTGTGCCCCCGCGCGTGCTCGTGCCAGGCGAGGAGCGGGTGCCGCTCGTGCGTGCGACGACGCTGCTCATGGAGAGGAGCCCCGGCGACGACGCCGCCGAGCGGGGATCCAAGTCGGGGGCGCACGGCGCCCTGCGGGTGCTGTGCGCGCCCGACACGGACCCCCTGCAGGTCGGGAGCGAGCGCACGCCAAAGACCCACCCCCTCCCCCACTGCCCCCCCCCCACCTCGTGTAGCAGCCTCAACAGACTGTTGGGGCAAGTGCTGTTGGCGACCACAAACAGCGGCAGCAGCAGCCACCGTTTGCCACTAAGTGGCGGCAATGTCACCGCGGCGCTTGTGTGCCAGGCTAGGGGCGAACGCGAAGGGTGGCGGGTGGTTCGCTGTTGCCACGAGGTCACGGGACAGAGACCCAGGGCGTCATTCAAGAGCCTCCCTCCCATTGGCTCCATACGCGTGAACCCACGTGCACGCACGCGCACAGCCTCACGCGCGTGCAGCCGAAAGATGAATCTGGCAGCATTGGTCCCACGCGCCGCTGTCCGCGGTGCTGATTCTACAGGGGCAGGATGATACTGCCCGGGGTGCACTGATCCCAGGGCAGGATGAAACTGCCCGGGGTGCACTGATCCCAGGGCAGGATGATACTGCCCGGGGTGCACTGATCCCAGGGCAGGATGATACTGCCCGGCGTGTACTGATCCCAGAAAATCCCTGTCCATTAATTTTTTGGGCAGGTTCAAGCGAGCCTGAACTCTGCTGAACTTTGAACGTCGCTGCAGAGGTCGCCTGTAATCAATGCTGCTGATATTGTGCACTCCTAGAAGGCCGTGCGGCGAGCCTGACATTCGGCCGGAGAATATCTGAACCGGTTCCGGGCCTCCCCTAGGTCGACTCAGCCTTGAGATGGGCACCTTGGTACGCAAACATCAGGGCTGGGGAGACAAAGGCGGCCTGTTAAGGCCATACGGGTGTTCTTTGTCTTTTTTACGTGCAACAACAGAGAGGGGGCAGCTGCCCGTGGTGCATGACATCACACCACTGTGATGACATCACACTGCTGTGATGTCATCTATCTCTCCTGCCCAAGCTGCGTGTGCTGCCGCTGTGCACGCGTTCGCTCTTTGTGTGTCGTGCTTTCGCTGCCCAATCACCTTGTTCCCTCTCACCACCACCTGTCCAATCACCTCCTTCGGCTCATTCCCTCTCACCACCACCTGTCCAATTACCTCCTTCATGAAGGCCGGCACACCACGCCTGACCACCTTTGTCCCTCTGCCCAATCCACATCATCATCATCATCCTCATCCTCGTCCTCATAATCGACTGACGCATTTGACCCCAGGCGGCTGCGATCTTCCCGGAGCTGGCGTTCTCCCTGCGCGGCCTGAGTGGCGAGGAGCTGCGGGCCCTGTGGGCATTGGCGCGTCTCTCCTGCCGCGCGTAAGGGTCGCACACTCGCTCGCAGCGAGCGGCACCCATGCAGAGCGGCACGGCGTGCCACCGGGGTTGTGGGTGGCCAACACCACGCCCGCCAAGGCCACCTTTGCATCCCCAGCGCTGATTATTGTTAACACACCGCGCCAGGTACTCATTTTACGGCCGAGTCGATCGAGGGGAGGGATCGAGGACCGGGTTCAATTATTTGTCACGGTCATTGGTCGCGAGCGGGAATCGAACTCGTGTCGCCGGGCTCGTAGCTCGGTGCACTAACCGTTACGCTGAACACGCCCCACCACACACTTATCCACACACTCATTACTACAATTACACGCGGGGACAAAGATCCCCGCGTGTAGCCTACGCGGCCATATTGATGCACGTGCTGTTTGCGAGCAGCGCCTAGGAAGGCCGGCACGGCGCGCGAGCGGCTGTTGTGGCCATCGTCGCGCGACCGGACGCCTTTGTCTCCACAGTGGTAGAGAGCCCGTGCGGGTATTGAGTGTCGTGGCGGTAGTGAGTGGGCGTACGAGTCCGTGAGAGAATCTACGTGCGAGTCCGTGAGAGAGTCTACGAGCGAGTCCGTGAGAGAGTCTACGAGTAAGTCCGTGAGAGAGTCTCCAACGGAGTCCGTGAGAGAGTCTAGGAGTGAGTCCGTGAGAGAGTCTCCAACGGAGTCCGTGAGAGAGTCTCCAACGGAGTCCGTGAGAGAGTCTCCAACGGAGTCCGTGAGAGAGTCTCCAACGGAGTCCGTGAGAGAGTCTATGAGCGAGTCCGTGAGAGGGTCTCCGAGCGAGTCCGTGAGAGTGTCTATGAGCGAGTCCGTGAGAGAGTCTCTGAGTGAGTCCGTGAGAGAGTCTCCAACGGAGTCCGTGAGAGAGTCTCTGAGTGAGTCCGTGAGAGAGTCTCTGAGCGAGTCCGTGAGAGAGTCTCCAATGGAGTCCGTGAGAGAGTCTCCAACGGAGTCCGTGAGAGAGTCTAGGAGTGAGTCCGTGAGAGAGTCTCCAACGGAGTCCGTGAGAGAGTCTCCAACGGAGTCCGTGAGAGAGTCTAGGAGTGAGTCCGCGAGAGAGTCTCCAACGGAGTCCGTGAGAGAGTCTCCGAGCGAGTCCGCGAGCGAGTCTAGGAGTGAGCGAGTCCGTGAGAGAGTCTCCCAGCGAGTCCATGAGAGAGTCTCCAACGGAGTCCGTGAGAGAGTCTCCCAGCGAGTCCGTGAGAGAGTCTCCAACGGAGTCCGTGAGAGAGTCTCTGTGCGAGTCCGCGAGAGAGTCTACGAGTGAGTCCGTGAGAGAGACTCCAACGGAGTCCGTGAGAGAGTCTCCAACGGAGTCCGTAAGAGCGTCTCCAACGGAGTCCGTGAGAGAGTCTCCAACGGAGTCCGTGAGAGAGTCTCCAACGGAGTCCGTGAGAGCGTCTATGAGCGAGTCCGTGAGAGAGTCTCCGAGCGAGTCCGTGAGAGTGTCTATGAGCGAGTCCGTGAGAGAGTCTCCGAGCGAGTCCGTGAGAGAGTCTCCAACGGAGTCCGTGAGAGAGTCTCTGAGTGAGTCCGTGAGAGGGTCTCTGAGCGAGTCCGTGAGAGAGTCTCCAACGGAGTCCGTGAGAGAGTCTCCAACGGAGTCCGTGAGAGAGTCTAGGAGTGAGTCCGTGAGAGAGTCTCCGAGCGAGTCCGTGAGAGTGTCTATGAGCGAGTCCGTGAGAGAGTCTCCGAGCGAGTCCGTGAGAGTGTCTCCAACGGAGTCCGTGAGAGAGTCTCTGAGTGAGTCCGTGAGAGAGTATCTGAGCGAGTCCGTGAGAGGGTCTCCAACGGAGTCCGTGAGAGCGTCTCCAACGGAGTCCGTGAGAGAGTCTAGGAGTGAGTCCGTGAGAGCGTCTCCAACGGAGTCCGTGAGAGGGTCTCCAACGGAGTCCGTGAGAGCGTCTCCCAGCGAGTCCGCGAGAGAGTCTCCAACGAAGTCCGTGAGAGAGTCTCCGAGCGAGTCCGCGAGAGAGTCTACGAGCGAGTCCGTGAGAGAGTCTCCAACGGAGTCCGTGAGAGAGTCTCCAACGGAGTCCGTGAGAGAGTCTCCAACGGAGTCCGTGAGAGAGTCTCCAACGGAGTCCGTGAGAGAGTCTCCAACGGAGTCCGTGAGAGAGTCTAGGAGTGAGTCCGTGAGAGAGTCTCCAACGGAGTCCGTGAGAGAGTCTCTGAGCGAGTCCGTGAGAGTGTCTAAGAGTGAGCGAGTCCATGAGAGAGTCTCCCAGCGAGTCCATGAGAGAGTCTCCAACGGAGTCCGTGAGAGAGTCTCCCAGCGAGTCCGTGAGAGAGTCTCCAACGGAGTCCGTGAGAGAGTCTCTGTGCGAGTCCGTGAGAGAGTCTACGAGTGAGTCCGTGAGAGCGTCTCCAACGGAGTCCGTGAGAGAGTCTACGAGTGAGACCGCGAGAGAGTCTCCGAGTGAGTCCGTGAGAGAGTCTCCGAGTGAGTCCGTGAGAGAGTCTCCAACGGAGTCCGTGAGAGAGTCTCTGAGTGAGTCCGTGAGAGGGTCTCTGAGCGAGTCCGTGAGAGAGTCTCCAACGGAGTCCGTGAGAGAGTCTCCAACGGAGTCCGTGAGAGAGTCTAGGAGTGAGTCCGTGAGAGAGTCTCCGAGCGAGTCCGTGAGAGTGTCTATGAGCGAGTCCGTGAGAGAGTCTCCGAGCGAGTCCGTGAGAGTGTCTCCAACGGAGTCCGTGAGAGAGTCTCTGAGTGAGTCCGTGAGAGAGTCTCTGAGCGAGTCCGTGAGAGGGTCTCCAACGGAGTCCGTGAGAGCGTCTCCAACGGAGTCCGTGAGAGAGTCTAGGAGTGAGTCCGTGAGAGCGTCTCCAACGGAGTCCGTGAGAGGGTCTCCAACGGAGTCCGTGAGAGCGTCTCCCAGCGAGTCCGCGAGAGAGTCTCCAACGGAGTCCGTGAGAGAGTCTCCGAGCGAGTCCGCGAGAGAGTCTACGAGCGAGTCCGTGAGAGAATCTCCAACGGAGTCCGTGAGAGAGTCTCCAACGGAGTCCGTGAGAGAGTCTCCAACGGAGTCCGTGAGAGAGTCTCCAACGGAGTCCGTGAGAGAGTCTCCAACGGAGTCCGTGAGAGAGTCTAGGAGTGAGTCCGTGAGAGGGTCTCCAACGGAGTCCGTGAGAGAGTCTCTGAGCGAGTCCGTGAGAGTGTCTAAGAGTGAGCGAGTCCATGAGAGAGTCTCCCAGCGAGTCCATGAGAGAGTCTCCAACGGAGTCCGTGAGAGAGTCTCCCAGCGAGTCCGTGAGAGAGTCTCCAACGGAGTCCGTGAGAGAGTCTCTGTGCGAGTCCGTGAGAGAGTCTACGAGTGAGTCCGTGAGAGCGTCTCCAACGGAGTCCGTGAGAGAGTCTACGAGTGAGACCGCGAGAGAGTCTCCGAGTGAGTCCGTGAGAGAGTCTCCGAGTGAGTCCGTGAGAGAGTCTCTGAGTGAGTTCGTGAGAGTGTCTCCGAGTGAGTCCGTGAGAGAGTCTCCAAAGGAGTCCGTGAGAGAGTCTCTGAGCGAGTCCGCGAGGGAGTCTCTGAGCGAGTCCTCGAGGGAGTCTAGGAGCGAGCGCATGCGCCGTGCGCGGTGCAGGAACCCGCTGAAGGAGGCTCTGCCCGCGTGCGGCTCTGAGGCGTGCGTGGCGCTCATGGCGTCGGAGCTGGGCTCGGTGAGCGCGGGCGTCGCCCATGGCTGGCTGCGCTCCCTCGCGTTTGTGCCCGAGCCCACGGCCGCGATGATCGTCGCCGTCACGGTAGGAGACGCGGCGCGGGACGCACGAGAAAACACAATACAAGGGGAGACACCACGGGGCACACGCACACATGCACGCGCGCGCACACACGACAGGGCACGCAATACGGGACGTTCGCGGGATGCCCCCCACCACCACCACTACCGATATTCATAATGAAGGTTTTTTGGGTTCGATCGCCGAAGTATAAATGCGTCGAAACCCAACCACCGCCCGACAGCCAACCGGCAAGGGGATTTTGTCACGTTAAACGAAACGCCAAATAGTTCTCTCCTTCGGCCCACCGGTGTGTGTTTGAAGAGTGAATCCACAACATTTACGATCTGAGTAGCACGACGTCTCGTTTTGTAATTGCATCCAGCATCGTCGGGCGATTTTGCCACAACGGTGAAGCCACCCACCTGCTCCTGGTCTTAAGCAGAGCAGCAAGACGACCGATATGAAGCGTCGCGCCGCGTGACGGCGCGGCGCTTCCTCCCGGTGTCCCGGGCCCCCCGCGCCTTACCCCCCACTCCATGCGTGGCGTCGCTCGTGCCCCCCCCTCCCACCGGCAGCCGCTGCTGAAGTCCGAGGCGGGGACAGCGACGTCTGCCGCCGGCTCCCGGGCCGCACTGCTCTCCGTGTCCGCGCTGCTGCACAACTTCTGCACGAAGGCGGCCGTGGGGTGCGGCGGGGAGAGCGCTGTGCGGGCCGCGGTTCACGCCATCGCCCGCCGCCTGGAGCCCGACTGCTCGCCCCGGGGACGCGAGGCCCGGGAACAGGTACAAGGAGGGGCGGGGGGTGGGGGGTAGCCAGCGGGCAGCCAGCGGGCAGCCAAGGGCAGGTACAGAGCCAGGGGCAGCTAGGAGCAGGTCGAGGCGGTCGCCAGGGGCAGCGAGGGGCAGGGTGCTGAGGGTCGCCAGGGATAGCGAGGGGCACGGGAACCGGGGTGTGGGTAGGGCAGGGGTGGGCAGGGAGGGTACAGAAGGGCAGTAAGGCAGGGGTATTGAGGGCAGCGAGGGCAGGGAGGGCAAGACTCGGCTCCAGTTTAGGTTTGGGGGCAAGTTTCACGTGGAGCTGAGCAAGGAGCGGGCGCTGGGAGACGCGGTCACGGCCACGGAGCCCGAAGGGAATTGAGAGTGGCCCGAGGAAGTGAGACCTCTCGTCTCTATTGTCCCCGCGACTCCGTGTCTCTGTATCCCCATGTCCCCCGTGTGCCTCTGCCTGTCCCCGCGTGTCCCCGCGTGTCCCCCACGTGTCCCCCGTGTGTCCCCCGCGTCCGCAGGCGCTGCTGGCCCTCAAGGCGCTGGGCAATGCGGGGCTAGCGGGGGGAGCGACGCTGGCGCCCGTGCTCGCTCGCTGTGCCCGGGCCCGCGGGCCCGGCTCCAGCCTGGAGCTGAGGCTCGCGGCTGTCGACGCGTTCCGGCGGATCCCCTGCGAGGCCGACGTGAGACTCACCACGCTCTCACCCTCACCGCACTCACCACTCCCCACTCACCAGTCACTCACCACACGCGCCACTCCCCACTCACTCACCACACTCACCACTCACTAGCCACACGCGCCACTCCCCACTCACTCACCACACTCACCAGTCACTCACCACCACTCACCAGTCACTCACCACTCACTCACCACCCGCACCACTCACCACACTCACCACACTCACCACACGCCCGCCGCGCTCACCAAGTTCACCGCGCTGACCGCGAGCGGTGGCACCGCCGGTGCGGTCGCGGTGCGTGCAGCGTGGGGCTCTGGTGGAGCTGTACCGAGACGAGCGCGACGAGGCGGAGGTGAGGATCGCCGCGTACCTCCTCGCCATGCACTGCCCCTCGCCCGACGTGCTGCTCACCGTGCGCCTCACCCAGCGCAATGAGAGCTCCCAGCAGGGTACGGTAACTCGCTCGCTCACCGCACTCTCGCTCACCGCACGCTCGCTCACCGCACTCGTTTACCACACGCGCTCACTCGCTCACCCCACTCGTTTACCGCACTCGCTCACCGCACACACTCACAGCACTCGCTCACCACACGCGCTCACCACACGCGCTCACCGCACGCGCTCACCGCACGCGCTCACCACACGCGCTCACCGCACTCGCTCACCGCACGCGCTCACCGCACTCGCTCACCGCACGCGCTCACCGCACGCGCTCACCGCACGCGCTCACCGCACTCGCTCACCGCACGCGCTCACCGCACGCGTTCACCGCACGCGCTCACCGCACACGCTCACCGCACTCGCTCACCGCACGCGCTCACCGCACGCGCTCACCGCAAGCGCTCCACCACGCACACCCACCCGCTCGCCGCACGCACCCACTCACCACATCCCCTCGATCGCTCCTCCATACACTCACCCACTCGCTCTATACACACCACACTCACTCCCCAGGCGTGTGTGTGTGTGTCTGCATGTTCCCCTGTGTGTCCACGCGTGTTCCTCGTCCACGCGTGCACGGGGAACACAAGCGGCCAACGCCGGCGACGATTATCTGAACCGCTCGTCGGCCTCCCCTAGGTCGAGTCGGCCTCAAATGAGCACCTGGTGCGGTGTGTAGTAAACATCGCCGCTAAGAGAGACAAAGGCGGCCGGGCGTGGCGCTGGCCACCCACCCCCCTCGTGTGCCGCGGGGGGTGGGTGGCAGACAGCACTTGCCCCGACGGTCTGTGAAGGCTACACGGCGATGTGTGTGTGTGTGGGGGGGGGGGGTCTTTGCCTTTGTGTTCGCGCGCAGTCGCCTCGTTTGTGTGGAGCCACCTGACGCAGCTGCTGGACTCGACCGACCCGGCGCAGACCGCGCTGCGTCGGCTCCTGGCGGACGCCGGCCTCCCCCCCCCGGGCCCGGACGCCGACCTCAGCCGCTGGCGCTACTCGCGCTACGCGGAGACGACGCTGCGCTCGGGTGCGCCGACACGCGCGCCGTCGCTGCACGCGGGGAGGCACGCGCGCGCGGGCGGGCGGATGCGCACGGGGTGACGCATGGACACTCACACATGCACACAGAGGAACACGTGGAGACGCACCGACGGACACGCTCAGATACGCGCACGTGCACGGGGCGACGCACGGACACACACGCGCACACACACACGGGCACACACACGCACGCACACACACACACACACGCACGCACACACGCACACACACACGGACACACACACGCACGCACACACACACACACGCGCACACACGCACGCACACACACACGCACACACACACGGACACACACACGCACGCACACACACACGGACACACACACGGGGACACGCAGTGCGATACGCGCCACTGTCAGCCGCGCCTTCACGCCCCAACGCATCGTCACGCGGCGCACTCAGACGCGCTGCTGGACCGCTGCTCCTCCTTCCCATGTTAGGAATTCCCCCCCCCCCGGCACCGGAGCCACGAAGCTTTGAAATTATCATCTCGATTGACAAACTCGTTTCTGTCGACCGTGGCACCTTTTTCTAGAGCGTGTTGTTTTTTTTGTTTGCGTGGTTCACCACAAGTTCGTGCGGTTAAAGCAGGCATGTTCCCTTGCGAAAGGTTTGAACACCTTAACACAACAACTGTTTCATTGCCAGAAAGGCTAGAACCTATTCTTATACTGTTCATTTCTTTAGAACTGCGTTTTGTGTTCAGTTTGTTGACCTTCCCCTCGCACCTCCGATTAGCATGGTTGGCTACGTACGGTGCGAAAGAAGTTCAATACACACACACATAGCACGGTTGGCTACGTACGGTGCGAAGGAAGTTCAACATGCACGCTACAATGCGTGTCCCTGCGCCCCTGTGACCTCGGTGCTGTGCGTGCCGTGGTGTGGCGTGGCATGCCGTGGTCTTGCCACACCACATTATGGTGTGGCGTGATGTGGTGTGGGCTGGCGTGGCGTGTTATGGTGTGATGTGGCGTGATGTGGTGTGTTGTTGTCTGGTGTGGCCAAGCGTGGTGTGGTGTGGCGTGATGTGGTGTGGCGTAGCCTGGTGTGGTGTGGCGTAGCCTGGTGTGGTGTGGCGTGGCCTGGTGTGGTCTGGTGTGGCCTAAGTGGTGTGTCGTGATGTGGTGTGGCGTGGTGTGGCCTGGTGTGGCGTGGTGTGGCGTGGTGTGGCGTGATGTTGCGTGGTGTGGCCAAGCGTGGTGTGGTGTGGTGTGGCGTGGTGTGGCGTGGTGTGGCCAAGCGTGGTGTGGCGTGGTGGGGCCAAGCGTGGTGTGGCGTGGCGTGATGTGGTGTGGTGTGGCCTGATTGGTGTGGTGTGTCGTGATGTGGTGTGGCGTGGTGTGGCCTGGTGTGGCCTGGTGTGGCGTGGTGGTCTGTGCAGGCCCCGCTGCCCGGCCGCAGGCGGCGGCCATCCTGCAGCGCTCGCTCGTCTTCTCCCCGGACTCATTCGTGCCGCGGTCGCTGTCGCTGAACCTCACCGTGAACGCCATGGGGCAGTCGCTCAACCTGCTGGAGGTGAGGCCTGGCCCGTGCCTCACCGTTCACGCGGCCCGTGCCTCACCGTTCACGCGGCCCGTGTCTCACCGTTCACGCAACCCGTGCCTCACTGTTCACGCGGCCTGTGTCTCACCATTCAGGCAGCCCGTGCCTCACCGTTCACGCAGCCCGTGCCTCACCGTTCACGCAGCCCGTGCCTCACCGTTCACGCGGCCCGTGCCTCACCGTTCACGCGGCCCGTGTCTCACCGTTCACGCAGCCCGTGCCTCACCGTTCACGCGGCCCGTGCCTCACCGTTCACGCAGCCCGTGCCTCACCACCCACACACAGCCCGTGCCTCACCGCACACCACCCCCTCGTGCGCATTGCCGGCCCTCATCGGTGCTCGTCCACAGCACTTGCCCCCCAAGCGGCTGCGTAGGCCACACGGGGGACCTCTATCTTTGTGTGCGTGCATGCGGAGCAGCTGTCTGGGCGCGTGGAGAACGTGGAGCCCCTGCTGGAGCGTCTCCTCGGGGTGACGAAGCCTCGGGGGGCCGGGCGGCGTGGGCAGCCCCCCACCACCCCGTGGGGGTACTCGCCGAGGGGGTTCCTGCCCGGCCCCGGCCACGGCGCGACGCAGAGGCGAGCGCGGGCGGCGGCGGCGGGGGGGGCGACGGGGGGGGCGCAGTGCGACGCCGCAGTCGACGCGGAGCGCACGCGACGCCTGCACCGCCAGGTAAAGGGGGGGAGGGGGAAGAGGGGGAGGGGTTGGGGGGGCGGCGACCCCTGCGCTGTGACCCCCGCGCTGTGACCCCCGCACTGTGACCCCCGCACTGTGACCCCGCACTGTGACCCCCGCGCTGTGACCCTCGCGCTGTGACCCACGCGCTGTGACCCCCGCACTGTGACCCCCGCGCTGTGACCCCCGCGCAGTGACCCCCGTGCTGTGACCCTGCACTGTGACCCCCGCGCTGTGACCCCCGCACTGTGACCCCCGCGCTGTGACCCCCGCGCTGTGACCCCCGCACTGTGACCCCCGCGCTGTGACCCCCGCGCTGTGACCCTGCACTGTGACCCCTGCGCTGTGACCCCCGCGCTGTGACTCTGCACTGTGACCTCCGCGCTGTGACCCTGCACTGTGACCCCTGCGCTGTGACCCCCGTAATGTGACCCCCGCGCTGTGACCCCCGCACTGTGACCCTGCACTGTGACCCCCGCGCTGTGACCCTGCACTGTGACCCCCGCGCTGTGACCCCTGCGCTGTGACCCCCTAGGGCAGCTCCGTGGCTGCCCTCTATGATGGATATCTGGTTGTTGAGTCACCCCTGTCTGAGTCGCCCCTGGCTAAATCACCCCTGGATCAGTCGTCCCTGGCTGAGTCGCCCCATGGCTGAGTCGCCCCTGGCTGAACCGGCCGTGGCTGAGTCGCCCCTGGTCAAATCACCCCTGGCTGAGTCACCCCTGGTCGAGTCACCCCTGGTCGACCCGTACGCTGCAGGTGTCGGGGCGACGCTCCCAGGAGCTGGCCTGCTCGCTGGCGCTGCGGCTGCTGGGCAGCGAAGTGGCCTTCACCGACTGCGCCGAGTGGTTGCGCAACCCCTCCTTGTCCACCTCCTCCTCGTCCACCTCCTCCTCCTCCTCGTTCGACGTGGTCGGCGCCGCGGTGCGGCTGCTCAAGGTGAGACGCGACGCCGCCCCCCCACCCCCCACCCCCCCCGCCGCCGAGCCAAGGTGCGAGCTCGCCCCCGTTATCCGGACTCAAAGGAACGACGGAAGGAGACGCGGCCGCCTTGAGATCGGCTGAGAAGGCCCGCGACGTCGCCCTTCTTCGGTGCGATGACGCGCGAGCGCACGCGCCCCGTGCCGCTGAAGTCGCCGCGCTCACGCGAAAACCGTCGGCCGTGTGCCGTCCGTGCAGGGGGAGCGCGTGGGCTGGAGCCACCACGCGCTGCTGGCGTCGGAGCGACTTTGGTTGCCCACGTCCATCGGGCTGCCCCTAGGCCTGTCGCTCAACGCCACCTCTGCCGTGGACGTGTCGCTGCAGGGGGCCGTGGGGCCGCGCCACGGGCCCGGCCTCGACTTCAACGCCAAGATCAATCCCGTGTACGACGCGCAACACCACGGCGTGCAACGCGGGGCTTAGGAGATGTTGCCTAACTCGTCTCGTGTGCAGGAGGTCATGGGTTCGATCTCGGCCCTGACGCCTGCTGCTGCTGCATATTTGGAGTATGCGCGTCTCTCTCTCATCATCATCACGGTGGCTAGGAGATGTTAACTACCTCGCCTGGTATACAGGAGGTCGTGGGTTCGAACCTGACACTGACTACGCCTGCTGTGTATTAGGAGCTTGCGTCTCTCTCTCTCTCTCTCCGTGGTCGTGTGGATTTTTCTCCAAGTCCTCCGGCTTTTCCCTCCACATTTAATGTCGACGTCGTAAATTTTCACACGGCGATGATGATAATAAGCCCATTTGGGTGGCGCTTATTATCACAATTTGCGGCCAGGTTCGCTTGCGAAAAGAAGAGCGGCATAGCTTGGCGCTATGGCATGTTCGACTAAGCATGAAACATTACACACCACCACACCACCCGCGCTGCGAGCTATCGCCACGCAATCCATTTCCGAATCACTTTACGCGCGAGCTTCACCCTCTTGAGAGATCCCGCCCAGATGGAACGCATTCCTCGCTAGCGAGGCTGTCCGCGGGCTAGTCGCGTGGTGACCTGCGCCTTGTGCCAACCCCTCCGCTGGCGCTGCGCGGCAAGCAGCGCGCTTGTGCAGGTGAGCGCCCGCGTCGGGCTGGTGGGGCGGCTGGGCTCGGCCGGTCTCGAGTGGGAGGGCGCCGCTCGCTCCGCGCTGCTGGCTCACGTCGGCGTGCGGATCCGGGACGGGCGCAGCGTGCGGCTTCACCTGGACACGCCGGAGCACTCCGTGGACGTCTTCACGCTCAGGTAGGGCACCGCGTGGGCACGGGTGGGGGGGGGGCCGGGAGACAGGGGGCATGGGGGTGTGACATGGGGAGACAAGGGGCATTTGGACACGGGGACACAGGGGCATGGGGACACGGGGACACGGGGGTATGGGGACACGGGGGTATGGGGACACGGGGACACGGGGGTATGGGGACACAGGGGCATGGGGACACGGGGACACAGGGGCATGGGGACACGGGGGCATGGAGACACGGGGACACGGGGGCATGGGGACACGGGGACACGGGGGCATGGAGACACGGGGGCATGGGGACACGGGGGCATGGGGACACGGGGGCATGGGGACACGGGGGCATGGGGACACTGGGCCACAGGGGTATGGGGACACGGGGGCATGGGGACACGGGGGCATGGGGACACGGGGGCATGGGGACACGGGGACACGGGGACACGGGGACACAGAGACACAGGGGCATGGGGACACGGGGGCATGGGGACACGGGGGCATGGGGACACGGGGCCACAGGGGTATGGGGACACGGGGCATGGGGACACGGGGACACGGGGGCATGGGGACACGGGGACACGGGGACACGGGGACACAGGGGCATTTGGACAAGGGGACACAGGGGCATGGGGACACGGGGGCATGGGGACACGGGGCCACAGGGGTATGGGGACACAGGGGCATGGGGGCATGGGGACACGGGAGCATGGGGACACGCGGGCATGGGGACACGGGGGCATGGGGACACGGGGGCATGGGGACACGGGGGTATGGGGACACTGGGCCACAGGGGTATGGGGACACGGGGGCATGGGGACACGGGGGCATGGGGACACGGGGGCATGGGGACACGGGGACACGGGGACACGGGGACACAGAGACACAGGGGCATGGGGACACGGGGGCATGGGGACACGGGGGCATGGGGACACGGGGCCACAGGGGTATGGGGACACGGGGCATGGGGACACGGGGACACGGGGGCATGGGGACACGGGGACACGGGGACACGGGGACACAGGGGCATTTGGACAAGGGGACACAGGGGCATGGGGACACGGGGGCATGGGGACACGGGGCCACAGGGGTATGGGGACACAGGGGCATGGGGGCATGGGGACACGGGAGCATGGGGACACGCGGGCATGGGGACACGGGGGCATGGGGACACGGGGGCATGGGGACACGGGGGTATGGGGACACGGGGGCATGGGGACACGGGGACACGGGGGCATGGGGACACAGGGGCATGGGGACACGGGGGCATGGGGACACAGGGGCATGGAGACACGGGGACGCGGGGACATGAGGACACATGGGCATCGACACACGGAGACACGGGGAGAGAGACATCGTGGGGCATACGAATATGAGGAGACACGGGAGCACATAGGTTGGCGGGGGGTGGTACAGAGACTGTCGGTATCTCGGCTGCGCTGTAAATGTGTCGTGGTTCACGGTTGTGGTTGTGGTGGTTGTGCCGCGTCAGCTCGAAGCTGTACGCGGTGCGTGGGGCGGAGCGGTTACCCATGAAGAGGCTGGCGCGGCGCTCGGCCCCAACGACACCTCACTGCTCCAGCAACGCGCGTGGGTCACAACCACACCTCAACCACACCGCAACCACAACCACACACCACACCGAAACAACACCACAACCACAACCACACCGCACTGCTCCAGCAACGCGCGTGGGTCACAACCACACCTCAACCACACCGCAACCACAACCACACACCACAACCACACCGTAACAACACCACAACCACACCTCAACCAGACCGCAACCACATCGTAACAACACCGCAACAACACCGCAACCAAGCTGCAACAACACCGCGCCCCAACCACACACCACAACCAAACCGCACTGCTCCAGAAACGCACGTGAGTCACACACACACCACAACTACCACAACCACAGCCGCACCATCCAGAAAACATCCACACCACGGCCAAAAAGCGGGCTTACTTCCTTCTCAACGTCCGAGACGTCGTCCCCCCTCCCCCCCCTCTCCCACCCCCCTCTCCCACCCCCCTCTCCCACCCCCCTCTCCCACCGCCTTCTCCCACCCCCCCTCTCCCACCCCCCTCTCCAACCCCCTTCTCCCACCCCCCCGTCTCCCACCTCTCTCTCCCACTCCGCCCTCCCAACCCTCTCCCACCCCCCTCTCCCACCCCCCTCTCCCACCGCCTTCTCCCACCCCCCCTCTCCCACCCCCCTCTCCCACCCCCTTCTCCCACCCCCCCTCTCCCACCCCCCCTCTCCCACCCCCCTCTCCCACCCCCCTCTCCCACCCCCCTCTCCCACTCCCCTCTCCCAACCCCCCTCTCCCACCCCCCTCTCCCCCCCGTCTCCCACCTCTCTCTCCCACTGCCCCCTCCCACCCCGCCCCTCTCTCACCCCCTCCCAATCACAACATCATTTATCCCCCCCCCACGCCACTTTGTCAAACCTTGCCACTGCCTCCCGTCTCACCGTGGCCCCCAAACTCCCCCATCAGTGTCACAGCAGCTGGGCTGGCAGCTCTGCTCGGAGCTCTCCCTGCCGCTCCCGGGCCTGGGCTCCGCCGCGTTCCCGCTGCCCGGCCCGGCCCTCGCCTCCCTGTCGCTGCAGAAGACCGACCCGGGCCTCCGGCAGTACGTGCTGGAGGCCACGTACGACGTCGAGAGGCAGGTGCGTGCCCGCGCGTCCGCGCGTCCCGGTGAGGTCTGCGCTGACGGAGCGGCCGTCGGGCCCCCGGGGGTCGGTGCGGTGCCCTGCGTGCGTGGAGGCCACACGCCGCGTGGCGATTCCGACGACGGTCGTCGTGCTTTCGGCTGTGTCGCCGTGGTTACCGACGACTTCCGTCATCGTTGTAGCCGTGTTCGCCGTGGTTACCGAGGAGCATCGTCGTGGTTTCGGCTGTGTCGCCGTGGTTACCGACGACTTCCGTCATCGTTGTAGCCGTGTCGCCGTGGTTACCGAGGAGCATCGTCGTGCTTTCGGCTGTGTCGCCGTGGTTACCGAGGAGTGGTCGCCGCGGCTGCGGCCGCGTCGCCTGTCGCGATCGCCGCAGGGCGACCTGCCGTGCCCCAAGAAGGCCCTGCTGCACGTCGGCGTGGCGACGCCGGGCTCCCGGGTGAACCGCGACCTCGCTGCCACCGTGGAACTCCGCTGCCAGGAGATGAGCGCCCGCGCCGAGATCGTGCACCCTCACGGCTCCCTGCGAGTGCGCGGTACGGAAGGGGCGGGGGTGGGAGCGGGGGATGGAGGGGATCGGGGGAGGGGGCGGGGAAGGGGGTGCGGGGGGGGAGGGGGGGGTGGTGCTCGTGTAGCGGCAGCGTCGTTGTCACCGTAAGTTCCGTGGTCAATGACGTCAGAGGCCGAACTGCTGCCCCCCCCCACCACACCGCACCCACCCCACCCCACCAGGTGACGTGGACGACTTTGAGAAGAAGAAGCGCGCGGTGCTGCAGCTGACGGTGGACGACAAGGACGAGTACTTCGTCAAGGTGGGGCCGGCGTCCGTGCCGCGGAGGGCTCCCGCCACAACCCCCGCTCCGTCGCGGCGCTCAATCGCGGTTCAATCGCTCGCCACCCATTCGCCTCGATGTCCTGGTCACAGAGCGGTGCAGGCTCACCAGGGATGATGCCCGGGATGACGATGACGATGATCGTCGTCGTCGTCGTCATCCCGCACCGTCGATGAGCAACCGTTGGCTACGTACGGTGCGAAAGAAGTTCCAACATACGTACATAGACTCAGCACTGCACCATAGACTCAGCACTGCACCATAGACTCAGCACTGCCCATAGACTCA
Source organism: Petromyzon marinus (assembly GCF_048934315.1). NCBI lineage: Eukaryota > Metazoa > Chordata > Hyperoartia > Petromyzontiformes > Petromyzontidae > Petromyzon > Petromyzon marinus. Next base: position 2,144,725 of record NC_133667.1, read on the forward strand.
CCACTACCCATAGACTCAACACTGCCCATAGACTCAACATTGCCCATAGACTCAACACTGCCCATAGACTGAACACTGCCCATAGACTCAACACTGACCCATAGACTCAACACTGCCCATAGACTCAACACTACCCCATACACTCAACACTGCCCATAGACTCAACACTGCCCATAGACTCAACACTGCCCCATAGACTCAACATTGCCCATAGACTCAACACTACCCCAAACACTCAACACTGCCCATAGACTCAACACTGCCCATAGACTCAACACTGCCCCATAGACTCAACACTGTCCATACACCCAACACTGCCCATAGACTCAACACTACCCCAAAGACTCAACACTGCCCATAGACTCAACACTACCCCAAAGACTCAACACTGCCCATAGACTCAACACTGCCCACAGACTCAACATTGCCCATAGACTCAACACGACCCCATACACTCAACACTGCCCCGTAGACTCAACACTACCCATAGACTCAACACTGCCCCGTAGACTCAACACTACCCATAGACTCAACACTACCCATACATTCAACACTACCCATAGACTCAACATTGCCCATAGACTCAACACTGCCCATACACTCAACACTGCCCACAGACTCAACACTGCCCATACACTCAACACTACCCATAGACTCAACACTGCCCATACACTCATCACTGCCCATAGACTCAGCACTGCACCTCTGATGAGCACGGTTGGCTACGTGCGGTGTGAAAGAAGTTCAATGCACACACGTGCACACATAATGGTGGCGATGAAAATGACTGCTCCACGGTGGTGCCGTCATGGCGCTGCGACGGCTCCGCGATAGTTACCGTGACGACGCTGTGATCACTCCCTCCACGGTGGCTCCCTGATGACTCCTCGACGGTCCCCGTGCCGGTGCCGCGCGCAGGGCCTGTGGGAGGAGCGTCCGTCCGGCGCGGAGCGTCGTTTCCGCGCTCTCGTCGAGGCGAAGGTGTCTCCGTCGGGGCCGCCGGTCCTCGCCTCGGCCAACGGCACCTTCGAGCCGGGGCGCGCCGTCACGCTGCACAGCGCCGTCCAGAACCTGCTGAGCGACACGGCCACGCTGGCGGGTGAGAGACGGCGCTCCCCACCGCCCGCTCCCCCCCTCCCGCCACTTGTAAATCCCGTCGTGTTCCGACCCCCGTGACCTCCGCGCCCCTCCGCAGTGAGCCTGCAGAAGGCCGCCGGGGGGCGGCCGGGCCGGCAGGCCGAAGGGGCCGGCCGCTACGCGGGGGAGATCCAGCTGCTGGTGCCGCGAGTGGTCGGCGCGAAGGCCTCGGGCTCCGTGCAGGTGCGCGACCGCAACTGGGCGACGGCGCTGAGCCTGAAGTACGGCGTGCGCGGTGAGTCCCACTCGCTCGCTCGCCGCTCCTCGTCGCTTGCTTACCGCATCCTCCTCCTCCTTCCCCTCCTCCTGCCACCGGCGGGCCCTCCGTGCCACCGCCTTCCTTGCGCCAGCGCTCCGCTTCCAGCACCACCGCACACTTCTCACCAGGGTGCCTGTCCGCGATGCGGTGCCGTATGGCGCGCCGTGGCACTAACGCGCCGCGTGTCCCCCCCCGCCCTGGCGACCGCGTGCAGGGGAGGCGGCGGCGCTGCCGCACGAGTGCGGCACGAGCCAGGCGCTCCGCCTGGGAGCGCAACCCGCGCTGGAGGCGACGCACCAGCTCGCCTGCTCCCAGTTCCCGGCGCTCGCTCACAAGGTACCCACGCTCGCACCCACCCTCCCGGTGCGCCCACCCGCCTACCCCTACCGGCTCAGCCGCTGGCACACCCCAGGGAGGGTTGGGGCAGTGGACGTGGGCCACGTGGGCTGGTGCTGGACGTGGTGGAGTTGGTGGTGGACTCTCGATGTGGAGCCGTGGAGGTGCCGTCCCCATGCCACACACCACGATGCCCCTGTCTCCTCTATTCGTCTGGCCGCCATCTTCGCTCTCCCGGTGACCGCCCCCTCTCCCCGTGGCTCCCCTCTCTGCCCCTCTCCCCGTGACCGCCCCCCCCCCTCTCCCCGCACGGTGCAGCTGAGCGTGGACCACGGCCCCCAGGGAGCGAGCGCGCGCTCGCGCCTGCAGGTCAGCTACGGCACCGAGTGGCAGCTGAAGTCCAACAAGAAGCGGCTGCTGCTGGAGCAGGACTTCAGCGACAAGTCCGACGGCGGCAGCATCAAGTACTTGGTGAAGGTGCTCGCGCCGCACGCGCCGCACCGCGGCACGGCACGGTTCGCCACGGCGCAGCGTGGCACGCCAGAGCATAGCGTAACACACCACCCCACGCCACACCACTCCACGCCGCACCACTCCACACCGCTCCACGCCACACCGCAGCACGCCACGGCACACCGCAATATGCGAGTCTCATTGACCCGCACTGCCTGCTAAAGGCCGGCGTCAGCGATTCGGATAGTTCGTTCCCCCCCAAGCCTCTTGGTGGCACGAAGCCGTCAACGCGACCCCTTTCTCCAGGGGCAAAGGGTCAAACCGACCGACCGACCGCACGAGCGTCGCCGGCGGGGAATCGGCGCCAGTTTCTCGCCACGGTTAACCGCGGTTGGGGGCGGGGGTGGGGTCTGTCGCTGCAGTGGAAGGCCGAGCTGCCGGCGCACAAGGTGGACGCGGAGGCGGCGCTGAGCCACGTGCACTCGCTGCGCGGGAGCTACTCACGCAACACCTCCGTTCGCGCCTCCAACAACGCGCGCCAGCTGCTTGCCGCGCAGCTGCTCTGGAAGGACGCGTCCAGCCCACAACTCTGGGCCTGGGACGGTGAGCACCGGCGCGGCTGTCATGGCGCGTCGCACGCACGCACACACTCTCGTGTGTGGCTCGGTGACACCGCGCATGTCGTAGTGACACCGCAACCGTGTTGAGCCGCCTGGTGCCACCGTGGGCCTCACCAGTGACACACTGACAGGGCGTGCCTTGTGGGCATCACCATGACTCCGGGTCTCGTGTCGCCGATAACGTTGAGAGCGGGGAGCGGTGGCGCAGTGGTTAGCGCGCCACGCCATGAAACCGGCCACCCCGCGGTGTGATTCGCGCCCACGGCCAACATCAGCGACGATCATCTGCACCGGCCCTGGACCACTCCTGGGTCGACCTGGCCTCGAATGAGTACCTGGCGCGGTGCGTAAACGCCAGCTCCGGTGGGAGACAAAAGGCGGCCGGCCGTAGCGAGCGTTGGCCGCAACCGCCCCCCGCGTGCGCTGTGCCGCTCTTCCCCGCGGGCGCCACTCGCCCTGCGACAGGCGACACACGGGAGGGGCGCCCGCAGCCGTCTCTCTGCTGCGTGCTGAGCGTGCAGGCTCCGTGGCGGTCGACTCGCCGTGGCTGCGCGCACGCGTCGAGCACGAGCTGCGTCAGCCCGAGCGCCGCTCGTTCGTTACGCGATCCACGCTGGCGACGGACGGCGCCGGGCGCTCGGCCCGCTCGGCCCGTGCTCCGCCGGGCCCGCAGCACGTCCTGGAGGCCACGCTCAAGAACGCTGAGCAGCTCAAGGAGCTGCTCGTGCAGCTGTCGGGGCCCGAGGGCACTGTGCTGAAGGTGCGGCGCTAACGATCCTCTGCTAACGAGCCTCTGCTAACGAGACTCCACTAGCGAGCCTCTGCTAACGATCCTTTGCTAGCGAGCCTCTGCTAACGAGACTCCACTAGCGAGCCTCTGCTAACGATCCTCTGCTAGCGAGACTCCATTAGCGAGCCTCTGCTAACGAGCCTCTGCTAACGAGACTCCACTAGCGAGCCTCTGCTAACGAGACTCCACTAGCGAGCCTCTGCTAATGAGCTTACCCTAACGATCCTCTGCTAGCGAGCCTCTGCTAGCGAGACTCCGCTAGCGAGCCTCTGCTAACGAGACTCCACTATCGAGCCTCTGCTTACGAGCCTCCACTAGTGAATCTCCGCTAACGAGCCTCTGCTAACGAGCCTCCACTAGTGAATCTCCGCTAACGAGCTTACCCTAACGATTATCTGCTAGTGAGCCTACCTTAACGAGCCTCTGCTTGCAAGCCTTAGCTCGCGAGCCTCCGCTGACGAGCCTACCCTAGCAAGGTTACCCTAATGAGCTTAAGCTAACGAGCCTCAGCTAGTGAGCCTCCACTAACGGGCATCCATTGGTGATGCTCTGCCAACTGAAACGCCAACGGGAATGAATCTCCTCCCCTTTCTTAATCACTGGGTGCTCCCGTGGCTGCAAGCTGGGAGAACTGACGGACACTTTGGGCACCAGCGGATTCGCTAGCGACCTCTGAGAGCATTGGTAGGCACGGTGAGCATCAGCTGGTGGCACTTGGAGCGCCTGCGGGTCCAGAGGGCACCAGCAGGCACTGAGATCACCAGCGGGCACCGAGGGCGCGCCAGCGAGGTGCTGACGGTGCCGCGATGTCCCCGCCGCCGGCAGGTGCTGTCGAGCTCGCGGGTGAGGCCGCAGCGCTCCTTCACGAGCCACAACGAGCTGCAGTGGCCGTACACGGGGCCACTGGCGGCTGACCTCCTGCTGGAGGAGAAGAAAGGGGGCAAGCGCGGCCGCCTGCACCTGCAGTACCCGGGCGGCGACGCCAACGTCACCGGCAGCTGGGACGAGGAGGTCTCATCCACGCGCACACACACACACGGGTACACACACGGGGGGGGGGGGGTATAGATACACAGGTACACACAGGGATATACAGGTGTAGTGGGTTCAACTGAGTTACGACACGTGGGGTAACTCCCCCTTAACAGAATAACAACCTCGGGTGGTGACCACCTGGCTAACTACACTAGTTACTACACTAGCTACTACACTAGCTACTACACTAGTTACTACACTAGTTACTACACTGCTACTACACTAGCTACTACACTAGTTACTGCACTAGTTACTACACTAGTTACTGCGCTAGTTACTACACTAGCTACTACACTAGCTACTACACTAGCTACTACACTAGTTACTACACTAGTCACTACATTAGTTACTACACTAGCTACTACACTAGCTACACCACTAGCTACTACACTAGTCACTACACTAGGTACCACGTAACTGTTACTACGGACCCGGGACCAACAGCATCTGCCCGGGTCCACGTGCTGGAAGAATCGTAGATGAAAGATCGTAGACGAAGGGGTTCTTCCCGAGATGAATAACCCCGGTCCCTATATTCTCTGCGGGGTGGCCGGCTCCACCCTTGGCCACGTCCCCCTTCCAGAACCATCGGGAAGTGCCTGGGTCTCAATCACGTGACCCCCCTAGCCCCCTCTTGGGGGCCCCTCTGTCATCTTAACCGGTTACGTGTCCTCCCGGGTCAACCAGAGTGCCATGGCCTCACACGAACTTCCCCTTAGGTCGGCACCCACACACCGTGCCCTGTAGGGCCGGCACTGCACTTACAGCATGGTGACATCCAGCGATGTCACTCCATCGGGATACACAGGGACACAGACACACGTGGGAATACAAGGACACACACGGGCACTCATGGACACACAAACACGCGGATACGCATAAGGAGACACACGGGTGCACATGGGCACACACGGACACACACACACACGGCTACACACGGACGCACATTGATCACGGACGGGCGCACACGGACACGCACAGACAACACACGGACACACCAACTCGGGACAGGCAAGATGCGCAGGGATACGCGGACACGCAGAGCGCACGTAACGGGCACGCGCGTGTACGGACGCGCTCGCAGGCGCGAGACGGTGCCACGTGTCTCTTCCCGACCCCCCCGCCCCCCGCCGCCAACTCCGCTCAAGCAGAAGCCGGTGCAGAACGTGACGCTGGGCTGCGCGTGGCGCGACAGGGGGGGCGCCGCCCGCGCCGTGCAGCTCGCGGCGTCGCTGGAGCGCGGGGAGGAGCGCGGGCGAGTGTCACTGCACGTGCGGTGAGCGCCGAGGGGGCGCCGTGGTGAGGCGCGCTGAGTTGTGGGGCGCCGTGTGAGTGTGCGTGGTGAGCCGTGCGGTGAGGCGCGGCGAGGGGTGAGGCACCGTGTGGTGAGTTACGGGGCGTTGCGCGCGCACGTGGCCCCGGCCGCCCACCGCCGCTCGTCACAGGCGCTGCTCGCTCGCAGCGCTCGCCCCCCACGACTGTCTGTCAGTGGCTACACTGTGGGGAAGGGGGGTAGGGGTAGGGTGGGTGATCATTGTCGTCTTCGTGCCAGGCACCCGTTCCGCGCCCCGCGAGACCTGCTGCTGCAGGCGTCGCTGTCGGCCGAGCGGCGAGCCCGGCGCTCCGCGGGGGGGCGAGCGCGGCGCTACGCTGCCGAGGTGGCGGCCACGCTGGACAAGCGCGACACGGTGCTGGCGCGCGCCTCCGTCGGCACGGAGCTCGACAGCCCCGAGGTGCCGTTACCCCACCACCACGCCGTCACCCCGCCGGCGGCGCCCTGCGCCGCCCGCTAACCACCACGTAACACCCTGCACCGCCCTGCAACACTCTGTCACCACCACGCCAAGCCATGAACCACCCTGCCAAAGTGAGACTCGCAGGTGCAATGTGCAATGGCTTGTGTTGTTTGTCTTTGTGTCTCCGTGTCTCCTCCGGCCTCCATGTCCCTATCTCCCGTGTTGCTATGTACGTGTCGACCCATATTCCTGTGTGCTTGTGTCCCTGTGTCTCCGTGTCCCCGTGTACATGTCTATCCATGTCCCCTTGTCCCCGTGTGCAGGCCTGCGTGAGTCTCAAGCAGCCGTACGACCTCCGTCTGTTGCCAAAGGCGGCCGAGCTCTGCCTCAAGGGCCAACGCGACGGCCCGGTCAGCCCCTGCTGTGGCCGCCGGCCTCACTCACGGCCACACGCCGGGGTCACCGACCGTATCGCCGCCCGTGTCACCGCCCGTGTCACCGCCCGTGTCACCACCCATGTCACCGCCCGTGTCACCGACCGTATCACCATCTGTGTCACCACCCGTGTCACCACCCGTGTCACCACCCGTGTCACCATCCGTGTCACCGCCCGTATCACCACCCGTGTCACCGCCCGTGTAACCACCCGTGTCACCGCCCGTGTCGCCGCCCGTGTCACCGCCCGTGTCGCCGCCCGTGTCACCGCCCGTGTAACCACCCGTGTCACCGCCCGTGTTACTGCCCGTGTCACCGCCTGCGTCACCACCCATGTCACCGCCCATGTCACCACCCGTGTCACCGCCCGTGTCACCGGCCGTGTCACCACCCATGTCACCGGGCGTGTCACCGCCCGTGTCACCGCCCGTGTCACCGCCTGCGTCACCGCCCCTGTCACCGCCCGTGTCACCACCCATGTCACCGCCCGTGTCACCGCCCATGTCACCGCCCGTGTCACCGGATGTGCCACCACCGCCTGTGTCACGGTCTCACTGTGCGTGCGGTGCGTGTACGCGGGAGGGCAGCGGTTAGCACACTGCGTTGTGAATCCGTTGACCTTAGTTCGATTACCGCTCACGTCCAGCATCGGTGATGCATATCTGAACTGGTCTTGGCTTTCCCCTGGGTCGACTCAGCCTTAAATTATTACCTAGACATCAGCGCTGCGGGCGTGGTGCTGGCCACCCACCCCTTGGCGTGCTGTGCCGGCCTCCATCGGTGCCAATTGCTCACAGCACTTGTAGATTTGAAGTTTTCGTGACTGCAGGGATCCATACTCTTTGGTTCTTTCGGTAACGTCACGTAGGTAGAAAATAAAATAAATTACGACGTTTCGGGCGCAACACAAGTGCCCGTCATCAGGTGGAACAACCACAGCACACGTCGTGATTTAATTCAATTTATTTTATACCTACGTGACTTTACCGAAAGAACCAAAGAGTATACAGCACTTGTCCCAACAGTCTAAGGCGATATATATTCTTGGTTCTTTCGGTAAAGTCACGTTGAAGGGAAACAAATAAAAAAAGTCTAAGGCGATATCATCACGGGACCTCCCTTGCCAGCATCAACATTTAAGAATAGGTTTTACCCTTTCTGGCAATGAAAGTTTGTGTTAAGATGTTAAAACACCAAACAGAAACCTTTTGCAAGAGATCATGTCTGCGTTAGCCACACAGACTCGTGGTGAACATGATAGTATATGATGATGGCATTGTCTTTGAAACTCTAGAGAAAGCTGTCCAGTGTGGACCAATCAGTTTCAAAGACAATGCATATATTACCAGTGTATTCCTTGCACAAGGTTTCAGTTTGGTGTGTTAAAATCTTAACACAAACTGTTTTATTGCCAGAAAGGGTAAAAACCTATTCTTATATTTGGATGCTGGCAAGGGAAGGGAGGCCCCGTGATGTGTCTGCTCACCCCTAGCTGACAGTAGCGTTGTCTTTGTGCTGTTCACCTTTTTTGCGTTGTCCTCTGGTCTAACACCGTTTGAGACGAGGCTCTAAAGAAAGCCGTCTCTGGTGTGGACCAATACGTTTCAAAGACAGTGCCATCATCATATACTACTAGAGCATTGTAGCTTGTTTGCATGTTCACCACAGGTACGGTCTGCTAATAGGATTTTTCCCCTTTTTACTGGCAACAAAACTGACACCTTTTGCAAGGGATCATGTTAACATTAACCACAATACTTGCAGTCAAATGCAAAAAAAAAAACCTGTTCGCCTTTTGGCGTCATCTGGTCGAACACCATATGAGACTAGGCTCTAAGAAAAGCTGTCTCCGGTGTGGACCAATCAGTTGCAAGGACAATGCATACATTATCAGAGTACTGTTTTTTGTTTGCATTTGACTGCAAGTATTGTGGTTAATGTTAACATGATTCCTTGCAAAAGGTGTCAGTTTTGTTGCCAGAAAAAAGGGGAAAAACCCTCTTCTTTGGTTCTTTTGGTAAAGTCACGTAGAATGAGAATAAAATAATAAAATCAAATGAGACAATAAAATTCTCACGACGTTTCGGCCACAACACAAGTAGCCTTCTTCAGGTGAAGGAACAAAACTGTCAGGACGACAGCGCTTCATTGAAACTGTCGTCCCGACAGTTTTGTTCCTTCACCTGAAGAAGGCTACTTGTGTTGTGGCCGAAACGTCGTGATAATTTCGTCTTATTTTATTCTCATTCTACGTGACTTTACCGAAAGAACCAAAGAAGAGGGGAAAAATCCCTATTAGTATATTTTGGTACTGGCAAGGGACGCCTCATGAAGTACCGCCTGGTTCATGCAGTGACAGCTTTCCTTCCTGTTTGCTGTTATAACATCTTTACACAAACCGTTGTATTGCCTTAAAGGGCAGACAACCTATTGTTATAGTCCAAAAGGGCTCTATGGCGAGATCTCGGTGTAGCGCGTGTACGTGCAATGCATGAGTGCGCGTGCTGTGCCCGTGCCGTGCAGTATAAGTACTCGGGCAGCGGGAAGCTGAACCTGGGGGACACGGGGCAGGCCAAGCTGAGCGGGCGCTACCAGGGAACTTTCGCCAGCTGGAGGCACGAGCTGGAGCTCAGCGCCAGCCACTCCTTCAAGGTGCCGCCGCTCACCACCGCTCGCCGATGGACCATCACTCCACCGTCGCTCGCCACTTACCAACTCTACTCGCTGCACACCGGCACTCACCGCTTCATGTGGATATACACCCTGCACACTTCACTCAGCCCTCCCCCACCCCTTCACCCCCACCCCCTTGACCCTGCCCCCCGCCCCCTTGACCCTGCCCCCCACCCCCTTCACCCTGCCCCCCACCCCCTTCACCCTCACCCCTTCACCCTGCCCCCCGCCCCCTTCACCCTCACCCCTTCACCCTGCCCCCCGCCCCCTTCATCCTGCCCCCCGCCCCCTTCACCCTGCCCCCCGTGTGCCGGTGCAGGTGAAGGTCCCTGGCGCTGCCGAGCTCAAGGCGGAGGTTTTCTCCGTGGACGGCAAGGGCCTGGACTTCAACTACGGCGCCGCGGGGAAGCTCACGCTGGACAAGAAGGACGTGAGCAAGGTGAGCGGCCGCAGCAACCGCAGCAACCACCGCAACCACCGCAACCACAGCAACCACCGCAACTGCCGCATCCACCACAACCACCGCAACCTCCACAACCGCCACAACCACCGCAACCGCCACAACCGCCGCAACCGCTGCAACCGCTGCAAGCACCACAACCGTCACTGTTGTGGTGGTTGTGACATTCTGGCGGTCGGGTCACGGTGCCGCCCCCCCATCAGCCTCACCACCTCTGACCGGCCTCACCACCACTCCCCGGCCTGACCACCACTCCCCGGCCTCACCACCACTCACCGGCCTCACCAGCACTTGTGCGACACATCATGTGTTGCTTATCGTATTGTGGGGAGCGGCAATGTCGTGGCTAGAGCTGGCGACCGACCCCCTCGTGTGCTACAGCGCCGGCCTTCACCGGCGCTGCTACTCGCTCCTAACAGCACTTGCCCCAACAGCGAGTTAAGGCTTCACGGGGGATTTTTGCCTTTGCCGTGTGCTCCGTGCCAGGTGGAGGTGCACGCGAACGGCTCGTGGACCCAGCTGGCCGCCTGCGTGCAGCTCAGCCACCCCTACGGCTCGCTCCCCGCCCGCTCCTTGCAGGCACGCTCCTCGCAAACGCTCCCCCACTAGGTCGACTCAGCCTCAAATGAGTACTCGGTGCGGTGTGTAGTAAACATCGCCACTGGGGAGACGAAGGCCGCCGGGCGTGGTGCTGGCCACCCACCCCCTCGTGTGCCGTGCCAGCCTTCATAGGTGCTCGCTAACAGCACTTGTCCCTACAGTCTGTTACAGGCTATACGGGGGACCTTTGTCTTTTTTGCGTGTGTTAAACATCTTCATAGATGCTACTCGCTAACAGCACTTGCCCCTACGGTCTGTTACAGGCTATACGGGGGATCTTTGTCTTTTTTTGCATATGCGTTAAACATCTTCATAGATTTTGATTTAAAGCTTTCGTGACTGCAGGGATTCATATTCTTGGTTCTTTCGGTAAAGTCACGTAGAAGGGAAACAATAAAATAATACAAATATAAAACAATAAAATTCTACGTGACTTTACCGAAAGAACCAAGAATATCTTCATTGATGCTACTCGCTAACAGCACTTGCCCCAACTGTTCAGGCTATTCGGGGGGTCTTTGTCTTTGGTGTCCACCAGGTGATTCAGTGTCGGATTATCCTCGTAGCACAAGTAGCTACACGTGTAGTAGCTACTACATGCGTAATAGCTACTACACATGTAGCTACATGTGTAGTAGCTACATGTGTAGTAGCTACTACATGTGTAGTAGCTACTACATGTGTAGTAGCTACTGCACATGTCGTAGTAGCTACATATGCTACGGGCCCCGCACTTTCAGGGGCCCCGCGCTAAACGCTTTCAAGCTATCAATTCCAGTTCAGTGATTCTGCACTTGCTCTATTACTATAGTACTATACCGCCTTCCACTTTTATGATCGACTGGGTGTTTAAGGTTAGCGATTTTTCATATTATCTGGCCGTATAGCAAATTAAAAAATACAATTACTTTCCTATGCAAGTAAACATTTTGTGTTTTAATGTTTACGTTTTTTTTTACTTAGTGCCCCTTCATAACATAATGCTACAGGCTCCGCACGAGCTTAATCCGGCATTGATGTGGTTCCATCCGCATGGTGCGCTCTGCATCTTATTTAACTTTTATAGAGTGACCCACAGCTCAACGTGCGCTTCACACGGTTTGTAAAGCGCGAACAACAATCGAGTGATTCGGATGGCAGGGGCGTGCAAGGACCGAGGAATGGGTGACCGTGACGGAGGGTACACGGGGGTCACGGAAGGGCCATAGGGGAGGGAGGGGATGGAGTGGAGGGGCCGAGGGGAGGGAAGGGAATGGGCGATGGAGAGAGCAACGAAAGGAGGTTAAGGAGGGGGACTGGTTGTGTGGTGTCTTGAGTGCGGTGCGTGCTCGTGAACGTGGTGGGTGAGTGCGGTGCTTGAGTGCGGTGCGTGCTCGTGTATGCGGTGCATGAGCGTGGTGCGTGAGCGTGGTGCGTGAGTGCGGTGTGTGAGTGTGGTGTGTGAGCGTGGTGCGTGAATGCGGTGCGTGAGCGTGGTGCGTGAGCGCGGTGCGTGAGTGCGGTGTGTGAGCGTGGTGCGTGAGTGCGGTACGTGAGTGCGGTGTGTGAGCGTGGTGCGTGAGTGCGGTGTGTGAGCGTGGTGCGTGAGCACGGTGTGTGAGCGTGGTGCGTGAGTGCGGTGTGTGAGCGCGGTGCGTGGTGCGTACTCGTGAGTGCGTGCCCGTGAGCGCGGTTCGTGCCTTTCGCCCTCCCCGCAGGCCTGCGTGCAGGCGAAGCGTCAGGGCGATGGGGTGAACGCCTTGGCGCTCGTGCGCTCCGACGGCAAGGAGCGCGGCTGGCTGGCGCTGGACGCGACCGGCCGGCGCAAGCAGGGCTGCGGGGATGGGAGCGTCCGGGCCGAGATGCGGCAGGCCTTCTTCGACGCGCTGCCCCGCGCCACCCACGCCCACCTCTCCGCGTCGTGCGAGCCCAACAAGTACGTGTGCCCTCGCGAGCGCTCCCGTGTGTGTGTGGCGGTGTGCCGGTGTGCGAATATGTAAGTGTGCTGGCCACCCACCCCCTCGTGTGCCGTGCGGCCTTCGTTGGTGCTCGCTAGCAGCACTATATATACCCCAATAGTCTGTCAAGGCTATACGGGGGATCTTTGTCTTAGCGTGTGGGTGTGTAGGTCGACTCACCTGGTGCAATGCGTAAATGTCACCGCTTGGGAGACAAAGGCGGCCGGGCGCGGTGCTGGCCACCCACCCCCTCGTGTGCCGTGCCGGCCTTTCATAGGCGCTCGCTAACGACACTTGCCCCAACGGTCCGTTAAGGCTACACGGGGGGATTTTTGTCTTTGTCCGTGCGTGCGCGCAGGATGAAGGCGAGCGGGGGCGCCGGCGCGGACGGATCGGACGCCGCCGTCGACCTGGCACTGTTGCTCGTCTCGGGGAACCCCTCGTCCACGCTGGCGCTGTCCGCCGAGCTGCGGCACGCCGTGCGGCGCTGGCGCTCGCTGCCGTCGCCCGCGAAGCTCCAGGCGTCGCTCACCAAGCGCAACGAGGATCACGAGGGTGAGGGGATGGGGGGGGGGAGGCCTGGGCAACCACACCGCAACTGCCATCACTATCATCACCACCACCACCACCATCGCCATCATCACTATCATCATCAGCATCATCATCACCACTATCATCACCTCCATGATCATTTCCATCACTATCATCACCACTATCACCACCACCAACAATAATTCGCCACTGAGTGGCGCTTGTGCCAGGCTATGTGCACTTGAAGGCCACGTTAAGGCCACTAATTGACCACTAAAACACGTGTTAAAAACCACCACCGTCACCCCGCGTCAAACTCACCACCACCATCATCCCGCGTCAAACTCGCCGCCGCCGCCGCCGCCCACCACCACCACCACCTCACAGCAATACCACAACAGACAGTCTGCCTCACCGCTGGGTCCGGCCACACCAACACTCACCGGCCTCGCCACCACCTGTGCCTCACACCGCGTGTGGTGCTTCGCCGCCGCGTTGCGTTGCGCCGCTACGCCCCCCGCAGGCAGCGCCAAGCTGGTGCTGGACAAGTCGTGGCTCGAGGTGGACTTCAAGAACGACAACACTTTCGGCAGAGCGGCCACGCTGCTGCAGCTGGAGGGTCGCCTGCGCCACGACGCCGGCCTGGCGCTGCCGCGCGCCGCTCAGCTGCGCGCGAAGCTGCAGGCCCAGGGCGCCGAGGTGGCGGCGCAGGCCTGCCTCAAGACGGACGACAAGTCCGCCTGCCTCGACCTCGCCCTCGACAACAAGCCCCAGCGCAAGGAGCTGAGCGGCAAGCTGCGGCACAGCGTCCCGTCGCTCGGCAGGGCCGGTGAGTGCCACGCGGTGGTGCGGTGGTGTTGGTGTGGTGGTTGCGGTGAGGCGGTGGTGGTGATGGTTGTGCGGAGTGGAGGTTGCGATGATGGTGGAGATGGCAGTGTTGAGCTGATAAGAGTTGCGGTGAGCTTGTGGCGGTGGTGGTGAGATGGAGGAGGTGGTGGTGGTGGCGGTGGTGGTGAGATGGAGGAGGTGGTGGTGGCGGTGGTTGAGATGGAAGAGGTGGTGGTGACAGTGGTGGTGAGATGGCGGAGGTGGTGGTGGTGAGATGGATGAGGTGGTGGTGGCGGTGGTTGTGAGATGGAAGAGGTGGTGGTGGCGGTGAGATGGATGAGGTGGTGGTGAGATGGAGGAGTTGGTGGTGGCGGTGAGATGGCGGAGGTGGTGGTGGCGGTGAGATGGATGAGGTGGTGGTGAGATGGAGGAGGTGGTGGCAGTGGTGGTGAGATGGAGGATGTGGTGGTGAGATGGAGGAGGTGGTGGTGAAAAGGAGGTAGTTGTGGCAGTTTCGGTGAGATGGAGGAGGTGGTGGTGGCAGTGGTGGTGAGATGGAGGAGGTGGTGTTGGCAGTGGTGGTGAGATGGAGGTTGTGGTGTGGTGGTGAGATGGAGGAGGTGGCGATGGCATTGGTGGTGAGCGACCCCCCCCCCCCCCCCCCCGTCGCACACCCACCAGGCGTCCCGGCAGACGGCCGCCTCCTCGTCACGCTAGACCACCCGGAGCGTGACCGCGTGCTCAGTGTGGACGTCCGCTACGACGGGAAGCGCGCCAACGCCAGCACGGGGCTGCGCGTGCTGCACGGCAGCGTGGAGTACCGGCTGCTGGCCTCGGCGCAGCACCAGGAGAAGAGGCTGGCGCAGCTCGGCATGCCAGCCAGCGCGCAGGCCGTCGCCTTCCTCAAGGTGTTTTATTTTATTATTATTATCCTTTATACTTTAACTTTTGCTAGGTAAGTCCCATTGAGCTACGTGGCCCTTTTTTTGATAAGCGACCTGGCTATAACAAATTGAAGCTCAACAGAAGTGTCTCATCATCGTGGGGAAATTTATAGCAGCAGCCAACTACTCTAAACGCGTGGTGATGTTGATTCTAAATGTGGAGGGAAATACCTGAGGACCCGAAGAAAAATGCACGCGACCACGGCGAGAGAGATCCCACAAACTCCAAATATACAGCAGCAGGGTCGGGATCAAACGCACGACCTCATGCATACCAGTCGAGGTGGACCGCGGCCGGCGGAATGCGTTGGTCACTGAGCTGCCGCTGCTGCTACTACTGCCGTTGTTGTCACCGCCACCGCTGCTGATGTCGTGGTTCCCTGCCGTGCAGATGGACACGGGCCTGTACCGGCTGGGCCTGTCGGGCAACTGGGACAAGTCGAGCGTTTCCGCGCGGTTGAACGCCACGGGCGAGCGGCGCGGGCCCTTGCGCTCGGGCCAGCTGAGCGCCGACGTCCAGCACAACGTGGAGCTGCTGGCGCGTGCCATGCCTCGCGCCGCCAAGGTGGGGGAGGTCCCGGGGGCGGGGGGAGGGGAAGGGGGCCGGTCGCGCCCGCAGATCAGACCGTACTATGCTTTGCCAGTAATTACAACTCGCTTCATGAGGCGAAAGCCAGATTTGTGGCAACAGCCGCAAACGATGCTCCTAATGCTGTTGTTATTGTTGCTCCACGCAGGTGAGCTGCAAGGGGGAGCTGCAGGCCGGCGCAGCGTCGGGGCAGTGCGTGGGGCGCGTGGGCAACGCGCCCGTGCAGCTCAAGTGCAGTGAGAAGCACGGCGGGGGGCGGCTGAGCATGCTGTGCAGCGGCGAGCAGCAGCTGCCGCTCCTGCGCGACCTGGGGGCGCCCGCCAAGGCTGCGGCGGAGTTGTTGGCGCGGAAGGTCGACGGTGGCGCGAGCGCTAGCGTCCTGGTGTCGTTCGACGGCCGCTCGCTCAATGCCAGCATCGATGCGGCCGCGGGGGTGGCCGCGGCGGTGGCGCGGAAGGGCTCCCGCAGGAATGCGCGCGCCGCCAAGGAGCCCGGCTACTCGCTCAGACTCAAGCTGAAGCACGACCTCAAGGTACCAGCGAGCTTCCCCCGTTCCGCTGACGTCACCGGCACCGCGCGGCTAGCGGGCGGCAAGCTCGACGCCAAGGTCGTCTCCAAGGTGGACTCCAAGCGCTTCTTCCTGCAGGCCAAGGGCGGCGGGGATGCACGGGCGGCGGCTACGACGGGGAGCCTACGCGTCCGCAGCAAGCACAACTATGAGGCGCTACAGAGACGCGGCGTGCCCCGTAACGGCGTGCTGACGCTCGCCGGCACAGTCGGGAAGGGCCGTTACGAGGGACGCGGCTTTGCCTCTCTGGACGGCCGCAAGGGCGCAGCATCGCTCGCCGTCACCCTCGAGCCCGACAGGAAAGAAGCGAGGTTCAAAAGCGACCACGGCCTGCAGCTGCCGTGGCCCAAGAAGGCGGAGGTGCTGGCGCAGCTGGGAGCCGGCAGGCCGGAGCGAGGCGGCGGGGGGGGTTCACGAGGCCGGCGGCAGGCCGGGGGCCGGCGGTGCGGCCTGCTGAGCGTGCTGTACGACGACGACCGCGCACGGCTCGAGGGCTGCTACGACCGCCCGGAGGAGCACTCAGTGACAGCCAAGCTGGCGCACAACGTCGCCGCGCTCTCCGGTGCCGGCGTTCCCTCCGCGGCATCGCTCATGGCTGAGTACGCGGCTCCGGGCGGGGGACGGCACCGGGCCTCCATCGACCTGACGGCTGACGACTGCGTGGCCTCGGGGAAGGGGGAGCTGCGCCTGGGAGAGAAGATCCAATGGGACTGGGCATCGACGCAGCCGTGCCTGAAGGCCCGGGGGCTGCCCGGGAAGCTGCAGATCAAGGGCTCGGTGCAGCCCACCAGCTGCAACAGCAAGGGCGACGCCCACCTCACGCTGGACGGGAAGGCGCTGGCACTGGAGGCCTCCGGCAAGTGTGCCGACGGCAGCTACGAGGTCCGAGGTCGGCTGAGCAACGGCATCGAAGGCCTCGTGCGAGCGGGCGTGCCGCGCGACGCCGTCATGGAAGCCTCGGGCAGCCGCAAGGGCGGGGAGCTGGCGGGCAAGGTGTCCATGCGGAGTGGGACCGACGCGCTCACGGCCGATGGGAAGCTCCGAGCACGCGCCGGGACGCTCGCTGCCGACGCCACCGCCACGCACGCATGGAGGGCACTGAGCGACGCGGGTGCCCCGCGCCGCCTCGACATCAAGCTCCAATCCAAGCACGAGGGCTGCAATGTGGACGCCGAAGCGCACGTGACGGCCGACGGGCAGAGAGCGGATGGCGCCCTGAAGGCGGCGTGCGGGGGCAACCCCCGCTACTCGCTGGATGCGCTGCTCTCCCACTCGATGGCGGCGCTCGCCAAGCAGGGCGTGCCCGAGCGCAGCCGCGTCAAGGCCGAGCTGGCGACCTCGGGGCCTCAGGGCGCCGGCTCGGTGGAGGTGGCGGTGGGCGCTTGTCACCTCGGGGCCAAGGGTACAGTGAAGATCGGCAAATCTTCCACCTGGGACCTCAGCCTCAACAACAGCTGTAAGGCAGCCAAGGTGAGTCCAATAGGCCTCCATACGCAGCCTCCTTCAATAGGCCTCCATACCCAGCCTCCTTCAATAGGCCTTC
The DNA here is from genome assembly GCF_048934315.1 of Petromyzon marinus. Taxonomy (NCBI): domain Eukaryota; kingdom Metazoa; phylum Chordata; class Hyperoartia; order Petromyzontiformes; family Petromyzontidae; genus Petromyzon; species Petromyzon marinus. The sequence continues at coordinate 2,162,199 of NC_133667.1, forward strand.
ATACACAGCCTCCTTCAATAGGCCTCTATATACAGCCTCCTTCAATAGGCCTTCATACACAGCCTCCTTCAATAAGCGTCCATACCCAGCATCCTTCAATAGGCCTCCATACGCAGCCTCCTTAAATAGGCCTCCATATGCAGCGACCACGAGGAGAGAGAGACACTCCAAATATACAGCAGGCATCACGACCTCCTGTATACCAGGTGAGGTAGTTAACATCTCCTAGCCACCGCGGCACCCCAGGTGGCAGTGACAGGGCGAGGTCACGTAACGGATCCTTAGTCGGATCAGGAACACGTTAAAAAAGGACCAACTCCACCCCGAGTGATCCCTGCGACAGAGCTCCAAAGTGGTTGCCTTGTCGGGGGGATTGTGGGGGCTCCGTGAGGTGATATCAGCGATGCGGCCCCTTTCTGTTTGGCGCGGGCGTGCGTTGGTGCGTGCGGCGTGGGTATGAGTGGCTTCCGGAATGAGCGCTCAAGCTCAACGGCGTGCCGTGTGTTTGCGATGTGGCCAGGATGTTGGAGTCCCTGGGAAGGTGGAGCTCAAGGGCTCGGCCGACCGTGCCGGCTGCCCCATCAACCTCAAGTCCCTGCTGCGCTATGACGACCGGCGCGCCGAGCTGGACCTCGACACGGCCTGTGGCTCCTACAGCCTGCTCGGCAAACTCAAGCACAACGTCCCACAGCTGAAGAGTGCCGGGCTGCCCGACGACAACAAGCTCAGCCTACGGGCTGACTGGAAGGACAGCTACCGCGGCTCGGCCGAGCTGAAAAGTGGGAAGTGCAACGTGAAGGTGGACGGGGAGCTCAAGCTGGAGAAGAAAAGCACGTGGACGCTGATGGCAGACAACAAGTGCCCCCGGCTCTCGGTGACGTGGGTGCAGGGCACCCGGGCGTGAGGGCGACGATCCCTGTTTTGTTCGCGAACGCAAAACCATGTCGGTCCTAACATCGATCGCTCCGCTTCTGTCATCCGTGTGGCGCAGGACTGGGGCGTTCCGGCCGCCATGCAGACCAAGGGCTCGGCTGAGGTGCAGGGCTGCCCCGTGGACATCAAGTCGAACGTGACGTGGGACGGCAAAGGGGCCGACTGGGCCCTCAAGACACAGTGCAACTCCTTCAGCCTGGAGTCGACGCTGCGCCACACGGTGCCACGGCTGAAGAGCGCCGGACTGCCCGACGACAGCAAACTCACTGTGCAGGCCGACTGGAAGGACGGCTACCGCGGCTCGGCACAGCTGACGTCTGGGAAGTGCAATGTGAAGGTGGACGGGGAGCTCAAGACGAAGGCGAAGAAGGAAGCGGAGTGGAGGCTCTTTTCGGAGAACAACTGCCCCCTATTGAAGGTGAGACGAGGCAAGGTCACAGCGCACGAGGGGCCCACGCGCGGGGGGCCACGCGTGGGGGGCCATGCGTGGGGGGGCACGCTCATGGGGGCATGCGCGGGCACAGACGTGAAGAGGTGGAGGAGCTTGAGGGGTGTCGTGACATCGCGTGCTGAATCCGGAAAACCGTCTCGAGGAGGTGCCGCTCTCGCTGCCGGAAGCGAATCGCTCACAGCCGTGGAGCCAAGCTCACGCGCTGCCTGGCGAGTGGCCACGCCATGTTGCTGCTCTCCCCTTTTAAACCCTTCTCCACCACCGCCTCCCGATCTCCATTCGTGCTCCCTCCCCCCTTCCCCTCTGTCTAAAACCCGACCCGCCGCAGAACGCGGGCTTCCCAGCCCAGGCGATCACCACAGGCTCGGTGCGGCGCGAGGACGGCTGCGCGGGGGCCCTGACTGCCTCGGCGTTCGCTGACGGTCAGCGGGCGGCGCTGGAGGCTCGGGCCACGTGCAGGCCTAAGCTGTCGCTGCAGGCGCGGCTGCAGCATCAAGCAGCGGCGCTGCGTGAGCGCGGGCTGCCCCCCGACTCCCGCGTCGCGCTTCTCGCAGGCGGCGGAGACGGCGGGAAGTACCGCGCCGAGGTGGAGCTGAGCAGCGGCCGCTGCCACTTGAACGCGACGGCCGACATCAAGGCCAAGGATCGGCTTGAGTGGGCCTTCTCCGGGAACAACCAGTGCCCCACTGTCAAGGTGAGCACGCCGGCGGAAGCGACACAGCGTTTCCTGCAAGAGAGACATGCAAACCCCAAATATACAGTAGGCATCAGGGTCGGGATTAAACCCACGTCCTCCTGCATACCAGGACAGGTAGTTAACATCTCCTAGCCACCGTGTTGCATGCTTTCATGTGGTGTGAGTTGCGGCATGGGAGTTACGGCTCGGAGCGTGTGGCTGGAGTGTGGTGTGTGTTGGTGCAAGCACCATGGGTACGAGTGACGACGCACTGTGTGTTTGCGACATGGCCAGGACTTGGGAGTCCCCGGGAAGATGGAGCTCAAGGGCTCAGCCGACCGCGCCGGATGCCCCATCAACCTCAAGTCGTTGCTGCGCTACGACGAGCGGCGCGTCGAGCTGGGCCTCGACACGGCCTGTGGCTCCTACAGCCTCCTCGGCAAACTCAAGCACAACGTCCCGCAACTGAAGAGCGTCGGCGTGCCCGATGACAACAAGCTGAGCCTGCGGGCCGACTGGAAGGACGGCTACCGTGGCTCGGTCGAGCTGAAGAGTGGGAAGTGCAACGTGAAGGTGGATGGGGCGCTCAAGCCGGAGAAAAAGAGCACATGGATGCTGACGGCAGACAACAAGTGCCCCCGGCTCTCGGTGACGTGGGCACGGGGCACCAGGGCGTGAGGGCAGTGATCTATGTTTTGTCCGCGAATGTACCGTGTCGGTCCTAACATCGATTGCGATGCTTCTCTTATTGGTGTGGCGCAGGACTGGGGCGTGCCAGCCGCAATGCAGACCAAGGGCTCGGCTGAGGTGCAGGGCTGCCCCGTGGACATCAAGTCGAGCGTGACGTGGGATGGCAAAGGTGCTGACTGGGCCCTCAAGACGCAGTGCACCTCCTTCAGCCTGGAATCGACACTGCACCACACTGTGCCACAGTTGAAGAGCGCCGGGCTGCCCGACGACAACCGCCTCTCTCTCAAGCTGGACTGGGCCAAGCAGTACGAGGCATCTGCCAAGCTGCTCACGGGCAAGTGCGAGGTGCAGCTCAATGGCACGGCGCGGCCCGGGAAGAAGGCCCAGTGGGACGTGGCCGCCACCAACAGGTGTCCCAAGTTGCAGGTGCGTCCCGCACAGGCAGCGCCGGTCTTGTTTCCACGCGTCCAGCGGCATGATTCTCCCCAGGACATGAACGATGTTAGCTCAGATTAGCACGGTTGGCTACGTACGGTGCAAAAGAAGTTAATCATATTTGCATACGTACATGAGGCTTGCGGCATTTTTAGGCAGGCAAGGTGGCTCGGCGGCAGATCCAGCGGTAGAGGCAGTGGTATAGAGCCAGCTGCTCGCGGTCTGAAGGTCGCATGTTCGGATCCTGGCTTGGGGGGGTCAACTCGGCCAAATCGTCTGTCTGGGGTCGATAGAACGAGAGTCATTCTGTGGGGAAGTTAACAGCGGCTGTCTTCAGGAGAGACTAGCCAGGGTGCCATAGGAATGTGGAACATCCACCGCTGGCTCAGGGTTTTAAATAGGAGATGAGCACCGATGCCTCACCAATCCTGTGAACAGGAAATCACTGCGACTCTGTGAGTGGTAGCGGTGGTGGGGGGGGGGGGGGTAGTTGTGTATGCGATGGTAATCATGGCAGTGGCTGTGTTGGTGCCGTCTCAACGTAGAGGGAACGTTCATACCCGCCCGTTTTCCGTGACCGTGTGGCGCAGGACTGGGGTGTGCCGGCCTCCATGCAGGCCAAGGGCTCGGCCGAGGTGCAGGGTTGCCCCGTGGACATCAAGTCGAGTGTGACGTGGGACGGCAAAGGCGCCGACTGGGCCCTCAAGACGCAGTGCAACTCCTTCAGCCTGGAGTCGACACTGCGCCACACGGTGCCACGGCTGAAGAGTGCCGGGCTGCCCGACGACAACAAGCTGAGCCTGCGGGCTGACTGGAAGAACGTCTACCGCGGCTCAGCCGAACTGAAGAGCGGGAAGTGCAATGTGAAAGTGGACGGGGAGCTCAAGCCGGAGAAGAAGAGCACGTGGACGCTGACGGCAGACAACAAGTGCCCCCGGCTCTCGGTAACGTGGGCGCGGGGCACCCGGGCGTGAGGGCAATGGCCCGTGTGATGTCTGTGAACGAAAAAAAACCGCGAACTATCCCGCAGGACGCGTCTACACCTGGGTGACCTGTTTGCGTGGCTTAGTTGCATGCAACCGTTTGGATGTCTCTGTTGCCGCTTGCGAGCAGTTGTGCTTCAGGCTGCTTAAAGTAGAGATTCTAGAATCTCGCCGCAGATTCTAGAATCTTGCCGCGCAAGTAGAGATTCCACTTTCAAGCGATCCGCTCGGTGATTTGCAGCGAAGTGGTTCGTCATGTGGAACATTTGCCGACATGTGATTGGTTGTTACAGTCCTGACATGAGTGGGGGGGGGGGGCTGCAGTGAAGTGGAAAGTGGCCAGGGCTTCGCGGTGAGGAGCGTGGTCCACAGCCCTCTCGTTGCAAACATCTCAGTGAGCAGTTTTTGCAAATGATTAACCTTTCCCCGTTCCGATGATGTTACCTTTACATCATCAGTTTTTCTTCTGAGTTCGTTCCGATGACGTACGTGTACGTCATCAAACTGAAATCGGAAAAATAACATTTTTTAACAAAACAATTGTATCGGTACCGAGGCTCCCACAAGCCCATGTGGCATGGTTTGGTGCCAGCTGTCGTAGAGTGTGGCAGTAGTTTCCCTACGGTTCTCGGTGTTGAGTAACAATGTCTTTAAAATCAACAGCGCTACTCCGCCTCCCTATATTAAATTAATGCTGAACCGCTCATGCGTTCCGAGATTCAGTGGTGGTTGGGGACACCCACGACCCTGCAACATGCAGTACGCCTCGGAACTAGAAAGGCTTTAAGTTGCGCGGTTTCAAGAACGATGTTGTTGTGCGCGAGATGGCTCACGTGTGAAGGCACTGCAACATCTCTCTCTTTCTCTGTGTGGAGCAGGACTGGGGTGTGCCGGCCTCCATGCAGGCCAAGGGCTCGGCCGAGGTGCAGGGCTGCCCCATGGACATCAAGTCGAGCGTGACGTGGGATGGCAAAGGCGCCGACTGGGCCCTCAAGACGCAGTGCAATTCCTTCAGTCTGGAGTCGACGCTGCGCCACACGGTGCCGCAGCTGAAGAGCGCCGGGCTGCCTGACGACAACAAGCTGAGCCTACGGGCTGACTGGAAGGACGTCTACCGCGGCTCAGCCGAACTGAAGAGCGGGAAGTGCAATGTGAAAGTGGACGGGGAGCTCAAGCCGGAGAAGAAGAGCACGTGGACGCTGACGGCAGACAACAAGTGCCCCCGGCTCTCGGTAACGTGGGCGCGGGGCACCCGGGCGTGAGGGCAATGGCCCGTGTGACATCTGTTAACGAAAAAAAAACGCATCGGTCCCATAGGACGCGTCTACACCTGGGTGACCTGTTTGTGCGGTTTAGTTGCATGCAACCATTTGGATGTCTCTGTTGCCGGTTGCGGGCAGTTGTGCTTCAGGCTGCTTAAAGTAGAGATTCTAGAATTTCGCCGCAGATTTTAGATTCTTGCCGCAGAAGTAGAGATTCCACTTTCAAGCGATCCACTCGGTGATTTGCAGCGACGTGGTTCGTCATGTGGAACAATTGCCGACACGTGATTGGTTGTTACAGTCCTGAAATTAGTTGGGGGGGGGGGGAGGCTGTAGCGAAGTGGAAAGTGGCCAGAGCTTCGCGTTGAGGAACGTGGTCCAAAGCCCTCTCGTTGCAAACATCTGAGTGAGCAGTTTTTGCAGATGATGAATCCTTCCCCGTTCCGATGTTACCTTTACATCATCAGTTTTTCTTCCGATTTCGTTCTGATGACGTACGTGTACGTCATCAAACTGAAATCGGAATTTTTTTTTTTAAATAAAATATTTGTGTCGGTTCCGAGGCTCCCACAAGGACATGTGGCATGGTTTGGTGCCAGCTGTCGTAGAGTGTGGCGGTAGTTTCCCTACAGTTCTCGGTGTTGAGTAACAATGTCTTTAAAATCAACAGCGCTACTCCGCCTCCGTATATTAAATTAACGCTGAACCGCTCACGCGTTCCGAGATTCAGCGGTGGTTGGGGACACCCGCGACCCTGCAACTTGCAGTACGCCTCGGAACTAGAAAGGCTTTAAGTTGCGCGGTTTCAAGAACGATGTTGTTGTGCGCGAGATGGCTCACGTGTGAAGGCACCGCAACATCTCTCTCTTTCTCTGTGTGGCGCAGGACTGGGGTGTGCCGGCCGCCATGCAGGCCAAGGGCTCGGCCGAGGTGCAGGGCTGCCCCGTGGACATCAAGTCGAGCGTGACATGGGATGGCAAAGGCGCCGACTGGGCCCTCAAGACCCAGTGCAATTCCTTCAGCCTGGAGTCGACGCTGCGTCACACGGTGCCGCAGCTGAAGAGTGCCAACCTGCCCTACGACAACAAGCTGAGCCTGCGGGCCGACTGGAAGAATGTCTACCGGGGCTTGGCCGAGCTGAAGAGTGGGAAGTGCAACGTGAAGGTGGAGGGGGAGCTCAAGCCGGAGAAGAAGAGCATGTGGACGCTGACGGCAGACAACAAGTGCCCCTGGCTCTCGGTGACGTGGGCACAGGGCACACGGGCGTGAGGGCGATGGCCTGTGCATTGTTCGTGATTGCAAAACTGTGTCAGTCCTAACATCAATCCGAATGCTTCTTTCTCTGTGTGGCGCAGGACTGGGGAGTGCCGGCCGCCATGGAGACCAAGGGCTCGGCCGAGGTGCAGGGCTGCCCCGTGGACATCAAGTCGAGTGTGACGTGGGACGGTAAAGGCGCCGACTGGGCCCTCAAGACGCAGTGCAACTCCTTCAGCCTGGAGTCGACACTGCGCCACACGGTGCCGCAGCTGAAGAGTGCCGGGCTGCCCGACGACAACCGCCTCTCCCTCAAGCTGGACTGGGCCAAGCAGTACGAGGCATCCGCCAAGCTGCTCACGGGCAAGTGCGACGTGCAGCTCAACGGCACGGCGCGGACCGGGAAGAAGGCCCAGTGGGATCTGGCCGCCACCAACAGGTGTCCCAAGCTGCAGGTACGTCCATCTTTCATCGTTCGACTTCGCCGCGGCTCTGTGAACGGCAGTCTCCAACTGTCCCTTTAGGTTTACGGAATGGACGTCAAACAAAGTTCGCGAAAAAAACACCAACGTGGACCTCAGCTCGAGACTCTTTGACGAATCTCCTGCCTTTACGCGAGCCTCGTCGTGGAAGCTCTTAGGAATTCAGCTTAAGCGTTGGTGTGAAAGGTCGGGCGAGCTACTGGATGGGGAGAAAGAGGAGGTAGCCCTTGTTGAGGAGGGTGCGGCCGAGGGGAATATGCCCAAACGTAGGGGTGACGCGAAATGGGTCCAAGGTTATACTTCCCAGAGATGGGGGAAAGTAGGGGCTGTCCCTGTCTCCGTGTCTGCCTGTGAGAAAATATGCCCGGCCACTGGTGGCACCAGTACTGACCTACGTGTACAACCCGGTGCGGCGCAGGACTGGGGCGTGCCGGCCTCCATGCAGGCCAAGGGCTCGGCCGAGGTGCAGGGCTGCCCCGTGGACATCAAGTCGAGCGTGACGTGGGACGGCAAAGGGGCCGACTGGGCCCTCAAGACGCAGTGCAACTCCTTCAGCCTGGAGTCGACGCTGCGCCACACGGTACCACGGCTGAAGAGCGCCGGGCTGCCCGATGACAACAAGCTGAGCCTGCGGGCTGATTGGAAGGACGGCTACCGCGGCTCGGCCGAGCTCAAGAGCGGGAAGTGCAACGTGAAGGTGGACGGGGAGCTCAAGCCGGAGAAGAAGAGCACGTGGACGCTGACGGCAGACAACAAGTGCCCCCGGCTCTCGGTGACGTGGGCGCAGGGCACCCGGGCGTGAGAGTGACGGCCTGTGCATTGTCCACAGAGGCAAAATCCCGTTGAACCAAACGAAATTAATAAAGCATCCTTCCAATATTTGTCTCTCCACGTAAACAAAATCAAATCTTTTTGTATGCGATTTGTCGGCCACTTGTCCTTCTCTGAGTGCAGCTTATCAGCAGCGTTGGTTCAATATACCCCACCCCCACTCAACCTCCCCACCCCACTCAGCCCCCCCACCCCTACCCCACTCAGTCCCCCACCCCACTCAGTCCCCCCCACTTCACTCAGTCCCCCCCACCCCACTAATTCTCCCCCCCCACCCCACTCAGTCCCCTCCCACCCCACTCAGTGCCCCCCACCCACCCCCCCCCCCCCCGTCGATGGAATCGAGAAAGACGAGTGTTGTATTCCTCTAAACCCCCGCCCAAATGGCCATAGCTGTTCTACGTGCATGTGTGGCTTGGCCTCCAATCCCTGAGTCGACGTTGTATCACAGGCACGCTCGCTGTACCCGTAGCAACTGTCCGGGCCCACGAGAGGCTCCTCTCACTTCCACGTGCCAACGGGTGGCACGCAGGGGCAAGATGCGGTACCAAACTCCTGGTAGAACCCATAGGTCATGGGATGGGATGGTCCTCTCGAGCCAGATCAGGCCATAGGATGCCCACACCAGCGACGTTTATTATTTACTTACAAATAAATAACGCCATCTCCTCCAACGTGTCTCTCCGCATAATCCGTCCGTGTTTGGCGCAGGACTGGGGCGTGCCGGCCGCCATGCAGACCAAGGGCTCGGCCGAAGTGCAGGGCTGCCCCGTGGACATCAAGTCGAGCGTGACGTGGGATGGCAAAGGTGCCGACTGGGCCCTTAAGACGCAGTGCAACTCCTTCAGCCTGGAGTCGACGCTGCGCCACACGGTGCCACAGCTGAAGAGCGCCGGGCTGCCCGATGACAACAAGCTGAGCCTGCGGGCCGACTGGAAGGACGACTACCGCGGCTCGGCCGAGCTCAAGAGCGGGAAGTGCAACGTGAAGGTGGACGGGGAGCTCAAGCCGGAGAAGAAGAGCACGTGGACGCTGACGGCAGACAACAAGTGCTCACGGCTCTCGGTGACGTGGGCGTGGGGCACCTGAGCTTGAGAGTGATGATCTCTGATTTGTACGTGAATGCAAAACCGTGTCAGTCCTAACATCATTCGCGACACTTCTGTCATCCGTGTGGCGCAGGACTGGGGTGTCCCGGCCTCCATGCAGACCAAGGGCTCAGCTGAAGTGCACGGCTGCCCCGTGGACATCAAGTCGAGCGTGACGTGGGATGGTAAAGGCGCCGACTGGGCCCTCAAGACGCAGTGCAACTCCTTCAGCCTGGAGTCGACGCTGCGCCACACGGTGCCGCGGCTGAAGAGCGCCGGCCTGCCCGACGCGAGCCGCCTGAAGGTGCTGGCGCAGGGCGGGGAGATGCCCTCCCTGTCGGCTTCGCTGGACAGCGGGGAGTGCCGCATCACGCTGAAGGCTGCGGGCAAAGTTGCCTCCAAGTGGGACGCCACCGCCTCCCTGGACAACCGGTGTAAGGCGCTGCAGGTGGGCGTGCGAACCGCGAGCGATTCTGCCCTCTGCTCAACCTCGAGGCATTCGATCCATTTATTCGTAACGTGAATGTAAAATACCAACAGAGCATGTGGCGTGCAAGTGAACGGGTTTTCTGAATTCTATAAAACAGATAGGTACAGTACGGTGTACCCGGATTTAGAATTTTTTAGTGCAAATACGCACACCATTCCCTCCCGGAGCGCACCTTAATCGGCGTGCGACGAGGATTAAAATACCAAGCAGCCGTCCGGCACACCGCAGGTTCTTACTTACTCGAGTCCGCCCCACGAGAGGCGTTACGAGAACATCTGCGCCGACGTAGGTCGCGTGCCGCAGCTTTGGTGTCTTTACTCCCCGTGTGCCGACGTCCTCAGAACTTGAAGGTGCCCAAGACGGCTTCCCTGAGAGGCCAAGGCCAGGCGAGCGGCTGCGCCACGGACTCGCAACTCGACGGCACCGCTGACGACCTGGGGCTGAACCTCAAGGTGAAGACGGCATGCAGGCCCCGGCTGCGGCTGGAGGCCACGCTGCGGCAGGGCTCGGTCCGCTCCGCCCGCTCCGCCCGCTCCCCCGGGCCCCGCTCGGAGGCCGATAGCCCCCGGGGCGGCCGCCCGGGGCGCTCGACGAGGAGGTTGTGGCCGCCCGCCCCGGCGCTGCGTCGCGCAGCGCGCTCCCCGCTGCCCTCGCTGCCGGCGCAGAGCCGGCTGGCGGTGTCGGCCGGTTGGAGTGACGGCTACGACGGGACGCTGCACCTGCAGCTGGACGCCTGCGACGTGAAGGCTGGGGCCGCATTCAGGCCCGCGGCGGCAAGCACCTCCTGGAACGCCTCCGTCCTCAATGGCTGCGGCCGCCTCCAGGTGCCGGGGACGCGTCGCGGCGCTGACCGTTACAGCCCCCTCTCGGCCCTACGTGGGGGACTGAACCCAGCGGCTCAGAGCTCGCTGGCTCTGCGCACGAGCTGGGCCGTCTCTCCTGAGCCTCTATTCGGTTAGCTGGTGTCCTTCTGTGGCCTGATCTGGCTCGGTAGTGCTCTCTGCGTCGTGATCTAATGATTCAACCGGGAATCTCAACAATCAACAGCAGGGCAGCGGCAGCTCGGCGCGAGTGTGAGGAGTGCGGCATTGCGACAAGTCTCTAGCCTGGCAAGCCCATGTGTGTGAGGGACCCCCGTGCGGTTTGGGGGGGCGCGCGGGGGGGGTGGGGTGTGGGGTGGACTTGTGATGGAAGCGACTCGTGCTGTCCCGCGGTGCGCTGCTCAGGGTTGGGGCATCCCCAAGCGGATGGAGGTCATCGGCCACGGAGAGAAGAAGCCGTCGGAGCTGAGTGGCCTCCTCCGGACAGCCGTGGATGACGCACGCACCGAAACGACACTCAGCTACAAAAACCCTCAGGTGCGAGGTCGCTGCTCCACGCACCCTCCGGCACCGCGCCGGACGCTCCCCGCCCACTACACCACGTGCCACGACGGGCGTGGACACCTAATGACTCGCTTTCCCTCCCACTACCCCAACCCGCCCCCCTCCCCGCGGCCCCCCCCACGGTGTGGAGCAGAAGGTTGAGCTGCACCTCACCCAGAACGTGGCAGCCACCCTCCCCGACCGCACGCTGCTCAGGGCCACGCTCGACCGCAAGCCGGACGGTGCGGATCTCTCGTGGCCTCGGTGACCCCGGTGACCCCGGTGGTTCTCCTGTGACCCGTGTGTTGTGCGTGCGTGCGAGTATGTTTATGTGTGAGTACCTGGGTGCGGTGTATAGAAAACACACACTGCACCCAGGAGACAAAGGCGAACGGGCGTGGTGCGGGTCGACCCACCCCCTTGTGTGCCGTGCTGGCCTTCATAGGTGCTGCTCGCTAGCAGCACCTTCCCTAGATCGACTCAGCCTTAAATGAGTTGCCTTGTGTGGTGCGTCAACATCGGCACTGAGGACGCATAAAAGGTGGCCGGCTGCGGTGGCGCTGGCCACTACTACTCGCTAACAGCACTTGCCCCAGCGGCTTGTTGAGGCTACACTGTGAGGAACTCTGTGTGCGCATGTCCACCGTGCGTGTGTGCGACGCGCAGAGGCGAAGGTGTCCCTGGAGGTGACGTTGGACGAGCGCTCGGCCCGGGCTCAACTCTCGGGCTCCGGCCGCTTCGAGTCGGTGTCGGCAAAGGCGGCGCTCGCCGCGGAGCATAACTTCCCCGCGCTGGCGCAAGCCGGGGTCCCCAGCGCCGTCAAGGTGCCCCGCACTGCTCCCGGCCACGCCGGCCACTCCGGCTATCCTGGCCATGCTGGCCACTCTGGCCACTCGGGCCTGCCGCCACCCTTCTCCCTGTGCGGCGTCACATGGGCCCACATGCTGATCCCCCTTGCTAACCGGGCGCCACGGTGGCTAGGAGATGTTAACTACCTCGCCTGGTATGCAGAAGGTCGTGGGTTCGATCCCGACCCTGAAGCCTGCTGTATATTTGGAGTTTGCGTGTCTCTCTCTCCTTGTGGTCGCGTGGATTTAGAATCAACGTCACGAGTATATGGCTGCCACTATGAATTCCCACGCGATGATAAGCCACTTCGTTGATCTATCAATTGCGGCCAGGTCGCTTCTAAAAAAAAAGAGCTAAATAGCTCAATGAGCCTTTCCTGGTAAAATAAAAAATAGTGAGATAGCAGTTAACCTACTGGACATTTATAGCTTGTCGGATTCCTCCATTACAATAATAAATGTTTCCGATTCTGAACCTGCCTTGGCCCGCCCGCACCTGCAGGTGGACACGGCGCTCTACCAGAAGGGGTGGCTCCTGAACGGCTCTGTCAAGGTGGAGTACGAGCCCGCGAAGAAGCTTCAGCTGTCGCTCAGCAGCACCCCCGCTCCGGAGAGGTGAATATACGCGCAAGGGCAAAAGATCCCCCGCAGTAGCCTCCGACAGACCCCTTTGGGGGCAAGCTCTGTTGGCGAGTGGCGCCTACGCAGGCCGGCACGGCACGGCACCGCGAGGGAGTGGGTGGACAACACTACGCCCGGACGCCTTTGTCTCCCCAGTGGTGATGTTTTACATACCGCACCAGCTACTCGTGTAAGGCTGAGAAGACGTAGGGGAGGCCCAGGACCGGTTTAGATATTCGCCACTATTATCGTTCGTGAGCGGTAATTACCGACCTCGGTTATAATCGAACCGGGGTCGCTGGGTTCATAGCACAGTGCGCTGACCATTACTCTACCGCCCCCCACTGCACATGCACTACACATACACAGAACACATAACCACAACACATACACACAACGTGCACATGGGTTGACTGACTGAAGTAACTGGTAGAGGCAGCACCTGTGCCCCCTATTGTGCCAACTCGCTGAGTATTATCCGCCCGGCACTTCCCTCGTTGTTGTGAGCGTCGCTCCTTCACCCGTCGTGGTTGCTGGAGGGCGACTCACCTCTAACTGCCCAGTAGCATCGTTCACGAGCCTCCTCCATAGAGGTCGATCTTGACACCGATGAAGCCAGTTATCGGCAGTCCACTCAGCTCCATGTCCTCTTGTGCCGCATCAGCTCCATCTCCTCTCCAGCCCGTACCGTGCCCGTTAAGCCCTCGCTATGCGGCCAAACAGAAGCTGCTTGGGCAAGCGGTGGCTGGGTAAGCGGGCAACATGACCCAGCCAATGCACGCACACAATAGACACGTGCAGATACACACAGACACACACACACACACGTACACACGAACACGCTCTACCGCGCTGAGCCATGCCGCTCTCTCACCGTGCAGCTACCGTCTGGTGCTGAGTTCGCGGCAGAATGCGGTGCGGTCGCTGCCGGGAGCCGTGGAGCTTATCGTCCGGGTACGAGTGCCACACCCACTGATACAACTACTAACACAACCACAAATACAACCACTAACACAACCACCAACACAACCACAAATACCACCACTAACACAACCACCAACACAACCACTAACACAACCACCAACACAACCACTAACACAACCACTAACACAACCACAAATACAACCACTAACACAACCACAAATACAACCACTAACACAACCACCAACACAACCACTAACACAACCACCAACACAACCACTAACACAACCACTAACACAACCACCAACACAACCACTAACACAACCACCAACACAACTACTAACACAACCACAAATACAACCACTAACACAACCACCAACACAACCACTAACACAACCGCCAACACAACCACTAATACAACCGCCAACACAACCACTAACACAACCGCCAACACAACCACTAACACAACCGCCAACACAACCACTAATACAACCACCTATACAACCACCGACACAACCGCCGACACAACCGCAAACACGACCGCGGGTTGCGACCTCAACTGCCGCCACCAATGTTCGAGTTGTCTTGTGCGGGTTCAGGCCGTCAAGAGCCCCGGGCAGTTGCTGGGCAACGCGACGGCCACTGTGGACAAGGAGCGCGTGGAGGCCGCCGTGAAGCTCGAGGGAGAGAAGGGGCGCTACTCCAAGACGCTGGAGCTCACCCACTCGATCGCCAAGGTGCGGTCATGTCGCACGGCCTCGCCGGCGCTGCCCCCTGACCCACGCCGCCCGCCTGAACCGAACCGCCGAGAGCCAGCCCGACGCTAACCAGGACTCCGAACCCAGCCGGCTCGTCATGACCCTGACTCTCGTGCTGAACCCACAACCTGAGCCAGAACCCAATCCTCATGCTCACCCTCTTCCTTGCCTTGTCTCTGATCCCAACCCTTGCCTTGACCTTGACCCCAACCATAGATTTGACCTTGACCCCGACCATAGCCATGACCCCAAAATTCACCTTGACCCGACCCCTAGCCCTGACCCCAAAACTTATCTTGACCCTGACCCCAACCCTAGCTCTTACCGTAGCCCTGACCCCAACCCTAGCCCTGACCCCAACCCTAGCTCTCGCATTTATACATGTTAAACTTCTTCTGCACCGTACGTGGTCAATCGCGATAATAGAACCCCCGCGCTCAACATGCAATCTGAGCCAGAACCCAATCCTCACGCTCACCCTCGTCCTTGCCTTGGTTCTGACCCTGACCCCAGCCGCAACCTCAACCCTGCGTGCCGTCCCCGGCCTTCGGAAGTGCTCGGTAACAGCACTTGTCCCAACAGCCCGTTGAGGCTACACACGGGTGACCATTGTCTTTGGTGGTGTGCGTCCGTTTTGTTGCTGCCCCCCCCCCCCTCCGTGTGCCCCGCAGTTCAAGGCGGTGCCCAAGCGTGTGCTGTGCGTGACGCGCGTGGCGAGAGCGGGGCCGCTCCTATCACTGAGCCACAAGCTCACGTGGGGAGCCCAGCGGCTCCTCCTCAACGGCTCCTACACGGGGCCACTGCCCAGCCTGTGGGGCACCCACAGCCTCACCGGTGCCCTCCCCCACCCTGACCCCCGACCCCCCCCCCGACAACCTTGCCCCCGACCCCATGACCCCGCCTTGACCCCCTCGCCTCCCCTCCCCTCCCCTCCCCAGTGCGCTCCCCCACCCTGACCCCCGACCCCTCCGCCGACAACTGCGACCTTGCCCCTGACCCCGCCTTGACCCCCTCCCCCCCCCCCTCCCCGGTGCGCTCCCCCATCCTGACCCCCAAACGCCACCTCGCCCCCGACCCCATCGTGACCCCCTCGCCCCCCCCTCCCCGTGCGAACCCCAATACCCCATCCTAACCCGCAAGCCCGTGACCCCTCTTTGACCTCGTCACGCTACTCCATAACCCCCGACCCTCGCCTTGACCCTTGGATTCCCCAACGGCCTCTCGCCTCTCTCCTGGACCTCCCCTGAGCTCGCCTTGCGTGCGTAAGACGCTTGTGCAGGTGTGGCAGTAGGGTGAGTGATGCTGGTGTCACGACAGGGTGAGTGATGCAGGTGTAGTTTGTTGGGCGAGTGATGGGGTCGGGGGTGTTGGAGCGTTGGTGTACGGTGCTTTTTTCAGGAATATTTTGCTGTTCTTTCATGGATTTTCTGTTTGCACAGTCACATAATCACTTTAAGATGTTTTTCTTTTTCGTGTTTTTTTTTGTTGTGGTTGCACCCGATTCAAGAGCCGAATGGCTCACAGGGATATACCAAGAATAAACTGAAAAAAACTGAAACTGAGCGACGCAGGTGCACGTGCCGCGTGAGTGATCCCCACGTGCCCCCCGTGTGCCCCCCGTGTGGCCCCCGCGTGGCCCCCGTGTGCGCAGGGAGCCTGGAGCAGCCGTTTGTGGCGGCCTTTCCCGAGAAGAGCAAAGTGTTCGCCTACCTGAACCACGCGCCGCACGACTACCAGGACGAGCTGCGCGTGTCATGGGCCGGCAAGGACCAGGTGCACGTCGCATGCCGCACCACGGCACCGGGGCCCACGGCACGCAGGGGCCCGCATCACCGGGGCCGATACCACTCGGGCCCACAGCCAGGCGCATCATAGCACCGTCGCCCACAGCACCGGGGCCCACAGGCCCCTTCAGCGACACTTCACCACTCCCCGTGCGTGTCGGCGTGCGTGCTTGCGAGTGCGATGGGAGCGGCGGCGGCGCCAGCGGTCAGCGCTGCTGCGCCGCGAACTCCGCATCCCGAGTTCGATTCCCGCCCACGGCCACCAGCACCAAGTGACGAATATCTGAACCGGTCCCGGGCTTCCCCTAGGTCGACTCAGCCTCAAATGAGTAACTTGCTGCGATGTGTAAACATCGCCACCGGAAGGCGGCCGGGCGCCCATAGCCAACCGCAACGCCCCGTCGTGCCCTGCCCCGGCCTCACCGTGCGCCCGCTCAACAAGTACGTGCCCCACCAGTCAAAAGTCTACTCGTCCCTGTGCAGATCATGCTGAGCGTTTACACGACCAACAAGGACGGCCGGCACGAGGGGATGCTGTTCCTGCAGCAGCCGTACGAGCGCCTCCCCGTCAAGACCCTGGACTTGTCCACGCTGCTGCAGCGCGCGGCGCGCAAGCTCACCGGCAAGGTGATGGCGGCGTGGCGCGTCTCGTGCGCCCTCGTTTCGCCCGGCACGTCGGGGCGCACACGTGCTCGGCCACAGTGCACCGCACCCACCGCGTGCGCGTGCGCAAGGCTTCGTGCGCGCGCGTGCTTACCGCGCGCGTGTGTGTGTGCGTGCCGCGCGTGTGTGTGTGCGTGCAGTGTGTGTTTGCGTGCTTGCCGCCTGTGTGTGTGCGTGCCACGTGCGCGTGTATTACCGCATTTGTGTGTGCGTACCACCTGTGTGTGTGTGTGCCGCGTGTGTGTGCGTGCCGCCTATGCGCGCCGCGTGTGTGTGTGTGTGCGCGCCGCGTGTGTGCGTGCGTGCGTGCATGCGCGTCAACAGGTCCAGGTCTCCTGGAACGGGAAGCAGCCCGTGCACCTGAACCTGACGATGGAGAAGAAGGCACAGACGCGGAGGGAGCTTGGCGCCGGCTCCTACGAGGGCTGCGTGCAGCTGGGCACGGGCGAGGTGAGCAGGGGCCCGCGGGCCAACGTCACGGGGGGGGGGGGCCGCAGGGTGGCGCAGGGCGACATGGAGGGCAGACGAGGCGGGGCGACACGTGGCCCACCCCCGCCTCGTTGCGTGAATGCGCGCGCGCGTGTGTGTGTCTGTGTGTGTGTGCGTTTGGGAGTCCCCCCGTGTCTCTGCGTGCGTGCGTGTCCGTGTCTCTGCTAATATGCATCTGTGAGTGTGCGTGCGCGTGCTTGCATCTCTGCGTGCGTATCCCTCTGTGTACATACGTGTGCTCGACTACGTCTCTCCGATCGTGCGCGTGTGTCGGTGTGTGCGTGTGTGTGCAGGGAGCGGTAGTGTAGCGGTTAGCACGCTGCGCTACGAACCTGGCGACCTGGGTTCGATTCCCGCTCACGGCCAAGACTCAGCCTGAAATGAGTACCCGGTGCGGTGTGTAAACATTGCCACTAGGGAGACAAAGGCGGTCGAGCGTGGTGCTGGCCACCCACCCCCTTCGTGTACCGTTCCGGCCTTCAGTCTGTTAAGGCTATACGGGGGATCTTTATCTTTGTGTGTGTGCGTGACTGCGTCCCTGCATGTGCGTGCGTGCGTGCGCACACGCAGATGAAGCGCGCGCTGGGGCTGGAGCGAGGCCGCGTGTGCGCGTCGCTCCGCCGTGGCGAGCGCCTGCTCAGCGAGAGCCTGGACGTGTCGTGGGACGGCCGCGCCGTCAAGCAGAGGCTGGCGTACGAGGTGACGCCCCCCCTCCTCCTCCGGACTCCCCGGCCCCCTTGGCCCCCCGGCCCCCCACACCCCCACACCCCCCGCCCCCCCCAGCTGGCCTGGACGCTACTACGGAGATAACAGACAAAGCAGGTGGCTCAGCGGTAGAGCGAGTGGCTCAAGACTCAATTTCAGGAGGGTCTTGCCAGGTCTTTAGAGCAGGAAGCGATGACCACTACTACCGCTGCGTGTTCCCAAATGAGTGATTTACAGTGTAACTTTCTCAAAATTTGAACGCCGGAACACAATGGCCAATTACTCTTGCGAATATATGCGTTGTTACGTATGTGTGTTGTGTGTGTTGAACATCTTTTGCACCGTACGTAGGACAACAAGCTAAACACGAAAAGTAGTTGTAGAGAAATGGGTCTCTGTTGTGAGCCTATGGGTCTCTGTTTTGAGTTTATGGATCTCTGCGCGAGTCTACGTATGTATGCGTGATGGACTTCTTTCGCACCGTACGCAGGACAACAAACTAAAACACAAAAAGCAGTTCTAAAGAAATGTGTTCGTCGATCTCGATGCTTTAAAAGTTGCGTAGCCTCCGGTGGCTCCCTAATAACGCCGTCACGGGATATCTTAACGTCGGACGGCGCGTTGTTAGTCGTGTTACTATTACTACGGTCACGACGCACCACCGCAGCGTTAACCAGGGGGCGCCCGCTGGATTCGAACCCAGCGGCCGCCCCGCGCCGACCGCCCAACTGAGCGTGACCCCCCCCCCCCCCCCCCCCGTGTGCCCAGTTGAGCCGTGCGGCGGGCGGGGACCAGCTGGACGTGTCGGCCTCGCTGGAGCACCCGTTCGGAGCTCGATGCAGGAAGGGTGAGCTCACGGCCAAAGTCAACCTCAACTACAAGGACTCCCTGAATCACACGGTGACGCTGCGCGGGTGCGACCTCCAGGACGTGAGTGGCACCGCGACCGCCGCCCCCGCCGCTGACGGACACGGACACACGCGGCCACTAAGCGCTCGCACCCACACAGCGCCTACAGCCGGACACCCGGACACACAGACACACAGACACCCGGACACGGACACACGCGGCCACTAAGCGCTCGCACCCACACAGCGCCTACAACCGGACACCCGGACACACAGACACACAGACACCCGGACACGGAGACACGCGGCCACTAAGCGCTCGCACCCACACAGCGCCTACAGCCGGACACCCGGACACACAGACACACAGACACCCAGACACGGAGACACGCGGCCACTAAGCGCTCGCACCCACACAGCGCCTACAGCCGGACACCCGGACACACAGACACCCGGACACGGAGACACGCGGCCACTAAGCGTTCGCACCCACACAGCGCCTACAGCCGGACACCTGGACACACAGACACACAGACACCCGGACACGGAGACACGCGGCCACTAAGCGCTCGCACCCACACAGCGCCTACAGCCGGACACCCGGACATACAGACACACAGACACCCGGACACGGAGACACGCGGCCACTAAGCGCTCGCACCCACACAGCGCCTACAGCCGGACACCCGGACACACAGACACGCGGACACACAGACACACAGACAACCGAGGCCACAGTGCCCACACACAGACACACAGACACCCGGACACACAGACACCCGGACATACAGACACCCGGACACACAGACACACAGACAGCCGAGGCCACAGTGCCCATACCAAGACACCCGGACACACAGACAACCGGACACACAGACACACAGACACCCGGACACACAGACACACAGACAACCGGACACACAGACACACAGACACCCGGACACACAGACACACAGACACCCGGACACACAGACAACCGGACACACAGACACACAGACACCCGGACACACAGACAACCGGACACACAGACACACAGACACCCGGACACACAGACACACAGACAACTTAGACCACAGTGCCCACACCCAGACACCCGGACACCCGGACACCCGGACACACAGACACACAGACACCCGAGACCACAGTGCCCACACCCAGACACCCGGACACCCGGACACCCTGACACCCGGACACCCAGACACACAGACACACACAGACAACCGAGGCCACAGTGCCCACACCCAGACACCCGGACACCCGGACACCCTGACACCCGGACACCCAGACACACAGACACACACAGACACCCGAGACCACAGTGCCCACACCCAGACACCCGGACACCCGGACACCCTGACACCCGGACACCCAGACACACAGACACACACAGACAACCGACGCCACAGTGCCCACACCCAGACACCAGCCTGATATAGATAGTAAGCAGTCAGAGGAGTGATGGTGGTAGGATGTACTACAAGTGTTGGTGAGTGGTAGCGAGTGAGCGAGCGGTAGCGAGTGAGTGGTCGCGAGTTAGCGAGTGGTAGTGAGTGAGTGGTAATGAGTTAGCGAGTGGTTATGAACGTTGGGCGCTCGCGAGCGGCGTGCGTCGGTGGGCCCCGCGTGCCCGTGTCATCCCGCGTGCCCGTGTCATCCCGTGTGCCTGTGTCCCCCCGCGCAGCCCGTGCGGGTGAGCGGGCAGCACCAGCTGCTACGCGGGCGCCACTTGCTGGGCAGCCGCGTGAGGCTGCAGCTGACGCGGCGCGAGGCCGACGACGTCCACCTGTCGCTCGCGCTTAGGAACGCGGAGACGCGCGACGGGGGCGGCCGCAACTACACGCTCGACATCACGGTGAGACGCAGCGCGACGGGGACGGCCGCCTCCTCTGCCTCCTCCCTCAACCGCCGCCGCGTCCCCATCCCGAGCCTCCCGTCTCCTGTCCTCAGGCCTCCTCTTGTCCCCACCTCCTGTTGTATCGTGCACCCCGTGTCCTCCCCTCTCCTGCCTCATTTCCACGTCTTTTGTCTCCTGCCTTCGCGCTCTTCAAGTTGCCGATTCGGGTCCCGTACGACAGATTCCGCTTCACTTGTCCCACATTCCTCCACGTCCAACGTACTGTGTCTGGTGACCTGTGTCCCATCGCTCGTGTCCCCGTGTACCGTGTCTGGTGATCTGCGTTCATGTGTCCCTCTGTCTCTGCTGTCCCAATCTTGTGTGTCCGATGTCCTCGTGCCCCCCTGTGTCCCCGTGTCTCATGTCCCGTGGTCTATGCGCCGCATCTCCACGTCCGTCTATCTCTGATCCATCTATCTCTCTCTCTCCATCTCTCTCTTTCTCCATCTCTCTCTCTCTCTCCCTCCATCTCTCTCCCTCTCTCCATCTCTCTCCATCTCTCTCTTTCTCCATCTCTCTCTCCCTCCATCTCTCTCCATCTCTCTCCATCTCTCTCCATCTCTCTCTTTCTCCATCTCTCTCTCTCCCTCCATCTCTCTCCCTCTCTCCATCTCTCTCCCTCTCTCCATCTCTCTCTCTCCATCTCTTTCTCTCCATCTCTCTTCATCTCTCTCTCCATCTCTTTCTCTCCCTCCCTCCCTCCATCTCTCTCTCTCCATCTCTCTCTATCTCTCTCTCTCCACATCTCTCGCGTCCCGTGTCCCCCGAGCAGGGCTCGCAGGTGTCGAGCAACACGGTGCTGGGCTGGCGCTCCATGCTGGCGCTGAGCCCGTGCGCCCACAGCGCCAGCTCGGCGCTCAGCTACCTCGCCCGCCATGACCAGCAGGTGGACTGGACGCTGATTGGCGCCCTGGATCGCTGCAACGGCGTCCTCAACGCCGAGGTGCACGCTCACACACACAGACACAGACGAAGATCCCCCGTGTAGCCTCAACAGACTGTTGGAGCTACTGCTGCAAGCGAGCATGCACACGCGCGCAAAAAGCAATTGTAACCACACTACGACGAGTTTTCCTGTAATCCAGTGTCTCCATGTGTCACCCCACGTGTCCCCGCGTCTCCGCGTCCCCGCATTTCCCCGTGTCTCCGCGCGTCCCTGCGTCTTCGCGTGCCCCCGCATCTCTGCGCATTCCCACGTCTCCGTGCGTCTCCGCGCGTCTCCACATTTCCCCGTGTGCCCCCGCGTCTCCATCTGCCCCCGTGTCAAACCCGAATGTGGGACCTGTCCTATTCTCTTCTCCGTCCCCCTCCGTCTTCTGACCGTGACCTTCCAACTCGCCCTGTGCCCTCTCTCCACCGCCCACGTACCCCCCCCCCCCCCCCCCACGTGGAGCAGGCGCACTCCCCGCCGACGGGGCCGCTGGCGCTGCGGGCAACGTACGCGGGCGCGCGCGGCGACGACCGCGTGTCGCTGGAGGCCACGGCGGGGCCCTCGGAGCGGCTCAACCTGCAGCTGCAGAGAACCAACAAGTGCCTGCGTCTGTTCTCCGCGCTCGCCTCAGGTGCCCACCCCCCCCACCTCGTCCCTCCCCCCCCCCACTGCCCCCCCACCCCCATCGCAACACGGCCGCATGTGCGTACGTTGAAATTCTTTCACACCGTACGTAGCCAACCGTGCTAATCGGAGGTGCGGTTTTGAGCCTGTCGGCAGTGTTGAGTCTGTGGGCAGTGTTGAGTTTATGAGCAGTGTTCAGTATACGGGCAGTGTTGAGTCTATGGGCAGTGCTGAGTCTATTGGCAGTGTTAAGTCGATGGGCAGTGCTGAGTCTGGGTAGTATTGTGTCTATGGGCAGTGTTGAGTCTGTGGGCAGTGTTGAGTCTATGGTGCAATGTTGAGTCTATGGCCAGTGTTGAGTCTATGGGTAGTGTTGAGTCTATGGTGCAGTGTTGAGTCTATGGGCAGTGTTGA
Source organism: Petromyzon marinus (assembly GCF_048934315.1). Classification (NCBI taxonomy): domain Eukaryota; kingdom Metazoa; phylum Chordata; class Hyperoartia; order Petromyzontiformes; family Petromyzontidae; genus Petromyzon; species Petromyzon marinus. Next base: position 2,184,638 of record NC_133667.1, read on the forward strand.
GTCTATGGGTAGTGTTGAGTCTATGGTGCAGTGTTGAGTCTATGGGCAGTATTGAGTCTATGGGCAGTGTTGAGTCTATGGGCAGTGTTGAGTCTATGGGTAGTGGTGAGTCTATGGGCAGTGTTTAGTCTATGGGCAGTGTTGAGTCTATGGGCAGTGTTGAGTCTATGACATGTAAGTGGTCTGAGTGATCGGGCCTCGCCGGGTTAATTTACGCCTGGTTTGATTGCGTGACCGGTGGCCGCTGGAGGTGACTACCGGTGTGCGCGGAGCCGCGGGTAGTGCCCGGGGTGACGCCACCACCACCACCGCCGCCGCCGTCGCCGCCGTCTAACCGAGAGTGCTGTCGTGACGACACCGGCGACGCAGGCACCAGCTCCGAGGAGGCGCACGCCTCCGCCTGCCTGGAGACGAGCACGCGGGTGCGCGTCAAGGCCTTCACGAGGCCCGGCCGGGGGCCGCCTGCGCGGAGGGGGGCGATGGCCGCATCGCCGGCGGGCCGCCTGGTCAAGCGCTCCGCCGCGTCGCCGGCGGGCCCGGATGGGTCGGGGGTCGCCGGCCGGGAGCGGCGGAGGAGCGACGGGGAACGCGTGCTGCTCGAGGCCACCGTGGAGCTGCTGAACAAGACGACGGTGCGCGTCGTGGGCCGCGCCGACGCCGACAACTTGCGCGACGCACAGGTAGGCGTTCCGCGGCCCCGCCGTGGCCCAGCGGCCCCCGGCGTCGCGACTTTTGCCGAGCGGAGGGGGAGGGACGCCCGCGGCTCACGGACGTGGCGTGCCGCCTTTCCGTCTCGTTTCGTCCAGAAAAAGCTGGAGCAGCTGGGCGCGCGGCTACGCAAGGGAGTGAAGGAGGCCGTCAAGAGGACGGAGCAGATGCTGCAGGACCTCAAGGGCAAGGTAGCGGCCCCGTCCTCACCCACCGTGACCCACGTGACCCGAGCTACGGCGCTCCACCCCTCTGCATCTCTGTGTCTCACCCTCCCCCCCCCATGTCTCGCCCGTGCCTCCCCATGTGTCCATGTGTCTCACCGCTCATCCTCATGCCTCACCGTGCCTCTGGCGCCGCACAATCTCGTCTCTTCTCGGAGGTCTCCGTGTATCTCCCCCTGTCTCTCCACTATATCCCGTGTCTCTCTCCCCACGCGTCCCCGTGTCTCCGCTCCATCCCGTGTCTCTCTCCCCGCGCGTCCTCCCGTGACTCCCCGTGACTCCCCGTGCCTCTCCGCTCATTCCCGTGTCTCTCCCCGTGTCACTCCCCCTATCTCTCCGCTCCATCCCGTGTCTCTCTCCCCGCGCGTCCCCGTGTCTCTCCCCGTGTCTCCGCTTTATCCCTGTCTCTCCCCGTGTCTCTCCCCCTGTCTCTCCCCCTGTCTCTCCACTCCATCCCGTGTCTCTCCCCGTGTCTCTCCCCCTGTCTCTCCGCTCCATCCCGTGTCTCTCCCCGTGTCTCCGCTTTATCCCTGTCTCTCCCCGTGTCTCCCCCCCTGTCTCTCCCCCTGTCTCTCCCCCTGTCTCTCCACTCCATCCCGTGTCTCTCCCCGTGTCTCTCCCCCTGTCTCTCCGCTCCATCCCGTGTCTCTCCCCGTGTCTCTCCCCGCGTGTGTGTCCGCTCGCGAGGTGTGGCCCCAGCGCGTGCTGGCGCGAGCGACGCGCCTGGTGCTGGAGCGGCTGCTGCTGCTCGAAGCGGCGGCGGTGGGGGGGGCGGCGTGGGGGGAGGGGCGCGCGCGGCGCTCCGCCCACGCCGCGTGGGAACCGGCGCGGCGCGGCTTGGAGCTCGCCCGCGGTGAAAACCACGACCACGACAACCACGACAACTACAACCACTACAACAACTACAACAACCACGACAACAACTACAACCACTACAACCACTACTACAACTACTACTACAACCACTACAACAACCACTACAACTACTACAACAACTACAACCACGATAACCACGATAACCACTACAACTACAACCACAACAACCACGACAACCACAACAACCACTACAACTACAACCACGACAACCACTACAACCACGACAACTACAACAACTACAACCACAACAACCACGATAACCACGACAACCACGATAACCATGACAACCACTACAACCACTACAACCACTACTACTACAACCACTACAACCACAACAACCACGATAACCACAACAACTACAACCACTACAACTACAATAACCACAATAACCACGATAACCACGACAACCACTACTACTACCACTACAACTACGACCACTACAACCACAATCACGACAACCACTACAACCACTACTACTACGACCACAATAACCACGATAACCACGACAAGCACTACTACCACTACCACTACAACCACAATAACCACGACAACCACAACAACTACAACCACAATAACCACAATAACCACTACAACCACTACTACCACTACAACCACGATAACCACGATAACTACAACCACGATAACCACGATAAACACAACAACTACAACCACTACAACCACGATAACCATGATAACCACAATAACCACGATAACCACGACAACCACTACAACCACGATAACCATGATAACCACTACTACCACTACAACTACAACCACGATAACCACGACAACCACTACAACCACGACAACCACTACAACCACGATAACCACAACAACTACAACAACCACTACAACCACGACAACCACTACAACCACGATAACCACGACAACTACAACAACCACTACAACCACGATAACCACTACAACTACAAACACGACAACCACTACAACAACCACTACAACAACTACAACCACAACAACCACTACAACTACGATAACCACTACAACTACAACCACGATAACCACTACAACTACAACCACGACAACCACTACAACTACAACCACGATAACTACGACAACCACGACAACCACAACAACCATGACAACTACGACAACCACGACCACTACAACCACGATAACCACAATAACCACTACAACCACGACCACTACAACCACTACTACCACTACAACCATGATAACTACAACCACGACAACCACTACAACCACGATAACCACGATAACCACGACAACCACTACAACCACAACCACGATAACCACGACAACCACGATAACCACGACAACCACGACAACTACAACCACTACAACCACTACAACCACGATAACCACGATAACCACTACAACCACAATCACGACAACCACTACAACCACAACCACGATAACCACGACAACCACAACAACTACAACAACCACTACAACTACAACCACGACAACCACTACAACTACTACAACTACAACCACGACAACCACAACAACCACGGCAACCACTACAACTACAACCACGACAACCACTACAACTACAACCACGATAACGACGACAACCACTACAACCACTACAACTACAACCACGATAACCATGACAACTACAACCACGATAACCACTACAACCACTACAACTACAACCACTACAACCACGACAACCACTACAACCACTACAACTACAACCACTACAACTACAACCACTACAACTACAACCACTACAACCATGATAACCACTGTAACTACAACTTCGACAACCACTACAACTACAACCACGACAACCACTACAACCACTACAACTACAACCACTACAACCACTACAACTACAACCACGATAACCACGACAACCACTACAACCACAACAACCACTACAACTACAACCACGATAACTACGATAACCACGATAACCACTACAACTACAACCACGACAACCACTACAACCACGATAACCACGATAACCACGACAACCACTACTACCACCACAACCACGATAACCACAACAACCACGACCGTAACACCTGCCACTGCAAGCACCACAATCGCCACTGCAACCACTGCCACCACCGCAACCGCAGTAACCACGGCAACCACGACCACCGCAACAACTGCCACCCCGACAACCGCCACGAACTCCGCCTGGCCTCCCATGATGGCCGACAACAATGGCGCCATAGATTATAATGATACTGCAGTTTGATCACATTTATACAAAAAACAACTTCGTTCGACTTAAAGCGTATGTCAGTGTGTGTGTACGTTGTTGGCGGCGCTATGAACCCGGCGACCCGAGTTCGATTCCCGCTCACGACCGACACTAATGACGATTATCTGAACCGGTCCTGGGCCTCCCCTAGGTCGACTCAGCCTCAAATGAGTACCCGGTGCGGTGTGTAAAACATCGCAACTGGGGAGACAAAGGCGGCCGGGCGTGGTGCTGGCCACCCACCCCCTCGTGTGCCGTGCCGGCCTTCATAGGTGCTGCTCGCTAACAGCACTTGCCCCAACAGTCTGTTACAGGCTACACGGGGGATATTTGCCTTTGTGTGTGTGCAGAGAGGCTGCGCAGTGCATGGGACCACTGGGCCGAGGCGGCTCACCTGGCCGCGGAGGACGCGCGCCGCCAGGCCATGGAGAGCCTGCCCACGGCCCTGGTCGCCGCGGTGACCGCTAACGAGACGCAGGACGCGCTGCAAGCGCTCGGCGGATGGGGCCAGGAGGTTCGTGGACGCACGTGTGCGCGCACGCACGCACACGAAGACAAAGAGTCCTCGTGAAGCCCTAACAGACCATTGGGGCAAGTGCTGTTAGCGAGCGGCGGCTGTTAAGACCGTCACGGTACACGAAGGGGTGGGTGGCCAACACCACGCCCGGCCACCTCTGCCTCACCACTACTGATGGTCGTGAGCGGGAATGAACCCGGGGGGCATCTGGTTCACAGCGCAGCACGTTAACCGCTGCGCTACAACGCATGTGTAGTGGTCGGTGTGTGTGTGTCACACACAGTCGGAGAGGAGGTCGTTGCAAGGAGGCACCTTCTCTTTGATTCCGTTACACCACTCCGGCCGTTGACACTCACACGGATCGCCTCCTCTCTCTCGACCACGTTGCCGTACAGCCCGGCCTAGACACAACCCTGACCGCGTTGCACCGACGGCGTCGACCGAGACGGCCAACAACTGTCCGGCCGCGCAATGATTGGGCGAAGGCGGCAGCGACGATGAGACGAGTCCACTCCCAGTACCGGCAGCCCGGAGCTCTCGCTCTCCACTGCTTTTATTCTACTCGGCGCGGCCTGGCCCCGTCCTGGCCGCGCCTCCCTTCTCGAACCCGCTAGAGGGTTCCAGGGGCTTCCCGATGAGGTCTTCCATGACCCTTGCCCCAGTTCCTCCGCCCTACCGGCACACACACCCGCGTATTTGCTCGACGGCGTGTGCGCTAACTGTCCACCGCAGTTGCCGCTGCTGGACAGCAGTCGGCGCTGTGTCACTACACACGCACACGGACGCATACCTGCTGTGTACTGTGTTGGACTGCTATGCATGCTGTGAATACTTTGTGTACTGTGTGTGCTGTATGAACTGTGTGTGTGTGTGGTCTGTGAAGTGTGTGCTATGTGTACCGCGTAATGTGTGCGATATGCAGTGTGTGTACTGTGTTTTGTATGCACTGTGTGCTGTGTGTACTGTGCGTGTGCATAGGCCGTGACACACCTGACGACTTGGGCTCAGCGCCGCCTCATGCAGGCGGTGCGCAGCATCAGCCATCCCCTACAGGGCGTCTATGAGCTGCAGCCACAGTGAGGTCATGGGGTCATGGGGTTATGGGGTAATCACCCCCCCATCAGCCAAACACTAACCTTCATCCCCCTCCCCCGGCTCTCATCACCTGGCCGCGGTGGCGAGATGTTAACTACCTCGCCTCGTATACGGGAGGTCGTGGGGTTCGATCCCGACCCTGACGCCTGCTGTATATTTGGAGTTTGCGGTGTCTCTCTCCCCGTGGTAGCGTGGATTTTTCTCCGTGTCCTCCCGGTTTTCTCACTCCACGTTTAGAATCAACGTCACGCGCTTAACATAATTTGGCTGCTACGCGTTCCCACGTGATGAGCCCACTTCGTTGAGCTATCATTTGTGATGGCCAGGTCGCCCCTGAAAGAGAGCTCCGTAGCTCCGTGGGCTTTACCTGGTAACATTAAAAAAAAATACTTTAACACTAAATACCCTCCCATCGCATGCCACACCCCCTGTGTCTACTATATCCACTGCATATTCCCTAACCCCTCTCCTCCATCTCTCCTGACCCCTGTGCCTCCCCCTGACCCCTACGACCCCAAACATCTTCCCCTGTGCGCCCCCCCCCCCCAGCGAGCACCGGCTGTCGGCGTGGGTGCCGCTGGACGTGTCGACGGGCGCGCTGGCGCTGCGCGATGCCGCGCTGAGCAGCGACACGGCGCGGTGGCTGCGCTCGCTGAGCCCCAGCGCCGAGCTCTACCGCCTCAAGCATGAGCTGCTGGGGCAGCCGGCGCACGGTCCGTCGCCACCGCGGGCCCTCCCGCCAACACCACCACAGCCGCCCCCCACCCCCCACGCTGCGTGTGCAACCGTGTGTGTGTGTGTGGGGAGCGATAGTGTAGCGGTTAGCGCGCTGCGCTATGAATCTGGCGACCCGGGTTCGATTCCCGCTCACGGCCAACACCAGTGACGATTATCTGAACCGGTCCCGGGCCTCCCCTAGGTCGACTCAGCCTCAAATGAGTACCTGGTGCGGTGTGTAAACATTGCCACTAGGGAGACAAAGGCGGTCGGGCGTGGTGCTGTCCACCCACCCCCTCGTGTACCGTTCCGGCCTTCATAGGTGCTCGCTAACAGCACTTGCCCCTACAGTCTGTTAAGGCTACACGGGGGGGATCTTTGATCGTCGTGCCGAGCGCCACGCTGGGGAGCGGTGGCGCGGCGGTCAGCGCGGCGGCCTCAACATGGCCGCGTCTGCCCCCCCTTCGCTCCGCCCCCCCAACCCCCCAACCCCGCCGTGCCCCCCACAGCCCAGGCAATGCTGCTGAGCGGCGGGCGCCGCGTGCTGCAGTTCGACGGCCGCTGGCTGGCGCTGCCCGCGGGCTGCGCCGTCCTTCTGGCGCAGGACGTGCGCCCCGACGCCACGTTTCGCGTGGCGCTCGCGCCCAGACCCCCCCTCCCCGGGGACCCCTCGGAGGACCCCTCCCTGCTGGTGACCATGGGCCCCGTCACCCTGCTCATCCACGCCAACGGCACGGTGAGACCTCTCCCCCCCCCCAACCTCACCGGGTGACGGTGGATCCCACAGAGATCCGGTGAGGGTGAGTAGGTGTGTGGCGGGGTGCGGGGGAGTAGTGTGCGTGACGGTGGTGTGGTGCTAACGAGGGTTATGGGTATGCGGTGTATGGTGTGATGTGTGTGTCTGATGGTCTGTTTGGTGTGTACGGTGTATATATATATGGTGTTCGTGATGTGCGTGGGCTGTGTGTGTTGTACATGTGGTGCACTGTGTGCGTGAGGTGTGTGTTGTATTAATGGTGTGTGTCAGTGACGTGCGGTGACGTCAATGGCTGGGGAGGCACTGGCCTAGTGTCAGAGCCACACTGAAGGGGGCGTGGCCTCACGGAGGGGGCGTGGCCTCACGGAGGGGGCAGATGTGATAGCTGCCTCCCCTGGTGCTTTCTCATTGCAGTTTCATGACGAGACCAGCGAGCCTAAATATCTTTATACACATACGTGAAATAAGTTACCTAGAGTATGGAAGGCGAGGACATGAAATGAAGGGGTCTACAAACATCACATTGGCGACATACTGAGATAGTAACAGACACGCGCTTATTGCCCGCGCTCCATCCAGTTACTGAGGGGTTACGCAATCACAGGGGAGGCTGAGCTCGTCGCTGCCTCACCTCTCGTCTCTTCCCGTATTTGCAGCGGAGCTCCGCAAATTTGGCGATTTTGACTTTAAAAATGATTGTAATCGTACAGAAATGACATTTATAACACAGATCCGTTTGAAAAATCTTATTATTTCGTTTTTTTTACTTTTCGTAACAGCGATTTTCATTGGAGTATGACAGGTGAGGCTCTGCCTCCCCTGCCTCCCCTGACCGCATGTCCCTGGTGTGTGTGTGGGGGGGGGGGGGGTGTATGGTGTGTACATGGTGTGTACATGGCACGATTCGCGTGTGCAGGTGCTGGAGGGTTGCCGCGTGCTGGATCTGCCGGCGCGCCGAGCCGGTGGCGCGGTGCTGGTGCGGCGCTCGGCGGGGGCGGTGGAGGTGTCGGGGCCGCGGGGAGCCACGTTGCGCTGCGACACGGAGAGCCGCGTGTGTAGCCTCACGCTCGCCTACTGGGACCACGGTGAGCTGCCCTCCCCACGCTCACCACGCGCCCCTCCCCACGCTCACCACGCGTCTCTCCCCACGCTCACCACGCGTCCCCCGCCACGCTCACCACACGTCCCCTGCCACGCTCACCATCTCCGTGGTTGATGTTGATGTCTCGGTGCTGGTGTTTGATGGCTCTCTGTGTGTGGTTGATTGTGGATTGTGGTGGATTATGGTTGATGGCTCTCTCGCTCTCTCTGTGTGGGTGATTGTGGGTGAACACGATTGATCGTGGGTGATCATGGTTGATTGTGAATGATCGTGGCTGATCGTGGTTGATAGTGGTTGATCGTGGGTGATCGTGGGTGATCGTGGGTGATTGTGGTTGATTGTGGGTGATTGCGGTTTATCGTGATTGATGGTGCGTGATCGTGATTGATGGTGGTTGATCGTGATTGATAGTGATTGCTAGTGGTTGGTAGTGGTTGATCGTGGGTGATTGTGGGTGATTGTGGTTGATCGTGGGTGATCGTGATTGATGGTGGTTGATCGTGATTGATGGTGGTTGATGGTGGTTGATAGTGGTTGATCGTGGGTGATGGTGATTGATAGTGGTTGGTAGTGGTTGATGGTGGGTGATCGTGGGTGATCGTGGGTGATTGAGGGTGATTGTGGGTGATCGTGGTTGATCGTAGTTTATCGTGGGTGATCGTGGTTGTCTCCATGCCGCTCCCAGCGCGTTCGGTTGGGTTGTTCGGCACCAATAACCTGGAGCCGGCGGACGAGTGGACGACGCCGCAGGGCGAGCCGGCGGCCAGCTCCGATGCGCTGGCGCTCAGCTGGCAGGCACGGCCAAACCAGCCATCAGCACCGCACCAATACACCCCACCACGCCTTTCATCCTCACCACACTGTTCAGCCGCACCACACACCCACGTGTGTGTGTTTGTACGTGTGTGTGTGTGTGTACATGTGCCTAAGTCCCCGTGTGTGTAAGTCCCCGTGTGTGTGTCCGCGCGTGCGCGTGCAGGTGGGAGGGCGGTGTGAGCCAGTGGAGGAGCGGCCTCTCTGCCCGAGTCGCCTCTGCCAGGAGCTCTTCCTCGACTCCTCCTCCTCCCTGGGCAGCTGCTTCCGCGTGGTGAGCGCTTTCCCGCCTCTGTGCTGCCCCCGTGCTACCCCCGTGCTCCCCCCGTGCTCCCCCCGTGCTCCTCCCGTGCTGCCCCCGTGCTGCCCCCGTGCTGCCCCCGTGCTGCCCCGTGCTCCTCCCGTGCTCCCCCCGTGCTCCCCCCGTGCTCCTCCCGTGCTGCCCCCGTGCTGCCCCCGTGCTGCCCCGTGCTCCTCCCGTGCTCCCCCCGTGCTCCTCCCGTGCTCCCCCCGTGCTCCCCCCGTGCTGCCCTCGTGTTCACCCCGTGCTCCCCCCGTGCTCCCCCCGTGCTGCCCCCGTGCTGCCCCCGTGCTGCCCCCGTGCTGCCCCCGTGCTCCTCCCGTGCTGCCCCGTGCTGCCCCGTGCTGCCCCTGTCTACTTGGCACTGCCGTCTGTGACACTGGCGGGCCCCCTCCCTCCCCTCCCCCCTCCCCCCTCCCCTCCCCCCTCCCCTCCCCCCTCCCCTCCCTCCCCAGGTGGACCCGGCGCCGTTCCTGTCGGCGTGCGAGGAGGACGCGTGCCGCGAGCCGGGGCCACGCGCCGCATGCAGCCTGGCGGCCGCCTACGTCGCGCGGTGCAGCCATCAGCACGTGCCGCTCGTCACGCCCGCCACGTGCGGTGGGGACCCCCCACCTGTCCTGGTTTGCCCCAGGATCTCCCTATTGTTGTTGAGGTAGTGATCGATAGCTGTCCCGGGATATCCGTAAGTCCTGTGAGTCCTCCTGGGATATTGGGTGGGTAAGGTGGTTGGGTGGGTGGGTTAGTGGTAGGTGGTGGGTTCGTGTTTGGGTGAGTGAGTTAGTGGGTAGTTGGGTGGGTTGGTGTTTACGTGAGTGGGTAGGTGGGTGGGTTGGTGTTTGGGTTAGTGGGTGGGTAGGTGGGTGGGTTGGTGTTTCGGTGAGTGGGTAGATGGGTGGGTTGGTGTTTGGGTGAGTGGGTTAGTGGGTGGGTAGGTTGGTGGGTTGGTGTTTGGGTGAGTGGATTAGTGGGTGGGTAGGTGGGTGGGTTGGTGTTTGGGTGAGTGGGTTAGTGGATAGGTGCGTGGGTTAGTGGTTGAGTGAGTGGGTTAGTGGTTGGGTAGGTGGTTTGGTTGGTGTTTCGGTGAGTGGGTAGGTGGGTGGGTTCGTGTTTGTGTGAGTGGGTTAGTGGGTATGTGGGTGGGTTAGTGTTTGGGTGAGTGGATTAGTGGGTGGGTAGGTGGGTGGGTTGGTGTTTAGGCGAGTGGGTTAGTGGATAGGTGCGTGGGTTAGTGTTTGAGTGAGTGGGTTAGTGGTTTGGTAGGTGGTTTGGTTGGTGTTTCGGTGAGTGGGTATGTGGGTGGGTTGTTGTTTGTGTGAGTGGGTTAGTGGGTAGGTGGTTGAGTTGGTGTTTAGGTGAGTTGGGTTAGTGGGTGGGTAGGTGGGTGGGTTGGTGTTTGGGTGAGTGGGTATCTATTATAGAGTTGCCATCGAGTTTTCCTAGGATTTCCCAGGATTTGCCTTCCTCTCCTGGTAGCCATCCTGGGACATCTGTAAATCTTCCCAAGGCATTCAATGTCCCAGTTTTTGTCAGTCGCATTCTCATACCCCGCCCCTGTGTCCCCCTTTGTCCCCCGTTGTCCCCCGTTGTCCCCCCCGTGTCCCCCCGTGTCCCCACTTTGTCCCCCGCATGCCCCTGCCAGCGACCCCAGCGAACGATGCGAGGCTGCGGCGGGCGCCGTCGGGCCAGGAAGAGGCGGCGGCAGCGGCGCCGTGCGAGGGCGACCATGCCGCCACCGTGGTGCTCGTGCCGGATGAGCGGCCGTGCCAGCAGCTCGGCGGCTCCCCCTGCGGCATCCGCGCCGCCTGATGGCTCTCCTCGCCACCGTTTACACGGAGCACGGGGGGCCCACCACTGCCTTGTGCCCCCCTGCCCCAGCAGCCATGCCCTCGCTTGGCTCGAGGATTGCTGTGTTCGTGGAACGTGGCCTCGCTCATCCCCGAGCGCCGAGAGCCCTGCCGCCTGGCTTCCCTGCCCCCGATTTTCATCCCTCTTAATCCCTGCCCCTAATTGCTATGCCCCAGAATTCCCTGCCTCTGGGTTTTCTGCCCCTGATTTTTAGGGGTGCCGCAGTGGCGAGATTTTAACTACCTCGCCTGGTATGCACGAAGGGCGTGGGATCGACCACGACCCTGACGCCTGCTGTATATTTAGGAGTCTGCGTCTCTCTCTCTCTCTCTCCCTTTGGTCACTTGGATTTTTCTCCGGGGTTCTCCGGTTTTTCCCTCCACATTTAGAAACAACATCACGCGTTTAGAGTATTTGGCTGCTATACATTTCCACGTGGTGCGCCACTTCGTTGAGCTATTCTTTGTGGCCAGGTCGCTTCTGAAAAAGAGCTACATGGCTCAGTGGGCCTTACCCGGTAAAATAAAAAAATAGATCATATTTTAGTTTTATGTCCTAAAATTCCCTACCGCTTAGTTTCCTGCCCGCGAATTCCCTGCACTTGATTTATATGCCCCAGAATTCCCTGCCGCTTAGTTTCCTGCCCGCGAGTTCCCTGCACCTGATTTTTACACCCCAGAATTCCCTGCCGCTTAGTTTCCTGCCCGCGAGTTCCCTGCACCTGATTTTTACGCCCCAGAATTCCCTGCCGCTTAGTTTCCTGCCCGCGAGTTCCCTGCACCTGATTTATACACCCCAGAATTCCCTGCCACTTAGTTTCCTGCCCGCGAGTTCCCTGCACCTGATTTATACGCCCCAGAATTCCCTGCCCTGAAGGTTCCCCGCCCCTTTATTTTCCCGCGCCAGAGTCCCTGCCGTCGGGCAGATTTTGGCGATAGTGCGCGGCGTGGCATGACTTTGCGTTAATTTAAACGTTGCGTTTTCCGCATCCGCTCGGTTGTTTACGTCGAGTGTGGTTTTTGGTTAAAGTGGCATTTTGTGAACCCGGTCGAAACGGGCGGCGCGTGGGTGGGGGGGGAGGTACGGTGGCGGGCGGTATGGGGGGGGGGGTATATAACGTTCTAGAACCGGTGGCGCACCTCGGCTCGTAGTCTCGAGCGCACGAGTTCGACACCCGGCTGGGGACTTCTTCGGCCAATCATTCATTCCTCCAGAGACCGCAGAATGTGTCGCTGCTCCAGTGAGAAGTCGATCGCCGTTGTCGTTTAAAGAGAGATAGACTGGCCCCTGCCATAGGAACATGGAATGTCTACCGCTGGCTCAATTCATCGCCTCTCTTTTCTTTACACGTTTTTTTGTGGTGCATGGCACGGGGGGGGGGGTGGGGGGGGGTGCCGGTGGAGGGGAGCTGAGGGCCCCCTTCCCCCCGCGTGGGGTTGTGGATTTATCTCGGATTAAACTCGGATCCATCTCCTCCCCCCGCTCGCCGTCCATGGCTCGTGCACTCACGCGCACACAGTACACGCACAGTACGCACACACACAGTACACGCGCACGCAGTACGCACGCAGTACGCACACACAGTACACGCGTGCACAGTACGCACACAGTACGCACACAGTACACGCGTGCACAGTACGCACGCAGTATGCACACAGTACGCACACACAGTACACGCGTGCACAATACGCACGCAGTACGCACACAGTACACGCGCGCACAGTATGCACACAGTACGCACACACAGTACACGCGCGCACAGTATGCACGCAGTACGCACACAGTACACGCGTGCACAGTACGCACGCAGTATGCACACAGTACGCACACACAGTACACGCGCGCACAGTATGCACGCAGTACGCACACAGTACACGCGTGCACAGTACGCACGCAGTACGCACGCAGTACGCACACACAGTACACGCGTGCACAATACGCACACAGTACGCACGCGCGCAGTGTGCGCACAGTACGCACGCGCGCAGTGTGCGCACACAGCATGCACGCACGCACAGTCCGTACGCAGTAAGCACGCACGCACGGTACATGCACACACGGTACATGCACACACGGTACACGCACACACGGTACACGCACACACGGTACACGCACACACGGTACGCGCCGCGTGCGAGTAGGGTGCGAGTGGGGTGGGTGCGCGGTGCGATTTGTTGTTACCAGCGGCACAGCAAACTTGGTATTCCCACCTGTTCCATCCGTATGAGATGGGAGCGTTGCTCCCGCGGAATCGGATTTTCCCTGGTTCGACCGGTGTCTTCCCACGCGCAAACAACAACAACAACAACTCATGAGTCGACCAACAGGCACCTCCGCGCGTTGAGAACCGGGCAAGGCTAGGATGATAAGACTGGCGCGGGCTTCACGTCTGGAATCCTTTGCCGCCTGGATTCCTTTACCCGCCCGTCTGTGGTTCCTCCTCACGCCTCTTCGCTCCTCCAGAGTGAACACTCGCGCCTCCGATTAGCACGGCTGGCTACGTACAGCGCGAAAGAAGTTCAGCATATGCGTACGCACGGTGCAGCACATTACAAGTTCGTGCATTGGGATATGACCCCCCCCCCCCCACAGGCAACTCTAGTTGGCAGTGATATCAGAGCTTGTCGGTCGACTCGGCCTTGAATTAGTAACCTGGTGTCCACGTGTAAACATCATCCACTGGGGAGATAAAGGCGGCGTTTGCTGTGCATCGGCAGAGGAGGCGAAACGGGCATCGGCACGGGCTTGGAGAGGAGATGAGGCTGCTGTGGTGCGCTAGGAAATCGGCCACTAGCAAGGGAGGATCGAGGAATGGACGATGCTGGGCAGTGCCAGGTTAGGTGCACCGCGAGGCTTATTGGGCAGCTTGAGGCAATCGCCATCCGACAACGGCGGAGGAGCGACGCTCGTTGGAGCGCCGGGCGGATAAAACGCAGTGGGGAAGCATGGGTGGTGCATCTTGTCAAGGAATCCCTGTTGAGTCAACCCATAGGCACCTGGGCGTCACGTGTGTAGGTGTGTATGTACGAGCGTATGCTTGCGTGCGCGCTGTGCTCCGAACAACGGTGCACCCGAGTTCGATTCCTGCTCAGGGGCCAAGACCAGGTGACGATTATCTCTGAAGCGGTCCTGGGCCTCCCCTAGGTCGACTCAGCCTCAAATGAGTACCTGGCGCGGTGCGTAAAAACATCGCCACTGGGGCAGACGAAGGTGGCCGGGCGTGGTGCTGCTGGCCACCCAACCCCATCGTGTCCCGTCGCCGGCGGGCCTCTGTAGGTGCTCGCGAATGGAGTGCGCGCGGAGTGTACATCGAGTTCATGTTGGCCGCTTATCGCAGCCAGCTGCTCTTTTCCCACCAGCGGAAACCGCGGACCCAGAGCTACCCAAGTACGTGCCCAGACCCAGGCGCACACACACACACGCATAAGATATCGATCCGTACACACACACAGAGAGTCCCGTTAACACGTATAACTGACTACGCACACGCATATACGCTTAGACACACACACGGGTACACACAGACACGGACACACACACAGGCGCGGATAGTCGGGTACACTTACAGAGACACACTCCGCACCTACATAGGTCGACACACACACAGACGCGCATCGACGCAGCATCAGAATACTGGAGAAATACGATGAGCTATAAAGCTCTTTTCCACAGATGTCCGGGAGGGGTGTGTACGTATTGACACGGACACACTTGAATACATAGACAAAGACACAGACACGCGGGGCTGCTGAGCGATGCAGCTCGCGGTGACAGCGGCAGGAGCCGCCACTCGCCTGCTACAGCTGCTGTTGCAGCTGCTGCAGCTGATGGTGCTGGTGGTGGTGCTAGTGGTGGTGGAAGCGCCAGCGGTATCCACCAGGGAGCTGGCGAACTCCGCGTCCCACGGTACGGGAGGTGAGTCGGGGGGAGCAGGGGTCGGAGGATCGGGAGCCCGATGCGTGTGTTTGTGTGAGCCTGGAGTATGTGTGTGCGTGTGAGCCTGGTGTGTGTGTGTGTGCCTGGTGTGTGTGTGTGAGCCTGGTGTATGTGTGTGTGTGAGCCTGGTGTGTGTGTGAGTCTGGTGTGTGTGTGTGAGAGTCTGGTGTGTGTGTGAGAGCCTGGTGTATGTGTGTGTGTGCCTGGTGTGTGTGTGAGCCTGGTGTGTGTGTGAGTCTGGTGTGTGTGTGAGCCTAGTGTGTGTGTGTGTGAGTCTGGTGTGTGTGTGTGTGTGAGTCTGGTGTGTGTGTGTGAGAGCCTGGTGTGTGTGAGAGCCTGGTGTGTGTGTGAGCCTGGTGTGTGTGTGTGTGTGAGCCTGGTGTGTGTGTGTGAGCCTGGTGTGTGTGTGTGAGTCTGGTGTGTGTTTATGTGAGCTTAGTGTGTGTGAGCCTGGTGTGTGTGTGAGCCTGGTGTGTGTGAGAGCCTGGTGTGTGTGTGAGCCTGGTGTGTGTGTGTGTGAGCCTGGTGTGTGTGTGTGTGAGCCTGGTGTGTGTGTGAGTCTGGTGTGTGTGTATGTGAGCCTAGTGTGTGTGTGTGAGCCTGGTGTGTGTGTGAGCCTGGTGTGTGTGTGAGTCTGGTGTGTGTGTGTGTGAGCCTAGTGTGTGTGAGCCTGGTGTGTGTGTGTGAGCCTGGTGTGTGTGTGTGTGAGCCTGGTGTGTGTGTGTGAGAGCCTGGTGTGTGTGTGTGTCTGGTGTGTGTGTGAGAGTCTGGTGTGTGTGTGTGAGTCCCTGGTGTGTGTGTGTGAGGGCTGGTGTGTGTGTGAAAGCCTGGTGAGTGTGTGTAGGTGAGGGACTGGTGTGTGTGTGTAGGTGAGGAATTGGTGAGTGTGTGTAGGTGAGGGACTGGGGAGTGTGTGTAGGTGAGGAACTGGTGAGTAGGTGAGGAACTGGTGAGTGTGTGTGTGTGTAGGTGAGGAATTGGTGAGTGTGTGTAGGTGAGGGACTGGTGAGTGTGTGTAGGAGAAGGACTGGTGAGTGTGTGTAGGTGAGGAACTGGGGAGTGTGTGTGTGTAGGTGAGGAATTGGTGAGTGTGTGTGTGTAGGTGAGGAATTGGTGAGTGGGTGTAGGTGAGGGACTGGTGAGTGTGTGTAGGTGGGGAGGAACTGGTGAGTGTGTGTGTGTGTGTGTAGGTGAGGAATTGGTGAGTGTGTGTAGGTGAGAGACTGGTGAGTGTGTGTAGGTGAGAGACTGGTGAGTGTGTGTGTGTAGGTGAGGAATTGGTGAGTGTGTGTGTGTAGGTGAGGAACTGGTGAGTGTGTGTAGGTGAGAGACTGGTGAGTGTGTGTAGGTGAAGGACTGGTGAGTGTGTGTGTGTAGGTGAGGAATTGGTGAGTGTGTGTGTGTAGGTGAGGAACTGGTGAGTGTGTGTAGGTGAAGGACTGGTGAGTGTGTGTAGGTGAGGACTGGTGAGTGTGTGTAAGTGAGAGACTGGTGAGTGTGTGTAGGTGAAGGACTGGTGAGTGTGTGTGTGTAGGTGAGGGACTGGTGAGTGTGTGTGTGTGTGGGTGAGGGGCTAGTGAGTGAGTGTGTGTGTAGGTGAGAGACTGGTGAGTGTGAGTGTGTGTAGGTGAGGGACTGGTGAGTGTGTGTAGGTGAGGGACTTGTGAGTGTGTGTGTAGGTGAGTGACTGGTGAGTGTGAGTGTGTGTGTAGGTGAGTGACTGGTGAGTCTGCGTAAGTGAGGGACTGGTGAGTCTGCGTAGGTGAGGGACTGGTGAGTGTGAGTGTGTGTTTAGGTGAGGGACTGGTGAGTGTGTGTGTGTAGGTGAGGGACTGGTGAGTGTGTGTATGTGTAGGTAAGGGACTGGTGAGTGTGTAGGTGAGGGACTGGTGAGGGACTGGTGAGTGTGTGTAGGTGAGGGACTGGTGAGTGTGTGTAGGTGAAGGACTGGTGAGTGTGTGTAGGTGAGGACTGGTGAGTGTGTGTAAGTGAGAGACTGGTGAGTGTGTGTAGGTGAAGGACTGGTGAGTGTGTGTGTGTAGGTGAGGGACTGGTGAGTGTGTGTGTGTGTGGGTGAGGGACTAGTGAGTGAGTGTGTGTGTAGGTGAGAGACTGGTGAGTGTGAGTGTGTGTAGGTGAGGGACTGGTGAGTGTGTGTAGGTGAGGGACTTGTGAGTGTGTGTGTAGGTGAGTGACTGGTGAGTGTGAGTGTGTGTGTAGGTGAGTGACTGGTGAGTCTGCGTAAGTGAGGGACTGGTGAGTCTGCGTAGGTGAGGGACTGGTGAGTGTGAGTGTGTGTTTAGGTGAGGGACTGGTGAGTGTGTGTGTGTAGGTGAGGGACTGGTGAGTGTGTGTATGTGTAGGTAAGGGACTGGTGAGTGTGTAGGTGAGGGACTGGTGAGGGACTGGTGAGTGTGTGTAGGTGAGGGACTGGTGAGTGTGTGTAGGTGAAGGACTGGTGAGTGTGTGTAGGTGAGAGACTGGTGAGTGTGTGTGTGTGTAGGTGAGGAACTGGTGTGTGTGTGTGTGTGTAGGTGAGGGACTGGTGAGTGTGTGTGTAGGTGAGGAACTGGTGAGTGTGTGTGTGTGTGTAGGTGAGGGACTGCTGAGTGTGTGTAGGTGAGAGACTGGTGAGTGTGTGTGTGTGTAGGTGAGGGACTGGTGAGTGTGTGTGTGTGTAGGTGAGGGACTGGTCTGCTTCTTGTGCATGGAGAATCCTGTTGTGCTCAGCTGCTCCTGGGATCCGTCACGGAGACGCGAGTGGCCACACCTCACCACTCACCAGCTGGGTGTGTACACTGACGGGTGAGCGTACCACACACCACTCACCTCACCACTCACCTCACCACTCACCAGCTGGGTGTGTACACTGACGGGTGAGCGTACCACACACCACTCACCTCACCACTCACCTCACCACTCACCAGCTGGGTGTGTACACTGACGGGTGAGCGTACCACACACCACTCACCTCACCACTCACCTCACAACTCACCAGCTGGGTGTGTACACTGACGGGTGAGCGTACCACACACCACTCACCTCACCACTCACCTCACCACTCACCAGCTGGGTGTGTACACTGACGGGTGAGCGTACCACACACCACTCACCTCACCACTCACCTCACCACTCACCAGCTGGGTGTGTACACCGTCGGGTGAGCGTACCACACACCACTCACCTCACCACTCACCTCACCACTCACCTCACCACTCACCAGCTGGGTGTGTACACTGACGGGTGAGCGTACCACACACCACTCACCTCACCACTCACCTGACCACTCACCAGCTGGGTGTGTACACCGACGGGTGAGCGTACAACACACCACTCACCTCACCACTCACCTCACCACTCACCTCACCACTCACCAGCTGGGTGTGTACACTGACGGGTGAGCGTACCACACACCACTCACCTCACCACTCACCTCACCACTCACCAGCTGGGTGTGTACACTGACGGGTGAGCGTACCACACACCACTCACCTCACCACTCACCTGACCACTCACCAGCTGGGTGTGTACACCGACGGGTGAGCGTACAACACACCACTCACCTCACCACTCACCTCACCACTCACCTCACCACTCACCAGCTGGGTGTGTACACCGACGGGTGAGCGTACAACACACCACTCACCACACTACTCACCACACACTACTCGCCTCACCACTCACCAGCTGGGTGTGTACACCGACGGGTGAGCGTACCACACACAACTCACCACACCACTAACCTGACCACACACTACTCACCACCGTGTACAGCTACGGGTGTGGAATTAATATATGGTTGTGGTGATCCTTGTGATGATAGTGGTGGTAGTTGTGGTGGTTGTGATGATGATGGTGGTGGTGGTTGCTGTGGCTGTGATTATCGTTGTTGATGATGATGGTGGCGGTAGTAGTTGTTGTGGCTGTGATGATCGTTGATGATGATGGTCGTGGTGGTAGTTGCTGTGACTGTGATGATCGTTGATGATGATGATGGTAGTTGATGTGGCTGTGATGATCGTTGATGATGATCATGGTGGTGGTAGTTGATGTGGCTGTGAAGATCGTTGTTGTTGATGATGGTGGTGGTTGTTGATGTGGCTGTGATGATCGTTGTTGATGATGATGATGGTAGTTGATGTTGCTGTGATGATCGTTGTTGATGATGATGGTGGTTGTTGATGTGGCTGTGAAGATCGTTGTTGTTGATGATGGTGGTGGTAGTTGATGTGTCTGTGATGATCGTTGTTGATGATGGTGGTAGTTGATGTGGCTGTGATGATCGTTGTTGATGATGATGGTGGTAGTTGATGTGGCTGTGATGATCGTTGTTGATGATGATGGTGGTGGTGGTAGTTGTTGTGGCTGTGATGATCGTTGTTGATGATAATGGTGGTGGTAGTCGCTGTGGCTCTAATAATCGATGTTGATGATGAAGGTGGTGGTGGTAGTTGTTGTGGCTGTGATGATCGTTGTTGATGATGATGGTCGTGGTGGTAGTTGCTGTGGCTGTGATGATCGTTGATGATGATGATGATGGTAGTCGCTGTGGTTGTGATGATCGTTGATGATGATCATGGTGGTGGTAGTTGATGTGGCTGTGAAGATCGTTGTTGTTGTTGATGATGGTGGTGGTAGTTGCTGTGGCTGTGATGATCGTTGTTCATGATGATGGTGGTGGTGGTAGTTGTTGTGGCTGTGATGATCGTTGTTGTTGATGATGATGGTGGTAGTTGCTGTGGCTGTGATGATCGTTGTTGATGATGATGATGGTAGTAGTTGATGTTGCTGTGATGATCGTTGTTGATGATGATGGTGGTAGTTGATGTGGCTGTGAAGATCGTTGTTGTTGATGATGGTGGTGGTAGTTGATGTGGCTGTGATGATCGTTGTTGATAATGATGGTGGTAGTTGATGTGGCTGTGATGATCGTTGTTGATGATAATGGTGGTGGTAGTTGATGTGGCTGTGATGATCGTTGTTGATGATGATGGTGGTGGTAGTCGCTGTGGTTGTGATGATCGTTGTTATGATGATGGTGGTGGTAGTTGATGTGGCTGTGATGATCGTTGATGATGATCATGGTGGTGGTAGTTGATGTGGCTGTGAAGATCGTTGTTGTTGATGATGGTGGTGGTAGTTGATGTGGCTGTGATGATCGTTGTTGATGATGATGGTGGTGGTGGTAGTTGTTGTGGCTGTGATGATCGTTGTTGTTGATGATGATGGTGGTAGTTGTTGTGGCTGTGATGATCGTTGTTGTTGATGATGATGGTGGTATTTGTTGTGGCTGTGATGATCGTTGTTGATGATGATGATGATGGTGGTAGTTGATGTGGCTGTGAAGATCGTTGTTGATGATGGTGGTGGTAGTCGCTGTGGTTGTGATGATCGGCTCTGGACGGGTGCGAGGGGCTGGTAACCCCTCCACCTTCAATTAATTACCACGAAACCACGAATTAAACTGAAATATGTAACAACTAAGCTTGTGCCGGAGGCCCCGGGGGGCCAGGCGTCTATGACGTCTCCTGGCCAAACCCCAATTGGCGGAGCCAGGAGATTGAATACCTACCCTCGGGGCTACTCCAGAAACAACGAAAAGCCACTACGGGTGGCCACGTGGAATGTTCGAACGCTCACTGCAGAGGAGAGGCTGCCACTCCTCTGTCGGGAGCTGGACCGGTACCGCCTGGATCTATGCGGCATTCAGGAGGTCCGGTGGACCGGCTCTGGCTCCTGCCACCATGAGGGGTGAACAGTCCTCTACTCGGGGCAGCAGACTGCCAAACAACAGGGTGTGGGTCTTCTTTTGAACAAAATAATGAAGGGGGCGTGGGAGCGTGGCGGTGAGGTGTGGGAAGCTGTAAGCCCCAGGCTACTTTGGGCTCGCCTTCCCATCAACCGGAGGCGAGGAATGGTGGTCGTGGTTACTTATGCCCCCACCGAAGATGAACATCCGTGGAGGGATGCAGGCAAAGCCGATGAGTCAGATGCCTTCTATGACCTCCTGTCACAGGTGCTGGCTAAAGTGGCCCCTCGGGATAGAGTCATCATGTTGGGTGACTTCAATGCCCGAGTTGGTCATGATACTGGCACCTGGTCTGGAGTGATTGGAGGGCATGGGCCAGATCAGCTCAATAACAACGGTAGGAGGCTGCTAGATTTTTGTGCAGCCCATGGGCTTGTAATTACCAACACGCTGTTCCGGCATCGGCGCATCCACACAACCTCATGGATGCATGCCGGGTCTAAGCAAGAACATCTGCTGGACTACATAGTGACGGACCAGCGAATGCGAGCCCATGTCCTTGACACCAGGACCTACCGTGGAGCTGATCTGCCCTCT
Source organism: Petromyzon marinus (assembly GCF_048934315.1). NCBI lineage: Eukaryota > Metazoa > Chordata > Hyperoartia > Petromyzontiformes > Petromyzontidae > Petromyzon > Petromyzon marinus. Next base: position 2,206,075 of record NC_133667.1, read on the forward strand.
GACCATCGACTAGTCATCTGTAAGATGCGCCTGCCATTCTTCCACTCCGGTGGTGGGTGTACACCCAGGACCCCATTCCAACCTAAAGTGGCCTGGTCTCAGTTATCTGATGAAAGTTGCAAGCGAGAATTTCATCATCGCTTGCGGCTGGGATTGGCATCGTCCCCGACTCCTCCTGATGTCGAGGGTAAATGGGCGAGGTTTAGGACTGTGACTCATGCAGCTGCAATGGCTGCTTTGGGTACGCGGTCCAGACCTCCCCAGACACCCTGGATGACAGAGGAGTTGTTCAGGATGGTTGAGAAAAAGCGACAGGCCCACTGTCATCGGCTACAGAATCCCACGTCAGAGAATGAGGAGGCTTACCGCAGCCTTCGCTCGGAGGTTCGGAGAGCCGTGAGGCGCTGCAAGGATGGGTGGTGGTCGCGGGTTGCTGAGGAGATGGAGTCTGCCTCAGTGGCCCGTGATCACAAATCTCTATTTAACTCCATCAAAAAAGTAACCTGCAGCGCCACACCTATTACCATCATTAGGGGAAAAAACGGTGATCCAATTTCCGACCCCCAGGAACAGGTTCGCAGATTTGCTGAGCATTTCTGTGAGGTCCTGGGGGAGGGAAAATCCCTCAGCCAGGAAAACATCGTGGCACAAAGTGAGGATGACCCTGCTGAGGCTGCGGTGCCTCAAATATTGGATGAAGTCACCCCCTGTGAGTGGCTGGCTGAGGTGCCATCTGCTGAGGAAGTATTGAAGGCGATCCGGAGTCTGAGACCAGGAAAGGCAGCGGGCAGAGATGATCTCCCAAGCGAAATGCTGAGGGAGGGTGGCGTTTGTGCACAGACTGCCCTATATGACATCATAACAACAGTCTGGACCACTGGACGGGTTCCGCAGGATTGGAAGGATGCCCTGGTGGTCCCCCTTTTTAAGAAGGGGGACCGCACAGACTGTAACAACTACAGGGGCATCTCACTCCTCAGTGTGCCGGGAAAGGTCCTGGCAAGGATTATTCAGCATCGCCTTGCCAGGCACGCTGAGGAGAGGCTTGCGGAGCCCCAATGCGGTTTCAGGAAAGGGCGGTCCTGCACAGATGCCATATTTTCTGTTCGTCTGCTACAGCAGAGGTGTAGGGAATTCCAACAAGACCTACATCTCTGCTTTATTGACCTGGTCAAGGCCTATGATACCATCAGTAGGCCTGGGCTCTGGGTCGTTCTTCGTGCTTTTGGAGTACCTGACCCTCTGCTCACGATCATTAAGGACCTTCATGATGGTGAGCGGGCCCGGGTAAAACTACGTGGCCGGGAGTCAGAGCCATTCCCTGTACACCTTGGGGTGCGACAGGGATGTCCTCTGGCTCCCACATTATTTAACATCTATTTTGACCACGTAGTTTGTGAAGCCTTCAATAGCTGTACCGGGGGAATCTCCATATGGTACAGATATAATGGGAGGCTAATTGATGCCCGGGTGCGGTCAAGGGATGGCTCCCTATTGCTCAACCACGTTATGTATGCTGATGATTTGGTAATAGCTGCTCAGTCAGAGGAGGAGTTGGAGACGCTGCTGCTGAGACTGGAGCGTGCCACTAAGAGGTGGGGCCTTACCATCAGCCCCACCAAAACTAAGCACCTGCCTGGGTATTTTGTACCATCGGACACTCCACCCCCACAACTCCCAATCGGTGATGGGGCAGTTGTGGAGAGAGTGGAGAGTTTCCCATACCTGGGCAGTGTGCTTATGACTGGCTCCAGTTTAACAGCAGAGGTCTCACTCCGAATCAGTCGAGCGGCAATATCTTTTCATCGGTTGCGTAACGCTGTGTGGAAGCTACCTGGTCTGTCGCTCCGCACTAAGCTTCAGGTCTTCTCGGCCACGGTCATTCCCTCCCTTCTCTACGCTTGCGAAACGTGGACCCCCCTAATGGAACATCTTCGCCGGTTAGAAACATTTAGGCTGGCCTGCCTACGATCCATCCTGGGTTTCACCAGACTGGATTGTGTGAGGAGCTCACAAATCCTTGAAAGATCTGGGCAGGGTCCCATCGGTGAGCTCCTCCGGCAGGCAAGGCTGCGATGGCTGGGTCATGTAGCCCGCATGCCCAGCCACCGCATGCCGAAACAGCTTTTGCTTGGCCGGATTGAGGGGGCTAAGCGGGCGCGGCACGGGCTAGAGAAGAGATGGAGTGATGTGGTACAGGAGGACGTGGAGCTGAGTGGACTTGCCGATGACTGGTACCAGCGGTGTCAAGATCGGCCTCTGTGGAGGAGGCTCGTGAAGGATGCTACTGGGCAGTTGGAGGCAGTGGCCCTCCAACAACAACGGAGGGCGGAGGAGCGACGCTCACAACAGCGAGCGGAGCGCCGGGTGGCTAAAGCACAGCAGGTTGGCACAGTAGGGGGCACAGGTGGTGCATCAGCCAGTCATCTCAGTCAGTCGACCCGTGGCACCTGGGTCTGCCCCGTGACCTCCTGCCAGCGGGCGTTCGACACTTCACGTGGCCTCAGGGTGCACATAGCCTGGCACAAGCGTCGTGGTGACGTCACCGCCACTTAGTGGCGAATGGCGGTTGTTGTTGTTGATGATCGTTGTTATGATGATGGTGGTGGTAGTTGTTGTGGCTGTGATGATCGTTGTGATGATGATGGTGGTTGTAGTTGCTGTGACTGTGATGATTGTTGTTGATAATGGTGGTGGTAGTTGCTGTGGCTGTGATGATCGTTGTTGATGATGATGGTGTTGGTAGTAGTTGCTGTGACTGTGATGATTGTTGTTGATGATGATGGTGGTTGCTGTGGTGATCGTTGTTGATGATGTTGGTGGTAGTTGCTGTGGCTGTGATGATCGTTGATGATGATGGTGGTAGTTGATGTGACTGTGATGATCGTTTTTGATGATGATGGTGGTTGTTGATGTGACTGTGCTGATCGTTGTTGATGATGATGATGATGGTGGTGGTGGTGATAGTTGATGTGACTGTGATGATCGTTGTGATGACGATGGTTGTGGTCGTAGTTGTGACGATCGTTGTGGTTGGGTGGCGGCGGTTAGTGGTGGTTGCTGTGTTCACCTCTTGTGGTGACTTCCCGGGTGCCCGCGTCTCCAGGTTCCTCATCGGCTCGTGTCACTGCGCCCCTGGGCAGTGCGCGGGGCCCCCGGAGGATGGTAACCAGCCACCGGGAGGTCCTAGCGGGGGCTTCGGGGACCCAGCGTCACCGAGGTTCGGAGAGAAGGAGCGGGCAGCGGAGGCTCATGGGACCCCCCCGCTGCTGAGCTGCCAAGTTCCTCTACCCAGCGCCCTCAGCAACCCGCTCGCCACCGTCTCTGTGTGGCTACAGCAGGAGGCGATGGCGCCTCGTCCCGCCTCTACGAACCTCGCCACCACTACGAACCTCACCAACAACCTCACCAGCAGCCCCACCAGCAGCCCCTACACCAACCTCACCACCCGCGTCTTTCACCTCAGTAACATAGGTGAGGTGCGGTGAGGTTCCCCTGCTCACCCCGGCTCCTGTCATCACCGGATCGCGCGCATTTAGATGCGCTTCTGCGGCCCTCTGGAACGCTCTACCTTCCAATATTACGAAGCCACTGGAGCGATGCACTTTTAAATCATCGTCAGCTAGATTGACAAACGAATTTCTTTTGAGACCGCGTTTTGTGCGTTTGTTTTGGTGTCCTTCCATTGCACCTCCGATTAGCGCACTTAGCTACGTACAGTGCAAAAGAAGTTCTACATACATCTTACACTATACTCTTTGGGTCTTTTGGTAAAGTTTTTTTTCGTTATTTTGTATTCTATCTACGTGACTTTACCGAAAGACCCAAAGAGTATGAATTCCTGCAGTCACAAAAGCTTTAATTCAAGATTTATGCTACACTATACATTACTATACACTACACGAAACACTACACCACTATAATAAAATGAACATTAATTTATTTATAACTGCTTTTAGTGTTTAGTTTGTTGTCCTTCCCCCACACCTACGATTAGCAGGGTTTGCTACATACGGTACAAAAAAAGTTCAACATACATACTACATTATACATTACTATACACTACACTATACACTACACCACTATTCTTTAGAACTGTCTTTTGTGTCTAGTTTGTTGTACTTCCATCGCACTTCTGTTGAGCGCGCTTGGCTATGTATGGTGCGAAAGAAGTTCTACACACACATCATGGTAAAACCTCTTTGAAGGTCTCATCCACAGTGACTTTCAGCCATGGGGAATCGCTGTTTTTCGAGGCCGGCGACAACGATGGAATAACGACGGAGTGGCGACCGAGGAGGCATTGGAGAGTTGTTGTTATAGTGGTGAAATCTGTGCGCGTGCTGGCGCTACGTGGACCACGAACGCCGCAGGGTCGTGGTCGGTGGCGTGGCCTCATTCAGCAGTGGACTGACCATGGCTGATGACGACAACGATGATGAACTCCACAGGAATTTCACTGTGTAACAAAAAAGTTTTGTTCCTGGGTAGTAAGTGTTATTTCATAATTTTTTATGCCTCAAAAGTACAGAAAATGGCTATTATTCCCCACAAACTTTGCTTTTGTGACCAAGACATTGAAATTTTGAAATTTACCTATTTCCCAGAACATTTCAGATAGATTCAGTGCTGAGTAGATTTGGAGTAACTTCTAGAACATTCTAGAACTTTCCAGAAATATAAATAGTAGTATAAATACAAGGGCCTTAAGCCCAACAGTTAAGTTTAGTTCCAGCTGCCTAAGTGGATACATATCTGCATTTTTCTGAGATGGTATCAAGAGGCTGCAAGCATCCGGCAGACGCAATTTGCTATGTCTGCAGCCAATTTATCAAGACAATAGCGAAAACGTACTCTGTGGAAGCATCTGTTAAGATGTGTGAGGCCTACAAGGCATATTTCGGCATGCCTGTCGGTGATCAAGACAAACCCTGGGCACCTCATTTCACCTGCGAGCAATGCAAAAAAAACTCCATAAGGTAAAATGGACAATTGTTGCTCGGAATTTTCCGTTATAAAATTTGTAAAAAATAAATAAATTGTAAAACTTTTTTTCCTTTAAAATGTTTTACAATTTTCAATGTTATTGAAAAGAAATATCATATATGAAAAATGCTGCGAGAATCTCTTACACATTAGTAATGGGTGAACTTAATGTACTTTTATAGGATGGTACAGAGGGGAAAAGATATCCATGAAGTTCACTATCCAAAGAATTTGGTGGCAATCCACTTACTACTCAAGCAACTACTACTTCTGCATGGTGGACCCTTCAAAACGTCGGACTGGCAAGAATGCACCTGCAATCACGTATCCGGACCTTCCTTCATCCATTGGCCCAGTGCCACACTGCCATGAGCTCCCCGTACCCACTCCTCTGGAGAGAGAGCAGCCGTCTTTAGAAGAAAGCAGTAAGTCAGAGAGCGAGGAAGACGTAGATCCAGATGACAATTTCTGAGGTGGAGCTGAAGGGAGAGAAATCCATACTACCCCAACGACTTGATCAGCGATCTTGGTCTCATCAAATCCAATGCCGAGCTTTTGACGTCTCGGTTCAAGCAGTGGAACTTGTTGGATGAAAGTGTGCAAGTCGGAGATCACAGGAAGTGTCACCAACCTTTTTGCAGCTTCTTCACCCGTCAAGGTGGGCTCTGCTTCGGCCAAAATGTGACCAGTCTGTTCGAGGCAATCGGAATCGCCTGTAACCAGAATGAGTGGCGCCTCTTCATTGGCAGCTCATCCAGGAGCTTCAAAGCCGTGCTGCTCCATAATGGTAACAAGTACCCGTCTCTTCCCCTGGCTCATTCGGTGCACCTCAAAGAGGATTACAACAGCATCAAGACCTTGCTGGACGCCTTAAAGTATGATGAGTACAGCTGGGAGGTCATCAGAGACTTCAAAATGGTGGCATTCTTAATAGGTCTCCAAGACGCTAATGTTAAAATCTCCCATAGACGCTAATGTTAAATTCTACCATAGACAATAAACAATAAAACATATATATATTTTTTATTAATTCCCTTCGACGTGACCTTACCGAAGGATCAAAAAATAGACTGCAATGTTAAATTCTCCCATAGACGCCAATGTCAAATTATCCCATAGACTACAATGTTAAATTCTCAAAGAGACGCCAATGTTAAATTCGCCCATAGACTCCAATGTTAAATTCTCCCTTACACGCCAATGTTAAATTCTCCCATAGACTCCAAAGTAAATTTCACCCATTGACGCCAATGTAAAATTCTCCCATAGACATACTCTTTTGTTCTATTGGGTAAAGTCACGTAGGTAAAAAAAAAAAAATCACGACGTTTCGGCCACAACACAAACGGCCTTCATCAGGTGAAGGGACGAGACTGTCTGGAGGACAGCGCTGGAGTGAAAAAGCCACGCTCAGATCATGACCTTTAAGCTGTGTGAGAAGAAACAAAGCGCCTTGACAAAGGAATTAGCATATAATTTAGCATTGCAATGGCTCATTGAAATAGCTAAGTTAATGTATACACATCCGCAGAGGCACCCCTTGACAAAGGAATTAGCATAGAATTTAGCATTGAAATAGCTGAGTGATTAGCTTGTAACTGGTCACAGAAATAGCTATGTTAAAGTCAGAGCATATACATTCACCGAGGCACCTAGTACAAATCAAACAGGAGAATTTAGCAAAACACAACCACGCTCAGACCGCGGACCTTTAAACTGTGTGCAAGCAAACAAGGTGTCCTGTCCTCCAGACAGTCTCGTCCCTTCACCTGATGAAGGCCGCTTGTGTTGTGGCCGAAACGTCGTGATTTTTGTTATTTTATTTTTTACCTACGTGACTTTACCCAATAGAACCAAAGAGTATGGATCCTAGCAGTCACGAAAGCTTTAAATCTAGAATTGTCTCCCATAGACGCCGGTGTTAAATTCTCCCATAGACGCCAATGTTAAATTCTCCCATAGCCACCAATGTTAAATTCTCCCTTAGACTCCAATGTTAAATTCACCCATTGACGCCAATGTTAAATTATCCTATAGACGCCAGTGTTAAATTCTCCCATAGACTACAATGTTAAATTCTCCCATAGACGCCAAATTTAAATTCTCCCATAGACTCCAATCTTAAATTCACCCATAGACTCCAATGTTAAATTCTCCCATAGACGCGAATGTTAAACTCTCCCAAAGACGCCAATGTTAAATTCTCCCATAGACTCAAATGTTAAATTCTACCATAGAAAATAAACAATTAAAAAAAATGTTTTGTTACTTCCCATCGACGTGACCTTACCGAAGGAACAAAAAATAGACTACAATGTTAAATTCTCCCATAGCCGCCAATGATACATTCTCCCATAGACGCCAATCTTAAAATCTCCCATAGACGCTAATGTTAAAATCTCCCATAGACGCTAATGTTAAATTCTACCATAGATAATAAACAATAAAAAAATATTTTATTACTTCCCTTCGACGTGACCTAACCGAAGGATCAAAAAATAGACTGCAATGTTAAATTCTCCCATAGAAGCCAATGTCAAATTATCCCATAGACTACAATGTTGAGTTCTCCCATAGACGCCAATGTTAAATTCTCCCTTAGACGCCAATGTTAAATTATCCCATAGACCACAATGTAAAATTCTCCCATAGACGCCAATGTTACATTCTCCCATAGACTCCAATATTAAATTCACCCATAGACTCCAATGTTAAATTCTCCCATAGACGCCAATGATACATTCTCCCATAGACGCTGCAGCGGACCCAGTTCTCTGTGGGGAGGAACAACGTCAAGTGGGAGCCACTGGTAGACCCCTGGAAGGTGCTGATGCCACCACTGCACATCAAATTGGGCCTTATGAAACTATTTGTCAGAGCTGTAGATAAGGAGTCGGCAGCCTTCAAGTACCTTCAAGACTTCGCTAAGCTGTCTGAGGCAAAGGTCAAAGCCGGTGTCTTCATCGGACCACAGATAAAAAAGATCCTGGAGTGCAATGAATTCCCCAAGAAGCTCACTAGTAAGGAGAAAGCGGCTTGGAACAGCTTTGTCGCAGTGGTTCGTGGCTTCCTGGGCAATCACAAGGTCTAAAACTATGTGGAGCTGGTTGAGACTCTGGTGAAGAACTACGGCACAATAGGCTGTTGGATGTCCCTCAAAGTTCATATCCTTGATGCTCATCTTGATAAATTCAAGGACATGGGAGCGTACTCGGAGGAGCAAGTCGAGCACTTCCACCAGGATATAGTGGAATTGAACGCCGCTACCAAGGACAGTATAACGAGAACATGATGGGAGATTACATTTGGGGGCTGATTTGTTAAAGCGATTTACAGTATAAACGTAAATCTCGAAAAACTACCCACTTTTAAGTATTTTGTACTAATTCTTGTATTACTTTAGTATAAATACATGTTCATTTTGATTAATATGTTTTTTTTACTTTATGTGAACGAAAATACACAAATTCGCCCGTTTTCTCATTGAAAATAGGTACATTTCTAAATAATAGCCATTTTCTATACTTTTTAGGCATAATAAATTAGGGAATAACACTTACTACCCAGGAACTAAAATTGTGTTTCATAGTGTTATCGTAGTATCGTGCAGTCACAGTAATTCCAGTGTTGTAGTCGTAACCAGGACTTAATTTTTAGCCGGAGCTGTCCAAGGCTCAGCTCTGGAATATATTATTTCCCCCATTCCCCCCTCCACTCGTTATGGGGGTAGGTTTTAGGGGTTGGTCAATCCACTGTTGGATGAACGCCACCCCAAACCGCGAACTTTCACGATCTTGCGATGTAAACTTAAGGGCGCCGCGGTGGCGAGATGCGAACCACCTCGCCTATTAACTACCTCTAGATGTTAATTACCTCGCCTTTTAACTACCTCGATATGTTAACTACCTTGCCTGGTATACAGGACGTCGTGGGTTCCATCCAGATGCTGATGCCTGCTGTATATTTTGAGTTTGTGTATATCTCTCACCATTATCATCATCACGGTGGCTAGGAGATGTTAACTATCTCGCCTGGTATACAGGAGGTCGTGGGTTAGATCCAGATCCTGATGCCTGCTGTTTATTTTGACTTTGCATGTTCTCCCCGTGGTTGCGTGGATTCTTCTCCGGGTCTTCCGGTTTATCCCTCCACATTTAAAATCAACATCAGGCGTTTTGATTATTTGCTGCTAAACATTTCCAAATGATGCTAAGCTACTTTCGTTGAGCTATAATTTGTGGCCAGGTCGATTCTGAAAATGAGGTGCGGGGGGGGGGAAGGACAACAAACTAACACACATGAAGCAATTATAAAGAAATTAGTTTAACAATCTAGCTGATTTAAAAGTGCACAGCTCCCAGTGGCTTCCTCGTGTACCTCGACTTGCTTACCTTGTATCTATTTCGTATTTGGTGTAATTCGCTGGCCCCATGGGCCCCTAACTGGGACACCTGGTGAAAAAGAGCTTCAGAGCTCATCGGATTCCTCCCCCAGTCTTAAATACAGATTCCGATTCCGAAACAACCCAGTGTGGGTTCGCAGCTCCTGCACACAAATCCGAACGCGCTGTTATTTATCACTAATTATGGGGGGGCTCTCCCCCCCGCCACACTCCGCCCTGCCTTACTCCCCGCCCCTCCCTCACCCCCCCTCAACTTTCCCAGTCCGCCCCCGCGCGCCTGTGGGACTGAGCGCAACGTGGAGGGGCGAGATGCTGGGGCTGCTCGTGCGGTGGAGCAGCGGCTACAACCGCCAAAGCCCGCTCTGGGAGCAGCTGCACTACCAGGTGCAGCAGCAACGGAAGGCGACAGGTGGCACCGTAACCTGGCAGGTGGGTGTATCACGTGTACCGCGTGCCCGTGTGACGCGTGTGACCCGTGTGACGCGTGTGACTTGTGATCCGTGTCACACGGGCACGCGTGTGACGCGTGCCCGTGTGACGCGTACTTTGATACTGGCAACTCAAAACTATTTAAAAACCCATGGGATCTTTTGTTGTTGTTGTTGTTGCCAGTATCAAAGTATGAAAAATAAGAATGGGTATTTACCCTTCATGGCAATTAAACTGAGTTGTGTTAAGATGTTCAAACACCAATTAGATACCCTTTGGAAGGAATCAAGCACTGTATTAACCACTTGTGGTGAACATGCAAACAAACATGCTCTGATAATTATAATATATGGCATTGTCTTTGAAATTGGCCTTTCAAATGAGTGTGATGTGTGTAAACATCGCCACTGGGGGAGACAAAGGCGGCCTGGCGTGGTGCTGGCCACCCTCCCCCTTTGTGTGCCACAGTGACGGCCTTTAGCAATTACCCCAACAGTCTGTTAGAGGCTACACGGGGGATCTTTGTCTGTCTCCTTCGTAGGTGCTGGTACTTGTTACTAACAGCACTTGCCCCGATAGTATGTTAGAGACTACACGGGGGATCTTTGTCTTTGTCTCCTTCATAGATGCTGTCAATCGCTACTAACAGAACTTGCCCCAACAGTCTGTTAAGGTTACACGGGGTGGGGGGGGGATCTGTGTCTTTGTCTTGCATCCCTCAGCTGCTTCCGGGCCTCCTGCGCTCTCCGGAACTCCGTCTGGGACCTCGCCCCCCGCGGGGGGCCCCCTCCCTCGCTGTGCGCGCGCGCTCGGCCCCCGCCCCCGACTCCTTCTTCAGTGGCACGTGGAGCCCCTGGTCACGTGCCCTCGTCATGCCGGGGGTCGGGCCGGCCCGGCGCCCCGCCACGGCCCTCCCCCACCGCGAGCGTCCTGCTCCCGTGAAAACCGTGGAGCACGGTGAGAGTTTCAGTTTCAGTTTTCAGTTGATTTATTTTGGTATAGCCCTGTGAGCCATTCAGCTCTTGAATCGGGTGCAACCACAACAAACAGAAAAAACAAAAACACAAACAAGAAAACATCTTAAAGTGACTATGTGACTGTGCAAACAGAAAATCCATGAATAAACACAGCAAAAATTCCTGAAAAAAGCACCGTACACCAACGCTGTGTGTAAAAAAATCCCAGTGGGATGGAAGTCAAACAACAACAACCACGAGAAAACTTAGATTAAGGCCATCAGTCTAACTCCGTACTACAACAAAACAAACATGTCCAAACCAAAAAACTTTTAGAAGTCACCAAAAAATAAAGCCATAATTGCAACGTAACAGTGATCATAGGGACTGTGACCGAATTTTTACAATAAACTACATAAACAACATGTAACACCAAATCTTAGAGCCATAGCTGGCTGCATGAGTTACTCCACAACAACAGAAGCATCAGTCGGAGTAACAAATTTTTCAATGCACCTTTAAGATCAGCACGCTAAATGAAAATACAGATAATACTTTGCAGCATCATCTGGAGTGAAACATTTTATTTTACGCCAATGAATAGCAGTGGCAGCTAGGGGTGTACAACTCCTCTAGAGCAGTTTTGAGAGAAGATCTCATTGGTAGCGATTCAAGTTGCAGTTTATTGGCAATAGCATTCCAGACCCTGAGGGCATAAATAGCAAAGGCCCTTCCTCCAGTTTCTGTACGGCAATAGGGAATGTGAAGCTGGTAAATGAGCGAAGACCTGAGGTCAAATTTGTTCTTTGAAACAGAGAGGAGATCCAGCAGGTAGTGTGCGAATTTTTTTGTAAGTACATCGTGAATAAATAAGATCTTGTGCACAAGCCGTTGAACATTAAAATATGTTAAGTTTGACCCAATGTAGAGATCCCAGTGGTGAGTCCTATATAGGCAGTTCAATGTAAATCTTAAGGCCGAGTGATAGATGGAATCAAGCTTCTTCAGTACAGTACTTGGGGCTGATTTATACACGATGTCACAGTAGTCAAGTCGAGGCATTATGGTAGCTTTTATCAATTCCAAACGGAACATTGGGGGGAAGCAGTGCTCGTGTCGATACAGAAAACCAATTTTTTTTATTTTTGTCTTTTTACCAATATAATCAATGTGATCTTCAAAATTCAGTTTTGAATCCAGGATGACCCCAAGATACTTATAGATCTTGACTTGCTCTATTTGATAATAATTTAAGGAATGTAATTGGGGAAAAGTAACTTCCTGCTTTAGTCCTGGTGAGAAGCATAGTACCTTGGTTTTGGAGGTATTCAGGATTAGTTTAAAAGCAACTAGCTGATGTTGTAGTTTGTTGAAATCACCCTGTAGCTTAGCAATTACGTCATCCGGAGAGCGGCCAGCAGTAATCAATATCGTGTCATCTGCAATAAGATTTACCCTGGAATGATCCAGGTAAGTGCCCAAGTCATTGACATGAAGAGAGAACAAAAGGGAGCCGAGGATGGAACCCTGTGGAACTCCTTTTGTTATCTTAACATTGTTTGACCTCCAACCATCTGTGAATACAGTTTAGGTGTGAGAAAAGAGGTAATTTTGTAACCATTTTACTGCGTTTTCGGAAAAACCGAGGCAACTTAGTTTACTAAGCAGAGTGTTGTTGTCTACTGTATCAAAAGCTTTGGACAGGTCTAGAAAAAGACAGGCACAGTACTGCTTATTATCAAGGCTACTGTAAATATGATTCAGAGAGTCTAATGCAGCAGATGTGGTGCTGTATTTTTTTCGGAACCCAGATTGTTTTAGATGTAGTAGATTGTTGGTGAACAGGAAACTGCTAATTTGGTAGGTCAATCATTTTTCCAAAAAATTTCATCAACGGGGCCAAAATTGAGATAGGTCGGTAGTTACTTGGATCATCTTTAGGGCCCCCTTTGTGAAGTGGATGGACATAGGAATGTTTCCATTCTAGAGGAACTGATGCTTCTTTGATGGACAGGTTGAAAATATGGGCTATAGGTTTGTATATTAGGTGACCAACAGTTAGTAGAGCAAAGACGGGAATACCATCTGCTCCAGTAGAGGAGGACCCTTTGAGGTAGGATAGTTGTTTCAGAACATTACTTTCGTGGATTGGCTGGAAACTAAATTCGTTTAATGTTTGGACAGGGGTGTAGGAATTTGCATGAGCAGGGGTGACTCCCAATACATTATCAAAAGATTACCAGCTTCAGAAAAATGAAGGTTAAAATTGTCAACTATTTTTTGGGATCTGAAAAATATTCCCCATTTCAGTTAAGCTCAACTGGCAGATTGTCTGTTTTGGATGCCTTTTCGATACAATGGATTGTTTTCCAGAAAATCCTGGCATTTCCATGTGATTCCAGGAGAGTGGAGGAAAAGTAGGCATTTTTTGCATGCCATATTTTTTTGACGCATCTATTCCTTAAAATCTTGTATTTTAGCCAGTTATTGACCAAATTGCTTTTCTGAGCACATGCCCAAGCTTTGTCCCTAGTTTTCATGAACTTTGTATTCAAAGGATCAAGCCATGGTGAGCGGTTGCCTTTAGTTTCAAATCTAACCAACGGAGCATGTTTGTTAAGAATTTGGAGAAACGTGTACCTGAAGGTCTCCCAAGCCGTAGTCAGGTTGGGGATATCACCGACCTTGTCAATATCCGAGTGAAGCACATCATTAGTAAATGCCTGAGTGCTGAAGTGTCTCATAGAATGCTTCTCAACCAATTTAGGGGGGGCTTTGGGTCTGGCTGATGATAGTAATAGGTTTTTACCCTTTTATCTGGCACAAAAACTGACACCTTTATACAAGGGATCATGTTTGCAATAACCACAACACAAGCAGTCAAAATGCAAACAAAAAGAGACAACTCTGATAATGCACTGTCCTTGAAATTGATTGGTCCACACCCGAGACAGATTTTCTTAGAGCCTAGTCTCCACTGGTGTTGGACCAGAAGATGCCAAAAGGCGTACAATTCAAAAAACAGTGCATTATCAGAATATTGAGAGCTCGGGGTAAGCATGTATACTATGAGATCTCCTTTGCCAGTAGCAAGATATAGTAATAGGTTTTTACCCTTTTATCTGGCACAAAAAATGACACCTTTATACAAGGGATCATGTTTGCAATAACCACAACACAAGCATTGATCACTAACGTTATTACCCAGAACACCAGTCAGTGTGAAATTGTGAGGGGAATTTGTCAATAGCACGTCAAGCAGAGATGACTGTCCCGGATTTTTTAGGTTGGGTCTTGTGGGGACATTTATTAATTGAAACAGATTAAATTCATCTGCAAAATGTGGCCACGGCTGGCGGTTTAGCAAATTCCAATTTAGATCACCCACAAACTATTTCACCTTTAGGGAGGCCCCCAAAAAGCTCTCTCAGTGCAGATGCAGCTTCAACATCCTTCTCACTAGGCCGTCGATAGCAGCACACTACCAATATCTGTTGATTATTTGGGAGAGTTATTCTGAGAGCCAGACCTGCAAAGCAACATTTTTTAAACAAGGAGTGAGCTAGTGAACATGCAATAGTATTACGAACATAGATGGCAATTCCACCTTTAGATCCTCGGTCAAGCCGAAGAAGGTTGTAGTTGTCAATCGCAATCTGCAAGTCATTGACGGCAGGAGTGAGAAATGTTTCTGTTAGGCAAAAAATGTCCGGGTCAAGATTTGCCAATTCTAGTTTTAGTTCACTTAATTTAATCACAAGCCCTCTGATGTTGACATGTAGAACACCAACACCTTTTCTGCCAGAAAAATCTACAGAATTATACGAGTTCTTTTCATTTGGGCCAGGATGAAGCTCAATACCACCCAGAAATAAGAAAAGTAGAATTAATAATTTGCACAAGTATTTTCTGTGAAAAGATGAAGAGCGGCGAACCTTGGACGAATAGCAGTAGCTCACAGATGGTTTTATTTTTAAGAGCAGAATTAAGTTCGGAAGGAGTGCTGGTGAAGTAATGGGACAAAGATAGGGGTTTAAAAGGATACAATGATGGAGTGTAGAAGTGTCTATGAGCTGTTTCATTAGCAGGTGTAGTGGCAAATCGAGCAACAAGTATGGACACAAAGTAACGAGGGTAGCTGTTTGTAGAGTTGAGTGTGGCACTAGATATGGCCGGGAGGGACAGCAGTAGGATACACAGCAGGAGAATTGCCATCTCTAAAATATCCGTGGTAAACACAGATTAACACACAAGTGGAAAAGAAAAAATATATATACTTGTAGGCCGAGCGCGAGAAAACGTCTTGCCGCACTCGTCACACATGCACGGCTTCTCGCCCATGTGCTAGGGTTGAACAGCCCCCCCCCCCCCCAGACAGGGACAGCAGATTTTTGGCTGTTGTGGGCTCGGCTGAACCGCTTGCACCGCCTCCCTTCCCCGCCGTAGGATGGTGCTCGAGCTAGCCCTCCTTGAGCTCAGCCCACGACTGGAATGTCATTTCTTAGCCTCTCGTGTCTCTGCTGCCCGACCAGACGGCCCCACTGAAGCCCACACAAGGGACTCTTCATTCATGACCCTTGGCCGTCTTGACGATCTCCATGAAGTTTTCCAGGAACATAGCTTGGGGTCCATCGCAATGTTGCCTTGGCAGGAACACAGCTTGGGGTCCGTGGCAATGTTGCCTTGGCAGGAACACAGCTTGGGGTCCGTGCAATGTTGCTTTGGCAGGAACACAGCTTGGGGTCCGTAGCAATGTTGCCTTTGCATTTACACAGCTTGGGGTCCATGGCAATGTTGCATTGGCAGGAACACAGCTTGGGGTCCGTCGCAATGTTGCCTTGGCAGGAACACAGCTTGGGGTCCATGGCAATGTTGCCTTGGCAGGAACACAGCTTGGAGTCCGTGGCAATGTTGCCTTCGTAGGAACACAGCTTGTGGTCCGTTGCACTATTAACTAGGCCTCACTCAGGCAGTGTCATGTGCACAACCAGGCCTCACTCAGGCCGCGCCACGTGTATGACCAACCAAGCCTCACTCAGGCTGCGCCTTGTGCATGATTAACCAAGTCTCACTCAGGCTGCGCCAGGTGCACGATTTACTCGGCCTCACTCAGGCTGTCATGTGCAGTATTACCTAGGCCTCACTCAGGCTGTGCCAGGTGCACGATTAACTAGGCCTCACACAGGCTGCGCCAGGTGCACGATTAACTAGGCCTTACTCAGGCTGTGTAATGTGCAGTATTACCTAGGCCTCACTCACGCTGCGCCAGGTACACTATTAGCTAAGTTTCACTCAGGCTGCGCCAGGTACACACACGAGCGCACATCACCACACTATCACACACACTCGAACACACATCACCACACCACCACACCATCACACACACAGAGTGCACATCACCACCATCACACACACATGAACGCAGAAGTCCCTCTCGTCACGGCCACTCACACACGGCTCACTCACACACACGGCTCACTCACACACACGGCTCACTCACACACACTCACACGCAGACTCACACGCAGCTCATTCTCACTCACATTTTCACACATTCTCACACACAGTTTACACTCACGCAAAACAACTCGCACACTGCTAGACACGCCGCCACCGGGGCACCTGAGTCACCGGAGGCGTCGTGTCTCCCAGGGACGTACCGTGGGGGGTGGGGGTTGGAATGGGTGGGAGGGGAGGCATAGTGGTGGGAGGCCAGGGGGTAATTGGGGGGCATGGGTGGGGGGAAGGGGGTAATTTGGGGGGGGTTTGGGGGGAGGGGACATGAGGGAGGGGGTCACTGGGGGGAGAGGGTCACTGGGGGGGTCATTGGGGAGCATGGGGGTAGGGGGGTAATTGGAGGCCGGTCATTGGGGGGAGGGGGTAATTGGGGGTCATGGGTGGGTGGTAATTGGGGGGGTCATTGGGGGGCATGCGGGGAACGGGGTCATTGGGGGGGGGGGTGGTAATGAGTATGGGGAGGAGGTGCTGATGCTGGTGTGTGTGGTTACGGGGTGGTGAGAGGCGCTGATGACTGGAAGGTTGTGGGGGGCGGTGAGTGGTGTGGGTGGTAAGTGTTGAGAGCGGTGAGTTGAGGGTGGTGATTGGTGAGGTCAGCGTGTGGATCAGTATGGCGTGCCACGAGGGTTGGGGTTGGTGGATCACCGCGCAAATACTGTGAGACTCCCTTCAATGAGGAGCCATGCCCTTGCTCGCCGAAAGAAGGTGGTACAGAAAAAATAGAAATCTGTATGGGATAGAGTTTCTCCCTCGATCGTGTGGGGGATTTCTCCCACGTGGAATCACTCATTGGTTGGCTGATAACACCTTCATATATAGAGGACCCGCAGAGTTTGGGCACTTGTTCCTGCTCGTCTGTGGTTCCTCCTCGCTCGCCTCCGAGTCGTTTGCTCGCTTCTCAAGCGAGCGAATACTGTCCGGAGGGCGGAGGCGGCACAATACAAGTTGAAATTACAGAGGGCTTAAAATTTTTTTTTACACTTTTGAGAATTTGCGACAACACCACAAGAAATGTGCTGCCTCCAGGCTCTGGAGACCACCTGGAGAAGATTCCAGGGCATGCGTTGACAACGATGGTGAATAAGTGGGAGACTCTTGGACTTTGTGAAGCTGTTAACATACATTTGTTATCACGCTACAGTGTTATTGTCCGTTATTTTTCCATTAAAAACAGTGCCGGATTATCCTAGTAGCAAAAGTAGCATATGCTATGGGCCCCGCACTTTCAAGGGCCCCGCGCTAAATGCTTTCAAGCTATCAATTTCGGTTCAGTGATTCTGCACTTGCTCTATTACTATAGTACTATACTGCCTTCAACTTTTATGAACGACTGGGTGTTTAAGGTTAGCGATTTTTCGTATTATTTGGCTGTTTAGCAAATTAATAAATACAATTACTTTACTATGCAAGTAAAAAATTAGTGTTTTAATATTTGTGTTTTTGTTTGAATTTAGGGCCCCTTTATTACATAATGCTACAGGCCCCGCACTAGCTTATTCCGGCACTCATTAAAAACGATCGTCACATATAAGTGTTAAAACATTTTTGAAGCACCCTGTATTACGAATGTTGGGTGGTGAGCGTGGATGATATTTGACGTTTCCTTGCTCTGCAGTCAGGCAAGGGGTCAGATACTCCAGAGACCCCTCGGTTCCGATTGCCCTGGGGGTCATGTTTTTCTTCTTGATGCTGGGAGCCGCGCTCATCGTGATCTTTTGGAGCAGGTGAGTGACACTGCTCACCGCACTCACCAGCCACCACTCACACAACTCTCAACATGCATCGCACTCACAGCGTAAAATAAAGACAAAGATCACCCTCTATGGCCTTCAACAAACTGTTTGGGGCAAGTGCTGTTTGTGAGCACCTATGAAGGCCGGCATGGCACACGAAAGGGTCGCTGGCCAGCACCACGCCCGGCCGCCTTTGTCTCCCCAGTGGCGATGTTTTCCACACTGCACCAGGTACTCATTTGAGGCCCAGTCGACCTAGGGGAGGCCCAGGACCGGTTCAGAAAATCGTCACTGGTGTTGGTCGTGAGTGGGAATCAAACTCGGGTCACTGGGTTCGCAGCACGCCGTGCTAACTGCTCCACTGCTCACCATACACCACACTTATCACTCACCACACACTTACCATGCGCAACGCACCACAATTACCATACGAACCGCTCGCACCACACACACTGTCTCACTACTCGTAACCACACACGCACGTCACTACGCACCACTGTACCGTTTAAATGCATGTGCGATGTGCTCCCTATGCTCTCTGCGTGTATCTCTTCACTTGTCTTCGTCACCGTGTGTCCCCGTGACCTCAGGTTGAGGGGGTCTGTGTGGCCCCCCGTTCCGGACCCGGGAGAGGTTGTCCGGAGGCTGTTGAAGGAGGTGGGGACGGTGATCGACTCCCCCACACAGGGAACGACGCACGACAAGGTGGAGTGAGTGGTGGAGTGGCTGAGCGAGTGGTGGAGCAAGTGATTGAGTGACTGGTGGAGGTGGTGGTAAAGTGGTTAAGTGAGTGATGGAGTGAGTGGTTGAGCGAGTGGTTGAGTGACCAGTGGAGTGTCTGAGCGAGCTGCTTTGTGTGATCTCTAATCTTCCATGCACTGCAAGCCAACTCCCACATCCCTCACTATAACAGCTGACACGGCCGCACCCTGAACTGAAGTCTAACCCAGACCCTGACTGCGACCTTAATCCCCCGCAGGGCGGGAGCATGGGCACTGTGACGGGCAAGGCGGCCGTCCCGGAGGCCCAGCCGCTCGTGGTGGTGGTGACCAGCCCAGACCCGGAGCAGACCCAACTCGACCCGGACCCGGCCCAATGCGACCCTGCTCCCAGGACCCCTGCCGAGGTGAGGGGGTCGAGGGGGATTCAGATGACACGGCTTCGGGAGTGTGGTGGCCATTATGTTGCTGTGTGAGGGTTGACCCCAGCCGATAGAAAAATCAACGTCAGGCGTTTTAATTATTTGATGCCATACATTTCCACATGACTATAATCTACTTTCGTTGATCTATAATTTGTGGCCAGGTCGATTCTAAAAAAATGGCTATTTAGCTCAGTGGGGCCTTATCTAGTCAAATAAAATAAATAGTTTATCTGGACATATATTTTTTGTTATATCCATAATATCGTTTTTTTGGGTTACATTGCGTAAATATATAAATGTGTCGTTAAACCCGCCACCACCTGACACAGCCAATTGGTAAGGTTTGTCACGTAAACAGAACGTGCCAAATCGTTACTAGTACAGCACACTGGTGTGTTGGAGAGCCAAGCCACAACATTTACAATCTGAGTACGACGTTATATTCTTTAAATGTACATTCAACTTCTTTTGTACTGCCCATCACCAACCGTGCTATTCGGAGGTGCGGGACCAGGTCTCCCAAGGTGATGAACCTCCTATCGGTTGATCGTTCTCTGGCTGCCCCAGCTCTCCTTTACAAGAGACCATGAATCCCAAGGGGCTCTCCCTGGTTAAATAAACGGCTCGCTCGCTGTATTATTACAATTGTCACTGGTGTACCCAGGAAATCTTCACTGAGTCCTGTTCGATGGGGTCTTGCCAAGTTTGGACGATTTCCGTGTTTCCCAAAATCAAGTAATTTGGGAGTTACATTTTGACGTTTGTTTAACTAAATGACCTTTGTGGTTATAACAGGCCCTCGTGGTTAAACAGACTCGCGGTGAAATAAAGGACCACCTGTTCAAGAGCTACACGGAAAAATAAAGAGCCGATTGTTGAACGAGGAGTCCCCATGCTTTAGCAATGGTCTCCTCCGGTTGATTCAATGGGGGCCTTGGTTGTTCCCACAGGCGCCGCCGGAGCCACCGGGGCCCCAGTGCCTGCTCCCCTCAGCCCCCTCCTCCGCCCCGAGCACGTGGACCCCAGGGCCCCTGCTCACACCCGGGATCGACTACATCAGCCTGGAGTAACGACAGCCAGGCCCCTACCTGCACTGACACCACCTACTCTGACCCCACCTGCACTAACCCCACCTGCACTAACCCCACCGACTCTGACCCCATCTGCACTGACTCCACCTACTCTGACTCCACCTATTCTGACCCTACCAACTCTGACCCCACCTACTCTGACCCCACTATCGGGACCCCACCCATGTATCCTAACCTTTCTTCCTGCCCCCCCCCCCCTTCCTTTTGCTTGGACCCCTTTTGGATTGGACCGCTTTTTGGATCGGACTTTAAGGCTACCCGCACATCCTGGTTTGGCCTGGGCGGTTCCCCTGGGTGGCTTCAGAAAGCCCGTCCCAGTGTCTCCTCATCCACTCACCCCCACCTCTTGATCTATTTATTTATCCCACTCCCCCCAAGTTTTACATTTTCTGGCATCCTACTTGACTCATCATGCAGCCAGAGTGTGGGTGAGCTGCTGGGGGCAGTGGGCGGGGCCCACCTGGGGCACACCTGGGGCCCACTCGTGGCCCACCCGTGGGCGGGGCTCACCCGAATAGTCAAGGCGGAGCAACCCCACGTGGTGGGCGGGACTATTAGAGAAGTAGGTGGGGGGTCCAGAGTCAGAGAGAGAGAGAGCCAATCCCAATCCACTTCACCGCCGTGTGGGCGGGGATAGTGGCGGATAGTGGGCGTGGTTATGTTAATTAGGGCGTGGAGGGGCTGTCACGGGTTTCCCCCTGGCGAACATAGAGCGATGCATAGCAACAGGGTCGTAAGAATATAAAAGATAAAAATAAGTCTTCTGTCGCCTCCCTATGTGTCACGGTTGAGCCTCCCAGATATTTTGAACGTTATTAGAATCTGCAGGAGAAATCCGATGAGCTATAAAGCTCTTTTTTTCAGATGTCCAGTCGGGACACTGGGTAAGAACGTTACAACAACAAACAGTACACAAACACGATAGTAGTGCAAAGTACAAGAAAGGTAAACAAATCACCCAGATACAAACAAAACTAAACCATCCCCATCCTATGAGGCAAAGCCCATCACTCCATCTCTTCTCTAGCCTATGCCGCGCCTGTTTAGCCTCCATGATCCGGCCGAACAAAAGCTGTTTAGGCATGCGGTACATGGAGATGCAGGCTACATGGCCCAGCCAACGCAGCCTTGCCTGCTGGAGGAGCTCACCGATGGGACTTTGTCCACATCTTTCAAGGATTTGTGAGCTCCTCACACAATGCAGCCTGGTTAAATCCAGGATGGATCATAGGCAGGCCAGCCTAAATGTTTGTAACCGGCGAAGATGTTCCATTAGGGTGGTCCACGTTTCGCAAGCGTAGAGAAGGGAGGGAATGACTGTGGCCGAGAAGACCTGAAGCTTCGTGCGGAGCGACAGACCAGGTAGCTTCCACACAGCGTTACGCAACCGATGAAAAGATAATGCTGCTCGACTGATTCGGAGTGAGACCTCTGCTGTTAAACCGGAGCCGGTCATGAGCACACTGCCCAGGTATGGGAAACTCTCCACTCTCTCCACAACCGCCCCATTACCAATTGGGAGTTGTGGGAGTGGAGTGTCTGATGTTACAAAATGCCAAGCAGGTGCTTAGTTTTGGTGGGGCTGATGGTAAGGTCCCACCTCTTCGTGGCAAGCTCCAGGTTCAGCAGCAGCGCCTCCAACTCCTCTGAGTGAGCAGCAATTACCAGATCATCGGCATACATAACATGGTTGAGCAATAGGGAACCATCCCTTGACCGTACCCGGGCATCGATCAGCCTCCCGTTGTATCTGTACCAGATGGAAATCCCTCCGGTACAGCTATTGAAGGCTTCACGAACTACGTGGTCAAAATAGATGTGAAATAATGTGTTAGCCAGAGGACATCCCTGTCGCACCCGAAGGTGTACAGGGAATGGCTCCGACTCCCGGCCACGTAGTTTTACCTGGGCCCGCTCACCATCATGAAGGTCCTCAATGATCATGAGCAGAGGGTCAGGGACTCCGAAAGCACGCAGAACGACCCAGAGCCCAGGCCTACTGATAGTATCATAGGCCTTGACCAGGTCAATAAAGCAGAGATGTAGGTCTTGTTGGAATTTCCTACATCTCTGCTGCAGCAGACAGACAGAAAATTTGGCATCTGTGCAGGACTGCCCTTTCCTAAAACCGCATTAAAACCGCACAATACCATACACACCATGCTATACACACGAGACTTTAGACACATTACCATACACACCATGCTATACACACAATACCATAGACACAATAGCATATACAGCATGATAACCACATTAACATACACAAAATAACAGAAACACCCTACTATACCCATCATGGTATACACATAATACCATACACACCATGGTATACACACTACCATACCATGCTATCCACACCATGCTATACACACAATACCATACACGCACTACCACACACGCACTACCATACACACAATAGCATACACACCATGATAACCACACGAACGTACACACAATACCAGAAACACACATGGTGTGTATAGTATTGTGCGTATGGTATTGTGTGTATAGCATGGTGTGTATGGTATTGTGTGTATAGCATGGTGTTTCGGGTATTGTGTGTATGGTGTTGTATTAATCATGTTGTGTATAGTATTGTGTGTATAGCATGGTGTATATAAGATGGTGTGTATGGTATTGTGTATATGGTATTGTGTGTATAGCATGGTGTGCATGGCGTTGTGTGTATGGTATTGTATCTAGCATAGTGGGTATGGTATTGTGTGTATGGTATTGTGTGTATAGCATGGTGTCTATAAAATGGTGTGTATGGTTTTGTGTGTATGGTATTGTTTGAATAGCATTGGGTGTATGGTATGGTGTGTATACCATGGTGTGTATGGTAGTGTGTATTGTATTGTGTGATTTGTATGGTGTGTATGGCATTGCGCGATATATGTAATATTTTTAAAAATGTTTCTAGCTACGTGGCGTAACAGAAAGAGCAAAAGAATATGAATTCCTGCAGTCACGAAAGTTGTAAGTGAAGATTAATCATGTAATATTAGCAAGGTGATATTTTATAAAATAGGTGTATTTGAACATGAGTTGACACAATAATGAAGATGAAAGTAATGGCCAAGTTACAAAGTAAATATTTGTTGTGAACACACAAACAAAAATATTAGATTTTTTCCAACGTGATTAATAAAATAACAGTTTTATACGTACATGATTTTAGCATAAGAAGCAACGATATTGTACTTACCATAGCCGTGGTGAGGCCTAGTCCCGTGCGGAGCCCCCGTCCTGGCCTAGATTGCCGAGCCGGCTGAGGTGGCACCTTGCCAGCTGGGGGCTGGGCCGCTACCCCCGCACCCGCCCCTGCCCCCCCCCCCCCCCACCATCCTCCTGCCCGTGCAACAATAATGCTATCTAAGCACTATAATATAAGTATCTACGGACTCCAATCACCATCCGGCACAGAAAAATTCCCTCATCAAAACACTATAACATAGGGCCCACTGCATTTCCGACCAACACCACCTAGCCAGTGAACTGAAACACGTACACCAGGCCCTCAAGATGAATGGGTACTCGGACCGCATTATTCGCAAAGCTGTTTCTCCAACCATGGAGAAACCCCCTGAGAAGCCGATCAAAACCATCACGTTACCATACATAGCAGGTGTTACCAAAAATATTTCCAAAATCTTAAACACAAGATCCAGGTCCGATTCAATACAGGACACAAAATCCCTGATGTAATCCCATTAGTGAAGGATGTAATTCCTGACATGCAATATCCTGGAGTCTACAAACTGAGTTATATCTGCGGTAGTAGTTACATTGGGGAAACGAAACGACATGTCTCGGATCGTGTTCGCGAACACAAGGCAGATCTGAAACGCGGCAGAGCCAATAACTGTGCCATGGTTGACCATTGTTATAACGCTGTGGGCTCGCATTATATTGCTTTTTTCCCGAGACCAAGGTGCTCTGCAAACCTTCTGGCTACTATCAAAGGTTTGTTCATGAAGCCATCCAGATATATAAACAGACATAACTTCAACTTTACCGAAAGAACCAAAGAGTATGGTTTCCTTTATTTTTATTGCATTGTCAACGCGTAAAGGAAAATGTCCCCCTCACCCCCACCGAACCCGTGTCACTTGACAGGATCCGTCCCCCCCCACCAAATGCCCGTGAGTTGATACGGTCGTAGCCGCGTAAAAAATAATTAAATATAGCAAAATCTCACTAAATCGCTAATTTAACTAATTTGAAGGTGACGGACGTGAAAAAGGAATAGCGCTTGCCAACGACGGGTCTTACGGCGTGGTACCTGGCTCATCTTTTTTTTACGTAAAACCCACTGTTTGAGAGTCAAATCCCTGCAAGCGCGTGAACACACAGACAGACAAAAAATAACATTTTTACATAAGATGTAGTAACAGCATTACTACATTATGATTAAGGATTACATTGTCGGAATCAGTCTGTTGTGGGATTACTCAGTCGAATGAGGGAATGCGTCAAAGATGGAGGGGCTGCCGAGGAGCTGGAGCATGAAATTCGTTCACGTTGAAGGTGATGGCTTGATCCAGCAGTGTATAGAGTATGAAAGTTTGCGTGTACGTTGGACTTCTTTGGCACTGTACGTCGCCAACCGCGCTAATCAGAGGTGCGGGGAAAGACGACAAAACTAAACACGGTTGATCGACAACTCATCATCCCTCCACATCGTCTCGCTCGCTCTTCATGCCTCACGACGGCGGTGGTGCTGATGATGAAGATGATGTTGATAATGCTAATTTATACTGCACAGGGTGGCTTAAAAAAATATTAAAACTTGTGAGAATTTGCAACAATACCACGAGAAATGTGCTGCCTCCGGGCTCTGGAGACAACCTGGAGAAGATTCCAGGCAACGTGTTGACAACGCTGGTGAACAAGTGGGAGACTCTTTGACTTTGTGAAGCTATTGACGAACATTTGTTATCACGTTACATTGTATTTATCCGTTCTTTTCCCGTTAAAAACGATAGTCCCATATAAGTGTTGACATTTTTTGAAGCACCTTATTGTTGTATATATTATCTTGAAAAATATTAAAGATAATAAAAAATAAATTGAATGAAAATGGCAAATGTGTAATTGTATGAAGTTATGCAATTGTGCTAATTAGGCTAGGCTTCGTTGTCTCGGGGAGTTTTACCAATTGTGATTAAACAATTATTCTCGCTTTAACTTTTGCTGATTATGTTATAGTGTGTTTATGTCACTCTCAGAATTCAGATCTCACCGCAGGATACAGTTATAATTAAGATGAGGCATGAACTTGGGAAGGAACCACTCCTACTCTTCTGTGTTAAGCAACTTTAATATCTAAAAACACTCCAATATGCGAACACTTATGCTCGGAATTGTCAACACAGTACTCTGGAGATGTCCTACTCATTGATCCGTACAATTATCTCAATGGTTACGTTTGTTAAAACTGAGCAACAGAACAATTGGCTATTTCCTCAGTGGTGCGGCCATACACGGCGATATTAAAAGTCGTTCAAAAAATAATGACAATATTCATACGAACAGTGATAATGAAACATGTGCCCAAGGCGAAAAGCAGACATCAATAAATTAATTGGTAAGATTATGCAATTAAGAAATGTCCCGCAACAATAGTTATGTGTGAGTGTATGTTTAGCTAACAGATGCTTATCAATTGGCTAATGGGGCTTCAATGAGGCTACCCCTCAGAATATCGCGACCATACACGACGATAGGATGCTTATAAATGTCTAGTGTGTCATCAATGAGTTCATTGATAAGATTATGCAATTAACGAAATGTTCTGGAACATTATTGTGCGGCAGTGTGCCTGTTTGCCTACCAGAAAGATTCTGTGATAAAAAGGAAAATCTCAACACAGTATTACTGTGTGCAGATTCGTAACATAGATGCTTAGAAATGTTTAGTGCGTCATCAATTAATTCATTGGTAAGGTTATGAAATTAACGAAATAAATGACGAAAATACTTCCAAACGACCGTATTCATACAACTCAATGGACAGAACAATGCTTTTCACAATCAGCTAATCGTTAACGCACCACCTTGGGATGGCCACCCTTTTCGAGACACAAAGATGACTTTTGGAGCGATCTTATTAGTCCCGATATGCGCGTTATCTGTGTGTAGGTGTGTTGTCTTCTTGCTTCACTCTTTGAGTCAGCGGGCTCCGAGTTGAGGCGTCCTTTGTACCGAAAATACCTCGGTTTTCCAGCTGGGGCGATGGGTCGGTGTGTGGGTGTGTCATACACACGGTGCTCCCGCCTGCACCGACATTCCCTCTCTTGGCTGCGCCGACAGGCTCTTTCCACTGCTGGGGTGGTTGTTGAGTCAGCAGTATGCGTACGCCGTCGGCGGTGCTCGTGCTGGCAGGAGGGTGGCGATGGGTTCGGCTCCGTCTGCGTCGATGTGCGCAATGATCCCGTCTTCTCACAAATGACCGGTATTTCTTTTGATTTCGCTCTCAGCCTGTGGGAACAGCTGCTTAGTTGCCTCGCAGAGTGTTTGACTGGTTTTACAACTTTCCGCAATAATTCGTCTGGAAGCGGGGTGGTGTTCCTTTTGATCTTTTTGTCCGGCTGTGTTTCTCATCGCCATGTTTCCACACACGTTCTGAGCAGCGTTTTCCCCCGCTCCCATCACGGGTTGGAAGTAAAAAAAAAGTTTACACCTCTTATAGCTTGGTGCCGTACCACTTTCCACAGTTTTGACTCTGCAAGCGACTCAAGGTACGTTTTGAGCAATGTTCAAAGCACTCACGTCGTGGGTTGGAATCCTTGTGTGATATTTGATATATTAAAGGGAGGTGCCCCGCCGCATACATAATTTACTGCTACCATGTGTTAGCTACTGGAAGACAAAGGCGGTTGGTGAGGCTTTATCCCGTGGAATACATTATCTTGTTCGTGTGTGATTGACATTTAGCATTGTATCTCTTCTGAATGACCCTAGGTTTAATACTTCCATAATTATTATTTGGTTCATGCTTAACCAAGATTTGTGGTATACCATAGTTGTTACAAAGGGTATTCCGAGGGTTTTATTGACCTTTGTCCCCCGTCTGTATCGCCAGGGATCCGTTCTTCTTATTCTCAAATTGTATTTTGTTATCCTGAGGATGAGATATAGTTAAGCTTCGAATTTTACTGTTGTATTTTAAAACCCCAGCCCAATCGCAATGCCCTACCGCCCATGGCTGGTTCTCACTGTCCGGGGAGATCCGTGACCCCTGCTGTTTGTTTGGTGTTCGTGTTGTTCTTTTCTGGCATTTTCCTCTTAATGTCAGTTTTGGAATTTACCGCAGAATCTTATTAAACCCCCTGCACGTTTTTTTTCATTTTATAACCTCCCCAGGTGTCCCTTGTATGGCAAGGCAAGAGGCAGCGGGGTGTGAGAGGTGAGGGGTGAGGGTGTCACCCTCCTCCGCACCCCAGCACTATACCCCAATCAAAATTATAAGAAAATAGGCTGAATCATTCCTAATACATTTTTTTGGAAAAGGCATATATCCAACACTGTATTTTGGATTAAATTGAATGTGTAGTTCACAGCTCCCTTGGTCAGTCTACTTCTGGATGAAGGGCTCCCACACGCCGTTGTCGGGTGTGGGTTAGTGAAGCTGCGAACGAGGGAGCCCCTGATCCGGTGCAGATGTCACCTATGTCAGCCGTAGCCAGGTAGTGAATAGCGCAGAGTGCTTGCGAACCACTGCGCCAACGCTCCACGGCAAAGATGGTGATGACGATGGCGCTGTTGACGACGATCCGGCTGATGACAGTTGTTGATTAAAAGTTGCCAAAAGCTTGAAATGTCCATGTCGTCTCCTCTGTGGAACTCCTCCCACCCACCCCCATCATTTTCGGGTCCGTCAACCCTAATCGCGTGGGTGGCCTGCACGGGAACCCTCTGTGGCAGAACCCCCTCATTGCGGGGTCCCTCTGGACCCCTGTACTGGAGGGGTTGCGGCAGACCCAGCTTGGAGGGGGCGTATTTCCCCCTCGCCCCTGTCCCTCGGTCATCCCTGCGTGCCAAGTATTAGTGGGGGGATGAGACCCCCTTAATCCAATCAACGACTCCTATGGGAGAATTTAACATGGCAGTCTATGGGAAAATTTAACATTGGAGTCTGTGATAGAATTTAACATTGGAGTTTAAGCGAAAATGTAACATTTGAGTCGATGGGAGAATATAACATTGGAGTCTATGGGGGATAATTTAATATTGGAGTATGTGGGAGAATTTAACATTGGAGTCTATGAGAGAATTTAACATTGGAGTTCGTGGGAGAATTTAACATTGGAGTCTATGAGCGAATTTAACGTTGGAGTCTATGGGAGACTTTAACATCGGAGCCTATGGGATAATTTTAAACATAGGTGTCTGGGCAATTATATCATCCACTGCAATGTGTTTAGGGGTGACCGTGAAATTCAACCATTCAGCTAGTACCGATTTTAGGCTGTCGGAAATTGTTATGTTACCATTCTAGATTTGAAGCTTTCGTGACTACAAGGATCCATACTTTTGATTTAAAGCTTTCGTGACTGCAGTAATTCATATTCTTAGTTTTTTCGGTAAAGTCACGTTGAAGAGAAACAACAAAATAACAAAATATATATAAAACAATAAAAAATTCTCACGACGTTTCGACCATAACTCAAACGGTCATCATCAGGTGTGTCGGTTTGCATAAATTTATTTTGAAAACGGCATATTTATTTATATATATATAAAAAATAACGTTTGCGTCACGCGCAACGATTGGCAGTTTGCCCAGGACTAGTCCATCTATTTTTTGAAAAGAGGAGGGGGGAGACGAAATTTGTTTTTATGTATGCTGTCTGAAAGCCATTGTAAGCGTGAACAATCAATCAAGAACTGAAATGATTTATCAAATCTTTCCAATGATTGCTAAGATAGAATCCATCTTCTCGGTTGAAATTGTCTCTGTGCTTGTATATGTGGATAGCCTCATGAACGAATCTCTCATGGAAGCCAGATGGCTTACAAAGAACCTCCGTCTTGGAAAAGTCAATGGCATGTGAGCCTACTGAATTAGAACAATGATCTGCTACGGCCGAGGTGTTGGTCCTACCGTGTTTAAGGTCTGCTTTATGTTCACGAATGCGGTCCGAGATATGGCGTTTGGTTTCTCCAATGTAACTACTACCACAGAGGCAACTTAGTTTGTAGACACCAGGGTATTGTATGTCCGGAATCACATCTTTTACAGACGGAACCAGATCACGGATTTTATGTAATGTGTTGAAACGGACCTGGATCTTGTGTTTATTCAAGATTTTGGAGATCTTTTTTGTGATCCCAGCAATGTAGGGTAAAGTGATGGTTTTGAAAGGCTCCTCAAGAGGGTTCTTCTTCATGGTTTGAGTGATAGCTTTGCGGATTGTATAGTCGGAGTAACCATTAGCCCTAAGAGCTTGGTGTACGTGCTTGAGTTCACTGCTTATGTGTTCCTGGTCGGATATGCATTGGGCTCTATGATACAGAGTCTTGATGAGAGAATTCTTCTGTGATGGATGGTGGTGGGAATCCGGTTTCAGATAAGCATCCGTATGGGTAGCTTTCCTGTAGACAGAGTGGCTCATTGAACCATCAGGTCTCTTTTTAATTAGGACATCCAAAAAAGGTATCTTGCCATCTATTTCGACTTCCATGGTAAATCTGATGGCTGGGTGTATGGAATTGATGTGGTCGAAGAATTGGTCTAGAGCAGGCCGGCCATGTGGCCAGATGACAAAAGTGTCATCCACGTACCTCTTCCATAAGGTTGGGCGCAGAGTGGCAGTCTGGATGGCGTCAGTCTCAAATTTCTCCATGAAAATGTTAGCTATAACTGGAGAAAGGGGGGAGCCCATTGGGGTGCCCTCAGTTTGTTTGTAGAAAGTTCCATTCCAAGTGAAGTATGTATTGGTTAAACAGTGTCTCACCAGGGGGGGTACCTCAGTGTTTAGTCCTTGATGAACCAAGTCTTCAATGATTGCAATGGTGTCAGGTACAGGAACCTTGGTGAATAAGGAAACTACATCAAAACTGACAAGCAGGTCGTCTGGGGACAGGGAAATACCCTTGATTGTTGATACCAGGTGAGTAGAATTTTGTACCGCAGAGGTGGTCTTTCCAGTGAAAGGACGCAGGATTTCAGACAAAAACGAGCTAGTTTGTAGGTGGGGGAGCTGATAGTAGAGACTATGGGACGAAGAGGTGTATCAACTTTATGTATTTTTGGTAAGCCGTATAATCTTGGTGGCCTGGCAGCAGAAGGTTTCAACGAAAACTGTTTAGATTGATCAATTAATGCGGTTGAATCAGAAATTATTTTGTTGGTTTGTGTGACGAGGCTGTTGGTGGGATCTCTTTTTATTTTTGTATAACTACCATCGTCGAGTAATTCTTTAATTTTGTTGTTGTATTCTATTTTATCCATGATGACAGTAGCATTGCCTTTGTCAGCTGAGAGAACTACAATATCGTTCCTCTTTTTTAATTTATATAATTCAAAACGCTCATCTTTGCTGAGGTTGCTAGCTGGCATCTTAGCGTTTTTGAGGGTTGCAGCGATTTCAGATCTTGCTACGTCTGCAGCGATGTGACCCAGGCCCCTGAGAGCAACGTCTACTTGGGCAATTATATCATTAACTGGTATGTGTTTAGGTGTGACTGCAAAGTTTAGACCTTTAGCTAAAACGGATTTCAGACCATCGGAAATAGAACTGTTACTGCGATTAATTACGACTTTATAAACGTCTAACTTTTTGGTATGTGGGTCCGGTCTTTTGTTGAAGAGGAGGTTAAATTTGGAAATCAGGTTTTCCTTACATTTGGTCGACATAGTAGCAGCTGAAGAGGCAGTCATATTGTCTACATGTTCCCAATCCGATGTGGACATTATTGCTGTCAATGATAAGTGTGATTTGTAGAGTGTCTTGTCTAACTGATCTAGTTCTGTGCGTATAAGTCTGATTTTTTCTGAGATAAGAGCTAAGCTAGTTTTGAAAAGAATTCGTTTCGCATTAGAAGAAGTTACAGTAGCAGAGGTGAGTGTAAATGCGATTGGTATTACCCCAGAGTCGCGGCATCTCTTCAGGAAGGTGAGAGACTCGATCAGCTGAGCTTTCTTATCCCGGAGTTTGTTGAAGGATCTTAAAGTTATGTGAAAACCCTCCCCGTAGAGGCGATTAAATTTTGATTTAAAGCTTTCGTGACTGCAGTAATTCATATTCTTAGTTTTTTCGGTAAAGTCACGTTGAAGAGAAACAACAAAATAACAAAATATATATAAAACAATAAAAAATTCTCACGACGTTTCGACCATAACTCAAACGGTCATCATCAGGTGTGTCGGTTTGCATAAATTTATTTTGAAAACGTCATCTTTATTTATTTATATATATATATAAAAAAATAACGTTTGCGTCACGCGCAACGATTGGCAGTTTGCCCAGGACTAGTCCATCTATTTTTTGAAAAGAGGAGGGGGGAGACGAAATTTGTTTTTATGTATGCTGTCTGAAAGCCACTGTAAGCGTGAACAATCAATCAAGAACTGAAATGATTTATCAAATCTTTCCAATGATTGCTAAGATAGAATCCATCTTCTCGGTTGAAATTGTCTCTGTGCTTGTATATGTGGATAGCCTCATGAACGAATCTCTCATGGAAGCCAGATGGCTTACAAAGAACCTCCGTCTTGGAAAAGTCAATGGCATGTGAGCCTACTGAATTAGAACAATGATCTGCTACGGCCGAGGTGTTGGTCCTACCGTGTTTAAGGTCTGCTTTATGTTCACGAATGCGGTCCGAGATATGGCGTTTGGTTTCTCCAATGTAACTACTACCACAGAGGCAACTTAGTTTGTAGACACCAGGGTATTGTATGTCCGGAATCACATCTTTTACAGACGGAACCAGATCACGGATTTTATGTAATGTGTTGAAACGGACCTGGATCTTGTGTTTATTCAAGATTTTGGAGATCTTTTTTGTGATCCCAGCAATGTAGGGTAAAGTGATGGTTTTGAAAGGCTCCTCAAGAGGGTTCTTCTTCATGGTTTGAGTGATAGCTTTGCGGATTGTATAGTCGGAGTAACCATTAGCCCTAAGAGCTTGGTGTACGTGCTTGAGTTCACTGCTTATGTGTTCCTGGTCGGATATGCATTGGGCTCTATGATACAGAGTCTTGATGAGAGAATTCTTCTGTGATGGATGGTGGTGGGAATCCGGTTTCAGATAAGCATCCGTATGGGTAGCTTTCCTGTAGACAGAGTGGCTCATTGAACCATCAGGTCTCTTTTTAATTAGGACATCCAAAAAAGGTATCTTGCCATCTATTTCGACTTCCATGGTAAATCTGATGGCTGGGTGTATGGAATTGATGTGGTCGAAGAATTGGTCTAGAGCAGGCCGGCCATGTGGCCAGATGACAAAAGTGTCATCCACGTACCTCTTCCATAAGGTTGGGCGCAGAGTGGCAGTCTGGATGGCGTCAGTCTCAAATTTCTCCATGAAAATGTTAGCTATAACTGGAGAAAGGGGGGAGCCCATTGGGGTGCCCTCAGTTTGTTTGTAGAAAGTTCCATTCCAAGTGAAGTATGTATTGGTTAAACAGTGTCTCACCAGGGGGGGTACCTCAGTGTTTAGTCCTTGATGAACCAAGTCTTCAATGATTGCAATGGTGTCAGGTACAGGAACCTTGGTGAATAAGGAAACTACATCAAAACTGACAAGCAGGTCGTCTGGGGACAGGGAAATACCCTTGATTGTTGATACCAGGTGAGTAGAATTTTGTACCGCAGAGGTGGTCTTTCCAGTGAAAGGACGCAGGATTTCAGACAAAAACGAGCTAGTTTGTAGGTGGGGGAGCTGATAGTAGAGACTATTGTTTTAATTCAGTAAGCTCACATGCCATTGACTTTTCCAAGACGGAGGTTCTTTGTAAGCCATCTGGCTTCCATGAGAGATTCGTTCATGAGGCTATCCACATATACAAGCACAGAGACAATTTCAACCGAGAAGATGGATTCTATCTTAGCAATCATTGGAAAGATTTGATAAATCATTTCAGTTCTTGATTGATTGTTCACGCTTACAGTGGCTTTCAGACAGCATACATAAAAACAAATTTCGTCTCCCCCCTCCTCTTTTCAAAAAATAGATGGACTAGTCCTGGGCAAACTGCCAATCGTTGCGCGTGACGCAAACGTTATTTTTATATATATATATATAAATATATAAATATGCCGTTTTCAAAATAAATTTATGCAAACCGACACACCTGATGATGACCGTTTGAGTTATGGTCGAAACGTCGTGAGAATTTTTTATTGTTTTATATATATTTTGTTATTTTGTTGTTTCTCTTCAACGTGACTTTACCGAAAAAACTAAGAATATAGGATCCATACTCTTTGGTTCTATTCGGTAAAGTCACGTAGGTAAAAAATCAAACAAAAATCACGACGTTTCGGCCACAACACAAGTGGCCTTCTTCAGGTGAAGGAACAGAACTGTCGGGACGACAGCACTTCAATGACCGCTGCTAAGATTCGCAGCGTCTTTTAAGCTCGGTGGGAGGAGCAGGGCGCCTTGACAAAGGAGTTTACATATCAGAAATAGCTGTGTTAAAGTGTTGAAACAGCAGGGTGTTAAAGTCAGAAAATTCGCATGTAACTGGGGGATTAGCATGTTTTTGTTGTGTAGAGGGTGCAGAGGATGGGTCACTGTGTGTGTGCAATAGAAACGGAAAAATTTAAGATCGGCAAGAATGTGCTGTGAGGGGAGAGTAGAAAAAAGGGTTTAATAGAAAGTTCGGAAGGAATATGCTTGGTATACCATTACTTGAAATTGCTGTTAGAAATTAGTTGACGTTTGGTATGATTTAAAACGTCTTTCTAATAGTTGCTTAATTTGAAACCATCCTCTCGGTTGAAGTTATGTCTGTGTTTATATATATGAATGGCTTCGTGGACAAATCTCTGGTGATAACCTGTAGGTTTACAGAGAACCTTGGTATCGGAGAAGACAATCTCATGATCACCCATAGCGTTGTAACAATGATCAGCCACAGCAGATGAATTCGTTCTGCCGTGTTTCAGATCTGATTTGTGCTCGCGAATTCGGTCAGAGATATGTCGTTTCGTCTCCCCGATATAGCAATCACCGCAGGTATAACTCAATTTGTAAATTCCGGGGTACTGTAAGTCAGGGATGACATCCTTCACGGATGGGATCAGGTCACGGATTTTGTGTATTTTATTGAACCGGACCAGGCTCTTGTGTTTGTTTAGAATTTTGGAGATCTTTTTAGTAACGCCTGCTATATATGGTAGTGTGATGGTTTTGACGGGAGTATAAAGTGGTTGTTTCTGTATAGAGGGAGAAACAGCTTGGCGGATGGTACGGTCAGAGTATCCGTTTCTCTTGAGGGCCAGGTGTACATCTTTTAATTCACTAGTCAGGTAGTGTTGGTCCGAAATGCAATGAGCCCTGTGGTATAACGTTTTGATGAGATAATTATTTTGAGCTGGGTGGTGGTGGGAATCAGGCTTCAAGTAGGAATCTGTGTGGGTGGTTTTCCTGTAGACAGAATGCCCCAATGAGCCATCAGGTCTCCTCTCAAACAGAACATCCAAGAATGGTAGCTTCCCATCTTTCTCCACTTATTGTTAACATCTAACTTTTTAACGTGTGGTTCTGGCTTCTTTTTGACAGGAGGTTGAATTGCCCAGGTCAACGTAGCCCTCAAAGGCACATTTTAGAAGACGTTGCTGGATCTGAAATTGCTGCTATCCTCAAAAACGTTAAGAAACCCATTAGCAACATCAGCAAGGACGAGCGTTTTGAACTCTGTAAATAAAAAAAACAGAGATGACATTGTCATCCTCTCAGCCGACAAGGGCAATGCCACAGTCATCATGGATAAAACCACTTACAACAACAAAATTCAGGACCTTAACGATGGCAGCTATATCAAAATCAACAGAGATCCCACTAACCGCCTAGTGACAAAAACCAACGATATCATCACTAAATCGACTTCTCTATTCGATCAGACCAAGCAGAGCTCCCTAAAACCTTCGGCTGCTAGACCAACTAGATTTGATGGCCTTCCAAAAATCCATAAAGTAGGTACCCCACTCCGTCCTATCGTCTCTACAATTAACTCACCCACCTACAAACTGGCCCGATTTCTTTCTGAGACCCTGCTTTCTTTCATGGGCAAGTCCACCTCAGTTGTACTTAACTCAGCTCACTTGGTTTCTCTAATCAAGAACATCTCACTGTCTCCAGATTATTTGCTTATCAGTTTCGATGTCTCTCTGTTCACCAATGTACCTGTACCTCACATCATTGCTATCATTGAAGACTTGGTCCAACAAGGACTGAATCCAGATGTACCAACTTTGGTAAGGCACTGCCAATGGGTTCTCCCTTATCGCCAGTGGTAGCGAATGTTTTCATGGAGAAATTTGAGACCGATGCAATCCAGACATCCACCCAACATCCTTCCTTGTGGAAGAGATACGTAGATGCCAGATTCGTAATCTGACCACATGGCCTGCCAGCACTGAACCAATTTCTCAAGCACATCAATTCCATATACCCGTCTATCAAATTTACCATGGAAGTGGAAAAGGATGGCAAGCTACGATTCCTGGATATTTTGATCGAGAAGAGACCTGATGGCTCGTTGGGACACTCTGTTTACAAGAAAGCCACCCACACGGATGCCTATCTAAAGCCTGACTCCCACCACCATCCAGCCCAGAAAAATTCCCTCATCAAAACACTACACCATAGGGCCCGTTGCATCTCCGACCAGCACCACCTAGACAGTGAGTTGGAGCACGTACACCAAGCATACACCAAGCCCTCAGGATGAATGGATACTCTGACTGTACAATCTGCAAAGCTGTCTCCCCAGTCATGGGGAGACAACCTTCTGAGGATCCAACCAAAACCATCACTTTACCATACCAAAAACAATTCCAAATTCTTAAACAAACACAAGATTCAGGTTCGTTTCAACAAAGTAAACAAAATCCGTGAATTGATTCCATCTGTAAAGGATGTGATTCCTGACATGCAATACCCTGGTGTCTACCAACTGAGTTGTGGTTGCGGCAGCAGTTACATTGGGGAAATGAAACGACATGTTTCGGACCGCGTTCATCAACACAAGGCAGATCTGAAACATGGTAGGACCAATACCTCTGCCGTTGCTGATCATTGTGTAACACTGTGGGCTCACGTGAAATACATTTTTCCCAGACGGAGGTACTCTGCAAACCCACTGGCTACCTTCAGAGATTTGTTCATGAAGCCATCCAGATATATAAACACAGACAAAACGTCAACCGAGAAGATGGGTACAAACTAAGCAATCATTGGAAGGACGTTATTTACCAGGTAAAGTCTTAACTGACTGTGATGTTTCCATCTTACCTGCCTATGTCAGTTGTTACAGAGAGAGAGAGACTGTTTCTCTCTCTGTAACAGCTCTCGCTGGTTCACTGCTGGATAATTTTTTCCGCCTGAGGATGACCGCTTGTGTTGCGATCGAAACGTCGTGATTTATTATTATTTTTTCTACCTACGTTACTTTACCAAAAGAACTAAATAGTATGTCTATGAGAGATTTTAACATTGGAGTCTATGGGAGAATTTGACATTGGCGTCTATGGGAGAATTTAACATTGGCGTCAATGGGTGAGTTTAACATTGTAGTCTATGGGAGAATTTAACATTGGAGTCTATGGGTGAATTTAACATTGCAGTCTATGGGAGAATTTAACACCGGCGTCTATGGGAGAATTTAACATCTTAGTCTATGGGAGAGTTTAAAACTGGCGTCTATGGGAGAGTTTAACATCGGCGTCAATGGGTGAATTTATCATTGGCGTCTATGGGAGAATTTAACATTGGAGTCTATGAGAGAATTTAACATTGGTGTATATGAGAGAATTTAACATTGTAGTCGATGCGAGAATTTAACATTGTCGTCTATATGCGAATTTAACATTGGCGTCTATGGGAGAATTTAACATTGGAGTCTATGGGTGAATTTAAGATTGGAGTCTATGGGAGAATTTGACATTGGAGTCTATGGGAGAAATTGACATTGGCGTCTATGGGAGAATTTAACATTGGCGTCTATGGGAGAATTTAACATTGGCGTCTATGGGAGAATTTAACATTGGCGTCTATGGGAGAATTTAACATTGGAGTCTATGGGAGAAATTAACATTGGCGTCTATGGGATAATTTAACTCCGGCGTCTATGGGAGAATTTAACATTGGCGTCAATGGGTGAATTTAACATTGGAGTCTATGGGAGAAATTAACATTGGCGTCTAAGGGAGAATTTAACATTAGAGTCTATGGGAGAATTTAACATGGGCATCTAAGGGAGAATTTGACATTGGAGTCTATGGGTGAATTTAATATTGGAGTCTATAGGAGAATTTAACACCCGCGTCTATGGTAGAATTTAACATTGGCGTCAATGGGTGAATTTAACATTGGAGTCTATGGGAAAAATTAACATTAGAGTCTATGGGAGAATTTAACATTGGCGTCTATGGGTGAATTTTATCATTGGATTTTCGATTTAAAGCTTTCGTGACTGCAATGATTCATCTTCTTTGGTTCTTTCAGTAAAGTCACGTAGAATGAGAATAAAATAATAAATTGATAATTATTGTGTTATTTTATTTTATCAATTTATTATTTTATTCTCATTCTACGTGACTTTACCGAAAGAACCAAAGGCGATTTATCATTGGAGTCTATGGGAGAATTTAACATTGGCATCTGTGGGAGAATTTAGCATTGGAGTCTATGGGATAATTTCACATTGGCGTCTATGGGAGAATTTAACATTGTAGTCTATGGGAGAATTTAACACTGGCGTCTATGGGAGAATTTAACACCGACGTCTATGGGAGAATTTTACATTGGCATCAATGGGTGAATTTTACATTGGAGCATATGGGAGAATTTTACATTGGCGTCTATGGGAGAATTTAACATCGTAGTCTATGCGAGAATTTAACATTGGCGTCTATGGGAGAATTTAACATTGGCGTCTATGGGAGAATTTAACATTGCAGTCTATGGGAGAATTTAAAACTGGCGTCTGTAGGAGAATTTAACATTGGCGTAAATGAAAGAATTTAACATTGGAGTCTATGGGTGAATTTAACATTGGAGTCTATGGGAGAATTTGGCATTGGCGTCTATGGGAGAATTTAACATTGGCGTCTATGGGAGAATTTAACATTGGCGTCTATGGGAGGATTTAACATTGGCGTCTATGGAAGAATTTAACATTCGAGTCTATGGGGGAATTTGACATTGGCGTCTATGGGAGAATTTAACTCCGGCGTCTATGGGAGAATTTAACATTGGCGTCAATGGGTGAATTTAACATTGGAGTCTATGGGAGAAATTAACATTGGCGTCTAAGGGAGAATTTAGCATTGGCGTCTATGGGAGAATTTAACATTAGAGTCTATGGGTGAATTTAATATTGGCGTCTATGGGAGAATTTAACATGGTCGTCTAAGGGAGAATTTAACATTGGAGTCTATGGGTGAATTTAATATTGGAGTCTATAGGAGAATATTCTTAGCTCTTTCGGTAAAGTCACTTTGAAGGGAAACAATAAAATAATAAAATATATAAAGGGCAATGCTACTTGTTGTATATGTAGGTGTTATGAAAATTTATGAAAATAATGAAAATTAAATGAAATTTGAGCTTTGCATAATTTATCCGAATTTATGTTAATCAGTGTAATTATGCGCATAAATTATGCTGATTTGAGAGATAATCGTATTAATTTATGCGAGTGGGCGTGGTTATGATAATGCAGGTCGTGACGAGGATTGTGTTATGAATTGGAATAACGCAATTAATCGTATGCAGTGACGCAGGCGTTGTGAGCGTGAATGAGAGAGAGTCGATTCGACTCTGCTCTTTAATTCCGTATTATCGATAAGGATATGATTACTCTCGATTGAACATTATGAATTATGTGTGTTATGGATTATGTGTGGTGATAGTGTGCTTATGATAGGTCCCCAGGATTCAGATCTCATACGCAGAACAATATTATGCAGAATTTCAGGAAGAATCACACACAAACCTTCTGCTTTGATCAATTTTATTTTCTAGCTAACTTTAATTTTTGGATAATATGAAAACTCAATCTCGGGATGCTGGAATTTCAACACAGCGTTAACATGATACCATCACGATTGCGTTGTTTCACCTCGATAGCGGCACCTGTGGTTAATTCCCAACGCGTAACGCAATCGATCAGTTGTTGAGAGAGAGATTAAAAAAATGCGAACTATTCTATCAAAACCTTAACCTTATAATATGCAAACTCGTATTCTTGAATGATTACACAACACGGCACTCGGTCTTTGATTCGTATCCAATCCTTAACACATTCTGATATGCGAAATTATTATGCTTGAAAGCACAGTACCACGGCGATGTTCGTTCATTGATTCATCAACGATTATGCAATTAAAGCGTTCGACTGAAATAATTTTGATTGCCTCATCAACGTAACTCAATGGGTGGCGATGTTTTTCGTTATCAGCTAATAATTGACGCAGTTATCATGAGTCTTGTATGTTTAATGAGAGGGTTGTTGATTTCTTGCGTTGAGCAAACGCCTAGGTTGATTTCCTTGTCAAAAAAAATGTTTGTTCGTTGTGTAGCGGTGGGGGAGTGAGGAGGGAGTGTGGGGGAGGGGTTGCATACGAACGACTGCCAGTTTCTGTCCACCGCTGGCTGGATGAGTCAGCACGACGCTCGCCGTCGTCGCGCCGATGGGTGTTGAGTGCGGGGCCGCTTCCCTCTCAGCCCTGGTGACGCAAAGTTGCGCGCTGTAGCACGCTGGTAGCACGCTGTTGGCACGCGCTGGTGCTGGTGGCACGCTGATGGCGCGCTGTTGGCACGCGCTGGTGCTAATGCTGGTGCTGATGGCACGCTGGTGGCGCGCGCTCCCTCTCCTTGAAGATGCGCGAACGCGCCCGTGCTGGTTCGCTGATAGCAGTTTCCCTCCACTGCTGGCTGAGCTGTTGCACGCTCTTGCTTGGCGTTGCTGGCCGCGCTCTTTCTCCTTGAAGATGCGCGAACGCGTCCGTGCTGATTCGCTGACAGCAGTTTCCTCCACTGCTGGATGAGCTGCGCCGGTGCGCACTCTTTCCGCTGCTGTAGTATCTGACGCTGCGCTCGCGGGCGACAGGTCAAGTTTTTCTTCTGCTGAGTGAGCCGAGTCGCACGCGCTCTCTTTTTTGAGGTTGTTGGCGGCTCTCTGTCAGCAGGTTTCCTCGACTGCTGAATGACTCAAGTCGCACGCGCTTGGTCACTGGTTTGCTGAAGTTGTTGGCGGCTGCTCGTGCTTTTCCGCTGCTGGTTGAGCCACGTTGCACGTGCTTTCTTTGTGGAGATGCTCGAGCGCTCTCAGCGCTGATTCGCTGATACTTTGTTGGCGGCTGGCCAAGCTTTTTCTTCAGTTGAGTGAGTTGAGTCGCACGTGCTCTCTCTGTTGAAGTGCGCGAACGCGCCCGTGCTGGTTCGCTGACAGCAGATTTCCTCCACTGCTGTATGACTCACTTTTGTTGATACATCGCGACTCAGCGATCCTCGCTACTCAGCGAGGCTCGGAGCCAGCCGCTCCATGCGACTGCTCGTCCTGTGGACGTCTTGACTCGCTGATCTGTCTTGACTCTTGACTTAACTTCACTGACTTTTTGAAAATGCGACTGACCGTTATATTCAAAGACAATTCTCTCTGCGCAGTGGAAAAGGGGGGGGGGCGGGGTCTGTGTGTGTGAGTTCGTGTGTGTGTGTACAGATGGCTCCTGCGATAACGATCTGTTTGCCCTTGCGTGAAATTCCTCTCTCGCGCTCTTC
Source organism: Petromyzon marinus (assembly GCF_048934315.1). Lineage (NCBI taxonomy): Eukaryota > Metazoa > Chordata > Hyperoartia > Petromyzontiformes > Petromyzontidae > Petromyzon > Petromyzon marinus. The sequence continues at coordinate 2,247,302 of NC_133667.1, forward strand.
GGGAGAGACAAAGGTGGTCGGGGTTGCTTGGGATATTGTTTAAACTCTTTCGTAAGTTTGCCCGTTCGCCTCATTCCTTCTCGATAACCTTTGATGTGACTCGGTATTCCTGCTCCAAGCTTTGTTTTAACAGTAAAAGTATTAAAGGTGAAAATCATTTGATAGCGAATTAATTATTGGATAATAATTCACTGATGTATCTGGTGGCCTGGTCTTGATTGGAGTGAGCACGAGGACCGCTAACTTTAGCTTATTCTTGTTATTGCATTTTAATTTTTGAACCGTTGTTTTAATGACAGAGGAAAAAATATATATATATGGTTTAACCCGTGGGCGTCCTCGTTTCTGGCTTACGGAGGGCTTCCCTCTGCGTGACCTCCCTTAGGGCACATCAAACTCTTGTTCATCTGGGGATCTTCGCAGATAGTTGCTAACATCCTCGCCTCGAGAGTTTTATTATTTCTTAAATTTTTAATGGTCTGTTTATGACCGACATCTGGTTTTTCGTGTTTCTGGCTTGCGGGGTTTATTCATTATAAAAAAATATATTGTTTGTCATGAAAGAAAGGATAAAGAAATCTATGTGTATGCATCCGTAAATATTCTTATGGATATTAATTGTGGAAAAAGGGCCGTATACAACACTGTCATCATGGATGAAATAGAATACAACAACAAAATTAAAGAATTACTCGACGATGGTAGTTATACAAAAATAAAAAGAGATCCCACCAACAGCCTCGTCACACAAACCAACAAAATAATTTCTGATTCAACCGCATTAATTGATCAATCTAAACAGTTTTCGTTGAAACCTTCTGCTGCCAGGCCACCAAGATTATACGGCTTACCGAAAATACATAAAATAGATACACCCCTTCGTCCCATCGTCTCTACTATCAACTCCCCCACCTACAAACTGGCTCGTTTTTTGTCTGAAATCCTGCGTCCTTTCACTGAAAAAAACACCTCTGCGGTACAAAATTCTACTCACCTGGTATCGACAATCAAGGGTATTTCCCTGTCCCCAGACGACCTGCTTGTCAGTTTTGATGTAGTTTCCTTATTCACCAAGGTTCCTGTACCTGACACCATTGCAATCATTGAAGACTTGGTTCATCAAGGACTAAACACTGAGGTACCCCCCCTGGTGAGACACTGTTTAACCAATACATACTTCACTTGGAATGGAACTTTCTACAAACAAACTGAGGGCACCCCAATGGGCTCCCCCCTCTTTCCGGTTATAGCTAACATTTTCATGGAGAAATTTGAGACTGACGCCATCCAGACTGCCACTCTGCGCCCAACCTTATGGAAGAGGTACGTGGATGACACTTTTGTCATCTGGCCACATGGCTGGCCTGCTCTAGACCAATTCTTCGACCACATCAATTCCATACACCCAGCCATCAGATTTACCATGGAAGTCGAAAAAGATGGCAAGCTACCTTTTTTGCATGTCCTGATTAAAAAGAGAGTTGATGGTTCAATGAGCCACTCTGTCTACAGGAAAGCTACCCATACGGATGCTTATCTGAAACCGGATTCCCACCACCATCCATCACAGAAGAATTATCTCATCAAGACTGTATCATAGAGCCCAATGCATATCCGACCAGGAACACATAGGCAGTGAACTCAAGCACGTACACCAAGCTCTTAAGGCTAGTGGTTACTCCGACTATACAATCCGCAAAGCTATCACTCAAACCATGAAGAAGGACCCTCTTGAGGAGCCTTTAAAAACCATCACTTTACCCTACATTGCGGGGATCACAAAAAAGATCTCCAAAATCTTGAATAAACACAAGATCCAGGTCCGTTTCAACACATTGCATAAAATCCGTGATCTGGTTCCATCTGTAAAAAGATGTGATTCCGGACATACAGTACCCTGGTGTCTACAAACTAAGTTGCCTCTGTGGTAGTCGTTACATTGGAGAAACCAAACGCCATGTCTCGGACCGCATTCGTGAACACAAAGCAGACCTTAAACACGGTAGGACCAACACCTCGGCCGTGGCAGATCATTGTTATAATTCAGTAGGCTCACATGACATTGACTTTTCTAAGACAGAGGTTCTTTGTAAGCCATCTGGCTACCATGAGAGATTCGTTCATGAGGCTATCCACATATACAAGCACAGAGACAATTTCAACCGAGAAGATGGATTCTGGCTTAGCAATCATTGGAAAGATTTGATAAACCATATCAGGTCTTAATTGATTGTTCACGCTTACAGTGGCTTTCAGAGAGCATACATTAATTTTTCGACTCCCCCCTCCTCTTTTCAGAACATAGATGGACTAGTCCTTCAAAATAAACTGCCAAATCGCTGCGCATGGCGCTGACGGTTTTTTTATAAATAAAAAAATACACCGCCGAGAAATAAATAAATTATTTTATGCAACCGACACACCTGATGACGACCGTTTGTGTTATGGTCGTAACGTCGTGAGAATTTTTTTATTGTTTTATATATTTTATTATTTTGTTGTTTCCCTTCAACGTGACTTTACCGAAAGAGCTACGAATACTTCGTCTTGCTTCAGCTCCGCTAACGCTACGCTCACTCCACTGCTAACTACTTCGTCTTGCTTCAGCTTCGCTAACGCTACGCTCACTCCACTGCTAACTACTTCGTCTTGCTTCAGCTCTGCTAACGCTATGCTCACTCAACTGCTAACTACTTCGTCTTGCTTCAGCTCCGCTAACGCTATTCCAACTCCGTTTCTCACTGTCTCTCCAACTCTGTTCCGAACTCTGGTTCTACTGTGATGCCAAACTCTGTTTCTAGACTCTGCTTCTACTCCGTTCCTAACTCTGCGTCTTCATCGTCCAGCTCCCAACTCCAACCAACCTCTGTCTCTCTGTGTCTCCCCCAATTTATCCCCATTATCATTATCGCTAATTAATTGGCCCATGTGCCTCCGCATGCTTCGCGTCCTCAAACACCTGCCCGAAAGAACAAAAAAAAGACTACAATGTTAAATTCTCCTATAGACGCCAAATGTTAAATTCTCCCATAGACGCCAATGTTAATTTCTCCCATACGCCCAATGTTAAATTCACCCAATGACGTCAATGTTAAATTCTCCAATAGACGCCGGAGTTAAATTCTCCCAAAGACGCCAATGTTAAATTATCCCATAGACGCCAATGTTAAATTCTCCCGTAGACTCCAATGTTAAATTCACCCATAGATGCCAGTGTTAAATTCTCCCAAAGACTCCAATGTTAAATTCTCCCATAGACGCCAATGTAAAATTATCCTATAGACGCCAGTGTTAAATTATCCCATAGACTACGATGTCCAATTCTCCCATAGAAGCCAATGTTAAATTCTCCCATAGACTCCAATGTTAAATTCACCCATAAACTCCAATGTTAAATTCTCCCATAGACGCCAATGATACATTTTCCCATAGAGGCCAATGTTAAAATCTCCCATAGACGCCAATGTTAAAATCTCCCGTAGACGCTAATGTTAAAATCTCCCATAGACGCTAATGTTAAATTCTACCATAGATAATAACAATAAAAAATATAAAAAAATATTTTATTACTTCCCTTCGACGTGACCTTACGGAAGGATAAAAAAATAGACTGCAATGTTAAATTCTCCCATAGACGCCAATGTTAAATTTTCCATAGACGCCAATGTAAAATTATCCCATAGACCCAATGTTAAATTCACCCATTGACGCCAATGGTAAATTCTCCCATAGACGCCGGTGTTACATTCACCCATAGACTCCAATGTTAAATTCTCCCATAGCCGCTAATGTTAATTTCTGCCATTGACTCCAATGGTAAATTCATCCATAGACTCCAATGTTAAATTCTCCCATAGACTCCAATGTTAAATTCTCCCATAGACGCCAATGTTAAATTCTCCCATAGACGCCAATGTTAATTTATCCCATACGCCCAATGTTAAATTCACCCAATGACGTCAATGTTAAATTCTCCAATAGACGCCGGAGTTAAATTCTCCCAAAAACGCCAATGTTAAATTATCCCATAGACGCCAATGTTAAATTCTCCCGTAGACTCCAATGTTAAATTCACCCATAGATGCCAGTGTTAAATTCTCCCAAAGAATCCAATGTTAAATTCTCCCATAGACGCCAATGTAAAATTATCCTATAGACGCCAGTGTTAAATTATCCCATAGACTACGATGTCCAATTCTCCCATAGAAGCCAATCTTAAATTCTCCCATAGACTCCAATGTTAAATTCACCCATAAACTCCAATGTTAAATTCTCCCATAGACGCCAATGATACATTTTCCCATAGACGCCAATGTTAAAATCTCCCATAGACGCCAATGTTAAAATCTCCCATAGACGCTAATGTTAAAATCTCCCATAGACGCTAATGTTGAATTCTACCATAGATAATAACAATAAAAAATATAAAAAATATTTTATTACTTCCCTTCGACGTGACCTTACGGAAGGATAAAAAAATAGACTGCAATGTTAAATTCTCCCATAGACGCCAATGTTAAATTTTCCATAGACGCCAATGTAAAATTCTCCCATAGACCCAATGTTAAATTCACCCATTGACGCCAATGGTAAATTCTCCCATAGACGCCGGTGTTACATTCACCCATAGACTCCAATGTTAAATTCTCCCATAGCCGCTAATGTTAATTTCTCCCATAGACTCCAATGGTAAATTCATCCATAGACTCCAATGTTAAATTCTCCTATAGACGCCAGGGTTAAATTCTCCCATAGACTACAATGTTAAATTCTCCCATAGACGCCAATGTTATATTCTCCCATAGATTCCAATGTTATATTCTCCCATAGACACCAATGTTAAATTCACCCATAGACTCAAATATTAAATTCTCACATAGACGCCAACGTTAAAATCTCCCATAGACTCCAATGTTAAATTCTCCCATTGACGCCGATGTCAAATTCCTGTATAGACGCCAATGTTAAATTCTCCCATAGACTCCAATGTTAAATTCTACCATAGAAAATAAACAATAAAAATGAAAAAAATATTTCACTTCCTTTCTTAGTGACTTTGCCGAATGAACCAAAAAAAGACAACATTTTTGATTTAAAGCTTTCGTGACTGCAGTAATTCATATTCTTAGTTTTTTCGGTAAAGTCACGTTGAAGAGAAACAACAAAATAATAAAATATATAATAATAAAATTATATATTTGTTGAGAAACAACAAAATAATAAAATATATAATAATGAAATTATGTATATTTTATTATTTTGTTGTTTCTCTTCAACGTGACTTTACCGAAAAAACTAAGAATATAAAGACAACAATGTTAAATTCTCCCATAGACGACGATGTTAAATTCTCCCACAGACGCCAATGTTAAATTCTCCCATAGACGCCAATGTTACATTCTCCTATAGACGCCAGTGTTAAATTCTCCCATAGACTACAATGTTAAATTCACCCAAAGACTCCAATGTTAAATTCTCCTATATACGCCAGTGTTAAATTCTCCCATAGACTACAATGTTAAATTCTTCCATAGGCGCCAATGTTAAATTCTCCCGTAGCCGCCAATGTTAATTTCTCCCTTAGACGCCAATGTTAATTTCAACCATAGACTCCAATGTCAAATTCTACTATAGAAAATAAACAAGAAAAATAAAAATAGATTTTATTATTTCCTTTCTACGTGCCTTTACTGAAAGAACCAAAAATAGACTACAATGTTAAATTCTCCCATTGACGCCAATGGTAAATTCTCCCATAGACGCAGGTGTTACATTCACCCATAGACTCCAATGTTAAATTCTCCCATAGCCGCTAATGTTATTTTCTCCCATAGACTCCAATGTTAAATTCTCCCATAGCCGCTAATGTTAATTTCTCCCATAGACTCCAATGGTAAATTCATCCATAGACTCCAATGTTAAATTCTCCTATAGACGCCAGTGTTAAATTCTCCCATAGACTACAATGTTAAATTCTCCCATAGACGCCAATGTTATATTCTCCCATAGACTCCAATGGTAAATTCACCCATAGACACCAATGTTAAATTCACCCATAGACTCAAATATTAAATTCTCCCATAGACGCCAATGTTAAAATCTCCCATAGACTCCAATGTTAAATTCTCCCATTGAGGCCAATGTTAAATTCCTCTATAGACGCCAATGTTAAATTCTCCCATAGGTGCCAATGTTAATTTCTCCCAAAGACTCCAATGTTAAATTCTACCATATAAATTAAACAATAAAAATGAAAAAAATATTTCACTTCCTTTCTTCGTGACTTTGCCGAATGAACCAAAAATAGACAACAATGTTAAATCTCCCATAGACGACGATGTTAAATTCTCCTATAGATGCCAATGTTAAATTCTCCCATAGACGCCAATGTTAAATTCTCCTATAGACGCCAGTGTTAAATTCTCCCATAGACTACAATGTTAAATTCACCCAAAGATTCCAATGTTAAATTCTCCTATAGACGCCAGTGTTAAATTCTCCCATAGACTACAATGTTAAATTCTTCCATAGACGCCAATGTTAAATTCTCCCGTAGCCGCTAATGTTAATTTCTCCCTTAGACTCCAATGTTAAATTTATCTATAGACTCCAATGTTAAATTCTCCCGTAGCCGCTAATGTTAATTTCTCCCTTAGACTCCAATGTTAAATTCATCTATAGACTCCAATGTTAAATTCTCCTATAGACGCCAGTGTTAAATTCTCCCATAGACTACAATGTTAAATTCTCCCATATACGCCAATGTTAAATTCTCCCATAGACTCCAATGTTAAATTCACCCATAGACATCAATGTTAAATTCTCTTATAGACGCCAGTGTTAAATTCTCCCATAGACTACAATGTTACATTCTTCCATAGACGCCAATGTTAAATTCTCCCGTAGCCGCTAATGTTAAATTCTCCCATAGACTCCAGTGTTACATTCACCCATAGACTCCAATGTTAAATTCTCTAATTCTCCCATAGACTACAACGTTAAATTATCCCATAGACGCCAATGTCAAATTCTCACATAGACTCCACTGTTAAATTCACCCATTGACGCCAATGTTAAATTCTCCCATAGACGCCAGTGTTAAATTCACCTATAGACTCCAATGTTCAATTCTCCCTTTGACGCCAATGTTAAATTCTCCCATAGACGCCAGTGATAAATTCACCCATAGACTCCAATGTTAAATTCTCCCATAATAAAGGTTTTTGGGTTAGATCGCGTTTATTTATAAATGTGTCGTAACCCTCCACCACCCGAAAAGGCCAATCAGCAAAGAAAAGTGTCACGTTGACAAAAGACAAATAATTCACTACTTCAGCCCACCGGTGTGTTGAAGAGTTAATCCACATTTACAGTTTGAGTACGACGTTTCGCTGGTAAATACTTCCAGCATCATCGGGCACTTCGCCAGAATGGTAAAGCCCTCGCTTGCTCCCGGTTTTATATAGAGCAGAAGAGTGACGTCATCACTTAACTCATCAGGTGCAGTGATTAGAGGCGGAGGGGGGGGGGTAATGTAATTATATAATCGATTAGGAATTCAGTCATTGGTTATGATTAGTAATGAGTTGTAGATTAGTAATTCTTTAAATCAAAATGTAATGTGTATTATTTAATAATACGCTTCCAGGCCGCACTGAGCCGGTAGCTGTCAGAGCGATTAAAGTTATTCTTGTTCCTCTCAATTTCAATGGATTCTCTAATTAGTCTTTGCCAGTAATAATTAGTTTTACACACCACTGCAACATTGTCAAAATCAATTGAGTGTCCTTGTTGACAAGCATGTTCTGCCACTGCCGACAGTTGTGTTTGAGATAATTTAATATTTCTCTGATGTTCTTTTAGTCTTACGCTGATGTTACGTCCCGTCTGCCCAATGTAGCAGCTGCCACATGAACAATTAATCCGATATACACCTTCTGTTGATAGTTTAGGTAATGCGTCTTTAGTGCAAGATACTAGTTTTTGAATTTTGTGTACTGTACCAAATCTTACTGTAATGTTTTGCTTTTGCAAAACGCGGGCTAATTTGTCAGTTACTCCTGAGATATATGGAATTTTTATTGTTTTAACAATCTGGTCGCTTTCAGTAGTATTGCTTTGCGATCGTGATTTGGCATTCAGTGCTCTGTTAATTTGAGCATTATTGTAGCCATTCTGTCGTAGTGCGTCTTTAACGTGTTTAATCTCTCTCACTAGACTCTCACCATCTGACACTGTAATACACATTACATTTTGATTTAAAGAATTACTAATCTACAACTCATTACTAATCATAACCAATGACTGAATTCCTAATCGATTATATAATTACATTACCCCCCCCTCCGCCTCTAATCACTGCACCTGATGAGTTAAGTGATGACGTCACTCTTCTGCTCTATATAAAACCGGGAGCAAGCGAGGGCTTTACCATTCTGGCGAATTGCCCGATGATGCTGGAAGTATTTACCAGCGAAACGTCGTACTCAAACTGTAAATGTGGATTAACTCTTCAACACACCGGTGGGCTGAAGTAGTGAATTATTTGTCTTTTGTCAACGTGACACTTTTCTTTGCTGATTGGCCGTGTCGGGTGGTGGAGGGTTACGACACATTTATAAATAAACGCGATCTAACCCAAAAACCTTTATTATGAATAATATTGGTCGCAAAAGCCTACGTGTTAAATTCTCCCATTGACGCCTATGTTAAATTCTCCCATAGACGCCAATGTTAAATTCTCCCATAGACTCCAATGTTAAATTCACCCATAGACTAAAATGTTAAATTCTCCCATAGATGCCGATGTTAAAATCTCCCATAGACGCCAGTGTTAAATTCTCCCATAGACGCCAGTGTTAAATTCTCCCTTAGACGCCAGTGTTAAATCTACCGTAGACGCCAATGTTAAATTCTACCATAGATAATAAACAATAAAAATTAAAATATTTTATTATATCCCTTCGACGTGACCTTACCGAAAGAATAAAATATAGACTACAATCTAAAATTCTCCCATAGACGCCAATGTCAAATTCTCACATAGACTCCAATGTTAAATTAACCCATTGATGGCAATGTTAAATTCTCCTATAGATGCCAGTGATAAATTCTCCCATAGAGTACAATGTTAAATACTCGCATAGACGCCAATGTTAAATTATCCCATAGACTCCAATGTTAAATTCACCCATAGACTCCAATGTTAAATTCTCCCATAGACGCCAATGTTAAATTCTCCCTTAGACGCCAATGTTAATTTCTCCCATAGACTCCAATGTTAAATTCTACCATAGAATTTCGATGTAAAGCTTTCGTGACTGCAATGATTCATCTTCTTTGGTTCTTTCGGTAAAGTCACGTAGAATGAGAATAAAATAATAAATTGATAACATAAAATAACACAATAATATTCTCACGACGTTTCGGCTTGTGTTGTGGCCGAAACGTCGTGAGAATATTATTGTGTTATTTTATGTTATCAATTTATTATTTTATTCTCATTCTACGTGACTTTACCGAAAGAACCAAAGAAGATCTAACATAGAAAATAAACAAGAAAAATAAAAATAGATTTTATTCTTTCCTTTCTACGTGCCTTTACCAAAAGAAAACCAAAAATAGACTACAATGTTAAATTCTCCCATTGACGCCAATGGTAAATTCTCCCATAGACGCCGGTGTTACATTCACCCATAGACTCCAATGTTAAATTCTCCCATAGCCGCTAATGTTAATTTCTCCCTTAGACTCCAATGTTAAATTCTCCCATACCCGCTAATGTTAATTTCTCCCATAGACTCCAATGGTAAATTCATCCATAGACTCCAATGTTAAATTCTCCCATAGACGCCAGTGATAAATTCTACCATAGACTACAATGTTAAATTCTCCCATAAACGCCAATGTTAAATTATCCCATAGACTCCAATGTTAAATTCACCCATAGACACCAATGTTAAATTCACCCATAGACTCAAATGTTAAATTCTCCCATAGACGCCAATGTTAAAATCTCCCATAGAATCCAATGTTAAATTCACCCATTGACGCCAATGTTAAATTCTCCCATAGACTCCAGTGTTACATTCACCCATAGACTCCAATGTTAAATTCTCCCATAGACGGCAATGTTAATTTCTCCCATAGACTCCAATGATAAATTCTACCATAGAAAATAAAAAATAAAATTGAAAAAATAATATTTAACTTCCTTTCTTCGTGACTTTACCGAATGAACCAAAAATAGACAACAATCTTAAATTTTCCCATTGACACCAATGGTAAATTCTCCCATAGACGCCGGTGTTACATTCACCCATAGACTCCAATGTTAAATTCTCCCATAGCCGCTAATGTTAATTTCTCCCATAGACTCCAATGGTAAATTCATCCATAGACTCCAATGTTAAATTCTCCTATAGACGCCAGTGTTAAATTCTCCCATAGACTACAATGTTAAATTCTCCCATAGACGCCAATGTTATATTCTCCCATAGACTCTAATGTTAAATTCACCCATAGACACCAATGTTAAATTCACCCATAGACTCAAATATTAAATTCTCCTAATGACGCCATTGTTAAATTTCCCATACACTACGATGTTAAATTCTCCCATAGACGCCAAGGTTAAATTCTCCCATAGACGCCAATGTTAATTTCTCCCATAGACTCCAATGCCAAATTCACCCATAGACTCCAATGTTAAATTCTCCCATTGACGCCAATGTTAAATTCTCCCATAGACGCCAATGTTAATTTCTCCTATAGACTACAATGTTAAATTCACCCATAGACTACAATGTTAAATTCTCCCATAGAAGCCAATGTTAAATTCTCCTATAGACGCCAGTGTTAAATTCTCCCATAGACTACAATGTTAAATTATCCCATAGACACCAATGTTAAATTCTCCCATAGACTCCAATGTTATATTCACCCCTAGACTCCGATGTTAAATTCTCCCAGCGACTACAATGTTAAATTCTCCCATAGACGCCGATGATAAATTCTTCTGTAGACTCCAATGTTAAATTCACCCATAGACTCAATGTTAAATTCTCCCATAGACGCCAATGTTAAAATCTCCCATAGACGCCAATGTTAATTTCTCCCATAGACTCCAATGTTAAATTCACCCATACACTACTATGTTAAATTCTCCCATAGACGCCAATGTTAAATTATCCTATAGAAGCCGGTGTTAAATTCTCCCATAGACTACAATGTTAAATTATCCCATAGACTACGATGTTAAATTATCCCATAGACGCCAATGTCAAACTCTCCCAGAGACGCCAATGTTAAATTCTCCCATAGACTCCATTGTAAAATTTTCCCTTTGACGCCAATGTTAAATTCTCCCATAGACGCCAATGTTAAATTCTCGCATAGAATACAATGTTAAATTCTCGCATAGACTACAAAGTTTAATTCTTCCATAGACGCCAATGTTAAATTCTCCTATAGACGCCAGTGTTAAATTCTCCCATAGACTACAATGTTAAATTATCCCATAGACGCCAATGTTAAATTCTCCCATAGACTCCAATGTTATATTCACCCCTAGACTCCAATGTTAAATTCTCCCATAGACCACCATGTTAAATTCTCCCATAGACGCCAATGTTAAATTCACCCATAGACCACAATGTTAAATTCTCCCATAGACACCAATGTTAAATTCTGCTATAGACGCCAGTGTTAAATTCTCCCATAGACTACAATGTTAAATTCTCCCATAGACGCCAATGTTAAATTCTCCCATAGACGCCAATGTTAATTTCTCCCATAGACTCCAATGTTAAATTCACCCTTAGACTCCAATGTTAAATTCTCCCATTGCCGCCAATGTAAAATTCTCCCATAGACGCCAATGTTAAATTCTCCCATAGACGCAAATGTTAAATTATCCCATAGACTCCAATGTTACAATCTCCTATAGACACCAATGTTAATTTCTCCCATAGACTCCAATGTTAAATTGACCCATAGACTTCGATGTTAAATTCTCCCATAGACGCCAATGTTAAATTCTCCTATAGACGCCAGTGTTAAATTCTCCCAAAGACTACAATGTTAAATTATCGTATAGACGACAATGTTAAATTCTCCCATAGACTCCAATGTTATATTCACCCCTAGACTCCAATGTTAAATTCTCCCATAGACGCCGATGATAAATTCTTCTGTAGACTCCAATGTTAAATTCACCCATAGACTCAATGTTAAATTCTCCCATAGACGCCAATTATTAAAATCTCCCATAGACGCCAATGTTAATTTCTCCCATAGACTCCAATTTAAATTCACGCATAGACTACAATGTTAAATTTTCCCATAGACGCCAATGTAAAATTCTCCCATAGACGCCAATGTTAAATTCTCCCATAGACTTCAATGTTAAATTCACGCATAGACTCCAATATAAAATTTTTACATAGACGCCAATGTTAAATTCTCCCATAGACGCCAATGTTAATTTCTCCCATAGACTCCAATGTTAAATTCACCCATTGACGCCAATGTTAAATTTTCCAATAGACGCCGGTGTTAAATTCTCCCATAGAATCCAGTGTTACATTCACACTTAGACTCCAATGTTCAATTCTCCAATAGACGCAAATGTTAAATTATCCCATAGACTCCAATGTTAAATTCACCCATAGATGCCAGTGTTAAATTCTCCCATATACTCCAATGTTAAATTCTCCCATAGACGCCAATGTTAAAATCCCCTATAGACGCCAATGTTAATTTCTCCCATAGACTCCAATGTTAAATTCTCCCATAGACGCCAATGGTAAATTCTCCTATAGACGCCAGTGTTAAAGTCTCCCATAGACTACAATGTTAAATTATCGCATAGACGACAATGTTAAATTCTCCCATAGACTCCAATGTTATATTCACCCCTAGACTCCAATGTTAAATTCTCCCATTGACGCCGATGTCAAATTCCTGTATAGACGCCAATGTTAAATTCTCCCATAGACTCCAATGTTAAATTCACCCTTAGACTCCAATGATAAATTCTCCCATTGCCGCCAATGTAAAATTCTCCCATAGACGCCAATGTTAATTTCTCCCATAGACTTCAATGGCAAATTCACCCATAGACTCCAATGTTAAATTCTCCCATTGACGCCAATGTTAAATTCTCCCATAGATGCCAATGTTAATTTCTCCTATAGACTCCAATGTTAAATTTACCCATAGACGCCAATGTTAAATTCTCCTATAGACGCCAGTGTTGAATTCTCCCATAGACTAAAATGTTAAATTATCCCATAGACGCCAATGTTAAATTCTCCCATAGACTCCAATGTTATATTCACCCCTAGACTCCAATGTTAAATTCTAACATAGACTACATTGTAAAATTCTCCCATAGACGCCGATGATAAATTCTTCTGTAGACTCCAATGTTAAATTCACCCATAGACTCAATGTTAAATTCTCCCATAGACGCCAATGTTGAAATCTCCCATAGACGCCAATGTTAATTTCTCCCATAGACTCCAATTTAAATTGACCCATAGACTACAATGTTAAATTCTCCCATAGACGCCAATGTTAAATTCTCCTATAGACGCCAGTGTTAAATTCTCCCATAGACTACAATGTTAAATTATCCCATAGACGCCAATGTTAAATTCTCCCATAGACGCAAATGTTAAATTCTCCCATAGACGCCAATGTTAAAATCTCCCATAGACGCCAATGTTAATTTCTCCCATAGACTCCAATTTAAATTGACCCATAGACTACAATGTTAAATTCTCCCATAGACGCCAATGTTAAATTCTCCTATAGACGCCAGTGTTAAATTCTCCCATAGACTACAATGTTAAATTATCCCAAAGACGCCAATGTTAAATTCTCCCATAGACTCCAATGTTATATTCACCCCTAGACTCCAATGTTAAATTCTCCCAAAGACGCAAATGTTAAATTCTCCCATAGACGCCAATGTTAAAATCTCCCATAGACGCCAATGTTAATTTCTCCCATAGACTCAAATGTTAAATTCACCCATAGACTACAATGTTAAATTCTTCCATAGACGCCAATGTTAAATTCTGCTATAGACGCCAGTGTTAAATTCTCCCATAGACTACAATGTTAAATTCTCCCATAGACGCCAATGTTAATTTCACCCATAGACTCCAAATCTTAAATTCACCCTTAGACTCCAATGTTAAATTCTCCCTTTGCCGCCAATGTAAAATTCTCCCTTAGACACCAATGTTAAATTCTCCCTTAGACGCCAATGTTAAATTTTCCAATAGACGCCGGTGTTAAATTCACCCATAGACTCCAGTGTTACATTCACCCTTAGACTCCAATGTTCAATTCTACCACAGACGCAAATGTTAAATTATCCCATAGACTCCAATGTTAAAATCCCCTATAGACGCCAATGTTAATTTCTCCCATAGACTCCAATGTTAAATTCACCCATAGACTACAGTGTTAAATTCTCCCATAGACGCCAATGGTAAATTCTCCCATAGACGCCAATGTTAAAATCCCCTATAGACGCCAATGTTAATTTCTCCCATAGACTCCAATGTTAAATTCACCCATAGACTCCAATGTTAAATTCACCCATAGACTACAGTGTTAAATTCTCCCATAGACGCCAATGGTAAATTCTCCTATAGACGCCAGTGTTAAATTCTCCCATAGACTACAATGTTAAATTATCGCATAGACGACAATGTTAAATTCTCCCATAGACTCCAATGTTATATTCACCCCTAGACTCCAATGTTAAATTCTAACATAGACGCAAATGTTAAATTCTCCCATAGACGCCAATGTTAAAATCTCCCATAGACGCCAATGTTAATTTCTCCCATAGACTCCAATGTTAAATTCACCCATAGACTACAATGTTAAATTCTTCCATAGACGCCAATGTTAAATTCTCCTATAGACGCCAGTGTTAAATTCTCCCATAGACTACAATGTTAAATTCTCCCAGAGACGCCAATGTTAATTTCACCCATAGACTCCAAATCTTAAATTCACCCTTAGACTCCAATGTTAAATTCTCCCTTTGCCGCCAATGTAAAATTCTCCCTTAGACGCCAATGTTAAATTCTCCCTTAGACGCCAATGTTCATTTCTCCCATAGACTCCAATGTTAAATTCACCCATTGACGCCAATGTTAAATTTTCCAATAGACGCCGGTGTTAAATTCTCCCATAGAATCCAGTGTTACATTCACCCTTAGACTCCAATGTTCAATTCTCCAATAGACGCAAATGTTAAATTATCCCATAGACTCCAATGTTAAATTCACCCATAGATGCCAGTGTTAAATTCTCCCATATACTCCAATGTTAAATTCTCCCATAGACGCCAATGTTAAAATCCCCTATAGACGCCAATGTTAATTTCTCCCATAGACTCCAATGTTAAATTCACCCATAGACTACAATTTTAAATTCTCCTATAGACGCCAATGGTAAATTCTCCTATAGACGCCAGTGTTAAATTCTCCCATAGACTACAATGTTAAATTATCGCATAGACGACAATGTTAAATTCTCCCATAGACGCCAATGTTAAATTCTCCCATAGACTTCAATGTTAAATTCATGCATAGACTCCAATATAATTTTTTTACATAGACGCCAATGTTAAATTCTCCCATAGACGCCAATGTTAATTTCTCCCATAGACTCCAAAGTTAAATTCACCCATTGACGCCAATGTTAAATTTTCCAATAGACGCCGGTGTTAAATTCTCCCATAGAATCCAGTGTTACATTCACCCTTAGACTCCAATGTTCAATTCTCCAATAGACGCCAATGTTAATTTCTCCCATAGACTCCAATGTTAAATTCACCCTTAGACTCCAATGTTAAATTCTCCCATTGCCGCCAATGTAAAATTCTCCCATAGACGCCAATGTTAATTTTTCCTATAGACTTCAATGGCAAATTCACCCATAGACTCCAATGTTAAATTCTCCCATTGACGCCAATGTTAAATTCTCCCATAGACGCCAGTGTTAAATTCTCCCATAGATGCCAATGTTAAAATCTCCCATAGACGCCAGTGTTAATTTCTCCCATAGACTCCTATGTTAAATTCACCCATAGACTACAATGTTAAATTCTTCCATAAACGCCAATGTAAAATTCTCCCATAGACGCCAATGTTAAATTCTCCCATAGACTTCAATGTTAAATTCATGCATAGACTCCAATATAATTTTTTTACATAGACGCCAATGTTAAATTCTCCCATAGACGCCAATGTTAATTTCTCCCATAGACTCCAAAGTTAAATTCACCCATTGACGCCAATGTTAAATTTTCCAATAGACGCCGGTGTTAAATTCTCCCATAGAATCCAGTGTTACATTCACCCTTAGACTCCAATGTTCAATTCTCCAATAGACGCCAATGTTAATTTCTCCCAAAGACTCCAATGTTAAATTCACCCTTAGACTCCAATGTTAAATTCTCCCATTGCCGCCAATGTAAAATTCTCCCATAGACGCCAATGTTAATTTCTCCTATAGACTTCAATGGCAAATTCACCCATCGACTCCAATGTTAAATTCTCCCATAGACGCCAATGTTAATTTCTCCCATACGCCCAATGTTAAATTCACCCAATGACGTCAATGTTAAATTCTCCAATAGACGCCGGAGTTAAATTCTCCCAAAGACGCCAATGTTAAATTATCCCATAGACGCCAATGTTAAATTATCCCGTAGACTCCAATGTTAAATTCACCCATAGATGCCAGTGTTAAATTCTCCCAAAGAATCCAATGTTAAATTCTCCCATAGACGCCAATGTAAAATTATCCTATAGACGCCAGTGTTAAATTATCCCATAGACTACGATGTCCAATTCTCCCATAGAAGCCAATCTTAAATTCTCCCATAGACTCCAATGTTAAATTCACCCATAAACTCCAATGTTAAATTCTCCCATAGACGCCAATGATACATTTTCCCATAGACGCCAATGTTAAAATCTCTCATAGACGCCAATGTTAAAATCTCCCATATACGCTAATGTTAAAATCTCCCATAGACGCTAATGTTAAATTCTACCATAGATAATAACAATAAAAAATATAAAAAATATTTTATTACTTCCCTTCGACGTGACCTTATGGAAGGGTAAAAAAATAGACTGCAATGTTAAATTCTCCCATAGACGCCAATGTTAAATTTTCCATAGACGCCAATGTAAAATTATCCCATAGACCCAATGTTAAATTCACCCATTGACGCCAATGGTAAATTCTCCCATAGACGCCGGTGTTACATTCACCCATAGACTCCAATGTTAAATTCTCCCATAGCCGCTAATGTTAATTTCTCCCATAGACTCCAATGGTAAATTCATCCATAGACTCCAATGTTAAATTCTCCTATAGACGCCAGGGTTAAATTCTCCCATAGACTACAATGTTAAATTCTCCCATAGACGCCAATGTTATATTCTCCCATAGATTCCAATGTTATATTCTCCCATAGACACCAATGTTAAATTCACCCATAGACTCAAATATTAAATTCTCACATAGACGCCAACGTTAAAATCTCCCATAGACTCCAATGTTAAATTGTCCCATTGACGCCGATGTCAAATTCCTGTATAGACGCCAATGTTAAATTCTCCCATAGACTCCAATGTTAAATTCTACCATAGAAAATAAACAATAAAAATGAAAAAAATATTTCACTTCCTTTCTTAGTGACTTTGCCGAATGAACCAAAAAAAGACAACATTTTTGATTTAAAGTTTTCGTGACTGCAGTAATTCATATTCTTAGTTTTTTCGGTAAAGTCACGTTGAAGAGAAACAACAAAATAATAAAATAAATAATAAAATTATATATTTGTTGAGAAACAACAAAATAATAAAATATATAATAATAAAATTACGTATATTTTATTATTTTGTTGTTTCTCTTCAATGTGACTTTACCGAAAAAACTAAGAATATAAAGACAACAATGTTAAATTCTCCCATAGACGACGATGTTAAATTCTCCCACAGACGCCAATGTTAAATTCTCCCATAGACGCCAATGTTACATTCTCCTATAGACGCCAGTGTTAAATTCTCCCATAGACTACAATGTTAAATTCACCCAAAGACTCCAATGTTAAATTCTCCTATAGACGCCAGTGTTAAATTCTCCCATAGACTACAATGTTAAATTCTTCCATAGGCGCCAATGTTAAATTCTCCCGTAGCCGCCAATGTTAATTTCTCCCTTAGACTCCAATGTTAAATTCACCCATAGACATCAATGTTAAATTCTCCTATAGACGCCAGTGTTAAATTCACCCATAGACTCCAATGTTAAATTCTCCCATAGATGCCAATGTTAAATTCTCCCTTAGACGCCAATGTTAATTTCAACCATAGACTCCAATGTCAAATTCTACTATAGAAAATAAACAAGAAAAATAAAAATAGATTTTATTATTTCCTTTCTACGTGCCTTTACTGAAAGAACCAAAAATAGACTACAATGTTAAATTCTCCCATTGACGCCAATGGTAAATTCTCCCATAGACGCAGGTGTTACATTCACCCATAGACTCCAATGTTAAATTCTCCCATAGCCGCTAATGTTATTTTCTCCCATAGACTCCAATGTTAAATTCTCCCATAGCCGCTAATGTTAATTTCTCCCATAGACTCCAATGGTAAATTCATCCATAGACTCCAATGTTAAATTCTCCTATAGACGCCAGTGTTAAATTCTCCCATAGACTACAATGTTAAATTCTCCCATAGACGCCAATGTTATATTCTCCCATAGACTCCAATGGTAAATTCACCCATAGACACCAATGTTAAATTCACCCATAGACTCAAATATTAAATTCTCCCATAGAAGCCAATGTTAAAATCTCCCATAGACTCCAATGTTAAATTCTCCCATTGAGGCCAATGTTAAATTCCTCTATAGACGCCAATGTTAAATTCTCCCATAGGTGCCAATGTTAATTTCTCCCAAAGACTCCAATGTTAAATTCTACCATATAAATTAAACAATAAAAATGAAAAAAATATTTCACTTCCTTTCTTCGTGACTTTGCCGAATGAACCAAAAATAGACAACAATGTTAAATCTCCCATAGACGACGATGTTAAATTCTCCTATAGATGCCAATGTTAAATTCTCCCATAGACGCCAATGTTAAATTCTCCTATAGACGCCAGTGTTAAATTCTCCCATAGACTACAATGTTAAATTCACCCAAAGATTCCAATGTTAAATTCTCCTATAGACGCCAGTGTTAAATTCTCCCATAGACTACAATGTTAAATTCTTCCATAGACGCCAATGTTAAATTCTCCCGTAGCCGCTAATGTTAATTTCTCCCTTAGACTCCAATGTTAAATTTATCTATAGACTCCATTGTTAAATTCTCCCGTAGCCGCTAATGTTAATTTCTCCCTTAGACTCCAATGTTAAATTCATCTATAGACTCGAATGTTAAATTCTCCTATAGACGCCAGTGTTAAATTCTCCCATAGACTACAATGTTAAATTCTCCCATAGACGCCAATGTTAAATTCTCCCATAGACTCCAATGTTAAATTCACCCATAGACATCAATGTTAAATTCTCCTATAGACGCCAGTGTTAAATTCTCCCATAGACTATAATGTTACATTCTTCCATAGACGCCAATGTTAAATTCTCCCGTAGCCGCTAATGTTAAATTCTCCCATAGACTCCAGTGTTACATTCACCCATAGACTCCAATGTTAAATTCTCTAATTCTCCCATAGACTACAACGTTAAATTATCCCATAGACGCCAATGTCAAATTCTCACGTAGACTCCACTGTTAAATTCACCCATTGACGCCAATGTTAAATTCTCCCATAGACGCCAGTGTTAAATTCACCTATAGACTCCAATGTTCAATTCTCCCTTTGACGCCAATGTTAAATTCTCCCATAGACGCCAGTGATAAATTCACCCATAGACTCCAATGTTAAATTCTCCCATTGACGCCTATGTTAAATTCTCCCATAGACGCCAATGTTAAATTCTCCCATAGACTCCAATGTTAAATTCACCCATAGACTAAAATGTTAAATTCTCCCATAGATGCCGATGTTAAAATCTCCCATAGACGCCAGTGTTAAATTCTCCCATAGACGCCAGTGTTAAATTCTCCCATAGACGCCAGTGTTAAATCTACCGTAGACGCCAATGTTAAATTCTACCATAGATAATAAACAATAAAAATTAAAATATTTTATTATATCCCTTCGACGTGACCTTACCGAAAGAATAAAATATAGACTACAATCTAAAATTCTCCCATAGACGCCAATGTCAAATTCTCACATAGACTCCAATGTTAAATTAACCCATTGACGCCAATGTTAAATTCTCCTATAGATGCCAGTGATAAATTCTCCCATAGAGTACAATGTTAAATACTCGCATAGACGCCAATGTTAAATTATCCCATAGACTCCAATGTTAAATTCACCCATAGACTCCAATGTTAAATTCTCCCATAGACGCCAATGTTAAATTCTCCCTTAGACGCCAATGTTAATTTCTCCCATAGACTCCAATGTTAAATTCTACCATAGAATTTCGATGTAAAGCTTTCGTGACTGCAATGATTCATCTTCTTTGGTTCTTTCGGTAAAGTCACGTAGAATGAGAATAAAATAATAAATTGATAACATAAAATAACACAATAATATTCTCACGACGTTTCGGCTTGTGTTGTGGCCGAAACGTCGTGAGAATATTATTGTGTTATTTTATGTTATCAATTTATTATTTTATTCTCATTCTACGTGACTTTACCGAAAGAACCAAAGAAGATCTAACATAGAAAATAAACAAGAAAAATAAAAATAGATTTTATTCTTTCCTTTCTACGTGCCTTTACCAAAAGAACCAAAAATAGACTACAATGTTAAATTCTCCCATTGACGCCAATGGTAAATTCTCCCATAGACGCCGGTGTTACATTCACCCATGGACTCCAATGTTAAATTCTCCCATAGCCACTAATGTTAATTTCTCCCTTAGACTCCAATGTTAAATTCTCCCATACCCGCTAATGTTAATTTCTCCCATAGACTCCAATGGTAAATTCATCCATAGACTCCAATGTTAAATTCTCCCATAGACGCCAGTGATAAATTCTACCATAGACTACAATGTTAAATTCTCCCATAAACGCCAATGTTAAATTATCCCATAGACTCCAATGTTAAATTCACCCATAGACACCAATGTTAAATTCACCCATAGACTCAAATGTTAAATTCTCCCATAGACGCCAATGTTAAAATCTCCCATAGAATCCAATGTTAAATTCACCCATTGACGCCAATGTTAAATTCTCCCATAGACTCCAGTGTTACATTCACCCATAGACTCCAATGTTAAATTCTACCATAGACGGCAATGTTAATTTCTCCCATAGACTCCAATGATAAATTCTACCATAGAAAATAAAAAATAAAATTGAAAAAATAATATTTAACTTCCTTTCTTCGTGACTTTACCGAATGAACCAAAAATAGACAACAATCTTAAATTTTCCCATTGACACCAATGGTAAATTCTCCCATAGACGCCGGTGTTACATTCACCCATAGACTCCAATGTTAAATTCTCCCATAGCCGCTAATGTTAATTTCTCCCATAGACTCCAATGGTAAATTCATCCATAGACTCCAATGTTAAATTCTCCTATAGACGCCAGTGTTAAATTCTCCCATAGACTACAATGTTAAATTCTCCCATAGACGCCAATGTTATATTCTCCCATAGACTCCAATGTTAAATTCTCCCATAGACGCCAGTGTTAAATTCACCTATAGACTCCAATGTTCAATTCTCCCTTTGACGCCAATGTTAAATTCTCCCATAGACGCCAGTGATAAATTCACCCATAGACTCCAATGTTAAATTCTCCCATTGACGCCTATGTTAAATTCTCCCATTGACGCCAATGTTAAATTCTCCCATAGACTCCAATGTTAAATTCACCCATAGACTAAAATGTTAAATTCTCCCATAGATGCCGATGTTAAAATCTCCCATAGACGCCAGTGTTAAATTCTCCCATAGACGCCAGTGTTAAATTCTCCCATAGACGCCAGTGTTAAATCTACCGTAGACGCCAATGTTAAATTCTACCATAGATAATAAACAATAAAAATTAAAATATTTATTATATCCCTTCGACGTGACCTTACCGAAAGAATAAAATATAGACTACAATCTAAAATTCTCCCATAGACGCCAATGTCAAATTCTCACAGACTCCAATGTTAAATTAACCCATTGACGCCAATGTTAAATTCTCCTATAGATGCCAGTGATAAATTCTCCCATAGAGTACAATGTTAAATACTCGCATAGACGCCAATGTTAAATTATCCCATAGACTCCAATGTTAAATTCACCCATAGACTCCAATGTTAAATTCTCCCATAGATGCCAATGTTAAATTCTCCCTTAGACGCCAATGTTAATTTCTCCCATAGACTCCAATGTTAAATTCTACCATAGAATTTCGATGTAAAGCTTTCGTGACTGCAATGATTCATCTTCTTTGGTTCTTTCGGTAAAGTCACGTAGAATGAGAATAAAATAATAAATTGATAACATAAAATAACACAATAATATTCTCACGACGTTTCGGCTTGTGTTGTGGCCGAAACGTCGTGAGAATATTATTGTGTTATTTTATGTTATCAATTTATTATTTTATTCTCATTCTACGTGACTTTACCGAAAGAACCAAAGAAGATCTAACATAGAAAATAAACAAGAAAAATAAAAATAGATTTTATTCTTTCCTTTCTACGTGCCTTTACCAAAAGAACCAAAAATAGACTACAATGTTAAATTCTCCCATTGACGCCAATGGTAAATTCTCCCATAGACGCCGGTGTTACATTCACCCATAGACTCCAATGTTAAATTCTCCCATAGCCGCTAATGTTAATTTCTTCCTTAGACTCCAATGTTAAATTCTCCCATACCCGCTAATGTTAATTTCTCCCATAGACTCCAATGGTAAATTCATCCATAGACTCCAATGTTAAATTCTCCCATAGACGCCAGTGATAAATTCTACCATAGACTACAATGTTAAATTCTCCCATAAACGCCAATGTTAAATTATCCCATATACTCCAATGTTAAATTCACCCATAGACACCAATGTTAAATTCACCCATAGACTCAAATGTTAAATTCTCCCATAGACGCCAATGTTAAAATCTCCCATAGAATCCAATGTTAAATTCACCCATTGACGCCAATGTTAAATTCTCCCATAGACTCCAGTGTTACATTCACCCATAGACTCCAATGTTAAATTCTCCCATAGACGGCAATGTTAATTTCTCCCATAGACTCCAATGATAAATTCTACCATAGAAAATAAAAAATAAAATTGAAAAAATAATATTTAACTTCCTTTCTTCGTGACTTTACCGAATGAACCAAAAATAGACAACAATCTTAAATTTTCCCATTGACACCAATGGTAAATTCTCCCATAGACGCCGGTGTTACATTCACCCATAGACTCCAATGTTAAATTCTCCCATAGCCGCTAATGTTAATTTCTCCCATAGACTCCAATGGTAAATTCATCCATAGACTCCAATGTTAAATTCTCCTATAGACGCCAGTGTTAAATTCTCCCATAGACTACAATGTTAAATTCTCCCATAGACGCCAATGTTATATTCTCCCATAGACTCCAATGTTAAATTCACCCATAGACACCAATGTTAAATTCACCCATAGACTCAAATATTAAATTCTCCTATAGATGCCATTGTTAAATTTCCCATACACTACGATGTTAAATTCTCCCATAGACGCCAAGGTTAAATTCTCCCATAGACGCCAATGTTAATTTCTCCCATAGACCCAATGCCAAATTCACCCATAGACTCCAATGTTAAATTCTCCCATTGATGCCAATGTTAAATTCTCCCATAGACGCCAATGTTAATTTCTCCTATGGACTCCAATGTTAAATTCACCCATAGACTACAATGTTAAATTCTCCCATAGAAGCCAATGTTAAATTCTCCTATAGACGCCAGTGTTAAATTCTCCCATAGACTACAATGTTAAATTATCCCATAGACACCAATGTTAAATTCTCCCATAGACTCCAATGTTATATTCACCCCTAGACTCCAATGTTAAATTCTCCCAGCAACTACAATGTTAAATTCTCCCATAGACGCCGATGATAAATTATTCTGTAGACTCCAATGTTAAATTCACCCATAGACTCAATGTTAAATTCTCCCATAGACGCCAATGTTAAAATCTCCCATAGACGCCAATGTTAATTTCTCCCATAGACTCCAATGTTAAATTCACCCATACACTACTATGTTAAATTCTCCCATAGACGCCAATGTTAAATTATCCTATAGAAGCCGGTGTTAAATTCTCCTATAGACTACAATGTTAAATTATCCCATAGACTACGATGTTAAATTATCCCATAGACGCCAATGTCAAACTCTCCCATAGACGCCAATGTTAAATTCTCCCATAGACTCCATTGTAAAATTTTCCCTTTGACGCCAATGTTAAATTCTCCCATAGACGCCAATGTTAAATTCTCGCATAGAATACAATGTTAAATTCTCGCATAGACTACAAAGTTTAATTCTTCCATAGACGCCAATGTTAAATTCTCCTATAGACGCCAGTGTTAAATTCTCCCATAGACTACAATGTTAAATTATCCCATAGACGCCAATGTTAAATTCTCCCATTGACTCCAATGTTATATTCACCCCTAGACTCCAATGTTAAATTCTCCCATAGACCACCATGTTAAATTCTCCCATAGACGCCAATGTTAAATTCACCCATAGACCACAATGTTAAATTCTCCCATAGACGCCAATGTTAAATTCTGCTATAGACGCCAATGTTAAATTCACCCTTAGACTCCAATGTTAAATTCTCCCATTGCCGCCAATGTAAAATTCTCCCAAAGACGCCAATGTTAAATTCTCCCATAGACGCAAATGTTAAATTATCCCATAGACTCCAATGTTACAATCTCCTATAGACACCAATGTTAATTTCTCCCATAGACTCCAATGTTAAATTGACCCATAGACTTCGATGTTAAATTCTCCCATAGACGCCAATGTTAAATTCTCCTATAGACGCCAGTGTTAAATTCTCCCAAAGACTACAATGTTAAATTATCGTATAGACGACAATGTTAAATTCTCCCATAGACTCCAATGTTATATTCACCCCTAGACTCCAATGTTAAATTCTCCCATAGACGCCAATGTTAAATTCTCCCATAGACGCCGATGATAAATTCTTCTGTAGACTCCAATGTTAAATTCACCCATAGACTCAATGTTAAATTCTCCCATAGACGCCAATGTTAAAATCTCCGATAGACGCCAATGTTAATTTCTCCCATAGACTCCAATTTAAATTCACGCATAGACTACAATGTTAAATTCTCCCATAGACGCCAATGTAAAATTCTCCCATAGACGCCAATGTTAAATTCTCCCATAGACTTCAATGTTAAATTCACGCATAGACTCCAATATAAAATTTTTACATAGACGCCAATGTTAAATTCTCCAATAGACGCAAATGTTAAATTATCCCATAGACTCCAATGTTAAATTCACCCATAGATGCCAGTGTTAAATTCTCCCATATACTGCAATGTTAAATTCTCCCATAGACGCCAATGGTAAATTCTCCTATAGACGCCAGTGTTAAAGTCTCCCATAGACTACAATGTTAAATTATCGCATAGACGACAATGTTAAATTCTCCCATAGACTCCAATGTTATATTCACCCCTAGACTCCAATGTTAAATTCTCCCATAGACACTAGTGTTAAATTCTCCCATAGACGCCAATGTTAATTTCTCCCATAGACTCCAATGTTAAATTCACCCTTAGACTCCAATGATAAATTCTCCCATTGCCGCCAATGTAAAATTCTCCCATAGACGCCAATGTTAATTTCTCCCATAGACTTCAATGGCAAATTCACCCATAGACTCCAATGTTAAATTCTCCCATTGACGCCAATGTTAAATTCTCCCATAGATGCCAATGTTAATTTCTCCTATAGACTTCAATGTTAAATTCACCCATAGATGCCAATGTTAAATTCTCCCATAGACTCCAATGTTATATTCACCCCTAGACTGCAATGTTAAATTCTAACATAGACTACATTGTAAAATTCTCCCATAGACGCCGATGATAAATTATTCTGTAGACTCCAATGTTAAATTCACCCATAGACTCAATGTTAAATTCTCCCATAGACGCCAATGTTAAAATCTCCCATAGACGCCAATGTTAATTTCTCCCATAGACTCCAATTTAAATTGACCCATAGACTACAATGTTAAATTCTCCCATAGACGCCAATGTTAAATTCTCCTATAGACGCCAGTGTTAAATTCTCCCATAGACTACAATGTTAAATTATCCCATAGGCGCCAATGTTAAATTCTCCCATAGACTCCAATGTTATATTCACCCCTAGACTCCAATGTTAAATTCTCCCATAGACGCAAATGTTAAATTCTCCCATAGACGCCAATGTTAAAATCTCCCATAGACGCCAATGTTAATTTCTCCCATAGACTCAAATGTTAAATTCACCCATAGACTACAATGTTAAATTCTTCCATAGACGCCAATGTTAAATTCTGCTATAGACGCCAGTGTTAAATTCTCCCATAGACTACAATGTTAAATTCTCCCATAGACGCCCATGTTAATTTCACCCATAGACTCCAAATCTTAAATTCACCCTTAGACTCCAATGTTAAATTCTCCCTTTGCCGCCAATGTAAAATTCTCCCTTAGACACCAATGTTAAATTCTCCCTTAGACGCCAATGTTAAATTTTCCAATAGACGCCGGTGTTAAATTCGCCCATAGACTCCAGTGTTACATTCACCCTTAGACTCCAATGTTCAATTCTACCACAGACGCAAATGTTAAATTATCCCATAGACTCCAATGTTAAAATCCCCTATAGACGCCAATGTTAATTTCTCCCATAGACTCCAATGTTAAATTCACCCATAGACTACAGTGTTAAATTCTCCCATAGACGCCAATGGTAAATTCTCCCATAGACGCCGATGTTAAAATCCCCTATAGACGCCAATGTTAATTTCTCCCATAGACTCCAATGTTAAATTCACCCATAGACTCCAATGTTAAATTCACCCATAGACTACGGTGTTAAATTCTCCCATAGACGCCAATGGTAAATTCTCCTATAGACGCCAGTGTTAAATTCTCCCATAGACTACAATGTTAAATTATCGCATAGACGACAATGTTAAATTCTCCCATAGACTCCAATGTTATATTCACCCCTAGACTCCAATGTTAAATTCTCCCATAGACGCCAATGTTAAATTCTCCCATAGACGCCAATGTTAATTTCTCCCATAGACTCCAATGTTAAATTCACGCTTAGACTCCAATGTTAAATTGTCCCATTGCCGCCAATGTAAAATTCTCCCATAGACGCCAATGTTAATTTCTCCCATAGACTTCAATGCCAAATTCACCCATAGACACCAATGTTAAATTCTCCCATTGACGCCAATGTTAAATTCTCCCATTGACGCCAATGTTAATTTCTCCCATAGACTTCAATGCCAAATTTACCCATAGACTACAATGTTAAATTCTCCCATAGACGCCAATGGTAAATTCTCCTATAGACGCCAGTGTTAAATTCTGCCATAGACTACAATGTTAAATTATCGCATAGACGACAATGTTAAATTCTCCCATAGACTCCAATGTTATATTCACCCCTAGACTCCAATGTTAAATTCTCCCATAGACGCCAATGTTAAATTCTCCCATAGACGCCAATGTTAATTTCTCCCATAGACACCAATGTTAAATTCACCCTTAGACTCCAATGTTAAATTCTCCCATTGCCGCCAATATAAAATTCTCCCATAGACGCCAATGTTAATTTCTCCCATAGACTTCAATGGCAAATTCACACATAGACTCCAATGTTAAATTCTCCCATTGACGCCAATGTTAAATTCTCCCATAGACGCCAATGTTAATTTCTCCTATAGACTCCAATGTTAAATTCTCCCATAGACGCCAATGTTAAATTCTCCCATAGACATCAATGTTAATTTCTCCCATAGACTCCAATGTTAAATTCACCCTTAGACTCCAATGTTAAATTCTCCCATTGCCGCCAATGTAAAATTCTCCCATAGACGCCGATGATAAAGTCTTCTGTAGACTCCAATGTTAAATTCACCCATAGACTCAATGTTAAATTCTCCCATAGACGCCAATGTTAAAATCTCCCATAGACGCCAATGTTAATTTCTCCCATAGACTCCAATTTAAATTGACCCATAGACTACAATGTTAAATTCTCCCATAGACGCCAATGTTAAATTCTTCTATAGACGCCAGTGTTAAATTCTCCCATAGACTACAATGTTAAATTATCCCATAGACGCCAATGTTAAATTCTCCCATAGACTCCAATGTTATATTCACCCCTAGACTCCAATGTTAAATTCTAACATAGACGCAAATGTTAAATTCTCCCATAGACGCCAATGTTAAAATCTCCCATAGACGCCAATGTTAATTTCTCCCATAGACTCCAATGTTAAATTCACCCATATACTACAATGTTAAATTCTTCCATAGACGCCAATGTTAAATTCTCCTATAGACGCCAGTGTTAAATTCTCCCATAGACTACAATGTTAAATTCTCCCATAGACGCCAATGTTAATTTCACCCATAGACTCCAAATCTTAAATTCACCCTTAGACTCCAATGTTAAATTCTCCCTTTGCCGCCAATGTAAAATTCTCCCTTAGACGCCAATGTTAAATTCTCCCTTAGACGCCAATGTTCATTTCTCCCATAGACTCCAATGTTAAATTCACCCATTGACGCCAATGTTAAATTTTCCAATAGACGCCGGTGTTAAATTCTCCCATAGAATCCAGTGTTACATTCACCCTTAGACTCCAATGTTCAATTCTCCAATAGACGCAAATGTTAAATTATCCCATAGACTCCAATGTTAAATTCACCCATAGATGCCAGTGTTAAATTCTCCCATATACTCCAATGTTAAATTCTCCCATAGACGCCAATGTTAAAATCCCCTATAGACGCCAATGTTAATTTCTCCCATAGACTCCAATGTTAAATTCACCCATAGACTACAATTTTAAATTCTCCTATAGACGCCAATGGTAAATTCTCCTATAGACGCCAGTGTTAAATTCTCCCATAGACTACAATGTTAAATTATCGCATAGACGACAATGTTAAATTCTCCCATAGACGCCAATGTTAAATTCTCCCATAGACGCCAATGTTAAATTCTCCCATAGACTTCAATGTTAAATTCATGCATAGACTCCAATATAATTTTTTTACATAGACGCCAATGTTAAATTCTCCCATAGACGCCAATGTTAATTTCTCCCATAGACTCCAAAGTTAAATTCACCCATTGACGCCAATGTTAAATTTTCCAATAGACGCCGGTGTTAAATTCTCCCATAGAATCCAGTGTTACATTCACCCTTAGACTCCAATGTTCAATTCTCCAATAGACGCCAATGTTAATTTCTCCCATAGACTCCAATGTTAAATTCACCCTTAGACTCCAATGTTAAATTCTCCCATTGCCGCCAATGTAAAATTCTCCCATAGACGCCAATGTTAATTTCTCCTATAGACTTCAATGGCAAATTCACCCATAGACTCCAATGTTAAATTCTCCCATAGACGCCAGTGTTAAATTCACCCATAGACGCCAATGTTAAAATCTCCCATAGACGCCAGTGTTAATTTCTCCCATAGACTCCTATGTTAAATTCACCCATAGACTACAATGTTAAATTCTTCCATAGACGCCAATGTAAGATTCTCCCATAGACGCCAATGTTAAATTCTCCCATAGACTTCAATGTTAAATTCATGCATAGACTCCAATATAATTTTTTTACATAGACGCCAATGTTAAATTCTCCCATAGACGCCAATGTTAATTTATCCCATAGACTCCAAAGTTAAATTCACCCATTGACGCCAATGTTAAATTTTCCAATAGACGCCGGTGTTAAATTCTCCCATAGAATCCAGTGTTACATTCACCCTTAGACTCCAATGTTCAATTCTCCAATAGACGCAAATGTTAAATTATCCCATAGACTCCAATGTTAAATTCACCCATAGATGCCAGTGTTAAATTCTCCCATATACTCCAATGTTAAATTCTCCCATAGACGCCAATGTTAAAATCCCCTATAGACGCCAATGTTAATTTCTCCCATAGACTCCAATGTTAAAGTCACCCATAGACTACAATGTTAAATTCTCCTATAGACGCCAATGGTAAATTCTCCTATAGACGCCAGTGTTAAATTCTCCCATAGACTACAATGTTAAATTATCGCAAAGACGACAATGTTAAATTCTCCCATAGACTCCAATGTTATATTCACCCCTAGACTCCAATGTTAAATTCTCCCATAGACGCCAATGTTAAATTCTCCCATAGACGCCAATGTTAATTTCTCCCATAGACTCCAATGTTAAATTCACCCTTAGACTCCAATGTTATATTCTCCCATTGCCGCCAATGTAAAATTCTCCCATAGACACCAATGTTAATTTCTCCTATAGACTTCAATGGCAAATTCACCCATAGACTCCAATGTTAAATTCTCCCATTGACGCCAATGTTAAATTCTCCCATAGACGCCAATGTTAATTTCTCCTATAGACTCCAATGTTAAATTCACCCATAGACGCCAATGTTAAATTCTCCTATAGACACCAGTGTTGAATTCTCCCATAGACTACAATGTTAAATTATCCCATAGACACCAATGTTAAATTCTCCCATAGACTTCAATGTTATATTCACCCCTAGCATCCAATGTTAAATTCTCACATAGACTACAATGTAAAATTCTCCCATAGACGCCGATGATAAATTCTTCTGTAGACTCCAATGTTAAATTCACCCATAGACTCAATGTTAAATTCTCCCATAGACGCTAATGTTAAAATCTCCCATAGACGCCAATGTTAATTTCTCCCATAGACTCCAATTTAAATTCACCCATAGACTACAATGTTAAATTCTCCCATAGACGCCAATGTTAAATTATCCTATAGACGCCAGTGTTAAATTCTCCCATAGACTACAATGTTAAATTATCCCATAGACTTCGATGTTAAATTATCCCATAGACGCCAATGTTAAGTTCTCCCATAGACGCCAGTGCTAAATTCTCCCATAGACGCCAATGTTAAGTTCTCCCATAGACGCCAGTGTTAAATTCTCCCATAGACGCCAATGTTAAAATCTCCCATAGACGCCAATTTTAATTTCTCCCATAGATTTTAATGTTAAATTCACCCATAGACTACAAAGTTAAATTCTTCCATAAACGCCAATGTTAAATTCTCCTATCGATGCCAGTGTTAAATTCTCCCATAGACTACAATGTTAAATTATCCCATAGACGCCAATGTTAAATTCTCCCATAGACTCCAATGTTATATTCACCCCTCGACTCCAATGTTAAATTCTCACATAGACTACAATGTAAAATTCTCCCATAGACGCCGATGATAAATTATTCTGTAGACTCCAATGTTAAATTCACCCATAGACTCAATGTTAAATTCTCCCATAGACGCCAATGTTAAAATCTCCCATAGACGCCAATGTTAATTTCTCCCATAGACTCCAATTTAAATTCACCCATAGACTACAATGTTAAATTCTCCCATAGACACCAATGTTAAATTCTCCTATAGACGCCAGTGTTAAATTCTCCCATAGACTACAATGTTAAATTATCCCATAGACTACGATGTTAAATTATCCCATAGACGCCAATGTTAAGTTCTCCCAAAAACGCCAGTGTTAAATTCTCCCATAGACGCCAATGTTAAGTTCTCCCATAGACGCCAGTGTTAAATTCTCCGATAGACGCCAATGTTAAAATCTCCCATAGACGCCAATGTTAATTTCTCCCATAGACTCCAATGTTAAATTCACCCATAGACTACGAAGTTAAATTCTTCCATAAACGCCAATGTTAAATTCTCCTATCGACGCCAGTGTTAAATTCTCCCATAGACTACAATGTTAAATTATCCCATAGACGCCAATGTTAACTTCTCCCATAGACTCCAATGTTATATTCACCCCTAGACTCCAATGTTAAATTCTCCCATATACGCAAATGTTAAATTCCCCCATAGACGCCAATGTTAAAATCTCCCATAGACGCCAATGTTCATTTCTCCCATAGACTCCAATGTTAAATTCACCAATAGACTACAATGTTAAATTCTTCCATAGACGCCAATGTTAAATTCTCCTATAAACGCCAGTGTTAAATTCTCCCATAGACTACAATGTTAAATTCTCCCATAGACGCCAATGTTAAATTCTCCCATAGACTCCAATGTTAAATTCACGCATAGACTCCAATGTAAAATTTTTACATAGACGCCAATGTTAAATTCTCCCTTAGACGCCAATGTTCATTTCTCCCATAGACTCCAATGTTAAATTCACCCCTTCACGCCAATGTTAAATTTTCCAATAGACGCCGGTGTTAAATTCACCCATAGACTCCAGTGTTACATTCAGCCTTAGACTCCAATGTTCAATTCTCCCACAGATGCAAATGTTAAATTATCCCATAGACTACAATGTTAAATTCACCCATAGATGCCAGTGTTAAATTCTCCCATATACTCCAATGTTAAATTCTCCCATAGACGCCAATGTTAAAATCCCCTATAGAGGCCAATGTTAATTTCTCCCATAGACTCCAATGTTAAATTCACCCATAGGCTACAGTGTTAAATTCTCCCATAGACGCCAATGGTCTCCCATAGACTACAATGTTAAATCATCGCATAGACTACAATGTTAAATTCCCCCATAGACTCCAATGTTATATTCACCTCTAGACTCCAATGTTAAATTCTCCCATAGACGCCAATGTTAAATTCTCCCATAGACGCCAATGTTAATTTCTCCCATAGACTCCAATGTTAAATTCACCCTTAGACTCCAATGTTAAATTCTCCCATTGCCGCCAATGTAAAATTCTCCCATAGACGCCAATGTTAATTTCTCCCATAGACTTCAATGCCAAATTCACCCATAGACTACAATGTTAAATTTTCCCATAGACGCCAATGGTAAATTCTCCTATAGACGCCAGTGTTAAATTCTCCCATAGACTACAATGTTAAATTATCGCATAGACGACAATGTTAAATTCTCCCATAGACTCCAATGTTATATTCACCCCTAGACTCCAATGTTAAATTCTCCCATAGACGCCAATGGTAAATTCTCCTATAGACGCCAGTGTTAAATTCTCCCATAGACTACAATGTTAAATTATCGCATAGACGACAATGTTAAATTCACCCATAGACTCAATGTTAAATTCTCCCATAGACGCCAATGTTAAAATCTCCCATAGACGCCAATGTTAATTTCTCCCATAGACTCCAATTTAAATTGACCCATAGACTACAATGTTAAATTCTCCCATAGACGCCAATGTTAAATTCTTCTATAGACGCCAGTGTTAAATTCTCCCATAGACTACAATGTTAAATTATCCCATAGACGCCAATGTTAAATTCTCCCATAGACTCCAATGTTATATTCACCCCTAGACTCCAATGTTAAATTCTAACATAGACGCAAATGTTAAATTGTCCCATAGACGCCAATGTTAAAATCTCCCATAGACTCCAATGTTAATTTCTCCCATAGACTCCAATGTTAAATTCACCCATAGACTACAATGTTAAATTCTTCCATAGATGCCAATGTTAAATTCTCCTATAGACGCCAGTGTTAAATTCTCCCATAGACTACAATGTTAAATTCTCCCAGAGACGCCAATGTTAATTTCACCCATAGACTCCAAATCTTAAATTCACCCTTAGACTCCAATGTTAAATTCTCCCTTTGCCGCCAATGTAAAATTCTCCCTTAGACGCCAATGTTAAATTCTCCCTTAGACGCCAATGTTCATTTCTCCCATAGACTCCAATGTTAAATTCACCCATTGACGCCAATGTTAAATTTTCCAATAGACGTCGGTGTTAAATTCTCCCATAGAATCCAGTGTTACATTCACCCTTAGACTCCAATGTTCAATTCTCCAATAGACGCAAATGTTAAATTATCCCATAGACTCCAATGTTAAATTCACCCATAGATGCCAGTGTTAAATTCTCCCATATACTCCAATGTTAAATTCTCCCATAGACGCCAACGTTAAAATCCCCTATAGACGCCAATGTTAATTTCTCCCATAGACTCCAATGTTAAATTCACCCATAGACTACAATTTTAAATTCTCCTATAGACGCCAATGGTAAATTCTCCTATAGACGCCAGTGTTAAATTCTCCCATAGACTACAATGTTAAATTATCGCATAGACGACAATGTTAAATTCTCCCATAGACGCCAATGTTAAATTCTCCCATAGACGCCAATGTTAAATTCTCCCATAGACTTCAATGTTAAATTCATGCATAGACTCCAATATAATTTTTTTACATAGACGCCAATGTTAAATTCTCCCATAGACGCCAATGTTAATTTCTCCCATAGACTCCAAAGTTAAATTCACCCATTGACGCCAATGTTAAATTTTCCAATAGACGCCGGTGTTAAATTCTCCCATAGAATCCAGTGTTACATTCACCCTTAGACTCCAATGTTCAATTCTCCAATAGACGCCAATGTTAATTTCTCCCATAGACTCCAATGTTAAATTCACTCTTAGACTCCAATGTTAAATTCTCCCATTGCCGCCAATGTAAAATTCTCCCATAGACGCCAATGTTAATTTCTCCTATAGACTTCAATGGCAAATTCACCCATAGACTCCAATGTTAAATTCTCCCATAGACGCCAGTGTTAAATTCTCCCATAGACGCCAATGTTAAAATCTCCCATAGACGCCAGTGTTAATTTCTCCCATAGACTCCTATGTTAAATTCACCCATAGACTACAATGTTAAATTCTTCCATAGACGCCAATGTAAGATTCTCCCATAGACGCCAATGTTAAATTCTCCCATAGACTTCAATGTTAAATTCATGCATAGACTCCAATATAATTTTTTTACATAGACGCCAATGTTAAATTCTCCCATAGACGCCAATGTTAATTTCTCCCATAGACTCCAAAGTTAAATTCACCCATTGACGCCAATGTTAAATTTTCCAATAGACGCCGGTGTTAAATTCTCCCATAGAATCCAGTGTTACATTCACCCTTAGACTCCAATGTTCAATTCTCCAATAGACGCAAATGTTAAATTATCCCATAGACTCCAATGTTAAATTCACCCATAGATGCCAGTGTTAAATTCTCCCATATACTCCAATGTTAAATTCTCCCATAGACGCCAATGTTAAAATCCCCTATAGACGCCAATGTTAATTTCTCCCATAGACTCCAATGTTAAAGTCACCCATAGACTACAATGTTAAATTCTCCTATAGACGCCAATGGTAAATTCTCCTATAGACGCCAGTGTTAAATTCTCCCATAGACTACAATGTTAAATTATCGCAAAGACGACAATGTTAAATTCTCCCATAGACTCCAATGTTATATTCACCCCTAGACTCCAATGTTAAATTCTCCCATAGACGCCAATGTTAAATTCTCCCATAGACGCCAATGTTAATTTCTCCCATAGACTCCAATGTTAAATTCACCCTTAGACTCCAATGTTATATTCTCCCATTGCCGCCAATGTAAAATTCTCCCATAGACACCAATGTTAATTTCTCCTATAGACTTCAATGGCAAATTCACCCATAGACTCCAATGTTAAATTCTCCCATTGACGCCAATGTTAAATTCTCCCATAGACGCCAATGTTAATTTCTCCTATAGACTCCAATGTTAAATTCACCCATAGACGCCAATGTTAAATTCTCCTATAGACACCAGTGTTGAATTCTCCCATAGACTACAATGTTAAATTATCCCATAGACACCAATGTTAAATTCTCCCATAGACTCCAATGTTATATTCACCCCTAGCATCCAATGTTAAATTCTCACATAGACTACAATGTAAAATTCTCCCATAGACGCCGATGATAAATTCTTCTGTAGACTCCAATGTTAAATTCACCCATAGACTCAATGTTAAATTCTCCCATAGACGCTAAAGTTAAAATCTCCCATAGACGCCAATGTTAATTTCTCCCATAGACTCCAATTTAAATTCACCCATAGACTACAATGTTAAATTCTCCCATAGACGCCAATGTTAAATTATCCTATAGACGCCAGTGTTAAATTCTCCCATAGACTACAATGTTAAATTATCCCATAGACTTCGATGTTAAATTATCCCATAGACGCCAATGTTAAGTTCTCCCATAGACGCCAGTGCTAAATTCTCCCATAGACGCCAATGTTAAGTTCTCCCATAGACGCCAGTGTTAAATTCTCCCATAGACGCCAATGTTAAAATCTCCCATAGACGCCAATTTTAATTTCTCCCATAGATTTTAATGTTAAATTCACCCATAGACTACAAAGTTAAATTCTTCCATAAACGCCAATGTTAAATTCTCCTATCGATGCCAGTGTTAAATTCTCCCATAGACTACAATGTTAAATTATCCCATAGACGCCAATGTTAAATTCTCCCATAGACTCCAATGTTATATTCACCCCTCGACTCCAATGTTAAATTCTCACATAGACTACAATGTAAAATTCTCCCATAGACGCCGATGATAAATTATTCTGTAGACTCCAATGTTAAATTCACCCATAGACTCAATGTTAAATTCTCCCATAGACGCCAATGTTAAAATCTCCCATAGACGCCAATGTTAATTTCTCCCATAGACTCCAATTTAAATTCACCCATAGACTACAATGTTAAATTCTCCCATAGACACCAATGTTAAATTCTCCTATAGACGCCAGTGTTAAATTCTCCCATAGACTACAATGTTAAATTATCCCATAGACTACGATGTTAAATTATCCCATAGACGCCAATGTTAAGTTCTCCCAAAAACGCCAGTGTTAAATTCTCCCATAGACGCCAATGTTAAGTTCTCCCATAGACGCCAGTGTTAAATTCTCCGATAGACGCCAATGTTAAAATCTCCCATAGACGCCAATGTTAATTTCTCCCATAGACTCCAATGTTAAATTCACCCATAGACTACGAAGTTAAATTCTTCCATAAACGCCAATGTTAAATTCTCCTATCGACGCCAGTGTTAAATTCTCCCATAGACTACAATGTTAAATTATCCCATAGACGCCAATGTTAACTTCTCCCATAGACTCCAATGTTATATTCACCCCTAGACTCCAATGTTAAATTCTCCCATATACGCAAATGTTAAATTCCCCCATAGACGCCAATGTTAAAATCTCCCATAGACGCCAATGTTCATTTCTCCCATAGACTCCAATGTTAAATTCACCAATAGACTACAATGTTAAATTCTTCCATAGACGCCAATGTTAAATTCTCCTATAAACGCCAGTGTTAAATTCTCCCATAGACTACAATGTTAAATTCTCCCATAGACGCCAATGTTAAATTCTCCCATAGACTCCAATGTTAAATTCACGCATAGACTCCAATGTAAAATTTTTACATAGACGCCAATGTTAAATTCTCCCTTAGACGCCAATGTTCATTTCTCCCATAGACTCCAATGTTAAATTCACCCCTTCACGCCAATGTTAAATTTTCCAATAGACGCCGGTGTTAAATTCACCCATAGACTCCAGTGTTACATTCAGCCTTAGACTCCAATGTTCAATTCTCTCACAGATGCAAATGTTAAATTATCCCATAGACTACAATGTTAAATTCACCCATAGATGCCAGTGTTAAATTCTCCCATATACTCCAATGTTAAATTCTCCCATAGACGCCAATGTTAAAATCCCCTATAGAGGCCAATGTTAATTTCTCCCATAGACTCCAATGTTAAATTCACCCATAGGCTACAGTGTTAAATTCTCCCATAGACGCCAATGGTCTCCCATAGACTACAATGTTAAATCATCGCATAGACTACAATGTTAAATTCCCCCATAGACTCCAATGTTATATTCACCCCTAGACTCCAATGTTAAATTCTCCCATAGACGCCAATGTTAAATTCTCCCATAGACGCCAATGTTAATTTCTCCCATAGACTCCAATGTTAAATTCACCCTTAGACTCCAATGTTAAATTCTCCCATTGCCGCCAATGTAAAATTCTCCCATAGACGCCAATGTTAATTTCTCCCATAGACTTCAATGCCAAATTCACCCATAGACTACAATGTTAAATTTTCCCATAGACGCCAATGGTAAATTCTCCTATAGACGCCAGTGTTAAATTCTCCCATAGACTACAATGTTAAATTATCGCATAGACGACAATGTTAAATTCTCCCATAGACTCCAATGTTATATTCACCCCTAGACTCCAATGTTAAATTCTCCCATAGACGCCAATGGTAAATTCTCCTATAGACGCCAGTGTTAAATTCTCCCATAGACTACAATGTTAAATTATCGCATAGACGACAATGTTAAATTCACCCATAGACTCAATGTTAAATTCTCCCATAGACGCCAATGTTAAAATCTCCCATAGACGCCAATGTTAATTTCTCCCATAGACTCCAATTTAAATTGACCCATAGACTACAATGTTAAATTCTCCCATAGACGCCAATGTTAAATTCTTCTATAGACGCCAGTGTTAAATTCTCCCATAGACTACAATGTTAAATTATCCCATAGACGCCAATGTTAAATTCTCCCATAGACTCCAATGTTATATTCACCCCTAGACTCCAATGTTAAATTCTAACATAGACGCAAATGTTAAATTGTCCCATAGACGCCAATGTTAAAATCTCCCATAGACTCCAATGTTAATTTCTCCCATAGACTCCAATGTTAAATTCACCCATAGACTACAATGTTAAATTCTTCCATAGATGCCAATGTTAAATTCTCCTATAGACGCCAGTGTTAAATTCTCCCATAGACTACAATGTTAAATTCTCCCAGAGACGCCAATGTTAATTTCACCCATAGACTCCAAATCTTAAATTCACCCTTAGACTCCAATGTTAAATTCTCCCTTTGCCGCCAATGTAAAATTCTCCCTTAGACGCCAATGTTAAATTCTCCCTTAGACGCCAATGTTCATTTCTCCCATAGACTCCAATGTTAAATTCACCCATTGACGCCAATGTTAAATTTTCCAATAGACGCCGGTGTTAAATTCTCCCATAGAATCCAGTGTTACATTCACCCTTAGACTCCAATGTTCAATTCTCCAATAGACGCAAATGTTAAATTATCCCATAGACTCCAATGTTAAATTCACCCATAGATGCCAGTGTTAAATTCTCCCATATACTCCAATGTTAAATTCTCCCATAGACGCCAACGTTAAAATCCCCTATAGACGCCAATGTTAATTTCTCCCATAGACTCCAATGTTAAATTCACCCATAGACTACAATTTTAAATTCTCCTATAGACGCCAATGGTAAATTCTCCTATAGACGCCAGTGTTAAATTCTCCCATAGACTACAATGTTAAATTATCGCATAGACGACAATGTTAAATTCTCCCATAGACGCCAATGTTAAATTCTCCCATAGACGCCAATGTTAAATTCTCCCATAGACTTCAATGTTAAATTCATGCATAGACTCCAATATAATTTTTTTACATAGACGCCAATGTTAAATTCTCCCATAGACGCCAATGTTAATTTCTCCCATAGACTCCAAAGTTAAATTCACCCATTGACGCCAATGTTAAATTTTCCAATAGACGCCGGTGTTAAATTCTCCCATAGAATCCAGTGTTACATTCACCCTTAGACTCCAATGTTCAATTCTCCAATAGACGCCAATGTTAATTTCTCCCATAGACTCCAATGTTAAATTCACCCTTAGACTCCAATGTTAAATTCTCCCATTGCCGCCAATGTAAAATTCTCCCATAGACGCCAATGTTAATTTCTCCTATAGACTTCAATGGCAAATTCACCCATAGACTCCAATGTTAAATTCTCCCATAGACGCCAGTGTTAAATTCTCCCATAGACGCCAATGTTAAAATCTCCCATAGACGCCAGTGTTAATTTCTCCCATAGACTCCTATGTTAAATTCACCCATAGACTACAATGTTAAATTCTTCCATAGACGCCAATGTAAGATTCTCCCATAGACGCCAATGTTAAATTCTCCCATAGACTTCAATGTTAAATTCATGCATAGACTCCAATATAATTTTTTTACATAGACGCCAATGTTAAATTCTCCCATAGACGCCAATGTTAATTTCTCCCATAGACTCCAAAGTTAAATTCACCCATTGACGCCAATGTTACATTTTCCAATAGACGCCGGTGTTAAATTCTCCCATAGAATCCAGTGTTACATTCACCCTTAGACTCCAATGTTCAATTCTCCAATAGACGCAAATGTTAAATTATCCCATAGACTCCAATGTTAAATTCACCCATAGATGCCAGTGTTAAATTCTCCCATATACTCCAATGTTAAATTCTCCCATAGACGCCAATGTTAAAATCCCCTATAGACGCCAATGTTAATTTCTCCCATAGACTCCAATGTTAAAGTCACCCATAGACTACAATGTTAAATTCTCCTATAGACGCCAATGGTAAATTCTCCTATAGACGCCAGTGTTAAATTCTCCCATAGACTACAATGTTAAATTATCGCAAAGACGACAATGTTAAATTCTCCCATAGACTCCAATGTTATATTCACCCCTAGACTCAAATGTTAAATTCTCCCATAGACGCCAATGTTAAATTCTCCCATAGACGCCAATGTTAATTTCTCCCATAGACTCCAATGTTAAATTCACCCTTAGACTCCAATGTTAAATTCTCCCATTGCCGCCAATGTAAAATTCTCCCATAGACACCAATGTTAATTTCTCCTATAGACTTCAATGGCAAATTCACCCATAGACTCCAATGTTAAATTCTCCTATAGACACCAGTGTTGAATTCTCCCATAGACTACAATGTTAAATTATCCCATAGACACCAATGTTAAATTCTCCCATAGACTCCAATGTTATATTCACCCCTAGACTCCAATGTTAAATTCTCACATAGACTACAATGTAAAATTCTCCCATAGACGCCGATGATAAATTATTCTGTAGACTCCAATGTTAAATTCACCCATAGACTCAATGTTAAATTCTCCCATAGACGCCAATGTTAAAATCTCCCATAGACGCCAATGTTAATTTCTCCCATAGACTCCAATTTAAATTCACCCATAGACTACAATGTTAAATTCTCCCATAGACACCAATGTTAAATTTTCCTATAGACGCCAGTGTTAAATTCTCCCATAGACTACAATGTTAAATTATCCCATAGACTACGATGTTAAATTATCCCATAGACGCCAATGTTAAGTTCTCCCAAAAACGCCAGTGTTAAATTCTCCCATAGACGCCAATGTTAAGTTCTCCCATAGACGCCAGTGTTAAATTCTCCGATAGACGCCAATGTTAAAATCTCCCATAGACGCCAATGTTAATTTCTCCCATAGACTCCAATGTTAAATTCACCCATAGACTACGAAGTTAAATTCTTCCATAAACGCCAATGTTAAATTCTCCTATCGACGCCAGTGTTAAATTCTCCCATAGACTACAATGTTAAATTATCCCATAGACGCCAATGTTAACTTCTCCCATAGACTCCAATGTTATATTCACCCCTAGACTCCAATGTTAAATTCTCCCATATACGCAAATGTTAAATTCCCCCATAGACGCCAATGTTAAAATCTCCCATAGACGCCAATGTTCATTTCTCCCATAGACTCCAATGTTAAATTCACCAATAGACTACAGTGTTAAATTCTTCCATAGACGCCAATGTTAAATTCTCCTATAGACGCCAGTGTTAAATTCTCCCATAGACTACAATGTTAAATTCTCCCATAGACGCCAATGTTAAATTCTCCCATAGACTCCAATGTTAAATTCACGCATAGACTCCAATGTAAAATTTTTACATAGACGCCAATGTTAAATTCTCCCTTAGATGCCAATGTTCATTTCTCCCATAGACTCCAATGTTAAATTCACCCCTTCACGCCAATGTTAAATTTTCCAATAGACGCCGGTGTTAAAT
Source organism: Petromyzon marinus (assembly GCF_048934315.1). Lineage (NCBI taxonomy): Eukaryota > Metazoa > Chordata > Hyperoartia > Petromyzontiformes > Petromyzontidae > Petromyzon > Petromyzon marinus. The sequence continues at coordinate 2,289,655 of NC_133667.1, forward strand.
TCACCCATAGACTCCAGTGTTACATTCACCCTTAGACTCCAATGTTCAATTCTCCCACAGATGCAAATGTTAAATTATCCCATAGACTACAATGTTAAATTCACCCATAGATGCCAGTGTTAAATTCTCCCATATACTCCAATGTTAAATTCTCCCATAGACGCCAATGTTAAAATCCCCTATAGAGGCCAATGTTAATTTCTCCCATAGACTCCAATGTTAAATTCACCCATAGGCTACAGTGTTAAATTCTCCCATAGACGCCAATGGTCTCCCATAGACTACAATGTTAAATCATCGCATAGACTACAATGTTAAATTCCCCCATAGACTCCAATGTTATATTCACCCCTAGACTCCAATGTTAAATTCTCCCATAGACGCCAATGTTAAATTCTCCCATAGACGCCAATGTTAATTTCTCCCATAGACTCCAATGTTAAATTCACCCTTAGACTCCAATGTTAAATTCTCCCATTGCCGCCAATGTAAAATTCTCCCATAGACGCCAATGTTAATTTCTCCCATAGACTTCAATGCCAAATTCACCCATAGACTACAATGTTAAATTTTCCCATAGACGCCAATGGTAAATTCTCCTATAGACGCCAGTGTTAAATTCTCCCATAGACTACAATGTTAAATTATCGCATAGACGACAATGTTAAATTCTCCCATAGACTCCAATGTTATATTCACCCCTAGACTCCAATGTTAAATTCTCCCATAGACGCCAATGTTAAAATCTCCCATTGATGCCAATGTTAATTTTTCCCATAGACTCCAATTTAAATTCACCCATAGACTACAATGTTAAATTCTCCCATAGACGCCAATGTTAAATTCTCCTATAGACGCCAGTGTTAAATTCTCCCATAGACTACAATGTTAAATTATCCCATAGACTACGATGTTAAATTATCCCATAGACGCCAATGTTAAGTTCTCCCATAGACGCCAGTATTAAATTCTCCCATAGACGCCAATGTTAAAATCTCCCATAGACGCCAATGTTAATTTCTCCCATAGACTCCAATGTTAAATTCACCCATAGACTACGAAGTTAAATTCTTCCATAAACGCCAATGTTAAATTCACCTATCGACGCCAGTGTTAAATTCTCCCATAGACTACAATGTTAAATTATCCCATAGACGCCAATGTTAAATTCTCCCATAGACTCCAATGTTATATTCACCCCTAGACTCCAATGTTAAATTCTCCCATATACCACAATGTCAAATTCTCCCATAGACGCCAATGTTAAATTCTCCTATAGACGCAAATGTTAAATTCTCCCATAGACTCCAATGTTAAATTCACCCATAGACTACAATGTTAAATTCTTCCATAGACGCCAATGTTAAATTCTGCTATAGACGCCAGTGTTAAATTCTCCCATAGACTACAATGTTAAATTCTCCCATAGACGCCAATGTTAATTTCACCCATAGACTCCAATGTTAAATTCACCCTTAGACTCCAATGTTAAATTCTCCCTTTGCCGCCAATGTAAAATTCTCCCATAGACGCCAATGTTAAATTCTCCCATAGACTCCAATGTTAAATTCACGCATAGACTCCAATGTAAAATTTTTACATAGACGCCAATGTTAAATTCTCCCTTAGACGCCAATTTCAATTTCTCCCATAGACTCCAATGTTAAATTCACCCATAGACTCCAGTGTTACATTCACCCTTAGACTCCAATGTTCAATTCTCCCACAGACGCAAATGTTAAATTTTCCCATAGACTACAATGTTAAATTCACCCATAGATGCCAGTGTTAAATTCTCCCATATACTCCAATGTTAAATTCTCCCATAGACGCCAATGTTAAAATCCCCTATAGACGCCAATGTTAATTTCTCCAATAGACTCCAATGTTAAATTCACCCATAGACTACATTGCTAAATTCTCCCATAGATGCCAATGGTAAATTCTCCTATAGACGCCAGTGTTAAATTCTCCCATAGACTACAATGTTAAATTATCGCATAGACGACAATGTTAAATTCTCCCATAGACTCCAATGTTATATACACCCCTAGACTCCAATGTAAAATTATCCCATAGACTCCAATGTTAAATTCTCCCATAGACGCCAATGTTAAATTCTCCCATAGACGCCAATGTTAATTTCTCCCATAGACTCCAATGTTAAATTCACCCTTAGACTCCAATGTTAAATTCTCCCATTGCCGCCAATGCAAAATTCTCCCATAGACGCCAATGTTAATTTCTCCCATAGACTTCAATGGCAAATTCACCCATAGACTCCAATGTTAAATTCTCCCATTGACGCCAATGTTAAATTCTCCCATAGACGCCAATTTTAATTTCTCCTATAGACTCCAATGTTAAATTCACCCATAGACACCAATGTTAAATTCTCCTATAGATGCCAGTGTTAAATTCTCCCATAGACTACAATGTTAAATTATCCCATAGACGCCAATGTTAAATTCTCCCATAGACTACAATGTTATATTCACCCCTAGACTCCAATGTTAAATTCTCACATAGACTACAATGTAAAATTATCCCATAGACGCCAATGTTAAGTTCTCCCATAGACACCAGTGTTAAATTCTCCCATAGACGCCAATGTTAAAATCTCCCATAGACGCCAATGTTAATTTCTCCCATAGACTCCAATCTTAAATTCACCCATAGACTACAAAGTTAAATTCTTCCATAAACGCCAATGTTAAATTCGCCTATCGACGCCAGTGTTAAATTCTCCCATAGACTACGATGTTAAATTCTCCCATAGACGCCAATGTTAAATTCTCCCATAGACTCCAATGTTATATTCACCCCTAGACTCCAATGTTAAATTCTCCCATATACCACAATGTTAAATTCTCCCATAGACGCCAATGTTAAATTCTCCCATAGACGCAAATGTTAAATTCTCCCATAGACTCCAATGATAAATTCACCCATAGACTACAATGTTAAATTCTTTCATAGACACCAATGTTAAATTCTGCTATAGACGCCAGTGTTAAATTCTCCCATAGACTACAATGTTAAATTCTCCCATAGACGCCAATGTTAATTTCACCCATAGACTCCAATGTTAAATTCACCCTTAGACTCCAATGTTAAATTCTCCCTTTGCCGCCAATGTAAAATTCTCCCATAGACGCCAATGTTAAATTCTCCCATAGACTCCAATGTTAAATTCACGCATAGACTCCAATGTAAAATTTTTACATAGACGCCAATGTTAAATTCTCCCTTAGACGCCAATTTTAATTTCTCCCATAGACTCCAATGTTAAATTCACCCATAGACTCCAGTGTTACATTCACCCTTAGACTCCAATGTTCAATTCTCCCACAGACGCAAATGTTAAATTATCCCATAGACTACAATGTTAAATTCACCCATAGATGCCAGTGTTAAATTCTCCCATATACTCCAATGTTAAATTCTCCCATAGACGCCAATGTTAAAATCCCCTATAGACGCCAATGTTAATTTCTCCGATAGACTCCAATGTTAAATTCACCCATAGACTACAGTGTTAAATTCTCCCATAGACGCCAATGGTAAATTCTCCTATAGACGCCAGTGTTAAATTCTCCCATAGACTACAATGTTAAATTATCGCATAGACGACAATGTTAAATTCTCCCATAGACTCCAATGTTATATACACCCCTAGACTCCAATGTAAAATTATCCCATAGACTCCAATGTTAAATTCTCCCATAGACGCCAATGTTAAATTCTCCCATAGACGCCAATGTTAATTTCTCCCATAGACTCCAATGTTAAATTCACCCTTAGACTCCAATGTTAAATTCTCCCATTGCCGCCAATGCAAAATTCTCCCATAGACGCCAATGTTAATTTCTCCCATAGACTTCAATGGCAAATTCACCCATAGACTCCAATGTTAAATTCTCCCATTGACGCCAATGTTAAATTCTCCCATAGACGCCAATGTTAATTTCTCCTATAGACTCCAATGTTAAATTCACCCATAGACGCCAATGTTAAATTCTCCTATAGACGCTAGTGTTAAATTCTCCCATAGACTACAATGTTAAATTATCCCATAGACGCCAATGTTAAATTCTCCCATAGATTCCAATGTTATATTCACCCCTAGACTCCAATGTTAAATTCTCACATAGACTACAATGTAAAATTATCCCATAGACGCCAATGTTAAGTTCTCCCATAGACGCCAGTGTTAAATTCTCCCATAGACGCCAATGTTAAAATCTCCCATAGACGCCAATGTTAATTTCTCCCATAGACTCCAATCTTAAATTCACCCATAGACTACAAAGTTAAATTCTTCCATAAACGCCAATGTTAAATTCGCCTATCGACGCCAGTGTTAAATTCTCCCATAGACTACAATGTTAAATTCTCCCATAGACGCCAATGTTTAATTCTCCCATAGACTCCAATGTTATATTCACCCCTAGACTCCAATGTTAAATTCTCCCATATACCACGATGTTAAATTCTCCCATAGACGCCAATGTTAAATTCTCCCATAGACGCAAATGTTAAATTCTCCCATAGACTCCAATGTTAAATTCACCCATAGACTACAATGTTAAATTCTTCCATAGACGCCAATGTTAAATTCTGCTATAGACGCCAGTGTTAAATTCTCCCATAGACTACAATGTTAAATTCTCCCATAGACGCCAATGTTAATTTCACCCATAGACTCCAATGTTAAATTCACCCTTAGACTCCAATGTTAAATTCTCCCTTTGCCGCCAATGTAAAATTCTCCCATAGACGCCAATGTTAAATTCTCCCATAGACTCCAATGTTAAATTCACGCATAGACTCCAATGTAAAATTTTTACATAGACGCCAATGTTAAATTCTCCCTTAGACGCCAATTTTAATTTCTCCCATAGACTCCAATGTTAAATTCACCCATAGACTCCAGTGTTACATTCACCCTTAGACTCCAATGTTCAATTCTCCCACAGACGCAAATGTTAAATTATCCCATAGACTACAATGTTAAATTCACCCATAGATGCCAGTGTTAAATTCTCCCATATACTCCAATGTTAAATTCTCCCATAGACGCCAATGTTAAAATCCCCTATAGACGCCAATGTTAATTTCTCCCATAGACCCCAATGTTAAATTCACCCATAGACTACAGTGTTAAATTCTCCCATAGACGCCAATGGTAAATTCTCCTATAGACGCCAGTGTTAAATTCTCCCATAGACTACAATGTTAAATTATCGCATAGACGACAATGTTAAATTCTCCCATAGACTCCAATGTTATATACACCCCTAGACTCCAATGTAAAATTCTCCCATAGACGCCAATGTTAAATTCTCCCATAGACGCCAATGTTAATTTCTCCCATAGACTCCAATGTTAAATTCACCCTTAGACTCCAATGTTAAATTCTCCCATTGCCGCCACTGTACAATTCTCCCATAGACGCCAATGTTAATTTCTCCCATAGACTTCAATGCCAAATTCACCCATAGACACCAATGTTAAATTCTCCCATTGACGCCAATGTTAAATTCTCCCATAGACGCTAATGTTAAATTCTCCCATAGACGCCAATGTTAATTTCTCCCATAGACTCCAATGTTAAATTCACCCTTAGACTCCAATGTTAAATTCTCCCATTGCCGCCAATGTAAAATTCTCCCATAGACGCCAATGTTAATTTCTCCCATAGACTTCAATGCCAAATTCACCCATAGACACCAATGTTAAATTCTCCCATTGACGCCAATGTTAAATTCTCCCATTGACGCCAATGTTAATTTCTCCCATAGACTTCAATGCCAAATTCACCCATAGACTACAATGTTAAATTCTCCCATAGACGCCAATGGTAAATTCTCCTATAGACGCCAGTGTTAAATTCTCCCATAGACTACAATGTTAAATTATCGCATGGACGACAATGTTAAATTCTCCCATTGACTCCAATGTTATATTCACCCCTAGACTCCAATGTTAAATTCTCCCATAGACGCCAATGTTAAATTCTCCCATAGACGCCAATGTTAATTTCTCCCATAGACTCCAATGTTAAATTCACCCTTAGACTCCAATGTTAAATTCTCCCATTGCCGCCAATGCAAAATTCTCCCATAGACGCCAATGTTAATTTCTCCCATAGACTTCAATGGCAAATTCACCCATAGACTCCAATGTTAAATTCTCCCATTGACGCCAATGTTAAATTCTCCCATAGGCGCCAATGTTAATTTCTCCTATAGACTCCAATGTTAAATTCACCCATAGACGCCAATGTTAAATTCTCCTATAGACACCAGTGTTAAATTCTCCCATAGACTCCAATGTTAAATTCACCCATAGACTACAGTGTTAAATTCTCCCATAGACGCCAATGGTAAATTCTCCTATAGACGCCAGTGTTAAATTCTCCCATAGACTACAATGTTAAATTATCGCATAGACGACAATGTTAAATTCTCCCATAGACTCCAATGTTATATACACCCCTAGACTCCAATGTAAAATTATCCCATAGACTCCAATGTTAAATTCTCCCATAGACGCCAATGTTAAATTCTCCCATAGACGCCAATGTTAATTTCTCCCATAGACTTCAATGCCAAATTCACCCATAGACTACAATGTTAAATTCTCCCATAGACGCCAATGGTAAATTCTCCCATAGACGCCAATGTTAATTTCTCCCATAGACTCCAATGTTAAATTCACCCTTAGACTCCAATGTTAAATTCTCCCATTGCCGCCAATGCAAAATTCTCCCATAGACGCCAATGTTAATTTCTCCCATAGACTTCAATGGCAAATTCACCCATAGACGCCAATGTTAAATTCTCCCATAGACTCCAATGTTATATTCACCCCTAGACTCCAATGTTAAATTCTCCCATATACCACAATGTTAAATTCTCCCATAGACGCCAATGTTAAATTCTCCCATAGACGCAAATGTTAAATTCTCCCATAGACTCCAATGATAAATTCACCCATAGACTACAATGTTAAATTCTTTCATAGACACCAATGTTAAATTCTGCTATAGACGCCAGTGTTAAATTCTCCCATAGACTACAATGTTAAATTCTCCCATAGACGCCAATGTTAATTTCACCCATAGACTCCAATGTTAAATTCACCCTTAGACTCCAATGTTAAATTCTCCCTTTGCCGCCAATGTAAAATTCTCCCATAGACGCCAATGTTAAATTCTCCCATAGACTCCAATGTTAAATTCACGCATAGACTCCAATGTAAAATTTTTACATAGACGCCAATGTTAAATTCTCCCTTAGACGCCAATTTTAATTTCTCCCATAGACTCCAATGTTAAATTTACCCATAGACTCCAGTGTTACATTCACCCTTAGACTCCAATGTTCAATTCTCCCACAGACGCAAATGTTAAATTATCCCATAGACTACAATGTTAAATTCACCCATAGATGCCAGTGTTAAATTCTCCCATATACTCCAATGTTAAATTCTCCCATAGACGCCAATGTTAAAATCCCCTATAGACGCCAATGTTAATTTCTCCGATAGACTCCAATGTTAAATTCACCCATAGACTACAGTGTTAAATTCTCCCATAGACGCCAATGGTAAATTCTCCTATAGACGCCAGTGTTAAATTCTCCCATAGACTACAATGTTAAATTATCGCATAGACGACAATGTTAAATTCTCCCATAGACTCCAATGTTATATACACCCCTAGACTCCAATGTAAAATTATCCCATAGACTCCAATGTTAAATTCTCCCATAGACGCCAATGTTAAATTCTCCCATAGACGCCAATGTTAATTTCTCCCATAGACTCCAATGTTAAATTCACCCTTAGACTCCAATGTTAAATTCTCCCATTGCCGCCAATGCAAAATTCTCCCATAGACGCCAATGTTAATTTCTCCCATAGACTTCAATGGCAAATTCACCCATAGACTCCAATGTTAAATTCTCCCATTGACGCCAATGTTAAATTCTCCCATAGACGCCAATGTTAATTTCTCCTATAGACTCCAATGTTAAATTCACCCATAGACGCCAATGTTAAATTCTCCTATAGACGCTAGTGTTAAATTCTCCCATAGACTACAATGTTAAATTATCCCATAGACGCCAATGTTAAATTCTCCCATAGATTCCAATGTTATATTCACCCCTAGACTCCAATGTTAAATTCTCACATAGACTACAATGTAAAATTATCCCATAGACGCCAATGTTAAGTTCTCCCATAGACGCCAGTGTTAAATTCTCCCATAGACGCCAATGTTAAAATCTCCCATAGACGCCAATGTTAATTTCTCCCATAGACTCCAATCTTAAATTCACCCATAGACTACAAAGTTAAATTCTTCCATAAACGCCAATGTTAAATTCGCCTATCGACGCCAGTGTTAAATTCTCCCATAGACTACAATGTTAAATTCTCCCATAGACGCCAATGTTTAATTCTCCCATAGACTCCAATGTTATATTCACCCCTAGACTCCAATGTTAAATTCTCCCATATACCACAATGTTAAATTCTCCCATAGACGCCAATGTTAAATTCTCCCAGAGACGCAAATGTTAAATTCTCCCATAGACTCCAATGTTAAATTCACCCATAGACTACAATGTTAAATTCTTCCATAGACGCCAATGTTAAATTCTGCTATAGACGCCAGTGTTAAATTCTCCCATAGACTACAATGTTAAATTCTCCCATAGACGCCAATGTTAATTTCACCCATAGACTCCAATGTTAAATTCACCCTTAGACTCCAATGTTAAATTCTCCCTTTGCCGCCAATGTAAAATTCTCCCATAGACGCCAATGTTAAATTCTCCCATAGACTCCAATGTTAAATTCACGCATAGACTCCAATGTAAAATTTTTACATAGACGCCAATGTTAAATTCTCCCTTAGACGCCAATTTTAATTTCTCCCATAGACTCCAATGTTAAATTCACCCATAGACTCCAGTGTTACATTCACCCTTAGACTCCAATGTTCAATTCTCCCACAGACGCAAATGTTAAATTATCCCATAGACTACAATGTTAAATTCACCCATAGATGCCAGTGTTAAATTCTCCCATATACTCCAATGTTAAATTCTCCCATAGACGCCAATGTTAAAATCCCCTATAGACGTCAATGTTAATTTCTCCCATAGACCCCAATGTTAAATTCACCCATAGACTACAGTGTTAAATTCTCCCATAGACGCCAATGGTAAATTCTCCTATAGACGCCAGTGTTAAATTCTCCCATAGACTACGATGTTAAATTCACCCATAGACGCCAATGTTAAATTCTCCTATAGACGCTAGTGTTAAATTCTCCCATAGACTACAATGTTAAATTATCCCATAGACGCCAATGTTAAATTCTCCCATAGATTCCAATGTTATATTCACCCCTAGACTCCAATGTTAAATTCTCACATAGACTACAATGTAAAATTATCCCATAGACGCCAATGTTAAGTTCTCCCATAGACGCCAGTGTTAAATTCTCCCATAGACGCCAATGTTAAAATCTCCCATAGACGCCAATGTTAATTTCTCCCATAGACTCCAATCTTAAATTCACCCATAGACTACAAAGTTAAATTCTTCCATAAACGCCAATGTTAAATTCGCCTATCGACGCCAGTGTTAAATTCTCCCATAGACTACAATGTTAAATTCTCCCATAGACGCCAATGTTTAATTCTCCCATAGACTCCAATGTTATATTCACCCCTAGACTCCAATGTTAAATTCTCCCATATACCACAATGTTAAATTCTCCCATAGACGCCAATGTTAAATTCTCCCAGAGACGCAAATGTTAAATTCTCCCATAGACTCCAATGTTAAATTCACCCATAGACTACAATGTTAAATTCTTCCATAGACGCCAATGTTAAATTCTGCTATAGACGCCAGTGTTAAATTCTCCCATAGACTACAATGTTAAATTCTCCCATAGACGCCAATGTTAATTTCACCCATAGACTCCAATGTTAAATTCACCCTTAGACTCCAATGTTAAATTCTCCCTTTGCCGCCAATGTAAAATTCTCCCATAGACGCCAATGTTAAATTCTCCCATAGACTCCAATGTTAAATTCACGCATAGACTCCAATGTAAAATTTTTACATAGACGCCAATGTTAAATTCTCCCTTAGACGCCAATTTTAATTTCTCCCATAGACTCCAATGTTAAATTCACCCATAGACTCCAGTGTTACATTCACCCTTAGACTCCAATGTTCAATTCTCCCACAGACGCAAATGTTAAATTATCCCATAGACTACAATGTTAAATTCACCCATAGATGCCAGTGTTAAATTCTCCCATATACTCCAATGTTAAATTCTCCCATAGACGCCAATGTTAAAATCCCCTATAGACGCCAATGTTAATTTCTCCCATAGACCCCAATGTTAAATTCACCCATAGACTACAGTGTTAAATTCTCCCATAGACGCCAATGGTAAATTCTCCTATAGACGCCAGTGTTAAATTCTCCCATAGACTACAATGTTAAATTATCGCATAGACGACAATGTTAAATTCTCCCATAGACTCCAATGTTATATACACCCCTAGACTCCAATGTAAAATTCTCCCATAGACGCCAATGTTAAATTCTCCCATAGACGCCAATGTTAATTTCTCCCATAGACTCCAATGTTAAATTCACCCTTAGACTCCAATGTTAAATTCTCCCATTGCCGCCACTGTACAATTCTCCCATAGACGCCAATGTTAATTTCTCCCATAGACTTCAATGCCAAATTCACCCATAGACACCAATGTTAAATTCTCCCATTGACGCCAATGTTAAATTCTCCCATAGACGCTAATGTTAAATTCTCCCATAGACGCCAATGTTAATTTCTCCCAAAGACTCCAATGTTAAATTCACCCTTAGACTCCAATGTTAAATTCTCCCATTGCCGCCAATGTAAAATTCTCCCATAGACGCCAATGTTAATTTCTCCCTTAGACTTCAATGCCAAATTCACCCATAGACACCAATGTTAAATTCTCCCATTGACGCCAATGTTAAATTCTCCCATTGACGCCAATGTTAATTTCTCCCATAGACTTCAATGCCAAATTCACCCATAGACTACAATGTTAAATTCTCCCATAGACGCCAATGGTAAATTCTCCTATAGACGCCAGTGTTAAATTCTCCCATAGACTACAATGTTAAATTATCGCATGGACGACAATGTTAAATTCTCCCATTGACTCCAATGTTATATTCACCCCTAGACTCCAATGTTAAATTCTCCCATAGACGCCAATGTTAAATTCTCCCATAGACGCCAATGTTAATTTCTCCCATAGACTCCAATGTTAAATTCACCCTTAGACTCCAATGTTAAATTCTCCCATTGCCGCCAATGCAAAATTCTCCCATAGACGCCAATGTTAATTTCTCCCATAGACTTCAATGGCAAATTATCCCATAGACTCCAATGTTAAATTCTCCCATTGACGCCAATGTTAAATTCTCCCATAGGCGCCAATGTTAATTTCTCCTATAGACTCCAATGTTAAATTCACCCATAGACGCCAATGTTAAATTCTCCTATAGACACCAGTGTTAAATTCTCCCATAGACTCCAATGTTAAATTCACCCATAGACTACAGTGTTAAATTCTCCCATAGACGCCAATGGTAAATTCTCCTATAGACGCCAGTGTTAAATTCTCCCATAGACTACAATGTTAAATTATCGCATAGACGACAATGTTAAATTCTCCCATAGACTCCAATGTTATATACACCCCTAGACTCCAATGTAAAATTATCCCATAGACTCCAATGTTAAATTCTCCCATAGACGCCAATGTTAAATTCTCCCATAGACGCCAATGTTAATTTCTCCCATAGACTTCAATGCCAAATTCACCCATAGACTACAATGTTAAATTCTCCCATAGACGCCAATGGTAAATTCTCCCATAGACGCCAATGTTAATTTCTCCCATAGACTTCAATGGCAAATTCACCCATAGACTCCAATGTTAAATTCTCCCATTGACGCCAATGTTAAATTCTCCCATAGACGCCAATGTTAATTTCTCCTATAGACTCCAATGTTAAATTCACCCATAGACGCCAATGTTAAATTCTCCTATAGACGCTAGTGTTAAATTCTCCCATAGACTACAATGTTAAATTATCCCATAGACGCCAATGTTAAATTCTCCCATAGATTCCAATGTTATATTCACCCCTAGACTCCAATGTTAAATTCTCACATAGACTACAATGTAAAATTATCCCATAGACGCCAATGTTAAGTTCTCCCATAGACGCCAGTGTTAAATTCTCCCATAGACGCCAATGTTAAAATCTCCCATAGACGCCAATGTTAATTTCTCCCATAGACTCCAATCTTAAATTCACCCATAGACTACAAAGTTAAATTCTTCCATAAACGCCAATGTTAAATTCGCCTATCGACGCCAGTGTTAAATTCTCCCATAGACTACAATGTTAAATTCTCCCATAGATGCCAATGTTTAATTCTCCCATAGACTCCAATGTTATATTCACCCCTAGACTCCAATGTTAAATTCTCCCATATACCACAATGTTAAATTCTCCCATAGACGCCAATGTTAAATTCTCCCATAGACGCAAATGTTAAATTCTCCCATAGACTCCAATGTTAAATTCACCCATAGACTACAATGTTAAATTCTTCCATAGACGCCAATGTTAAATTCTGCTATAGACGCCAGTGTTAAATTCTCCCATAGACTACAATGTTAAATTCTCCCATAGACGCCAATGTTAATTTCACCCATAGACTCCAATGTTAAATTCACCCTTAGACTCCAATGTTAAATTCTCCCTTTGCCGCCAATGTAAAATTCTCCCATAGACGCCAATGTTAAATTCTCCCATAGACTCCAATGTTAAATTCACGCATAGACTCCAATGTAAAATTTTTACATAGACGCCAATGTTAAATTCTCCCTTAGACGCCAATTTTAATTTCTCCCATAGACTCCAATGTTAAATTCACCCATAGACTCCAGTGTTACATTCACCCTTAGACTCCAATGTTCAATTCTCCCACAGACGCAAATGTTAAATTATCCCATAGACTACAATGTTAAATTCACCCATAGATGCCAGTGTTAAATTCTCCCATATACTCCAATGTTAAATTCTCCCATAGACGCCAATGTTAAAATCCCCTATAGACGCCAATGTTAATTTCTCCCATAGACCCCAATGTTAAATTCACCCATAGACTACAGTGTTAAATTCTCCCATAGACGCCAATGGTAAATTCTCCTATAGACGCCAGTGTTAAATTCTCCCATAGACTACAATGTTAAATTATCGCATAGACGACAATGTTAAATTCTCCCATAGACTCCAATGTTATATACACCCCTAGACTCCAATGTAAAATTCTCCCATAGACGCCAATGTTAAATTCTCCCATAGACGCCAATGTTAATTTCTCCCATAGACTCCAATGTTAAATTCACCCTTAGACTCCAATGTTAAATTCTCCCATTGCCGCCACTGTACAATTCTCCCATAGACGCCAATGTTAATTTCTCCCATAGACTTCAATGCCAAATTCACCCATAGACACCAATGTTAAATTCTCCCATTGACGCCAATGTTAAATTCTCCCATAGACGCCAATGTTAAATTCTCCCATAGACGCCAATGTTAATTTCTCCCATAGACTCCAATGTTAAATTCACCCTTAGACTCCAATGTTAAATTCTCCCATTGCCGCCAATGTAAAATTCTCCCATAGACGCCAATGTTAATTTCTCCCATAGACTTCAATGCCAAATTCACCCATAGACACCAATGTTAAATTCTCCCATTGACGCCAATTTTAAATTCTCCCATTGACGCCAATGTTAATTTCTCCCATAGACTTCAATGCCAAATTCACCCATAGACTACAATGTTAAATTCTCCCATAGACGCCAATGGTAAATTCTCCTATAGACGCCAGTGTTAAATTCTCCCATAGACTACAATGTTAAATTATCGCATGGACGACAATGTTAAATTCTCCCATTGACTCCAATGTTATATTCACCCCTAGACTCCAATGTTAAATTCTCCCATAGACGCCAATGTTAAATTCTCCCATAGACGCCAATGTTAATTTCTCCCATAGACTCCAATGTTAAATTCACCCTTAGACTCCAATGTTAAATTCTCCCATTGCCGCCAATGCAAAATTCTCCCATAGACGCCAATGTTAATTTCTCCCATAGACTTCAATGGCAAATTCACCCATAGACTCCAATGTTAAATTCTCCCATTGACGCCAATGTTAAATTCTCCCATAGGCGCCAATGTTAATTTCTCCTATAGACTCCAATGTTAAATTCACCCATAGACGCCAATGTTAAATTCTCCTATAGACGCCAGTGTTAAATTCTCCCATAGACTACAATGTTAAATTATCCCATAGACGCCAATGTTAAATTCTCCCATAGACTCCAATGTTATATTCACCCCTAGACTCCAATGTTAAATTCTCACATAGACTACAATGTAAAATTCTCCCATAGACGCCGATGATAAATTCTTCTGTAGACTCCAATGTTAAATTCACCCATAGACTCAATGTTAAATTCTCCCGTAGACGCCAATGTTAAAATCTCCCATAGACGCCAATGTTAATTTTTCCCATAGACTCCAATTTAAATTCACCCATAGACTACAATGTTAAATTCTCCCATAGACGCCAATGTTAAATTCTCCTATAGACGCCAGTGTTAAATTCTCCCATAGACTACAATGTTAAATTATCCCATAGACTACGATGTTAAATTATCCCATAGACGCCAATGTTAAGTTCTCCCATAGACTTCAATGGCAAATTCACCCATAGACTCCAATGTTAAATTCTCCCATTGACGCCAATGTTAAATTCTCCCATAGACGCCAATGTTAATTTCTCCTATAGACTCCAATGTTAAATTCACCCATAGACGCCAATGTTAAATTCTCCTATAGACGCTAGTGTTAAATTCTCCCATAGACTACAATGTTAAATTATCCCATAGACGCCAATGTTAAATTCTCCCATAGATTCCAATGTTATATTCACCCCTAGACTCCAATGTTAAATTCTCACATAGACTACAATGTAAAATTATCCCATAGACGCCAATGTTAAGTTCTCCCATAGACGCCAGTGTTAAATTCTCCCATAGACGCCAATGTTAAAATCTCCCATAGACGCCAATGTTAATTTCTCCCATAGACTCCAATCTTAAATTCACCCATAGACTACAAAGTTAAATTCTTCCATAAACGCCAATGTTAAATTCGCCTATCGACGCCAGTGTTAAATTCTCCCATAGACTACAATGTTAAATTCTCCCATAGACGCCAATGTTTAATTCTCCCATAGACTCCAATGTTATATTCACCCCTAGACTCCAATGTTAAATTCTCCCATATACCACAATGTTAAATTCTCCCATAGACGCCAATGTTAAATTCTCCCATAGACGCAAATGTTAAATTCTCCCATAGACTCCAATGTTAAATTCACCCATAGACTACAATGTTAAATTCTTCCATAGACGCCAATGTTAAATTCTGCTATAGACGCCAGTGTTAAATTCTCCCATAGACTACAATGTTAAATTCTCCCATAGACGCCAATGTTAATTTCACCCATAGACTCCAATGTTAAATTCACCCTTAGACTCCAATGTTAAATTCTCCCTTTGCCGCCAATGTAAAATTCTCCCATAGACGCCAATGTTAAATTCTCCCATAGACTCCAATGTTAAATTCACGCATAGACTCCAATGTAAAATTTTTACATAGACGCCAATGTTAAATTCTCCCTTAGACGCCAATGTTAAATTCTCCCATAGACGCCAATGTTAAATTCTCCCATAGACGCCAATGTTAAATTCTCCCATAGACGCCAATGTTAATTTCTCCCATAGACTCCAATGTTAAATTCACCCTTAGACTCCAATGTTAAATTCTCCCATTGCCGCCAATGTAAAATTCTCCCATAGACGCCAATGTTAATTTCTCCCATAGACTTCAATGCCAAATTCACCCATAGACACCAATGTTAAATTCTCCCATTGACGCCAATTTTAAATTCTCCCATTGACGCCAATGTTAATTTCTCCCATAGACTTCAATGCCAAATTCACCCATAGACTACAATGTTAAATTCTCCCATAGACGCCAATGGTAAATTCTCCTATAGACGCCAGTGTTAAATTCTCCCATAGACTACAATGTTAAATTATCGCATGGACGACAATGTTAAATTCTCCCATTGACTCCAATGTTATATTCACCCCTAGACTCCAATGTTAAATTCTCCCATAGACGCCAATGTTAAATTCTCCCATAGACGCCAATGTTAATTTCTCCCATAGACTCCAATGTTAAATTCACCCTTAGACTCCAATGTTAAATTCTCCCATTGCCGCCAATGCAAAATTCTCCCATAGACGCCAATGTTAATTTCTCCCATAGACTTCAATGGCAAATTCACCCATAGACTCCAATGTTAAATTCTCCCATTGACGCCAATGTTAAATTCTCCCATAGGCGCCAATGTTAATTTCTCCTATAGACTCCAATGTTAAATTCACCCATAGACGCCAATGTTAAATTCTCCTATAGACGCCAGTGTTAAATTCTCCCATAGACTACAATGTTAAATTATCCCATAGACGCCAATGTTAAATTCTCCCATAGACTCCAATGTTATATTCACCCCTAGACTCCAATGTTAAATTCTCACATAGACTACAATGTAAAATTCTCCCATAGACGCCGATGATAAATTCTTCTGTAGACTCCAATGTTAAATTCACCCATAGACTCAATGTTAAATTCTCCCGTAGACGCCAATGTTAAAATCTCCCATAGACGCCAATGTTAATTTTTCCCATAGACTCCAATTTAAATTCACCCATAGACTACAATGTTAAATTCTCCCATAGACGCCAATGTTAAATTCTCCTATAGACGCCAGTGTTAAATTCTCCCATAGACTACAATGTTAAATTATCCCATAGACTACGATGTTAAATTATCCCATAGACGCCAATGTTAAGTTCTCCCATAGACTTCAATGGCAAATTCACCCATAGACTCCAATGTTAAATTCTCCCATTGACGCCAATGTTAAATTCTCCCATAGACGCCAATGTTAATTTCTCCTATAGACTCCAATGTTAAATTCACCCATAGACGCCAATGTTAAATTCTCCTATAGACGCTAGTGTTAAATTCTCCCATAGACTACAATGTTAAATTATCCCATAGACGCCAATGTTAAATTCTCCCATAGATTCCAATGTTATATTCACCCCTAGACTCCAATGTTAAATTCTCACATAGACTACAATGTAAAATTATCCCATAGACGCCAATGTTAAGTTCTCCCATAGACGCCAGTGTTAAATTCTCCCATAGACGCCAATGTTAAAATCTCCCATAGACGCCAATGTTAATTTCTCCCATAGACTCCAATCTTAAATTCACCCATAGACTACAAAGTTAAATTCTTCCATAAACGCCAATGTTAAATTCGCCTATCGACGCCAGTGTTAAATTCTCCCATAGACTACAATGTTAAATTCTCCCATAGACGCCAATGTTTAATTCTCCCATAGACTCCAATGTTATATTCACCCCTAGACTCCAATGTTAAATTCTCCCATATACCACAATGTTAAATTCTCCCATAGACGCCAATGTTAAATTCTCCCATAGACGCAAATGTTAAATTCTCCCATAGACTCCAATGTTAAATTCACCCATAGACTACAATGTTAAATTCTTCCATAGACGCCAATGTTAAATTCTGCTATAGACGCCAGTGTTAAATTCTCCCATAGACTACAATGTTAAATTCTCCCATAGACGCCAATGTTAATTTCACCCATAGACTCCAATGTTAAATTCACCCTTAGACTCCAATGTTAAATTCTCCCTTTGCCGCCAATGTAAAATTCTCCCATAGACGCCAATGTTAAATTCTCCCATAGACTCCAATGTTAAATTCACGCATAGACTCCAATGTAAAATTTTTACATAGACGCCAATGTTAAATTCTCCCTTAGACACCAATTTTAATTTCTCCCATAGACTCCAATGTTAAATTCACCCATAGACTCCAGTGTTACATTCACCCTTAGACTCCAATGTTCAATTCTCCCACAGACGCAAATGTTAAATTATCCCATAGACTACAATGTTAAATTCACCCATAGATGCCAGTGTTAAATTCTCCCATATACTCCAATGTTAAATTCTCCCATAGACGCCAATGTTAAAATCCCCTATAGACGCCAATGTTAATTTCTCCCATAGACCCCAATGTTAAATTCACCCATAGACTACAGTGTTAAATTCTCCCATAGACGCCAATGGTAAATTCTCCTATAGACGCCAGTGTTAAATTCTCCCATAGACTACAATGTTAAATTATCGCATAGACGACAATGTTAAATTCTCCCATAGACTCCAATGTTATATACACCCCTAGACTCCAATGTAAAATTCTCCCATAGACGCCAATGTTAAATTCTCCCATAGACGCCAATGTTAATTTCTCCCATAGACTCCAATGTTAAATTCACCCTTAGACTCCAATGTTAAATTCTCCCATTGCCGCCACTGTACAATTCTCCCATAGACGCCAATGTTAATTTCTCCCATAGACTTCAATGCCAAATTCACCCATAGACACCAATGTTAAATTCTCCCATTGACGCCAATTTTAAATTCTCCCATAGACGCTAATGTTAAATTCTCCCATAGACGCCAATGTTAATTTCTCCCATAGACTCCAATGTTAAATTCACCCTTAGACTCCAATGTTAAATTCTCCCATTGCCGCCAATGTAAAATTCTCCCATAGACGCCAATGTTAATTTCTCCCATAGACTTCAATGCCAAATTCACCCATAGACACCAATGTTAAATTCTCCCATTGACGCCAATGTTAAATTCTCCCATTGACGCCAATGTTAATTTCTCCCATAGACTTCAATGCCAAATTCACCCATAGACTACAATGTTAAATTCTCCCATAGACGCCAATGGTAAATTCTCCTATAGACGCCAGTGTTAAATTCTCCCATAGACTACAATGTTAAATTATCGCATGGACGACAATGTTAAATTCTCCCATTGACTCCAATGTTATATTCACCCCTAGACTCCAATGTTAAATTCTCCCATAGACGCCAATGTTAAATTCTCCCATAGACGCCAATGTTAATTTCTCCCATAGACTCCAATGTTAAATTCACCCTTAGACTCCAATGTTAAATTCTCCCATTGCCGCCAATGCAAAATTCTCCCATAGACGCCAATGTTAATTTCTCCCATAGACTTCAATGGCAAATTCACCCATAGACTCCAATGTTAAATTCTCCCATTGACGCCAATGTTAAATTTTCCCATAGGCGCCAATGTTAATTTCTCCTATAGACTCCAATGTTAAATTCACCCATAGACGCCAATGTTAAATTCTCCTATAGACGCCAGTGTTAAATTCTCCCATAGACTCCAATGTTAAATTCACCCATAGACTACAGTGTTAAATTCTCCCATAGACGCCAATGGTAAATTCTCCTATAGACGCCAGTGTTAAATTCTCCCATAGACTACAATGTTAAATTATCGCATAGACGACAATGTTAAATTCTCCCATAGACTCCAATGTTATATACACCCCTAGACTCCAATGTAAAATTATCCCATAGACTCCAATGTTAAATTATCCCATAGACGCCAATGTTAAATTCTCCCATAGACGCCAATGTTAATTTCTCCCATAGACTTCAATGCCAAATTCACCCAGAGACTACAATGTTAAATTCTCCCATAGACGCCAATGGTAAATTCTCCCATAGACGCCAATGTTAATTTCTCCCATAGACTCCAATGTTAAATTCACCCTTAGACTCCAATGTTAAATTCTCCCATTGCCGCCAATGCAAAATTCTCCCATAGACGCCAATGTTAATTTCTCCCATAGACTTCAATGGCAAATTCACCCATAGACTCCAATGTTAAATTCTCCCATTGACGCCAATGTTAAATTCTCCCATAGACGCCAATGTTAATTTCTCCTATAGACTCCAATGTTAAATTCACCCATAGACGCCAATGTTAAATTCTCCTATAGACGCTAGTGTTAAATTCTCCCATAGACTACAATGTTAAATTATCCCATAGACGCCAATGTTAAATTCTCCCATAGATTCCAATGTTATATTCACCCCTAGACTCCAATGTTAAATTCTCACATAGACTACAATGTAAAATTATCCCATAGACGCCAATGTTAAGTTCTCCCATAGACGCCAGTGTTAAATTCTCCCATAGACGCCAATGTTAAAATCTCCCATAGACGCCAATGTTAATTTCTCCCATAGACTCCAATCTTAAATTCACCCATAGACTACAAAGTTAAATTCTTCCATAAACGCCAATGTTAAATTCGCCTATCGACGCCAGTGTTAAATTCTCCCATAGACTACAATGTTAAATTCTCCCATAGACGCCAATGTTTAATTCTCCCATAGACTCCAATGTTATATTCACCCCTAGACTCCAATGTTAAATTCTCCCATATACCACAATGTTAAATTCTCCCATAGACGCCAATGTTAAATTCTCCCATAGACGCAAATGTTAAATTCTCCCATAGACTCCAATGTTAAATTCACCCATAGACTACAATGTTAAATTCTTCCATAGACGCCAATGTTAAATTCTGCTATAGACGCCAGTGTTAAATTCTCCCATAGACTACAATGTTAAATTCTCCCATAGACGCCAATGTTAATTTCACCCATAGACTCCAATGTTAAATTCACCCTTAGACTCCAATGTTAAATTCTCCCTTTGCCGCCAATGTAAAATTCTCCCATAGACGCCAATGTTAAATTCTCCCATAGACTCCAATGTTAAATTCACGCATAGACTCCAATGTAAAATTTTTACATAGACGCCAATGTTAAATTCTCCCTTAGACGCCAATTTTAATTTCTCCCATAGACTCCAATGTTAAATTCACCCATAGACTCCAGTGTTACATTCACCCTTAGACTCCAATGTTCAATTCTCCCACAGACGCAAATGTTAAATTATCCCATAGACTACAATGTTAAATTCACCCATAGATGCCAGTGTTAAATTCTCCCATATACTCCAATGTTAAATTCTCCCATAGACGCCAATGTTAAAATCCCCTATAGACGCCAATGTTAATTTCTCCCATAGACCCCAATGTTAAATTCACCCATAGACTACAGTGTTAAAGTCTCCCATAGACGCCAATGGTAAATTCTCCTATAGACGCCAGTGTTAAATTCTCCCATAGACTACAATGTTAAATTATCGCATAGACGACAATGTTAAATTCTCCCATAGACTCCAATGTTATATACACCCCTAGACTCCAATGTAAAATTCTCCCATAGACGCCAATGTTAAATTCTCCCATAGACGCCAATGTTAATTTCTCCCATAGACTCCAATGTTAAATTCACCCTTAGACTCCAATGTTAAATTCACCCTTAGACTCCAATGTTAAATTCTCCCATTGCCGCCAATGCAAAATTCTCCCATAGACGCCAATGTTAATTTCTCCCATAGACTTCAATGGCAAATTCACCCTTAGACTCCAATGTTAAATTCTCCCATTGACGCCAATGTTAAATTCTCCCATAGGCGCCAATGTTAATTTCTCCTATAGACTCCAATGTTAAATTCACCCATAGACGCCAATGTTAAATTCTCCTATAGACGCCAGTGTTAAATTCTCCCATAGACTACAATGTTAAATTATCCCATAGACGCCAATGTTAAATTCTCCCATAGACTCCAATGTTATATTCACCCCTAGACTCCAATGTTAAATTCTCACATAGACTACAATGTAAAATTCTCCCATAGACGCCGATGATAAATTCTTCTGTAGACTCCAATGTTAAATTCACCCATAGACTCAATGTTAAATTCTCCCGTAGACGCCAATGTTAAAATCTCCCATAGACGCCAATGTTAATTTTTCCCATAGACTCCAATTTAAATTCACCCATAGACTACAATGTTAAATTCTCCCATAGACGCCAATGTTAAATTCTCCTATAGACGCCAGTGTTAAATTCTCCCATAGACTACAATGTTAAATTATCCCATAGACTACGATGTTAAATTATCCCATAGACGCCAATGTTAAGTTCTCCCATAGACTTCAATGGCAAATTCACCCATAGACTCCAATGTTAAATTCTCCCATTGACGCCAATGTTAAATTCTCCCATAGACGCCAATGTTAATTTCTCCTATAGACTCCAATGTTAAATTCACCCATAGACGCCAATGTTAAATTCTCCTATAGACGCTAGTGTTAAATTCTCCCATAGACTACAATGTTAAATTATCCCATAGACGCCAATGTTAAATTCTCCCATAGATTCCAATGTTATATTCACCCCTAGACTCCAATGTTAAATTCTCACATAGACTACAATGTAAAATTATCCCATAGACGCCAATGTTAAGTTCTCCCATAGACGCCAGTGTTAAATTCTCCCATAGACGCCAATGTTAAAATCTCCCATAGACGCCAATGTTAATTTCTCCCATAGACTCCAATCTTAAATTCACCCATAGACTACAAAGTTAAATTCTTCCATAAACGCCAATGTTAAATTCGCCTATCGACGCCAGTGTTAAATTCTCCCATAGACTACAATGTTAAATTCTCCCATAGACGCCAATGTTTAATTCTCCCATAGACTCCAATGTTATATTCACCCCTAGACTCCAATGTTAAATTCTCCCATATACCACAATGTTAAATTCTCCCATAGACGCCAATGTTAAATTCTCCCATAGACGCAAATGTTAAATTCTCCCATAGACTCCAATGTTAAATTCACCCATAGACTACAATGTTAAATTCTTCCATAGACGCCAATGTTAAATTCTGCTATAGACGCCAGTGTTAAATTCTCCCATAGACTACAATGTTAAATTCTCCCATAGACGCCAATGTTAATTTCACCCATAGACTCCAATGTTAAATTCACCCTTAGACTCCAATGTTAAATTCTCCCTTTGCCGCCAATGTAAAATTCTCCCATAGACGCCAATGTTAAATTCTCCCATAGACTCCAATGTTAAATTCACGCATAGACTCCAATGTAAAATTTTTACATAGACGCCAATGTTAAATTCTCCCTTAGACGCCAATTTTAATTTCTCCCATAGACTCCAATGTTAAATTCACCCATAGACTCCAGTGTTACATTCACCCTTAGACTCCAATGTTCAATTCTCCCACAGACGCAAATGTTAAATTATCCCATAGACTACAATGTTAAATTAACCCATAGATGCCAGTGTTAAATTCTCCCATATACTCCAATGTTAAATTCTCCCATAGACGCCAATGTTAAAATCCCCTATAGACGCCAATGTTAATTTCTCCCATAGACCCCAATGTTAAATTCACCCATAGACTACAGTGTTAAATTCTCCCATAGACGCCAATGGTAAATTCTCCTATAGACGCCAGTGTTAAATTCTCCCATAGACTACAATGTTAAATTATCGCATAGACGACAATGTTAAATTCTCCCATAGACTCCAATGTTATATACACCCCTAGACTCCAATGTAAAATTCTCCCATAGACGCCAATGTTAAATTCTCCCATAGACGCCAATGTTAATTTCTCCCATAGACTCCAATGTTAAATTCACCCTTAGACTCCAATGTTAAATTCTCCCATTGCCGCCACTGTACAATTCTCCCATAGACGCCAATGTTAATTTCTCCCATAGACTTCAATGCCAAATTCACCCATAGACACCAATGTTAAATTCTCCCATTGACGCCAATGTTAAATTCTCCCATAGACGCTAATGTTAAATTCTCCCATAGACGCCAATGTTAATTTCTCCCATAGACTCCAATGTTAAATTCACCCTTAGACTCCAATGTTAAATTCTCCCATTGCCGCCAATGTAAAATTCTCCCATAGACGCCAATGTTAATTTCTCCCATAGACTTCAATGCCAAATTCACCCATAGACACCAATGTTAAATTCTCCCATTGACGCCAATGTTAAATTCTCCCATTGACGCCAATGTTAATTTCTCCCATAGACTTCAATGCCAAATTCACCCATAGACTACAATGTTAAATTCTCCCATAGACGCCAATGGTAAATTCTCCTATAGACGCCAGTGTTAAATTCTCCCATAGACTACAATGTTAAATTATCGCATGGACGACAATGTTAAATTCTCCCATTGACTCCAATGTTATATTCACCCCTAGACTCCAATGTTAAATTCTCCCATAGACGCCAATGTTAAATTCTCCCATAGACGCCAATGTTAATTTCTCCCATAGACTCCAATGTTAAATTCACCCTTAGACTCCAATGTTAAATTCTCCCATTGCCGCCAATGCAAAATTCTCCCATAGACGCCAATGTTAATTTCTCCCATAGACTTCAATGGCAAATTCACCCATAGACTCCAATGTTAAATTCTCCCATTGACGCCAATGTTAAATTCTCCCATAGGCGCCAATGTTAATTTCTCCTATAGACTCCAATGTTAAATTCACCCATAGACGCCAATGTTAAATTCTCCTATAGACGCCAGTGTTAAATTCTCCCATAGACTCCAATGTTAAATTCACCCATAGACTACAGTGTTAAATTCTCCCATAGACGCCAATGGTAAATTCTCCTATAGACGCCAGTGTTAAATTCTCCCATAGACTACAATGTTAAATTATCGCATAGACGACAATGTTAAATTCTCCCATAGACTCCAATGTTATATACACCCCTAGACTCCAATGTAAAATTATCCCATAGACTCCAATGTTAAATTATCCCATAGACGCCAATGTTAAATTCTCCCATAGACGCCAATGTTAATTTCTCCCATAGACTTCAATGCCAAATTCACCCATAGACTACAATGTTAAATTCTCCCATAGACGCCAATGGTAAATTCTCCCATAGACGCCAATGTTAATTTCTCCCATAGACTCCAATGTTAAATTCACCCTTAGACTCCAATGTTAAATTCTCCCATTGCCGCCAATGCAAAATTCTCCCATAGACGCCAATGTTAATTTCTCCCATAGACTTCAATGGCAAATTCACCCATAGACTCCAATGTTAAATTCTCCCATTGACGCCAATGTTAAATTCTCCCATAGACGCCAATGTTAATTTCTCCTATAGACTCCAATGTTAAATTCACCCATAGACGCCAATGTTAAATTCTCCTATAGACGCTAGTGTTAAATTCTCCCATAGACTACAATGTTAAATTATCCCATAGACGCCAATGTTAAATTCTCCCATAGATTCCAATGTTATATTCACCCCTAGACTCCAATGTTAAATTCTCACATAGACTACAATGTAAAATTATCCCATAGACGCCAATGTTAAGTTCTCCCATAGACGCCAGTGTTAAATTCTCCCATAGACGCCAATGTTAAAATCTCCCATAGACGCCAATGTTAATTTCTCCCATAGACTCCAATCTTAAATTCACCCATAGACTACAAAGTTAAATTCTTCCATAAACGCCAATGTTAAATTCGCCTATCGACGCCAGTGTTAAATTCTCCCATAGACTACAATGTTAAATTCTCCCATAGACGCCAATGTTTAATTCTCCCATAGACTCCAATGTTATATTCACCCCTAGACTCCAATGTTAAATTCTCCCATATACCACAATGTTAAATTCTCCCATAGACGCCAATGTTAAATTCTCCCATAGACGCAAATGTTAAATTCTCCCATAGACTCCAATGTTAAATTCACCCATAGACTACAATGTTAAATTCTTCCATAGACGCCAATGTTAAATTCTGCTATAGACGCCAGTGTTAATTTCTCCCATAGACTTCAATGCCAAATTCACCCATAGACTACAATGTTAAATTCTCCCATAGACGCCAATGGTAAATTCTCCTATAGACGCCAGTGTTAAATTCTCCCATAGACTACAATGTTAAATTATCGCATGGACGACAATGTTAAATTCTCCCATTGACTCCAATGTTATATTCACCCCTAGACTCCAATGTTAAATTCTCCCATAGACGCCAATGTTAAATTCTCCCATAGACGCCAATGTTAATTTCTCCCATAGACTCCAATGTTAAATTCACCCTTAGACTCCAATGTTAAATTCTCCCATTGCCGCCAATGCAAAATTCTCCCATAGACGCCAATGTTAATTTCTCCCATAGACTTCAATGGCAAATTCACCCATAGACTCCAATGTTAAATTCTCCCATTGACGCCAATGTTAAATTCTCCCATAGGCGCCAATGTTAATTTCTCCTATAGACTCCAATGTTAAATTCACCCATAGACGCCAATGTTAAATTCTCCTATAGACGCCAGTGTTAAATTCTCCCATAGACTCCAATGTTAAATTCACCCATAGACTACAGTGTTAAATTCTCCCATAGACGCCAATGGTAAATTCTCCTATAGACGCCAGTGTTAAATTCTCCCATAGACTACAATGTTAAATTATCGCATAGACGACAATGTTAAATTCTCCCATAGACTCCAATGTTATATACACCCCTAGACTCCAATGTAAAATTATCCCATAGACTCCAATGTTAAATTATCCCATAGACGCCAATGTTAAATTCTCCCATAGACGCCAATGTTAATTTCTCCCATAGACTTCAATGCCAAATTCACCCATAGACTACAATGTTAAATTCTCCCATAGACGCCAATGGTAAATTCTCCCATAGACGCCAATGTTAATTTCTCCCATAGACTCCAATGTTAAATTCACCCTTAGACTCCAATGTTAAATTCTCCCATTGCCGCCAATGCAAAATTCTCCCATAGACGCCAATGTTAATTTCTCCCATAGACTTCAATGGCAAATTCACCCATAGACTCCAATGTTAAATTCTCCCATTGACGCCAATGTTAAATTCTCCCATAGACGCCAATGTTAATTTCTCCTATAGACTCCAATGTTAAATTCACCCATAGACGCCAATGTTAAATTCTCCTATAGACGCTAGTGTTAAATTCTCCCATAGACTACAATGTTAAATTATCCCATAGACGCCAATGTTAAATTCTCCCATAGATTCCAATGTTATATTCACCCCTAGACTCCAATGTTAAATTCTCACATAGACTACAATGTAAAATTATCCCATAGACGCCAATGTTAAGTTCTCCCATAGACGCCAGTGTTAAATTCTCCCATAGACGCCAATGTTAAAATCTCCCATAGACGCCAATGTTAATTTCTCCCATAGACTCCAATCTTAAATTCACCCATAGACTACAAAGTTAAATTCTTCCATAAACGCCAATGTTAAATTCGCCTATCGACGCCAGTGTTAAATTCTCCCATAGACTACCATGTTAAATTCTCCCATAGACGCCAATGTTTAATTCTCCCATAGACTCCAATGTTATATTCACCCCTAGACTCCAATGTTAAATTCTCCCATATACCACAATGTTAAATTCTCCCATAGACGCCAATGTTAAATTCTCCCATAGACGCAAATGTTAAATTCTCCCATAGACTCCAATGTTAAATTCACCCATAGACTACAATGTTAAATTCTTCCATAGACGCCAATGTTAAATTCTGCTATAGACGCCAGTGTTAAATTCTCCCATAGACTACAATGTTAAATTCTCCCATAGACGCCAATGTTAATTTCACCCATAGACTCCAATGTTAAATTCACCCTTAGACTCCAATGTTAAATTCTCCCTTTGCCGCCAATGTAAAATTCTCCCATAGACGCCAATGTTAAATTCTCCCATAGACTCCAATGTTAAATTCACGCATAGACTCCAATGTAAAATTTTTACATAGACGCCAATGTTAAATTCTCCCTTAGACGCCAATTTTAATTTCTCCCATAGACTCCAATGTTAAATTCACCCATAGACTCCAGTGTTACATTCACCCTTAGACTCCAATGTTCAATTCTCCCACAGACGCAAATGTTAAATTATCCCATAGACTACAATGTTAAATTCACCCATAGATGCCAGTGTTAAATTCTCCCATATACTCCAATGTTAAATTCTCCCATAGACGCCAATGTTAAAATCCCCTATAGACGCCAATGTTAATTTCTCCCATAGACCCCAATGTTAAATTCACCCATAGACTACAGTGTTAAATTCTCCCATAGACGCCAATGGTAAATTCTCCTATAGACGCCAGTGTTAAATTCTCCCATAGACTACAATGTTAAATTATCGCATAGACGACAATGTTAAATTCTCCCATAGACTCCAATGTTATATACACCCCTAGACTCCAATGTAAAATTCTCCCATAGACGCCAATGTTAAATTCTCCCATAGACGCCAATGTTAATTTCTCCCATAGACTCCAATGTTAAATTCACCCTTAGACTCCAATGTTAAATTCTCCCATTGCCGCCACTGTACAATTCTCCCATAGACGCCAATGTTAATTTCTCCCATAGACTTCAATGCCAAATTCACCCATAGACACCAATGTTAAATTCTCCCATTGACGCCAATGTTAAATTCTCCCATAGACGCCAATGTTAAATTCTCCCATAGACGCCAATGTTAATTTCTCCCATAGACTCCAATGTTAAATTCACCCTTAGACTCCAATGTTAAATTCTCCCATTGCCGCCAATGTAAAATTCTCCCATAGACGCCAATGTTAATTTCTCCCATAGACTTCAATGCCAAATTCACCCATAGACACCAATGTTAAATTCTCCCATTGACGCCAATGTTAAATTCTCCCATTGACGCCAATGTTAATTTCTCCCATAGACTTCAATGCCAAATTCACCCATAGACTACAATGTTAAATTCTCCCATAGACGCCAATGGTAAATTCTCCTATAGACGCCAGTGTTAAATTCTCCCATAGACTACAATGTTAAATTATCGCATGGACGACAATGTTAAATTCTCCCATTGACTCCAATGTTATATTCACCCCTAGACTCCAATGTTAAATTCTCCCATAGACGCCAATGTTAAATTCTCCCATAGACGCCAATGTTAATTTCTCCCATAGACTCCAATGTTAAATTCACCCTTAGACTCCAATGTTAAATTCTCCCATTGCCGCCAATGCAAAATTCTCCCATAGACGCCAATGTTAATTTCTCCCATAGACTTCAATGGCAAATTCACCCATAGACTCCAATGTTAAATTCTCCCATTGACGCCAATGTTAAATTCTCCCATAGGCGCCAATGTTAATTTCTCCTATAGACTCCAATGTTAAATTCACCCATAGACGCCAATGTTAAATTCTCCTATAGACGCCAGTGTTAAATTCTCCCATAGACTACAATGTTAAATTATCCCATAGACGCCAATGTTAAATTCTCCCATAGACTCCAATGTTATATTCACCCCTAGACTCCAATGTTAAATTCTCACATAGACTACAATGTAAAATTCTCCCATAGACGCCGATGATAAATTCTTCTGTAGACTCCAATCTTAAATTCACCCATAGACTCAATGTTAAATTCTCCCATAGACGCCAATGTTAAAATCTCCCATAGACGCCAATGTTAATTTTTCCCATAGACTCCAATTTAAATTCACCCATAGACTACAATGTTAAATTCTCCCATAGACGCCAATGTTAAATTCTCCTATAGACGCCAGTGTTAAATTCTCCCATAGACTACAATGTTAAATTATCCCATAGACTACGATGTTAAATTATCCCATAGACGCCAATGTTAAGTTCTCCCATAGACTTCAATGGCAAATTCACCCATAGACTCCAATGTTAAATTCTCCCATTGACGCCAATGTTAAATTCTCCCATAGACGCCAATGTTAATTTCTCCTATAGACTCCAATGTTAAATTCACCCATAGACGCCAATGTTAAATTCTCCTATAGACGCTAGTGTTAAATTCTCCCATAGACTACAATGTTAAATTATCCCATAGACGCCAATGTTAAATTCTCCCATAGATTCCAATGTTATATTCACCCCTAGACTCCAATGTTAAATTCTCACATAGACTACAATGTAAAATTATCCCATAGACGCCAATGTTAAGTTCTCCCATAGACGCCAGTGTTAAATTCTCCCATAGACGCCAATGTTAAAATCTCCCATAGACGCCAATGTTAATTTCTCCCATAGACTCCAATCTTAAATTCACCCATAGACTACAAAGTTAAATTCTTCCATAAACGCCAATGTTAAATTCGCCTATCGACGCTAGTGTTAAATTCTCCCATAGACTACAATGTTAAATTCTCCCATAGACGCCAATGTTTAATTCTCCCATAGACTCCAATGTTATATTCACCCCTAGACTCCAATGTTAAATTCTCCCATATACCACAATGTTAAATTCTCCCATAGACGCCAATGTTAAATTCTCCCATAGACGCAAATGTTAAATTCTCCCATAGACTCCAATGTTAAATTCACCCATAGACTACAATGTTAAATTCTCCATAGACGCCAATGTTAAATTCTGCTATAGACGCCAGTGTTAAATTCTCCCATAGACTACAATGTTAAATTCTCCCATAGACGCCAATGTTAATTTCACCCATAGACTCCAATGTTAAATTCACCCTTAGACTCCAATGTTAAATTCTCCCTTTGCCGCCAATGTAAAATTCTCCCATAGACGCCAATGTTAAATTCTCCCATAGACTCCAATGTTAAATTCACGCATAGACTCCAATGTAACATTTTTACATAGACGCCAATGTTAAATTCTCCCTTAGACGCCAATTTTAATTTCTCCCATAGACTCCAATGTTAAATTCACCCATAGACTCCAGTGTTACATTCACCCTTAGACTCCAATGTTCAATTCTCCCACAGACGCAAATGTTAAATTATCCCATAGACTACAATGTTAAATTCACCCATAGATGCCAGTGTTAAATTCTCCCATATACTCCAATGTTAAATTCTCCCATAGACGCCAATGTTAAAATCCCCTATAGACGCCAATGTTAATTTCTCCCATAGACCCCAATGTTAAATTCACCCATAGACTACAGTGTTAAATTCTCCCATAGACGCCAATGGTAAATTCTCCTATAGACGCCAGTGTTAAATTCTCCCATAGACTACAATGTTAAATTATCGCATAGACGACAATGTTAAATTCTCCCATAGACTCCAATGTTATATACACCCCTAGACTCCAATGTAAAATTCTCCCATAGACGCCAATGTTAAATTCTCCCATAGACGCCAATGTTAATTTCTCCCATAGACTCCAATGTTAAATTCACCCTTAGACTCCAATGTTAAATTCTCCCATTGCCGCCACTGTACAATTCTCCCATAGACGCCAATGTTAATTTCTCCCATAGACTTCAATGCCAAATTCACCCATAGACACCAATGTTAAATTCTCCCATTGACGCCAATGTTAAATTCTCCCATAGACGCCAATGTTAAATTCTCCCATAGACGCCAATGTTAATTTCTCCCATAGACTCCAATGTTAAATTCACCCTTAGACTCCAATGTTAAATTCTCCCATTGCCGCCAATGTAAAAATCTCCCATAGACGCCAATGTTAATTTCTCCCATAGACTTCAATGCCAAATTCACCCATAGACACCAATGTTAAATTCTCCCATTGACGCCAATGTTAAATTCTCCCATTGACGCCAATGTTAATTTCTCCCATAGACTTCAATGCCAAATTCACCCATAGACTACAATGTTAAATTCTCCCATAGACGCCAATGGTAAATTCTCCTATAGACGCCAGTGTTAAATTCTCCCATAGACTACAATGTTAAATTATCGCATGGACGACAATGTTAAATTCTCCCATTGACTCCAATGTTATATTCACCCCTAGACTCCAATGTTAAATTCTCCCATAGACGCCAATGTTAAATTCTCCCATAGACGCCAATGTTAATTTCTCCCATAGACTCCAATGTTAAATTCACCCTTAGACTCCAATGTTAAATTCTCCCATTGCCGCCAATGCAAAATTCTCCCATAGACGCCAATGTTAATTTCTCCCATAGACTTCAATGGCAAATTCACCCATAGACTCCAATGTTAAATTCTCCCATTGACGCCAATGTTAAATTCTCCCATAGGCGCCAATGTTAATTTCTCCTATAGACTCCAATGTTAAATTCACCCATAGACGCCAATGTTAAATTCTCCTATAGATGCCAGTGTTAAATTCTCCCATAGACTACAATGTTAAATTATCCCATAGACGCCAATGTTAAATTCTCCCATAGACTCCAATGTTATATTCACCCCTAGACTCCAATGTTAAATTCTCACATAGACTACAATGTAAAATTCTCCCATAGACGCCGATGATAAATTCTTCTGTAGACTCCAATGTTAAATTCACCCATAGACTCAATGTTAAATTCTCCCATAGACGCCAATGTTAAAATCTCCCATAGACGCCAATGTTAATTTTTCCCATAGACTCCAATTTAAATTCACCCATAGACTACAATGTTAAATTCTCCCATAGACGCCAATGTTAAATTCTCCTATAGACGCCAGTGTTAAATTCTCCCATAGACTACAATGTTAAATTATCCCATAGACTACGATGTTAAATTATCCCATAGACGCCAATGTTAAGTTCTCCCATAGACGCCAGTGTTAAATTCTCCCATAGACGCCAATGTTAAAATCTCCCATAGACGCCAATGTTAATTTCTCCCATAGACTCCAATGTTAAATTCACCCATAGACTACAAAGTTAAATTCTTCCATAAACGCCAATGTTAAATTCACCTATCGACGCCAGTGTTAAATTCTCCCATAGACTACAATGTTAAATTATCCCATAGACGCCAATGTTAAATTCTCCCATAGACTCCAATGTTATATTCACCCCTAGACTCCAATGTTAAATTCTCCCATATACCACAATGTCAAATTCTCCCATAGACGCCAATGTTAAATTCTCCCATAGACGCAAATGTTAAATTCTCCCATAGACTCCAATGTTAAATTCACCCATAGACTACAATGTTAAATTCTTCCATAGACGCCAATGTTAAATTCTGCTATAGACGCCAGTGTTAAATTCTCCCATAGACTACAATGTTAAATTCTCCCATAGACGCCAATGTTAATTTCACCCATAGACTCCAATGTTAAATTCACCCTTAGACTCCAATGTTAAATTCTCCCTTTGCTGCCAATGTAAAATTCTCCCATAGACGCCAATGTTAAATTCTCCCATAGACTCCAATGTTAAATTCACGCATAGACTCCAATGTAAAATTTTTACATAGACGCCAATGTTAAATTCTCCCTTAGACGCCAATTTTAATTTCTCCCATAGACTCCAATGTTAAATTCACCCATAGACTCCAGTGTTACGTTCACCCTTAGACTCCAATGTTCAATTCTCCCACAGACGCAAATGTTAAATTATCCCATAGACTACAATGTTAAATTCACCCATAGATGCCAGTGTTAAATTCTCCCATATACTCCAATGTTAAATTCTCCCATAGACGCCAATGTTAAAATCCCCTATATACGCCAATGTTAATTTCTCCCATAGACCCCAATGTTAAATTCACCCATAGACTACAGTGTTAAATTCTCCCATAGACGCCAATGGTAAATTCTCCTATAGACGCCAGTGTTTAATTCTCCCATAGACTACAATGTTAAATTATCGCATAGACGACAATGTTAAATTCTCCCATAGACTCCAATGTTATATACACCCCTAGACTCCAATGTAAAATTCTCCCATAGACGCAAATGTTAAATTCTCCCATAGACGCCAATGTTAATTTCTCCCATAGACTCCAATGTTAAATTCACCCTTAGACTCCAATGTTAAATTCTCCCATTGCCGCCACTGTACAATTCTCCCATAGACGACAATGTTAATTTCTCCCAT
This sequence comes from Petromyzon marinus, assembly GCF_048934315.1. Taxonomy (NCBI): domain Eukaryota; kingdom Metazoa; phylum Chordata; class Hyperoartia; order Petromyzontiformes; family Petromyzontidae; genus Petromyzon; species Petromyzon marinus. The sequence continues at coordinate 2,323,646 of NC_133667.1, forward strand.
AGACTTCAATGCCAAATTCACCCATAGACACCAATGTTAAATTCTCCCATTGACGCCAATGTTAAATTCTCCCATAGACGCCAATGTTAAATTCTCCCATAGACGCCAATGTTAATTTCTCCCATAGACTCCAATGTTAAATTCACCCTTAGACTCCAATGTTAAATTCTCCCATTGCCGCCAATGTAAAATTCTCCCATAGACGCCAATGTTAATTTCTCCCATAGACTTCAATGCCAAATTCACCCATAGACACCAATGTTAAATTCTCCCATTGACGCCAATGTTAAATTCTCCCATTGACGCCAATGTTAATTTCTCCCATAGACTTCAATGCCAAATTCACCCATAGACTACAATGTTAAATTCTCCCATAGACGCCAATGGTAAATTCTCCTATAGACGCCAGTGTTAAATTCTCCCATAGACTACAATGTTAAATTATCGCATGGACGACAATGTTAAATTCTCCCATTGACTCCAATGTTATATTCACCCCTAGACTCCAATGTTAAATTCTCCCATAGACGCCAATGTTAAATTCTCCCATAGACGCCAATGTTAATTTCTCCCATAGACTCCAATGTTAAATTCACCCTTAGACTCCAATGTTAAATTCTCCCATTGCCGCCAATGCAAAATTCTCCCATAGACGCCAATGTTAATTTCTCCCATAGACTTCAATGGCAAATTCACCCATAGACTCCAATGTTAAATTCTCCCATTGACGCCAATGTTAAATTCTCCCATAGGCGCCAATGTTAATTTCTCCTATAGACTCCAATGTTAAATTCACCCATAGACGCCAATGTTAAATTCTCCTATAGACGCCAGTGTTAAATTCTCCCATAGACTACAATGTTAAATTATCCCATAGACGCCAATGTTAAATTCTCCCATAGACTCCAATGTTATATTCACCCCTAGACTCCAATGTTAAATTCTCACATAGACTACAATGTAAAATTCTCCCATAGACGCCGATGATAAATTCTTCTGTAGACTCCAATGTTAAATTCACCCATAGACTCAATGTTAAATTCTCCCGTAGACGCCAATGTTAAAATCTCCCATAGACGCCAATGTTAATTTTTCCCATAGACTCCAATTTAAATTCACCCATAGACTACAATGTTAAATTCTCCCATAGACGCCAATGTTAAATTCTCCTATAGACGCCAGTGTTAAATTCTCCCATAGACTACAATGTTAAATTATCCCATAGACTACGATGTTAAATTATCCCATAGACGCCAATGTTAAATTCTCCCATAGACTCCAATGTTATATTCACCCCTAGACTCCAATGTTAAATTCTCACATAGACTACAATGTAAAATTCTCCCATAGACGCCGATGATAAATTCTTCTGTAGACTCCAATCTTAAATTCACCCATAGACTCAATGTTAAATTCTCCCATAGACGCCAATGTTAAAATCTCCCATAGACGCCAATGTTAATTTTTCCCATAGACTCCAATTTAAATTCACCCATAGACTACAATGTTAAATTCTCCCATAGACGCCAATGTTAAATTCTCCTATAGACGCCAGTGTTAAATTCTCCCATAGACTACAATGTTAAATTATCCCATAGACTACGAAGTTAAATTCTTCCATAAACGCCAATGTTAAATTCACCTATCGACGCCAGTGTTAAATTCTCCCATAGACTACAATGTTAAATTATCCCATAGACGCCAATGTTAAATTCTCCCATAGACTCCAATGTTATATTCACCCCTAGACTCCAATGTTAAATTCTCCCATATACCACAATGTCAAATTCTCCCATAGATGCCAATGTTAAATTCTCCTATAGACGCAAATGTTAAATTCTCCCATAGACGCCAATGTTAAATTCTCCCATAGACGCCAATGTTAAATTCTCCTATAGACGCCAGTGTTAAATTCTCCCATAGACTACAATGTTAAATTATCCCATAGACGCCAATGTTAAATTCTCCCATAGACTCCAATGTTATATTCACCCCTAGACTCCAATGTTAAATTCTAACATAGACGCCAATGTTAAATTCTCCCATAGACGCCAATGTTAAAATCTCCCATAGACGCCAATGTTAATTTCTCCCATAGACTCCAATGCTAAATTCACCCATAGACTACAATGTTAAATTCTTCCATAGACGCCAATGTTAAATTCTCCTATAGATGCCAGTGTTAAATTCTCCCATAGACTACAATGTTAAATTCTCCCAGAGACGCCAATGTTAATTTCACCCATAGACTCCAAATCTTAAATTCACCCTTAGACTCCAATGTTAAATTCTCCCTTTGCCGCCAATGTAAAATTCTCCCTTAGACGCCAATGTTAAATTCTCCCTTAGACGCCAATGTTCATTTCTCCCATAGACTCCAATGTTAAATTCACCCATTGACGCCAATGTTAAATTTTCCAATAGACGCCGGTGTTAAATTCTCCCATAGAATCCAGTGTTACATTCACCCTTAGACTCCAATGTTCAATTCTCCAATAGACGCAAATGTTAAATTATCCCATAGACTCCAATGTTAAATTCACCCATAGATGCCAGTGTTAAATTCTCCCATATACTCCAATGTTAAATTCTCCCATAGACGCCAATGTTAAAATCCCCTATAGACGCCAATGTTAATTTCTCCCATAGACTCCAATGTTAAATTCACCCATAGACTACAATTTTAAATTCTCCTATAGACGCCAATGGTAAATTCTCCTATAGACGCCAGTGTTAAATTCTCCCATAGACTACAATGTTAAATTATCGCATAGACGACAATGTTAAATTCTCCCATAGACGCCAATGTTAAATTCTCCCATAGACTTCAATGTTAAATTCATGCATAGACTCCAATATATTTTTTTTACATAGACGCCAATGTTAATTTCTCCCATAGACTCCAAAGTTAAATTCACCCATTGACGCCAATGTTAAATTTTCCAATAGACGCCGGTGTTAAATTCTCCCATAGAATCCAGTGTTACATTCACCCTTAGACTCCAATGTTCAATTCTCCAATAGACGCCAATGTTAATTTCTCCCATAGACTCCAATGTTAAATTCACCCTTAGACTCCAATGTTAAATTCTCCCATTGCCGCCAATGTAAAATTCTCCCATAGACGCCAATGTTAATTTCTCCTATAGACTTCAATGGCAAATTCACCCATAGACTACAATGTTAAATTCTCCCATTGACGCCAATGTTAAATTCTCCCATAGACGCCAGTGTTAAATTCTCCCATAGACGCCAATGTTAAAATCTCCCATAGACGCCAGTGTTAATTTCTCCCATAGACTCCTATGTTAAATTCACCCATAGACTACAATGTTAAATTCTTCCATAGACGCCAATGTAAAATTCTCCCATAGACGCCAATGTTAAATTCTCCCATAGACTTCAATGTTAAATTCATGCATAGACTCCAATATAATTTTTTTACATAGACGCCAATGTTAAATTCTCCCATAGACGCCAATGTTAATTTCTCCCATAGACTCCAAAGTTAAATTCACCCATAGACTCCAGTGTTACGATCACCCTTAGACTCCAATGTTCAATTCTCCCACAGACGCAAATGTTAAATTATCCCATAGACTACAATGTTAAATTCACCCATAGATGCCAGTGTTAAATTCTCCCATATACTCCAATGTTAAATTCTCCCATAGACGCCAATGTTAAAATCCCCTATAGACGCCAATGTTAATTTCTCCCATTGACCCCAATGTTAAATTCACCCATAGACGCCAATGTTAAATTCTCCTATAGACGCCAGTGTTAAATTCTCCCATAGACTACAATGTTAAATTATCCCATAGACGCCAATGTTAAATTCTCCCATAGACTCCAATGTTATATTCACCCCTAGACTCCAATGTTAAATTCTCACATAGACTACAATGTAAAATTCTCCCATAGACGCCGATGATAAATTCTTCTGTAGACTCCAATCTTAAATTCACCCATAGACTCAATGTTAAATTCTCCCATAGACGCCAATGTTAAAATCTCCCATAGACGCCAATGTTAATTTTTCCCATAGACTCCAATTTAAATTCACCCATAGACTACAATGTTAAATTCTCCCATAGACGCCAATGTTAAATTCTCCTATAGACGCCAGTGTTAAATTCTCCCATAGACTACAATGTTAAATTATCCCATAGACTACGATGTTAAATTATCCCATAGACGCCAATGTTAAGTTCTCCCATAGACTTCAATGGCAAATTCACCCATAGACTCCAATGTTAAATTCTCCCATTGACGCCAATGTTAAATTCTCCCATAGACGCCAATGTTAATTTCTCCTATAGACTCCAATGTTAAATTCACCCATAGACGCCAATGTTAAATTCTCCTATAGACGCTAGTGTTAAATTCTCCCATAGACTACAATGTTAAATTATCCCATAGACGCCAATGTTAAATTCTCCCATAGATTCCAATGTTATATTCACCCCTAGACTCCAATGTTAAATTCTCACATAGACTACAATGTAAAATTATCCCATAGACGCCAATGTTAAGTTCTCCCATAGACGCCAGTGTTAAATTCTCCCATAGACGCCAATGTTAAAATCTCCCATAGACGCCAATGTTAATTTCTCCCATAGACTCCAATCTTAAATTCACCCATAGACTACAAAGTTAAATTCTTCCATAAACGCCAATGTTAAATTCGCCTATCGACGCTAGTGTTAAATTCTCCCATAGACTACAATGTTAAATTCTCCCATAGACGCCAATGTTTAATTCTCCCATAGACTCCAATGTTATATTCACCCCTAGACTCCAATGTTAAATTCTCCCATATACCACAATGTTAAATTCTCCCATAGACGCCAATGTTAAATTCTCCCATAGACGCAAATGTTAAATTCTCCCATAGACTCCAATGTTAAATTCACCCATAGACTACAATGTTAAATTCTCCATAGACGCCAATGTTAAATTCTGCTATAGACGCCAGTGTTAAATTCTCCCATAGACTACAATGTTAAATTCTCCCATAGACGCCAATGTTAATTTCACCCATAGACTCCAATGTTAAATTCACCCTTAGACTCCAATGTTAAATTCTCCCTTTGCCGCCAATGTAAAATTCTCCCATAGACGCCAATGTTAAATTCTCCCATAGACTCCAATGTTAAATTCACGCATAGACTCCAATGTAACATTTTTACATAGACGCCAATGTTAAATTCTCCCTTAGACGCCAATTTTAATTTCTCCCATAGACTCCAATGTTAAATTCACCCATAGACTCCAGTGTTACATTCACCCTTAGACTCCAATGTTCAATTCTCCCACAGACGCAAATGTTAAATTATCCCATAGACTACAATGTTAAATTCACCCATAGATGCCAGTGTTAAATTCTCCCATATACTCCAATGTTAAATTCTCCCATAGACGCCAATGTTAAAATCCCCTATAGACGCCAATGTTAATTTCTCCCATAGACCCCAATGTTAAATTCACCCATAGACTACAGTGTTAAATTCTCCCATAGACGCCAATGGTAAATTCTCCTATAGACGCCAGTGTTAAATTCTCCCATAGACTACAATGTTAAATTATCGCATAGACGACAATGTTAAATTCTCCCATAGACTCCAATGTTATATACACCCCTAGACTCCAATGTAAAATTCTCCCATAGACGCCAATGTTAAATTCTCCCATAGACGCCAATGTTAATTTCTCCCATAGACTCCAATGTTAAATTCACCCTTAGACTCCAATGTTAAATTCTCCCATTGCCGCCACTGTACAATTCTCCCATAGACGCCAATGTTAATTTCTCCCATAGACTTCAATGCCAAATTCACCCATAGACACCAATGTTAAATTCTCCCATTGACGCCAATGTTAAATTCTCCCATAGACGCCAATGTTAAATTCTCCCATAGACGCCAATGTTAATTTCTCCCATAGACTCCAATGTTAAATTCACCCTTAGACTCCAATGTTAAATTCTCCCATTGCCGCCAATGTAAAAATCTCCCATAGACGCCAATGTTAATTTCTCCCATAGACTTCAATGCCAAATTCACCCATAGACACCAATGTTAAATTCTCCCATTGACGCCAATGTTAAATTCTCCCATTGACGCCAATGTTAATTTCTCCCATAGACTTCAATGCCAAATTCACCCATAGACTACAATGTTAAATTCTCCCATAGACGCCAATGGTAAATTCTCCTATAGACGCCAGTGTTAAATTCTCCCATAGACTACAATGTTAAATTATCGCATGGACGACAATGTTAAATTCTCCCATTGACTCCAATGTTATATTCACCCCTAGACTCCAATGTTAAATTCTCCCATAGACGCCAATGTTAAATTCTCCCATAGACGCCAATGTTAATTTCTCCCATAGACTCCAATGTTAAATTCACCCTTAGACTCCAATGTTAAATTCTCCCATTGCCGCCAATGCAAAATTCTCCCATAGACGCCAATGTTAATTTCTCCCATAGACTTCAATGGCAAATTCACCCATAGACTCCAATGTTAAATTCTCCCATTGACGCCAATGTTAAATTCTCCCATAGGCGCCAATGTTAATTTCTCCTATAGACTCCAATGTTAAATTCACCCATAGACGCCAATGTTAAATTCTCCTATAGATGCCAGTGTTAAATTCTCCCATAGACTACAATGTTAAATTATCCCATAGACGCCAATGTTAAATTCTCCCATAGACTCCAATGTTATATTCACCCCTAGACTCCAATGTTAAATTCTCACATAGACTACAATGTAAAATTCTCCCATAGACGCCGATGATAAATTCTTCTGTAGACTCCAATGTTAAATTCACCCATAGACTCAATGTTAAATTCTCCCATAGACGCCAATGTTAAAATCTCCCATAGACGCCAATGTTAATTTTTCCCATAGACTCCAATTTAAATTCACCCATAGACTACAATGTTAAATTCTCCCATAGACGCCAATGTTAAATTCTCCTATAGACGCCAGTGTTAAATTCTCCCATAGACTACAATGTTAAATTATCCCATAGACTACGATGTTAAATTATCCCATAGACGCCAATGTTAAGTTCTCCCATAGACGCCAGTGTTAAATTCTCCCATAGACGCCAATGTTAAAATCTCCCATAGACGCCAATGTTAATTTCTCCCATAGACTCCAATGTTAAATTCACCCATAGACTACAAAGTTAAATTCTTCCATAAACGCCAATGTTAAATTCACCTATCGACGCCAGTGTTAAATTCTCCCATAGACTACAATGTTAAATTATCCCATAGACGCCAATGTTAAATTCTCCCATAGACTCCAATGTTATATTCACCCCTAGACTCCAATGTTAAATTCTCCCATATACCACAATGTCAAATTCTCCCATAGACGCCAATGTTAAATTCTCCCATAGACGCAAATGTTAAATTCTCCCATAGACTCCAATGTTAAATTCACCCATAGACTACAATGTTAAATTCTTCCATAGACGCCAATGTTAAATTCTGCTATAGACGCCAGTGTTAAATTCTCCCATAGACTACAATGTTAAATTCTCCCATAGACGCCAATGTTAATTTCACCCATAGACTCCAATGTTAAATTCACCCTTAGACTCCAATGTTAAATTCTCCCTTTGCTGCCAATGTAAAATTCTCCCATAGACGCCAATGTTAAATTCTCCCATAGACTCCAATGTTAAATTCACGCATAGACTCCAATGTAAAATTTTTACATAGACGCCAATGTTAAATTCTCCCTTAGACGCCAATTTTAATTTCTCCCATAGACTCCAATGTTAAATTCACCCATAGACTCCAGTGTTACGTTCACCCTTAGACTCCAATGTTCAATTCTCCCACAGACGCAAATGTTAAATTATCCCATAGACTACAATGTTAAATTCACCCATAGATGCCAGTGTTAAATTCTCCCATATACTCCAATGTTAAATTCTCCCATAGACGCCAATGTTAAAATCCCCTATAGACGCCAATGTTAATTTCTCCCATAGACCCCAATGTTAAATTCACCCATAGACTACAGTGTTAAATTCTCCCATAGACGCCAATGGTAAATTCTCCTATAGACGCCAGTGTTTAATTCTCCCATAGACTACAATGTTAAATTATCGCATAGACGACAATGTTAAATTCTCCCATAGACTCCAATGTTATATACACCCCTAGACTCCAATGTAAAATTCTCCCATAGACGCAAATGTTAAATTCTCCCATAGACGCCAATGTTAATTTCTCCCATAGACTCCAATGTTAAATTCACCCTTAGACTCCAATGTTAAATTCTCCCATTGCCGCCACTGTACAATTCTCCCATAGACGCCAATGTTAATTTCTCCCATAGACTTCAATGCCAAATTCACCCATAGACACCAATGTTAAATTCTCCCATTGACGCCAATGTTAAATTCTCCCATAGACGCCAATGTTAAATTCTCCCATAGACGCCAATGTTAATTTCTCCCATAGACTCCAATGTTAAATTCACCCTTAGACTCCAATGTTAAATTCTCCCATTGCCGCCAATGTAAAATTCTCCCATAGACGCCAATGTTAATTTCTCCCATAGACTTCAATGCCAAATTCACCCATAGACACCAATGTTAAATTCTCCCATTGACGCCAATGTTAAATTCTCCCATTGACGCCAATGTTAATTTCTCCCATAGACTTCAATGCCAAATTCACCCATAGACTACAATGTTAAATTCTCCCATAGACGCCAATGGTAAATTCTCCTATAGACGCCAGTGTTAAATTCTCCCATAGACTACAATGTTAAATTATCGCATGGACGACAATGTTAAATTCTCCCATTGACTCCAATGTTATATTCACCCCTAGACTCCAATGTTAAATTCTCCCATAGACGCCAATGTTAAATTCTCCCATAGACGCCAATGTTAATTTCTCCCATAGACTCCAATGTTAAATTCACCCTTAGACTCCAATGTTAAATTCTCCCATTGCCGCCAATGCAAAATTCTCCCATAGACGCCAATGTTAATTTCTCCCATAGACTTCAATGGCAAATTCACCCATAGACTCCAATGTTAAATTCTCCCATTGACGCCAATGTTAAATTCTCCCATAGGCGCCAATGTTAATTTCTCCTATAGACTCCAATGTTAAATTCACCCATAGACGCCAATGTTAAATTCTCCTATAGACGCCAGTGTTAAATTCTCCCATAGACTACAATGTTAAATTATCCCATAGACGCCAATGTTAAATTCTCCCATAGACTCCAATGTTATATTCACCCCTAGACTCCAATGTTAAATTCTCACATAGACTACAATGTAAAATTCTCCCATAGACGCCGATGATAAATTCTTCTGTAGACTCCAATGTTAAATTCACCCATAGACTCAATGTTAAATTCTCCCGTAGACGCCAATGTTAAAATCTCCCATAGACGCCAATGTTAATTTTTCCCATAGACTCCAATTTAAATTCACCCATAGACTACAATGTTAAATTCTCCCATAGACGCCAATGTTAAATTCTCCTATAGACGCCAGTGTTAAATTCTCCCATAGACTACAATGTTAAATTATCCCATAGACTACGATGTTAAATTATCCCATAGACGCCAATGTTAAATTCTCCCATAGACTCCAATGTTATATTCACCCCTAGACTCCAATGTTAAATTCTCACATAGACTACAATGTAAAATTCTCCCATAGACGCCGATGATAAATTCTTCTGTAGACTCCAATGTTAAATTCACCCATAGACTCAATGTTAAATTCTCCCATAGACGCCAATGTTAAAATCTCCCATAGACGCCAATGTTAATTTTTCCCATAGACTCCAATTTAAATTCACCCATAGACTACAATGTTAAATTATCCCATAGACGCCAATGTTAAATTCTCCCATAGACTCCAATGTTATATTCACCCCTAGACTCCAATGTTAAATTCTCCCATATACCACAATGTCAAATTCTCCCATAGATGCCAATGTTAAATTCTCCTATAGACGCAAATGTTAAATTCTCCCATAGACGCCAATGTTAAATTCTCCCATAGACGCCAATGTTAAATTCTCCTATAGACGCCAGTGTTAAATTCTCCCATAGACTACAATGTTAAATTATCCCATAGACGCCAATGTTAAATTCTCCCATAGACTCCAATGTTATATTCACCCCTAGACTCCAATGTTAAATTCTAACATAGACGCAAATGTTAAATTCTCCCATAGACGCCAATGTTAAAATCTCCCATAGACGCCAATGTTAATTTCTCCCATAGACTCCAATGTTAAATTCACCCATAGACTACAATGTTAAATTCTTCCATAGACGCCAATGTTAAATTCTCCTATAGATGCCAGTGTTAAATTCTCCCATAGACTACAATGTTAAATTCTCCCAGAGACGCCAATGTTAATTTCACCCATAGACTCCAAATCTTAAATTCACCCTTAGACTCCAATGTTAAATTCTCCCTTTGCCGCCAATGTAAAATTCTCCCTTAGACGCCAATGTTAAATTCTCCCTTAGACGCCAATGTTCATTTCTCCCATAGACTCCAATGTTAAATTCACCCATTGACGCCAATGTTAAATTTTCCAATAGACGCCGGTGTTAAATTCTCCCATAGAATCCAGTGTTACATTCACCCTTAGACTCCAATGTTCAATTCTCCAATAGACGCAAATGTTAAATTATCCCATAGACTCCAATGTTAAATTCACCCATAGATGCCAGTGTTAAATTCTCCCATATACTCCAATGTTAAATTCTCCCATAGACGCCAATGTTAAAATCCCCTATAGACGCCAATGTTAATTTCTCCCATAGACTCCAATGTTAAATTCACCCATAGACTACAATTTTAAATTCTCCTATAGACGCCAATGGTAAATTCTCCTATAGACGCCAGTGTTAAATTCTCCCATAGACTACAATGTTAAATTATCGCATAGACGACAATGTTAAATTCTCCCATAGACGCCAATGTTAAATTCTCCCATAGACTTCAATGTTAAATTCATGCATAGACTCCAATATAATTTTTTTACATAGACGCCAATGTTAAATTCTCCCATAGACGCCAATGTTAATTTCTCCCATAGACTCCAAAGTTAAATTCACCCATTGACGCCAATGTTAAATTTTCCAATAGACGCCGGTGTTAAATTCTCCCATAGAATCCAGTGTTACATTCACCCTTAGACTCCAATGTTCAATTCTCCAATAGACGCCAATGTTAATTTCTCCCATAGACTCCAATGTTAAATTCACCCTTAGACTCCAATGTTAAATTCTCCCATTGCCGCCAATGTAAAATTCTCCCATAGACGCCAATGTTAATTTCTCCTATAGACTTCAATGGCAAATTCACCCATAGACTACAATGTTAAATTCTCCCATTGACGCCAATGTTAAATTCTCCCATAGACGCCAGTGTTAAATTCTCCCATAGACGCCAATGTTAAAATCTCCCATAGACGCCAGTGTTAATTTCTCCCATAGACTCCTATGTTAAATTCACCCATAGACTACAATGTTAAATTCTTCCATAGACGCCAATGTAAAATTCTCCCATAGACGCCAATGTTAAATTCTCCCATAGACTTCAATGTTAAATTCATGCATAGACTCCAATATAATTTTTTTACATAGACGCCAATGTTAAATTCTCCCATAGACGCCAATGTTAATTTCTCCCATAGACTCCAAAGTTAAATTCACCCATAGACTCCAGTGTTACGATCACCCTTAGACTCCAATGTTCAATTCTCCCACAGACGCAAATGTTAAATTATCCCATAGACTACAATGTTAAATTCACCCATAGATGCCAGTGTTAAATTCTCCCATATACTCCAATGTTAAATTCTCCCATAGACGCCAATGTTAAAATCCCCTATAGACGCCAATGTTAATTTCTCCCATAGACCCCAATGTTAAATTCACCCATAGACTACAGTGTTAAATTCTCCCATAGACGCCAATGGTAAATTCTCCTATAGACGCCAGTGTTAAATTCTCCCATAGACTACAATGTTAAATTATCGCATAGACGACAATGTTAAATTCTCCCATAGACTCCAATGTTATATACACCCCTAGACTCCAATGTAAAATTCTCCCATAGACGCCAATGTTAAATTCTCCCATAGACGCCAATGTTAATTTCTCCCATAGACTCCAATGTTAAATTCACCCTTAGACTCCAATGTTAAATTCTCCCATTGCCGCCACTGTACAATTCTCCCATAGACGCCAATGTTAATTTCTCCCATAGACTTCAATGCCAAATTCACCCATAGACACCAATGTTAAATTCTCCCATTGACGCCAATGTTAAATTCTCCCATAGACGCCAATGTTAAATTCTCCCAGAGACGCCAATGTTAATTTCTCCCATAGACTCCAATGTTAAATTCACCCTTAGACTCCAATGTTAAATTCTCCCATTGCCGCCAATGTAAAATTCTCCCATAGACGCCAATGTTAATTTCTCCCATAGACTTCAATGCCAAATTCACCCATAGACACCAATGTTAAATTCTCCCATTGACGCCAATGTTAAATTCTCCCATTGACGCCAATGTTAATTTCTCCCATAGACTTCAATGCCAAATTCACCCATAGACTACAATGTTAAATTCTCCCATAGACGCCAATGGTAAATTCTCCCATAGACTACAATGTTAAATTATCGCATGGACGACAATGTTAAATTCTCCCATTGACTCCAATGTTATATTCACCCCTAGACTCCAATGTTAAATTCTCCCATAGACGCCAATGTTAAATTCTCCCATAGACGCCAATGTTAAATTCTCCCATAGACGCCAATGTTAATTTCTCCCATAGACTCCAATGTTAAATTCACCCTTAGACTCCAATGTTAAATTCTCCCATTGCCGCCAATGCAAAATTCTCCCATAGACGCCAATGTTAATTTCTCCCATAGACTTCAATGGCAAATTCACCCATAGACTCCAATGTTAAATTCTCCCATTGACGCCAATGTTAAATTCTCCCATAGGCGCCAATGTTAATTTCTCCTATAGACTCCAATGTTAAATTCACCCATAGACGCCAATGTTAAATTCTCTTATAGACGCCAGTGTTAAATTCTCCCATAGACTACAATGTTAAATTATCCCATAGATGCCAATGTTAAATTCTCCCATAGACTCCAATGTTATATTCACCCCTAGACTCCAATGTTAAATTCTCACATAGACTACAATGTAAAATTCTCCCATAGACGCCGATGATAAATTCTTCTGTAGACTCCAATGTTAAATTCACCCATAGACTCAATGTTAAATTCTCCCATAGACGCCAATGTTAAAATCTCCCATAGACGCCAATGTTAATTTTTCCCATAGACTCCAATTTAAATTCACCCATAGACTACAATTTTAAATTCTCCCATAGACGCCAATGTTAAATTCTCCTATAGACGCCAGTGTTAAATTCTCCCATAGACTACAATGTTAAATTATCCCATAGACTACGATGTTAAACTATCCCATAGATGCCAATGTTAAGTTCTCCCATAGACGCCAGTGTTAAATTCTCCCATAGACGCCAATGTTAAAATCTCCCATAGACGCCAATGTTAATTTCTCCCATAGACTCCAATGTTAAATTCACCCATAGACTACAAAGTTAAATTCTTCCATAAACGCCAATGTTAAATTCACCTATCGAAGCCAGTGTTAAATTCTCCCATAGACTACAATGTTAAATTATCCCATAGACGCCAATGTTAAAATCTCCCATAGACGCCAGTGTTAATTTCTCCCATAGACTCCTATGTTAAATTCACCCATAGACTACAATGTTAAATTCTTCCATAGACGCCAATGTAAAATTCTCCCATAGACGCCAATGTTAAATTCTCCCATAGACTTCAATGTTAAATTCATGCATAGACTCCAATATAATTTTTTTACATAGACGCCAATGTTAAATTCTCCCATAGACGCCAATGTTAATTTCTCCCATAGACTCCAAAGTTAAATTCACCCATAGACTCCAGTGTTACGTTCACCCTTAGACTTCAATGTTCAATTCTCCCACAGACGCAAATGTTAAATTATCCCATAGACTACAATGTTAAATTCACCCATAGATGCCAGTGTTAAATTCTCCCATATACTCCAATGTTAAATTCTCCCATAGACGCCAATGTTAAAATCCCCTATAGACGCCAATGTTAATTTCTCCCATAGACCCCAATGTTAAATTCACCCATAGACTACAGTGTTAAATTCTCCCATAGACGCCAATGGTAAATTCTCCTATAGACGCCAGTGTTAAATTCTCCCATAGACTACAATGTTAAATTATCGCATAGACGACAATGTTAAATTCTCCCATAGACTCCAATGTTATATACACCCCTAGACTCCAATGTAAAATTCTCCCATAGACGCCAATGTTAAATTCTCCCATAGACGCCAATGTTAATTTCTCCCATAGACTCCAATGTTAAATTCACCCTTAGACTCCAATGTTAAATTCTCCCATTGCCGCCACTGTACAATTCTCCCATAGACGCCAATGTTAATTTCTCCCATAGACTTCAATGCCAAATTCACCCATAGACACCAATGTTAAATTCTCCCATTGACGCCAATGTTAAATTCTCCCATAGACGCCAATGTTAAATTCTCCCAGAGACGCCAATGTTAATTTCTCCCATAGACTCCAATGTTAAATTCACCCTTAGACTCCAATGTTAAATTCTCCCATTGCCGCCAATGTAAAATTCTCCCATAGACGCCAATGTTAATTTCTCCCATAGACTTCAATGCCAAATTCACCCATAGACACCAATGTTAAATTCTCCCATTGACGCCAATGTTAAATTCTCCCATTGACGCCAATGTTAATTTCTCCCATAGACTTCAATGCCAAATTCACCCATAGACTACAATGTTAAATTCTCCCATAGACGCCAATGGTAAATTCTCCTATAGACGCCAGTGTTAAATTCTCCCATAGACTACAATGTTAAATTATCGCATGGACGACAATGTTAAATTCTCCCATTGACTCCAATGTTATATTCACCCCTAGACTCCAATGTTAAATTCTCCCATAGACGCCAATGTTAAATTCTCCCATAGACGCCAATGTTAATTTCTCCCATAGACTCCAATGTTAAATTCACCCTTAGACTCCAATGTTAAATTCTCCCATTGCCGCCAATGCAAAATTCTCCCATAGACGCCAATGTTAATTTCTCCCATAGACTTCAATGGCAAATTCACCCATAGACTCCAATGTTAAATTCTCCCATTGACGCCAATGTTAAATTCTCCCATAGGCGCCAATGTTAATTTCTCCTATAGACTCCAATGTTAAATTCACCCATAGACGCCAATGTTAAATTCTCTTATAGACGCCAGTGTTAAATTCTCCCATAGACTACAATGTTAAATTATCCCGTAGACGCCAATGTTAAATTCTCCCATAGACTCCAATGTTATATTCACCCCTAGACTCCAATGTTAAATTCTCACATAGACTACAATGTAAAATTCTCCCATAGACGCCGATGATAAATTCTTCTGTAGACTCCAATGTTAAATTCACCCATAGACTCAATGTTAAATTCTCCCATAGACGCCAATGTTAAAATCTCCCATAGACGCCAATGTTAATTTTTCCCATAGACTCCAATTTAAATTCACCCATAGACTACAATGTTAAATTCTCCCATAGACGCCAATGTTAAATTCTCCTATAGACGCCAGTGTTAAATTCTCCCATAGACTACAATGTTAAATTATCCCATAGACTACGATGTTAAATTATCCCATAGACGCCAATGTTAAGTTCTCCCATAGACGCCAGTGTTAAATTCTCCCATAGACGCCAATGTTAAAATCTCCCATAGACGCCAATGTTAATTTCTCCCATAGACTCCAATGTTAAATTCACCCATAGACTACAAAGTTAAATTCTTCCATAAACGCCAATGTTAAATTCTCCTATAGACGCCAGTGTTAAATTCTCCCATAGACTACAATGTTAAATTCTCCCAGAGACGCCAATGTTAATTTCACCCATAGACTCCAAATCTTAAATTCACCCTTAGACTCCAATGTTAAATTCTCCCTTTGCCGCCAATGTAAAATTCTCCCTTAGACGCCAATGTTAAATTCTCCCTTAGACGCCAATGTTCATTTCTCCCATAGACTCCAATGTTAAATTCACCCATTGACGCCAATGTTAAATTTTCCAATAGACGCCGGTGTTAAATTCTCCCATAGAATCCAGTGTTACATTCACCCTTAGACTCCAATGTTCAATTCTCCAATAGATGCAAATGTTAAATTATCCCATAGACTCCAATGTTAAATTCACCCATAGATGCCAGTGTTAAATTCTCCCATATACTCCAATGTTAAATTCTCCCATAGACGCCAATGTTAAAATCCCCTATAGACGTCAATGTTAATTTCTCCCATAGACTCCAATGTTAAATTCACCCATAGACTACAATTTTAAATTCTCCTATAGACGCCAATGGTAAATTCTCCTATAGACGCCAGTGTTAAATTCTCCCATAGACTACAATGTTAAATTATCGCATAGACGACAATGTTAAATTCTCCCATAGACGCCAATGTTAAATTCTCCCATAGACTTCAATGTTAAATTCATGCATAGACTCCAATATAATTTTTTTACATAGACGCCAATGTTAAATTCTCCCATAGACGCCAATGTTAATTTCTCCCATAGACTCCAAAGTTAAATTCACCCATTGACGCCAATGTTACATTTTCCAATAGACGCCGGTGTTAAATTCTCCCATAGAATCCAGTGTTACATTCACCCTTAGACTCCAATGTTCAATTCTCCAATAGACGCCAATGTTAATTTCTCCCATAGACTCCAATGTTAAATTCACCCTTAGACTCCAATGTTAAATTCTCCCATTGCCGCCAATGTTAATTTCTCCTATAGACTTCAATGGCAAATTCACCCATAGACTCCAATGTTAAATTCTCCCATTGACGCCAATGTTAAATTCTCCCATAGACGCCAGTGTTAAATTCTCCCATAGACGCCAATGTTAAAATCTCCCATAGACGCCAGTGTTAATTTCTCCCATAGACTCCTATGTTAAATTCACCCATAGACTACAATGTTAAATTCTTCCATAGACGCCAATGTAAAATTCTCCCATAGACGCCAATGTTAAATTCTCCCATAGACTTCAATGTTAAATTCATGCATAGACTCCAATATAATTTTTTTACATAGACGCCAATGTTAAATTCTCCCATAGACGCCAATGTTAATTTCTCCCATAGACTCCAAAGTTAAATTCACACATTGACGCCTATGTTAAATTTTCCAATAGACGCCGGTGTTAAATTCTCCCATAGAATCCAGTGTTACATTCACCCTTAGACTCCAATGTTCAATTCTCCAATAGACGCCAATGTTAATTTCTCCCAAAGACTCCAATGTTAAATTCACCCTTAGACTCCAATGTTAAATTCTCCCATTGCCGCCAATGTAAAATTCTCCCATAGACGCCAATGTTAATTTCTCCTATAGACTTCAATGGCAAATTCACCCATAGACTCCAATGTTAAATTCTCCCATAGACGCCAATGTTAATTTCTCCCATACGCCCAATGTTAAATTCACCCAATGACGTCAATGTTAAATTCTCCAATAGACGCCGGAGTTAAATTCTCCCAAAGACGCCAATGTTAAATTATCCCATAGACGCCAATGTTAAATTATCCCGTAGACTCCAATGTTAAATTCACCCATAGATGCCAGTGTTAAATTCTCCCAAAGAATCCAATGTTAAATTCTCCCATAGATGCCAATGTAAAATTATCCTATAGACGCCAGTGTTAAATTATCCCATAGACTACGATGTCCAATTCTCCCATAGAAGCCAATCTTAAATTCTCCCATAGACTCCAATGTTAAATTCACCCATAAACTCCAATGTTAAATTCTCCCATAGACGCCAATGATACATTTTCCCATAGACGCCAATGTTAAAATCTCCCATAGACGCCAATGTTAAAATCTCCCATAGACGCTAATGTTAAAATCTCCCATAGACGCTAATGTTAAATTCTACCATAGATAATAACAATAAAAAATATAAAAAATATTTTATTACTTCCCTTCGACGTGACCTTATGGAAGGATAAAAAAATAGACTGCAATGTTAAATTCTCCCATAGACGCCAATGTTAAATTTTCCATAGACGCCAATGTAAAATTCTCCCATAGACCCAATGTTAAATTCACCCATTGACGCCAATGGTAAATTCTCCCATAGACGCCGGTGTTACATTCACCCATAGACTCCAATGTTAAATTCTCCCATAGCCGCTAATGTTAATTTCTCCCATAGACTCCAATGGTAAATTCATCCATAGACTCCAATGTTAAATTCTCCTATAGACGCCAGGGTTAAATTCTCCCATAGACTACAATGTTAAATTCTCCCATAGACGCCAATGTTATATTCTCCCATAGATTCCAATGTTATATTCTCCCATAGACACCAATGTTAAATTCACCCATAGACTCAAATATTAAATTCTCACATAGACGCCAACGTTAAAATCTCCCATAGACTCCAATGTTAAATTCTCCCATTGACGCCGATGTCAAATTCCTGTATAGACGCCAATGTTAAATTCTCCCATAGACTCCAATGTTAAATTCTACCATAGAAAATAAACAATAAAAATGAAAAAAATATTTCACTTCCTTTCTTAGTGACTTTGCCGAATGAACCAAAAAAAGACAACATTTTTGATTTAAAGCTTTCGTGACTGCAGTAATTCATATTCTTAGTTTTTTCGGTAAAGTCACGTTGAAGAGAAACAACAAAATAATAAAATAAATAATAATAAAATTATATATTTGTTGAGAAACAACAAAATAATAAAATATATAATAATAAAATTATGTATATTTTATTATTTTGTTGTTTCTCTTCAACGTGACTTTACCGAAAAAACTAAGAATATAAAGACAACAATGTTAAATTCTCCCATAGACGACGATGTTAAATTCTCCCACAGACGCCAATGTTAAATTCTCCCATAGACGCCAATGTTACATTCTCCTATAGACGCCAGTGTTAAATTCTCCCATAGACTACAATGTTAAATTCACCCAAAGACTCCAATGTTAAATTCTCCTATAGACGCCAGTGTTAAATTCTCCCATAGACTACAATGTTAAATTCTTCCATAGGCGCCAATGTTAAATTCTCCCGTAGCCGCCAATGTTAATTTCTCCCTTAGACTCCAATGTTAAATTCACCCATAGACATCAATGTTAAATTCTCCTATAGACGCCAGTGTTAAATTCACCCATAGACTCCAATGTTAAATTCTCCCATAGATGCCAATGTTAAATTCTCCCTTAGACGCCAATGTTAATTTCAACCATAGACTCCAATGTCAAATTCTACTATAGAAAATAAACAAGAAAAATAAAAATAGATTTTATTATTTCCTTTCTACGTGCCTTTACTGAAAGAACCAAAAATAGACTACAATGTTAAATTCTCCCATTGACGCCAATGGTAAATTCTCCCATAGCCGCTAATGTTATTTTCTCCCATAGACTCCAATGTTAAATTCTCCCATAGCCGCTAATGTTAATTTCTCCCATAGACTCCAATGGTAAATTCATCCATAGACTCCAATGTTAAATTCTCCTATAGACGCCAGTGTTAAATTCTCCCATAGACTACAATGTTAAATTCTCCCATAGACGCCAATGTTATATTCTCCCATAGACTCCAATGGTAAATTCACCCATAGACACCAATGTTAAATTCACCCATAGACTCAAATATTAAATTCTCCCATAGACGCCAATGTTAAAATCTCCCATAGACTCCAATGTTAAATTCTCCCATTGAGGCCAATGTTAAATTCCTCTATAGACGCCAATGTTAAATTCTCCCATAGGTGCCAATGTTAATTTCTCCCAAAGACTCCAATGTTAAATTCTACCATATAAATTAAACAATAAAAATGAAAAAAATATTTCACTTCCTTTCTTCGTGACTTTGCCGAATGAACCAAAAATAGACAACAATGTTAAATCTCCCATAGACGACGATGTTAAATTCTCCTATAGATGCCAATGTTAAATTCTCCCATAGACGCCAATGTTAAATTCTCCTATAGACGCCAGTGTTAAATTCTCCCATAGACTACAATGTTAAATTCACCCAAAGATTCCAATGTTAAATTCTCCTATAGACGCCAGTGTTAAATTCTCCCATAGACTACAATGTTAAATTCTTCCATAGACGCCAATGTTAAATTCTCCCGTAGCCGCTAATGTTAATTTCTCCCTTAGACTCCAATGTTAAATTTATCTATAGACTCCATTGTTAAATTCTCCCGTAGCCACTAATGTTAATTTCTCCCTTAGACTCCAATGTTAAATTCATCTATAGACTCGAATGTTAAATTCTCCTATAGACGCCAGTGTTAAATTCTCCCATAGACTACAATGTTAAATTCTCCCATAGACGCCAATGTTAAATTCTCCCATAGACTCCAATGTTAAATTCACCCATAGACATCAATGTTAAATTCTCCTATAGACGCCAGTGTTAAATTCTCCCATAGACTACAATGTTACATTCTTCCATAGACGCCAATGTTAAATTCTCCCGTAGCCGCTAATGTTAAATTCTCCCATAGACTCCAGTGTTACATTCACCCATAGACTCCAATGTTAAATTCTGTAATTCTCCCATAGACTACAACGTTAAATTATCCCATAGACGCCAATGTCAAATTCTCACATAGACTCCACTGTTAAATTCACCCATTGACGCCAATGTTAAATTCTCCCATAGACGCCAGTGTTAAATTCACCTATAGACTCCAATGTTCAATTCTCCCTTTGACGCCAATGTTAAATTCTCCCATAGACGCCAGTGATAAATTCACCCATAGACTCCAATGTTAAATTCTCCCATTGACGCCTATGTTAAATTCTCCCATAGACGCCAATGTTAAATTCTCCCATAGACTCCAATGTTAAATTCACCCATAGACTAAAATGTTAAATTCTCCCATAGATGCCGATGTTAAAATCTCCCATAGACGCCAGTGTTAAATTCTCCCATAGACGCCAGTGTTAAATTCTCCCATAGACGCCAGTGTTAAATCTACCGTAGACGCCAATGTTAAATTCTACCATAGATAATAAACAATAAAAATTAAAATATTTTATTATATCCCTTCGACGTGACCTTACCGAAAGAATAAAATATAGACTACAATCTAAAATTCTCCCATAGACGCCAATGTCAAATTCTCACATAGACTCCAATGTTAAATTAACCCATTGACGCCAATGTTAAATTCTCCTATAGATGCCAGTGATAAATTCTCCCATAGAGTACAATGTTAAATACTCGCATAGACGCCAATGTTAAATTATCCCATAGACTCCAATGTTAAATTCACCCATAGACTCCAATGTTAAATTCTCCCATAGACGCCAATGTTAAATTCTCCCTTAGACGCCAATGTTAATTTCTCCCATAGACTCCAATGTTAAATTCTACCATAGAATTTCGATGTAAAGCTTTCGTGACTGCAATGATTCATCTTCTTTGGTTCTTTCGGTAAAGTCACGTAGAATGAGAATAAAATAATAAATTGATAACATAAAATAACACAATAATATTCTCACGACGTTTCAGCTTGTGTTGTGGCCGAAACGTCGTGAGAATATTATTGTGTTATTTTATGTTATCAATTTATTATTTTATTCTCATTCTACGTGACTTTACCGAAAGAACCAAAGAAGATCTAACATAGAAAATAAACAAGAAAAATAAAAATAGATTTTATTCTTTCCTTTCTACGTGCCTTTACCAAAAGAACCAAAAATAGACTACAATGTTAAATTCTCCCATTGACGCCAATGGTAAATTCTCCCATAGACGCCGGTGTTACATTCACCCATAGACTCCAATGTTAAATTCTCCCATAGCCGCTAATGTTAATTTCTCCCTTAGACTCCAATGTTAAATTCTCCCATACCCGCTAATGTTAATTTCTCCCATAGACTCCAATGGTAAATTCATCCATAGACTCCAATGTTAAATTCTCCCATAGACGCCAGTGATAAATTCTACCATAGACTACAATGTTAAATTCTCCCATAAACGCCAATGTTAAATTATCCCATAGACTCCAATGTTAAATTCACCCATAGACACCAATGTTAAATTCACCCATAGACTCAAATGTTAAATTCTCCCATAGACGCCAATGTTAAAATCTCCCATAGAATCCAATGTTAAATTCACCCATTGACGCCAATGTTAAATTCTCCCATAGACTCCAGTGTTACATTCACCCATAGACTCCTATGTTAAATTCTCCCATAGACGGCAATGTTAATTTCTCCCATAGACTCCAATGATAAATTCTACCATAGAAAATAAAAAATAAAATTGAAAAAATAATATTTAACTTCCTTTCTTCGTGACTTTACCGAATGAACCAAAAATAGACAACAATCTTAAATTTTCCCATTGACACCAATGGTAAATTCTCCCATAGACGCCGGTGTTACATTCACCCATAGACTCCAATGTTAAATTCTCCCATAGCCGCTAATGTTAATTTCTCCCATAGACTCCAATGGTAAATTCATCCATAGACTCCAATGTTAAATTCTCCTATAGACGCCAGTGTTAAATTCTCCCATAGACTACAATGTTAAATTCTCCCATAGACGCCAATGTTATATTCTCCCATAGACTCCAATGTTAAATTCTCCCATAGACGCCAGTGTTAAATTCACCTATAGACTCCAATGTTCAATTCTCCCTTTGACGCCAATGTTAAATTCTCCCATAGACGCCAGTGATAAATTCACCCATAGACTCCAATGTTAAATTCTCCCATTGACGCCTATGTTAAATTCTCCCATAGACGCCAATGTTAAATTCTCCCATAGACTCCAATGTTAAATTCACCCATAGACTAAAATGTTAAATTCTCCCATAGATGCCGATGTTAAAATCTCCCATAGACGCCAGTGTTAAATTCTCCCATAGACGCCAGTGTTAAATTCTCCCATAGACGCCAGTGTTAAATCTACCGTAGACGCCAATGTTAAATTCTACCATAGATAATAAACAATAAAAATTAAAATATTTATTATATCCCTTCGACGTGACCTTACCGAAAGAATAAAATATAGACTACAATCTAAAATTCTCCCATAGACGCCAATGTCAAATTCTCACAGACTCCAATGTTAAATTAACCCATTGACGCCAATGTTAAATTCTCCTATAGATGCCAGTGATAAATTCTCCCATAGAGTACAATGTTAAATACTCGCATATACGCCAATGTTAAATTATCCCATAGACTCCAATGTTAAATTCACCCATAGACTCCAATGTTAAATTCTCCCATAGACGCCAATGTTAAATTCTCCCTTAGACGCCAATGTTAATTTCTCCCATAGACTCCAATGTTAAATTCTACCATAGAATTTCGATGTAAAGCTTTCGTGACTGCAATGATTCATCTTCTTTGGTTCTTTCGGTAAAGTCACGTAGAATGAGAATAAAATAATAAATTGATAACATAAAATAACACAATAATATTCTCACGACGTTTCGGCTTGTGTTGTGGCCGAAACGTCGTGAGAATATTATTGTGTTATTTTATGTTATCAATTTATTATTTTATTCTCATTCTACGTGACTTTACCGAAAGAACCAAAGAAGATCTAACATAGAAAATAAACAAGAAAAATAAAAATAGATTTTATTCTTTCCTTTCTACGTGCCTTTACCAAAAGAACCAAAAATAGACTACAATGTTAAATTCTCCCATTGACGCCAATGGTAAATTCTCCCATAGACGCCGGTGTTACATTCACCCATAGACTCCAATGTTAAATTCTCCCATAGCCGCTAATGTTAATTTCTCCCTTAGACTCCAATGTTAAATTCTCCCATACCCGCTAATGTTAATTTCTCCCATAGACTCCAATGGTAAATTCATCCATAGACTCCAATGTTAAATTCTCCCATAGACGCCAGTGATAAATTCTACCATAGACTACAATGTTAAATTCTCCCATAAACGCCAATGTTAAATTATCCCATAGACTCCAATGCTAAATTCACCCATAGACACCAATGTTAAATTCACCCATAGACTCAAATGTTAAATTCTCCCATAGACGCCAATGTTAAAATCTCCCATAGAATCCAATGTTAAATTCACCCATTGACGCCAATGTTAAATTCTCCCATAGACTCCAGTGTTACATTCACCCATAGACTCCAATGTTAAATTCTCCCATAGACGGCAATGTTAATTTCTCCCATAGACTCCAATGATAAATTCTACCATAGAAAATAAAAAATAAAATTGAAAAAATAATATTTAACTTCCTTTCTTCTTGACTTTACCGAATTAACCAAAAATAGACAACAATCTTAAATTTTCCCATTGACACCAATGGTAAATTCTCCCATAGACGCCGGTGTTACATTCACCCATAGACTCCAATGTTAAATTCTCCCATAGCCGCTAATGTTAATTTCTCCCATAGACTCCAATGGTAAATTCATCCATAGACTCCAATGTTAAATTCTCCTATAG
Organism: Petromyzon marinus; assembly: GCF_048934315.1. Taxonomy (NCBI): domain Eukaryota; kingdom Metazoa; phylum Chordata; class Hyperoartia; order Petromyzontiformes; family Petromyzontidae; genus Petromyzon; species Petromyzon marinus. The sequence continues at coordinate 2,348,334 of NC_133667.1, forward strand.
ACGCCAGTGTTAAATTCTCCCATAGACTACAATGTTAAATTCTCCCATAGACGCCAATGTTATATTCTCCCATAGACTCCAATGTTAAATTCACCCATAGACACCAATGTTAAATTCACCCATAGACTCAAATATTAAATTCTCCTATAGACGCCATTGTTAAATTTCCCATACACTACGATGTTAAATTCTCCCATAGACGCCAAGGTTAAATTCTCCCATAGACGCCAATGTTAATTTCTCCCATAGACTCCAATGCCAAATTCACCCATAGACTCCAATGTTAAATTCTCCCATTGACGCCAATGTTAAATTCTCCCATAGACGCCAATGTTAATTTCTCCTATAGACTCCAATGTTAAATTCACCCATAGACTACAATGTTAAATTCTCCCATAGAAGCCAATGTTAAATTCTCCTATAGACGCCAGTGTTAAATTCTCCCATAGACTACAATGTTAAATTATCCCATAGACACCAATGTTAAATTCTCCCATAGACTCCAATGTTATATTCACCCCTAGACTCCAATGTTAAATTCTCCCAGCGACTACAATGTTAAATTCTCCCATAGACGCCGATGATAAATTCTTCTGTAGACTCCAATGTTAAATTCACCCATAGACTCAATGTTAAATTCTCCCATAGACGCCAATGTTAAAATCTCCCATAGACGCCAATGTTAATTTCTCCCATAGACTCCAATGTTAAATTCACCCATACACTACTATGTTAAATTCTCCCATAGACGCCAATGTTAAATTATCCTATAGAAGCCGGTGTTAAATTCTCCCATAGACTACAATGTTAAATTATCCCATAGACTACGATGTTAAATTAGCCCATAGACGCCAATGTCAAACTCTCCCATAGACGCCAATGTTAAATTCTCCCATTGACGCCAATGTAAAATTCTCCCATAGACGCCGATGTTAAATTCTCCCATAGACTTCAATGTTAAATTCACGCATAGACTCCAATATAAAATTTTTACATAGACGCCAATGTTAAATTCTCCAATAGACGCAAATGTTAAATTATCCCATAGACTCCAATGTTAAATTCACCCATAGATGCCAGTGTTAAATTCTCCCATATACTCCAATGTTAAATTCTCCCATAGACGCCAATGTTAAAATCCCCTATAGACGCCAATGTTAATTTCTCCCATAGACTCCAATGTTAAATTCTCCCATAGACGCCAATGGTAAATTCTCCTATAGACGCCAGTGTTAAAGTCTCCCATAGACTACAATGTTAAATTATCGCATAGACGACAATGTTAAATTCTCCCATAGACTCCAATGTTATATTCACCCCTAGACTCCAATGTTAAATTCTCCCATAGACACCAATGTTAAATTCTCCCATAGACGCCAATGTTAATTTCTCCCATAGACTCCAATGTTAAATTCACCCTTAGACTCCAATGATAAATTCTCCCATTGCCGCCAATGTAAAATTCTCCCATAGACGCCAATGTTAATTTCTCCCATAGACTTCAATGGCAAATTCACCCATAGACTCCAATGTTAAATTCTCCCATTGACGCCAATGTTAAATTCTCCCATAGATGCCAATGTTAATTTCTCCTATAGACTCCAATGTTAAATTCACCCATAGATGCCAATGTTAAATTCTCCTATAGACGCCAGTGTTGAATTCTCCCATAGACTAAAATGTTAAATTATCCCATAGATGCCAATGTTAAATTCTCCCATAGACTCCAATGTTATATTCACCCCTAGACTGCAATGTTAAATTCTAACATAGACTACATTGTAAAATTCTCCCATAGACGCCGATGATAAATTCTTCTGTAGACTCCAATGTTAAATTCACCCATAGACTCAATGTTAAATTCTCCCATAGACGCCAATGTTAAAGTCTCCCATAGACGCCAATGTTAATTTCTCCCATAGACTCCAATTTAAATTGACCCATAGACTACAATGTTAAATTCTCCCATAGACGCCAATGTTAAATTCTCCTATAGACGCCAGTGTTAAATTCTCCCATAGACTACAATGTTAAATTATCCCATAGACGCCAATGTTAAATTCTCCCATAGACTCCAATGTTATATTCACCCCTAGACTCCAATGTTAAATTCTCCCATAGACGCAAATGTTAAATTCTCCCATAGATGCCAATGTTTAAATCTCCCATAGACGCCAATGTTAATTTCTCCCATAGACTCCAATTTAAATTGACCCATAGACTACAATGTTAAATTCTCCCTTAGACGCCAATGTTAAATTCTCCTATAGACGCCAGTGTTAAATTCTCCCATAGACTACAATGTTAAATTATCCCATAGGCGCCAATGTTAAATTCTCCCATAGACTCCAATGATATATTCACCCCTAGACTCCAATGTTAAATTCTCCCATAGACGCAAATGTTAAATTCTCCCATAGACGCCAATGTTAAAATCTCCCATAGACGCCAATGTTAATTTCTCCCATAGACTCAAATGTTAAATTCACCCATAGTCTACAATGTTAAATTCTTCCATAGACGCCAATGTTAAATTCTGCTATAGATGCCAGTGTTAAATTCTCCCATAGACTACAATGTTAAATTCTCCCATAGACGCCCATGTTAATTTCACCCATAGACTCCAAATCTTAAATTCACCCTTAGACTCCAATGTTAAATTCTCCCTTTGCCGCCAATGTAAAATTCTCCCTTAGACACCAATGTTAAATTCTCCCTTAGACGCCAATGTTAAATTTTCCAATAGACGCCGGTGTTAAATTCGCCCATAGACTCCAGTGTTACATTCACCCTTAGACTCCAATGTTCAATTCTACCACAGACGCAAATGTTAAATTATCCCATAGACTCCAATGTTAAAATCCCCTATAGACGCCAATGTTAATTTCTCCCATAGACTCCAATGTTAAATTCACCCATAGACTACAGTGTTAAATTCTCCCATAGACGCCAATGGTAAATTCTCCCATAGACGCCAATGTTAAAATCCCCTATAGACGCCAATGTTAATTTCTCCCATAGACTCCAATGTTAAATTCACCCATAGACTCCAATGTTAAATTCACCCATAGACTACAGTGTTAAATTCTCCCATAGACGCCAATGGTAAATTCTCCTATAGACGCCAGTGTTATAATTCTCCCATAGACTACAATGTTAAATTATCGCATAGACGACAATGTTAAATTCTCCCATAGACTCCAATGTTATATTCACCCCTAGACTCCAATGTTAAATTCTCCCATAGACGCCAATGTTAAATTCTCCCATAGACGCCAATGTTAATTTCTCCCATAGACTCCAATGTTAAATTCACGCTTAGACTCCAATGTTAAATTCTCCCATTGCCGCCAATGTAAAATTCTCCCATAGACGCCAATGTTAATTTCTCCCATAGACTTCAATGCCAAATTCACCCATAGACACCAATGTTAAATTCTCCCATTGACGCCAATGTTAAATTCTCCCATTGACGCCAATGTTAATTTCTCCCATAGACTTCAATGCCAAATTTACCCATAGACTACAATGTTAAATTCTCCCATAGACGCCAATGGTAAATTCTCCTATAGACGCCAGTGTTAAATTCTGCCATAGACTACAATGTTAAATTATCGCATAGACGACAATGTTAAATTCTCCCATAGACTCCAATGTTATATTCACCCCTAGACTCCAATGTTAAATTCTCCCATAGACGCCAATGTTAAATTCTCCCATAGACGCCAATGTTAATTTCTCCCATAGACACCAATGTTAAATTCACCCTTAGACTCCAATGTTAAATTCTCCCATTGCCGCCAATATAAAATTCTCCCATAGACGCCAATGTTAATTTCTCCCATAGACTTCAATGGCAAATTCACACATAGACTCCAATGTTAAATTCTCCCATTGACGCCAATGTTAAATTCTCCCATAGACGCCAATGTTAATTTCTCCTATAGACTCCAATGTTAAATTCTCCCATAGACGCCAATGTTAAATTCTCCCATAGACATCAATGTTAATTTCTCCCATAGACTCCAATGTTAAATTCACCCTTAGACTCCAATGTTAAATTCTCCCATTGCCGCCAATGTAAAATTCTCCCATAGACGCCGATGATAAAGTCTTCTGTAGACTCCAATGTTAAATTCACCCATAGACTCAATGTTAAATTCTCCCATAGACGCCAATGTTAAAATCTCCCATAGACGCCAATGTTAATTTCTCCCATAGACTCCAATTTAAATTGACCCATAGACTACAATGTTAAATTCTCCCATAGACGCCAATGTTAAATTCTCCTATAGACGCCAGTGTTAAATTCTCCCATAGACTACAATGTTAAATTATCCCATAGACGCCAATGTTAAATTCTCCCATAGACTCCAATGTTATATTCACCCCTAGACTCCAATGTTAAATTCTAACATAGACGCAAATGTTAAATTCTCCCATAGACGCCAATGTTAAAATCTCCCATAGACGCCAATGTTAATTTCTCCCATAGACTCCAATGTTAAATTCACCCATAGACTACAATGTTAAATTCTTCCATAGACGCCAATGTTAAATTCTCCTATAGACGCCAGTGTTAAATTCTCCCATAGACTACAATGTTAAATTCTCCCATAGACGCCAATGTTAATTTCACCCATAGACTCCAAATCTTAAATTCACCCTTAGACTCCAATGTTAAATTCTCCCTTTGCCGCCAATGTAAAATTCTCCCTTAGACGCCAATGTTAAATTCTCCCTTAGACGCCAATGTTCATTTCTCCCATAGACTACAATGTTAAATTATCGCATAGACGACAATGTTAAATTCTCCCATAGACGCCAATGTTAAATTCTCCCATAGACTTCAATGTTAAATTCATGCATAGACTCCAATATAATTTTTTTACATAGACGCCAATGTTAAATTCTCCCATAGACGCCAATGTTAATTTCTCCCATAGACTCCAAAGTTAAATTCACCCATTGACGCCAATGTTAAATTTTCCAATAGACGCCGGTGTTAAATTCTCCGATAGAAACCAGTGTTACATTCACCCTTAGACTCCAATGTTCAATTCTCCAATAGACGCAAATGTTAAATTATCCCATAGACTCCAATGTTAAATTCACCCATAGATGCCAGTGTTAAATTCTCCCATATACTCCAATGTTAAATTCTCCCATAGACGCCAATGTTAAAATCCCCTATAGACGCCAATGTTAATTTCTCCCATAGACTCCAATGTTAAATTCACCCATAGACTACAATTTTAAATTCTCCTATAGACGCCAATGGTAAATTCTCCTATAGACGCCAGTGTTAAATTCTCCCATAGACTACAATGTTAAATTATCGCATAGACGACAATGTTAAATTCTCCCATAGACGCCAATGTTAAATTCTCCCATAGACGCCAATGTTAAATTCTCCCATAGACTTCAATGTTAAATTCATGCATAGACTCCAATATAATTTTTTTACATAGACGCCAATGTTAAATTCTCCCATAGACGCCAATGTTAATTTCTCCCATAGACTCCAAAGTTAAATTCACCCATTGACGCCAATGTTAAATTTTCCAATAGACGCCGGTGTTAAATTCTCCCATAGAATCCAGTGTTACATTCACCCTTAGACTCCAATGTTCAATTCTCCAATAGACGCCAATGTTAATTTCTCCCATAGACTCCAATGTTAAATTCACCCTTAGACTCCAATGTTAAATTCTCCCATTGCCGCCAATGTAAAATTCTCCCATAGACGCCAATGTTAATTTCTCCTATAGACTTCAATGGCAAATTCACCCATAGACTCCAATGTTAAATTCTCCCATTGACGCCAATGTTAAATTCTCCCATAGACGCCAGTGTTAAATTCTCCCATAGACGCCAATGTTAAAATCTCCCATAGACGCCAGTGTTAATTTCTCCCATAGACTCCTATGTTAAATTCACCCATAGACTACAATGTTAAATTCTTCCATAGACGCCAATGAAAAATTCTCCCATAGACGCCAATGTTAAATTCTCCCATAGACTTCAATGTTAAATTCATGCATAGACTCCAATATAATTTTTTTACATAGACGCCAATGTTAAATTCTCCCATAGACGCCAATGTTAATTTCTCCCATAGACTCCAAAGTTAAATTCACCCATTGACGCCAATGTTAAATTTTCCAATAGACGCCGGCGTTAAATTCTCCCATAGAATCCAGTGTTACATTCACCCTTAGACTCCAATGTTTAATTCTCCAATAGACGCCAATGTTAATTTCTCCCATAGACTCCAATGTTAAATTCACCCTTAGACTCCAATGTTAAATTCTCCCATTGCCGCCAATGTAAAATTCTCCCATAGACGCCAATGTTAATTTCTCCTATAGACTTCAATGGCAAATTCACCCATAGACTCCAATGTTAAATTCTCCCATAGACGCCAGTGTTAAATTCTCCCATAGACGCCAATGTTAAAATCTCCCATAGACGCCAGTGTTAATTTCTCCCATAGACTCCTATGTTAAATTCTTCCATAGACGCCAATGTAAAATTCTCCCATAGACGCCAATGTTAAATTTTCCCATAGACTTCAATGTTAAATTCATGCATAGACTCCAATATAATTTTTTTACATAGACGCCAATGTTAAATTCTCCCATAGACGCCAATGTTAATTTCTCCCATAGACTCCAAAGTTAAATTCACCCATTGAGGCCAATGTTAAATTTTCCAATAGACGCCGGTGGTAAATTCTCCCATAGAATCCAGTGTTACATTCACCCTTAGACTCCAATGTTCAATTCTCCAATAGACGCAAATGTTAAATTATCCCATAGACTCCAATGTTAAATTCACCCATAGATGCCAGTGTTAAATTCTCCCATATACTCCAATGTTAAATTCTCCCATAGACGCCAATGTTAAAATCCCCTATAGACGCCAATGTTAATTTCTCCCATAGACTCCAATGTTAAATTCTCCCATAGACGCCGATGATAAATTCTTCTGTAGACTCCAATGTTAAATTCACCCATAGACTCAATGTTAAATTCTCCCATAGACGCCAATGTTAAAATCTCCCATAGACGCCAATGTTAATTTCTCCCATAGACTCCAATTTAAATTCACCCATAGACTACAATGTTAAATTCTCCCATAGACGCCAATGTTAAATTATCCTATAGACGCCAGTGTTAAATTCTCCCATAGACTACAATGTTAAATTATCCCATAGACTTCGATGTTAAATTATCCCATAGACGCCAATGTTAAGTTCTCCCATAGACGCCAGTGCTAAATTCTCCCATAGACGCCAATGTTAAGTTCTCCCATAGACGCCAGTGTTAAATTCTCCCATAGACGCCAATGTTAAAATCTCCCATAGATGCCAATTTTAATTTCTCCCATAGATTTTAATGTTAAATTCACCCATAGACTACAAAGTTAAATTCTTCCATAAACGCCAATGTTAAATTCTCCTATCGATGCCAGTGTGAAATTCTCCCATAGACTACAATGTTAAATTATCCCATAGACGCCAATGTTAAATTCTCCCATAGACTCCAATGTTATATTCACCCCTCGACTCCAATGTTAAATTCTCACATAGACTACAATGTAAAATTCTCCCATAGACGCCGATGATAAATTATTCTGTAGACTCCAATGTTAAATTCACCCATAGACTCAATGTTAAATTCTCCCATAGACGCCAATGTTAAAATCTCCCATAGACGCCAATGTTAATTTCTCCCATAGACTCCAATTTAAATTCACCCATAGACTACAATGTTAAATTCTCCCATAGACGCCAATGTTAAATTCTCCTATAGACGCCAGTGTTAAATTCTCCCATAGACTACAATGTTAAATTATCCCATAGACGCCAATGTTAAGTTCTCCCAAAAACGCCAGTGTTAAATTCTCCCATAGACGCCAATGTTAAGTTCTCCCATAGACGCCAGTGTTAAATTCTCCGATAGACGCCAATGTTAAAATCTCCCATAGACGCCAATGTTAATTTCTCCCATAGACTCCAATGTTAAATTCACCCATAGACTACGAAGTTAAATTCTTCCATAAACGCCAATGTTAAATTCTCCTATCGACGCCAGTGTTAAATTCTCCCATAGACTACAATGTTAAATTATCCCATAGACGCCAATGTTAACTTCTCCCATAGACTCCAATGTTATATTCACCCCTAGACTCCAATGTTAAATTCTCCCATATACGCAAATGTTAAATTCCCCCATAGACGCCAATGTTAAAATCTCCCATAGACGCCAATGTTAATTTCTCCCATAGACTCCAATGTTAAATTCACCAATAGACTACAATGTTAAATTCTTCCATAGACGCCAATGTTAAATTTTCCTATAGACGCCAGTGTTAAATTCTCCCATAGACTACAATGTTAAATTCTCCCATAGACGCCAATGTTAAATTCTCCCATAGACTCCAATGTTAAATTCACGCATAGACTCCAATGTAAAATTTTTACATAGACGCCAATGTTAAATTCTCCCTTAGACGCCAATGTTCATTTCTCCAATAGACTCCAATGTTAAATTCACCCCTTCACGCCAATGTTAAATTTTCCAATAGACGCCGGTGTTAAATTCACCCATAGACTCCAGTGTTACATTCACCCTTAGACTCCAATGTTCAATTCTCCCACAGATGCAAATGTTAAATTATCCCATAGACTACAATGTTAAATTCACCCATAGATGCCAGTGTTAAATTCTCCCATAGACGCCAATGTTAAAATCCCCTATAGAGGCCATGGTTAATTTCTCCCATAGACTCCAATGTTAAATTCACCCATAGGCTACAGTGTTAAATTCTCCCATAGACGCCAATGGTCTCCCATAGACTACAATGTTAAATCATCGCATAGACTACAATGTTAAATTCCCCCATAGACTCCAATGTTATATTCACCCCTAGACTCCAATGTTAAATTCTCCCATAGACGCCAATGTTAAATTCTCCCATAGACGCCAATGTTAATTTCTCCCATAGACTCCAATGTTAAATTCACCCTTAGACTCCAATGTTAAATTCTCCCATTGCCGCCAATATAAAATTCTCCCATAGACGCCAATGTTAATTTCTCCCATAGACTTCAATGGCAAATTCACACATAGACTCCAATGTTAAATTCTCCCATTGACGCCAATGTTAAATTCTCCCATAGACGCCAATGTTAATTTCTCCTATAGACTCCAATGTTAAATTCTCCCATAGACGCCAATGTTAAATTCTCCCATAGACATCAATGTTAATTTCTCCCATAGACTCCAATGTTAAATTCACCCTTAGACTCCAATGTTAAATTCTCCCATTGCCGCCAATGTAAAATTCTCCCATAGACGCCGATGATAAAGTCTTCTGTAGACTCCAATGTTAAATTCACCCATAGACTCAATGTTAAATTCTCCCATAGACGCCAATGTTAAAATCTCCCATAGACGCCAATGTTAATTTCTCCCATAGACTCCAATTTAAATTGACCCATAGACTACAATGTTAAATTCTCCCATAGACGCCAATGTTAAATTCTCCTATAGACGCCAGTGTTAAATTCTCCCATAGACTACAATGTTAAATTATCCCATAGACGCCAATGTTAAATTCTCCCATAGACTCCAATGTTATATTCACCCCTAGACTCCAATGTTAAATTCTAACATAGACGCAAATGTTAAATTCTCCCATAGACGCCAATGTTAAAATCTCCCATAGACGCCAATGTTAATTTCTCCCATAGACTCCAATGTTAAATTCACCCATAGACTACAATGTTAAATTCTTCCATAGACGCCAATGTTAAATTCTCCTATAGACGCCAGTGTTAAATTCTCCCATAGACTACAATGTTAAATTCTCCCATAGACGCCAATGTTAATTTCACCCATAGACTCCAAATCTTAAATTCACCCTTAGACTCCAATGTTAAATTCTCCCTTTGCCGCCAATGTAAAATTCTCCCTTAGACGCCAATGTTAAATTCTCCCTTAGACGCCAATGTTCATTTCTCCCATAGACTACAATGTTAAATTATCGCATAGACGACAATGTTAAATTCTCCCATAGACGCCAATGTTAAATTCTCCCATAGACTTCAATGTTAAATTCATGCATAGACTCCAATATAATTTTTTTACATAGACGCCAATGTTAAATTCTCCCATAGACGCCAATGTTAATTTCTCCCATAGACTCCAAAGTTAAATTCACCCATTGACGCCAATGTTAAATTTTCCAATAGACGCCGGTGTTAAATTCTCCCATAGAAACCAGTGTTACATTCACCCTTAGACTCCAATGTTCAATTCTCCAATAGACGCAAATGTTAAATTATCCCATAGACTCCAATGTTAAATTCACCCATAGATGCCAGTGTTAAATTCTCCCATATACTCCAATGTTAAATTCTCCCATAGACGCCAATGTTAAAATCCCCTATAGACGCCAATGTTAATTTCTCCCATAGACTCCAATGTTAAATTCACCCATAGACTACAATTTTAAATTCTCCTATAGACGCCAATGGTAAATTCTCCTATAGACGCCAGTGTTAAATTCTCCCATAGACTACAATGTTAAATTATCGCATAGACGACAATGTTAAATTCTCCCATAGACGCCAATGTTAAATTCTCCCATAGACGCCAATGTTAAATTCTCCCATAGACTTCAATGTTAAATTCATGCATAGACTCCAATATAATTTTTTTACATAGACGCCAATGTTAAATTCTCCCATAGACGCCAATGTTAATTTCTCCCATAGACTCCAAAGTTAAATTCACCCATTGACGCCAATGTTAAATTTTCCAATAGACGCCGGTGTTAAATTCTCCCATAGAATCCAGTGTTACATTCACCCTTAGACTCCAATGTTCAATTCTCCAATAGACGCCAATGTTAATTTCTCCCATAGACTCCAATGTTAAATTCACCCTTAGACTCCAATGTTAAATTCTCCCATTGCCGCCAATGTAAAATTCTCCCATAGACGCCAATGTTAATTTCTCCTATAGACTTCAATGGCAAATTCACCCATAGACTCCAATGTTAAATTCTCCCATTGACGCCAATGTTAAATTCTCCCATAGACGCCAGTGTTAAATTCTGCCATAGACGCCAATGTTAAAATCTCCCATAGACGCCAGTGTTAATTTCTCCCATAGACTCCTATGTTAAATTCACCCATAGACTACAATGTTAAATTCTTCCATAGACGCCAATGAAAAATTCTCCCATAGACGCCAATGTTAAATTCTCCCATAGACTTCAATGTTAAATTCATGCATAGACTCCAATATAATTTTTTTACATAGACGCCAATGTTAAATTCTCCCATAGACGCCAATGTTAATTTCTCCCATAGACTCCAAAGTTAAATTCACCCATTGACGCCAATGTTAAATTTTCCAATAGACGCCGGCGTTAAATTCTCCCATAGAATCCAGTGTTACATTCACCCTTAGACTCCAATGTTTAATTCTCCAATAGACGCCAATGTTAATTTCTCCCATAGACTCCAATGTTAAATTCACCCTTAGACTCCAATGTTAAATTCTCCCATTGCCGCCAATGTAAAATTCTCCCATAGACGCCAATGTTAATTTCTCCTATAGACTTCAATGGCAAATTCACCCATAGACTCCAATGTTAAATTCTCCCATAGACGCCAGTGTTAAATTCTCCCATAGACGCCAATGTTAAAATCTCCCATAGACGCCAGTGTTAATTTCTCCCATAGACTCCTATGTTAAATTCTTCCATAGACGCCAATGTAAAATTCTCCCATAGACGCCAATGTTAAATTTTCCCATAGACTTCAATGTTAAATTCATGCATAGACTCCAATATAATTTTTTTACATAGACGCCAATGTTAAATTCTCCCATAGACGCCAATGTTAATTTCTCCCATAGACTCCAAAGTTAAATTCACCCATTGACGCCAATGTTAAATTTTCCAATAGACGCCGGTGTTAAATTCTCCCATAGAATCCAGTGTTACATTCACCCTTAGACTCCAATGTTCAATTCTCCAATAGACGCAAATGTTAAATTATCCCATAGACTCCAATGTTAAATTCACCCATAGATGCCAGTGTTAAATTCTCCCATATACTCCAATGTTAAATTCTCCCATAGACGCCAATGTTAAAATCCCCTATAGACGCCAATGTTAATTTCTCCCATAGACTCCAATGTTAAATTCTCCCATAGACGCCGATGATAAATTCTTCTGTAGACTCCAATGTTAAATTCACCCATAGACTCAATGTTAAATTCTCCCATAGACGCCAATGTTAAAATCTCCCATAGACGCCAATGTTAATTTCTCCCATAGACTCCAATTTAAATTCACCCATAGACTACAATGTTAAATTCTCCCATAGACGCCAATGTTAAATTATCCTATAGACGCCAGTGTTAAATTCTCCCATAGACTACAATGTTAAATTATCCCATAGACTTCGATGTTAAATTATCCCATAGACGCCAATGTTAAGTTCTCCCATAGACGCCAGTGCTAAATTCTCCCATAGACGCCAATGTTAAGTTCTCCCATAGACGCCAGTGTTAAATTCTCCCATAGACGCCAATGTTAAAATCTCCCATAGACGCCAATTTTAATTTCTCCCATAGATTTTAATGTTAAATTCACCCATAGACTACAAAGTTAAATTCTTCCATAAACGCCAATGTTAAATTCTCCTATCGATGCCAGTGTGAAATTCTCCCATAGACTACAATGTTAAATTATCCCATAGACGCCAATGTTAAATTCTCCCATAGACTCCAATGTTATATTCACCCCTCGACTCCAATGTTAAATTCTCACATAGACTACAATGTAAAATTCTCCCATAGACGCCGATGATAAATTATTCTGTAGACTCCAATGTTAAATTCACCCATAGACTCAATGTTAAATTCTCCCATAGACGCCAATGTTAAAATCTCCCATAGACGCCAATGTTAATTTCTCCCATAGACTCCAATTTAAATTCACCCATAGACTACAATGTTAAATTCTCCCATAGACGCCAATGTTAAATTCTCCTATAGACGCCAGTGTTAAATTCTCCCATAGACTACAATGTTAAATTATCCCATAGACGCCAATGTTAAGTTCTCCCAAAAACGCCAGTGTTAAATTCTCCCATAGACGCCAATGTTAAGTTCTCCCATAGACGCCAGTGTTAAATTCTCCGATAGACGCCAATGTTAAAATCTCCCATAGACGCCAATGTTAATTTCTCCCATAGACTCCAATGTTAAATTCACCCATAGACTACGAAGTTAAATTCTTCCATAAACGCCAATGTTAAATTCTCCTATCGACGCCAGTGTTAAATTCTCCCATAGACTACAATGTTAAATTATCCCATAGACGCCAATGTTAACTTCTCCCATAGACTCCAATGTTATATTCACCCCTAGACTCCAATGTTAAATTCTCCCATATACGCAAATGTTAAATTCCCCCATAGACGCCAATGTTAAAATCTCCCATAGACGCCAATGTTAATTTCTCCCATAGACTCCAATGTTAAATTCACCAATAGACTACAATGTTAAATTCTTCCATAGACGCCAATGTTAAATTTTCCTATAGACGCCAGTGTTAAATTCTCCCATAGACTACAATGTTAAATTCTCCCATAGACGCCAATGTTAAATTCTCCCATAGACTCCAATGTTAAATTCACGCATAGACTCCAATGTAAAATTTTTACATAGACGCCAATGTTAAATTCTCCCTTAGACGCCAATGTTCATTTCTCCCATAGACTCCAATGTTAAATTCACCCCTTCACGCCAATGTTAAATTTTCCAATAGACGCCGGTGTTAAATTCACCCATAGACTCCAGTGTTACATTCACCCTTAGACTCCAATGTTCAATTCTCCCACAGATGCAAATGTTAAATTATCCCATAGACTACAATGTTAAATTCACCCATAGATGCCAGTGTTAAATTCTCCCATATACTCCAATGTTAAATTCTCCCATAGACGCCAATGTTAAAATCCCCTATAGAGGCCATGGTTAATTTCTCCCATAGACTCCAATGTTAAATTCACCCATAGGCTACAGTGTTAAATTCTCCCATAGACGCCAATGGTCTCCCATAGACTACAATGTTAAATCATCGCATAGACTACAATGTTAAATTCCCCCATAGACTCCAATGTTATATTCACCCCTAGACTCCAATGTTAAATTCTCCCATAGACGCCAATGTTAAATTCTCCCATAGACGCCAATGTTAATTTCTCCCATAGACTCCAATGTTAAATTCACCCTTAGACTCCAATGTTAAATTCTCCCATTGCCGCCAATGTAAAATTCTCCCATAGACGCCAATGTTAATTTCTCCCATAGACTTCAATGCCAAATTCACCCATAGACTACAATGTTAAATTTTCCCATAGACGCCAATGGTAAATTCTCCTATAGACGCCAGTGTTAAATTCTCCCATAGACTACAATGTTAAATTATCGCATAGACGACAATGTTAAATTCTCCCATAGACTCCAATGTTATATTCACCCCTAGACTCCAATGTTAAATTCTCCCATAGACGCCAATGTTAAAATCTCCCATTGATGCCAATGTTAATTTTTCCCATAGACTCCAATTTAAATTCACCCATAGACTACAATGTTAAATTCTCCCATAGACGCCAATGTTAAATTCTCCTATAGACGCCAGTGTTAAATTCTCCCATAGACTACAATGTTAAATTATCCCATAGACTACGATGTTAAATTATCCCATAGACGCCAATGTTAAGTTCTCCCATAGACGCCAGTATTAAAATCTCCCATAGACGCCAATGTTAATTTCTCCCATAGACTCCAATGTTAAATTCACCCATAGACTACGAAGTTAAATTCTTCCATAAACGCCAATGTTAAATTCACCTATCGACGCCAGTGTTAAATTCTCCCATAGACTACAATGTTAAATTATCCCATAGACGCCAATGTTAAATTCTCCCATAGACTCCAATGTTATATTCACCCCTAGACTCCAATGTTGAATTCTCCCATATACCACAATGTCAAATTCTCCCATAGACGCCAATGTTAAATTCTCCTATAGACGCAAATGTTAAATTCTCCCATAGACTCCAATGTTAAATTCACCCATAGACTACAATGTTAAATTCTTCCATAGACGCCAATGTTAAATTCTGCTATAGACGCCAGTGTTAAATTCTCCCATAGACTACAATGTTAAATTCTCCCATAGACGCCAATGTTAATTTCACCCATAGACTCCAATGTTAAATTCACCCTTAGACTCCAATGTTAAATTCTCCCTTTGCCGCCAATGTAAAATTCTCCCATAGACGCCAATGTTAAATTCTCCCATAGACTCCAATGTTAAATTCACGCATAGACTCCAATGTAAAATTTTTACATAGACGCCAATGTTAAATTCTCCCTTAGACGCCAATTTCAATTTCTCCCATAGACTCCAATGTTAAATTCACCCATAGACTCCAGTGTTACATTCACCCTTAGACTCCAATGTTCAATTCTCCCACAGACGCAAATGTTAAATTATCCCATAGACTACAATGTTAAATTCACCCATAGATGCCAGTGTTAAATTCTCCCATATACTCCAATGTTAAATTCTCCCATAGACGCCAATGTTAAAATCCCCTATAGACGCCAATGTTAATTTCTCCAATAGACTCCAATGTTAAATTCACCCATAGACTACATTGTTAAATTCTCCCATAGATGCCAATGGTAAATTCTCCTATAGACGCCAGTGTTAAATTCTCCCATAGACTACAATGTTAAATTATCGCATAGACGACAATGTTAAATTCTCCCATAGACTCCAATGTTATATACACCCCTAGACTCCAATGTAAAATTATCCCATAGACTCCAATGTTAAATTCTCCCATAGACGCCAATGTTAAATTCTCCCATAGACGCCAATGTTAATTTCTCCCATAGACTCCAATGTTAAATTCACCCTTAGACTCCAATGTTAAATTCTCCCATTGCCGCCAATGCAAAATTCTCCCATAGACGCCAATGTTAATTTCTCCCATAGACTTCAATGGCAAATTCACCCATAGACTCCAATGTTAAATTCTCCCATTGACGCCAATGTTAAATTCTCCCATAGACGCCAATGTTAATTTCTCCTATAGACTCCAATGTTAAATTCACCCATAGACGCCAATGTTAAATTCTCCTATAGACGCCAGTGTTAAATTCTCCCATAGACTACAATGTTAAATTATCCCATAGACGCCAATGTTAAATTCTCCCATAGACTACAATGTTATATTCACCCCTAGACTCCAATGTTAAATTCTCACATAGACTACAATGTAAAATTATCCCATAGACGCCAATGTTAAGTTCTCCCATAGACGCCAGTGTTAAATTCTCCCATAGACGCCAATGTTAAAATCTCCCATAGACGCCAATGTTAATTTCTCCCATAGACTCCAATCTTAAATTCACCCATAGACTACAAAGTTAAATTCTTCCATAAACGCCAATGTTAAATTCGCCTATCGACGCCAGTGTTAAATTCTCCCATAGACTACGATGTTAAATTCTCCCATAGACGCCAATGTTAAATTCTCCCATAGACTCCAATGTTATATTCACCCCTAGACTCCAATGTTAAATTCTCCCATATACCACAATGTTAAATTCTCCCATAGACGCCAATGTTAAATTCTCCCATAGACGCAAATGTTAAATTCTCCCATAGACTCCAATGATAAATTCAACCATAGACTACAATGTTAAATTCTTCCATAGACACCAATGTTAAATTCTGCTATAGACGCCAGTGTTAAATTCTCCCATAGACTACAATGTTAAATTCTCCCATAGACGCCAATGTTAATTTCACCCATAGACTCCAATGTTAAATTCACCCTTAGACTCCAATGTTAAATTCTCCCTTTGCCGCCAATGTAAAATTCTCCCATAGACGCCAATGTTAAATTCTCCCATAGACTCCAATGTTAAATTCACGCATAGACTCCAATGTAAAATTTTTACATAGACGCCAATGTTAAATTCTCCCTTAGACGCCAATTTTAATTTCTCCCATAGACTCCAATGTTAAATTCACCCATAGACTCCAGTGTTACATTCACCCTTAGACTCCAATGTTCAATTCTCCCACAGACGCAAATGTTAAATTATCCCATAGACTACAATGTTAAATTCACCCATAGATGCCAGTGTTAAATTCTCCCATATACTCCAATGTTAAATTCTCCCATAGACGCCAATGTTAAAATCCCCTATAGACGCCAATGTTAATTTCTCCGATAGACTCCAATGTTAAATTCACCCATAGACTACAGTGTTAAATTCTCCCATAGACGCCAATGGTAAATTCTCCTATAGACGCCAGTGTTAAATTCTCCCATAGACTACAATGTTAAATTATCGCATAGACGACAATGTTAAATTCTCCCATAGACTCCAATGTTATATACACCCCTAGACTCCAATGTAAAATTATCCCATAGACTCCAATGTTAAATTCTCCCATAGACGCCAATGTTAAATTCTCCCATAGACGCCAATGTTAATTTCTCCCATAGACTCCAATGTTAAATTCACCCTTAGACTCCAATGTTAAATTCCCCCATTGCCGCCAATGCAAAATTCTCCCATAGACGCCAATGTTAATTTCTCCCATAGACTTCAATGGCAAATTCACCCATAGACTCCAATGTTAAATTCTGACATTGACGCCAATGTTAAATTCTCCCATAGACGCCAATGTTAATTTCTCCTATAGACTCCAATGTTAAATTCACCCATAGACGCCAATGTTAAATTCTCCTATAGACGCTAGTGTTAAATTCTCCCATAGACTACAATGTTAAATTATCCCATAGACGCCATTGTTAAATTCTCCCATAGATTCCAATGTTATATTCACCCCTAGACTCCAATGTTAAATTCTCACATAGACTACAATGTAAAATTATCCCATAGACGCCAATGTTAAGTTCTCCCATAGACGCCAGTGTTAAATTCTCCCATAGACGCCAATGTTAAAATCTCCCATAGACGCCAATGTTAATTTCTCCCATAGACTCCAATCTTAAATTCACCCATAGACTACAAAGTTAAATTCTTCCATAAACGCCAATGTTAAATTCGCCTATCGACGCCAGTGTTAAATTCTCCCATAGACTACAATGTTAAATTCTCCCATAGACGCCAATGTTTAATTCTCCCATAGACTCCAATGTTATATTCACCCCTAGACTCCAATGTTAAATTCTCCCATATACCACAATGTTAAATTCTCCCATAGACGCCAATGTTAAATTCTCCCATAGACGCAAATGTTAAATTCTCCCATAGACTCCAATGTTAAATTCACCCATAGACTACAATGTTAAATTCTTCCATAGACGCCAATGTTAAATTCTGCTATAGACGCCAGTGTTAAATTCTCCCATAGACTACAATGTTAAATTCTCCCATAGACGCCAATGTTAATTTCACCCATAGACTCCAATGTTAAATTCACCCTTAGACTCCAATGTTAAATTCTCCCTTTGCCGCCAATGTAAAATTCTCCCATAGACGCCAATGTTAAATTCTCCCATAGACTCCAATGTTAAATTCACGCATAGACTCCAATGTAAAATTTTTACATAGACGCCAATGTTAAATTCTCCCTTAGACGCCAATTTTAATTTCTCCCATAGACTCCAATGTTAAATTCACCCATAGACTCCAGTGTTACATTCACCCTTAGACTCCAATGTTCAATTCTCCCACAGACGCAAATGTTAAATTATCCCATAGACTACAATGTTAAATTCACCCATAGATGCCAGTGTTAAATTCTCCCATATACTCCAATGTTAAATTCTCCCATAGACGCCAATGTTAAAATCCCCTATAGACGCCAATGTTAATTTCTCCCATAGACCCCAATGTTAAATTCACCCATAGACTACAGTGTTAAATTCTCCCATAGACGCCAATGGTAAATTCTCCTATAGACGCCAGTGTTAAATTCTCCCATAGACTACAATGTTAAATTATCGCATAGACGACAATGTTAAATTCTCCCATAGACTCCAATGTTATATACACCCCTAGACTCCAATGTAAAATTCTCCCATAGACGCCAATGTTAAATTCTCCCATAGACGCCAATGTTAATTTCTCCCATAGACTCCGATGTTAAATTCACCCTTAGACTCCAATGTTAAATTCTCCCATTGCCGCCACTGTACAATTCTCCCATAGACGCCAATGTTAATTTCTCCCATAGACTTCAATGCCAAATTCACCCATAGACACCAATGTTAAATTCTCCCATTGACGCCAATGTTAAATTCTCCCATAGACGCCAATGTTAAATTCTCCCATAGACGCCAATGTTAATTTCTCCCATAGACTCCAATGTTAAATTCACCCTTAGACTCCAATGTTAAATTCTCCCATTGCCGCCAATGTAAAATTCTCCCATAGACGCCAATGTTAATTTCTCCCATAGACTTCAATGCCAAATTCACCCATAGACACCAATGTTAAATTCTCCCATTGACGCCAATGTTAAATTCTCCCATTGACGCCAATGTTAATTTCTCCCATAGACTTCAATGCCAAATTCACCCATAGACTACAATGTTAAATTCTCCCATAGACGCCAATGGTAAATTCTCCTATAGACGCCAGTGTTAAATTCTCCCATAGACTACAATGTTAAATTATCGCATGGACGACAATGTTAAATTCTCCCATTGACTCCAATGTTATATTCACCCCTAGACTCCAATGTTAAATTCTCCCATAGACGCCAATGTTAAATTCTCCCATAGACGCCAATGTTAATTTCTCCCATAGACTCCAATGTTAAATTCACCCTTAGACTCCAATGTTAAATTCTCCCATTGCCGCCAATGCAAAATTCTCCCATAGACGCCAATGTTAATTTCTCCCATAGACTTCAATGGCAAATTCACCCATAGACTCCAATGTTAAATTCTCCCATTGACGCCAATGTTAAATTCTCCCATAGGCGCCAATGTTAATTTCTCCTATAGACTCCAATGTTAAATTCACCCATAGACGCCAATGTTAAATTCTCCTATAGACGCCAGTGTTAAATTCTCCCATAGACTACAATGTTAAATTATCCCATAGACGCCAATGTTAAATTCTCCCATAGACTCCAATGTTATATTCACCCCTAGACTCCAATGTTAAATTCTCACATAGACTACAATGTAAAATTCTCCCATAGACGCCGATGATAAATTCTTCTGTAGACTCCAATGTTAAATTCACCCATAGACTCAATGTTAAATTCTCCCATAGACGCCAATGTTAAAATCTCCCATAGACGCCAATGTTAATTTTTCCCATAGACTCCAATTACAATTCACCCATAGACTACAATGTTAAATTCTCCCATAGACGCCAATGTTAAATTCTCCTATAGACGCCAGTGTTAAATTCTCCCATAGACTACAATGTTAAATTATCCCATAGACTACGATGTTAAATTATCCCATAGACGCCAATGTTAAGTTCTCCCATAGACGCCAATGTTAATTTCTCCCATAGACTTCAATGGCAAATTCACCCATAGACTCCAATGTTAAATTCTCCCATTGACGCCAATGTTAAATTCTCCCATAGGCGCCAATGTTAATTTCTCCTATAGACTCCAATGTTAAATTCACCCATAGACGCCAATGTTAAATTCTCCTATAGACGCCAGTGTTAAATTCTCCCATAGACTACAATGTTAAATTATCCCATAGACGCCAATGTTAAATTCTCCCATAGACTCCAATGTTATATTCACCCCTAGACTCCAATGTTAAATTCTCACATAGACTACAATGTAAAATTCTCCCATAGACGCCGATGATAAATTCTTCTGTAGACTCCAATGTTAAATTCACCCATAGACTCAATGTTAAATTCTCCCATAGACGCCAATGTTAAAATCTCCCATAGACGCCAATGTTAATTTTTCCCATAGACTCCAATTACAATTCACCCATAGACTACAATGTTAAATTCTCCCATAGACGCCAATGTTAAATTCTCCTATAGACGCCAGTGTTAAATTCTCCCATAGACTACAATGTTAAATTATCCCATAGACTACGATGTTAAATTATCCCATAGACGCCAATGTTAAGTTCTCCCATAGACGCCAGTGTTAAATTCTCCCATAGACGCCAATGTTAAAATCTCCCATAGACGCCAATGTTAATTTCTCCCATAGACTCCAATGTTAAATTCACCCATAGACTACAAAGTTAAATTCTTCCATAAACGCCAATGTTAAATTCACCTATCGACGCCAGTGTTAAATTCTCCCATAGACTACAATGTTAAATTATCCCATAGACGCCAATGTTAAATTCTCCCATAGACTCCAATGTTATATTCACCCCTAGACTCCAATGTTAAATTCTCCCACATACCACAATGTCAAATTCTCCCATAGATGCCAATGTTAAATTATCCTATAGACACAAATGTTAAATTCTCCCATAGACGCCAATGTTAAATTCTCCCATAGACGCAAATGTTAAATTCTCCCATAGACTCCAATGTTAAATTCACCCATAGACTACAATGTTAAATTCTTCCATAGACGCCAATGTTAAATTCTGCTATAGACGCCAGTGTTAAATTCTCCCATAGACTACAATGTTAAATTCTCCCATAGACGCCAATGTTAATTTCACCCATAGACTCCAATGTTAAATTCACCCTTAGACTCCAATGTTAAATTCTCCCTTTGCCGCCAATGTAAAATTCTCCCATAGACGCCAATGTTAAATTCTCCCATAGACTCCAATGTTAAATTCACGCATAGACTCCAATGTAAAATTTTTACATAGACGCCAATGTTAAATTCTCCCTTAGACGCCAATTTTAATTTCTCCCATAGACTCCAATGTTAAATTCACCCATAGACTCCAGTGTTACATTCACCCTTAGACTCCAATGTTCAATTCTCCCACAGACGCAAATGTTAAATTATCCCATAGACTACAATGTTAAATTCACCCATAGATGCCAGTGTTAAATTCTCCCATATACTCCAATGTTAAATTCTCCCATAGACGCCAATGTTAAAATCCCCTATAGACGCCAATGTTAATTTCTCCCATAGACCCCAATGTTAAATTCACCCATAGACTACAGTGTTAAATTCTCCCATAGACGCCAATGGTAAATTCTCCTATAGACGCCAGTGTTAAATTCTCCCATAGACTACAATGTTAAATTATCGCATAGACGACAATGTTAAATTCTCCCATAGACTCCAATGTTATATACACCCCTAGACTCCAATGTAAAATTCTCCCATAGACGCCAATGTTAAATTCTCCCATAGACGCCAATGTTAATTTCTCCCATAGACTCCAATGTTAAATTCACCCTTAGACTCCAATGTTAAATTCTCCCATTGCCGCCACTGTACAATTCTCCCATAGACGCCAATGTTAATTTCTCCCATAGACTTCAATGCCAAATTCACCCATAGACACCAATGTTAAATTCTCCCATTGACGCCAATGTTAAATTCTCCCATAGACGCCAATGTTAAATTCTCCCATAGACGCCAATGTTAATTTCTCCCATAGACTCCAATGTTAAATTCACCCTTAGACTCCAATGTTAAATTCTCCCATTGCCGCCAATGTAAAATTCTCCCATAGACGCCAATGTTAATTTCTCCCATAGACTTCAATGCCAAATTCACCCATAGACACCAATGTTAAATTCTCCCATTGACGCCAATGTTAAATTCTCCCATTGACGCCAATGTTAATTTCTCCCATAGACTTCAATGCCAAATTCACCCATAGACTACAATGTTAAATTCTCCCATAGACGCCAATGGTAAATTCTCCTATAGACGCCAGTGTTAAATTCTCCCATAGACTACAATGTTAAATTATCGCATGGACGACAATGTTAAATTCTCCCATTGACTCCAATGTTATATTCACCCCTAGACTCCAATGTTAAATTCTCCCATAGACGCCAATGTTAAATTCTCCCATAGACGCCAATGTTAATTTCTCCCATAGACTCCAATGTTAAATTCACCCTTAGACTCCAATGTTAAATTCTCCCATTGCCGCCAATGCAAAATTCTCCCATAGACGCCAATGTTAATTTCTCCCATAGACTTCAATGGCAAATTCACCCATAGACTCCAATGTTAAATTCTCCCATTGACGCCAATGTTAAATTCTCCCATAGGCGCCAATGTTAATTTCTCCTATAGACTCCAATGTTAAATTCACCCATAGACGCCAATGTTAAATTCTCCTATAGACGCCAGTGTTAAATTCTCCCATAGACTACAATGTTAAATTATCCCATAGACGCCAATGTTAAATTCTCCCATAGACTCCAATGTTATATTCACCCCTAGACTCCAATGTTAAATTCTCACATAGACTACAATGTAAAATTCTCCCATAGACGCCGATGATAAATTCTTCTGTAGACTCCAATGTTAAATTCACCCATAGACTCAATGTTAAATTCTCCCATAGACGCCAATGTTAAAATCTCCCATAGACGCCAATGTTAATTTTTCCCATAGACTCCAATTTAAATTCACCCATAGACTACAATGTTAAATTCTCCCATAGACGCCAATGTTAAATTCTCCTATAGACGCCAGTGTTAAATTCTCCCATAGACTACAATGTTAAATTATCCCATAGACTACGATGTTAAATTATCCCATAGACGCCAATGTTAAGTTCTCCCATAGACGCCAGTGTTAAATTCTCCCATAGACGCCAATGTTAAAATCTCCCATAGACGCCAATGTTAATTTCTCCCATAGACTCCAATGTTAAATTCACCCATAGACTACAAAGTTAAATTCTTCCATAAACGCCAATGTTAAATTCACCTATCGACGCCAGTGTTAAATTCTCCCATAGACTACAATGTTAAATTATCCCATAGACGCCAATGTTAAATTCTCCCATAGACTCCAATGTTATATTCACCCCTAGACTCCAATGTTAAATTCTCCCACATACCACAATGTCAAATTCTCCCATAGATGCCAATGTTAAATTATCCTATAGACACAAATGTTAAATTCTCCCATAGACGCCAATGTTAAATTCTCCCATAGACGCAAATGTTAAATTCTCCCATAGACTCCAATGTTAAATTCACCCATAGACTACAATGTTAAATTCTTCCATAGACGCCAATGTTAAATTCTGCTATAGACGCCAGTGTTAAATTCTCCCATAGACTACAATGTTAAATTCTCCCATAGACGCCAATGTTAATTTCACCCATAGACTCCAATGTTAAATTCACCCTTAGACTCCAATGTTAAATTCTCCCTTTGCCGCCAATGTAAAATTCTCCCATAGACGCCAATGTTAAATTCTCCCATAGACTCCAATGTTAAATTCACGCATAGACTCCAATGTAAAATTTTTACATAGACGCCAATGTTAAATTCTCCCTTAGACGCCAATTTTAATTTCTCCCATAGACTCCAATGTTAAATTCACCCATAGACTCCAGTGTTACATTCACCCTTAGACTCCAATGTTCAATTCTCCCACAGACGCAAATGTTAAATTATCCCATAAACTACAATGTTAAATTCACCCATAGATGCCAGTGTTAAATTCTCCCATATACTCCAATGTTAAATTCTCCCATAGACGCCAATGTTAAAATCCCCTATAGACGCCAATGTTAATTTCTCCCATAGACCCCAATGTTAAATTCACCCATAGACTACAGTGTTAAATTCTCCCATAGACGCCAATGGTAAATTCTCCTATAGACGCCAGTGTTAAATTCTCCCATAGACTACAATGTTAAATTATCGCATAGACGACAATGTTAAATTCTCCCATAGACTCCAATGTTATATACACCCCTAGACTCCAATGTAAAATTCTCTCATAGACGCCAATGTTAAATTCTCCCATAGACGCCAATGTTAATTTCTCCCATAGACTCCAATGTTAAATTCACCCTTAGACTCCAATGTTAAATTCTCCCATTGCCGCCACTGTACAATTCTCCCATAGACGCCAATGTTAATTTCTCCCATAGACTTCAATGCCAAATTCACCCATAGACACCAATGTTAAATTCTCCCATTGACGCCAATGTTAAATTCTCCCATAGACGCCAAT
Organism: Petromyzon marinus; assembly: GCF_048934315.1. Lineage (NCBI taxonomy): Eukaryota > Metazoa > Chordata > Hyperoartia > Petromyzontiformes > Petromyzontidae > Petromyzon > Petromyzon marinus. The sequence goes on from NC_133667.1 coordinate 2,373,562, forward strand.
GTTAAATTCTCCCATAGACGCCAATGTTAATTTCTCCCATAGACTCCAATGTTAAATTCACCCTTAGACTCCAATGTTAAATTCTCCCATTGCCGCCAATGTAAAAATCTCCCATAGACGCCAATGTTAATTTCTCCCATAGACTTCAATGCCAAATTCACCCATAGACACCAATGTTAAATTCTCCCATTGACGCCAATGTTAAATTCTCCCATTGACGCCAATGTTAATTTCTCCCATAGACTTCAATGCCAAATTCACCCATAGACTACAATGTTAAATTCTCCCATAGACGCCAATGGTAAATTCTCCTATAGACGCCAGTGTTAAATTCTCCCATAGACTACAATGTTAAATTATCGCATGGACGACAATGTTAAATTCTCCCATTGACTCCAATGTTATATTCACCCCTAGACTCCAATGTTAAATTCTCCCATAGACGCCAATGTTAAATTCTCCCATAGACGCCAATGTTAATTTCTCCCATAGACTCCAATGTTAAATTCACCCTTAGACTCCAATGTTAAATTCTCCCATTGCCGCCAATGCAAAATTCTCCCATAGACGCCAATGTTAATTTCTCCCATAGACTTCAATGGCAAATTCACCCATAGACTCCAATGTTAAATTCTCCCATTGACGCCAATGTTAAATTCTCCCATAGGCGCCAATGTTAATTTCTCCTATAGACTCCAATGTTAAATTCACCCATAGACGCCAATGTTAAATTCTCCTATAGACGCCAGTGTTAAATTCTCCCATAGACTACAATGTTAAATTATCCCATAGACGCCAATGTTAAATTCTCCCATAGACTCCAATGTTATATTCACCCCTAGACTCCAATGTTAAATTCTCACATAGACTACAATGTAAAATTCTCCCATAGACGCCGATGATAAATTCTTCTGTAGACTCCAATGTTAAATTCACCCATAGACTCAATGTTAAATTCTCCCATAGACGCCAATGTTAAAATCTCCCATAGACGCCAATGTTAATTTTTCCCATAGACTCCAATTTAAATTCACCCATAGACTACAATGTTAAATTCTCCCATAGACGCCAATGTTAAATTCTCCTATAGACGCCAGTGTTAAATTCTCCCATAGACTACAATGTTAAATTATCCCATAGACTACGATGTTAAATTATCCCATAGACGCCAATGTTAAGTTCTCCCATAGACGCCAGTGTTAAATTCTCCCATAGACGCCAATGTTAAAATCTCCCATAGACGCCAATGTTAATTTCTCCCATAGACTCCAATGTTAAATTCACCCATAGACTACAAAGTTAAATTCTTCCATAAACGCCAATGTTAAATTTACCTATCGACGCCAGTGTTAAATTCTCCCATAGACTACAATGTTAAATTATCCCATAGACGCCAATGTTAAATTCTCCCATAGACTCCAATGTTATATTCACCCCTAGACTCCAATGTTAAATTCTCCCATATACCACAATGTCAAATTCTCCCATAGACGCCAATGTTAAATTCTCCCATAGACGCAAATGTTAAATTCTCCCACAGACTCCAATGTTAAATTCACCCATAGACTACAATGTTAAATTCTTCCATAGACGCCAATGTTAAATTCTGCTATAGACGCCAGTGTTAAATTCTCCCATAGACTACAATGTTAAATTCTCCCATAGACGCCAATGTTAATTTCACCCATAGACTCCAATGTTAAATTCACCCTTAGACTCCAATGTTAAATTCTCCCTTTGCCGCCAATGTAAAATTCTCCCATAGACGCCAATGTTAAATTCTCCCATAGACTCCAATGTTAAATTCACGCATAGACTCCAATGTAAAATTTTTACATAGACGCCAATGTTAAATTCTCCCTTAGACGCCAATTTTAATTTCTCCCATAGACACCAATGTTAAATTCACCCATAGACTCCAGTGTTACGTTCACCCTTAGACTCCAATGTTCAATTCTCCCACAGACGCAAATGTTAAATTATCCCATAGACTACAATGTTAAATTCACCCATAGATGCCAGTGTTAAATTCTCCCATATACTCCAATGTTAAATTCTCCCATAGACGCCAATGTTAAAATCCCCTATAGACGCCAATGTTAATTTCTCCCATAGACCCCAATGTTAAATTCACCCATAGACTACAGTGTTAAATTTTCCCATAGACGCCAATGGTAAATTCTCCTATAGACGCCAGTGTTAAATTCTCCCATAGACTACAATGTTAAATTATCGCATAGACGACAATGTTAAATTCTCCCATAGACTCCAATGTTATATACACCCCTAGACTCCAATGTAAAATTCTCCCATAGACGCCAATGTTAAATTCTCCCATAGACGCCAATGTTAATTTCTCCCATAGACTCCAATGTTAAATTCACCCTTAGACTCCAATGTTAAATTCTCCCATTGCCGCCACTGTACAATTCTCCCATAGACGCCAATGTTAATTTCTCCCATAGACTTCAATGCCAAATTCACCCATAGACACCAATGTTAAATTCTCCCATTGACGCCAATGTTAAATTCTCCCATAGACGCCAATGTTAAATTCTCCCATAGACACCAATGTTAATTTCTCCCATAGACTCCAATGCTAAATTCACCCTTAGACTCCAATGTTAAATTCTCCCATTGCCGCCAATGTAAAATTCTCCCATAGACGCCAATGTTAATTTCTCCCATAGACTTCAATGCCAAATTCACCCATAGACACCAATGTTAAATTCTCCCATTGACGCCAATGTTAAATTCTCCCATTGACGCAAATGTTAATTTCTCCCATAGACTTCAATGCCAAATTCACCCATAGACTACAATGTTAAATTCTCCCATAGACGCCAATGGTAAATTCTCCTATAGACGCCAGTGTTAAATTCTCCCATAGACTACAATGTTAAATTATCGCATGGACGACAATGTTAAATTCTCCCATTGACTCCAATGTTATATTCACCCCTAGACTCCAATGTTAAATTCTCCCATAGACGCCAATGTTAAATTCTCCCATAGACGCCAATGTTAATTTCTCCCATAGACTCCAAAGTTAAATTCACCCTTAGACTCCAATGTTAAATTCTCCCATTGCCGCCAATGCAAAATTCTCCCATAGACGCCAATGTTAATTTCTCCCATAGACTTCAATGGCAAATTCACCCATAGACTCCAATGTTAAATTCTCCCATTGACGCCAATGTTAAATTCTCCCATAGGCGCCAATGTTAATTTCTCCTATAGACTCCAATGTTAAATTCACCCATAGACGCCAATGTTAAATTCTCCTATAGACGCCAGTGTTAAATTCTCCCATAGACTACAATGTTAAATTATCCCATAGACGCCAATGTTAAATTCTCCCATAGACTCCAATGTTATATTCACCCCTAGACTCCAATGTTAAATTCTCACATAGACTACAATGTAAAATTCTCCCATAGACGCCGATGATAAATTCTTCTGTAGACTCCAATGTTAAATTCACCCATAGACTCAATGTTAAATTCTCCCATAGACGCCAATGTTAAAATCTCCCATAGACGCCAATGTTAATTTCTCCCATAGACTTCAATGCCAAATTCACCCATAGACTACAATGTTAAATTCTCCCATTGACGCCAATGTTAAATTCTCCCATAGACGCCAATGTTAAATTCTCCCATAGACACCAATGTTAATTTCTCCCATAGACTCCAATGTTAAATTCACCCTTAGACTCCAATGTTAAATTCTCCCATAGACGCCAATGTTAAATTCTCCCATAGACGCCAATGTTAATTTCTCCCATAGACTTCAATGCCAAATTCACCCATAGACACCAATGTTAAATTCTCCCATTGCCGCCAATGCAAAATTCTCCCATAGACGCCAATGTTAATTTCTCCCATAGACTTCAATGGCAAATTCACCCATAGACTCCAATGTTAAATTCTCCCATTGACGCCAATGTTAAATTCTCCCATAGGCGCCAATGTTAATTTCTCCTATAGACTCCAATGTTAAATTCACCCATAGACGCCAATGTTAAATTCTCCTATAGACGCCAGTGTTAAATTCTCCCATAGACTACAATGTTAAATTATCCCATAGACGCCAATGTTAAATTCTCCCATAGACTCCAATGTTATATTCACCCCTAGACTCCAATGTTAAATTCTCACATAGACTACAATGTAAAATTCTCCCATAGACGCCGATGATAAATTCTTCTGTAGACTCCAATGTTAAATTCACCCATAGACTCAATGTTAAATTCTCCCATAGACGCCAATGTTAAAATCTCCCATAGACGCCAATGTTAATTTTTCCCATAGACTCCAATTTAAATTCACCCATAGACTACAATGTTAAATTCTCCCATAGACGCCAATGTTAAATTCTCCTATAGACGCCAGTGTTAAATTCTCCCATAGACTACAATGTTAAATTATCCCATAGACTACGATGTTAAATTATCCCATAGACGCCAATGTTAAGTTCTCCCATAGACGCCAGTGTTAAATTCTCCCATAGACGCCAATGTTAAAATCTCCCATAGACGCCAATGTTAATTTCTCCCATAGACTCCAATGTTAAATTCACCCATAGACTACAAAGTTAAATTCTTCCATAAACGCCAATGTTAAATTCACCTATCGACGCCAGTGTTAAATTCTCCCATAGACTACAATGTTAAATTATCCCATAGACGCCAATGTTAAATTCTCCCATAGACTCCAATGTTATATTCACCCCTAGACTCCAATGTTAAATTCTCCCATATACCACAATGTCAAATTCTCCCATAGATGCCAATGTTAAATTCTCCTATAGACGCAAATGTTAAATTCTCCCATAGACGCCAATGTTAAATTCTCCCATAGACGCAAATGTTAAATTCTCCCATAGACTCCAATGTTAAATTCACCCATAGACTACAATGTTAAATTCTTCCATAGACGCCAATGTTAAATTCTGCTATAGACGCCAGTGTTAAATTCTCCCATAGACTACAATGTTAAATTCTCCCATAGACGCCAATGTTAATTTCACCCATAGACTCCAATGTTAAATTCACCCTTAGACTCCAATGTTAAATTCTCCCTTTGCCGCCAATGTAAAATTCTCCCTTAGACGCCAATGTTAAATTCTCCCATAGACTCCAATGTTAAATTCACGCATAGACTCCAATGTAAAATTTTTACATAGACGCCAATGTTAAATTCTCCCTTAGACGCCAATTTTAATTTCTCCCATAGACTCCAATGTTAAATTCACCCATAGACTCCAGTGTTACATTCACCCTTAGACTCCAATGTTCAATTCTCCCACAGACGCAAATGTTAAATTATCCCATAGACTACAATGTTAAATTCACCCATAGATGCCAGTGTTAAATTCTCCCATATACTCCAATGTTAAATTCTCCCATAGACGCCAATGTTAAAATCCCCTATAGACGCCAATGTTAATTTCTCCCATAGACCCCAATGTTAAATTCACCCATAGACTACAGTGTTAAATTCTCCCATAGACGCCAATGGTAAATTCTCCTATAGACGCCAGTGTTAAATTCTCCCATAGACTACAATGTTAAATTATCGCATAGACGACAATGTTAAATTCTCCCATAGACTCCAATGTTATATACACCCCTAGACTCCAATGTAAAATTCTCCCATAGACGCCAATGTTAAATTCTCCCATAGACGCCAATGTTAATTTCTCCCATAGACTCCAATGTTAAATTCACCCTTAGACTCCAATGTTAAATTCTCCCATTGCCGCCACTGTACAATTCTCCCATAGACGCCAATGTTAATTTCTCCCATAGACTTCAATGCCAAATTCACCCATAGACACCAATGTTAAATTCTCCCATTGATGCCAATGTTAAATTCTCCCATAGACGCCAATGTTAAATTCTCCCATAGACGCCAATGTTAATTTCTCCCATAGACTCCAATGTTAAATTCACCCTTAGACTCCAATGTTAAATTCTCCCATTGCCGCCAATGTAAAAATCTCCCATAGACGCCAATGTTAATTTCTCCCATAGACTTCAATGCCAAATTCACCCATAGACACCAATGTTAAATTCTCCCATTGACGCCAATGTTAAATTCTCCCATTGACGCCAATGTTAATTTCTCCCATAGACTTCAATGCCAAATTCACCCATAGACTACAATGTTAAATTCTCCCATAGACGCCAATGGTAAATTCTCCTATAGACGCCAGTGTTAAATTCTCCCATAGACTACAATGTTAAATTATCGCATGGACGACAATGTTAAATTCTCCCATTGACTCCAATGTTATATTCACCCCTAGACTCCAATGTTAAATTCTCCCATAGACGCCAATGTTAAATTCTCCCATAGACGCCAATGTTAATTTCTCCCATAGACTCCAATGTTAAATTCACCCTTAGACTCCAATGTTAAATTCTCCCATTGCCGCCAATGCAAAATTCTCCCATAGACGCCAATGTTAATTTCTCCCATAGACTTCAATGGCAAATTCACCCATAGACTCCAATGTTAAATTCTCCCATTGACGCCAATGTTAAATTCTCCCATAGGCGCCAATGTTAATTTCTCCTATAGACTCCAATGTTAAATTCACCCATAGACGCCAATGTTAAATTCTCCTATAGACGCCAGTGTTAAATTCTCCCATAGACTACAATGTTAAATTATCCCATAGACGCCAATGTTAAATTCTCCCATAGACTCCAATGTTATATTCACCCCTAGACTCCAATGTTAAATTCTCACATAGACTACAATGTAAAATTCTCCCATAGACGCCGATGAAAAATTCTTCTGTAGACTCCAATGTTAAATTCACCCATAGACTCAACGTTAAATTCTCCCATAGACGCCAATGTTAAAATCTCCCATAGACGCCAATGTTAATTTTTCCCATAGACTCCAATTTAAATTCACCCATAGACTACAATGTTAAATTCTCCCATAGACGCCAATGTTAAATTCTCCTATAGACGCCAGTGTTAAATTCTCCCATAGACTACAATGTTAAATTATCCCATAGACTACGATGTTAAATTATCCCATAGACGCCAATGTTAAGTTCTCCCATAGACGCCAGTGTTAAATTCTCCCATAGACGCCAATGTTAAAATCTCCCATAGACGACAATGTTAATTTCTCCCATAGACTCCAATGTTAAATTCACCCATAGACTACAAAGTTAAATTCTTCCATAAACGCCAATGTTAAATTCACCTATCGACGCCAGTGTTAAATTCTCCCATAGACTACAATGTTAAATTATCCCATAGACGCCAATGTTAAATTCTCCCATAGACTCCAATGTTATATTCACCCCTAGACTCCAATGTTAAATTCTCCCATATACCACAATGTCAAATTCTCCCATAGACGCCAATGTTAAATTCTCCCATAGACGCAAATGTTAAATTCTCCCATAGACTCGAATGTTAAATTCACCCATAGACTACAATGTTAAATTCTTCCATAGACGCCAATGTTAAATTCTGCTATAGACGCCAGTGTTAAATTCTCCCATAGACTACAATGTTAAATTCTCCCATAGACGCCAATGTTAATTTCACCCATAGACTCCAATGTTAAATTCACCCTTAGACTCCAATGTTAAATTCTCCCTTTGCCGCCAATGTAAAATTCTCCCATAGACGCCAATGTTAAATTCTCCCATAGACTCCAATGTTAAATTCACGCATAGACTCCAATGTAAAATTTTTACATAGACGCCAATGTTAAATTCTCCCTTAGACGCCAATTTTAATTTCTCCCATAGACTCCAATGTTAAATTCACCCATAGACTCCAGTGTTACATTCACCCTTAGACTCCAATGTTCAATTCTCCCACAGACGCAAATGTTAAATTATCCCATAGACTACAATGTTAAATTCACCCATAGATGCCAGTGTTAAATTCTCCCATATACTCCAATGTTAAATTCTCCCATAGACGCCAATGTTAAAATCCCCTATAGACGCCAATGTTAATTTCTCCGATAGACTCCAATGTTAAATTCACTCATAGACTACAGTGTTAAATTCTCCCATAGACGCCAATGGTAAATTCTCCTATAGACGCCAGTGTTAAATTCTCCCATAGACTACAATGTTAAATTATCGCATAGACGACAATGTTAAATTCTCCCATAGACTCCAATGTTATATACACCCCTAGACTCCAATGTAAAATTCTCCCATAGACTCCAATGTTAAATTCTCCCATAGACGCCAATGTTAAATTCTCCCATAGACGCCAATGTTAATTTCTCCCATAGACTCCAATGTTAAATTCACCCTTAGACTCCAATGTTAAATTCTCCCATTGCCACCAATGCAAAATTCTCCCATAGACGCCAATGTTAATTTCTCCCATAGACTTCAATGGCAAATTCACCCATAGACTCCAATGTTAAATTCTCCCATTGACGCCAATGTTAAATTCTCCCATAGGCGCCAATGTTAATTTCTCCTATAGACTCCAATGTTAAATTCACCCATAGACGCCAATGTTAAATTCTCCTATAGACGCCAGTGTTAAATTCTCCCATAGACTACAATGTTAAATTATCCCATAGACGACAATGTTAAATTCTCCCATTGACTCCAATGTTATATTCACCCCTAGACTCCAATGTTAAATTCTCCCATAGACGCCAATGTTAAATTCTCCCATAGACACCAATGTTAATTTCTCCCATAGACTCCAATGTTAAATTCACCCTTAGACTCCAATGTTAAATTCTCCCATTGACGCCAATGTTAAATTCTCCCATAGATGCCAATGTTAATTTCTCCTATAGACTCCAATGTTAAATTCACCCATAGATGCCAATGTTAAATTCTCCTATAGACGCCAGTGTTAAATTCTCCCATAGACTACAATGTTAAATTATCCCATAGACGCCAATGTTAAATTCTCCCATAGACTCCAATGTTATATTCACCCCTAGACTCCAATGTTAAATTCTCCCATATACCACAATGTCAAATTCTCCCATAGACGCCAATGTTAAATTCTCCCATAGACGCAAATGTTAAATTCTCCCATAGACTCCAATGTTAAATTCACCCATAGACTACAATGTTAAATTCTTCCATAGACGCCAATGTTAAATTCTGCTATAGACGCCAGTGTTAAATTCTCCCATAGACTACAATGTTAAATTCTCCCATAGACGCCAATGTTAATTTCACCCATAGACTCCAATGTTAAATTCACCCTTAGACTCCAATGTTAAATTCTCCCTTTGCCGCCAATGTAAAATTCTCCCATAGACGCGAATGTTAAATTCTCCCATAGACTCCAATGTTAAATTCACGCATAGACTCCAATGTAAAATTTTTACATAGACGCCAATGTTAAATTCTCCCTTAGACGCCAATTTTAATTTCTCCCATAGACTCCAATGTTAAATTCACCCATAGACTCCAGTGTTACATTCACCCTTAGACTCCAATGTTCAATTCTCCCACAGACGCAAATGTTAAATTATCCCATAGACTACAATGTTAAATTCACCCAGAGATGCCAGTGTTAAATTCTCCCATATACTCCAATGTTAAATTCTCCCATAGACGCCAATGTTAAAATCCCCTATAGACGCCAATGTTAATTTCTCCGATAGACTCCAATGTTAAATTCACCCATAGACTACAGTGTTAAATTCTCCCATAGACGCCAATGGTAAATTCTCCTATAGACGCCAGTGTTAAATTCTCCCATAGACTACAATGTTAAATTATCGCATAGACGACAATGTTAAATTCTCCCATAGACTCCAATGTTATATACACCCCTAGACTCCAATGTAAAATTCTCCCATAGACGCCAATGTTAAATTCTCCCATAGACGCCAATGTTAATTTCTCCCATAGACTCCAATGTTAAATTCACCCTTAGACTCCAATGTTAAATTCTCCCATTGCCGCCACTGTAAAATTCTCCCATAGACGCCAATGTTAATTTCTCCCATAGACTTCAATGCCAAATTCACCCATAGACACCAATGTTAAATTCTCCCATTGACGCCAATGTTAAATTCTCCCATAGATGTCAATGTTAAATTCTCCCATAGACGCCAATGTTAATTTCTCCCATAGACTCCATTGTTAAATTCACCCTTAGACTCCAATGGTAAATTCTCCCATTGCCGCCAATGTAAAATTCTCCCATAGACTCCAATGTTAATTTCTCCCATAGACTTCAATGCCAAATTCACCCATAGACACCAATGTTAAATTCTCCCATTGATGCCAATGTTAAATTCTCCCATTGACGCCAATGTTAATTTCTCCCATAGACTTCAATGCCAAATTCACCCATAGACTACAATGTTAAATTCTCCCATAGACGCCAATGGTAAATTCTCCTATAGACGCCAGTGTTAAATTCTCCCATAGACTACAATGTTAAATTATCGCATGGACGACAATGTTAAATTCTCCCATTGACTCCAATGTTATATTCACCCCTAGACTCCAATGTTAAATTCTCCCATAGACGCCAATGTTAAATTCTCCCATAGACGCCAATGTTAATTTCTCCCATAGACTCCAATGTTAAATTCACCCTTAGACTCCAATGTTAAATTCTCCCATTGATGCCAATGTTAAATTCTCCCATAGACGCCAATGTTAATTTCTCCTATAGACTCCAATGTTAAATTCACCCATAGACGCCAATGTTAAATTCTCCTATAGACGCCAGTGTTAAATTCTCCCATAGACTACAATGTTAAATTATCCCATAGACGCCAATGTTAAATTCTCCCATAGACTCCAATGTTATATTCACCCCTAGACTCCAATGTTAAATTCTCACATAGACTACAATGTAAAATTCTCCCATAGACGCCGATGATAAATTCTTCTGTAGACTCCAATGTTAAATTCACCCATAGACTCAATGTTAAATTATCCCATAGACGCCAATGTTAAAATCTCCCATAGACGCCAATGTTAATTTCTCCCATAGACTCCAATTTAAATTCACCCATAGACTACAATGTTAAATTATCCCATAGACGCCAATGTTAAATTCTCCTATAGACGCCAGTGTTAAATTCTCCCATAGACTACAATGTTAAATTATCCCATAGACTACGATGTTAAATTATCCCATAGACGCCAATGTTAAGTTCTCCCATAGACGCCAGTGTTAAATTCTCCCATAGACGCCAATGTTAAAATCTCCCATAGACGCCAATGTTAATTACTTCCATTGACTCCAATGTTAAATTCACCGATAGACTACGAAGTAAAATTCTTCCATAAACGCCACTGTTAAATTCTCCCATCGACGCCAGTGTTAAATTCTCCCATAGACTACAATGTTAAATTATCCCATAGACGCCAATGTTAAATTCTCCCATAGACTCCAATGTTATATTCACCCCTAGACTCCAATGTTAAATTCTCCCATATACCACAATGTTAAATTCTCCCATAGACGCCAATGTTAAATTCTCCCATAGACACAAATGTTAAATTCTCCCATAGACTCCAATGTGAAATTCACCCATAGACTACAATGTTAAATTCTTCCATAGACGCCAATGTTAAATTCTCCTATAGACGCCAGTGTTAAATTCTCCCATAGACTACCCCCATAGACTCCAATGTTAAATTCACCCTTAGACTCCAATGTTAAATTCTCCCTTTGCCGCCAATGTAAAATTCTCCCATAGACGCCAATGTTAAATTCTCCCATAGACTCCAATGTTAAATTCACGCATAGACCCCAATGTAAAATTTTTACATAGACGCCAATGTTAAATTCTCCCTTAGACGCCAATGTTAATTTCTCCCATAGACTCCAATGTTAAATTCACCCATAGACTCCAGTGTTACATTCACCCTTAGACTCCAATGTTCAATTCTCCCACAGACGCAAATGTTAAATTCTCCCATTGACACCAATGTTAATTTCTCCCATAGACTTCAATGCCAAATTCACCCATAGACTACAATGTTAAATTCTCCCATAGACGCCAATGGTAAATTCTCCTATAGACGCCAGTGTTAAATTCTCCCATAGACTACAATGTTAAATTATCGCATGGACGACAATGTTAAATTCTCCCATTGACTCCAATGTTATATTCACCCCTAGACTCCAATGTTAAATTCTCCCATAGACGCCAATGTTAAATTCTCCCATAGACGCCAATGTTAATTTCTCCCATAGACTCCAATGTTAAATTCACCCTTAGACTCCAATGTTAAATTCTCCCATTGACGCCAATGTTAAATTCTCCCATAGACGCCAATGTTAATTTCTCCTATAGACTCCAATGTTAAATTCACCCATAGACGCCAATGTTAAATTCTCCTATAGACGCCAGTGTTAAATTCTCCCATAGACTACAATGTTAAATTATCCCATAGACGCCAATGTTAAATTCTCCCATAGACTCCAATGTTATATTCACCCCTAGACTCCAATGTTAAATTCTCACATAGACTACAATGGAAAATTCTCCCATAGACGCCGATGATAAATTCTTCTGTAGACTCCAATGTTAAATTCACCCATAGACTCAATGTTAAATTCTCCCATAGACGCCAATGTTAAAATCTCCCATAGACGCCAATGTGAATTTCTCCCATAGACTCCAATTTAAATTCACCCATAGACTACAATGTTAAATTCTCCCATAGACGCCAATGTTAAATTCTCCTATAGACGCCAGTGTTAAATTCTCCCATAGACTACAATGTTAAATTATCCCATAGACTACGATGTTAAATTATCCCATAGACGCCAATGTTAAGTTCTCCCATAGACGCCAGTGTTAAATTCTCCCATAGACGCCAATGTTAAAATCTCCCATAGACGCCAATGTTAATTGCTTCCATTGACTCCAATGTTAAATTCACCCATAGACTACGAAGTAAAATTCTTCCATAAACGCCACTGTTAAATTCTCCTATCGACGCCAGTGTTAAATTCTCCCATAGACTACAATGTTAAATTATCCCATAGACGCCAATGTTAAATTCTCCCATAGACTCCAATGTTATATTCACCCCTAGACTCCAATGTTAAATTCTCCCATATACCACAATGTTAAATTCTCCCATAGACGCCAATGTTAAATTCTCCCATAGACGCAAATGTTAAATTCTCCCATAGACTCCAATGTTAAATTCACCCATAGACTACAATGTTAAATTCTTCCATAGACGCCAATGTTAAATTCTCCTATAGACGCCAGTGTTAAATTCTCCCATAGACTACGATGTTAAATTCTCCCATAGACGCCAATGCTAATTTCACCCATAGACTCTAATGTTAAATTCACCCTTAGACTCCAATGTTAAATTCTCCCTTTGCCGCCAATGTAAAATTCTCCCATAGACGCCAATGTTAAATTCTCCCATAGACTCCAATGTTAAATTCACGCATAGACCCCAATGTAAAATTTTTACATAGACGCCTATGTTAAATTCTCCCTTAGACGCCAATGTTAATTTCTCCCATAGACTCCAATGTTAAATTCACCCATAGACTCCAGTGTTACATTCACCCTTAGACTCCAATGTTCAATTCTCCCACAGACGCAAATGTTAAATTATCCCATAGACTACAATGTTAAATTCACCCACAGATGCCAGTGTTAAATTCTCCCATATACTCCAATGTTAAATTCTCCCATAGACGCCAATGGTAAATTCTCCTATAGACGCCAGTGTTAAATTCTCCCATAGACTACAATGTTAAATTATCGCATAGACGACAATGTTAAATTCTCCCATAGACTCCAATGTTATATTCACCCCTAGACTCCAATGTTAAATTCTCCCATAGACGCCAATGTTAATTTCTCCCATAGACTCCAATTTAAATTCACCCATAGACGACAATGTTAAATTCTCCCATAGACTCCAATGTTAAATTCTCCCATAGACGCCAATGTTAAAATCTCCCATAGACGCCAATGTTAATTTCTCCCATAGACTCCAATTTAAATTCACCCATAGACTACAATGTTAAATTCTCCCATAGACGCCAATATTAAATTCTCCTATAGACGCCAGTGTTAAATTCTCCCATAGACTACAATGTTAAATTATCCCATAGACTACGATGTTAAATTATCCCATAGACGCCAATGTTAAGTTCTCCCATAGACGCCAGTGTTAAATTCTCTCATAGACGCCAATGTTAAAATCTCCCATAGACGCCAATGTTAAATTCTCCCATAGACGCCAATGTTAAATTCTCCTATAGACGCCAGTGTTAAATTCTCCCATTGACTACAATGTTAAATTCTCCCATAGACGCCAATGTTAAATTCTCCCATAGACGCCAATGTTAATTTCTCCCATAGACTCCAATGTTAAATTCACCCTTAGACTCCAATGTTAAATTCTCCCATTGCCGCCACTGTAAAATTCTCCCATAGACGCCAATGTTAATTTCTCCCATAGACTTCAATGCCAAATTCACCCATAGACACCAATGTTAAATTCTCCCATTGACGCCAATGTTAAATTCTCCCATAGACGCCAATGTTAAATTCTCCCATAGACGCCAATGTTAATTTCTCCCATAGACTCCAATGTTAAATTCACCCTTAGACTCCAATGGTAAATTCTCCCATTGCCGCCAATGTAAAATTCTCCCATAGACTCTAATGTTAATTTCTCCCATAGACTTCAATGCCAAATTCATCCATAGACACCAATGTTAAATTCTCCCATTGATGCCAATGTTAAATTCTCCCATTGACACCAATGTTAATTTCTCCCATAGACTTCAATGCCAAATTCACCCATAGACTACAATGTTAAATTCTCCCATAGACGCCAATGGTAAATTCTCCTATAGACGCCAGTGTTAAATTCTCCCATAGACTACAATGTTAAATTATCGCATGGACGACAATGTTAAATTCTCCCATAGACTACAATGTTAAATTATCGCATAGACGACAATGTTAAATTCTCCCATAGACTCCAATGTTATATTCACCCCTAGACTCCAATGTTAAATTCTCCCATAGACGCCAATGTTAATTTCTCCCATAGACTCCAATTTAAATTCACCCATAGACGACAATGTTAAATTCTCCCATAGACTCCAATGTTAAATTCTCCCATAGACGCCAATGTTAAAATCTCCCATAGACGCCAATGTTAATTTCTCCCATAGACTCCAATTTAAATTCACCCATAGACTACAATGTTAAATTCTCCCATAGACGCCAATGTTAAATTCTCCTATAGACGCCAGTGTTAAATTCTCCCATAGACTACAATGTTAAATTATCCCATAGACTACGATGTTAAATTATCCCATAGACGCCAATGTTAAGTTCTCCCATAGACGCCAGTGTTAAATTCTCTCATAGACGCCAATGTTAAAATCTCCCATAGACGCCAATGTTAAATTCTCCCATAGACGCCAATGTTAAATTCTCCTATAGACGCCAGTGTTAAATTCTCCCATAGACTACAATGTTAAATTATCCCATAGACTACGATGTTAAATTATCCCATAGACGCCAATGTTAAGTTCTCCCATAGACGCCAGTGTTAAATTCTCCCATAGACGCCAATGTTAAAATCTCCCATAGACGCCAATGTTAATTACTTCCATTGACTCCAATGTTAAATTCACCCATAGACTACGAAGTAAAATTCTTCCATAAACGCCACTGTTAAATTCTCCTATCGACGCCAGTGTTAAATTCTCCCATAGACTACAATGTTAAATTATCCCATAGACGCCAATGTTAAATTCTCCCATAGACTCCAATGTTATATTCACCCCTAGACTCCAATGTTAAATTCTCCCATATACCACAATGTTAAATTCTCCCATAGACGCCAATGTTAAATTCTCCCATAGACGCAAATGTTAAATTCTCCCATAGACTCCAATGTTAAATTCACCCATAGACTACAATGTTAAATTCTTCCATAGACGCCAATGTTAAATTCTCCTATAGACGCCAGTGTTAAATTCTCCCATAGACTACGATGTTAAATTCTCCCATAGACGCCAATGCTAATTTCACCCATAGACTCTAATGTTAAATTCACCCTTAGACTCCAATGTTAAATTCTCCCTTTGCCGCCAATGTAAAATTCTCCCATAGACGCCAATGTTAAATTCTCCCATAGACTCCAATGTTAAATTCACGCATAGACCCCAATGTAAAATTTTTACATAGACGCCAATGTTAAATTCTCCCTTAGACGCCAATGTTAATTTCTCCCATAGACTCCAATGTTAAATTCACCCATAGACTCCAGTGTTACATTCACCCTTAGACTCCAATGTTCAATTCTCCCACAGACGCAAATGTTAAATTATCCCATAGACTACAATGTTAAATTCACCCACAGATGCCAGTGTTAAATTCTCCCATATACTCCAATGTTAAATTCTCCCATAGACGCCAATGGTAAATTCTCCTATAGACGCCAGTGTTAAATTCTCCCATAGAATACAATGTTAAATTATCGCATAGACGACAATGTTAAATTCTCCCATAGACTCCAATGTTATATTCACCCCTAGACTCCAATGTTAAATTCTCCCATAGACGCCAATGTTAATTTCTCCCATAGACTCCAATTTAAATTCACCCATAGACGACAATGTTAAATTCTCCCATAGACTCCAATGTTAAATTCTCCCATAGACGCCAATGTTAAAATCTCCCATAGACGCCAATGTTAATTTCTCCCATAGACTCCAATTTAAATTCACCCATAGACTACAATGTTAAATTCTCCCATAGACGCCAATGTTAAATTCTCCTATAGACGCCAGTGTTAAATTCTCCCATAGACTACAATGTTAAATTATCCCATAGACTACGATGTTAAATTATCCCATAGACGCCAATGTTAAGTTCTCCCATAGACGCCAGTGTTAAATTCTCTCATAGACGCCAATGTTAAAATCTCCCATAGACGCCAATGTTAAATTCTCCCATAGACGCCAATGTTAAATTCTCCTATAGACGCCAGTGTTAAATTCTCCCATTGACTACAATGTTAAATTCTCCCATAGACGCCAATGTTAAATTCTCCCATAGATGCCAATGTTAATTTCTCCCATAGACTCCAATGTTAAATTCACCCTTAGACTCCAATGTTAAATTCTCCCATTGCCGCCACTGTAAAATTCTCCCATAGACGCCAATGTTAATTTCTCCCATAGACTTCAATGCCAAATTCACCCATAGACACCAATGTTAAATTCTCCCATTGACGCCAATGTTAAATTCTCCCATAGACGCCAATGTTAAATTCTCCCATAGACGCCAATGTTAATTTCTCCCATAGACTCCAATGTTAAATTCACCCTTAGACTCCAATGGTAAATTCTCCCATTGCCGCCAATGTAAAATTCTCCCATAGACTCTAATGTTAATTTCTCCCATAGACTTCAATGCCAAATTCATCCATAGACACCAATGTTAAATTCTCCCATTGATGCCAATGTTAAATTCTCCCATTGACACCAATGTTAATTTCTCCCATAGACTTCAATGCCAAATTCACCCATAGACTACAATGTTAAATTCTCCCATAGACGCCAATGGTAAATTCTCCTATAGACGCCAGTGTTAAATTCTCCCATAGACTACAATGTTAAATTATCGCATGGACGACAATGTTAAATTCTCCCATAGACTACAATGTTAAATTATCGCATAGACGACAATGTTAAATTCTCCCATAGACTCCAATGTTATATTCACCCCTAGACTCCAATGTTAAATTCTCCCATAGACGCCAATGTTAATTTCTCCCATAGACTCCAATTTAAATTCACCCATAGACGACAATGTTAAATTCTCCCATAGACTCCAATGTTAAATTCTCCCATAGACGCCAATGTTAAAATCTCCCATAGACGCCAATGTTAATTTCTCCCATAGACTCCAATTTAAATTCACCCATAGACTACAATGTTAAATTCTCCCATAGACGCCAATGTTAAATTCTCCTATAGACGCCAGTGTTAAATTCTCCCATAGACTACAATGTTAAATTATCCCATAGACTACGATGTTAAATTATCCCATAGACGCCAATGTTAAGTTCTCCCATAGACGCCAGTGTTAAATTCTCTCATAGACGCCAATGTTAAAATCTCCCATAGACGCCAATGTTAAATTCTCCCATAGACACCAATGTTAAATTCTCCTATAGACGCCAGTGTTAAATTCTCCCATTGACTACAATGTTAAATTCTCCCATAGACGCCAATGTTAAATTCTCCCATAGACGCCAATGTTAATTTCTCCCATAGACTCCAATGTTAAATTCACCCTTAGACTCCAATGTTAAATTCTCCCATTGCCGCCACTGTAAAATTCTCCCATAGACGCCAATGTTAATTTCTCCCATAGACTTCAATGCCAAATTCACCCATAGACACCAATGTTAAATTCTCCCATTGACGCCAATGTTAAATTCTCCCATAGACGCCAATGTTAAATTCTCCCATAGACGCCAATGTTAATTTCTCCCATAGACTCCAATGTTAAATTCACCCTTAGACTCCAATGGTAAATTCTCCCATTGCCGCCAATGTAAAATTCTCCCATAGACTCTAATGTTAATTTCTCCCATAGACTTCAATGCCAAATTCATCCATAGACACCAATGTTAAATTCTCCCATTGATGCCAATGTTAAATTCTCCCATTGACACCAATGTTAATTTCTCCCATAGACTTCAATGCCAAATTCACCCATAGACTACAATGTTAAATTCTCCCATAGACGCCAATGGTAAATTCTCCTATAGACGCCAGTGTTAAATTCTCCCATAGACTACAATGTTAAATTATCGCATGGACGACAATGTTAAATTCTCCCATAGACTACAATGTTAAATTATCGCATAGACGACAATGTTAAATTCTCCCATAGACTCCAATGTTATATTCACCCCTAGACTCCAATGTTAAATTCTCCCATAGACGCCAATGTTAATTTCTCCCATAGACTCCAATTTAAATTCACCCATAGACGACAATGTTAAATTCTCCCATAGACTCCAATGTTAAATTCTCCCATAGACGCCAATGTTAAAATCTCCCATAGACGCCAATGTTAATTTCTCCCATAGACTCCAATTTAAATTCACCCATAGACTACAATGTTAAATTCTCCCATAGACGCCAATGTTAAATTCTCCTATAGACGCCAGTGTTAAATTCTCCCATAGACTACAATGTTAAATTATCCCATAGACTACGATGTTAAATTATCCCATAGACGCCAATGTTAAGTTCTCCCATAGACGCCAGTGTTAAATTCTCTCATAGACGCCAATGTTAAAATCTCCCATAGACGCCAATGTTAAATTCTCCCATAGACGCCAATGTTAAATTCTCCTATAGACGCCAGTGTTAAATTCTCCCATTGACTACAATGTTAAATTCTCCCATAGACGCCAATGTTAAATTCTCCCATAGACGATAATGTTAATTTCTCCCATAGACTCCAATGTTAAATTCACCCTTAGACTCCAATGTTAAATTCTCCCATTGCCGCCACTGTAAAATTCTCCCATAGACGCCAATGTTAATTTCTCCCATAGACTTCAATGCCAAATTCACCCATAGACACCAATGTTAAATTCTCCCATTGACGCCAATGTTAAATTCTCCCATAGACGCCAATGTTAAATTCTCCCATAGACGCCAATGTTAATTTCTCCCATAGACTCCAATGTTAAATTCACCCTTAGACTCCAATGGTAAATTCTCCCATTGCCGCCAATGTAAAATTCTCCCATAGACTCTAATGTTAATTTCTCCCATAGACTTCAATGCCAAATTCATCCATAGACACCAATGTTAAATTCTCCCATTGATGCCAATGTTAAATTCTCCCATTGACACCAATGTTAATTTCTCCCATAGACTTCAATGCCAAATTCACCCATAGACTACAATGTTAAATTCTCCCATAGATGCCAATGGTAAATTCTCCTATAGACGCCAGTGTTAAATTCTCCCATAGACTACAATGTTAAATTATCGCATGGACGACAATGTTAAATTCTCCCATTGACTCCAATGTTATATTCACCCCTAGACTCCAATGTTAAATTCTCCCATAGACGCCAATGTTAAATTCTCCCATAGACGCCAATGTTAATTTCTCCCATAGACTCCAATGTTAAATTCACCCTTAGACTCCAATGTTAAATTCTCCCATTGACGCCAATGTTAAATTCTCCCATAGACGCCAATGTTAATTTCTCCTATAGACTCCAATGTTAAATTCACCCATAGACGCCAATGTTAAATTCTCCTATAGACGCCAGTGTTAAATTCTCCCATAGACTACAATGTTAAATTATCCCATAGACGCCAATGTTAAATTCTCCCATAGACTCCAATGTTATATTCACCCCTAGACTCCAATGTTAAATTCTCACATAGACTACAATGTAAAATTCTCCCATAGACGCCGATGATAAATTCTTCTGTAGACTCCAATGTTAAATTCACCCATAGACTCAATGTTAAATTCTCCCATAGACGCCAATGTTAAAATCTCCCATAGACGCCAATGTGAATTTCTCCCATAGACTCCAATTTAAATTCACCCATAGACTACAATGTTAAATTCTCCCATAGACGCCAATGTTAAATTCTCCTATAGACGCCAGTGTTAAATTCTCCCATAGACTACAATGTTAAATTATCCCATAGACTACGATGTTAAATTATCCCATAGACGCCAATGTTAAGTTCTCCCATAGACGCCAGTGTTAAATTCTCTCATAGACGCCAATGTTAAAATCTCCCATAGACGCCAATGTTAAATTCTCCCATAGACGCCAATGTTAAATTCTCCTATAGACGCCAGTGTTAAATTCTCCCATTGACTACAATGTTAAATTCTCCCATAGACGCCAATGTTAAATTCTCCCATAGACGCCAATGTTAATTTCTCCCATAGACTCCAATGTTAAATTCACCCTTAGACTCCAATGTTAAATTCTCCCATTGCCGCCACTGTAAAATTCTCCCATAGACGCCAATGTTAATTTCTCCCATAGACTTCAATGCCAAATTCACCCATAGACACCAATGTTAAATTCTCCCATTGACGCCAATGTTAAATTCTCCCATAGACGCCAATGTTAAATTCTCCCATAGACGCCAATGTTAATTTCTCCCATAGACTCCAATGTTAAATTCACCCTTAGACTCCAATGGTAAATTCTCCCATTGCCGCCAATGTAAAATTCTCCCATAGACTCTAATGTTAATTTCTCCCATAGACTTCAATGCCAAATTCATCCATAGACACCAATGTTAAATTCTCCCATTGATGCCAATGTTAAATTCTCCCATTGACACCAATGTTAATTTCTCCCATAGACTTCAATGCCAAATTCACCCATAGACTACAATGTTAAATTCTCCCATAGACGCCAATGGTAAATTCTCCTATAGACGCCAGTGTTAAATTCTCCCATAGACTACAATGTTAAATTATCGCATGGACGACAATGTTAAATTCTCCCATAGACTACAATGTTAAATTATCGCATAGACGACAATGTTAAATTCTCCCATAGACTCCAATGTTATATTCACCCCTAGACTCCAATGTTAAATTCTCCCATAGACGCCAATGTTAATTTCTCCCATAGACTCCAATTTAAATTCACCCATAGACGACAATGTTAAATTCTCCCATAGACTCCAATGTTAAATTCTCCCATAGACGCCAATGTTAAAATCTCCCATAGACGCCAATGTTAATTTCTCCCATAGACTCCAATTTAAATTCACCCATAGACTACAATGTTAAATTCTCCCATAGACGCCAATGTTAAATTCTCCTATAGACGCCAGTGTTAAATTCTCCCATAGACTACAATGTTAAATTATCCCATAGACTACGATGTTAAATTATCCCATAGACGCCAATGTTAAGTTCTCCCATAGACGCCAGTGTTAAATTCTCTCATAGACGCCAATGTTAAAATCTCCCATAGACGCCAATGTTAAATTCTCCCATAGACGCCAATGTTAAATTCTCCTATAGACGCCAGTGTTAAATTCTCCCATTGACTACAATGTTAAATTCTCCCATAGACGCCAATGTTAAATTCTCCCATAGACGATAATGTTAATTTCTCCCATAGACTCCAATGTTAAATTCACCCTTAGACTCCAATGTTAAATTCTCCCATTGCCGCCACTGTAAAATTCTCCCATAGACGCCAATGTTAATTTCTCCCATAGACTTCAATGCCAAATTCACCCATAGACACCAATGTTAAATTCTCCCATTGACGCCAATGTTAAATTCTCCCATAGACGCCAATGTTAAATTCTCCCATAGACGCCAATGTTAATTTCTCCCATAGACTCCAATGTTAAATTCACCCTTAGACTCCAATGGTAAATTCTCCCATTGCCGCCAATGTAAAATTCTCCCATAGACTCTAATGTTAATTTCTCCCATAGACTTCAATGCCAAATTCATCCATAGACACCAATGTTAAATTCTCCCATTGATGCCAATGTTAAATTCTCCCATTGACACCAATGTTAATTTCTCCCATAGACTTCAATGCCAAATTCACCCATAGACTACAATGTTAAATTCTCCCATAGATGCCAATGGTAAATTCTCCTATAGACGCCAGTGTTAAATTCTCCCATAGACTACAATGTTAAATTATCGCATGGACGACAATGTTAAATTCTCCCATTGACTCCAATGTTATATTCACCCCTAGACTCCAATGTTAAATTCTCCCATAGACGCCAATGTTAAATTCTCCCATAGACGCCAATGTTAATTTCTCCCATAGACTCCAATGTTAAATTCACCCTTAGACTCCAATGTTAAATTCTCCCATTGACGCCAATGTTAAATTCTCCCATAGACGCCAATGTTAATTTCTCCTATAGACTCCAATGTTAAATTCACCCATAGACGCCAATGTTAAATTCTCCTATAGACGCCAGTGTTAAATTCTCCCATAGACTACAATGTTAAATTATCCCATAGACGCCAATGTTAAATTCTCCCATAGACTCCAATGTTATATTCACCCCTAGACTCCAATGTTAAATTCTCACATAGACTACAATGTAAAATTCTCCCATAGACGCCGATGATAAATTATTCTGTAGACTCCAATGTTAAATTCACCCATAGACTCAATGTTAAATTCTCCCATAGACGCCAATGTTAAAATCTCCCATAGACGCCAATGTGAATTTCTCCCATAGACTCCAATTTAAATTCACCCATAGACTACAATGTTAAATTCTCCCATAGACGCCAATGTTAAATTCTCCTATAGACGCCAGTGTTAAATTCTCCCATAGACTACAATGTTAAATTATCCCATAGACTACGATGTTAAATTATCCCATAGACGCCAATGTTAAGTTCTCCCATAGACGCCAGTGTTAAATTCTCCCATAGACGCCAATGTTAAAATCTCCCATAGACGCCAATGTTAATTACTTCCATTGACTCCAATGTTAAATTCACCCATAGACTACGAAGTAAAATTCTTCCATAAACGCCACTGTTAAATTCTCCTATCGACGCCAGTGTTAAATTCTCCCATAGACTACAATGTTAAATTATCCCATAGACGCCAATGTTAAATTCTCCCATATACCACAATGTTAAATTCTCCCATAGACGCCAATGTTAAATTCTCCCATAGACGCAAATGTTAAATTCTCCCATAGACTCCAATGTTAAATTCACCCATAGACTACAATGTTAAATTCTTCCATAGACGCCAATGTTAAATTCTCCTATAGACGCCAGTGTTAAATTCTCCCATAGACTACGATGTTAAATTCTCCCATAGACGCCAATGCTAATTTCACCCATAGACTCCAATGTTAAATTCACCCTTAGACTCCAATGTTAAATTCTCCCTTTGCCGCCAATGTAAAATTCTCCCATAGACGCCAATGTTAAATTCTCCCATAGACTCCAATGTTAAATTCACGCATAGACCCCAATGTAAAATTTTTACATAGACGCCAATGTTAAATTCTCCCTTAGACGCCAATGTTAATTTCTCCCATAGACTCCAATGTTAAATTCACCCATAGACTCCAGTGTAACATTCACCCTTAGACTCCAATGTTCAATTCTCCCACAGACGCAAATGTTAAATTATCCCATAGACTACAATGTTAAATTCACCCACAGATGCCAGTGTTAAATTCTCCCATATACTCCAATGTTAAATTCTCCCATAGACGCCAATGGTAAATTCTCCTATAGACGCCAGTGTTAAATTCTCCCATAGACTACAATGTTAAATTATCGCATAGACGACAATGTTAAATTCTCCCATAGACTCCAATGTTATATACACCCCTAGACTCCAATGTAAAATTCTCCCAAGGACGCCAATGTTAAATTCTCCCATAGATGCCAATGTTAATTTCTCCCATAGACTCCAATGTTAAATTCACCCATAGACTACAGTGTTAAATTCTCCCATAGACGCCAATGGTAAATTCTCCTATAGACGCCAGTGTTAAATTCTCCCATAGACTACAATGTTAAATTATCGCATAGACGACAATGTTAAATTCTCCCATAGACTCCAATGTTATATACACCCCTAGACTCCAATGTAAAATTCTCCCATAGACGCCAATGTTAAATTCTCCCATAGACGCCAATGTTAATTTCTCCCATAGACTCCAATGTTAAATTCTCCCATTGCCGCCAATGTAAAATTCTTCCATAGACGCCAATATTAATTTCTCCCATAGACTTCAATGCCAAATTCACCCATAGACACCAATGTTAAATTCTCCCATATACCACAATGTTAAATTCTCCCATAGACGCCAATGTTAAATTCTCCAATAGACGCAAATGTTAAATTCTCCCATAGACGCCAATGTTAATTTCTCCCATAGACTCCAATGTTAAATTCACCCATAGACTACAGTGTTAAATTCTCCCATAGACGCCAATGGTAAATTCTTCTATAGACGCCAGTGTTAAATTCTCCCATAGACTACAATGTTAAATTATCGCATAGACGACAATGTTAAATTCTCCCATAGACTCCAATGTTATATACACCCCTAGACCCCAATGTAAAATTCTCCCATAGACGCCAATGTTAAATTCTCCCATAGACGCCAATGTTAATTTCTCCCATAGACTCCAATGTTAAATTCACCCTTAGACTCCAATGTTAAATTCTCCCATTGCCGCCAATGTAAAATTCTCCCATAGACGCCAATGTTAATTTCTCCCATAGACTTCAATGCCAAATTCGCCCATAGACACCAATGTTAAATTCTCCCATTGACGCCAATGTAAAATTCTCCCATAGACGCCAATGTTAATTTCTCCCATAGACTTCAATGCCAAATTCACCCATAGACACCAATGTTAAATTCTTCCATTGACGCCAATGTTAAATTCTCCCATTGACGCCAATGTTAATTTCTCCCATAGACTTCAATGCCAAATTTACCCATAGACTACAATGTTAAATTCTCCCATAGACGCCAATGGTAAATTCTCCTATAGACGCCAGTGTTAAATTCTCCCATAGATTACAATGTTAAATTATCGCATAGACGACAATGTTAAATTCTCCCATAGACTCCAATGTTATATTCACCCCTAGACTCCAATGTTAAATTCTACCATAGACGCCAATGTTAAATTCTCCCATAGACGCCAATGTTAATTTCTCCCATAGACTCCAATGTTAAATTCACCCTTAGACTCCAATGTTAAATTCTCCCATTGCCGCCAATGTAAAATTCTCCCATAGACGCCAATGTTAATTTCTCTCATAGACTTCAATGGCAAATTCACCCATAGACTCCAATGTTAAATTCTCCCATTGACGCCAATGTTAAATTCTCCCATAGATGCCAATGTTAATTTCTCCTATAGACTCCAATGTTAAATTCTCACATAGACTACAATGTAAAATTCTCCCATAGACGCCGATGATAAATTCTTCTGTAGACTCCAATGTTAAATTCACCCATAGACTCAATTTTAAATTCTCCCATAGACGCCAATGTTAAAATCTCCCATAGACGCCAATGTTAATTTCTCCCATAGACTCCAATTTAAATTCACCCATAGACTACAATGTTAAATTCTCCCATAGACGCCAATGTTAAATTTTCCTATAGACGCCAGTGTTAAATTCTCCCATAGACTACAATGTTAAATTATCCCATAGACTACGATGTTAAATTATCCCATAGATGCCAATGTTAAGTTCTCCCATAGACGCCAGTGTTAAATTCTCCCATAGACGCCAATGTTAAAATCTCCCATAGACGCCAATGTTAATTTCTCCCATAGACTCCAATGTTAAATTCACCCTTATACTCCAATGATAAATTCTCCCATTGCCGCCAATGTAAAATTCTCCCATAGACGCCAATGTTAATTTCTCCCATAGACTTCAATGCCAAATTCACCCATAGACACCAATGTTAAATTCTCCCATTGACGCCAATGTTAAATTCTCCCATTGACACCAATGTTAATTTCTCCCATAGACTTCAATGCCAAATTTACCCATAGACTACAATGTTAAATTCTCCCATAGACGCCAATGGTAAATTCTCCTATAGACGCCAGTGTTAAATTCTCCCAGAGACTACAATGTTAAATTATCGCATAGACGACAATGTTAAATTCTCCCATAGTCTCCAATGTTATATTCACCCCTAGACTCCAATGTTAATTTCTCCCATAGACGCCAATGTTAAATTCTACCATAGACACCAATGTCAATTTCTCCCATAGACTCCAATGTTAAATTCACCCTTAGACTCCAATGTTAAATTCTCCCATTGCCACCAATGTAAAATTCTCCCATAGACGCCAATGTTTATTTCTCCCATAGACTTCAATGGTAAATTCACCCATAGACTCCAATGTTAAATTTTCCCATTGACGCCAATGTTAAATTCTCCCATAGACGCCAATGTTAAATTCTCCTATAGATGCCAGTGTTAAATTCTCCCATTGACTACAATGTTAAATTATCCCATAGACGCCAATGTTAAATTCTCCCATAGACTCCAATGTTATATTCACCCCTAGACTCCAATGTTAAATTCTCACATAGACTACAATGTTAAATTCACCCATAGACTCAATGTTAAATTCTCCCATAGACGCCAATGTTAAAATCTCCCATAGACGCCAATGTTAATTTCTCCCATAGACTCCAATTTAAATTCACCCATAGACTACAATGTTAAATTCTCCCATAGACGCCAATGTTAAATTCTCCTATAGACGCCAGTGTTAAATTCTCCCATAGACTACAATGTTAAATTATCCCATAGACTACGATGTTAAATTATCCCATAGACGCCAATGTTAAGTTCTCCCATAGACGCCAGTGTTAAATTCTCTCATAGACGCCAATGTTAAAATCTCCCATAGACGCCAATGTTAATTTCTCCCATAGACTCCAATGTTAAATTCACCCTTAGACTCCAATGTTAAATTCTCCCATTGCCGCCAATGTAAAATTCTCCCATAGACGCCAATGTTAATTTCTCCCATAGACTTCAATGCCAAATTCACCCATAGACACCAATGTTAAATTCCCCCATTGACGCCAATGTTAAATTCTCCCATAGACGCAAATGTTAAATTCTCCCATAGACTCCAATTTTAAATTCACCCATAGACTACAATGTTAAATTCTTCCATAGACGCCAATGTTAAATTCTCCTATAGACGCCAGTGTTAAATTCTCCCATAGACTACAATGTTAAATTCTCCCATAGACGCCAATGTTAAAATCTCCTATAGACTCCAATGTTAAATTCTCCTATAGACTCCAATGTTAAATTCACCCATAGACGCCAATGTTAAATTCTCCTATAGACGCCAGTGTTAAATTCTCCCATTAACTACAATGTTAAATTATCCCATAGACGCCAATGTTAAATTCTCCCATAGACTCCAATGTTATATTCACCCCTAGACTCCAATGTTAAATTCTCACATAGACTACAATGTAAAATTCTCCCATAGACGCCGATGATAAATTCTTCTGTAGACTCCAATGTTAAATTCACCCATAGACTCAATGTTAAATTCTCCCATAGACGCCAATGTTAAAATCTCCCATAGACGCCAATGTGAATTTCTCCCATAGACTCCAATTTAAATTCACCCATAGACTACAATGTTAAATTCTCCCATAGACGCCAATGTTAAATTCTCCTATAGACGCCAGTGTTAAATTCTCCCATAGACTACAATGTTAAATTATCCCATAGACTACGATGTTAAATTATCCCATAGACGCCAATGTTAAGTTCTCCCATAGACGCCAGTGTTAAATTCTCCCATAGACGCCAATGTTAAAATCTCCCATAGACGCCAATGTTAATTACTTCCATTGACTCCAATGTTAAATTCACCCATAGACTACGAAGTAAAATTCTTCCATAAACGCCACTGTTAAATTCTCCTATCGACGCCAGTGTTAAATTCTCCCATAGACTACAATGTTAAATTATCCCATAGACACCAATGTTAAATTCTCCCATAGACTCCAATGTTATATTCACCCCTAGACTCCAATGTTAAATTCTCCCATATACCACAATGTTAAATTCTCCCATAGACGCCAATGTTAAATTCTCCCATAGACGCAAATGTTAAATTCTCCCATAGACTCCAATGTTAAATTCACCCATAGACTACAATGTTAAATTCTTCCATAGACGCCAATGTTAAATTCTCCTATAGACGCCAGTGTTAAATTCTCCCATAGACTACGATGTTAAATTCTCCCATAGACGCCAATGCTAATTTCACCCATAGACTCCAATGTTAAATTCACCCTTAGACTCCAATGTTAAATTCTCCCTTTGCCGCCAATGTAAAATTCTCCCATAGACGCCAATGTTAAATTCTCCCATAGACTCCAATGTTAAATTCACGCATAGACCCCAATGTAAAATTTTTACATAGACGCCAATGTTAAATTCTCCCTTAGACGCCAATGTTAATTTCTCCCATAGACTCCAATGTTAAATTCACCCATAGACTCCAGTGTTACATTCACCCTTAGACTCCAATGTTCAATTCTCCCACAGACGCAAATGTTAAATTATCCCATAGACTACAATGTTAAATTCACCCACAGATGCCAGTGTTAAATTCTCCCATATACTCCAATGTTAAATTCTCCCATAGACGCCAATGGTAAATTCTCCTATAGACGCCAGTGTTAAATTCTCCCATAGACTACAATGTTAAATTATCGCATAGACGACAATGTTAAATTCTCCCATAGACTCCAATGTTATATACACCCCTAGACTCCAATGTAAAATTCTCCCATAGACGCCAATGTTAAATTCTCCCATAGACGCCAATGTTAATTTCTCCCATAGACTCCAATGTTAAATTCTCCCATTGCCGCCAATGTAAAATTCTTCCATAGACGCCAATATTAATTTCTCCCATAGACTTCAATGCCAAATTCACCCATAGACACCAATGTTAAATTCTCCCATATACCACAATGTTAAATTCTCCCATAGACGCCAATGTTAAATTCTCCAATAGACGCAAATGTTAAATTCTCCCATAGACGCCAATGTTAATTTCTCCCATAGACTCCAATGTTAAATTCACCCATAGACTACAGTGTTAAATTCTCCCATAGACGCCAATGGTAAATTCTTCTATAGACGCCAGTGTTAAATTCTCCCATAGACTACAATGTTAAATTATCGCATAGACGACAATGTTAAATTCTCCCATAGACTCCAATGTTATATACACCCCTAGACCCCAATGTAAAATTCTCCCATAGACGCCAATGTTAAATTCTCCCATAGACGCCAATGTTAATTTCTCCCATAGACTCCAATGTTAAATTCACCCTTAGACTCCAATGTTAAATTCTCCCATTGCCGCCAATGTAAAATTCTCCCATAGACGCCAATGTTAATTTCTCCCATAGACTTCAATGCCAAATTCACCCATAGACACCAATGTTAAATTCTCCCATTGACGCCAATGTAAAATTCTCCCATAGACGCCAATGTTAATTTCTCCCATAGACTTCAATGCCAAATTCACCCATAGACACCAATGTTAAATTCTCCCATTGACGCCAATGTTAAATTTTCCCATTGACGCCAATGTTAATTTCTCCCATAGACTTCAATGCCAAATTTACCCATAGACTACAATGTTAAATTCTCCCATAGACGCCAATGGTAAATTCTCCTATAGACGCCAGTGTTAAATTCTCCCATAGATTACAATGTTAAATTATCGCATAGACGACAATGTTAAATTCTCCCATAGACTCCAATGTTATATTCACCCCTAGACTCCAATGTTAAATTCTACCATAGACGCCAATGTTAAATTCTCCCATAGACGCCAATGTTAATTTCTCCCATAGACTCCAATGTTAAATTCACCCTTAGACTCCAATGTTAAATTCTCCCATTGCCGCCAATGTAAAATTCTCCCATAGACGCCAATGTTAATTTCTCTCATAGACTTCAATGGCAAATTCACCCATAGACTCCAATGTTAAATTCTCCCATTGACGCCAATGTTAAATTCTCCCATAGATGCCAATGTTAATTTCTCCTATAGACTCCAATGTTAAATTCACCCATAGACGCCAATGTTAAATTCTCCTATAGATGCCAATGTTAAATTCTCCCATAGACTACAATGTTAAATTATCCCATAGACGCCAATGTTAAATTCTCCCATAGACTCCAATGTTATATTCACCCCAGACTCCAATGTTAAATTCTCACATAGACTACAATGTAAAATTCTCCCATAGACGCCGATGATAAATTCTTCTGTAGACTCCAATGTTAAATTCACCCATAGACTCAATTTTAAATTCTCCCATAGACGCCAATGTTAAAATCTCCCATAGACGCCAATGTTAATTTCTCCCATAGACTCCAATTTAAATTCACCCATAGACTACAATGTTAAATTCTCCCATAGACGCCAATGTTAAATTTTCCTATAGACGCCAGTGTTAAATTCTCCCATAGACTACAATGTTAAATTATCCCATAGACTACGATGTTAAATTATCCCATAGATGCCAATGTTAAGTTCTCCCATAGACGCCAGTGTTAAATTCTCCCATAGACGCCAATGTTAAAATCTCCCATAGACGCCAATGTTAATTTCTCCCATAGACTCCAATGTTAAATTCACCCTTATACTCCAATGATAAATTCTCCCATTGCCGCCAATGTAAAATTCTCCCATAGACGCCAATGTTAATTTCTCCCATAGACTTCAATGCCAAATTCACCCATAGACACCAATGTTAAATTCTCCCATTGACGCCAATGTTAAATTCTCCCATTGACACCAATGTTAATTTCTCCCATAGACTTCAATGCCAAATTTACCCATAGACTACAATGTTAAATTCTCCCATAGACGCCAATGGTAAATTCTCCTATAGACGCCAGTGTTAAATTCTCCCAGAGACTACAATGTTAAATTATCGCATAGACGACAATGTTAAATTCTCCCATTGTCTCCAATGTTATATTCACCCCTAGACTCCAATGTTAATTTCTCCCATAGACGCCAATGTTAAATTCTACCATAGACGCCAATGTCAATTTCTCCCATAGACTCCAATGTTAAATTCACCCTTAGACTCCAATGTTAAATTCTCCCATTGCCGCCAATGTAAAATTCTCCCATAGACGCCAATGTTAATTTTTCCCATAGACTTCAATGGTAAATTCACCCATAGACTCCAATGTTAAATTTTCCCATTGACGCCAATGTTAAATTCTCCCATAGACGCCAATGTTAAATTCTCCTATAGACGCCAGTGTTAAATTCTCCCATTGACTACAATGTTAAATTATCCCATAGACGCCAATGTTAAATTCTCCCATAGACTCCAATGTTATATTCACCCCTAGACTCCAATGTTAAATTCTCACATAGACTACAATGTTAAATTCACCCATAGACTCAATGTTAAATTCTCCCATAGACGCCAATGTTAAAATCTCCCATAGACGCCAATGTTAATTTCTCCCATAGACTCCAATTTAAATTCACCCATAGACTACAATGTTAAATTCTCCCATAGACGCCAATGTTAAATTCTCCTATAGACGCCAGTGTTAAATTCTCCCATAGACTACAATGTTAAATTATCCCATAGACTACGATGTTAAATTATCCCATAGACGCCAATGTTAAGTTCTCCCATAGACGCCAGTGTTAAATTCTCTCATAGACGCCAATGTTAAAATCTCCCATAGACGCCAATGTAAAATTCTCCCATAGACGCCAATGTTAATTTCTCCCATAGACTTCAATGCCAAATTCACCCATAGACACCAATGTTAAAATCCCCCATTGACGCCAATGTTAAATTCTCCCATAGACGCAAATGTTAAATTCTCCCATAGACTCCAATTTTAAATTCACCCATAGACTACAATGTTAAATTCTTCCATAGACGCCAATGTTAAATTCTCCTATAGACGCCAGTGTTAAATTCTCCCATAGACTACAATGTTAAATTCTCCCATAGACGCCAATGTTAAAATCTCCTATAGACTCCAATGTTAAATTCTCCTATAGACTCCAATGTTAAATTCACCCATAGATGCCAATGTTAAATTCTCCTATAGACGCCAGTGTTAAATTCTCCCATTGACTACAATGTTAAATTATCCCATAGACGCCAATGTTAAATTCTCCCATAGACTCCAATGTTATATTCACCCCTAGACTCCAATGTTAAATTCTCACATAGACTACAATGTAAAATTCTCCCATAGACGCCGATGAGAAATTCTTCCGTAGACTCCAATGTTAAATTCACCCATAGACTCAATGTTAAATTCTCCCATAGACGCCAATGTTAAAATCTCCCATAGACGCCAATGTGAATTTCTCCCATAGACTCCAATTTAAATTCACCCATAGACTACAATGTTAAATTCTCCCATAGACGCCAATGTTAAATTCTCCTATAGACGCCAGTGTTAAATTCTCCCATAGACTACAATGTTAAATTATCCCATAGACTACGATGTTAAATTATCCCATAGACGCCAATGTTAAGTTCTCCCATAGACGCCAGTGTTAAATTCTCTCATAGACGCCAATGTTAAAATCTCCCATAGACGCCAATGTTAATTTCTCCCATAGACTCCAATGTTAAATTCATCCTTAGACTCCACTGTTAAATTCTCCCATTGCCGCCAATGTAAAATTCTCCCATAGACGCCAATGTTAATTTCTCCCATAGACTTCAATGCCAAATTCACCCATAGACACCAATGTTAAATTCTCCCATTGACGCCAATGTTAAATTCTCCCATAGACGCAAATGTTAAATTCTCCCATAGACTCCAATTTTAAATTCACCCATAGACTACAATGTTAAATTCTTCCATAGACGCCAATTTTAAATTCTCCTATAGACGCCAGTGTTAAATTCACCCTTAGACTCCAATGTTAAATTCTCCCATAGACGCCAATGTTAATTTCTCCCATAGACTTCAATGCCAAATTCACCCATAGACACCAATGTTAAATTCTCCCATTGACGCCAATGTTAAATTCTCCCATAGACGCAAATGTTAAATTCTCCCATAGACTCCAATTTTAAATTCACCCATAGACTACGATGTTAAATTCTTCCATAGACGCCAATGTTAAATTCTCCTATAGACGCCAGTGTTAAATTCTCCCATAGACTACAATGTTAAATTCTCCCATAGACGCCAATGTTAATTTCACCCATAGACTCCAATGTTAAATTCACCCTTAGACTCCAATGTTAAATTCTCCCTTTGCCGCCAATGTAAAATTCTCCCATAGACGCCAATGTTAAATTCTCCCATAGACTCCAATGTTAAATTCACGCATAGACTCCAATGTAAAATTTTTACATAGACGCCAATGTTAAATTCTCCCTTAGACGCCAATGTTAATTTCTCCCATAGACTCCAATGTTAAATTCACCCATAGACTCCAGTGTTACATTCACCCTTAGACTCCAATGTTCAATTCTCCCACAGATGCAAATGTTAAATTATCCCATAGACTCCAATGGTAAATTCTCCCATAGACGCCAATGTTAAAATCCCCTATAGACGCCAATGTTAATTTGTCCCATAGACTCCAATGTTAAATTCACCCATAGACTACAGTGTTAAATTCTACCATAGACGCCAATGGTAAATTCTCCTATAGACGCCAGTGTTAAATTCTCCCATAGACTACAATGTTAAATTATCGCATAGATGCCAATGGTAAATTCTCCTATAGACGCCAGTGTTAAATTCTCCCATAGACTCCAATGTTATATACACCCCTAGACTCCAATGTAAAATTCTCCCATAGACGCCAATGTTAAATTCTCCCATAGACGCCAATGTTAAAATCCCCTATAGACGCCAATGTTAATTTCTCCCATAGACTCCAATGTTAAATTCACCCATAGACTACAGTGTTAAATTCTCCCATAGACGCCAATGGTAAATTCTCCTATAGACGCCAGTGTTAAATTCTCCCATAGACTACAATGTTAAATTATCGCATAGACGACAATGTTAAATTCTCCCATAGACTCCAATGTTATATACACCCCTAGACTCCAATGTAAAATTCTCCCATAGACGCCAATGTTAAATTCTCCCATAGACGCCAATGTTAATTTCTCCCATAGACTCCAATGTTAAATTCACCCTTAGACTCCAATGTTAAATTCTCCCATTGCCGCCAATGTAAAATTCTCCCATAGACGCCAATGTTAATTTCTCCCATAGACTTCAATGCCAAATTCACCCATAGACACCAATGTTAAATTCTCCCATTGACGCCAATGTTAAATTCTCCCATAGACGCCAATGTTAAATTCTCCCATAGACGCCAATGTTAATTTCTCCCATAGACTCCAATGTTGAATTCACCCTTAGACTCCAATGTTAAATTCTCCCATTGCCGCCAATGTAAAATTCTCCCATAGACGCCAATGTTAATTTCTCCCATAGACTTCAATGCCAAATTCACCCATAGACACCAATGTTAAATTCTCCCATTGACGCCAATGTTAAATTCTCCCATTGACGCCAATGTTAATTTCTCCCATAGACTTCAATGCCAAATTTACCCATAGACTACAATGTTAAATTCTCCCATAGACGCCAATGGTAAATTCTCCTATAGAAGCAAGTGTTAAATTCTCCCATAGACTACAATGTTAAATTATCGCATAGACGACAATGTTAAATTCTCCCATAGACTCCAATGTTATATACACCCCTAGACTCCAATGTAAAATTCTCCCATAGACGCCAATGTTAAATTCTACCATAGACGCCAATGTCAATTTCTCCCATAGACTCCAATGTTAAATTCACCCTTAGACTCCAATGTTAAATTCTCCCATTGCCGCCAATGTAAAATTCTCCCATAGACGCCAATGTTAATTTCTCCCATAGACTTCAATGGTAAATTCACCCATAGACTCCAATGTTAAATTTTCCCATTGACGCCAATGTTAAATTCTCCCATAGACGCCAATGTTAAATTCTCCTATAGACGCCAGTGTTAAATTCTCCCATTGACTACAATGTTAAATTATCCCATAGACGCCAATGTTAAATTCTCCCATAGACTCCAATGTTATATTCACCCCTAGACTCCAATGTTAAATTCTCACATAGACTACAATGTTAAATTCACCCATAGACTCAATGTTAAATTCTCCCATAGACGCCAATGTTAAAATCTCCCATAGACGCCAATGTTAATTTCTCCCATAGACTCCAATTTAAATTCACCCATAGACTACAATGTTAAATTCTCCCATAGACGCCAATGTTAAATTCTCCTATAGACGCCAGTGTTAAATTCTCCCATAGACTACAATGTTAAATTATCCCATAGACTACGATGTTAAATTATCCCATAGACGCCAATGTTAAGTTCTCCCATAGACGCCAGTGTTAAATTCTCTCATAGACGCCAATGTTAAATTATCCCATAGACGCCAATGTTAAATTCTCCCATAGACTCCAATGTTATATTCACCCCTAGACTCCAATGTTAAATTCTCACATAGACTACAATGTTAAATTCACCCATAGACTCAATGTTAAATTCTCCCATAGACGCCAATGTTAAAATCTCCCATAGACGCCAATGTTAATTTCTCCCATAGACTCCAATTTAAATTCACCCATAGACTACAATGTTAAATTCTCCCATAGACGCCAATGTTAAATTCTCCTATAGACGCCAGTGTTAAATTCTCCCATAGACTACAATGTTAAATTATCCCATAGACTACGATGTTAAATTATCCCATAGACGCCAATGTTAAGTTCTCCCATAGACGCCAGTGTTAAATTCTCTCATAGACGCCAATGTTAAATTATCCCATAGACGCCAATGTTAAATTCTCCCATAGACTCCAATGTTATATTCACCCCTAGACGCCAATGTTAATTTCTCCCATAGACTTCAATGGTAAATTCACCCATAGACTCCAATGTTAAATTTTCCCATTGACGCCAATGTTAAATTCTCCCATAGACGCCAATGTTAAATTCTCCTATAGACGCCAGTGTTAAATTCTCCCATTGACTACAATGTTAAATTATCCCATAGACGCCAATGTTAAATTCTCCCATAGACTCCAATGTTATATTCACCCCTAGACTCCAATGTTAAATTCTCACATAGACTACAATGTTAAATTCACCCATAGACTCAATGTTAAATTCTCCCATAGACGCCAATGTTAAAATCTCCCATAGACGCCAATGTTAATTTCTCCCATAGACTCCAATTTAAATTCACCCATAGACTACAATGTTAATTTCTCCCATAGACGCCAATGTTAAATTCTCCTATAGACGCCAGTGTTAAATTCTCCCATAGACTACAATGTTAAATTATCCCATAGACTACGATGTTAAATTATCCCATAGACGCCAATGTTAAGTTCTCCCATAGACGCCAGTGTTAAATTCTCTCATAGACGCCAATGTTAAATTATCCCATAGACGCCAATGTTAAATTCTCCCATAGACTCCAATGTTATATTCACCCCTAGACTCCAATGTTAAATTCTCACATAGACTACAATGTTAAATTCACCCTTAGACTCCAATGTTAAATTCTCTCATTGCCGCCAATGTAAAATTCTCCCATAGATGCCAATGTTAATTTCTCCCATAGACTTCAATGCCAAATTCACCCATAGACACCAATGTTAAATTCCCCCATTGACGCCAATGTTAAATTCTCCCATAGACGCAAATGTTAAATTCTCCCATAGACTCCAATTTTAAATTCACCCATAGACTACAATGTTAAATTCTTCCATAGACGCCAATGTTAAATTCTCCTATAGACGCCAGTGTTAAATTCTCCCATAGACTACAATGTTAAATTCTCCCATAGACGCCAATGTTAAAATCTCCTATAGACTCCAATGTTAAATTCTCCTATAGACTCCAATGTTAAATTCACCCATAGACGCCAATGTTAAATTCTCCTATAGACGCCAGTGTTAAATTCTCCCATTGACTACAATGTTAAATTATCCCATAGACGCCAATGTTAAATTCTCCCATAGACTCCAATGTTATATTGACCCCTAGACTCCAATGTTAAATTCTCACATAGACT
Organism: Petromyzon marinus; assembly: GCF_048934315.1. Lineage (NCBI taxonomy): Eukaryota > Metazoa > Chordata > Hyperoartia > Petromyzontiformes > Petromyzontidae > Petromyzon > Petromyzon marinus. The sequence goes on from NC_133667.1 coordinate 2,411,274, forward strand.
ACAATGTAAAATTCTCCCATAGACGCCGATGAGAAATTCTTCTGTAGACTCCAATGTTAAATTCACCCATAGACTCAATGTTAAATTCTCCCATAGACGCCAATGTTAAAATCTCCCATAGACGCCAATGTTAATTTCTCCCATAGACTCCAATTTAAATTCACCCATAGACTACAATGTTAAATTCTCCCATAGACGCCAATGTTAAATTCTCCTATAGACGCCAGTGTTAAATTCTCCCATAGACTACAATGTTAAATTATCCCATAGACTACGATGTTAAATTATCCCATAGACGCCAATGTTAAGTTCTCCCATAGACGCCAGTGTTAAATTCTCTCATAGACGCCAATGTTAAAATCTCCCATAGACGCCAATGTTAATTTCTCCCATAGACTCCAATGTTAAATTCATCCTTAGACTCCAATGTTAAATTCTCCCATTGCCGCCAATGTAAAATTCTCCCATAGACGCCAATGTTAATTTCTCCCATAGACTTCAATGCCAAATTCACCCATAGACACCAATGTTAAATTCTCCCATTGACGCCAATGTTAAATTCTCCCATAGACGCAAATGTTAAATTCTCCCATAGACGCCAATGTTAATTTCTCCCATAGACTCCAATTTAAATTCACCCATAGACTACAATGTTAAATTCTCCCATAGACGCCAATGTTAAATTCTCCTATAGACGCCAGTGTTAAATTCTCCCATAGACTACAATGTTAAATTATCCCATAGACTACGATGTTAAATTATCCCATAGACGCCAATGTTAAGTTCTCCCATAGACGCCAGTGTTAAATTCTCTCATAGACGCCAATGTTAAATTATCCCATAGACGCCAATGTTAAATTCTCCCATAGACTCCAATGTTATATTCACCCCTAGACTCCAATGTTAAATTCTCACATAGACTACAATGTTAAATTCACCCTTAGACTCCAATGTTAAATTCTCTCATTGCCGCCAATGTAAAATTCTCCCATAGATGCCAATGTTAATTTCTCCCATAGACTTCAATGCCAAATTCACCCATAGACACCAATGTTAAATTCCCCCATTGACGCCAATGTTAAATTCTCCCATAGACGCAAATGTTAAATTCTCCCATAGACTCCAATTTTAAATTCACCCATAGACTACAATGTTAAATTCTTCCATAGACGCCAATGTTAAATTCTCCTATAGACGCCAGTGTTAAATTCTCCCATAGACTACAATGTTAAATTCTCCCATAGACGCCAATGTTAAAATCTCCTATAGACTCCAATGTTAAATTCTCCTATAGACTCCAATGTTAAATTCACCCATAGACGCCAATGTTAAATTCTCCTATAGACGCCAGTGTTAAATTCTCCCATTGACTACAATGTTAAATTATCCCATAGACGCCAATGTTAAATTCTCCCATAGACTCCAATGTTATATTGACCCCTAGACTCCAATGTTAAATTCTCACATAGACTACAATGTAAAATTCTCCCATAGACGCCGATGAGAAATTCTTCTGTAGACTCCAATGTTAAATTCACCCATAGACTCAATGTTAAATTCTCCCATAGACGCCAATGTTAAAATCTCCCATAGACGCCAATGTTAATTTCTCCCATAGACTCCAATTTAAATTCACCCATAGACTACAATGTTAAATTCTCCCATAGACGCCAATGTTAAATTCTCCTATAGACGCCAGTGTTAAATTCTCCCAAAGACTACAATGTTAAATTATCCCATAGACTACGATGTTAAATTATCCCATAGACGCCAATGTTAAGTTCTCCCATAGACGCCAGTGTTAAATTCTCTCATAGACGCCAATGTTAAAATCTCCCATAGACGCCAATGTTAATTTCTCCCATAGACTCCAATGTTAAATTCATCCTTAGACTCCAATGTTAAAGTCTCCCATTGCCGCCAATGTAAAATTCTCCCATAGACGCCAATGTTAATTTCTCCCATAGACTTCAATGCCAAATTCACCCATAGACACCAATGTTAAATTCTCCCATTGACGCCAATGTTAAATTCTCCCATAGACGCAAATGTTAAATTCTCCCATAGACGCCAATGTTAATTTCTCCCATAGACTCCAATTTAAATTCACCCATAGACTACAATGTTAAATTCTCCCATAGACGCCAATGTTAAATTCTCCTATAGACGCCAGTGTTAAATTCTCCCATAGACTACAATGTTAAATTATCCCATAGACTACGATGTTAAATTATCCCATAGACGCCAATGTTAAGTTCTCCCATAGATGCCAGTGTTAAATTCTCTCATAGACGCCAATGTTAAATTATCCATAGACGCCAATGTTAAATTCTCCCATAGACTCCAATGTTATATTCACCCCTAGACTCCAATGTTAAATTCTCACATAGACTACAATGTTAAATTCACCCATAGACTCAATGTTAAATTCTCCCATAGACGCCAATGTTAAAATCTCCCATAGACGCCAATGTTAATTTCTCCCATAGACTCCAATTTAAATTCACCCATAGACTACAATGTTAAATTCTCCCATAGACGCCAATGTTAAATTCTCCTATAGACGCCAGTGTTAAATTCTCCCATAGACTACAATGTTAAATTATCCCATAGACTACGATGTTAAATTATCCCATAGACGCCAATGTTAAGTTCTCCCATAGACGCCAGTGTTAAATTCTCTCATAGACGCCAATGTTAAATTATCCCATAGACGCCAATGTTAAATTCTCCCATAGACTCCAATGTTATATTCACCCCTAGACGCCAATGTTAATTTCTCCCATAGACTTCAATGGTAAATTCACCCATAGACTCCAATGTTAAATTTTCCCATTGACGCCAATGTTAAATTCTCCCATAGACGCCAATGTTAAATTCTCCTATAGACGCCAGTGTTAAATTCTCCCATTGACTACAATGTTAAATTATCCCATAGACGCCAATGTTAAATTCTCCCATAGACTCCAATGTTATATTCACCCCTAGACTCCAATGTTAAATTCTCACATAGACTACAATGTTAAATTCACCCATAGACTCAATGTTAAATTCTCCCATAGACGCCAATGTTAAAATCTCCCATAGACGCCAATGTTAATTTCTCCCATAGACTCCAATTTAAATTCACCCATAGACTACAATGTTAAATTCTCCCATAGACGCCAATGTTAAATTCTCCTATAGACGCCAGTGTTAAATTCTCCCATAGACTACAATGTTAAATTATCCCATAGACTACGATGTTAAATTATCCCATAGACGCCAATGTTAAGTTCTCCCATAGACGCCAGTGTTAAATTCTCTCATAGACGCCAATGTTAAATTATCCCATAGACGCCAATGTTAAATTCTCCCATAGACTCCAATGTTATATTCACCCCTAGACACCAATGTTAAATTCTCACATAGACTACAATGTTAAATTCACCCTTAGACTCCAATGTTAAATTCTCTCATTGCCGCCAATGTAAAATTCTCCCATAGATGCCAATGTTAATTTCTCCCATAGACTTCAATGCCAAATTCACCCATAGACACCAATGTTAAATTCCCCCATTGACGCCAATGTTAAATTCTCCCATAGACGCAAATGTTAAATTCTCCCATAGACTCCAATTTTAAATTCACCCATAGACTACAATGTTAAATTCTTCCATAGACGCCAATGTTAAATTCTCCTATAGACGCCAGTGTTAAATTCTCCCATAGACTACAATGTTAAATTCTCCCATAGACGCCAATGTTAAAATCTCCTATAGACTCCAATGTTAAATTCTCCTATAGACTCCAATGTTAAATTCACCCATAGACGCCAATGTTAAATTCTCCTATAGACGCCAGTGTTAAATTCTCCCATTGACTACAATGTTAAATTATCCCATAGATGCCAATGTTAAATTCTCCCATAGACTCCAATGTTATATTCACCCCTAGACTCCAATGTTAAATTCTCACATAGACTACAATGTAAAATTCTCCCATAGACGCCGATGAGAAATTCTTCTGTAGACTCCAATGTTAAATTCACCCATAGACTCAATGTTAAATTCTCCCATAGACGCCAATGTTAAAATCTCCCATAGACGCCAATGTTAATTTCTCCCATAGACTCCAATTTAAATTCACCCATAGACTACAATGTTAAATTCTCCCATAGACGCCAATGTTAAATTCTCCTATAGACGCCAGTGTTAAATTCTCCCATAGACTACAATGTTAAATTATCCCATAGACTACGACGTTAAATTATCCCATAGACGCCAATGTTAAGTTCTCCCATAGACGCCAGTGTTAAATTCTCTCATAGACGCCAATGTTAAAATCTCCCATAGACGCCAATGTTAATTTCTCCCATAGACTCCAATGTTAAATTCATCCTTAGACTCCAATGTTAAATTCTCCCATTGCCGCCAATGTAAAATTCTCCCATAGACGCCAATGTTAATTTCTCCCATAGACTTCAATGCCAAATTCACCCATAGACACCAATGTTAAATTCTCCCATTGACGCCAATGTTAAATTCTCCCATAGACGCAAATGTTAAATTCTCCCATAGACTCCAATTTTAAATTCACCCATAGACTACAATGTTAAATTCTTCCATAGACGCCAATTTTAAATTCTCCTATAGACGCCAGTGTTAAATTCACCCTTAGACTCCAATGTTAAATTCTCCCATAGACGCCAATGTTAATTTCTCCCATAGACTTCAATGCCAAATTCACCCATAGACACCAATGTTAAATTCTCCCATTGACGCCAATGTTAAATTCTCCCATAGACGCAAATGTTAAATTCTCCCATAGACTCCAATTTTAAATTCACCCATAGACTACGATGTTAAATTCTTCCATAGACGCCAATGTTAAATTCTCCTATAGACGCCAGTGTTAAATTCTCCCATAGACTACAATGTTAAATTCTCCCATAGACGCCAATGTTAATTTCACCCATAGACTCCAATGTTAAATTCACCCTTAGACTCCAATGTTAAATTCTCCCTTTGCCGCCAATGTAAAATTCTCCCATAGACGCCAATGTTAAATTCTCCCATAGACTCCAATGTTAAATTCACGCATAGACTCCAATGTAAAATTTTTACATAGACGCCAATGTTAAATTCTCCCTTAGACGCCAATGTTAATTTCTCCCATAGACTCCAATGTTAAATTCACCCATAGACTCCAGTGTTACATTCACCCTTAGACTCCAATGTTCAATTCTCCCACAGATGCAAATGTTAAATTATCCCATAGACTCCAATGGTAAATTCTCCCATAGACGCCAATGTTAAAATCCCCTATAGACGCCAATGTTAATTTGTCCCATAGACTCCAATGTTAAATTCACCCATAGACTACAGTGTTAAATTCTACCATAGACGCCAATGGTAAATTCTCCTATAGACGCCAGTGTTAAATTCTCCCATAGACTACAATGTTAAATTATCGCATAGACGACAATGGTAAATTCTCCTATAGACGCCAGTGTTAAATTCTCCCATAGACTCCAATGTTATATACACCCCTAGACTCCAATGTAAAATTCTCCCATAGACGCCAATGTTAAATTCTCCCATAGACGCCAATGTTAAAATCCCCTATAGACGCCAATGTTAATTTCTCCCATAGACTCCAATGTTAAATTCACCCATAGACTACAGTGTTAAATTCTCCCATAGACGCCAATGGTAAAATCTCCTATAGACGCCAGTGTTAAATTCTCCCATAGACTACAATGTTAAATTATCGCATAGACGACAATGTTAAATTCTCCCATAGACTCCAATGTTATATACACCCCTAGACTCCAATGTAAAATTCTCCCATAGACACCAATGTTAAATTCTCCCATAGACGCCAATGTTAATTTCTCCCATAGACTCCAATGTTAAATTCACCCTTAGACTCCAATGTTAAATTCTCCCATTGCCGCCAATGTAAAATTCTCCCATAGACGCCAATGTTAATTTCTCCCATAGACTTCAATGCCAAATTCACCCATAGGCACCAATGTTAAATTATCCCATTGACGCCAATGTTAAATTCTCCCATAGACGCCAATGTTAAATTCTCCCATAGACGCCAATGTTAATTTCTCCCATAGACTCCAATGTTAAATTCACCCTTAGACTCCAATGTTAAATTCTCCCATTGCCGCCAATGTAAAATTCTCCCATAGACGCCAATGTTAATTTCTCCCATAGACTTCAATGCCAAATTCACCCATAGACACCAATGTTAAATTCTCCCATTGACGCCAATGTTAAATTCTCCCATTGACGCCAATGTTAATTTCTCCCATAGACTTCAATGCCAAATTTACCCATAGACTACAATGTTAAATTCTCCCATAGACGCCAATGGTAAATTCTCCTATAGAAGCAAGTGTTAAATTCTCCCATAGACTACAATGTTAAATTATCGCATAGACGACAATGTTAAATTCTCCCATAGACTCCAATGTTATATACACCCCTAGACTCCAATGTAAAATTCTCCCATAGACGCCAATGTTAAATTCTCATATAGACGCCAAATTTAAAATCCCCTATAGACGCCAATGTTAATTTCTCCCATAGACTCCAATGTTAAATTCACCCATAGACTACAGTGTTAAATTCTCCCATAGACGCCAATGGTAAATTCTCCTATAGACGCCAGTGTTAAATTCTCCCATAGACTACAATGTTAAATTATCGCATAGACGACAATGTTAAATTCTCCCATAGACTCCAATGTTATATACACCCCTAGGCTCCAATGTAAAATTCTCCCATAGACGCCAATGTTAAATTCTCCCAAAGACGCCAATGTTAATTTCTCCCATAGACTCCAATGTTAAATTCTCCCATTGCCGCCAATGTAAAATTCTCCCATAGACGCCAATGTTAATTTCTCCCATAGACTTCAATGCCAAATTCACCCTTAGACACCAATGTTAAATTCTCCCATTGACGCCAATGTTAAATTCTCCCATAGACGCCAATGTTAAATTCTCCCATAGACGCCAATGTTAATTTCTCCCATAGACTCCAGTGTTACATTCACCCTATGACTCCAATGTTCAATTCTCCCACAGACGCAAATGTTAAATTATCCCATAGACTACAAAGTTAAATTCACCCACAGATGCCAGTGTTAAATTCTCCCATATACTCCAATGTTAAATTCTCCCATAGACGCCAATGTTAAAATCCCCTATAGACGCCAATGTTAATTTCTCCCATAGACTCCAATGTTAAATTCACCCATAGACTACAGTGTAAAATTCTCCCATAGACACCAATGGTAAATTCTCCTATAGACGCCAGTGTTAAATTCTCCCATTGACTATAATGTTAAATTATTGCATAGACGACAATGTTAAATTCTCCCATAGACTCCAATGTTATATACACCCCTAGACTCCAATGTAAAATTCTCCCATAGAGGCCAATGTTAAATTCTCCCATAGACGCCAATGTTAATTTCTCCCATAGACTCCAATGTTAAATTCACCCTTAGACTCCAATGTTAAATTCTCCCATTGCCGCCAATGTAAAATTCTCCCATAGACGCCAATGTTAATTTCTCCCATAGACTTCAATGCCAAATTCACCCATAGACACCAATGTTAAATTCTCCCATTGACACCAATGTTAAATTCTTCCATAGACGCCAATGTTAAATTCTCCCATAGACGCCAATGTTAATTTCTCCCATAGACTCCAATGTTAAATTCACCCTTAGACTCCAATGTTAAATTCTCCCATTGCCGCCAATGTAAAATTTTCCCATAGACGCCAATGTTAATTTCTCCCATAGACTTCAATGCCAAATTCACCCATAGACACCAATGTTAAATTCTCCCATTGACGCCAATGTTAAATTCTCCCATTGACGCCAATGTTAATTTCTCCCATAGACTTCAATGCCAAATTTACCCATAGACTACAATGTTAAATTCTCCCATAGACGCCGATGGTAAATTCTCCCATAGACGCCAATGTTAATTTCTCCCATAGACTCCAATGTTAAATTCACCCTTAGACTCCAATGTTAAATTCTCCCATTGCCGCCAATGTAAAATTCTCCCATAGACGCCAATGTTAATTTCTCTCATAGGCTTCAATGGCAAATTCACCCATAGACTCCAATGTTAAATTCTCCCATTGACGCCAATGTTAAATTCTCCCATAGACGCCAATGTTAATTTCTCCTATAGACTCCAATGTTAAATTCACCCATAGACGCCAATGTTAAATTCTCCTATAGACGCCAGTGTTAAATTCTCCCATAGACTACAATGTTAAATTATCCCATAGACGCCAATGTTAAATTCTCCCATAGACTCCAATGTTATATTCACCCCTAGACTCCAATGTTAAATTCTCACATAGACTACAATGTAAAATTCTCCCATAGACACCGATGATAAATTCTTCTGTAGACTCCAATGTTAAATTCACCCATAGACTCAATCTTAAATTCTCCCATAGACGCCAATGTTAAAATCTCCCATAGACGCCAATGTTAATTTCTCCCATAGACTCCAATTTAAATTCACCCATAGACTACAATGTTAAATTCTCCCATAGACGCCAATGTTAAAGTCTCCTATAGATGCCAGTGTTAAATTCTACCATAGACTACAATGTTAAATTATCCCATAGACTACGATGTTAAATTATCCCATAGATGCCAATGTTAAGTTCTCCCATAGACGCCAGTGTTAAATTCTCCCATAGACGCCAATGTTAAAATCTCCCATAGACGCCAATGTTAATTTCTCCCATAGACTACAATGTTAAATTCACACTTAGACTCCAATGTTAAATTCTCCCATTGCCGCCAATGTAAAATTCTCCCATAGACGCCAATGTTAATTTCTCCCATAGACTTCAATGCCAAATTCACCCATAGACACCAATGTTAAATTCTCCCATTGACGCCAATGTTAAATTCTCCCATTGACGCCAATGTTAATTTCTCCCATAGACTTCAATGCCAAATTTACCCATAGACTACAATGTTAAATTCTCCCATAGACGCCAATGGTAAATTCTCCTATAGACGCCAGTGTTAAATTCTCCCAGAGACTACAATGTTAAATTATCGCATAGACGACAATGTTAAATTCTCCCATAGTCTCCAATGTTATATTCACACCTAGACTCCAATGTTAAATTCTCCCATAGACGCCAATGTTAAATTCTCCCATAGATGCCAATGTTAATTTCTCCCATAGACTCCAATGTTAAATTCACCCTTAGACTCCAATGTTAAATTCTCCCATTGCCGCCAATGTAAAATTCTCCCATTGACGCCAATGTTAATTTCTCCCATAGACTTCAATGGCAAATTCACCCATAGACTCCAATGTTAAATTCTCCCATTGACGCCAATGTTAAATTCTCCCATAGACGCCAATGTTAATTTCTCCTATAGACTCCAATGTTAAATTCACCCATAGACGCCAGTGTTAAATTCTCCCATTGACTACAATGTTAAATTATCCCATAGACGCCAATGTTAAATTCTCCCATAGACTCCAATGTTATATTCACCACTAGACTCCAATGTTAAATTCTCACAGACTACAATGTAAAATTCTCCCATAGACGCCGATGATAAATTCTTCTGTAGATTCCAATGTTAAATTCACCCATAGACTCAATGTTAAATTCTCCCATAGACGCCAATATTAAAATCTCCCATAGATGCCAATGTTAATTTCTCCCATAGACTCCAAATTAAATTCACCCATAGACTACAATGTTAAATTCTCCCATAGACGCCAATGTTAAATTCTCCTATAGACGCCAGTGTTAAATTCTCCCATAGACTACAATGTTAAATTATCCCATAGACTACGATGTTAAATTATCCCATAGATGCCAATGTTAAGTTCTCCCATAGACGCCAGTGTTAAATTCTCTCATAGACGCCAATGTTAAAATCTCCCATAGACGCCAATGTTAATTTCTCCCATAGACTCCAATGTTAAATTCACCCTTAGACTCCAATGTTAAATTCTCCCATTGCCGCCAATGTAAAATTCTCCCATAGACGCCAATGTTAATTTTTCCCATAGACTTCAATGCCAAATTCACCCATAGACACCAATGTTAAATTCTCCCATTGACGCCAATGTTAAATTCTCCCATTGACGCCAATGTTAATTTCTCCCATAGACTTCAATGCCAAATTAACCCATAGACTACGATGTTAAATTCTCCCATAGACGCCAATGGTAAATTCTCCTATAGATGCCAGTGTTAAATTCTCCCAGAGACTACAATGTTAAATTATCCCATAGACGCCAATGTTAAATTCTCCCATAGACTCCAATGTTATATTCACCCATAGACTCCAATGTTAAATTCTCACATAGACTACAATGTAAAATTCTCCCATAGACGCCTATGATAAATTCTTCTGTAGACTCCAATGGTAAATTCACCCATAGACTCAATGTTAAATTCTCCCAGAGACGCCAATGTTAAAATCTCCCATAGACGCCAATGTTAATTTCTCCCATAGACTCCAATTTAAATTCACCCATAGACTACAATGTTAAATTCTCCCATAGACGCCAATGTTAAATTCTCCTATAGACGCCAGTGTTAAATTCTCCCATAGACTACAATGTTAAATTATCCCATAGACTACGATGTTAAATTATCCCATAGACGCCATTGTTAAGTTCTCCCATAGAGGCCAGTGTTAAATTCTTCCATAGACGCCAATGTTAAAATCTCCCAGAGACGCCAATGTTAATTTCTCCCATAGACTCCTATGTTAAATTCACCCATAGACTACAATGTTAAATTCTCCCATAGATTCCAATGTAAAATTCTCCCATAGACGCCAATGTTAAATTCTCCCATAGACTTCAATGTTAAATTCACGCATAGACTCCAATATAAAATTTTTACATAGACGCCAATATTAAATTCTCCCATAGACGCCAATGTTAATTTCTCTCATAGACTCCAATGTTAAATTCACCCATTGACGCCAATGTTAAATTTTCCAATAGACGCCGGTGTTAAATTCTCCCATAGAATCCAGTGTCACATTCACCCTTAGACTCCAATGTTCAATTCTCCAATAGACGCAAATGGTAAATTCTCCTATAGACGCCAGTGTTAAATTCTCCCATAGACTACAATGTTAAATTATCGCGTAGACGACAATGTTAAATTCTCCCATAGACTCCAATGTTATATTCACCCCTAGACTCCAATGTTAAATTCTCCCATAGACGCCAATGTTAAATTCTCCCATAGACGCCAATGTTAATTTCTCCCATAGACTCCAATGTTAAATTCACCCTTAGACTCCAATGTTAAATTCTCCCATTGCCGCCAATGTAAAATTCTCCCATAGACGCCAATGTGAATTTCTCCTATAGACTTCAATGGCAAATTCACCCATAGACTCCAATGTTAAATTCTCCCATTGACGCCAATGTTAAATTCTCCCAAAGACGCCAATGTTAATTTCTCCTATAGACTCCAATGTTAAATTCACCCATAGACGCCAATGTTAAATTCTCCTATAGACGCCAGTGTTGAATTCTCCCATAGACTACAATGTTAAATTATCCCATAGACGCCAATGTTAAATTCTCCCATAGACTCCAATGTTATATTCACCCCTAGACTCCAATGTTAAATTCTCACATAGACTACAATGTAAAATTCTCCCAAGAACGCCGATGATAAATTCTTCTGTAGACTCCAATGTTAAATTCACCCATAGACTCAATGTTAAATTTTCCCATAGACGCCAATGTTAAAATCTCCCATAGATGCCAATGTTAATTTCTCCCATAGACTCCAATTTAAATTCACCCATAGACTACAATGTTAAATTCTCCCATAGACGCCAATGTTAAATTCTCCTATAGACGCCAGTGTTAAATTCTCCCATAGATTACAATGTTAAATTATCCCATAGACTACAATGTTAAATTATCCCATAGACGCCAATGTTAAGTTCTCCCATAGACGCCAGTGTTAAATTCTCCCATAGACGCCAATGTTAAGTTCTCCCATAGACGCCAGTGTTAAATTCTCCCATAGACGCCAATGTTAAAATCTCCCATAGACGCCAATTTTAATTTCTCCCATAGACTCCATTGTTAAATTCACCCATAGACTACAAAGTTAAATTCTTCCATAAACGCCAATGTTAAATTCTCCTATCGACGCCAGTGTAAAATTCTCCCATAGACTACAATGTTAAATTATCCCATAGACGCCAATGTTAAATTCTCCCATAGACTCCAATGTTATATTCACCCCTAGACTCCAATGTTAAATTCTCCCATATACGCAAATGTTAAATTCTCCCATAGACGCCAATGTTAATTTCTCCCATAGACTCCAATGTTAAATTCACCCATAGACTACAATGTTAAATTCTTCCATAGACGCCAATGTTAAATTCTCCTATAGACACCAGTCTTAAATTCTCCCATAGACTACAATGTTAAATTCTCCCATAGACGGCAATGTTAATTTCACCCATAGACTCCAATGTTAAATTCACCCTTAGACTCCAATGTTAAATTCTCCCTTTGCCGCCAATGTAAAATTCTCCCATAGACGCCAATGTTAAATTCTCCCATAGACTCCCATGTTAAATTCACGCATAGACTCCAATGTAAAATTTTTACATAGACGCCAATGTTAAATTCTCCCTTAGACGCCAATGTTCATTTCTCCCATAGACTGCAATGTTAAATTCACCCATTGACGCCAATGTTAAATTTTCCAATAGACGCCGGTGTTAAATTCACCCATAGACTCCAGTGTTACATTCACCCTTAGACTCCAATGTTCAATTCTCCCATGGACGCAAATGTTAAATTATCCCATAGACTCCAATGTTAAATTCACCCATAGATGCCAGTGTTAATTCTCCCATATACTCTAATGTTAAATTCTCCCATAGACGCCAATGTTAAAATCTCCTATAGACGCCAATGTTAATTTCTCCCATAGACTCCAATGTTAAATTGACCCATAGACAATGATGTTAAATTCTCCCATAGACGCCAATGTTAAATTCTCCTATAGACGCCAGTGTTAAATTCTCCCATAGACTACAATGTTAAATTATCGCATAGACGACAATTTAAAATTCTCCCATAGACTCCAATGTTAGATTCACCCCTAGACTCCAATGTTAAATTCTCCCATAGACGCCAATGTTAAATTCATCCTTAGACTCCAATGTTAAATTTTCCCTTTGCCGCCAATGTAAAATTCTCCCATAGACGCCAATGTTAAATTCTCCCATAGACTCCAATGTTAAATTCACGCATAGACGCCAATGTTAAAATCTCCCATAGACGCCAATGTTTATTTCTCCCATAGACTCCAATGTTAAATTCACCCATAGACTACAATGCTAAATTTTCCCATAGACGCCAATGTTAAATTCTCCTATAGACGCCTGTGTTAAATTCTCCCATAGACTGCAATGTTAAATTGTCCCATAGACGACAATGTTAAATTCTCCCATAGACGCCAATGCTAATTTCTCCCATAGACTCCAATGTTAAATTCACCCTTAGACTCCAATGTTAAATTCTCCCATTGCCGCCCATGTAAAATTCTCTCATAGACGCCAATGTTAAATTCTCCCATAGACTCCAATGTCAAATTCACGCATAGACTCCAATGTAAATTTTTTACATAGACGCCAATGTTAAATTCTCCCTTAGACGCCAATGTTCATTTCTCCCATAGACTCCAATGTTAAATTCACCCATTGACGCCAATGTTAAATTTTCCAATAGACGCCGGTGTTAAATTTCTCCCATAGACTCCAGTGTTACATTCACTCTTAGACTCCAATGTTCAATTCTCCCATAGACGCAAATGCTAAATTATCCCATAGACTCCAATGTTAAATTCACCCATAGATGCAAGTGTTAAATTCTCCAATATACTCCAATGATAAATTCTCCATTAGACGCCAATGTTAAAATCTCCTATAGACGCCAATGTTAATTTCTCCCATAGACTCTAATGTTAAATTCACCCATAGACAACGATGTTAAATTCTCCCAAAGACGCCAATGTTAAATTCTCCTATAGACGCCAATGTTAAATTCTCCCATAGACTACAATGTTAAATTATCACATAGACGACAATGTTAAATTCTCCCATAGACTCCAATGTTATATTCACCCCTAGACTCCAATGTTAAATTCTACCATAGACGCCAATGTTAAAATCTCCCATAGACGCCAGTGTTAATTTCTCCCATAGACTTCAATGGCAAATTCACCCATAGACTCCAATGTTAAATTCTCCCATTGCCGCCAATGTAAAATTCTCCCATAGACGCCAATGTTAATTTCTCCCATAGACTTCAATGCCAAATTCACCCATACACACCAATGTTAAATTCTCCCATTGACGCCAATGTTAAATTCACCCATAGACTCAATGTTAAATTCTCACATAGACTACAATGTCAAAATCTCCCAAAGATGCCAATGTTAATTTCTCCCATAGACTCCAATTTAAATTTACCCATAGACTACAATGTTAAATTCTCCCATAGACGCCAATGTTAAATTCTCCTATAGACGCCAGTGTTAAATTCTCCCATAGACTACAATGTTAAATTATCCCATAGACTACGATGTTAAATTATCCCATAGACGCCAATGTTAAATTCTCCCATAGACACCAATGTTAAATTCTCCCATAGACGCCAATGTTAATTTTTCCCATAGACGCCAATGTTAATTTCTACCATAGACTTCAATGGCAAATTCACCCATAGACTCCAATGTTAAATTCTCCCATTGCCGCCAATGTAAAATTCTCCCATAGACGCCAATGTTAATTTCTCCCATAGACTTCAATGCCAAATTCACCCATAGACACCAATGTTAAATTCTCCCATTGACGCCAATGTTAAATTCACCCATAGACTCAATGTTAAATTCTCACATAGACTACAATGTCAAAATCTCCCATAGACGCCAATGTTAATTTCTCCCATAGACTCCAATTTAAATTTACCCATAGACTACAATGTTAAATTCTCCCATAGACGCCAATGTTAAATTCTCCTATAGACGCCAGTGTTAAATTCTCCCATAGACTACAATGTTAAATTATCCCATAGACTACGATGTTAAATTATCCCATAGACGCCAATGTTAAATTCTCCCATAGACGCCAATGTTAAATTCTCCCATAGACGCCAATGTTAATTTCTCCCATAGACGCCAATGTTAATTTCTCCCATAGACTTCAATGGCAAATTCACCCATAGACTCCAATGTTAAATTCTCCCATTGACGCCAATGTTAAATTATCCCATAGACGCCAATGCTAATTTCTCCTATAGACTCCAATGTTAAATTCACCCATAGACGCCAATGTTAAATTCTCCTATAGACGCCAGTGTTAAATTCTCCCATAGACTACAATGTTAAATTATCCCATAGACGCCAATGTTAAATTCTCCCATAGACTCCAATGTTATATTCACCCCTAGACTGCAATGTTAAATTCTCACATAGACTACAATGTTAAATTCTCCCATAGACGCCGATGATAAATTCTTCTGTAGACTCCAAGGTAAATTCACCCATAGACTCAATGTTAAATTCTCCCATAGATGCCAATGTTAAAATCTCCCATAGACGCCAATGTTAATTTCTCCCATAGACTCCAATTTAAATTTACCCATAGACTACAATGTTAAATTCTCCCATAGACGCCAATGTCAAATTCTCCTATAGACGCCAGTGTTAAATTCTCCCATAGACTACAATGTTAAATTATCCCATAGACTACGATGTAAAATTATCCCATAGACGCCAATGTTAAATTCTGCCATAGACACAAATGTCAAATTCTCCCATAGACGCCAATGTCAAACTCTCCCATAGACGCCAATGTTAAATTCTCGCATAGACTACAAGGTGAAATTCTCGCATAGACTACAATGTTAAATTCTCCCATAGACACCAATGTTAAGTTCTCCCATAGACGCCAGTGTTAAATTCTCCCATAGACGCCGATGTTAAAATCTCCCATAGACGCCAATGTTAATTTCTCCCATAGACTCCAATGTTAAATTCACCCATAGACTACGAAGTTACATTCTTCCATAGACGCCAATGTTAAATTCTCCTATAGACGCCAGTGTTAAATTCTCCCATAGACTACAATGTTAAATTATCCCATTGATGCCAATGTTAAATTCTCGCATAGACTCCAATGTTATATTCACCCCTAGACTCCAATGTTAAATTCTCCCATATATCACTGTTAAATTCTCCCATAGACGCCAATGTTAAATTCTCCCATAGACGCAAATGTTAAATTCTCCCATAGACGCCAATGTTAAAATCTCCCATAGACGCCAATGTTAATTTCTCCCATAGACTCCAATGTTAAATTCACCCATAGACTACAATGTTAAATTTTTCCATAGACGCCAATGTGAAATTCTCCTATAGACGCCAGTGTTAAATTCTCCCATAGACTACAATGTTAAATTCTCCCATAGACGCCAATGTTAAATTCTCCCATAGACGCCAATGTTAATTTCACCCATAGACTCAATGTTAAATTCTCACATAGACTACAATGTCAAAATCTCCCAAAGATGCCAATGTTAATTTCTCCCATAGACTCCAATTTAAATTTACCCATAGACTACAATGTTAAATTCTCCCATAGACGCCAATGTTAAATTCTCCTATAGACGCCAGTGTTAAATTCTCCCATAGACTACAATGTTAAATTATCCCATAGACTACGATGTTAAATTATCCCATAGACGCCAATGTTAAATTCTCCCATAGACACCAATGTTAAATTCTCCCATAGACGCCAATGTTAATTTTTCCCATAGACGCCAATGTTAATTTCTCCCATAGACTTCAATGGCAAATTCACCCATAGACTCCAATGTTAAATTCTCCCATTGCCGCCAATGTAAAATTCTCCCATAGACGCCAATGTTAATTTCTCCCATAGACTTCAATGCCAAATTCACCCATAGACACCAATGTTAAATTCTCCCATTGACGCCAATGTTAAATTCACCCATAGACTCAATGTTAAATTCTCACATAGACTACAATGTCAAAATCTCCCATAGACGCCAATGTTAATTTCTCCCATAGACTCCAATTTAAATTTACCCATAGACTACAATGTTAAATTCTCCCATAGACGCCAATGTTAAATTCTCCTATAGACGCCAGTGTTAAATTCTCCCATAGACTACAATGTTAAATTATCCCATAGACTACGATGTTAAATTATCCCATAGACGCCATTGTTAAATTCTCCCATAGACGCCAATGTTAAATTCTCCCATAGACGCCAATGTTAATTTCTCCCATAGACGCCAATGTTAATTTCTCCCATAGACTTCAATGGCAAATTCACCCATAGACTCCAATGTTAAATTCTCCCATTGACGCCAATGTTAAATTATCCCATAGACGCCAATGTTAATTTCTCCTATAGACTCCAATGTTAAATTCACCCATAGACGCCAATGTTAAATTCTCCTATAGACGCCAGTGTTAAATTCTCCCATAGACTACAATGTTAAATTATCCCATAGACGCCAATGTTAAATTCTCCCATAGACTCCAATGTTATATTCACCCCTAGACTGCAATGTTAAATTCTCACATAGACTACAATGTTAAATTCTCCCATAGACGCCGATGATAAATTCTTCTGTAGACTCCAATGTTAAATTCACCCATAGACTCAATGTTAAATTCTCCCATAGATGCCAATGTTAAAATCTCCCATAGACGCCAATGTTAATTTCTCCCATAGACTCCAATTTAAATTTACCCATAGACTACAATGTTAAATTCTCCCATAGACGCCAATGTCAAATTCTCCTATAGACGCCAGTGTTAAATTCTCCCATAGACTACAATGTTAAATTATCCCATAGACTACGATGTAAAATTATCCCATAGACGCCAATGTTAAATTCTGCCATAGACACAAATGTCAAATTCTCCCATAGACGCCAATGTCAAACTCTCCCATAGACGCCAATGTTAAATTCTCGCATAGACTACAAGGTGAAATTCTCGCATAGACTACAATGTTAAATTCTCCCATAGACGCCAATGTTAAGTTCTCCCATAGACGCCAGTGTTAAATTCTCCCATAGACGCCGATGTTAAAATCTCCCATAGACGCCAATGTTAATTTCTCCCATAGACTCCAATGTTAAATTCACCCATAGACTACGAAGTTACATTCTTCCATAGACGCCAATGTTAAATTCTCCTATAGACGCCAGTGTTAAATTCTCCCATAGACTACAATGTTAAATTATCCCATTGATGCCAATGTTAAATTCTCGCATAGACTCCAATGTTATATTCACCCCTAGACTCCAATGTTAAATTCTCCCATATATCACTGTTAAATTCTCCCATAGACGCCAATGTTAAATTCTCCCATAGACGCAAATGTTAAATTCTCCCATAGACGCCAATGTTAAAATCTCCCATAGACGCCAATGTTAATTTCTCCCATAGACTCCAATGTTAAATTCACCCATAGACTACAATGTTAAATTTTTCCATAGACGCCAATGTGAAATTCTCCTATAGACGCCAGTGTTAAATTCTCCCATAGACTACAATGTTAAATTCTCCCATAGACGCCAATGTTAAATTCTCCCATAGACGCCAATGTTAATTTCACCCATAGACTCCAATGTTAAATTCACCCTTAGACTCCAATGTTAAATTCTCCCTTTTCCGCCAATGTAAAATTCTCCCATAGACGCCAATGTTAAATTCTCCCATAGACTCCAATGTTAAATTCACGCATAGACTCCAATGTAAAATTTTTACATAGACGACAATGTTAAATTCTCCCTTAGACGCCAATGTTCATTTCTCCCATAGACTCCAATGTTAAATTCACCCATTGACACCAATATTAAATTTTCCAATAGACGCCGGTGTTAAATTCACCCATAGACTCCAGTGTTACATTCACCTTTAGACTCCAATGTTCAATTCTCCCAAAGACGCAAATGTTAAATTATCCCATAGACTACAATGTTAAATTCACCCATAGATGCCAGTGTTAAATTCTCCCATATACTACAGTGTTAAATTCTCCCATAGACGCCAATGGTAAATTCTCCAATAGACGCCAGTGTTAAATTCTCCCATAGACTACAATGTTAAATTATCGCATAGACGACAATGTTAAATTCTCCCATAGACTCCAATGTTATATTCACCCCTAGACACCAATTTTAAATTTTCCCATAGACGCCAATGTTAAATTCTCCCATAGACGCCAATGTTAATTTCTCCCATAGACTCCAATGTTAAATTCACCCTTAGACTCCAATGTTAAATTCTCCCATTGCCGCCAATGTAAAATTCTCCCATAGACGCCAATGTTAATTTATCCCATAGATTTCAATGCCAAATTCACCCATAGACTCCAATGTTAAATTCTCCCATTGACGCCAATGTTAAATTCTTCCATAGACGCCAATGTTAATTTCTCCTATAGACTCCAATGTTAAATTCACCTATAGACGCCAATGTTAAATTCTCCTATAGACGCCAGTGTTAAATTCTCCCATAGATTACAATGGTAAATTATCCCATAGACGCCAATGTTAAATTCTCCCATAGACTCCAATGTTATATTCACCCTTAGACTCCAATGTTAAATTCTCCCATAGACAACAATGTTAAATTCTCCCATAGACGCCGATGATAAATTCTTCTGTAGACTCCAATGTTAAATTCACCCATAGACTCATTGTTAAATTCTCCCATAGACGCCAATGTTAAAATCTCCCATAGACGCCAATGTTAATTTATTCCATAGACTCCAATGTTAAATTCACCCATAGACTACGAAGTTAAATTCTTCCATAGACGCCAATGTTAAATTCTCCTATAGACTCCAGTGTTAAATTCTCCCATAGACTACAATGTTTAATTTTCCCATAGACGCCAATGTTAAATTCTCCCATAGACCACAATGTTAAATTCTCCCATAGACGCCAATGTTAAATTCTCCCATAGACGCAAATGTTAAATTCTCCCATAGACGACAATGTTAAAATCTCCCATAGACGCCAATGTTAATTTCTCCCATAGACTCCAATGTTAAATTCACCCATAGACGCCAATGTTAAATTCTCCTATAGACGCCAGTGTTAAATTCTCCCATAGACTGCAATGTGAAATTGTCCCATAGACGCCAATGTTAAATTCTCCTATAGACGCCAATGTTAATTTCTCCCATAGACTCCAATGTTAAATTCACCCTTAGACTCCAATGTTAAATTCTCCCATTGCCGCCAATGTAAAATTCTCCCATAGACGCCAATGTTAAATTATCCCATAGACTCCAATGTTAAATTCACGCATAGACTCCAATGTAAAATTTTTACATAGACGCAAATGTTAAATTCTCCCTTAGACGCCAATGTTCATTTCTCCCATAGACTCCAATGTAAAATTCACCCATTGACGCCAATGTTAAATTGTCCAATAGACGCCGGTGTTAAATTTCTCCCATAGACTCCAGTGTTACATTCACCCTTAGACTCCAATGTTCAATTCTCCCATAGACGCAAATGCTAAATTATCCCATAGATTCCAATGTTAAATTCACCCATAGATGCAAGTGTTAAATTCTCCCATATACTCCAATGTTAAATTCTCCCATAGACGCCAATGTTAAAATCTCCTATAGACGCCAATGTTAATTTCTCCCATAGACTCCAATGTTAAATTCACCCATAGACTACGATGTTAAATTCTCCCATAGACGCCAATGTTAAATTCTCCTATAGACGCCAGTGTTAAATTCTCCCATAGACTACAATGTTAAATTATCGCATAGACTCCAATGTTATCTTTAACACGTAGGCTTTCGCGACCAATATTATTCATAGTAAAGGTTTTTGGGTTAGATCGCGTTTATTTATAAATGTGTCGTAACCCTCCACCACCCGACACGGCCAATCAGCAAAAAAAAGTGTCACGTTGACAAAAGACAAATAATTCACTACTTCAGCCCACCGGTGTGTTGAAGAGTTAATCCACATTTACAGTTTGAGTACGACGTTTCGCTGGTAAATACTTCCAGCATCATCGGGCAATTCGCCAGAATGGTAAAGCCCTCACTTGCTCCCGGTTTTATATAGAGCAGCAGGGTGACGTCATCACTTAACTCATCAGGTGCAGTGATTAGAGGCGAAGGAGGGGGTAATGTAATTATATAATCGATTAGTAATCAGTCATTGGTTATGATTAGTAATGAGTTGTAGATTAGTAATTCTTTAAATCAAAATGTAATGTGTATTATTTAATAATACGCTTCCAGGCCGCACTAAGCCAGTAGCTGTCAGAGCGATTAAAGTTATTCTTGTTCCTCTCAATTTCAATGGATTCTCTAATTAGTCTTTGCCAGTAATAATTAGTTTTACACACCACTGCAACATTGTCAAAATCAATTGAGTGTCCTTGTTGACAAGCATGTTCTGCCACTGCCGACAGTTGTGTTTGAGATAATTTAATATTTCTCTGATGTTCTTTTAGTCTTACGCTGATGTTACGTCCCGTCTGCCCAATGTAGCAGCTGCCACATGAACAATTAATCCGATATACACCTTCTGTTGATAGTTTAGGTAATGTGTCTTTAGTGCAAGATACTAGTTTTTGAATTTTGTGTACTGTACCAAATCTTACTGTAATGTTTTGCTTTTGCAAAACGCGGGCTAATTTGTCAGTTACTCCTGAGATATATGGAATTTTTATTGTTTTAACAATCTGGTCGCTTTCAGTAGTATTGCTTTGCGATCGTGATTTGGCATTCAGTGCTCTGTTAATTTGAGCATTATTGTAGCCATTCTGTCGTAGTGCGTCTTTAACGTGTTTAATCTCTCTCACTAGACTCTCACCATCTGACACTGTTTTCGCCCGATGTACGAGCGTCTTGATAAGAGAGGATTTTTGAGCTGGATGATGATGTGATTCTGCATTCAAATAGGCATCAGTGTGCGTTTGCTTTCTGTAAACGCTGTGTGTTATTTTACCGTTTAGGCCATGTCCAAGCAAAATATCTAGGAATGGGAGTGTGTTATTCACCTCCATTTCCATGGTGAACTAATTTTTACTGGCAAAGACTAATTAGAGAATCCATTGAAATTGAGAGGAACAAGAATAACTTTAATCGCTCTGACAGCTACCGGCTTAGTGCGGCCTGGAAGCGTATTATTAAATAATACACATTACATTTTGATTTAAAGAATTACTAATCTACAACTCATTACTAATCATAACCAATGACTGATTACTAATCGATTATATAATTACATTACCCCCCCCTTCGCCTCTAATCACTGCACCTGATGAGTTAAGTGATGACGTCACCCTGCTGCTCTATATAAAACCGGGAGCAAGTGAGGGCTTTACCATTCTGGCGAATTGCCCGATGATGCTGGAAGTATTTACCAGCGAAACGTCGTACTCAAACTGTAAATGTGGATTAACTCTTCAGCACACCGGTGGGCTGAAGTAGTGAATTATTTGTCTTTTGTCAACGTGACACTTTTTTTTGCTGATTGGCCGTGTCGGGTGGTGGAGGGTTACGACACATTTATAAATAAACGCGATCTAACCCAAAAACCTTTACTATGACTCCAATGTTATATTCACCCCTAGACTCCAATGTTAAATTCTCCCATAGACGCCAATGTTAAATTCTCCCATAGACGCCAATGTTAAATTCTCCTATAGACGCCAGTGTTAAATTCTCCCATAGACTGCAATGTGAAATTGTCCCATAGACGCCAATGTTAAATTGTCCAATAGACGCCGGTGTAAAATTTCTCCCATAGACTCCAATGTTACATTCACCCTTAGACTCCAATGTTCAATTCTCCCATAGACGCAAATGCTAAATTATCCCATAGACTCCAATGTTAAATTCACCCATAGATGCAAGTGTTAAATTCTCCCATATACTCCAATGTTAAATTCTCCCATAGACGCCAATGTTAAAATGTCCTATAGACGCCAATGTTAATTTCTCCCATAGACTCCAATGTTAAATTCACCCATAGACTACGATGTTAAATTCTCCCATAGACGCCAATGTTAAATTCTCCTATAGACGCCAGTGTTAAATTCTCCCATAGACTACAATGTTAAATTATCGCATAGACTCCAATGTTATATTCACCCCTAGACTCCAATGTTAAATTCTCCCATAGACGCCAATGTTAAATTCTCCCATAGACGCCAATGTTAATTTCTCCCATAGACTCCAATGTTAAATTCACCCATTGACGCCAATGTTAAATTTTCCAATAGACGCTGGTGTTAAATTCTCCCATAGACTCCAGTGTTACATTTACACTTAAACTCCAATGTTCAATTCTCCCATAGACGCAAATGTTAAATTATCCAATAGACTCCAATGTTAAATTCACCCATAGATGCAGTGTTAAATTCTCCCATATACTCCAATGTTAAATTCTCCCATAGACGCCAATGTTAAAATCCCCTATAGACGCCAATGTTAATTTCTCCCATAGACTCCAATGTTAAATTCACCCATAGACTACAATGTTAAATTCTCCCATAGACGCCAATGGTAAATTCTCCTATAGACGCCAGTGTTAAATTCTCCCATAGACTACAATGTTAAATTTTCCCATAGACGCCAATGTTAAATTCTCCCATAGACTCCAATGTTATATTCACCCCTAGACTCCAATGTTAAATTCTCCCATAGACCACAATGTTAAATTCTCCCATAGACGCCAATGTTAAATTCTCCCATAGACGCAAATGTTAAATTCTCCCATAGACGCCAATGTTAAAATCTCCCATAGACGCCAATGTTAATTGCTCCCATAGACTCCAATGTTAAATTCACCCATAGACTACAATGTTAAATTCTCCCATAGACGCCAATGTTAAATTCTCCTATAGACGCCAGTGTTAAATTCTCCCATAGACTGCAATGTTAAATTGTCCCATAGACGCCAATGTTAAATTCTCCCATAGACGCCAATGTTAATTTCTCCCATAGACTCCAATGTTAAATTCACCCTTAGACTCCAATGTTAAATTCTCCCATTGCCGCCAATGTAAAATTCTCCCATAGACGCCAATGTTAAATTCTCCCATAGACTCCAATGTTAAATTCACGCATAGACTCCAATGTAAAATTTTTACATAGACGCAAATGTTAAATTCTCCCTTAGACGCCAATGTTCATTTCTCCCATAGACTCCAATGTAAAATTCACCCATTGACGCCAATGTTAAATTGTCCAATAGACGCCGGTGTTAAATTTCTCCCATAGACTCCAGTGTTACATTCACCCTTAGACTCCAATGTTCAATTCTCCCATAGACGCAAATGCTAAATTATCCCATAGACTCCAATGTTAAATTCACCCATAGATGCAAGTGTTAAATTCTCCCATATACTCCAATGTTAAATTTTCCCATAGACGCCAATGTTAAAATCTCCTATAGACACCAATCTTAATTTCTCCCATAGACTCCAATGTTAAATTCACCCATAGACTACGATGTTAAATTCTCCCATAGACGCCAGTGTTAAATTCTCCTAAAGACGCCAGTGTTAAATTCTCCCATAGACTACAATGTTAAATTATCGCATAGACTCCAATGTTATATTCACCCCTAGACTCCAATGTTAAATTCTCCCATAGACGCCAATGTTAAATTCTCCCATAGACGCCAATGTTAAATTCTCCTATAGACGCCAGTGTTAAATTCTCCCATAGACTGCAATGTGAAATTGTCCCATAGACGCCAATGTTAAATTCTCCCATAGACGCCAATGTTAATTTCTCCCATAGACTCCAATGTTAAATTCACCCTTAGACTCCAATGTTAAATTCTCCCATTGCCGCCAATGTAAAATTCTCCCATAGACGCCAATGTTAAATTCTCCCATAGACTCCAATGTTAAATTCATGCATAGACTCCAATGTAAAATTTTTACATAGACGCAAATGTTAAATTCTCCCTTAGACGCCAATGTTCATTTCTCCCATAGACTCCAATGTAAAATTCACCCATTGACGCCAATGTTAAATTGTCCAATAGACGCCGGTGTTAAATTTCTCCCATAGACTCCAGTGTTACATTCACCCTTAGACTCCAATGTTCAATTCTCCCATAGACGCAAATGCTAAATTATCCCATAGACTCCAATGTTAAATTCACCCATAGATGCAAGTGGTAAATTCTCCCATATACTCCAATGTAAAATTCTCCCATAGACGCCAATGTTAAAATCTCCTATAGACGCCAATGTTAATTTCTCCCATAGACTCCAATGTTAAATTCACCCATAGACTACGATGTTAAATTCTCCCATAGACGCCAATGTTAAATTCTCCTATAGACGCCAGTGTTAAATTCTCCCATAGACTCCAATGTTAAATTCACCCATTGACGCCAATGTTAAATTTTCCAATAGACGCCGATGTTAAATTCTCCCACAGACTCCAGTGTTACATTCACCCTTAGACTCCAATGTTCAATTCTCCCATAGACGCAAATGTTAAATTATCCAATAGACTCCAATGTTAAATTCACCCATAGATGCCAGTGTTAAATTCTCCCATATACTCCAATGTTAAATTCTCCCATAGACGCCAATGTTAAAATCCCCTATAGACACCAATGTAAATTTCTCCCATAGACTCCAATGTTAAATTCACCCATAGACTACAATGTTAAATTCTCCCATAGACGCCAATGGTAAATTCTCCTATAGACGCCAGT
Organism: Petromyzon marinus; assembly: GCF_048934315.1. Classification (NCBI taxonomy): domain Eukaryota; kingdom Metazoa; phylum Chordata; class Hyperoartia; order Petromyzontiformes; family Petromyzontidae; genus Petromyzon; species Petromyzon marinus. The sequence continues at coordinate 2,437,114 of NC_133667.1, forward strand.
GTTAAATTCTCCCATAGACTACAATGTTAAATTTCCCCATAGACGCCAATGTTAAATTCTCTCATAGACTCCAATGTTATATTCACCCCTAGACTCCAATGTTAAATTCTCCCATAGACCACAATGTTAAATTCTCCCATAGACGCAAATGTTAAATTCTCCCATAGACGCCAATGTTAAATTCTCCCATAGACGCCAATGTTAATTTCTCCCATAGACTCCAATGTTAAATTCACCCATTGACGCCAATGTTAAATTTTCCAATAGACGCTGGTGTTAAATTCTCCCATAGACTCCAGTGTTACATTCACACTTAAACTCCAATGTTCAATTCTCCCATAGACGCAAATGTTAAATTATCCAATAGACTCCAATGTTAAATTCACCCATAGATGCAGTGTTAAATTCTCCCATATACTCCAATGTTAAATTCTCCCATAGACGCCAATGTTAAAATCCCCTATAGACGCCAATGTTAATTTCTCCCATAGACTCCAATGTTAAATTCACCCATAGACTACAATGTTAAATTCTCCCATAGACGCCAATGGTAAATTCTCCTATAGACGCCAGTGTTAAATTCTCCCATAGACTACAATGTTAAATTTTCCCATAGACGCCAATGTTAAATTCTCCCATAGACTCCAATGTTATATTCACCCCTAGACTCCAATGTTAAATTCTCCCATAGACCACAATGTTAAATTCTCCCATAGACGCCAATGTTAAATTCTCCCATAGACGCAAATGTTAAATTCTCCCATAGACGCCAATGTTAAAATCTCCCATAGACGCCAATGTTAATTGCTCCCATAGACTCCAATGTTAAATTCACCCATAGACTACAATGTTAAATTCTCCCATAGACGCCAATGTTAAATTCTCCTATAGACGCCAGTGTTAAATTCTCCCATAGACTGCAATGTTAAATTGTCCCATAGACGCCAATGTTAAATTCTCCCATAGACGCCAATGTTAATTTCTCCCATAGACTCCAATGTTAAATTCACCCTTAGACTCCAATGTTAAATTCTCCCATTGCCGCCAATGTAAAATTCTCCCATAGACGCCAATGTTAAATTCTCCCATAGACTCCAATGTTAAATTCACGCATAGACTCCAATGTAAAATTTTTAAATAGACGCAAATGTTAAATTCTCCCTTAGACGCCAATGTTCATTTCTCCCATAGACTCCAATGTAAAATTCACCCATTGACGCCAATGTTAAATTGTCCAATAGACGCCGGTGTTAAATTTCTCCCATAGACTCCAGTGTTACATTCACCCTTAGACTCCAATGTTCAATTCTCCCATAGACGCAAATGCTAAATTATCCCATAGACTCCAATGTTAAATTCACCCATAGATGCAAGTGTTAAATTCTCCCATATACTCCAATGTTAAATTTTCCCATAGACGCCAATGTTAAAATCTCCTATAGACGCCAATCTTAATTTCTCCCATAGACTCCAATGTTAAATTCACCCATAGACTACGATGTTAAATTCTCCCATAGACGCCAGTGTTAAATTCTCCTAAAGACGCCAGTGTTAAATTCTCCCATAGACTACAATGTTAAATTATCGCATAGACTCCAATGTTATATTCACCCCTAGACTCCAATGTTAAATTCTCCCATAGACGCCAATGTTAAATTCTCCCATAGACGCCAATGTTAAATTCTCCTATAGACGCCAGTGTTAAATTCTCCCATAGACTGCAATGTGAAATTGTCCCATAGACGCCAATGTTAAATTCTCCCATAGACGCCAATGTTAATTTCTCCCATAGACTCCAATGTTAAATTCACCCTTAGACTCCAATGTTAAATTCTCCCATTGCCGCCAATGTAAAATTCTCCCATAGACGCCAATGTTAAATTCTCCCATAGACTCCAATGTTAAATTCATGCATAGACTCCAATGTAAAATTTTTACATAGACGCAAATGTTAAACTCTCCCTTAGACGCCAATGTTCATTTCTCCCATAGACTCCAATGTAAAATTCACCCATTGACGCCAATGTTAAATTGTCCAATAGACGCCGGTGTTAAATTTCTCCCATAGACTCCAGTGTTACATTCACCCTTAGACTCCAATGTTCAATTCTCCCATAGACGCAAATGCTAAATTATCCCATAGACTCCAATGTTAAATTCACCCATAGATGCAAGTGGTAAATTCTCCCATATACTCCAATGTAAAATTCTCCCATAGACGCCAATGTTAAAATCTCCTATAGACGCCAATGTTAATTTCTCCCATAGACTCCAATGTTAAATTCACCCATAGACTACGATGTTAAATTCTCCCATAGACGCCAATGTTAAATTCTCCTATAGACGCCAGTGTTAAATTCTCCCATAGACTCCAATGTTAAATTCACCCATTGACGCCAATGTTAAATTTTCCAATAGACGCCGATGTTAAATTCTCCCACAGACTCCAGTGTTACATTCACCCTTAGACTCCAATGTTCAATTCTCCCATAGACGCAAATGTTAAATTATCCAATAGACTCCAATGTTAAATTCACCCATAGATGCCAGTGTTAAATTCTCCCATATACTCCAATGTTAAATTCTCCCATAGACGCCAATGTTAAAATCCCCTATAGACACCAATGTAAATTTCTCCCATAGACTCCAATGTTAAATTCACCCATAGACTACAATGTTAAATTCTCCCATAGACGCCAATGGTAAATTCTCCTATAGACGCCAGTGTTAAATTCTCCCATAGACTACAATGTTAAATTTCCCCATAGACGCCAATGTTAAATTCTCCCATAGACTCCAATGTTATATTCACCCCTAGACTCCAATGTTAAATTCTCCCATAGACCACAATGTTAAATTCTCCCATAGACGCAAATGTTAAATTCTCCCATAGACGCCAATGTTAAAATCTCCCATAGACGCCAATGTTAATTTCTCCCATAAACTCCAATGTTAAATTCACCCATAAACTACAATGTTAAATTCTCCCATAGACGCCAATGTTAAATTCTCCTATAGACGCCAGTGTTAAATTCTCCCATAGACTGCAATGTTAAATTGTCCCATAGACGCCAATGTTAAATTCTCCCATAGACGCCAATGTTAATTTCTCCCATAGACTCCAATGTTAAATTCACCCTTAGACTCCAATGTTAAATTCTCCCATTGCCGCCAATGTAAAATTCTCCCATAGACGCCAATGTTAAATTCTCCCATAGACTCCAATGTTAAATTCACGCATAGACTCCAATGTAAAATTTTTACATAGACGCCAATGTTAAATTCTTCTATAGACGCCAATGTTAAATTCTCCTATAGACGCTAGTGTTAAATTCTCCCATAGACTACAATGTTTAATTTTCCCATAGACGCCAATGTTAAATTCTCCCATAGACTCCAATGTTATATTCACCCCTAGACTCCAATGTTAAATTCTCGCATAGACCACAATGTTAAATTCTCCCATAGATGCCAATGTTAAATTCTCCCATAGACGCAAATGTTTAATTCTCCCATAGACTCCAATGTTAAATTCTCCCATAGACGCCAATGTTAAATTCTCCTATAGACGCCAGTGTTAAATTCTCCCATAGACTGCAATGTGAAATTGTCCCATAGACGCCAATGTTAAATTCTCCCATAGACGCCAATGTTAATTTCTCCCATAGACTCCAATGTTAAATTCACCCTTAGACTCCAATGTTAAATTGTCCCATTGCCACCAATGTAAAATTCTTCCATAGACGCCAATGTTAAATTCTCCCATAGACTCCAATGTTAAATTCACGCATGGACTCCAATGTAAAATTTTTACATATTCGCAAATGTTAAATTCTCCCTTAGACGCCAATGTTCATTTCTCCCATAGACTCCAATGTAAAATTCACCCATTGATGCCAATGTTAAATTTTCCAATAGACGCCGGTGTTAAATTTCTCCCATAGACTCCAGTGTTACATTCACCCTTAGACTCCAATGTTCAATTCTCCCATAGACGCAAATGCTAAATTATCCCATAGACTCCAATGTTAAATTCACCCATAGATGCAAGTGTTAAATTCTCCCATATACTCCAATGTAAAATTCTCCCATAGACGCCAATGTTAAAATCTCCTATAGAGGCCAATGTTAATTTCTCCCATAGACTCAAATGTTAAATTCACCCATAGACTACGATGTTAAATTCTCCCATAGACGCCAATGTTAAATTCTCCTATAGACGCCAGTGTTAAATGCTCCCATAGACTACAATGTTAAATTATCGCATAGACTCCAATGTTATATTCACCCCTAGACTCCAATGTTAAATTCTCCCATAGACGCCAATGTTAAATTCTCCCATAGATGCCAATGTTAATTTCTCCCATAGACTCCAATGTTAAAATCACCCATTGACGCCAATGTTAAATTTTCCAATAGACGCCGGTGTTAAATTCTCCCATTGACTCCAGTGTTACATTCACCCTTATACTCCAATGTTCAATTCTCCCATAGACGCAAATGTTAAATTATCCAATAGACTCCAATGTTAAATTCACCCATAGATGCCAGTGTTAAATTCTCCCATATACCCCAATGTTAAATTCTCCCATAGACGCCAATGTTAAAATCCCCTATAGACGCCAATGTTAATTTCTCCCATAGACTCCAATGTTAAATTCACCCATAGACTACAATGTTAAATTCTCCCATAGACGCCAATGGTAAATTCTCCTATAGACGCCAGTGTTAAATTCTCCCATAGACTACAATGTTAAATTTTCCCATAGACGCCAATGTTAAATTCTCCCATAGACTCCAATGTTATATTTACCCCTAGACTCCAATGTTAAATTCTCCCATAGACCACGATGTTAAATTCTCCCATAGACGCCAATGTTAAATTCTCCCATAGACGCAAATGTTAAATTCTCCCATAGACGCCCATGTTAAATTCACCCATAGACTACAATGTTAAATTCTCCCATAGACGCCAATGTTAAATTCTCCTATAGACGCCAGTGTTAAATTCTCCCATAGACTGCAATGTTAAATTGTCCCATAGACGCCAATGTTAAATTCTCCCTTAGACGCCAATGTTAATTTCTCCCTTAGACTCCAATGTTAACTTCACCCTTAGACTCCAATGTTAAATTCTCCCATTGTTGCCAATGTAAAATTCTCCCATAGACGCCAATGTTAAATTCTCCCATAGACTCCAATGTTAAATTCACACATAGACTCCAATGTAACATTTTTACATAGACGCCAATGTTAAATTCTCCCTTAGACGCCAATGTTCATTTCTCCCATAGACTCCAATGTTAAATTCACCCATTGACGCCAATGTCAAATTTTCCAATAGACGCCGGTGTTAAATGTCTCCCATAGACTCCGGTGTTACATTCACCCTTAGACTCCAATGTTAATTTCTCCCATAGACTCCAATGTTAAATTCACCCATAGACTACAATGTTAAATTCTCCCATAGACTACAATGTTAAATTATCGCATAGACTCCAATGTTATATTCACCCCTAGTCTCCAATGTTAAATTCTCCCATTGACGCCAATGTCAAATTTTCCAATAGACGCCGGTGTTAAATGTCTCCCATAGACTCCGGTGTTACATTCACCCTTAGACTCCAATGTTAATTTCTCCCATAGACGCCAATGTTAAATTCTCCCATAGACGCCAATGTTAATTTCTCCCATAGACTCCAATGTTAAATTCACCCATTGACGCCAATGTTAAATTTTCCAATAGATGCCGGTGTTAAATTCTCCCATAGACTCCAGTGTTACATTCACCCTTAGACTCCAATGTTCAATTCTCGTATAGATGCAAATGTTAAATTATCCCATAGACTCCAATGTTAAATTCACCCATAGATGCCAGTGTTAAATTCTCCCATATACTCCAATGTTAAATTCTCCCATAGACGCCAATGTTAAAATCTCCTATAGACGCCAATGTTAATTTCTCCCATAGACTCAAATGGTAAATTGACCCATAGACAACGATGTTAAATTCTCCCATAGACGCCAATGTTAAATTCTCCTATAGACGCCAGTGTTAAATTCTCCCATAGACTACAATGTTAAATTATCACATAGACGACAATTTTAAATTCTCCCATAGACTCCAATGTTATATTCAACCCTAGACTCCAATGTTAAATTCTACCATAGACGCCAATGTTAAATTCTCCCATAGACGCCAGTGTTAAATTCTCCCATAGGCTACAATGTTAAATTCTCCCATAGACGCCAATGTTAAATTCTCCTATAGACGCCAGTGTTAATTTCACCCATAGACTCCAATGTTAAATTCACCCTTAGACTCCAATGTTAAATTTTCCTTTTGCCGCCAATGTAAAATTCTCCCATAGACGCCAATGTTAAATTCTCCCATAGACTCCAATGTTAAATTCACGCATAGACTCCAATGTAATTTTTTTACATAGACGCCAATGTTAAATTCTCCCTTAGACGCCAATGTTCATTTCTCCCATAGACTCCAATGTTAAATTCACCCATTGACGCCAATGTTAAATTTTCCAATAGACGCCGGTGTTAAATTCACCCATAGACTCCAGTGTTACATTCACCCTTAGACTCCAATGTTCAATTCTCCCAGAGACGCAAATGTTAAATTATCCCATAGACTCCAATGTTAAATTCACCCATAGATGCCAGTGTTAAATTCTCCCATATACTCCAATGTTAAATTCTCCCATAGACGCCAATGTTAAAATCTCCTATAGACGCCAATGTTAATTTCTCCCATAGACTCTAATGTTAAATTCTCCCATAGACGCCAATGTTAAATTCTCCCATAGACGCCAATGTTAATTTCTCCCATAGACGCCAATGTTAATTTCACCCATAGACTCCAATGTTAAATTCACCCTTAGACTCCAATGTTAAATTCTCCCTTTGCCGCCAATGTAAAATTCTCCCATAGACGCCAATGTTAAATTCTCCCATAGACGCCAATGTTAATTTCTCCCATAGACTCCAATGTTAAATTCTCCCATTGCCGCCAATGTAAAATTCTTCCATAGACGCCAATATTAATTTCTCCCATAGACTTCAATGCCAAATTCACCCATAGACACCAATGTTAAATTCTCCCATTGACGCCAATGTTAAATTCTCCCATAGACGCCAATGTTAAATTCTCCCATAGACGCCAATGTTAATTTCTCCCATAGACTCCAATGTTAAATTCAGCCTTAGACTCCAATGTTAAATTCTCCCATTGCCGCCAATGTAAAATTCTCCCATAGACGCCAATGTTAATTTCTCCCATAGACTTCAATGCCAAATTCACCCATAGACACCAATGTTAAATTCTCCCATTGACGCCAATGTTAAATTCTCCCATTGACGTCAATGTTAATTTCTCCCATAGACTTCAATGCCAAATTTACCCATAGACTACAATGTTAAATTCTCCCATAGACGCCAATGGTAAATTCTCCTATAGACGCCAGTGTTAAATTCTCCCATAGACTACAATGTTAAATTATCGCATAGACGACAATGTTAAATTCTCCCATAGACTCCAATGTTATATTCACCCCTAGACTCCAATGTTAAATTCTACCATAGACGCCAATGTTAAATTCTCCCATAGACTCCATGTTAAATTCACCCTTAGACTCCAATGTTAAATCCTCCCATTGCCGCCAATGTAAAATTCTCCCATAGACGCCAATGTTAATTTCTCTCATAGACTTCAATGGCAAATTCACCCATAGACTCCAATGTTAAATTCTCCCATTGACGCCAATGTTAAATTCTCCCATAGACGCCAATGTTAATTTCTCCTATAGACTCCAATGTTAAATTCACCCCTAGACGCGAATGTTAAATTCTCCTATAGACGCCAATGTTAAATTCTCCCATAGACTACAATGTTAAATTATCCCATAGACGCCAATGTTAAATTCTCCCATAGACTCCAATGTTATATTCACCCCTAGACTCCAATGTTAAATTCTCACATAGACTACAATGTAAAATTCTCCCATAGACGCCGATGATAAATTCTTCTGTAGACTCCAATGTTAAATTCACCCATAGACTCAATTTTAAATTCTCCCATAGACGCCAATGTTAAAATCTCCCATAGACGCCAATGTTAATTTCTCCCATAGACTCCAATTTAAATTCACCCATAGACTAAAATGTTAAATTCTCCCATAGACGCCAATGTTAAATTTTCCTATATACGCCAGTGTTAAATTCTCCCATAGACTACAATGTTAAATTATCCCATAGACTACGATGTTAAATTATCCCATAGACGCCAATGTTAAAATCTCCCTTAGACGCCAATGTTAATTTCTCCCATAGACTCCAATGTTAAATTCACCAATAGACTACAAAGTTAAATTCTTCCATAAACGCCAATGTTAAATTCTCCTATCGACGCCAGTGTTAAATTCTCCCATAGACTACAATGTTAAATTCTCCCATAGACTCCAATGTTAAATTCACCCCTAGACTCCAATGTTAAATTCTCCCATATACCACGATGTTAAATTCTCCCATAGACGCCAATGTTAAATTCTCCAATAGACGCAAATGTTAAATTCTCCCATAGACGCCAATGTTAATTTCTCCCATAGACTCCAATGTTAAATTCACCCATAGACTACGGTGTTAAATTCTCCCATAGACGCCAATGGTAAATTCTTCTATAGACGCCGGTGTTAAATTCTCCCATAGACTACAATGTTAAATTATCGCATAGACGACAATGTTAAATTCTCCCATAGACTCCAATGTTATATACACCCCTAGACCCCAATGTAAAATTCTCCCATAGACGCCAATGTTAAATTCTCCCATAGACGCCAATGTTAAATTCTCCCATTGCCGCCAATGTAAAATTCTCCCATAGACGCCAATGTTAATTTCTCCCATAGGCTTCAATGCCAAATTCACCCATAGACACCAATGTTAAATTCTCCCATTGACGCCAATGTAAAATTCTCCCATAGACGCCAATGTTAATTTCTCCCATAGACTTCAATGCCAAATTCACCCATAGACACCAATGTTAAATTCTCCCATTGACGCCAATGTTAAATTCTCCCATTGACGCCAATGTTAATTTCTACCATAGACTTCAATGCCAAATTTACCCATAGACTACAATGTTAAATTCTCCCATAGACGCCAATGGTAAATTCTCCTATAGACGCCAGTGTTAAATTCTCCCATAGATTACAATGTTAAATTATCGCATAGACGACAATGTTAAATTCTCCCATAGACTCCAATGTTATATTCACCCCTAGACTCCAATGTTAAATTCTACCATAGACGCCAATGTTAAATTCTCCCATAGACGCCAATGTTAATTTCTCCCATAGACTCCAATGTTAAATTCACCCTTAGACTCCAATGTTAAATTCTCCGATTGCCGCCAATGAAAAATTCTCCCATAGACGCCAATGTTAATTTCTCTCATAGACTTCAAAGGCAAATTCACCCATAGACTCCAATGTTAAATTCTCCCATTGACGCCAATGTTATATTCTCCCATAGATGCCAATGTTAATTTCTCCTATAGACTCCAATGTTAAATTCACCCATAGACGCCAATGTTAAATTCTCCTATAGATGCCAATGTTAAATTCTCCCATAGACTACAGTGTTAAATTATCCCATAGACGCCAATGTTAAATTCTCCCATAGACTCCAATGTTATATTCACCCCTAGACTCCAATGTTAAATTCTCACATAGACTACAATGTAAAATTCTCCCATAGACGCCGATGATAAATTCTTCTGTAGACTCCAATGTTAAATTCACCCATAGACTACAGTGTTAAATTCTCCCATAGACGCCAATGGTAAATTCTTCTATAGACGCCGGTGTTAAATTCTCCCATAGACTACAATGTTAAATTATCGCATAGACGACAATGTTAAATTCTCCCATAGACTCCAATGTTATATACACCCCTAGACCCCAATGTAAAATTCTCCCATAGACGCCAATGTTAAATTCTCCCATAGACGCCAATGTTAATTTCTCCCATAGACTCCAATGTTAAATTCACCCTTAGACTCCAATGTTAAATTCTCCCATTGCCGCCAATGTAAAATTCTCCCATAGACGCCAATGTTAATTTCTCCCATAGGCTTCAATGCCAAATTCACCCATAGACACCAATGTTAAATTCTCCCATTGACGCCAATGTAAAATTCTCCCATAGACGCCAATGTTAATTTCTCCCATAGACTTCAATGCCAAATTCACCCATAGACACCAATGTTAAATTCTCCCATTGACGCCAATGTTAAATTCTCCCATTGACGCCAATGTTAATTTCTACCATAGACTTCAATGCCAAATTTACCCATAGACTACAATGTTAAATTCTCCCATAGACGCCAATGGTAAATTCTCCTATAGACGCCAGTGTTAAATTCTCCCATAGATTACAATGTTAAATTATCGCATAGACGACAATGTTAAATTCTCCCATAGACTCCAATGTTATATTCACCCCTAGACTCCAATGTTAAATTCTACCATAGACGCCAATGTTAAATTCTCCCATAGACGCCAATGTTAATTTCTCCCATAGACTCCAATGTTAAATTCACCCTTAGACTCCAATGTTAAATTCTCCGATTGCCGCCAATGAAAAATTCTCCCATAGACGCCAATGTTAATTTCTCTCATAGACTTCAATGGCAAATTCACCCATAGACTCCAATGTTAAATTCTCCCATTGACGCCAATGTTATATTCTCCCATAGATGCCAATGTTAATTTCTCCTATAGACTCCAATGTTAAATTCACCCATAGACGCCAATGTTAAATTCTCCTATAGATGCCAATGTTAAATTCTCCCATAGACTACAATGTTAAATTATCCCATAGACGCCAATGTTAAATTCTCCCATAGACTCCAATGTTATATTCACCCCTAGACTCCAATATTAAATTCTCACATAGACTACAATGTAAAATTCTCCCATAGACGCCGATGATAAATTCTTCTGTAGACTCCAATGTTAAATTCACCCATAGACTCAATTTTAAATTCTCCCATAGACGCCAATGTTAATTTCTCCCATAGACTTCAATGCCAAATTCACCCATAGACACCAATGTTAAATTCTCCCATTGACGCCAATGTTAAATTCTCCCATTGACGTCAATGTTAATTTCTCCCATAGACTTCAATGCCAAATTTACCCATAGACTACAATGTTAAATTCTCCCATAGACGCCAATGGTAAATTCTCCTATAGACGCCAGTGTTAAATTCTCCCATAGACTACAATGTTAAATTATCGCATAGACGACAATGTTAAATTCTCCCATAGACTCCAATGTTATATTCACCCCTAGACTCCAATGTTAAATTCTCCCATAGACGCCAATGTTAATTTCTCCCATAGACTCCAATGTTAAATTCACCCTTAGACTCCAATGTTAAATTCTCCCATTGCCGCCAATGTAAAATTCTCCCATAGACGCCAATGTTAATTTCTCTCATAGATTTCAATGACAAATTCACCCATAGACTCCAATGTTAAATTCTCCCATTGACGCCAATGTTAAATTCTCCCATAGACGCCAATGTTAATTTATCCTATAGACTCCAATGTTAAATTCACCCATAGACGCGAATGTTAAATTCTCCTATAGACGCCAATGTTAAATTCTCCCATAGACTACAATGTTAAATTATCCCATAGACGCCAATGTTAAATTCTCCCATAGACTCCAATGTTATATTCACCCCTAGACTCCAATGTTAAATTCTCACATAGACTACAATGTAAAATTCTCCCATAGACGCCGATGATAAATTCTTCTGTAGACTCCAATGTTAAATTCACCCATAGACTCAATTTTAAATTCTCCCATAGACGCCAATGTTAAAATCTCCCATAGACGCCAATGTTAATTTCTCCCATAGACTCCAATTTAAATTCACCCATAGACTAAAATGTTAAATTCTCCCATAGATGCCAATGTTAAATTTTCCTATATACGCCAGTGTTAAATTCTCCCATAGACTACAATGTTAAATTATCCCATAGACTACGATGTTAAATTATCCCATAGACGCCAATGTTAAAATCTCCCTTAGACGCCAATGTTAATTTCTCCCATAGACTCCAATGTTAAATTCACCAATAGACTACGAAGTTAAATTCTTCCATAAACGCCAATGTTAAATTCTCCTATCGACGCCAGTGTTAAATTCTCCCATAGACTACAATGTTAAATTCTCCCATAGACTCCAATGTTATATTCACCCCTAGACTCCAATGTTAAATTCTCCCATATACCACAATGTTAAATTCTCCCATAGACGCCAATGTTAAATTCTCCAATAGACGCAAATGTTAAATTCTCCCATAGACGCCAATGTTAATTTCTCCCATAGACTCCAATGTTAAATTCACCCATAGACTACAGTGTTAAATTCTCCCATAGACGCCAATGGTAAATTCTTCTATAGACGCCGGTGTTAAATTCTCCCATAGACTACAATGTTAAATTATCGCATAGACGACAATGTTAAATTCTCCCATAGACTCCAATGTTATATACACCCCTAGACCCCAATGTAAAATTCTCCCATAGACGCCAATGTTAAATTCTCCCATAGACGCCAATGTTAATTTCTCCCATAGACTCCAATGTTAAATTCACCCTTAGACTCCAATGTTAAATTCTCCCATTGCCGCCAATGTAAAATTCTCCCATAGACGCCAATGTTAATTTCTCCCATAGACTTCAATGCCAAATTCACCCATAGACACCAATGTTAAATTCTCCCATTGACGCCAATGTAAAATTCTCCCATAGACGCCAATGTTAATTTCTCCCATAGACTTCAATGCCAAATTCACCCATAGACACCAATGTTAAATTCTCCCATTGACGCCAATGTTAAATTCTCCCATTGACGCCAATGTTAATTTCTACCATAGACTTCAATGCCAAATTTACCCATAGACTACAATGTTAAATTCTCCCATAGACGCCAATGGTAAATTCTCCTATAGACGCCAGTGTTAAATTCTCCCATAGATTACAATGTTAAATTATCGCATAGACGACAATGTTAAATTCTCCCATAGACTCCAATGTTATATTCACCCCTAGACTCCAATGTTAAATTCTACCATAGACGCCAATGTTAAATTCTCCCATAGACGCCAATGTTAATTTCTCCCATAGACTCCAATGTTAAATTCACCCTTAGACTCCAATGTTAAATTCTCCCATTGCCGCCAATGTAAAATTCTCCCATAGACGCCAATGTTAATTTCTCTCATAGACTTCAATGGCAAATTCACCCATAGACTCCAATGTTAAATTCTCCCATTGACGCCAATGTTAAATTCTCCCATAGATGCCAATGTTAATTTCTCCTATAGACTCCAATGTTAAATTCACCCATAGACGCCAATGTTAAATTCTCCTATAGATGCCAATGTTAAATTCTCCCATAGACTACAATGTTAAATTATCCCATAGACGCCAATGTTAAATTCTCCCATAGACTCCAATGTTATATTCACCCCTAGACTCCAATGTTAAATTCTCACATAGACTACATTGTAAAATTCTCCCATAGACGCCGATGATAAATTCTTCTGTAGACTCCAATGTTAAATTCACCCATAGACTCAATTTTAAATTCTCCTATAGATGCCAATGTTAAAATCTCCCATAGACGCCAATGTTAATTTCTCCCATAGACTCCAATTTAAATTCACCCATAGACTACAATGTTAAATTCTCCCATAGACGCCAATGTTAAATTTTCCTATAGACGCCAGTGTTAAATTCTCCCATAGACTACAATGTTAAATTATCCCATAGACTACGATGTTAAATTATCCCATAGACGCCAATGTTAAGTTCTCCCATAGACGCCAGTGTTAAATTCTCCCATAGACGCCAATGTTAAAATCTCCCATAGACGCCAATGTTAATTTCTCCCATAGACTCCAATGTTAAATTCATCCTTATACTCCAATGTTAAATTCTCCCATTGCCGCCAATGTAAAATTCTCCCATAGACGCCAATGTTAATTTCTCCCATAGACTTCAAAGCCAAATTCACCCATAGACACCAATGTTAAATTCTCCCATTGACGCCAATGTTAAATTCTCCCATTGACACCAATGTTAATTTCTCCCATAGACTTCAATGCCAAATTTACCCATAGACTACAATGTTAAATTCTCCCATAGACGCCAATGGTAAATTCTCCTATAGACGCCAGTGTTAAATTCTCCCAGAGACTACAATGTTAAATTATCGCATAGACGACAATGTTAAATTCTCCCATAGTCTCCAATGTTATATTCACCCCTAGACTCCAATGTTAATTTCTCCCATAGACGCCAATGTTAAATTCTACCATAGACGCCAATGTCAATTTCTCCCATAGACTCCAATGTTAAATTCACCCTTAGACTCCAATGTTAAATTCTCCCATTGCCGCCAATGTAAAATTCTCCCATAGACGCCAATGTTAATTTCTCCCATAGACTTCAATGGCAAATTCACCCATAGACTCCAATGTTAAATTTTCCCATTGACGCCAATGTTAAATTCTCCCATAGACGCCAATGTTAAATTCTCCTATAGACGCCAGTGTTAAATTCTACCATTGACTACAATGTTAAATTATCCCATAGACGCCAATGTTAAATTCTCCCATAGACTCCAATGTTATATTCACACCTAGACTCCAATGTTAAATTCTCACATAGACTACAATGTAAAATTCTCCCATAGACGCCGATGAGAAATTCTTCTGTAGACTCCAATGTTAAATTCACCCATAGACTCAATGTTAAATTCTCCCATAGACGCCAATGTTAAAATCTCCGATAGACGCCAATGTTAATTTCTCCCATAGACTCCAATTTAAATTCACCCATAGACTACAATGTTAAATTCTCCCATAGACGCCAATGTTAAATTCTCCTATAGACGCCAGTGTTAAATTCTCCCATAGACTACAATGTTAAATTATCCCATAGACTACGATGTTAAATTATCCCATAGACGCCAATGTTAAGTTCTCCCATAGACGCCAGTGTTAAATTCTCTCATAGACGCCAATGTTAAAATCTCCCATAGACGCCAATGTTAATTTCTCCCATAGACTCCAATGTTAAATTCACCCTTAGACTCCAATGTTAAATTCTCCCATTGCCGCCAATGTAAAATTCTCCCATAGACGCCAATGTTATTTTCTCCCATAGACTTCAATGCCAAATTCACCCATAGACACCAATGTTAAATTCCCCCATTGACGCCAATGTTAAATTCTCCCATAGACGCAAATGTTAAATTCTCCCATAGACTCCAATTTTAAATTCACCCATAGACTACAATGTTAAATTCTTCCATAGACGCCAATGGTAAATTCTCCTATAGACGCCAGTGTTAAATTCTCCCATAGACTACAATGTTAAATTCTCCCATAGACGCCAATGTTAAATTCTCCTATAGACTCCAATGTTAAATTCTCCTATAGACTCCAATGTTAAATTCACCCATAGACGCCAATGTTAAATTCTCCTATAGACGCCAGTGTTAAATTCTCCCATTGACTACAATGTTAAATTATCCCATAGACGCCAATGTTAATTTCTCCCATAGACTCCAATGTTATATTCACCCCTAGACTCCAATGTTAAATTCTCACATAGACTACAATGTAAAATTCTCCCATAGACGCCGATGAGAAATTCTTCTGTAGACTCCAATGTTAAATTCACCCATAGACTCAATGTTAAATTCTCCCATAGACGCCAATGTTAAAATCTCCCATAGACGCCAATGTTAATTTCTCCCATAGACTCCAATTTAAATTCACCCATAGACTACAATGTTAAATTCTCCCATAGGCGCCAATGTTAAATTCTCCTATAGACGCCAGTGTTAAATTCTCCCATAGACTACAATGTTAAATTATCCCATAGACTACGATGTTAAATTCTCCCATAGACGCCGATGAGAAATTCTTCTGTAGACTCCAATGTTAAATTCACCCATAGACTCAATGTTAAATTCTCCCATAGACGCCAATGTTAAAATCTCCCATAGACGCCAATGTTAATTTCTCCCATAGACTCCAATTTAAATTCACCCATAGACTACAATGTTAAATTCTCCCATAGGCGCCAATGTTAAATTCTCCTATAGACGCCAGTGTTAAATTCTCCCATAGACTACAATGTTAAATTATCCCATAGACTACGATGTTAAATTATCCCATAGACGCCAATGTTAAGTTCTCCCATAGACGCCAGTGTTAAATTCTCTCATAGACGCCAATGTTAAAATCTCCCATAGACGCCAATGTTAATTTCTCCCATAGACTCCAATGTTAAATTCACCCTTAGACTCCAATGTTAAATTCTCCCATTGCCGCCAATGTAAAATTCTCCCATAGACGCCAATGTTAATTTCTCCCATAGACGTCAATGCCAAATTCACCCATAGACACCAATGTTAAATTCTCCCATTGACGCCAATGTTAAATTCTCCCATAGACGCAAATGTTAAATTCTCCCATAGACTCCAATTTTAAATTCACCCATAGACTACAATGTTAAATTCTTCCATAGACGCCAATGTTAAATTCTCCTATAGACGCCAGTGTTAAATTCACCCTTAGACTCCAATGTTAAATTCTCCCATAGACGCCAATGTTAATTTCTCCCATAGACTTCAATGCCAAATTAACCCATAGACACCAATGTTAAATTCTCCCATTGACGCCAATGTTAAATTCTCCCATAGACGCAAATGTTAAATTCTCCCATAGACTCCAATTTTAAATTCACCCATAGACTACAATGTTAAATTCTTCCATAGACGCCAATGTTAAATTCTCCTATAGACGCCAGTGTTAAATTCTGCCATAGACTACAATGTTAAATTCTCCCATAGACGCCAATGTTAATTTCACCCATAGACTCCAATGTTAAATTCACCCTTAGACTCCAATGTTAAATTCTCCCTTTGCCGCCAATGTAAAATTCTCCCATAGACGCCAATGTTAAATTCTCCCATAGACTCCAATGTTAAATTCACGCATAGACTCCAATGTAAAATTTTTACATAGTCGCCAATGTTAAATTCTCCCTTAGACGCCAATGTTAATTTCTCCCATAGACTCCAATGTTAAATTCACCCATAGACTCCAGTGTTACATTCACCCTTAGACTCCAATGTTCAATTCTCCCACAGATGCAAATGTTAAATTATCCCATAGACTCCAATGGTAAATTCTCCCATAGACGCCAATGTTAAAATCCCCTATAGACGCCAATGTTAATTTGTCCCATAGACTCCAATGTTAAATTCACCCATAGACTACAGTGTTAAATTCTCCCATAGACGCCAATGGTAAATTCTCCTATAGACGCCAGTGTTAAATTCTCCCATAGACTACAATGTTAAATTATCGCATAGACGCCAATGGTAAATTCTCCTATAGACGCCAGTGTTAAATTCTCCCATAGACTCCAATGTTATATACACCCCTAGACTCCAATGTAAAATTCTCCCATAGACGCCAATGTTAAATTCTCCCATAGACGCCAATGTTAAAATCCCCTATAGTCGCCAATGTTAATTTCTCCCATAGACGCCAATGGTAAATTCTCCTATAGACGCCAGTGTTAAATTCTCCCATAGACTACAATGTTAAATTATCGCATAGACGACAATGTTAAATTCTCCCATAGACTCCAATGTTATATACACCCCTAGACTCCAATGTAAAATTCTCCCATAGACGCCAATGTTAAATTCTCTCATAGACGCCAATGTTAATTTCTCCCATAGACTCCAATGTTAAATTCACCCTTAGACTCCAATGTTAAATTCTCCCATTGCCGCCAATGTAAAATTCTCCCATAGACGCCAATGTTAATTTCTCCCATAGACTTCAATGCCAAATTCACCCATAGACACCAATGTTAAATTCTCCCATTGACGCCAATGTTAAATTCTCCCATAGACGCCAATGTTAAATTCTCCCATAGACGCCAATGTTAATTTCTCCCATAGACTCCAATGTTAAATTCACCCTTAGACTCCAATGTTAAATTCTCCCATTGCCGCCAATGTAAAATTCTCCCATAGACGCCAATGTTAATTTCTCCCATAGACTTCAATGCCAAATTCACCCATAGACACCAATGTTAAATTCTCCCATTGACGCCAATGTTAAATTCTCCCATTGACGCCAATGTTAATTTCTCCCATAGACTTCAATGCCAAATTTACCCATAGACTACAATGTTAAATTCTCCCAAAGACGCCAATGGTAAATTCTCCTATAGAAGCCAGTGTTAAATTCTCCCATAGACTACAATGTTAAATTATCGCATAGACGACAATGTTAAATTCTCCCATAGACTCCAATGTTATATACACCCCTAGACTCCAATGTAAAATTCTCCCATAGACGCCAATGTTAAATTCTCATATAGACGCCAATGTTAAAATCCCCTATAGACGCCAATGTTAATTTCTCCCATAGACTCCAATGTTAAATTCACCCATAGACTACAGTGTTAAGTTCTCCCATAGACGCCAATGGTAAATTCTCCTATAGACGCCAGTGTTAAATTCTCCCATAGACTACAATGTTAAATTATCGCATAGACGACAATGTTAAATTCTCCCATAGACTCCAATGTTATATACACCCCTAGACTCCAATGTAAAATTCTCCCATAGACGCCAATGTTAAATTCTCCCAAAGACGCCAATGTTAATTTCTCCCATAGACTCCAATGTTAAATTCTCCCATTGCCGCCAATGTAAAATTCTCCCATAGACGCCAATGTTAATTTCTCCCATAGACTTCAATGCCAAATTCACCCATAGACACCAATGTTAAATTCTCCCATTGACGCCAATGTTAAATTCTCCCATAGACACCAATGTTAAATTCTCCCATAGACGCCAATGTTAATTTCTCCCATAGACTCCAGTGTTACATTCACCCTTAGACTCCAATGTTCAATTCTCCAACAGACGCAAATGTTAAATTATCCCATAGACTACAAAGTTAAATTCACCCACAGATGCCAGTGTTAAATTCTCCCATATACTCCAATGTTAAATTCTCCCATAGACGCCAATGTTAACATCCCCTATAGACGCCAATGTTAATTTCTCCCATAGACTCCAATGTTAAATTCACCCATAGACTACAGTGTAAAATTCTCCCATAGACGCCAATGGTAAATTCTCCTATAGACGCCAGTGTTAAATTCTCCCATAGACTATAATGTTAAATTATCGCATAGACGACAATGTTAAATTCTCCCATAGACTCCAATGTTATATACACCCCTAGACTCCAATGTAAAATTCTCCCATAGAGGCCAATGTTAAATTCTCCCATAGACGCCAATGTTAATTTCTCCCATAGACTCCAATGTTAAATTCACACTTAGACTCCAATGTTAAATTCTCCCTTTGCCGCCAATGTAAAATTCTCCCATAGACGCCAATGTTAATTTCTCCCATAGACTTCAATGCCAAATTCACCCATAGACACCAATGTTAAATTCTCCCATTGACACCAATGTTAAATTCTCCCATAGACGCCAATGTTAATTTCTCCCATAGACTCCAATGTTAAATTCACCCTTAGACTCCAATGTTAAATTCTCCCATTGCCGCCAATGTAAAATTTTCCCATAGACGCCAATGTTAATTTCTCCCATAGACTTCAATGCCAAATTCACCCATAGACACCAATGTTAAATTCTCCCATTGACGCCAATGTTAAATTCTCCCATTGACGCCAATGTTAATTTCTCCCATAGACTTCAATGCCAAATTTACCCATAGACTACAATGTTAAATTCTCCCATAGACGCCAATGGTAAATTCTCCCATAGACGCCAATGTTAATTTCTCCCATAGACTCCAATGTTAAATTCACCCTTAGACTCCAATGTTAAATTCTCCCATTGCCGCCAATGTAAAATTCTCCCATAGACGCCAATGTTAATTTCTCCCATAGACTTCAATGCCAAATTCACCCATAGACACCAATGTTAAATTCTCCCATTGACACCAATGTTAAATTCTTCCATAGACGCCAATATTAAATTCTCCCATAGACGCCAATGTTAATTTCTCCCATAGACTCCAATGTTAAATTCACCCTTAGACTCCAATGTTAAATTCTCCCATTGCCGCCAATGTAAAATTTTCCCATAGACGCCAATGTTAATTTCTCCCATAGACTTCAATGCCAAATTCACCCATAGACACCAATGTTAAATTCTCCCATTGACACCAATGTTAAATTCTCCCATTGACGCCAATGTTAATTTCTCCCATAGACTTCAATGCCAAATTTACCCATAGACTACGATGTTAAATTCTCCCATAGACGCCAATGGTAAATTCTCCTATAGACGCCAGTGTTAAATTCTCCCATAGACTACAATGTTAAATTATCGCATAGACGACAATGTTAAATTCTCCCATAGACTCCAATGTTATATTCACCCCTAGACTCCAATGTTAAATTCTCCCATAGACGCCAATGTTAAATTCTCCCATAGATGCCAATGTTAATTTCTCCTATAGACTCCAATGTTAAATTCACCCTTAGACTCCAATGTTAAATTCTCCCATTGCCGCCAATGTAAAATTCTCCCATAGACGCCAATGTTAATTTCTCCCATAGACTTCAATGGCAAATTCACCCATAGACTCCAATGTTAAATTCTCCCATTGACGCCAATGTTAAATTCTCCCATAGACGCCAATGTTAATTTCTCCTATAGACTCCAATGTTAAATTCACCCATATACGCCAATGTTAAATTCTCCTATAGACGCCAGTGTTAAATTCTCCCATTGACTACAATGTTAAATTATCCCATATACGCCAATGTTAAATTCTCCCATAGACTCCAATGTTATATTCACCACTAGACTCCAATGTTAAATTCTCACATAGACTACAATGTAAAATTCTCTCATAGACGCCGATGATAAATTCTTCTGTAGATTCCAATGTTAAATTCACCCATAGACTCAATGTTAAATTCTCCCATAGACGCCAATGTTAAAATCTCCCATAGACGCCAATGTTAATTTCTCCCATAGACTCCAAATTAAATTCACCCATAGACTACAATGTTAAATTCTCCCATAGACGCCAATGTTAAATTCTCCTATAGACGCCAGTGTTAAATTCTCCCATAGACTACAATGTTAAATTATCCCATAGACTACGATGTTAAATTATCCCATAGACGACAATGTTAAATTCTCCCATAGACTCCAATGTTATATTCACCCCTAGACTCCAATGTTAAATTCTCCCATAGACGCCAATGTTAAATTCTCCCATAGACGCCAATGTTAATTTCTCCTATAGACTCCAATGTTAAATTCACCCTTAGACTCCAATGTTAAATTCTCCCATTGCCGCCAATGTAAAATTCTCCCATAGACGCCAATGTTAATTTCTCCCATAGACTTCAATGGCAAATTCACCCATAGACTCCAATGTTAAATTCTCCCATTGACGCCAATGTTAAATTCTCCCATAGACGCCAATGTTAATTTCTCCTATAGACTCCAATGTTAAATTCACCCATATACGCCAATGTTAAATTCTCCTATAGACGCCAGTGTTAAATTCTCCCATTGACTACAATGTTAAATTATCCCATATACGCCAATGTTAAATTCTCCCATAGACTCCAATGTTATATTCACCACTAGACTCCAATGTTAAATTCTCACATAGACTACAATGTAAAATTCTCCCATAGACGCCGATGATAAATTCTTCTGTAGATTCCAATGTTAAATTCACCCATAGACTCAATGTTAAATTCTCCCATAGACGCCAATGTTAAAATCTCCCATAGACGCCAATGTTAATTTCTCCCATAGACTCCAAATTAAATTCACCCATAGACTACAATGTTAAATTCTCCCATAGACGCCAATGTTAAATTCTCCTATAGACGCCAGTGTTAAATTCTCCCATAGACTACAATGTTAAATTATCCCATAGACTACGATGTTAAATTATCCCATAGACGCCAATGTTAAGTTCTCCCATAGACGCTAGTGTTAAATTCTCTCATAGACGCCAATGTTAAAATCTCCCATAGACGCCAATGTTAATTTCTCCCATAGACTCCAATGTTAAATTCACCCTTAGACTCCAATGTTAAATTCTCCCATTGCCGCCAATGTAAAATACTCCCATAGACGCCAATGTTAATTTCTCCCATAGACTTCAATGCCAAATTCACCCATAGACACCAATGTTAAATTCTCCCATTGACGCCAATGTTAAATTCTCCCATTGACGCCAATGTTAATTTCTCCCATAGACTTCAATGCCAAATTAACCCATAGACTACGATGTTAAATTCTCCCATAGACGCCAATGGTAAATTCTCCTATAGACGCCAGTGTTAAATTCTCCCAGAGACTACAATGTTAAATTATCGCATAGACGACAATGTTAAATTCTCCCATAGACTCCAATGTTATATTCACCCCTAGACTCCAATGTTAAATTCTCCCATAGACGCCAATGTAAAATTCTCCCATAGATGCCAATGTTAATTTCTCCTATAGACTCCAATGTTAAATTCACCCTTAGACTCCAATGTTAAATTCTCCCATTGCCGCCAATGTAAAATTCTCCCATAGACGCCAATGTTAATTTCTCCCATAGACTTCAATGGCAAATTCACCCATAGACTCCAATGTTAAATTCTCCCATTGACGCCAATGTTAAAATCTCCCATAGACGCCAATGTTAATTTCTCCTATAGACTCCAATGTTAAATTCACCCATATACGCCAATGTAAAATTCTCCTATAGACGCCAGTGTTAAATTCTCCCATTGACTACAATGTTAAATTATCCCATATACGCCAATGTTAAATTCTCCCATAGACTCCAATGTTATATTCACCACTAGACTCCAATGTTAAATTCTCACATAGACTACAATGTAAAATTCTCCCATAGACGCCGATGATAAATTCTTCTGTAGATTCCAATGTTAAATTCACCCATAGACTCAATGTTAAATTCTCCCATAGACGCCAATGTTAAAATCTCCCATAGACGCCAATGTTAATTTCTCCCATAGACTCCAAATTAAATTCACCCATAGACTACAATGTTAAATTCTCCCATAGACGCCAATGTTAAATTCTCCTATAGACGCCAGTGTTAAATTCTCCCATAGACTACAATGTTAAATTATCCCATAGACTACGATGTTAAATTCTCCTATAGACGCCAGTGTTAAATTCTCCCATAGACTACAATGTTAAATTATCCCATAGACTACGATGTTAAATTATCCCATAGACGCCAATGTTAAGTTCTCCCATAGACGCTAGTGTTAAATTCTCTCATAGACGCCAATGTTAAAATCTCCCATAGACGCCAATGTTAATTTCTCCCATAGACTCCAATGTTAAATTCACCCTTAGACTCCAATGTTAAATTCTCCCATTGCCGCCAATGTAAAATTCTCCCATAGACGCCAATGTTAATTTCTCCCATAGACTCCAATGTTAAATTCTCCCATAGACGCCGATGATAAATTCTTCTGTAGATTCCAATGTTAAATTCACCCATAGACTCAATGTTAAATTCTCCCATAGACGCCAATGTTAAAATCTCCCATTGACGCCAATGTTAAATTCTCCCATTGACGCCAATGTTAATTTCTCCCATAGACTTCAATGCCAAATTAACCCATAGACTACGATGTTAAATTCTCCCATAGACGCCAATGGTAAATTCTCCTATAGACGCCATTGTTAAATTCTCCCAGAGACTACAATGTTAAATTATCGCATAGACGACAATGTTAAATTCTCCCATAGACTCCAATGTTATATTCACCCCTAGACTCCAATGTTAAATTCTCCCATAGACGCCAATGTTAAATTCTCCCATAGACGCCAATGTTAATTTCTCCTATAGACTCCAATGTTAAATTCACCCTTAGACTCCAATGTTAAATTCTCCCATTGCCGCCAATGTAAAATTCTCCCATAGACGCCAATGTTAATTTCTCCCATAGACTTCAATGGCAAATTCACCCATAGACTCCAATGTTAAATTCTCCCATTGACGCCAATGTTAAATTCTCCCATAGACGCCAATGTTAATTTCTCCTATAGACTCCAATGTTAAATTCACCCATATACGCCAATGTTAAATTCTCCTATAGACGCCAGTGTTAAATTCTCCCATTGACTACAATGTTAAATTATCCCATATACGCCAATGTTAAATTCTCCCATAGACTCCAATGTTATATTCACCACTAGACTCCAATGTTAAATTGTTACATAGACTACAATGTAAAATTCTCCCATAGACGCCGATGATAAATTCTTCTGTAGATTCCAATGTTAAATTCACCCATAGACTCAATGTTAAATTCTCCCATAGACGCCAATGTTAAAATCTCCCATAGACGCCAATGTTAATTTCTCCCATAGACTCCAAATTAAATTCACCCATAGACTACAATGTTAAATTCTCCCATAGACGCCAATGTTAAATTCTCCTATAGACGCCAGTGTTAAATTCTCCCATAGACTACAATGTTAAATTATCCCATAGACTACGATGTTAAATTATCCCATAGACGCCAATGTTAAGTTCTCCCATAGACGCTAGTGTTAAATTCTCTCATAGACGCCAATGTTAAAATCTCCCATAGACGCCAATGTTAATTTCTCCCATAGACTCCAATGTTAAATTCACCCTTAGACTCCAATGTTAAATTCTCCCATTGCCGCCAATGTTAAATTCACCCATAGACTCAATGTTAAATTCTCCCATAGACGCCAATGTTAAAATCTCCCATAGACGCCAATGTTAATTTCTCCCATAGACTCCAAATTAAATTCACCCATAGACTACAATGTTAAATTCTCCCATAGACGCCAATGTTAAATTCTCCTATAGACGCCAGTGTTAAATTCTCCCATAGACTACAATGTTAAATTATCCCATAGACTACGATGTTAAATTCTCCTATAGACGCCAGTGTTAAATTCTCCCATAGACTACAATGTTAAATTATCCCATAGACTACGATGTTAAATTATCCCATAGACGCCAATGTTAAGTTCTCCCATAGACGCTAGTGTTAAATTCTCTCATAGACGCCAATGTTAAAATCTCCCATAGACGCCAATGTTAATTTCTCCCATAGACTCCAATGTTAAATTCACCCTTAGACTCCAATGTTAAATTCTCCCATTGCCGCCAATGTAAAATTCTCCCATAGACGCCAATGTTAATTTCTCCCATAGACTTCAATGCCAAATTCACCCATAGACACCAATGTTAAATTCTCCCATTGACGCCAATGTTAAATTCTCCCATTGACGCCAATGTTAATTTCTCCCATAGACTTCAATGCCAAATTAACCCATAGACTACGATGTTAAATTCTCCCATAGACGCCAATGGTAAATTCTCCTATAGACGCCAGTGTTAAATTCTCCCATAGACTACAATGTTAAATTATCGCATAGACGACAATGTTAAATTCTCCCATAGACTCCAATGTTATATTCACCCCTAGACTCCAATGTTAAATTCTCCCATAGACGCCAATGTTAAATTCTCCCATAGATGCCAATGTTAATTTCTCCTATAGACTCCAATGTTAAATTCACCCTTAGACTCCAATGTTAAATTCTCCCATTGCCGCCAATGTAAAATTCTCCCATAGACGCCAATGTTAATTTCTCCCATAGACTTCAATGGCAAATTCACCCATAGACTCCAATGTTAAATTCTCCCATTGACGCCAATGTTAAATTCTCCCATAGACGCCAATGTTAATTTCTCCTATAGACTCCAATGTTAAATTCACCCATATACGCCAATGTTAAATTCTCCTATAGACGCCAGTGTTAAATTCTCCCATTGACTACAATGTTAAATTATCCCATATACGCCAATGTTAAATTCTCCCATAGACTCCAATGTTATATTCACCACTAGACTCCAATGTTAAATTCTCACATAGACTACAATGTAAAATTCTCCCATAGACGCCGATGATAAATTCTTCTGTAGATTCCAATGTTAAATTCACCCATAGACTCAATGTTAAATTCTCCCATAGACGCCAATGTTAAAATCTCCCATAGACGCCAATGTTAATTTCTCCCATAGACTCCAAATTAAATTCACCCATAGACTACATTGTTAAATTCTCCCATAGACGCCAATGTTAAATTCTCCTATAGACGCCAGTGTTAAATTCTCCCATAGACTACAATGTTAAATTATCCCATAGACTACGATGTTAAATTATCCCATAGACGACAATGTTAAATTCTCCCATAGACTCCAATGTTATATTCACCCCTAGACTCCAATGTTAAATTCTCCCATAGACGCCAATGTTAAATTCTCCCATAGACGCCAATGTTAATTTCTCCTATAGACTCCAATGTTAAGTTCACCCTTAGACTCCAATGTTAAATTCTCCCATTGCCGCCAATGTAAAATTCTCCCATAGACGCCAATGTTAATTTCTCCCATAGACTTCAATGGCAAATTCACCCATAGACTCCAATGTTAAATTCTCCCATTGACGCCAATGTTAAATTCTCCCATAGACGCCAATGTTAATTTCTCCTATAGACTCCAATGTTAAATTCACCCATATACGCCAATGTTAAATTCTCCTATAGACGCCAGTGTTAAATTCTCCCATTGACTACAATGTTAAATTATCCCATATACGCCAATGTTAAATTCTCCCATAGACTCCAATGTTATATTCACCACTAGACTCCAATGTTAAATTCTCACATAGACTACAATGTAAAATTCTCCCATAGACGCCGATGATAAATTCTTCTGTAGATTCCAATGTCAAATTCACCCATAGACTCAATGTTAAATTCTCCCATAGACGCCAATGTTAAAATCTCCCATAGACGCCAATGTTAATCTCCCATAGACTCCAAATTAAATTCACCCATAGACTACAATGTTAAATTCTCCCATAGACGCCAATGTTAAATTCTCCTATAGACGCCAGTGTTAAATTCTCCCATAGACTACAATGTTAAATTATCCCATAGACTACGATGTTAAATTATCCCATAGACGCCAATGTTAAGTTCTCCCATAGACGCTAGTGTTAAATTCTCTCATAGACACCAATGTTAAAATCTCCCATAGACGCCAATGTTAATTTCTCCCATAGACTCCAATGTTAAATTCACCCTTAGACTCCAATGTTAAATTCTCCCATTGCCGCCAATGTAAAATTCTCCCATAGACGCCAATGTTAATTTCTCCCATAGACTTCAATGCCAAATTCACCCATAGACACCAATGTTAAATTCTCGCATTGACGCCAATGTTAAATTCTCCCATTGACGCCAATGTTAATTTCTCCCATAGACTTCAATGCCAAATTAACCCATAGACTACGATGTTAAATTCTCCCATAGACGCCAATGGTAAATTCTCCTATAGACGCCAGTGTTAAATTCTCCCAGAGACTACAATGTTAAATTATCGCATAGACGACAATGTTAAATTCTCCCATAGACTCCAATGTTATATTCACCCCTAGACTCCAATGTTAAATTCTCCCATAGACGCCAATGTAAAATTCTCCCATAGATGCCAATGTTAATTTCTCCTATAGACTCCAATGTTAAATTCACCCTTAGACTCCAATGTTAAATTCTCCCATTGCCGCCAATGTAAAATTCTCCCATAGACGCCAATGTTAATTTCTCCCATAGACTTCAATGTTAAATTCACCCATAGACTCAATGTTAAATTCTCCCATAGACGCCAATGTTAAAATCTCCCATAGACGCCAATGTTAATTTCTCCCATAGACTCCAAATTAAATTCACCCATAGACTACAATGTTAAATTCTCCCATAGACGCCAATGTTAAATTCTCCTATAGACGCCAGTGTTAAATTCTCCCATAGACTACAATGTTAAATTATCCCATAGACTACGATGTTAAATTCTCCTATAGACGCCAGTGTTAAATTCTCCCATAGACTACAATGTTAAATTATCCCATAGACTACGATGTTAAATTATCCCATAGACGCCAATGTTAAGTTCTCCCATAGACGCTAGTGTTAAATTCTCTCATAGACGCCAATGTTAAAATCTCCCATAGACGCCAATGTTAATTTCTCCCATAGACTCCAATGTTAAATTCACCCTTAGACTCCAATGTTAAATTCTCCCATTGCCGCCAATGTAAAATTCTCCCATAGACGCCAATGTTAATTTCTCCCATAGACTTCAATGCCAAATTCACCCATAGACACCAATGTTAAATTCTCCCATTGACGCCAATGTTAAATTCTCCCATTGACGCCAATGTTAATTTCTCCCATAGACTTCAATGCCAAATTAACCCATAGACTACGATGTTAAATTCTCCCATAGACGCCAATGGTAAATTCTCCTATAGACGCCAGTGTTAAATTCTCCCATAGACTACAATGTTAAATTATCGCATAGACGACAATGTTAAATTCTCCCATAGACTCCAATGTTATATTCACCCCTAGACTCCAATGTTAAATTCTCCCATAGACGCCAATGTTAAATTCTCCCATAGATGCCAATGTTAATTTCTCCTATAGACTCCAATGTTAAATTCACCCTTAGACTCCAATGTTAAATTCTCCCATTGCCGCCAATGTAAAATTCTCCCATAGACGCCAATGTTAATTTCTCCCATAGACTTCAATGGCAAATTCACCCATAGACTCCAATGTTAAATTCTCCCATTGACGCCAATGTTAAATTCTCCCATAGACGCCAATGTTAATTTCTCCTATAGACTCCAATGTTAAATTCACCCATATACGCCAATGTTAAATTCTCCTATAGACGCCAGTGTTAAATTCTCCCATTGACTACAATGTTAAATTATCCCATATACGCCAATGTTAAATTCTCCCATAGACTCCAATGTTATATTCACCACTAGACTCCAATGTTAAATTCTCACATAGACTACAATGTAAAATTCTCCCATAGACGCCGATGATAAATTCTTCTGTAGATTCCAATGTTAAATTCACCCATAGACTCAATGTTAAATTCTCCCATAGACGCCAATGTTAAAATCTCCCATAGACGCCAATGTTAATTTCTCCCATAGACTCCAAATTAAATTCACCCATAGACTACATTGTTAAATTCTCCCATAGACGCCAATGTTAAATTCTCCTATAGACGCCAGTGTTAAATTCTCCCATAGACTACAATGTTAAATTATCCCATAGACTACGATGTTAAATTATCCCATAGACGACAATGTTAAATTCTCCCATAGACTCCAATGTTATATTCACCCCTAGACTCCAATGTTAAATTCTCCCATAGACGCCAATGTTAAATTCTCCCATAGACGCCAATGTTAATTTCTCCTATAGACTCCAATGTTAAATTCACCCATATACGCCAATGTTAAATTCTCCTATAGACGCCAGTGTTAAATTCTCCCATTGACTACAATGTTAAATTATCCCATATACGCCAATGTTAAATTCTCCCATAGACTCCAATGTTATATTCACCACTAGACTCCAATGTTAAATTCTCACATAGACTACAATGTAAAATTCTCCCATAGACGCCGATGATAAATTCTTCTGTAGATTCCAATGTTAAATTCACCCATAGACTCAATGTTAAATTCTCCCATAGACGCCAATGTTAAAATCTCCCATAGACGCCAATGTTAATCTCCCATAGACTCCAAATTAAATTCACCCATAGACTACAATGTTAAATTCTCCCATAGACGCCAATGTTAAATTCTCCTATAGACGCCAGTGTTAAATTCTCCCATAGACTACAATGTTAAATTATCCCATAGACTACGATGTTAAATTATCCCATAGACGCCAATGTTAAGTTCTCCCATAGACGCTAGTGTTAAATTCTCTCATAGACACCAATGTTAAAATCTCCCATAGACGCCAATGTTAATTTCTCCCATAGACTCCAATGTTAAATTCACCCTTAGACTCCAATGTTAAATTCTCCCATTGCCGCCAATGTAAAATTCTCCCATAGACGCCAATGTTAATTTCTCCCATAGACTTCAATGCCAAATTCACCCATAGACACCAATGTTAAATTCTCGCATTGACGCCAATGTTAAATTCTCCCATTGACGCCAATGTTAATTTCTCCCATAGACTTCAATGCCAAATTAACCCATAGACTACGATGTTAAATTCTCCCATAGACGCCAATGGTAAATTCTCCTATAGACGCCAGTGTTAAATTCTCCCAGAGACTACAATGTTAAATTATCGCATAGACGACAATGTTAAATTCTCCCATAGACTCCAATGTTATATTCACCCCTAGACTCCAATGTTAAATTCTCCCATAGACGCCAATGTAAAATTCTCCCATAGATGCCAATGTTAATTTCTCCTATAGACTCCAATGTTAAATTCACCCTTAGACTCCAATGTTAAATTCTCCCATTGCCGCCAATGTAAAATTCTCCCATAGACGCCAATGTTAATTTCTCCCATAGACTTCAATGGCAAATTCACCCATAGACTCCAATGTTAAATTCTCCCATTGACACCAATGTTAAATTCTCCCATATACGCCAATGTTAATTTCTCCTATAGACTCCAATGTTAAATTCACCCATATACGCCAATGTTAAATTCTCCTATAGACGCCAGTGTTAAATTCTCCCATTGACTACAATGTTAAATTATCCCATATACGCCAATGTTAAATTCTCCCATAGACTCCAATGTTATATTCACCACTAGACTCCAATGTTAAATTCTCACATAGACTACAATGTAAAATTCTCCCATAGACGCCGATGATAAATTCTTCTGTAGATTCCAATGTTAAATTCACCCATAGACTCAATGTTAAATTCTCCCATAGACGCCAATGTTAAAATCTCCCATAGACGCCAATGTTAATTTCTCCCATAGACTCCAAATTAAATTCACCCATAGACTACAATGTTAAATTCTCCCATAGACGCCAATGTTAAATTCTCCTATAGACGCCAGTGTTAAATTCTCCCATAGACTACAATGTTAAATTATCCCATAGACTACGATGTTAAATTCTCCTATAGACGCCAGTGTTAAATTCTCCCATAGACTACAATGTTAAATTATCCCATAGACTACGATGTTAAATTATCCCATAGACGCCAATGTTAAGTTCTCCCATAGACGCTAGTGTTAAATTCTCTCATAGACGCCAATGTTAAAATCTCCCATAGACGCCAATGTGAATTTCTCCCATAGACTCCAATGTTAAATTCACCCTTAGACTCCAATGTTAAATTCTCCCATTGCCGCCAATGTAAAATTCTCCCATAGACGCCAATGTTAATTTCTCCCATAGACTTCAATGCCAAATTCACCCATAGACACCAATGTTAAATTCTCCCATTGACGCCAATGTTAAATTCTCCCATTGACGCCAATGTTAATTTCTCCCATAGACTTCAATGCCAAATTAACCCATAGACTACGATGTTAAATTCTCCCATAGACGCCAATGGTAAATTCTCCTATAGACGCCATTGTTAAATTCTCCCAGAGACTACAATGTTAAATTATCGCATAGACGACAATGTTAAATTCTCCCATAGACTCCAATGTTATATTCACCCCTAGACTCCAATGTTAAATTCTCCCATAGACGCCAATGTTAAATTCTCCCATAGACGCCAATGTTAATTTCTCCTATAGACTCCAATGTTAAATTCACCCTTAGACTCCAATGTTAAATTCTCCCATTGCCACCAATGTAAAATTCTCCCATAGACGCCAATGTTAATTTCTCCCATAGACTTCAATGGCAAATTCACCCATAGACTCCAATGTTAAATTCTCCCATTGACGCCAATGTTAAATTCTCCCATAGACGCCAATGTTAATTTCTCCTATAGACTCCAATGTTAAATTCACCCATATACGCCAATGTTAAATTCTCCTATAGACGCCAGTGTTAAATTCTCCCATTGACTACAATGTTAAATTATCCCATATACGCCAATGTTAAATTCTCCCATAGACTCCAATGTTATATTCACCACTAGACTCCAATGTTAAATTCTCACATAGACTACAATGTAAAATTCTCCCATAGACGCCGATGATAAATTCTTCTGTAGATTCCAATGTTAAATTCACCCATAGACTCAATGTTAAATTCTCCCATAGACGCCAATGTTAAAATCTCCCATAGACGCCAATGTTAATTTCTCCCATAGACTCCAAATTAAATTCACCCATAGACTACAATGTTAAATTCTCCCATAGACGCCAATGTTAAATTCTCCTATAGACGCCAGTGTTAAATTCTCCCATAGACTACAATGTTAAATTATCCCATAGACTACGATGTTAAATTATCCCATAGACGCCAATGTTAAGTTCTCCCATAGACGCTAGTGTTAAATTCTCTCATAGACGCCAATGTTAAAATCTCCCATAGACGCCAATGTTAATTTCTCCCATAGACTCCAATGTTAAATTCACCCTTAGACTCCAATGTTAAATTCTCCCATTGCCGCCAATGTAAAATTCTCCCATAGACGCCAATGTTAATTTCTCCCATAGACTTCAATGCCAAATTCACCCATAGACACCAATGTTAAATTCTCCCATTGACGCCAATGTTAAATTCTCCCATTGACGCCAATGTTAATTTCTCCCATAGACTTCAATGCCAAATTAACCCATAGACTACGATGTTAAATTCTCCCATAGACACCAATGGTAAATTCTCCTATAGACGCCAGTGTTAAATTCTCCCAGAGACTACAATGTTAAATTATCGCATAGACGACAATGTTAAATTCTCCCATAGACTCCAATGTTATATTCACCCCTAGACTCCAATGTTAAATTCTCCCATAGACGCCAATGTTAAATTCTCCCATAGACGCCAATGTTAATTTCTCCTATAGACTCCAATGTTAAATTCACCCTTAGACTCCAATGTTAAATTCTCCCATTGCCGCCAATGTAAAATTCTCCCATAGACGCCAATGTTAATTTCTCCCATAGACTTCAATGGCAAATTCACCCATAGACTCCAATGTTAAATTCTCCCATTGACGCCAATGTTAAATTCTCCCATAGACGCCAATGTTAATTTCTCCTATAGACTCCAATGTTAAATTCACCCATATACGCCAATGTTAAATTCTCCTATAGACGCCAGTGTTAAATTCTCCCATTGACTACAATGTTAAATTATCCCATAGACGCCAATGTTAAATTCTCCCATAGACTCCAATGTTATATTCACCCATAGACTCCAATGTTAAATTCTCACAAAGACTACAATGTAAAATTCTCCCATAGACGCCTATGATAAATTCTTCTGTAGACTCCAATGGTAAATTCACCCATAGACTCAATGTTAAATTCCCCCATAGACGCCAATGTTAAAATCTCCCATAGACGCCAATGTTAATTTCTCCCATAGACTCCAATTTAAATTCACCCATAGACGCCAGTGTTAAATTCTCCCATAGACTACAATGTTAAATTATCCCATAGACTACGATGTTAAATTATCCCATAGACGCCATTGTTAAGTTATCCCATAGAGGCCAGTGTTAAATTCTTCCATAGACGCCAATGTTAAAATCTCCCATAGACGCCAATGTTAATTTCTCCCATAGACTCCTATGTTAAATTCACCCATAGACTACAATGTTAAATTCTCCCATAGACGCCAATGTAAAATTCTCCCATAGACGCCAATGTTAAATTCTCCCATAGACTTCAATGTTAAATTCACGCATAGACTCCAATATAAAATTTTTACATAGACGCCAATATTAAATTCTCCCATAGACGCCAATGTTAATTTCTCTCATAGACTCCAATGTTAAATTCACCCATTGACGCCAATGTTAAATTTTCCAATAGACGCCGGTGTTAAATTCTCCCATAGAATCCAGTGTCACATTCACCCTTAGACTCCAATGTTCAATTCTCCAATAGACGCAAATGGTAAATTCTCCTATAGACGCCAGTGTTAAATTCTCCCATAGACTACAATGTTAAATTATCGCGAAGACGACAATGTTAAATTCTCCCATAGACTCCAATGTTATATTCACCCCTAGACTCCAATGTTAAATTCTCCCATAGACGCCAATGTTAAATTCTCCCATAGATGCCAATGTTAATTTCTCCCATAGACGCCAATGTGAATTTCTCCTATAGACTTCAATGGCAAATTCACCCATAGACTCCAATGTTAAATTCTCCCATTGACGCCAATGTTAAATTCTCCCAAAGACACCAATGTTAATTTCTCCTATAGACTCCAATGTTAAATTCACCCATAGACGCCAATGTTAAATTATCCTATAGACGCCAGTGTTGAATTCTCCCATAGACTACAATGTTAAATTATCCCATAGACGCCAATGTTAAATTCTCCCAAAGACTCCAATGTTATATTCACCCCTAGACTCCAATGTTAAATTCTCACATAGACTACAATGTAAAATTCTCCCATAGACGCCGATGATAAATTCTTCTGTAGACTCCAATGTTAAATTCACCCATAGACTCAATGTTAAATTTTCCCATAGATGCCAATGTTAAAATCTCCCATAGACGCCAATGTTCATTTCTCCCATAGACTCCAATTTAAATTCACCCATAGACTACATTGTTAAATTCTCCCATAGACGCCAATGTTAAATTCTCCTATAGACGCCAGTGTTAAATTCTCCCATAGATTACAATGTTAAATTATTCCATAGACTACAATGTTAAATTCTCCCATAGACGCCAATGTTAAGTTCTCCCATAGACGCCAGTGTTAAATTCTCCCATAGACGCCAATGTTAAAATCTCCCATAGACGCCAATTTTAATTTCTCCCATAGACTCCATTGTTAAATTCACCCATAGACTACAAAGTTAAATTCTTCCATAAACGCCAATGTTAAATTCTCCTATCGACTCCAGTGTTAAATTCTCCCATAGACTACAATGTTAAATTATCCCATAGACGCCAATGTTAAATTCTCCCATAGACTCCAATGTTATATTCACCCCTAGACTCCAATGTTAAATTCTCCCATATACGCAAATGTAAAATTCTACCATAGACGCCAATGTTAATTTCTCCCATAGACTCCAATGTTAAATTCACCCATAGACTACAATGTTAAATTCTTCCATAGACGCCAATGTTAAATTCTCCTATAGACGCCAGTGTTAAATTCTCCCATAGACTACAATGTTAAATTCTCCCATAGACGGCAATGTTAATTTCACCCATAGACTCCAATGTTAAATTCACCCTTAGACTCCAATGTTAAATTCTCCCTTTGCCGCCAATGTAAAATTCTCCCATAGACGCCAATGTTAAATTCTCCCATAGACTCCCATGTTAAATTCACGCATAGACTCCAATGTAAAATTTTTACATAGACGCCAATGTTAAATTCTCCCTTAGACGCCAATGTTCATTTCTCCCATAGACTGCAATGTTAAATTCACCCATTGACGCCAATGTTAAATTTTCCAATAGACGCCGGTGTTAAATTCACCCGTAGACTCCAGTGTTACATTCACCCTTAGACTCCAATGTTCAATTCTCCCACAGACGCAAATGTTAAATTATCCCATAGACTACAATGTTAAATTCACCCATAGATGCCAGTGTTAAATTCTCCCATATACTCCAATGTTAAATTCTCCCATAGACGCCAATGTTAAAATCCCCTATAGAGGCCAATGTTAATTTCTCCCATAGACTCCAATGTTAAATTCACCCATAGACTACAGTGTTAAATTCTCCCATAGACGCCAATGGTAAATTCTCCTATAGACGCCAGTGTTAAATTCTCCCATAGACTACAATGTTAAATCATCGCATAGACGACAATGTTAAATTCTCACATAGACTCCAATGTTATATTCACCCCTAGACTCCAATGTTAAATTCTCCCATAGACGCCAATGTTAAATTCTCCCATAGACGCCAATGTTAATTTCTCCCATAGACTTCAATGCCAAATTCACCCATAGACACCAATGTTAAATTCTCCCATTGACGCCAATGTTAAATTCTCCCATAGACGCCAATGTTAATTTCTCCCATAGACTTCAATGCCAAATTCACCCATAGACTACAATGTTAAATTCTCCCATAGACGCCAATGGTAAATTCTCCTATAGACGCCAGTGTTAAATTCTCCTATAGACTCCAATGTTAAATTCACCCATAGACGCCAATGTTAAATTCTCCTATAGATGCCAGTGTTAAATTCTCCCATAGACTACAATGTTAAATTATCCCATAGACGCCAATGTTAAATTCTCCCATAGACTCCAATGTTATATTCACCCCTAGACTCCAATGTTAAATTCTCACATAGACTACAATGTAAAATTCTCCCATAGACACCGATGATAAATTCTTCTGTAGACTCCAATGTTAAATTCACCCATAGACTCAATGTTAAATTCTCCCATAGACGCCAATGTTAAAATCTCCCATAGACGCCAATGTTAATTTCTCCCATAGACTCCAATTTAAATTCACCCATAGACTACAATGTTATATTCACCCCTAGACTCCAATGTTAAATTCTCCCATAGACCACTATGTTAAATTCTCCCATAGACGCCAATGTTAAATTCTCCCATAGACCCAAATGTTAAATTCTCCCATAGACGCCAATGTTAAAATCTCCCATAGACGCCAATGTTTATTCCTCCCATAGACTCCAATGTTAAATTCACCCATAGACTACAATGTTAAATTTTTCCATAGACGCCAATGTAAAATTCTCCTATAGACGCCTGTGTTAAATTCTCCCATAGACTGCAATGTTAAATTGTCCCATAGACGCCAATGTTAAATTCTCCCATAGACGCCAATGCTAATTTCTCCCATAGACTCCAATGTTAAATTCACCCTTAGACTCCAATGTTAAATTCTCCCATTGCCGCCCATGTAAAATTCTCTCATAGACGCCAATGTTAAATTCTCCCATAGACGCCAATGTTAAATTCTCCCATAGACGCAAATGTTAAATTCTCCCATAGACGCCAATGTTAAAATCTCCCATAGACGCCAATGTTTATTTCTCCCATAGACTCCAATGTTAAATTCACCCATAGACTACAATGTTAAATTTTCCCATAGACGCCAATGTTAAATTCTCCTATAGACGCCTGTGTTAAATTCTCCCATAGACTGCAATGTTAAATTGTCCCATAGACGCCAATGTTAAATTCTCCCATAGACGCCAATGCTAATTTCTCCCATAGACTCCAATGTTAAATTCACCCTTAGACTCCAATGTTAAATTCTCCCATTGCCGCCCATGTAAAATTCTCTCATAGACGCCAATGTTAAATTCTCCCATAGACTCCAATGTCAAATTCACGCATAGACTCCAATGTAAATTTTTTACATAGACGCCAATGTTCATTTCTCCCATAGACTCCAATGTTAAATTCACCCATTGACGCCAATGTTAAATTTTCCAATAGACGCCGGTGTTAAATTTCTCCCATAGACTCCAGTGTTACATTCACTCTTATACTCCAATGTTCAATTCTCCCATAGACGCAAATGCTAAATTATCCCATAGACTCCAATGTTAAATTCACCCATAGATGCAAGTGTTAAATTCTCCCATATACTCCAATGATAAATTCTCCATTAGACGCCAATGTTAAAATCTCCTATAGACGCCAATGTTA
Organism: Petromyzon marinus; assembly: GCF_048934315.1. Lineage (NCBI taxonomy): Eukaryota > Metazoa > Chordata > Hyperoartia > Petromyzontiformes > Petromyzontidae > Petromyzon > Petromyzon marinus. Next base: position 2,474,949 of record NC_133667.1, read on the forward strand.
ATTTCTCCCATAGACTCTAATGTTAAATTCACCCATAGACTACGATGTTAAATTCTCCCATAGACGCCAATGTTAAATTCTCCTATAGACACCAATGTTAAATTCTCCCATAGACTACAATGTTAAATTATCACATAGACGACAATGTTAAATTCTCCCATAGACTCCAATGTTATATTCACCCCTAGACTCCAATGTTAAATTCTCCCATAGACGCCAATGTTAAATTCTCCCATAGACGCCAATGTTAATTTCTCTCATAGACTCCAATGTTAAATGCACCCTTAGACTCCAATGTTAAATTCTCCCATTGCCGCCAATGTAAAATTTTCCCATAGACGCCAATGTTAAATTCTCCCATAGACTTCAATGTTAAATTCACGCATAGACTCCAATATAAAAATTTTACATAGACACCAATATTAAATTCTCCCATAGACGCCAATGTTAATTTCTCCCATAGACTCCATTGTTAAATTCACCCATTGACGCCAATGCTAAATTTTCCAATAGACGCCGGTTTTAAATTCTCCCATAGAATCCAGTGTCACATTCACCCTTAGACTCCAATGTTCAATTCTCCAATAGACGCAAATGGTAAATTCTCCTATAGACGCCAGTGTTAAATTCTCCCATAGACTACAATGTTAAATTATCGCGTAGACGACAATGTTAAATTCTCCCATAGACTCCAATGTTATATTCACCCCTAGACTCCAATGTTAAATTCTCCCATAGACGCCAATGTTAAATTCTCCCATAGACGCCAATGTTAATTTCTCCCATAGACTCCAATGTTAAATTCACCCTTAGACTCCAATGTTAAATTCTCCCATTGCCGCCAATGTAAAATTCTCCCTTAGACGCCAATGTGAATTTCTCCTATAGACTTCAATGGCAAATTCACCCATAGACTCCAATGTTAAATTCTCCCATTGACGCCAATGTTAAATTCTCCCAAAGACGCCAATGTTAATTTCTCCCATAGACTCGAATGTTAAATTCACCCATAGACGCCAATGTTAAATTCTCCTATAGACGCCAGTGTTGAATTCTCCCATAGACTACAATGTTAAATTATCCCATAGACGCCAATGTTAAATTCTCCCATAGACTCCAATGTTATATTCACCCCTAGACTCCAATGTTAAATTCTCACATAGACTACAATGTAAAATTCTCCCATAGACGCCGATGATAAATTCTTCTGTAGACTCCAATGTTAAATTCACCCATAGACTCAATGTTAAATTTTCCCATAGACGCCAATGTTAAAATCTCCCATAGACGCCAATGTTAATTTCTCCCATAGACTCCAATTTAAATTCACCCATAGACTACAATGTTAAATTCTCACATAGACGCCAATGTTAAATTCTCCTATAGACGCCAGTGTTAAATCCTCCCATAGACTACAATGTTAAATTATCCCATAGACTACAATGTTAAATTATCCCATAGACGCCAATGTTAAGTTCTCCCATAGACGCCAGTGTTAAATTCTCCCATAGACACCAATGTTAAGTTCTCCCATAGACGCCAGTGTTAAATTCTCCCATAGACGCCAATGTTAAAATCTCCCATAGACGCCAATTTTAATTTCTCCCATAGACTCCAATGTTAAATTCACCCATAGACTACAATGTTAAATTCTTCCATAGACGCCAATGTTAAATTCTCCTATAGACGCCAGTGTTAAATTCTCCCATAGACTACAATGTTAAATTCTCCCATAGACGGCAATGTTAATTTCACCCATAGACTCCAATGTTAAATTCACCCTTAGACTCCAATGTTAAATTCTCCCTTTGCCGCCAATGTAAAATTCTCCCATAGACGCCAATGTTAAATTCTCCCATAGACTCCCATGTTAAATTCACGCATAGACTCCAATGTAAAATTTTTATATAGACGCCAATGTTAAATTCTCCCTTAGACGCCAATGTTCATTTCTCCCATAGACTACAATGTTAAATTCACCCATAGATGCCAGTGTTAAATTCTCCCATATACTCCAATGTTAAATTCTCCCATAGACGCCAATGTTAAAATCCCCTATAGAGGCCAATGTTAATTTCTCCCATAGACTCCAATGTTAAATTCACCCAGAGACTACAGTGTTAAATTCTCCCATAGACGCCAATGGTAAATTCTCCTATAGACGCCAGTGTTAAATTCTCCCATAGACTACAATGTTAAATCATCGCATAGACGACAATGTTAAATTCTCACATAGACTCCAATGTTATATTCACCCCTAGACTCCAATGTTAGATTCTCCCATAGACTCCAATGTTAAATTCTCCCATAGACGCCAATGTTAATTTCTCCCATAGACTCCAATGTTAAATTCTCACATAGACTACAATGTAAAATTCTCCCATAGACACCGATGATAAATTCTTCTGTAGACTCCAATGTTAAATTCACCCTTAGACTACAATGTTAAATTTTTCCATAGACGCCAATGTAAAATTCTCCTATAGACGCCTGTGTTAAATTCTCCCATAGACTGCAATGTTAAATTGTCCCATAGACGCCAATGTTAAATTCTCCCATAGACGCCAATGCTAATTTCTCCCATAGACTCCAATGTTAAATTCACCCTTAGACTCCAATGTTAAATTCTCCCATTGCCGCCCATGTAAAATTCTCTCATAGACGCCAATGTTAAATTCTCCCATAGACGCCAATGTTAAATTCTCCCATAGACGCAAATGTTAAATTCTCCCATAGACGCCAATGTTAAAATCTCCCATAGACGCCAATGTTTATTTCTCCCATAGACTCCAATGTTAAATTCACCCATAGACTACAATGTTAAATTTTCCCATAGACGCCAATGTTAAATTCTCCTATAGACGCCTGTGTTAAATTCTCCCATAGACTGCAATGTTAAATTGTCCCATAGACGCCAATGTTAAATTCTCCCATAGACGCCAATGCTAATTTCTCCCATAGACTCCAATGTTAAATTCACCCTTAGACTCCAATGTTAAATTCTCCCATTGCCGCCCATGTAAAATTCTCTCATAGACGCCAATGTTAAATTCTCCCATAGACTCCAATGTCAAATTCACGCATAGACTCCAATGTAAATTTTTTACATAGACGCCAATGTTCATTTCTCCCATAGACTCCAATGTTAAATTCACCCATTGACGCCAATGTTAAATTTTCCAATAGACGCCGGTGTTAAATTTCTCCCATAGACTCCAGTGTTACATTCACTCTTATACTCCAATGTTCAATTCTCCCATAGACGCAAATGCTAAATTATCCCATAGACTCCAATGTTAAATTCACCCATAGATGCAAGTGTTAAATTCTCCCATATACTCCAATGATAAATTCTCCATTAGACGCCAATGTTAAAATCTCCTATAGACGCCAATGTTAATTTCTCCCATAGACTCTAATGTTAAATTCACCCATAGACTACGATGTTAAATTCTCCCATAGACGCCAATGTTAAATTCTCCTATAGACACCAATGTTAAATTCTCCCATAGACTACAATGTTAAATTATCACATAGACGACAATGTTAAATTCTCCCATAGACTCCAATGTTATATTCACCCCTAGACTCCAATGTTAAATTCTCCCATAGACGCCAATGTTAAATTCTCCCATAGACGCCAATGTTAATTTCTCTCATAGACTCCAATGTTAAATGCACCCTTAGACTCCAATGTTAAATTCTCCCATTGCCGCCAATGTAAAATTTTCCCATAGACGCCAATGTTAAATTCTCCCATAGACTTCAATGTTAAATTCACGCATAGACTCCAATATAAAAATTTTACATAGACACCAATATTAAATTCTCCCATAGACGCCAATGTTAATTTCTCCCATAGACTCCATTGTTAAATTCACCCATTGACGCCAATGCTAAATTTTCCAATAGACGCCGGTTTTAAATTCTCCCATAGAATCCAGTGTCACATTCACCCTTAGACTCCAATGTTCAATTCTCCAATAGACGCAAATGGTAAATTCTCCTATAGACGCCAGTGTTAAATTCTCCCATAGACTACAATGTTAAATTATCGCGTAGACGACAATGTTAAATTCTCCCATAGACTCCAATGTTATATTCACCCCTAGACTCCAATGTTAAATTCTCCCATAGACGCCAATGTTAAATTCTCCCATAGACGCCAATGTTAATTTCTCCCATAGACTCCAATGTTAAATTCACCCTTAGACTCCAATGTTAAATTCTCCCATTGCCGCCAATGTAAAATTCTCCCTTAGACGCCAATGTGAATTTCTCCTATAGACTTCAATGGCAAATTCACCCATAGACTCCAATGTTAAATTCTCCCATTGACGCCAATGTTAAATTCTCCCAAAGACGCCAATGTTAATTTCTCCCATAGACTCGAATGTTAAATTCACCCATAGACGCCAATGTTAAATTCTCCTATAGACGCCAGTGTTGAATTCTCCCATAGACTACAATGTTAAATTATCCCATAGACGCCAATGTTAAATTCTCCCATAGACTCCAATGTTATATTCACCCCTAGACTCCAATGTTAAATTCTCACATAGACTACAATGTAAAATTCTCCCATAGACGCCGATGATAAATTCTTCTGTAGACTCCAATGTTAAATTCACCCATAGACTCAATGTTAAATTTTCCCATAGACGCCAATGTTAAAATCTCCCATAGACGCCAATGTTAATTTCTCCCATAGACTCCAATTTAAATTCACCCATAGACTACAATGTTAAATTCTCACATAGACGCCAATGTTAAATTCTCCTATAGACGCCAGTGTTAAATTCTCCCATAGACTACAATGTTAAATTATCCCATAGACTACAATGTTAAATTATCCCATAGACGCCAATGTTAAGTTCTCCCATAGACGCCAGTGTTAAATTCTCCCATAGACACCAATGTTAAGTTCTCCCATAGACGCCAGTGTTAAATTCTCCCATAGACGCCAATGTTAAAATCTCCCATAGACGCCAATTTTAATTTCTCCCATAGACTCCAATGTTAAATTCACCCATAGACTACAATGTTAAATTCTTCCATAGACGCCATTGTTAAATTCTCCTATAGACGCCAGTGTTAAATTCTCCCATAGACTACAATGTTAAATTCTCCCATAGACGGCAATGTCAATTTCACCCATAGACTCCAATGTTAAATTCACCCTTAGACTCCAATGTTAAATTCTCCCTTTGCCGCCAATGTAAAATTCTCCCATAGACGCCAATGTTAAATTCTCCCATAGACTCCCATGTTAAATTCACGCATAGACTCCAATGTAAAATTTTTATATAGACGCCAATGTTAAATTCTCCCTTAGACGCCAATGTTCATTTCTCCCATAGACTACAATGTTAAATTCACCCATAGATGCCAGTGTTAAATTCTCCCATATACTCCAATGTTAAATTCTCCCATAGACGCCAATGTTAAAATCCCCTATAGAGGCCAATGTTAATTTCTCCCATAGACTCCAATGTTAAATTCACCCAGAGACTACAGTGTTAAATTCTCCCATAGACGCCAATGGTAAATTCTCCTATAGACGCCAGTGTTAAATTCTCCCATAGACTACAATGTTAAATCATCGCATAGACGACAATGTTAAATTCTCACATAGACTCCAATGTTATATTCACCCCTAGACTCCAATGTTAGATTCTCCCATAGACTCCAATGTTAAATTCTCCCATAGACGCCAATGTTAATTTCTCCCATAGACTCCAATGTTAAATTCTCACATAGACTACAATGTAAAATTCTCCCATAGACACCGATGATAAATTCTTCTGTAGACTCCAATGTTAAATTCACCCTTAGACTCAATGTTAAATTCTCCCATAGACGCCAATGTTAAAATCTCCCATAGACGCCAATGTTAATTTCTCCCATAGACTCCAATTTAAATTCACCCATAGACTACAATGTTAAATTATCCCATAGATGCCAATGTTAAATTCTCCTATAGACGCCAGTGTTAAATTCTCCCATAGACTACAATGTTAAATTATCCCATAGATGCCAATGTTAAATTCTCCCATAGACTCCAATGTTATATTCACCCCTAGACTCAAATGTTAAATTCTCCCATAGACCACTATGTTAAATTCTCCCATAGACGCCAATGTTAAATTCTCCCATAGACGCAAATGTTAAATTCTCCCATAGACGCCAATGTTAAAATCTCCCATAGACGCCAATGTTTATTTCTCCCATAGACTCCAATGTTAAATTCACCCATAGACTACAATGCTAAATTTTCCCATAGACGCCAATGTTAAATTCTCCTATAGACGCCTGTGTTAAATTCTCCCATAGACTGCAATGTTAAATTGTCCCATAGACGCCAATGTTAAATTCTCCCATAGACGCCAATGCTAATTTCTCCCATAGACTCCAATGTTAAATTCACCCTTAGACTCCAATGTTAAATTCTCCCATTGCCGCCCATGTAAAATTCTCTCATAGACGCCAATGTTAAATTCTCCCATAGACTCCAATGTCAAATTCACGCATAGACTCCAATGTAAATTTTTTACATAGACGCCAATGTTAAATTCTCCCTTAGACGCCAATGTTCATTTCTCCCATAGACTCCAATGTTAAATTCACCCATTGACGCCAATGTTAAATTTTCCAATAGACGCCGGTGTTAAATTTCTCCCATAGACTCCAGTGTTACATTCACTCTTAGACTCCAATGTTCAATTCTCCCATAGACGCAAATGCTAAATTATCCCATAGACTCCAATGTTAAATTCACCCATAGATACAAGTGTTAAATTCTCCCATATACTCCAATGATAAATTCTCCATTAAACGCCAATGTTAAAATCTCCTATAGACGCCAATGTTAATTTCTCCCATAGACTCTATTGTTAAATTCACCCATAGACAACGATGTTAAATTCTCCCAAAGACGCCAATGTTAAATTCTCCTATAGACGCCAATGTTAAATTCTCCCATAGACTACAATGTTAAATTATCACATAGACGACAATGTTAAATTCTCCCATAGACTCCAATGTTATATTCACCCCTAGACTCCAATGTTAAATTCTACCATAGACGCCAATGTTAAATTCTCCCATAGACGCCAATGTTAATTTCTCTCATAGACTCCAATGTTAAATGCACCCTTAGACTCCAATGTTAAATTCTCCCATTGCCGCCAATGTAAAATTTTCCCATAGACGCCAATGTTAAATTCTCCCATAGACTTCAATGTTAAATTCACGCATAGACTCCAATGCTAATTTTTTACATAGACGCCAATGTTAAATTCTCCCATAGACGCCAATGTTAATTTCTCCCATAGACTCCAATGTTAAATTCACCCATTGACGCCAATGTTAAATTTTCCAATAGACGCCGGTGTTAAATTCACCCATAGACTTCAGTGTTACATTCACCCTTAGACTCCAATGTTCAATTCTCCCATGGACGCAAATGTTAAATTATCCCATAGACTCCAATGTTAAATTCACCCATAGATGCCAGTGTTAAATTCTCCCATATACTCTAATGTTAAATTCTCCCATAGACGCCAATGTTAAAATCTCCTATAGACGCCAATGTTAATTTCTCCCATAGACTCCAATGTTAAATTGACCCATAGACAACGATGTTAAATTCTCCCATAGACGCCAATGTTAAATTCTCCTATAGACGCCAGTGTTAAATTCTCCCATAGACTACAATGTTAAATTATCGCATAGACGACAATTTAAAATTCTCCCATAGACTCCAATGTTAGATTCACCCCTAGACTCCAATGTTAAATTCTCCCATAGACGCCAATGTTAAATTCATCCTTAGACTCCAATGTTAAATTCACCCATAGATGCAGGTGTTAAATTCTCCCATATACTCTAATGTTAAATTCTCCCATAGACGCCAATGTTAAAATCTCCTATAGACGCCAATGTTAATTTCTCCCATAGACTCCAATGTTAAATTGACCCATAGACAACGATGTTAAATTCTCCCATAGACGCCAATGTTAAATTCTCCTATAGACGCCAGTGTTAAATTCTCCCATAGACTACAATGTTAAATTATCGCATAGACGACAATTTAAAATTCTCCCATAGACTCCAATGTTAGATTCACCCCTAGACTCCAATGTTAAATTCTCCCATAGACGCCAATGTTAAATTCATCCTTAGACTCCAATGTTAAATTTTCCCTTTGCCGCCAATGTAAAATTCTCCCATAGACGCCAATGTTAAATTCTCCCATAGACTCCAATGTTAAATTCAGGCATAGACGCCAATGTTAAATTCTCCCATAGACGCCAATGTTAATTTCTCCCATAGATGCCAATGTTAATTTCACCCATAGACTCCAATGTAAAATTCACCCATAGATGCCAGTGTTAAATTCTCCCATATACTCCAATGTTAAATTCTCCCATAGACGCCAATGGTAAATTCTCCTATAGACGCCAGTGTTAAATTCTCCCATAGACTACAATGTTATATTCACCCATAGACTCCAATGTTAAATTCTCCCATAGACGCCAATGTTAAATTCTCCCATAGACGCCAATGTTAATTTCTCTCATAGACTCCAATGTTAAATTCACCCTTTGACTCCAATGTTGAATTCTCCCATTGCCGCCAATGTAAAATTCTCCCATAGACGCCAATGTTAATTTCTCCCATAGACTTCAATGCCAAATTCACCCATAGACACCAATGTTAAATTCTCCCATTGACGCCAATGTTAAATTCACCCATAGACTCAATGTTAAATTCTCACATAGACTACAATGTCAAAATCTCCCATAGATGCCAATGTTAATTTCTCCCATAGACTCCAATTTAAATTTACCCATAGACTACAATGTTAAATTCTCCCATAGACGCCAATGTTAAATTCTCCTATAGACGCCAGTGTTAAATTCTCCCATAGACTACAATGTTAAATTATCCCATAGACTACGATGTTAAATTATCCCATAGACGCCAATGTTAAATTCTCCCATAGACGCCAATGTTAAATTCTCCCATAGACGCCAATGTTAATTTCTCCCATAGACGCCAATGTTAATTTCTCCCATAGACATCAATGGCAAATTCACCCATAGACACCAATGTTAAATTCTCCCATTGACGCCAATGTTAAATTCACCCATAGACTCAATGTTAAATTTTCACATAGACTACAATGTCAAAATCTCCCATAGACGCCAATGTTAATTTCTCCCATAGACTCCAATTTAAATTTACCCATAGACTACAATGTTAAATTCTCCCATAGACGCCAATGTTAAATTCTCCTATAGACGCCAGTGTTAAATTCTCCCATAGACTACAATGTTAAATTATCCCATAGACTACGATGTTAAATTATCCCATAGACGCCAATGTTAAATTCTCCCATAGACGCCAATGTTAAATTCTCCCATAGACGCCAATGTTAATTTCTCCCATAGACGCCAATGTTAATTTCTCCCATAGACTTCAATGGCAAATTCACCCATAGACTCCAATGTTAAATTCTCCCATTGACGCCAATGTTAAATTCTCCCATAGACGCCAATGTTAATTTCTCCTATAGACTCCAATGTTAAATTCACCCATAGACGCCAATGTTAAATTCTCCTATAGACGCCAGTGTTAAATTCTCCCATAGACTACAATGTTAAATTATCCCATAGACGCCAATGTTAAATTCTCCCATAGACTCCAATGTTATATTCACCCCTAGACTACAATGTTAAATTCTCCCATAGACGCCGATGATAAATTCTTCTGTAGACTCCAATGTTAAATTCACCCATAGACTCATTGTTAAATTCTCCCATAGACGCCAATGTTAAAATCTCCCATAGACGCCAATGTTAATTTCTCCCATAGACTCCAATTTAAATTTACCCATAGACTACAATGTTAAATTCTCCCATAGACGCCAATGTTCAATTCTCCTATAGACGCCAGTGTTAAATTCTCCCATAGACTACAATGTTAAATTCTCCCATAGACGCCGATGATAAATTCTTCTGTAGACTCCAATGTTAAATTCACCCATAGACTCATTGTTAAATTCTCCCATAGACGCCAATGTTAAAATCTCCCATAGACGCCAATGTTAATTTCTCCCATAGACTCCAATGTTAAATTCACCCATAGACTACAATGTTAAATTCTTCCATAGACGCCATTGTTAAATTCTCCTATAGACGCCAGTGTTAAATTCTCCCATAGACTACAATGTTAAATTCTCCCATAGACGGCAATGTTAATTTCACCCATAGACTCCAATGTTAAATTCACCCTTAGACTCCAATGTTAAATTCTCCCTTTGCCGCCAATGTAAAATTCTCCCATAGACGCCAATGTTAAATTCTCCCATAGACTCCCATGTTAAATTCACGCATAGACTCCAATGTAAAATTTTTATATAGACGCCAATGTTAAATTCTCCCTTAGACGCCAATGTTCATTTCTCCCATAGACTACAATGTTAAATTCACCCATAGATGCCAGTGTTAAATTCTCCCATATACTCCAATGTTAAATTCTCCCATAGACGCCAATGTTAAAATCCCCTATAGAGGCCAATGTTAATTTCTCCCATAGACTCCAATGTTAAATTCACCCAGAGACTACAGTGTTAAATTCTCCCATAGACGCCAATGGTAAATTCTCCTATAGACGCCAGTGTTAAATTCTCCCATAGACTACAATGTTAAATCATCGCATAGACGACAATGTTAAATTCTCACATAGACTCCAATGTTATATTCACCCCTAGACTCCAATGTTAGATTCTCCCATAGACTCCAATGTTAAATTCTCCCATAGACGCCAATGTTAATTTCTCCCATAGACTCCAATGTTAAATTCTCACATAGACTACAATGTAAAATTCTCCCATAGACACCGATGATAAATTCTTCTGTAGACTCCAATGTTAAATTCACCCTTAGACTCAATGTTAAATTCTCCCATAGACGCCAATGTTAAAATCTCCCATAGACGCCAATGTTAATTTCTCCCATAGACTCCAATTTAAATTCACCCATAGACTACAATGTTAAATTATCCCATAGATGCCAATGTTAAATTCTCCTATAGACGCCAGTGTTAAATTCTCCCATAGACTACAATGTTAAATTATCCCATAGATGCCAATGTTAAATTCTCCCATAGACTCCAATGTTATATTCACCCCTAGACTCAAATGTTAAATTCTCCCATAGACCACTATGTTAAATTCTCCCATAGACGCCAATGTTAAATTCTCCCATAGACGCAAATGTTAAATTCTCCCATAGACGCCAATGTTAAAATCTCCCATAGACGCCAATGTTTATTTCTCCCATAGACTCCAATGTTAAATTCACCCATAGACTACAATGCTAAATTTTCCCATAGACGCCAATGTTAAATTCTCCTATAGACGCCTGTGTTAAATTCTCCCATAGACTGCAATGTTAAATTGTCCCATAGACGCCAATGTTAAATTCTCCCATAGACGCCAATGCTAATTTCTCCCATAGACTCCAATGTTAAATTCACCCTTAGACTCCAATGTTAAATTCTCCCATTGCCGCCCATGTAAAATTCTCTCATAGACGCCAATGTTAAATTCTCCCATAGACTCCAATGTCAAATTCACGCATAGACTCCAATGTAAATTTTTTACATAGACGCCAATGTTAAATTCTCCCTTAGACGCCAATGTTCATTTCTCCCATAGACTCCAATGTTAAATTCACCCATTGACGCCAATGTTAAATTTTCCAATAGACGCCGGTGTTAAATTTCTCCCATAGACTCCAGTGTTACATTCACTCTTAGACTCCAATGTTCAATTCTCCCATAGACGCCAATGTTAATTTCTCCCATAGACTCCAATGTTAAATTCACCCATTGACGCCAATGTTAAATTTTCCAATAGACGCCGGTGTTAAATTCACCCATAGACTTCAGTGTTACATTCACCCTTAGACTCCAATGTTCAATTCTCCCATGGACGCAAATGTTAAATTATCCCATAGACTCCAATGTTAAATTCACCCATAGATGCCAGTGTTAAATTCTCCCATATACTCTAATGTTAAATTCTCCCATAGACGCCAATGTTAAAATCTCCTATAGACGCCAATGTTAATTTCTCCCATAGACTCCAATGTTAAATTGACCCATAGACAACGATGTTAAATTCTCCCATAGACGCCAATGTTAAATTCTCCTATAGACGCCAGTGTTAAATTCTCCCATAGACTACAATGTTAAATTATCGCATAGACGACAATTTAAAATTCTCCCATAGACTCCAATGTTAGATTCACCCCTAGACTCCAATGTTAAATTCTCCCATAGACGCCAATGTTAAATTCATCCTTAGACTCCAATGTTAAATTCACCCATAGATGCAGGTGTTAAATTCTCCCATATACTCTAATGTTAAATTCTCCCATAGACGCCAATGTTAAAATCTCCTATAGACGCCAATGTTAATTTCTCCCATAGACTCCAATGTTAAATTGACCCATAGACAACGATGTTAAATTCTCCCATAGACGCCAATGTTAAATTCTCCTATAGACGCCAGTGTTAAATTCTCCCATAGACTACAATGTTAAATTATCGCATAGACGACAATTTAAAATTCTCCCATAGACTCCAATGTTAGATTCACCCCTAGACTCCAATGTTAAATTCTCCCATAGACGCCAATGTTAAATTCATCCTTAGACTCCAATGTTAAATTTTCCCTTTGCCGCCAATGTAAAATTCTCCCATAGACGCCAATGTTAAATTCTCCCATAGACTCCAATGTTAAATTCAGGCATAGACGCCAATGTTAAATTCTCCCATAGACGCCAATGTTAATTTCTCCCATAGATGCCAATGTTAATTTCACCCATAGACTCCAATGTAAAATTCACCCATAGATGCCAGTGTTAAATTCTCCCATATACTCCAATGTTAAATTCTCCCATAGACGCCAATGGTAAATTCTCCTATAGACGCCAGTGTTAAATTCTCCCATAGACTACAATGTTATATTCACCCATAGACTCCAATGTTAAATTCTCCCATAGACGCCAATGTTAAATTCTCCCATAGACGCCAATGTTAATTTCTCTCATAGACTCCAATGTTAAATTCACCCTTTGACTCCAATGTTGAATTCTCCCATTGCCGCCAATGTAAAATTCTCCCATAGACGCCAATGTTAATTTCTCCCATAGACTTCAATGCCAAATTCACCCATAGACACCAATGTTAAATTCTCCCATTGACGCCAATGTTAAATTCACCCATAGACTCAATGTTAAATTCTCACATAGACTACAATGTCAAAATCTCCCATAGATGCCAATGTTAATTTCTCCCATAGACTCCAATTTAAATTTACCCATAGACTACAATGTTAAATTCTCCCATAGACGCCAATGTTAAATTCTCCTATAGACGCCAGTGTTAAATTCTCCCATAGACTACAATGTTAAATTATCCCATAGACTACGATGTTAAATTATCCCATAGACGCCAATGTTAAATTCTCCCATAGACGCCAATGTTAAATTCTCCCATAGACGCCAATGTTAATTTCTCCCATAGACGCCAATGTTAATTTCTCCCATAGACATCAATGGCAAATTCACCCATAGACACCAATGTTAAATTCTCCCATTGACGCCAATGTTAAATTCACCCATAGACTCAATGTTAAATTTTCACATAGACTACAATGTCAAAATCTCCCATAGACGCCAATGTTAATTTCTCCCATAGACTCCAATTTAAATTTACCCATAGACTACAATGTTAAATTCTCCCATAGACGCCAATGTTAAATTCTCCTATAGACGCCAGTGTTAAATTCTCCCATAGACTACAATGTTAAATTATCCCATAGACTACGATGTTAAATTATCCCATAGACGCCAATGTTAAATTCTCCCATAGACGCCAATGTTAAATTCTCCCATAGACGCCAATGTTAATTTCTCCCATAGACGCCAATGTTAATTTCTCCCATAGACTTCAATGGCAAATTCACCCATAGACTCCAATGTTAAATTCTCCCATTGACGCCAATGTTAAATTCTCCCATAGACGCCAATGTTAATTTCTCCTATAGACTCCAATGTTAAATTCACCCATAGACGCCAATGTTAAATTCTCCTATAGACGCCAGTGTTAAATTCTCCCATAGACTACAATGTTAAATTATCCCATAGACGCCAATGTTAAATTCTCCCATAGACTCCAATGTTATATTCACCCCTAGACTACAATGTTAAATTCTCCCATAGACGCCGATGATAAATTCTTCTGTAGACTCCAATGTTAAATTCACCCATAGACTCATTGTTAAATTCTCCCATAGACGCCAATGTTAAAATCTCCCATAGACGCCAATGTTAATTTCTCCCATAGACTCCAATTTAAATTTACCCATAGACTACAATGTTAAATTCTCCCATAGACGCCAATGTTCAATTCTCCTATAGACGCCAGTGTTAAATTCTCCCATAGACTACAATGTTAAATTCTCCCATAGACGCCGATGATAAATTCTTCTGTAGACTCCAATGTTAAATTCACCCATAGACTCATTGTTAAATTCTCCCATAGACGCCAATGTTAAAATCTCCCATAGACGCCAATGTTAATTTCTCCCATAGACTCCAATGTTAAATTCACCCATAGACTACAATGTTAAATTCTTCCATAGACGCCATTGTTAAATTCTCCTATAGACGCCAGTGTTAAATTCTCCCATAGACTACAATGTTAAATTCTCCCATAGACGGAAATGTTAATTTCACCCATAGACTCCAATGTTAAATTCACCCTTAGACTCCAATGTTAAATTCTCCCTTTGCCGCCAATGTAAAATTCTCCCATAGACGCCAATGTTAAATTCTCCCATAGACTCCCATGTTAAATTCACGCATAGACTCCAATGTAAAATTTTTATATAGACGCCAATGTTAAATTCTCCCTTAGACGCCAATGTTCATTTCTCCCATAGACTACAATGTTAAATTCACCCATAGATGCCAGTGTTAAATTCTCCCATATACTCCAATGTTAAATTCTCCCATAGACGCCAATGTTAAAATCCCCTATAGAGGCCAATGTTAATTTCTCCCATAGACTCCAATGTTAAATTCACCCAGAGACTACAGTGTTAAATTCTCCCATAGACGCCAATGGTAAATTCTCCTATAGACGCCAGTGTTAAATTCTCCCATAGACTACAATGTTAAATCATCGCATAGACGACAATGTTAAATTCTCACATAGACTCCAATGTTATATTCACCCCTAGACTCCAATGTTAGATTCTCCCATAGACTCCAATGTTAAATTCTCCCATAGACGCCAATGTTAATTTCTCCCATAGACTCCAATGTTAAATTCTCACATAGACTACAATGTAAAATTCTCCCATAGACACCGATGATAAATTCTTCTGTAGACTCCAATGTTAAATTCACCCTTAGACTCAATGTTAAATTCTCCCATAGACGCCAATGTTAAAATCTCCCATAGACGCCAATGTTAATTTCTCCCATAGACTCCAATTTAAATTCACCCATAGACTACAATGTTAAATTATCCCATAGATGCCAATGTTAAATTCTCCTATAGACGCCAGTGTTAAATTCTCCCATAGACTACAATGTTAAATTATCCCATAGATGCCAATGTTAAATTCTCCCATAGACTCCAATGTTATATTCACCCCTAGACTCAAATGTTAAATTCTCCCATAGACCACTATGTTAAATTCTCCCATAGACGCCAATGTTAAATTCTCCCATAGACGCAAATGTTAAATTCTCCCATAGACGCCAATGTTAAAATCTCCCATAGACGCCAATGTTTATTTCTCCCATAGACTCCAATGTTAAATTCACCCATAGACTACAATGCTAAATTTTCCCATAGACGCCAATGTTAAATTCTCCTATAGACGCCTGTGTTAAATTCTCCCATAGACTGCAATGTTAAATTGTCCCATAGACGCCAATGTTAAATTCTCCCATAGACGCCAATGCTAATTTCTCCCATAGACTCCAATGTTAAATTCACCCTTAGACTCCAATGTTAAATTCTCCCATTGCCGCCCATGTAAAATTCTCTCATAGACGCCAATGTTAAATTCTCCCATAGACTCCAATGTCAAATTCACGCATAGACTCCAATGTAAATTTTTTACATAGACGCCAATGTTAAATTCTCCCTTAGACGCCAATGTTCATTTCTCCCATAGACTCCAATGTTAAATTCACCCATTGACGCCAATGTTAATTTTTCCAATAGACGCCGGTGTTAAATTTCTCCCATAGACTCCAGTGTTACATTCACTCTTAGACTCCAATGTTCAATTCTCCCATAGACGCAAATGCTAAATTATCCCATAGACTCCAATGTTAAATTCACCCATAGATACAAGTGTTAAATTCTCCCATATACTCCAATGATAAATTCTCCATTAAACGCCAATGTTAAAATCTCCTATAGACGCCAATGTTAATTTCTCCCATAGACTCTATTGTTAAATTCACCCATAGACAACGATGTTAAATTCTCCCAAAGACGCCAATGTTAAATTCTCCTATAGACGCCAATGTTAAATTCTCCCATAGACTACAATGTTAAATTATCACATAGACGACAATGTTAAATTCTCCCATAGACTCCAATGTTATATTCACCCCTAGACTCCAATGTTAAATTCTACCATAGACGCCAATGTTAAATTCTCCCATAGACGCCAATGTTAATTTCTCTCATAGACTCCAATGTTAAATGCACCCTTAGACTCCAATGTTAAATTCTCCCATTGCCGCCAATGTAAAATTTTCCCATAGACGCCAATGTTAAATTCTCCCATAGACTTCAATGTTAAATTCACGCATAGACTCCAATGCTAATTTTTTACATAGACGCCAATGTTAAATTCTCCCATAGACGCCAATGTTAATTTCTCCCATAGACTCCAATGTTAAATTCACCCATTGACGCCAATGTTAAATTTTCCAATAGACGCCGGTGTTAAATTCACCCATAGACTTCAGTGTTACATTCACCCTTAGACTCCAATGTTCAATTCTCCCATGGACGCAAATGTTAAATTATCCCATAGACTCCAATGTTAAATTCACCCATAGATGCCAGTGTTAAATTCTCCCATATACTCTAATGTTAAATTCTCCCATAGACGCCAATGTTAAAATCTCCTATAGACGCCAATGTTAATTTCTCCCATAGACTCCAATGTTAAATTGACCCATAGACAACGATGTTAAATTCTCCCATAGACGCCAATGTTAAATTCTCCTATAGACGCCAGTGTTAAATTCTCCCATAGACTACAATGTTAAATTATCGCATAGACGACAATTTAAAATTCTCCCATAGACTCCAATGTTAGATTCACCCCTAGACTCCAATGTTAAATTCTCCCATAGACGCCAATGTTAAATTCATCCTTAGACTCCAATGTTAAATTCACCCATAGATGCAGGTGTTAAATTCTCCCATATACTCTAATGTTAAATTCTCCCATAGACGCCAATGTTAAAATCTCCTATAGACGCCAATGTTAATTTCTCCCATAGACTCCAATGTTAAATTGACCCATAGACAACGATGTTAAATTCTCCCATAGACGCCAATGTTAAATTCTCCTATAGACGCCAGTGTTAAATTCTCCCATAGACTACAATGTTAAATTATCGCATAGACGACAATTTAAAATTCTCCCATAGACTCCAATGTTAGATTCACCCCTAGACTCCAATGTTAAATTCTCCCATAGACGCCAATGTTAAATTCATCCTTAGACTCCAATGTTAAATTTTCCCTTTGCCGCCAATGTAAAATTCTCCCATAGACGCCAATGTTAAATTCTCCCATAGACTCCAATGTTAAATTCAGGCATAGACGCCAATGTTAAATTCTCCCATAGACGCCAATGTTAATTTCTCCCATAGATGCCAATGTTAATTTCACCCATAGACTCCAATGTAAAATTCACCCATAGATGCCAGTGTTAAATTCTCCCATATACTCCAATGTTAAATTCTCCCATAGACGCCAATGGTAAATTCTCCTATAGACGCCAGTGTTAAATTCTCCCATAGACTACAATGTTATATTCACCCATAGACTCCAATGTTAAATTCTCCCATAGACGCCAATGTTAAATTCTCCCATAGACGCCAATGTTAATTTCTCTCATAGACTCCAATGTTAAATTCACCCTTTGACTCCAATGTTGAATTCTCCCATTGCCGCCAATGTAAAATTCTCCCATAGACGCCAATGTTAATTTCTCCCATAGACTTCAATGCCAAATTCACCCATAGACACCAATGTTAAATTCTCCCATTGACGCCAATGTTAAATTCACCCATAGACTCAATGTTAAATTCTCACATAGACTACAATGTCAAAATCTCCCATAGATGCCAATGTTAATTTCTCCCATAGACTCCAATTTAAATTTACCCATAGACTACAATGTTAAATTCTCCCATAGACGCCAATGTTAAATTCTCCTATAGACGCCAGTGTTAAATTCTCCCATAGACTACAATGTTAAATTATCCCATAGACTACGATGTTAAATTATCCCATAGACGCCAATGTTAAATTCTCCCATAGACGCCAATGTTAAATTCTCCCATAGACGCCAATGTTAATTTCTCCCATAGACGCCAATGTTAATTTCTCCCATAGACATCAATGGCAAATTCACCCATAGACACCAATGTTAAATTCTCCCATTGACGCCAATGTTAAATTCACCCATAGACTCAATGTTAAATTTTCACATAGACTACAATGTCAAAATCTCCCATAGACGCCAATGTTAATTTCTCCCATAGACTCCAATTTAAATTTACCCATAGACTACAATGTTAAATTCTCCCATAGACGCCAATGTTAAATTCTCCTATAGACGCCAGTGTTAAATTCTCCCATAGACTACAATGTTAAATTATCCCATAGACTACGATGTTAAATTATCCCATAGACGCCAATGTTAAATTCTCCCATAGACTCCAATGTTATATTCACCCCTAGACTCAAATGTTAAATTCTCCCATAGACCACTATGTTAAATTCTCCCATAGACGCCAATGTTAAATTCTCCCATAGACGCAAATGTTAAATTCTCCCATAGACGCCAATGTTAAAATCTCCCATAGACGCCAATGTTTATTTCTCCCATAGACTCCAATGTTAAATTCACCCATAGACTACAATGCTAAATTTTCCCATAGACGCCAATGTTAAATTCTCCTATAGACGCCTGTGTTAAATTCTCCCATAGACTGCAATGTTAAATTGTCCCATAGACGCCAATGTTAAATTCTCCCATAGACGCCAATGCTAATTTCTCCCATAGACTCCAATGTTAAATTCACCCTTAGACTCCAATGTTAAATTCTCCCATTGCCGCCCATGTAAAATTCTCTCATAGACGCCAATGTTAAATTCTCCCATAGACTCCAATGTCAAATTCACGCATAGACTCCAATGTAAATTTTTTACATAGACGCCAATGTTAAATTCTCCCTTAGACGCCAATGTTCATTTCTCCCATAGACTCCAATGTTAAATTCACCCATTGACGCCAATGTTAAATTTTCCAATAGACGCCGGTGTTAAATTTCTCCCATAGACTCCAGTGTTACATTCACTCTTAGACTCCAATGTTCAATTCTCCCATAGACGCAAATGCTAAATTATCCCATAGACTCCAATGTTAAATTCACCCATAGATACAAGTGTTAAATTCTCCCATATACTCCAATGATAAATTCTCCATTAAACGCCAATGTTAAAATCTCCTATAGACGCCAATGTTAATTTCTCCCATAGACTCTATTGTTAAATTCACCCATAGACAACGATGTTAAATTCTCCCAAAGACGCCAATGTTAAATTCTCCTATAGACGCCAATGTTAAATTCTCCCATAGACTACAATGTTAAATTATCACATAGACGACAATGTTAAATTCTCCCATAGACTCCAATGTTATATTCACCCCTAGACTCCAATGTTAAATTCTACCATAGACGCCAATGTTAAATTCTCCCATAGACGCCAATGTTAATTTCTCTCATAGACTCCAATGTTAAATGCACCCTTAGACTCCAATGTTAAATTCTCCCATTGCCGCCAATGTAAAATTTTCCCATAGACGCCAATGTTAAATTCTCCCATAGACTTCAATGTTAAATTCACGCATAGACTCCAATGCTAATTTTTTACATAGACGCCAATGTTAAATTCTCCCATAGACGCCAATGTTAATTTCTCCCATAGACTCCAATGTTAAATTCACCCATTGACGCCAATGTTAAATTTTCCAATAGACGCCGGTGTTAAATTCACCCATAGACTTCAGTGTTACATTCACCCTTAGACTCCAATGTTCAATTCTCCCATGGACGCAAATGTTAAATTATCCCATAGACTCCAATGTTAAATTCACCCATAGATGCCAGTGTTAAATTCTCCCATATACTCTAATGTTAAATTCTCCCATAGACGCCAATGTTAAAATCTCCTATAGACGCCAATGTTAATTTCTCCCATAGACTCCAATGTTAAATTGACCCATAGACAACGATGTTAAATTCTCCCATAGACGCCAATGTTAAATTCTCCTATAGACGCCAGTGTTAAATTCTCCCATAGACTACAATGTTAAATTATCGCATAGACGACAATTTAAAATTCTCCCATAGACTCCAATGTTAGATTCACCCCTAGACTCCAATGTTAAATTCTCCCATAGACGCCAATGTTAAATTCATCCTTAGACTCCAATGTTAAATTCACCCATAGATGCAGGTGTTAAATTCTCCCATATACTCTAATGTTAAATTCTCCCATAGACGCCAATGTTAAAATCTCCTATAGACGCCAATGTTAATTTCTCCCATAGACTCCAATGTTAAATTGACCCATAGACAACGATGTTAAATTCTCCCATAGACGCCAATGTTAAATTCTCCTATAGACGCCAGTGTTAAATTCTCCCATAGACTACAATGTTAAATTATCGCATAGACGACAATTTAAAATTCTCCCATAGACTCCAATGTTAGATTCACCCCTAGACTCCAATGTTAAATTCTCCCATAGACGCCAATGTTAAATTCATCCTTAGACTCCAATGTTAAATTTTCCCTTTGCCGCCAATGTAAAATTCTCCCATAGACGCCAATGTTAAATTCTCCCATAGACTCCAATGTTAAATTCAGGCATAGACGCCAATGTTAAATTCTCCCATAGACGCCAATGTTAATTTCTCCCATAGATGCCAATGTTAATTTCACCCATAGACTCCAATGTAAAATTCACCCATAGATGCCAGTGTTA
Organism: Petromyzon marinus; assembly: GCF_048934315.1. Classification (NCBI taxonomy): domain Eukaryota; kingdom Metazoa; phylum Chordata; class Hyperoartia; order Petromyzontiformes; family Petromyzontidae; genus Petromyzon; species Petromyzon marinus. The sequence goes on from NC_133667.1 coordinate 2,496,351, forward strand.
AATTCTCCCATATACTCCAATGTTAAATTCTCCCATAGACGCCAATGGTAAATTCTCCTATAGACGCCAGTGTTAAATTCTCCCATAGACTACAATGTTATATTCACCCATAGACTCCAATGTTAAATTCTCCCATAGACGCCAATGTTAAATTCTCCCATAGACGCCAATGTTAATTTCTCTCATAGACTCCAATGTTAAATTCACCCTTTGACTCCAATGTTGAATTCTCCCATTGCCGCCAATGTAAAATTCTCCCATAGACGCCAATGTTAATTTCTCCCATAGACTTCAATGCCAAATTCACCCATAGACACCAATGTTAAATTCTCCCATTGACGCCAATGTTAAATTCACCCATAGACTCAATGTTAAATTCTCACATAGACTACAATGTCAAAATCTCCCATAGATGCCAATGTTAATTTCTCCCATAGACTCCAATTTAAATTTACCCATAGACTACAATGTTAAATTCTCCCATAGACGCCAATGTTAAATTCTCCTATAGACGCCAGTGTTAAATTCTCCCATAGACTACAATGTTAAATTATCCCATAGACTACGATGTTAAATTATCCCATAGACGCCAATGTTAAATTCTCCCATAGACGCCAATGTTAAATTCTCCCATAGACGCCAATGTTAATTTCTCCCATAGACGCCAATGTTAATTTCTCCCATAGACATCAATGGCAAATTCACCCATAGACACCAATGTTAAATTCTCCCATTGACGCCAATGTTAAATTCACCCATAGACTCAATGTTAAATTTTCACATAGACTACAATGTCAAAATCTCCCATAGACGCCAATGTTAATTTCTCCCATAGACTCCAATTTAAATTTACCCATAGACTACAATGTTAAATTCTCCCATAGACGCCAATGTTAAATTCTCCTATAGACGCCAGTGTTAAATTCTCCCATAGACTACAATGTTAAATTATCCCATAGACTACGATGTTAAATTATCCCATAGACGCCAATGTTAAATTCTCCCATAGACGCCAATGTTAAATTCTCCCATAGACGCCAATGTTAATTTCTCCCATAGACGCCAATGTTAATTTCTCCCATAGACTTCAATGGCAAATTCACCCATAGACTCCAATGTTAAATTCTCCCATTGACGCCAATGTTAAATTCTCCCATAGACGCCAATGTTAATTTCTCCTATAGACTCCAATGTTAAATTCACCCATAGACGCCAATGTTAAATTCTCCTATAGACGCCAGTGTTAAATTCTCCCATAGACTACAATGTTAAATTATCCCATAGACGCCAATGTTAAATTCTCCCATAGACTCCAATGTTATATTCACCCCTAGACTACAATGTTAAATTCTCCCATAGACGCCGATGATAAATTCTTCTGTAGACTCCAATGTTAAATTCACCCATAGACTCATTGTTAAATTCTCCCATAGACGCCAATGTTAAAATCTCCCATAGACGCCAATGTTAATTTCTCCCATAGACTCCAATTTAAATTTACCCATAGACTACAATGTTAAATTCTCCCATAGACGCCAATGTTCAATTCTCCTATAGACGCCAGTGTTAAATTCTCCCATAGACTACAATGTTAAATTATCCCATAGACTACGATGTAAAATTATCCCATAGACGCCAATGTTAAATTCTCCCATAGACACAAATGTCAAATTCTCCCATAGACGCCAATGTCAAACTCTCCCATAGACGCCAATGTTAAATTCTCGCATAGACTACAAGGTGAAATTCTCGCATAGACTACAATGTTAAATTCTCCCATAGACGCCAATGTTAAGTTCTCCCATAGACGCCAGTGTTAAATTCTCCCATAGACGCCAATGTTAAAATCTCCCATAGACGCCAATGTTAATTTCTCCTATAGACGCCAGTGTTAAATTCTCCCATAGACTACAATGTTAAATTGCCCATAGACTACGATGTAAAATTATCCCATAGACGCCAATGTTAAATTCTCCCATAGACACAAATGTCAAATTCTCCCATAGACGCCAATGTCAAACTCTCCCATAGACGCCAATGTTAAATTCTCGCATAGACTACAAGGTGAAATTCTCGCATAGACTACAATGTTAAATTCTCCCATAGACGCCAATGTTAAGTTCTCCCATAGACGCCAGTGTTAAATTCTCCCATAGACGCCAATGTTAAAATCTCCCATAGACGCCAATGTTAATTTCTCCCATAGACTCCAATGTTAAATTCACCCATAGACTACGAAGTTACATTCTTCCATAGACGCCAATGTTAAATTCTCCTATAGACGCCAGTGTTAAATTCTCCCATAGACTACAATGTTAAATTATCCCATTGATGCCAATGTTAAATTCTCGCATAGACTCCAATGTTATATTCACCCCTAGACTCCAATGTTAAATTCTCCCATATATCACTGTTAAATTCTCCCATAGACGCCAATGTTAAATTCTCCCATAGACGCAAATGTTAAATTTTTCCATAGACGCCAATGTTAAATTCTCCTATAGACGCCAGTGTTAAATTCTCCCATAGACTACAATGTTAAATTATCCCATAGACGCCAATGTTAAATTCTCCCATAGACGCCAATGTTAATTTCACCCATAGACTCCAATGTTAAATTCACCCTTAGACTCCAATGTTAAATTCTCCCTTTGCCGCCAATGTAAAATTCTCCCATAGACGCCAATGTTAAATTCTCCCATAGACTCCAATGTTAAATTCACGCATAGACTCCAATGTAAAATTTTTACATAGACGACAATGTTAAATTCTCCCTTAGACGCCAATGTTCATTTCTCCCATAGACTCCAATGTTAAATTCACCCATTGACACCAATATTAAATTTTCCAATAGACGCCGGTGTTAAATTCACCCATAGACTCCAGTGTTACATTCACCCTTAGACTCCAATGTTCAATTCTCCCAAAGACGCAAATGTTAAATTATCCCATAGACTACAATGTTAAATTCACCCATAGATGCCAGTGTTAAATTCTCCCATATACTACAGTGTTAAATTCTCCCATAGACGCCAATGGTAAATTCTCCAATAGACGCCAGTGTTAAATTCTCCCATAGACTACAATGTTAAATTATCGCATAGACGACAATGTTAAATTCTCCCATAGACTCCAATGTTATATTCACCCTTAGACACCAATTTTAAATTTTCCCATAGACGCCAATGTTAAATTCTCCCATAGACGCCAATGTTAATTTCTCCCATAGACTCCAATGTTAAATTCACCCTTAGACTCCAATGTTAAATTCTCCCATTGCCGCCAATGTAAAATTCTCCCATAGACGCCAATGTTAATTTATCCCATAGATTTCAATGCCAAATTCACCCATAGACTCCAATGTTAAATTCTCCTATAGACTCCAATGTTAAATTCACCCATAGACGCCAATGTTTAATTCTCCTATAGATGCCAGTGTTAAATTCTCCCATAGATTACAATGGTAAATTATCCCATAGACGCCAATGTTAAATTCTCCCATAGACTCCAATGTTATATTCACCCCTAGACTCCAATGTTAAATTCTCCCATAGACGCCAATGTTAAAATCTCCCATAGACGCCAATGTTAATTTCTTCCATAGACTCCAATGTTAAATTCACCCATAGACTACGAAGTTAAATTCTTCCATAGACGCCAATGTTAAATTCTCCTATAGACTCCAGTGTTAAATTCTCCCATAGACTACAATGTTTAATTTTCCTATAGACGCCAATGTTAAATTCTCCCATAGACCACAATGTTAAATTCTCCCATAGACGCCAATGTTAAATTCTCCCATAGACGCAAATGTTAAATTCTCCCATAGACGACAATGTTAAAATCTCCCATAGACGCCAATGTTAATTTCTCCCATAGACTCCAATGTTAAATTCACCCATAGACGCCAATGTTAAATTCTCCTATAGACGCCAGTGTTAAATTCTCCCATAGACTGCAATGTGAAATTGTCCCATAGACGCCAATGTTAAATTCTCCCATAGACTCCAATGTTAAATTCACGCATAGACTCCAATGTAAAATTTTTACATAGACGCAAATGTTAAATTCTCCCTTAGACGCCAATGTTCATTTCTCCCATAGACTCCAATGTAAAATTCACCCATTGACGCCAATGTTAAATTGTCCAATAGACGCCGGTGTTAAATTTCTCCCATAGACTCCAGTGTTACATTCACCCTTAGACTCCAATGTTCAATTCTCCCATAGACGCAAATGCTAAATTATCCCATAGACTCCAATGTTAAATTCACCCATAGATGCAAGTGTTAAATTCTCCCATATACTCCAATGTTAAATTCTCCCATAGACGCCAATGTTAAAATCTCCTATAGACGCCAATGTTAATTTCTCCCATAGACTCCAATGTTAAATTCACCCATAGACTACGATGTTAAATTCTCCCATAGACGCCAATGTTAAATTCTCATATAGACGCCAGTGTTAAATTCTCCCATAGACTACAATGTTAAATTATCGCATAGACTCCAATGTTATCTTTAACACGTAGGCTTTCGCGACCAATATTATTCATAGTAAAGGTTTTTGGGTTAGATCGCGTTTATTTATAAATGTGTCGTAACCCTCCACCACCCGACACGGCCAATCAGCAAAAAAAAGTGTCACGTTGACAAAAGACAAATAATTCACTACTTCAGCCCACCGGTGTGTTGAAGAGTTAATCCACATTTACAGTTTGAGTACGACGTTTCGCTGGTAAATACTTCCAGCATCATCGGGCAATTCGCCAGAATGGTAAAGCCCTCACTTGCTCCCGGTTTTATATAGAGCAGCAGGGTGACGTCATCACTTAACTCATCAGGTGCAGTGATTAGAGGCGAAGGAGGGGGTAATGTAATTATATAATCGATTAGTAATCAGTCATTGGTTATGATTAGTAATGAGTTGTAGATTAGTAATTCTTTAAATCAAAATGTAATGTGTATTATTTAATAATACGCTTCCAGGCCGCACTAAGCCAGTAGCTGTCAGAGCGATTAAAGTTATTCTTGTTCCTCTCAATTTCAATGGATTCTCTAATTAGTCTTTGCCAGTAATAATTAGTTTTACACACCACTGCAACATTGTCAAAATCAATTGAGTGTCCTTGTTGACAAGCATGTTCTGCCACTGCCGACAGTTGTGTTGAGATAATTTAATATTTCTCTGATGTTCTTTTAGTCTTACGCTGATGTTACGTCCCGTCTGCCCAATGTAGCAGCTGCCACATGAACAATTAATCCGATATACACCTTCTGTTGATAGTTTAGGTAATGTGTCTTTAGTGCAAGATACTAGTTTTTGAATTTTGTGTACTGTACCAAATCTTACTGTAATGTTTTGCTTTTGCAAAACGCGGGCTAATTTGTCAGTTACTCCTGAGATATATGGAATTTTTATTGTTTTAACAATCTGGTCGCTTTCAGTAGTATTGCTTTGCGATCGTGATTTGGCATTCAGTGCTCTGTTAATTTGAGCATTATTGTAGCCATTCTGTCGTAGTGCGTCTTTAACGTGTTTAATCTCTCTCACTAGACTCTCACCATCTGACACTGTTTTCGCCCGATGTACGAGCGTCTTGATAAGGGAGGATTTTTGAGCTGGATGATGATGTGATTCTGCATTCAAATAGGCATCAGTGTGCGTTTGCTTTCTGTAAACGCTGTGTGTTATTTTACCGTTTAGGCCATGTCCAAGCAAAATATCTAGGAATGGGAGTGTGTTATTCACCTCCATTTCCATGGTGAACTAATTATTACTGGCAAAGACTAATTAGAGAATCCATTGAAATTGAGAGGAACAAGAATAACTTTAATCGCTCTGACAGCTACCGGCTTAGTGCGGCCTGGAAGCGTATTATTAAATAATACACATTACATTTTGATTTAAATAATTACTAATCTACAACTCATTACTAATCATAACCAATGACTGATTACTAATCGATTATATAATTACATTACCCCCCCCCTTCGCCTCTAATCACTGCACCTGATGAGTTAAGTGATGACTTCACCCTGCTGCTCTATATAAAACCGGGAGCAAGTGAGGGCTTTACCATTCTGGCGAATTGCCCGATGATGCTGGAAGTATTTACCAGCGAAACGTCGTACTCAAACTGTAAATGTGGATTAACTCTTCAACACACCGGTGGGCTGAAGTAGTGAATTATTTGTCTTTTGTCAACGTGACACTTTTTTTTGCTGATTGGCCGTGTCGGGTGGTGGAGGGTTACGACACATTTATAAATAAACGCGATCTAACCCAAAAACCTTTACTATGACTCCAATGTTATATTCACCCCTAGACTCCAATGTTAAATTCTCCCTTAGACGCCAATGTTAAATTCTCCCATAGACGCCAATGTTAAATTCTCCTATAGACGCCAGTGTTAAATTCTCCCATAGACTGCAATGTGAAATTGTCCCATAGACGCCAATGTTAAATTGTCCAATAGACGCCGGTGTTAAATTTCTCCCATAGACTCCAATGTTACATTCACCCTTAGACTCCAATGTTCAATTCTCCCATAGACGCAAATGCTAAATTATCCCATAGACTCCAATGTTAAATTCACCCATAGATGCAAGTGTTAAATTCTCCCATATACTCCAATGTTAAATTCTCCCATAGACGCCAATGTTAAAATGTCCTGTAGACGCCAATGTTAATTTCTCCCATAGACTCCAATGTTAAATTCACCCATAGACTACGATGTTAAATTCTCCCATAGACGCCAATGTTAAATTCTCCTATAGATGCCAGTGTTAAATTCTCCCATAGACTACAATGTTAAATTATCGCATAGACTCCAATGTTATATTCACCCCTAGACGCCAATGTTAAATTCTCCCATAGACGCCAATGTTAATTTCTCCCATAGACTCCAATGTTAAATTCACCCATTGACGCCAATGTTAAATTTTCCAATAGACGCTGGTGTTAAATTCTCCCATAGACTCCAGTGTTACATTCACACTTAAACTCCAATGTTCAATTCTCCCATAGACGCAAATGTTAAATTATCCAATAGACTCCAATGTTAAATTCATCCATAGATGCCAGTGTTAAATTCTCCCATATACTCCAATGTTAAATTCTCCCATAGATGCCAATGTTAAAATCCCCTATAGACGCCAATGTTAATTTCTCCCATAGACTCCAATGTTAAATTCACCCATAGACTACAATGTTAAATTCTCCCATAGACGCCAATGGTAAATTCTCCTATATATGCCAGTGTTAAATTCTCCCATAGACTACAATGTTAAATTTTCCCATAGACGCCAATGTTAAATTCTCCCATAGACTCCAATGTTATATTCACCCCTAGACTCCAATGTTAAATTCTCCCATAGACCACAATGTTAAATTCTCACATAGACGCCAATGTTAAATTCTCCCATAGACGCAAATGTTAAATTCTCCCATAGACGCCAATGTTAAAATCTCCCATAGACGCCAATGTTAATTGTTCCCATAGACTCCAATGTTAAATTCACCCATAGACTACAATGTTAAATTGTCCCATAGACGCCAATGTTAAATTCTCCCATAGACGCCAATGTTAATTTCTCCCATAGACTCCAATGTTAAATTCACCCTTAGACTCCAATGTTAAATTCTCCCATTGCCGCCAATGTAAAATTCTCCCATAGACGCCAATGTTAAATTCTCCCATAGACTCCAATGTTAAATTCACGCATAGACTCCAATGTAAAATTTTTACATAGACGCAAATGTTAAATTCTCCCTTAGACGCCAATGTTCATTTCTCCCATAGACTCCAATGTAAAATTCACCCATTGACGCCAATGTTAAATTGTCCAATAGACGCCGGTGTTCAATTTCTCCCATAGACTCCAGTGTTACATTCACCCTTAGACTCCAATGTTCAATTCTCCCATAGACGCAAATGCTAAATTATCCCATAGACTCCAATGTTAAATTCACCCATAGATGCAAGTGTTAAATTCTCCCATATACTCCAATGTTAAATTTTTTCATAGACGCCAATGTTAAAATCTCCTATAGATGCCAATGTTAATTTCTCCCATAGACTCCAATGTTAAATTCACCCATAGACTACGATGTTAAATTATCCCATAGACGCCAGTGTTAAATTCTCCTAAAGACGCCAGTGTTAAATTCTCCCATAGACTACAATGTTAAATTATCGCATAGACTCCAATGTTATATTCACCCCTAGACTCCAATGTTAAATTCTCCCATAGACGCCAATGTTAAATTCTCCCATAGACGCCAATGTTAAATTCTCCTATAGACGCCAGTGTTAAATTCTCCCATAGACTGCAATGTGAAATTGTCCCATAGACGCCAATGTTAAATTCTCCCATAGACGCCAATGTTAATTTCTCCCATAGACTCCAATGTTAAATTCACCCTTAGACTCCAATGTAAATTATCCCATTGCCGCCAATGTAAAATTCTCCCATAGAAGCCAATGTTAAATTCTCCCATAGACTCCAATGTTAAATTCATGCATAGACTCCAATGTAAAATTTTTACATAGACGCAAATGTTAAATTCTCCCTTAGACGCCAATGTTCATTTCTCCCATAGACTCCAATGTAAAATTCACCCATTGACGCCAATGTTAAATTGTCCAATAGACGCCGGTGTTAAATTTCTCCCATAGACTCCAGTGTTACATTCACCCTTAGACTCCAATGTTCAATTCTCCCATAGACGCAAATGCTAAATTATCCCATAGACTCCAATGTTAAATTCACCCATAGATGCAAGTGGTAAATTCTCCCATATACTCCAATGTAAAATTCTCCCATAGACGGCAATGGTAAAATCTCCTATAGACGCCAATGTTAATTTCTCCCATAGACTCCAATGTTAAATTCACCCATAGACTACGATGTTAAATTCTCCCATAGACGCCAATGTTAAATTCTCCTATAGACGCCAGTGTTAAATTCTCCCATAGACTACAATGTTAAATTATCGCATAGACTCCAATGTTATATTCACCCCTAGACTCCAATGTTAAATTCTCCCATAGACGCCAATGTTAAATTCTCCCATAGACGCCAATGTTAATTTCTCCCATAGACTCCAATGTTAAATTCACCCATTGATGCCAATGTTAAATTTTCCAATAGACGCCGATGTTAAATTCTCCCATAGACTCCAGTGTTACATTCACCCTTAGACTCCAATGTTCAATTCTCCCATAGACGCAAATGTTAAATTATCCAATAGACTCCAATGTTAAATTCACCCATAGATGCCAGTGTTAAATTCTCCCATATACTCCAATGTTAAATTCTCCCATAGACGCCAATGTTAAAATCCCCTATAGACGCCAATGTAAATTTCTCCCATAGACTCCAATGTTAAATTCACCCATAGACTACAATGTTAAATTCTCCCATAGACGCCAATGGTAAATTCTCCTATAGACGCCAGTGTTAAATTCTCCCATAGACTACAATGTTAAATTTCCCCATAGACGCCAATGTTAAATTCTCCCATAGACTCCAATGTTATATTCACCCCTAGACTCCAATGTTAAATTCTCCCATAGACCACAATGTTAAATTCTCCCATAGACGCAAATGTTAAATTCTCCCATAGACGCCAATGTTAAAATCTCCCATAGACGCCAATGTTAATTTCTCCCATAGACTCCAATGTCAAATTCACCCATAAACTACAATGTTAAATTCTCCCATAGACGCCAATGTTAAATTCTCCTATAGACGCCAGTGTTAAATTCTCCCATAGACTGCAATGTTAAATTGTCCCATAGACGCCAATGTTAAATTCTCCCATAGACGCCAATGTTAATTTCTCCCATAGACTCCAATGTTAAATTCACCCTTAGACTCCAATGTTAAATTCTCCCATTGCCGCCAATGTAAAATTCTCCCATAGACGCCAATGTTAAATTCTCCCATAGACTCCAATGTTAAATTCACGCATAGACTCCAATGTAAAATTTTTACATAGACGCCAATGTTAAATTCTTCTATAGACGCCAATGTTAAATTCTCCTATAGACGCTAGTGTTAAATTCTCCCATAGACTACAATGTTTAATTTTCCCATAGACGCCAATGTTAAATTCTCCCATAGACTCCAATGTTATATTCACCCCTAGACTCCAATGTTAAATTCTCGCATAGACCACAATGTTAAATTCTCCCATAGATGCCAATGTTAAATTCTCCCATAGACGCAAATGTTTAATTCTCCCATAGACTCCAATGTTAAATTCTCCCATAGACGCCAATGTTAAATTCTCCTATAGACGCCAGTGTTAAATTCTCCCATAGACTGCAATGTGAAATTGTCCCATAGACGCCAATGTTAAATTCTCCCATAGACGCCAATGTTAATTTCTCCCATAGACTCCAATGTTAAATTCACCCTTAGACTCCAATGTTAAATTGTCCCATTGCCACCAATGTAAAATTCTTCCATAGACGCCAATGTTAAATTCTCCCATAGACTCCAATGTTAAATTCACGCATAGACTCCAATGTAAAATTTTTACATATTCGCAAATGTTAAATTCTCCCTTAGACGCCAATGTTCATTTCTCCCATAGACTCCAATGTAAAATTCACCCATTGATGCCAATGTTAAATTTTCCAATAGACGCCGGTGTTAAATTTCTCCCATAGACTCCAGTGTTACATTCACCCTTAGACTCCAATGTTCAATTCTCCCATAGACGCAAATGCTAAATTATCCCATAGACTCCAATGTTAAATTCACCCATAGATGCAAGTGTTAAATTCTCCCATATACTCCAATGTAAAATTCTCCCATAGACGCCAATGTTAAAATCTCCTATAGACGCCAATGTTAATTTCTCCCATAGACTCCAATGTTAAATTCACCCATAGACTACGATGTTAAATTCTCCCATAGACGCCAATGTTAAATTCTCCTATAGACGCCAGTGTTAAATTCTCCCATAGACTACAATGTTAAATTATCGCATAGACTCCAATGTTATATTCACCCCTAGACTCCAATGTTAAATTCTCCCATAGACGCCAATGTTAAATTCTCCCATAGACGCCAATGTTAATTTCTCCCATAGACTCCAATGTTAAATTCACCCATTGATGCCAATGTTAAATTTTCCAATAGACGCCGATGTTAAATTCTCCCATAGACTCCAGTGTTACATTCACCCTTAGACTCCAATGTTCAATTCTCCCATAGACGCAAATGTTAAATTATCCAATAGACTCCAATGTTAAATTCACCCATAGATGCCAGTGTTAAATTCTCCCATATACTCCAATGTTAAATTCTCCCATAGACGCCAATGTTAAAATCCCCTATAGACGCCAATGTAAATTTCTCCCATAGACTCCAATGTTAAATTCACCCATAGACTACAATGTTAAATTCTCCCATAGACGCCAATGGTAAATTCTCCTATAGACGCCAGTGTTAAATTCTCCCATAGACTACAATGTTAAATTTCCCCATAGACGCCAATGTTAAATTCTCCCATAGACTCCAATGTTATATTCACCCCTAGACTCCAATGTTAAATTCTCCCATAGACCACAATGTTAAATTCTCCCATAGACGCAAATGTTAAATTCTCCCATAGACGCCAATGTTAAAATCTCCCATAGACGCCAATGTTAATTTCTCCCATAGACTCCAATGTCAAATTCACCCATAAACTACAATGTTAAATTCTCCCATAGACGCCAATGTTAAATTCTCCTATAGACGCCAGTGTTAAATTCTCCCATAGACTGCAATGTTAAATTGTCCCATAGACGCCAATGTTAAATTCTCCCATAGACGCCAATGTTAATTTCTCCCATAGACTCCAATGTTAAATTCACCCTTAGACTCCAATGTTAAATTCTCCCATTGCCGCCAATGTAAAATTCTCCCATAGACGCCAATGTTAAATTCTCCCATAGACTCCAATGTTAAATTCACGCATAGACTCCAATGTAAAATTTTTACATAGACGCCAATGTTAAATTCTTCTATAGACGCCAATGTTAAATTCTCCTATAGACGCTAGTGTTAAATTCTCCCATAGACTACAATGTTTAATTTTCCCATAGACGCCAATGTTAAATTCTCCCATAGACTCCAATGTTATATTCACCCCTAGACTCCAATGTTAAATTCTCGCATAGACCACAATGTTAAATTCTCCCATAGATGCCAATGTTAAATTCTCCCATAGACGCAAATGTTTAATTCTCCCATAGACTCCAATGTTAAATTCTCCCATAGACGCCAATGTTAAATTCTCCTATAGACGCCAGTGTTAAATTCTCCCATAGACTGCAATGTGAAATTGTCCCATAGACGCCAATGTTAAATTCTCCCATAGACGCCAATGTTAATTTCTCCCATAGACTCCAATGTTAAATTCACCCTTAGACTCCAATGTTAAATTGTCCCATTGCCACCAATGTAAAATTCTTCCATAGACGCCAATGTTAAATTCTCCCATAGACTCCAATGTTAAATTCACGCATAGACTCCAATGTAAAATTTTTACATATTCGCAAATGTTAAATTCTCCCTTAGACGCCAATGTTCATTTCTCCCATAGACTCCAATGTAAAATTCACCCATTGATGCCAATGTTAAATTTTCCAATAGACGCCGGTGTTAAATTTCTCCCATAGACTCCAGTGTTACATTCACCCTTAGACTCCAATGTTCAATTCTCCCATAGACGCAAATGCTAAATTATCCCATAGACTCCAATGTTAAATTCACCCATAGATGCAAGTGTTAAATTCTCCCATATACTCCAATGTTAAATTCTCCCATAGACGCCAATGTTAAAATCTCCTATAGACGCCAATGTTAATTTCTCCCATAGACTCCAATGTTAAATTCACCCATAGACTACGATGTTAAATTCTCCCATAGACGCCAATGTTAAATTCTCCTATAGACGCCAGTGTTAAATGCTCCCATAGACTACAATGTTACATTATCGCATAGACTCCAATGTTATATTCACCCCTAGACTCCAATGTTAAATTCTCCCATAGACGCCAATGTTAAATTCTCCCATAGATGCCAATGTTAATTTCTCCCACAGACTCCAATGTTAAATTCACCCATTGACGCCAATGTTAAATTTTCCAATAGACGCCGGTGTTAAATTCTCCCATATACCCCAATGTTAAATTCTCCCATAGACGCCAATGTTAAAATCCCCTATAGACGCCAATGTTAATTTCTCCCATAGACTCCAATGTTAAATTCACCCATAGACTACAATGTTAAATTCTCCCATAGACGCCAATGGTAAATTCTCCTATAGACGCCAGTGTTAAATTCTCCCATAGACTACAATGTTAAATTTTCCCATAGACGCCAATGTTAAATTCTCCCAAAGACTCCAATGTTATATTTACCCCTAGACTCCAATGTTAAATTCTCCCATAGACCACGATGTTAAATTCTCCCATAGACGCCAATGTTAAATTCTCCCATAGACGCAAATGTTAAATTCTCCCATAGACGCCAATGTTAAAATCTCCCATAGACGCCAATGTTAATTTCTCCCATAGACTCCAATGTTAAATTCACCCATAGACTACAATGTTAAATTCTCCCATAGACGCCAATGTTAAATTCTCCTATAGACGCCAGTGTTAAATTCTCCCATAGACTGCAATGTTAAATTGTCCCATAGACGCCAATGTTAAATTCTCCCTTAGACGCCAATGTTAATTTCTCCCATAGACTCCAATGTTAACTTCACCCTTAGACTCCAATGTTAAATTCTCCCATTGTTGCCAATGTAAAATTCTCCCATAGACGCCAATGTTAAATTCTCCCATAGACTCCAATGTTAAATTCACGCATAGACTCCAATGTAAAATTTTTACATAGACGCCAATGTTAAATTCTCCCTTAGACGCCAATGTTCATTTCTCCCATAGACTCCAATGTTAAATTCACCCATTGACGCCAATGTCAAATTTTCCAATAGACGCCGGTGTTAAATTTCTCCCATAGACTCCGGTGTTACATTCACCCTTAGACTCCAATGTTCATTTCTCCCATAGACTCCAATGTTAAATTCACCCATAGACTACAATGTTAAATTCTCCCATAGACTACAATGTTAAATTATCGCATAGACTCCAATGTTATATTCACCCCTAGTCTCCAATGTTAAATTCTCCCATAGACGCCAATGTTAAATTCTCCCATAGACGCCAATGTTAATTTCTCCCATAGACTCCAATGTTAAATTCACCCATTGACGCCAATGTTAAATTTTCCAATAGACGCCGGTGTTAAATTCTCCCATAGACTCCAGTGTTACATTCACCCTTAGACTCCAATGTTCAATTCTCGTATAGACGCAAATGTTAAATTATCCCATAGACTCCAATGTTAAATTCACCCATAGATGCCAGTGTTAAATTCTCCCATATACTCCAATGTTAAATTCTCCCATAGACGCCAATGTTAAAATCTCCTATAGACGCCAATGTTAATTTCTCCCATAGACTCCAATGGTAAATTGACCCATAGACAACGATGTTAAATTCTCCCATAGACGCCAATGTTAAATTCTCCTATAGACGCCAGTGTTAAATTCTCCCATAGACTACAATGTTAAATTATCGCATAGACGACAATTTTAAATTCTCCCATAGACTCCAATGTTATATTCACCCCTAGACTCCAATGTTAAATTCTACCATAGACGCCAATGTTAAATTCTCCCATAGACGCCAATGTTAATTTCTCCTATAGACGCCAGTGTTAAATTCTCCCATAGGCTACAATGTTAAATTCTCCCATAGACGCCAATGTTAAATTCTCCTATAGACGCCAGTGTTAATTTCACCCATAGACTCCAATGTTAAATTCACCCTTAGACTCCAATGTTAAATTTTCCCTTTGCTGCCAATGTAAAATTCTCCCATAGACGCCAATGTTAAATTCTCCCATAGACTCCAATGTTAAATTCACGCATAGACTCCAATGTAATTTTTTTACATAGACGCCAATGTTAAATTCTCCCTTAGACGCCAATGTTCATTTCTCCCATAGACTCCAATGGTAAATTCACCCATTGACGCCAATGTTAAATTTTCCAATAGACGCCGGTGTTAAATTCACCCATAGACTCCAGTGTTACATTCACCCTTAGACTCCAATGTTCAATTCTCCCAGAGACGCAAATGTTAAATTATCCCATAGACTCCAATGTTAAATTCAACCATAGATGCCATTGTTAAATTCTCCCATATACTCCAATGTTAAATTATCCCATAGACGCCAATGTTAAAATCTCCTATAGACGCCAATGTTAATTTCTCCCATAGACGCCAATGTTAATTTCACCCATAGACTCCAATGTTAAATTCACCCTTAGACTCCAATGTTAAATTCTCCCTTTGCCGCCAATGTAAAATTCTCCCATAGACGCCAATGTTAAATTCTAGCATAGACTCCAATGTGAAATTCACGCATAGACTCCAATGTAATTTTTTTACATAGACGCCAATGTTAAATTCTCCCTTAGACGCCAATGTTCATTTCTCCCATAGACTCCAATGTTAAATTCACCCATTGACGCCAATGTTAAATTTTCCAATAGACGCCGGAGTTAAATTCTCCCATAGACTCCAGTGTTACATTCACCCTTATACTCCAATGTTCAATTCTCCCATAGACGCAAATGTTAAATTATCCAATAGACTCCAATGTTAAATTCACCCATAGATTCCAGTGTTAAATTCTCCCATATACCCCAATGTTAAATTCTCCCATAGACGCCAATGTTAAAATCCCCTATAGACGCCAATGTTAATTTCTCCCATAGACTCCAATGTTAAATTCACCCATAGACTACAATGTTAAATTTTCCCATAGACGCCAATGGTAAATTCTCCTATAGACGCCAGTGTTAAATTCTCCCATAGACTACAATGTTAAATTTTCCCATAGACGCCAATGTTAAATTCTCCCATAGACGCAAATGTTAAATTCTCCCATAGACGCCAATGTTAAAATCTCCCATAAACACCAATGTTAATTTCTCCCATAGACTCCAATGTTAAATTCACCCATAGACTACAATGTTAAATTCTCCCATAGACGCCAATGTTAAATTCTCCTATAGACGCCAGTGTTAAATTCTCCCATAGACTGCAATGTTAAATTGTCCCATAGACGCCAATGTTAAATTCTCCCATAGACGCCAATGTTAATTTCTCCCATAGACTCCAATGTTAACTTCACCCTTAGACTCCAATGTTAAATTCTCCCATTGCCGCCAATGTAAAATTCTCCCATAGACGCCAATGTTAAATTCTCCCATAGACTCCAATGTTAAATTCACGCATAGACTCCAATGTAAAATTTTTACATAGACGCCAATGTTAAATTCTCCCTTAGACGCCAATGTTAATTTCTCCCATAGACTCCAATGTTAAATTCACCCATTGACGCCAATGTCAAATTTTCCAATAGACGCCGGTGTTAAATTTCTCCCATAGACTCAAGTGTTACATTCACCCTTAGACTCCAATGTTAATTTCTCCCATAGACTCCAATGTTAAATTCACCCATAGACTACAATGTTAAATTCTCCCATAGACTACAATGTTAAATTATCGCATAGACTCCAATGTTATATTCACCCCTAGTCTCCAATGTTAAATTCTCCCATAGACGCCAATGTTAAATTCTCCCATAGACGCCAATGTTAATTTCTCCCATAGACTCCAATGTTAAATTCACCCATTGACGCCAATGTTAAATTTTCCAATAGACGCCGGTGTTAAATTCTCCCATAGACTCCAGTGTTACATTCACCCTTAGACTCCAATGTTCAATTCTCCCATAGACGCAAATGTTAAATTATCCCATAGACTCCAATGTTAAATTCACCCATAGATGCCAGTGTTAAATTCTCCCATATACTCCAATGTTAAATTCTCCCATAGACGCCAATGTTAAAATCTCCTATAGACGCCAATGTTAATTTCTCCCATAGACTCCAATGTTAAATTGACCCATAGACAACGATGTTAAATTCTCCCATAGACGCCAATGTTAAATTCTCCTATAGACGCCAGTGTTAAATTCTCCCATAGACTACAATGTTAAATTATCGCGTAGACGACAATTTTAAATTCTCCCATAGACTCCAATGTTATATTCACCCCTAGACTCCAATGTTAAATTCTACCATAGACGCCAATGTTAAATTCTCCCATAGACGCCAATGTTAATTTCTCCTATAGACGCCAGTGTTAAATTCTCCCATAGGCTACAATGTTAAATTCACCCATAGACTACAATGTTAAATTCTCCCATAGACGCCAATGGTAAATTCTCCTATAGACGCCAGTGTTAAATTCTCCCATAGACTACAATGTTAAATTTTCCCATTGACGCCAATGTTAAATTCTCCCATAGACTCCAATGTTATATTCACCCCTAGACTCCAATGTTAAATTCTCCCATAGACCACAATGTTAAATTCTCCCATAGACGCCAATGTTAAATTCTCCCATAGACGCAAATGTTAAATTCTCCCATAGACGCCAATGTTAAAATCTCCCATAGACGCCAATGTTAATTTCTCCCATAGACTCCAATGTTAAATTCACCCATAGACTACAATGTTAAATTCTCCCATAGACGCCAATGTTAAATTCTCCTATAGACGCCAGTGTTAAATTCTCCCACAGACTGCAATGTTAAATTGTCCCATAGACGCCAATGTTAAATTCTCCCATAGACGCCAATGTTAATTTCTCCCATAAACTCCAATGTTAAATTCACCCTTAGACTCCAATGTTAAATTCTCCCATTGCTGCCAATGTAAAATTCTCCCATAGACGCCAATGTTAAATTCTCCCATAGACTCCAATGTTAAATTCACGCATAGACTCCAATGTAAAATTTTTACATAGACGCCAATGTTAAATTCTTCTATAGACGCCAATGTTAAATTCTCCTATAGACGCTAGTGTTAAATTCTCCCATAGACTACAATGTTTAATTTTCCCATAGACGCCAATGTTAATTTCTCCCATAGACTCCAATGTTATATTCACCCCTAGACTCCAATGTTAAATTCTCGCATAGACCACAATGTTAAATTCTCCCATAGATGCCAATGTTAAATTCTCCCTTAGACGCCAATGTTAATTTCTCCCATAGACTCCAATGTTAAATTCACCCATTGACGCCAATGTCAAATTTTCCAATAGACGCCGGTGTTAAATTTCTCCCATAGACTCAAGTGTTACATTCACCCTTAGACTCCAATGTTAATTTCTCCCATAGACTCCAATGTTAAATTCACCCATAGACTACAATGTTAAATTCTCCCATAGACTACAATGTTAAATTATCGCATAGACTCCAATGTTATATTCACCCCTAGTCTCCAATGTTAAATTCTCCCATAGAAGCCAATGTTAAATTCTCCCATAGACGCCAATGTTAATTTCTCCCATAGACTCCAATGTTAAATTCACCCATTGACGCCAATGTTAAATTTTCCAATAGACGCCGGTGTTAAATTCTCCCATAGACTCCAGTGTTACATTCACCCTTAGACTCCAATGTTCAATTCTCCCATAGACGCAAATGTTAAATTATCCCATAGACTCCAATGTTAAATTCACCCATAGATGCCAGTGTTAAATTCTCCCATATACTCCAATGTTAAATTCTCCCATAGACGCCAATGTTAAAATCTCCTATAGACGCCAATGTTAATTTCTCCCATAGACTCCAATGTTAAATTGACCCATAGACAACGATGTTAAATTCTCCCATAGACGCCAATGTTAAATTCTCCTATAGACGCCAGTGTTAAATTCTCCCATAGACTACAATGTTAAATTATCGCGTAGACGACAATTTTAAATTCTCCCATAGACTCCAATGTTATATTCACCCCTAGACTCCAATGTTAAATTCTACCATAGACGCCAATGTTAAATTCTCCCATAGACGCCAATGTTAATTTCTCCTATAGACGCCAGTGTTAAATTCACCCATAGACTACAAAGTTAAATTCTTCCATAAACGCCAATGTTAAATTCTCCTATCGACTCCAGTGTTAAATTCTCCCATAGACTACAATGTTAAATTATCCCATAGACGCCAATGTTAAATTCTCCCATAGACTCCAATGTTATATTCACCCCTAGACTCCAATGTTAAATTCTCCCATATACGCAAATGTAAAATTCTACCATAGACGCCAATGTTAATTTCTCCCATAGACTCCAATGTTAAATTCACCCATAGACTACAATGTTAAATTCTTCCATAGACGCCAATGTTAAATTCTCCTATAGACGCCAGTGTTAAATTCTCCCATAGACTACAATGTTAAATTCTCCCATAGACGGCAATGTTAATTTCACCCATAGACTCCAATGTTAAATTCACCCTTAGACTCCAATGTTAAATTCTCCCTTTGCCGCCAATGTAAAATTCTCCCATAGACGCCAATGTTAAATTCTCCCATAGACTCCCATGTTAAATTCACGCATAGACTCCAATGTAAAATTTTTACATAGACGCCAATGTTAAATTCTCCCTTAGACGCCAATGTTCATTTCTCCCATAGACTGCAATGTTAAATTCACCCATTGACGCCAATGTTAAATTTTCCAATAGACGCCGGTGTTAAATTCACCCGTAGACTCCAGTGTTACATTCACCCTTAGACTCCAATGTTCAATTCTCCCACAGACGCAAATGTTAAATTATCCCATAGACTACAATGTTAAATTCACCCATAGATGCCAGTGTTAAATTCTCCCATATACTCCAATGTTAAATTCTCCCATAGACGCCAATGTTAAAATCCCCTATAGAGGCCAATGTTAATTTCTCCCATAGACTCCAATGTTAAATTCACCCATAGACTACAGTGTTAAATTCTCCCATAGACGCCAATGGTAAATTCTCCTATAGACGCCAGTGTTAAATTCTCCCATAGACTACAATGTTAAATCATCGCATAGACGACAATGTTAAATTCTCACATAGACTCCAATGTTATATTCACCCCTAGACTCCAATGTTAAATTCTCCCATAGACGCCAATGTTAAATTCTCCCATAGACGCCAATGTTAATTTCTCCCATAGACTTCAATGCCAAATTCACCCATAGACACCAATGTTAAATTCTCCCATTGACGCCAATGTTAAATTCTCCCATAGACTCCAATGTTAATTTCTCCCATAGACTTCAATGCCAAATTCACCCATAGACTACAATGTTAAATTCTCCCATAGACGCCAATGGTAAATTCTCCTATAGACGCCAGTGTTAAATTCTCCTATAGACTCCAATGTTAAATTCACCCATAGACGCCAATGTTAAATTCTCCTATAGATGCCAGTGTTAAATTCTCCCATAGACTACAATGTTAAATTATCCCATAGACGCCAATGTTAAATTCTCCCATAGACTCCAATGTTATATTCACCCCTAGACTCCAATGTTAAATTCTCACATAGACTACAATGTAAAATTCTCCCATAGACACCGATGATAAATTCTTCTGTAGACTCCAATGTTAAATTCACCCATAGACTCAATGTTAAATTCTCCCATAGACGCCAATGTTAAAATCTCCCATAGACGCCAATGTTAATTTCTCCCATAGACTCCAATTTAAATTCACCCATAGACTACAATGTTATATTCACCCCTAGACTCCAATGTTAAATTCTCACATAGACTACAATGTAAAATTCTCCCATAGACGCCGATGATAAATTCTTCTGTAGACTCCAATGTTAAATTCACCCATAGACTCAATGTTAAATTTTCCCATAGACGCCAATGTTAAATTCTCCCATAGACTCCAATGTTATATTCACCCCTAGACTCCAATGTTAAATTCTCCCATAGACCACTATGTTAAATTCTCCCATAGACGCCAATGTTAAATTCTCCCATAGACCCAAATGTTAAATTCTCCCATAGACGCCAATGTTAAAATCTCCCATAGACGCCAATGTTTATTCCTCCCATAGACTCCAATGTTAAATTCACCCATAGACTACAATGTTAAATTTTTCCATAGACGCCAATGTAAAATTCTCCTATAGACGCCTGTGTTAAATTCTCCCATAGACTGCAATGTTAAATTGTCCCATAGACGCCAATGTTAAATTCTCCCATAGACGCCAATGCTAATTTCTCCCATAGACTCCAATGTTAAATTCACCCTTAGACTCCAATGTTAAATTCTCCCATTGCCGCCCATGTAAAATTCTCTCATAGACGCCAATGTTAAATTCTCCCATAGACGCCAATGTTAAATTCTCCCATAGACGCAAATGTTAAATTCTCCCATAGACGCCAATGTTAAAATCTCCCATAGACGCCAATGTTTATTTCTCCCATAGACTCCAATGTTAAATTCACCCATAGACTACAATGTTAAATTTTCCCATAGACGCCAATGTTAAATTCTCCTATAGACGCCTGTGTTAAATTCTCCCATAGACTGCAATGTTAAATTGTCCCATAGACGCCAATGTTAAATTCTCCCATAGACGCCAATGCTAATTTCTCCCATAGACTCCAATGTTAAATTCACCCTTAGACTCCAATGTTAAATTCTCCCATTGCCGCCCATGTAAAATTCTCTCATAGACGCCAATGTTAAATTCTCCCATAGACTCCAATGTCAAATTCACGCATAGACTCCAATGTAAATTTTTTACATAGACGCCAATGTTCATTTCTCCCATAGACTCCAATGTTAAATTCACCCATTGACGCCAATGTTAAATTTTCCAATAGACGCCGGTGTTAAATTTCTCCCATAGACTCCAGTGTTACATTCACTCTTATACTCCAATGTTCAATTCTCCCATAGACGCAAATGCTAAATTATCCCATAGACTCCAATGTTAAATTCACCCATAGATGCAAGTGTTAAATTCTCCCATATACTCCAATGATAAATTCTCCATTAGACGCCAATGTTAAAATCTCCTATAGACGCCAATGTTAATTTCTCCCATAGACTCTAATGTTAAATTCACCCATAGACTACGATGTTAAATTCTCCCATAGACGCCAATGTTAAATTCTCCTATAGACACCAATGTTAAATTCTCCCATAGACTACAATGTTAAATTATCACATAGACGACAATGTTAAATTCTCCCATAGACTCCAATGTTATATTCACCCCTAGACTCCAATGTTAAATTCTCCCATAGACGCCAATGTTAAATTCTCCCATAGACGCCAATGTTAATTTCTCTCATAGACTCCAATGTTAAATGCACCCTTAGACTCCAATGTTAAATTCTCCCATTGCCGCCAATGTTAAATTTTCCCATAGACGCCAATGTTAAATTCTCCCATAGACTTCAATGTTAAATTCACGCATAGACTCCAATATAAAAATTTTACATAGACACCAATATTAAATTCTCCCATAGACGCCAATGTTAATTTCTCCCATAGACTCCATTGTTAAATTCACCCATTGACGCCAATGCTAAATTTTCCAATAGACGCCGGTTTTAAATTCTCCCATAGAATCCAGTGTCACATTCACCCTTAGACTCCAATGTTCAATTCTCCAATAGACGCAAATGGTAAATTCTCCTATAGACGCCAGTGTTAAATTCTCCCATAGACTACAATGTTAAATTATCGCGTAGACGACAATGTTAAATTCTCCCATAGACTCCAATGTTATATTCACCCCTAGACTCCAATGTTAAATTCTCCCATAGACGCCAATGTTAAATTCTCCCATAGACGCCAATGTTAATTTCTCCCATAGACTCCAATGTTAAATTCACCCTTAGACTCCAATGTTAAATTCTCCCATTGCCGCCAATGTAAAATTCTCCCTTAGACGCCAATGTGAATTTCTCCTATAGACTTCAATGGCAAATTCACCCATAGACTCCAATGTTAAATTCTCCCATTGACGCCAATGTTAAATTCTCCCAAAGACGCCAATGTTAATTTCTCCCATAGACTCGAATGTTAAATTCACCCATAGACGCCAATGTTAAATTCTCCTATAGACGCCAGTGTTGAATTCTCCCATAGACTACAATGTTAAATTATCCCATAGACGCCAATGTTAAATTCTCCCATAGACTCCAATGTTATATTCACCCCTAGACTCCAATGTTAAATTCTCACATAGACTACAATGTAAAATTCTCCCATAGACGCCGATGATAAATTCTTCTGTAGACTCCAATGTTAAATTCACCCATAGACTCAATGTTAAATTTTCCCATAGACGCCAATGTTAAAATCTCCCATAGACGCCAATGTTAATTTCTCCCATAGACTCCAATTTAAATTCACCCATAGACTACAATGTTAAATTCTCACATAGACGCCAATGTTAAATTCTCCTATAGACGCCAGTGTTAAATTCTCCCATAGACTACAATGTTAAATTATCCCATAGACTACAATGTTAAATTATCCCATAGACGCCAATGTTAAGTTCTCCCATAGACGCCAGTGTTAAATTCTCCCATAGACACCAATGTTAAGTTCTCCCATAGACGCCAGTGTTAAATTCTCCCATAGACGCCAATGTTAAAATCTCCCATAGACGCCAATTTTAATTTCTCCCATAGACTCCAATGTTAAATTCACCCATAGACTACAATGTTAAATTCTTCCATAGACGCCAATGTTAAATTCTCCTATAGACGCCAGTGTTAAATTCTCCCATAGACTACAATGTTAAATTCTCCCATAGACGGCAATGTTAATTTCACCCATAGACTCCAATGTTAAATTCACCCTTAGACTCCAATGTTAAATTCTCCCTTTGCCGCCAATGTAAAATTCTCCCATAGACGCCAATGTTAAATTCTCCCATAGACTCCCATGTTAAATTCACGCATAGACTCCAATGTAAAATTTTTATATAGACGCCAATGTTAAATTCTCCCTTAGACGCCAATGTTCATTTCTCCCATAGACTACAATGTTAAATTCACCCATAGATGCCAGTGTTAAATTCTCCCATATACTCCAATGTTAAATTCTCCCATAGACGCCAATGTTAAAATCCCCTATAGAGGCCAATGTTAATTTCTCCCATAGACTCCAATGTTAAATTCACCCAGAGACTACAGTGTTAAATTCTCCCATAGACGCCAATGGTAAATTCTCCTATAGACGCCAGTGTTAAATTCTCCCATAGACTACAATGTTAAATCATCGCATAGACGACAATGTTAAATTCTCACATAGACTCCAATGTTATATTCACCCCTAGACTCCAATGTTAGATTCTCCCATAGACTCCAATGTTAAATTCTCCCATAGACGCCAATGTTAATTTCTCCCATAGACTCCAATGTTAAATTCTCACATAGACTACAATGTAAAATTCTCCCATAGACACCGATGATAAATTCTTCTGTAGACTCCAATGTTAAATTCACCCTTAGACTACAATGTTAAATTTTTCCATAGACGCCAATGTAAAATTCTCCTATAGACGCCTGTGTTAAATTCTCCCATAGACTGCAATGTTAAATTGTCCCATAGACGCCAATGTTAAATTCTCCCATAGACGCCAATGCTAATTTCTCCCATAGACTCCAATGTTAAATTCACCCTTAGACTCCAATGTTAAATTCTCCCATTGCCGCCCATGTAAAATTCTCTCATAGACGCCAATGTTAAATTCTCCCATAGACGCCAATGTTAAATTCTCCCATAGACGCAAATGTTAAATTCTCCCATAGACGCAAATGTTAAAATCTCCCATAGACGCCAATGTTTATTTCTCCCATAGACTCCAATGTTAAATTCACCCATAGACTACAATGTTAAATTTTCCCATAGACGCCAATGTTAAATTCTCCTATAGACGCCTGTGTTAAATTCTCCCATAGACTGCAATGTTAAATTGTCCCATAGACGCCAATGTTAAATTCTCCCATAGACGCCAATGCTAATTTCTCCCATAGACTCCAATGTTAAATTCACCCTTAGACTCCAATGTTAAATTCTCCCATTGCCGCCCATGTAAAATTCTCTCATAGACGCCAATGTTAAATTCTCCCATAGACTCCAATGTCAAATTCACGCATAGACTCCAATGTAAATTTTTTACATAGACGCCAATGTTCATTTCTCCCATAGACTCCAATGTTAAATTCACCCATTGACGCCAATGTTAAATTTTCCAATAGACGCCGGTGTTAAATTTCTCCCATAGACTCCAGTGTTACATTCACTCTTATACTCCAATGTTCAATTCTCCCATAGACGCAAATGCTAAATTATCCCATAGACTCCAATGTTAAATTCACCCATAGATGCAAGTGTTAAATTCTCCCATATACTCCAATGATAAATTCTCCATTAGACGCCAATGTTAAAATCTCCTATAGACGCCAATGTTAATTTCTCCCATAGACTCTAATGTTAAATTCACCCATAGACTACGATGTTAAATTCTCCCATAGACGCCAATGTTAAATTCTCCTATAGACACCAATGTTAAATTCTCCCATAGACTACAATGTTAAATTATCACATAGACGACAATGTTAAATTCTCCCATAGACTCCAATGTTATATTCACCCCTAGACTCCAATGTTAAATTCTCCCATAGACGCCAATGTTAAATTCTCCCATAGACGCCAATGTTAATTTCTCTCATAGACTCCAATGTTAAATGCACCCTTAGACTCCAATGTTAAATTCTCCCATTGCCGCCAATGTAAAATTTTCCCATAGACGCCAATGTTAAATTCTCCCATAGACTTCAATGTTAAATTCACGCATAGACTCCAATATAAAAATTTTACATAGACACCAATATTAAATTCTCCCATAGACGCCAATGTTAATTTCTCCCATAGACTCCATTGTTAAATTCACCCATTGACGCCAATGCTAAATTTTCCAATAGACGCCGGTTTTAAATTCTCCCATAGAATCCAGTGTCACATTCACCCTTAGACTCCAATGTTCAATTCTCCAATAGACGCAAATGGTAAATTCTCCTATAGACGCCAGTGTTAAATTCTCCCATAGACTACAATGTTAAATTATCGCGTAGACGACAATGTTAAATTCTCCCATAGACTCCAATGTTATATTCACCCCTAGACTCCAATGTTAAATTCTCCCATAGACGCCAATGTTAAATTCTCCCATAGACGCCAATGTTAATTTCTCCCATAGACTCCAATGTTAAATTCACCCTTAGACTCCAATGTTAAATTCTCCCATTGCCGCCAATGTAAAATTCTCCCTTAGACGCCAATGTGAATTTCTCCTATAGACTTCAATGGCAAATTCACCCATAGACTCCAATGTTAAATTCTCCCATTGACGCCAATGTTAAATTCTCCCAAAGACGCCAATGTTAATTTCTCCCATAGACTCGAATGTTAAATTCACCCATAGACGCCAATGTTAAATTCTCCTATAGACGCCAGTGTTGAATTCTCCCATAGACTACGATGTTAAATTATCCCATAGACGCCAATGTTAAATTCTCCCATAGACTCCAATGTTATATTCACCCCTAGACTCCAATGTTAAATTCTCACATAGACTACAATGTAAAATTCTCCCATAGACGCCGATGATAAATTCTTCTGTAGACTCCAATGTTAAATTCACCCATAGACTCAATGTTAAATTTTCCCATAGACGCCAATGTTAAAATCTCCCATAGACGCCAATGTTAATTTCTCCCATAGACTCCAATTTAAATTCACCCATAGACTACAATGTTAAATTCTCACATAGACGCCAATGTTAAATTCTCCTATAGACGCCAGTGTTAAATTCTCCCATAGACTACAATGTTAAATTATCCCATAGACTACAATGTTAAATTATCCCATAGACGCCAATGTTAAGTTCTCCCATAGACGCCAGTGTTAAATTCTCCCATAGACACCAATGTTAAGTTCTCCCATAGACGCCAGTGTTAAATTCTCCCATAGACGCCAATGTTAAAATCTCCCATAGACGCCAATTTTAATTTCTCCCATAGACTCCAATGTTAAATTCACCCATAGACTACAATGTTAAATTCTTCCATAGACGCCATTGTTAAATTCTCCTATAGACGCCAGTGTTAAATTCTCCCATAGACTACAATGTTAAATTCTCCCATAGATGGCAATGTTAATTTCACCCATAGACTCCAATGTTAAATTCACCCTTAGACTCCAATGTTAAATTCTCCCTTTGCCGCCAATGTAAAATTCTCCCATAGACGCCAATGTTAAATTCTCCCATAGACTCCCATGTTAAATTCACGCATAGACTCCAATGTAAAATTTTTATATAGACGCCAATGTTAAATTCTCCCTTAGACGCCAATGTTCATTTCTCCCATAGACTACAATGTTAAATTCACCCATAGATGCCAGTGTTAAATTCTCCCATATACTCCAATGTTAAATTCTCCCATAGACGCCAATGTTAAAATCCCCTATAGAGGCCAATGTTAATTTCTCCCATAGACTCCAATGTTAAATTCACCCAGAGACTACAGTGTTAAATTCTCCCATAGACGCCAATGGTAAATTCTCCTATAGACGCCAGTGTTAAATTCTCCCATAGACTACAATGTTAAATCATCGCATAGACGACAATGTTAAATTCTCACATAGACTCCAATGTTATATTCACCCCTAGACTCCAATGTTAGATTCTCCCATAGACTCCAATGTTAAATTCTCCCATAGACGCCAATGTTAATTTCTCCCATAGACTCCAATGTTAAATTCTCACATAGACTACAATGTAAAATTCTCCCATAGACACCGATGATAAATTCTTCTGTAGACTCCAATGTTAAATTCACCCTTAGACTCAATGTTAAATTCTCCCATAGACGCCAATGTTAAAATCTCCCATAGACGCCAATGTTAATTTCTCCCATAGACTCCAATTTAAATTCACCCATAGACTACAATGTTAAATTATCCCATAGATGCCAATGTTAAATTCTCCTATAGACGCCAGTGTTAAATTCTCCCATAGACTACAATGTTAAATTATCCCATAGATGCCAATGTTAAATTCTCCCATAGACTCCAATGTTATATTCACCCCTAGACTCAAATGTTAAATTCTCCCATAGACCACTATGTTAAATTCTCCCATAGACGCCAATGTTAAATTCTCCCATAGACGCAAATGTTAAATTCTCCCATAGACGCCAATGTTAAAATCTCCCATAGACGCCAATGTTTATTTCTCCCATAGACTCCAATGTTAAATTCACCCATAGACTACAATGCTAAATTTTCCCATAGACGCCAATGTTAAATTCTCCTATAGACGCCTGTGTTAAATTCTCCCATAGACTGCAATGTTAAATTGTCCCATAGACGCCAATGTTAAATTCTCCCATAGACGCCAATGCTAATTTCTCCCATAGACTCCAATGTTAAATTCACCCTTAGACTCCAATGTTAAATTCTCCCATTGCCGCCCATGTAAAATTCTCTCATAGACGCCAATGTTAAATTCTCCCATAGACTCCAATGTCAAATTCACGCATAGACTCCAATGTAAATTTTTTACATAGACGCCAATGTTAAATTCTCCCTTAGACGCCAATGTTCATTTCTCCCATAGACTCCAATGTTAAATTCACCCATTGACGCCAATGTTAAATTTTCCAATAGACGCCGGTGTTAAATTTCTCCCATAGACTCCAGTGTTACATTCACTCTTAGACTCCAATGTTCAATTCTCCCATAGACGCAAATGCTAAATTATCCCATAGACTCCAATGTTAAATTCACCCATAGATACAAGTGTTAAATTCTCCCATATACTCCAATGATAAATTCTCCATTAAACGCCAATGTTAAAATCTCCTATAGACGCCAATGTTAATTTCTCCCATAGACTCTATTGTTAAATTCACCCATAGACAACGATGTTAAATTCTCCCAAAGACGCCAATGTTAAATTCTCCTATAGACGCCAATGTTAAATTCTCCCATAGACTACAATGTTAAATTATCACATAGACGACAATGTTAAATTCTCCCATAGACTCCAATGTTATATTCACCCCTAGACTCCAATGTTAAATTCTACCATAGACGCCAATGTTAAATTCTCCCATAGACGCCAATGTTAATTTCTCTCATAGACTCCAATGTTAAATGCACCCTTAGACTCCAATGTTAAATTCTCCCATTGCCGCCAATGTAAAATTTTCCCATAGACGCCAATGTTAAATTCTCCCATAGACTTCAATGTTAAATTCACGCATAGACTCCAATGCAAATTTTTTACATAGACGCCAATGTTAAATTCTCCCATAGACGCCAATGTTAATTTCTCCCATAGACTCCAATGTTAAATTCACCCATTGACGCCAATGTTAAATTTTCCAATAGACGCCGGTGTTAAATTCACCCATAGACTTCAGTGTTACATTCACCCTTAGACTCCAATGTTCAATTCTCCCATGGACGCAAATGTTAAATTATCCCATAGACTCCAATGTTAAATTCACCCATAGATGCCAGTGTTAAATTCTCCCATATACTCTAATGTTAAATTCTCCCATAGACGCCAATGTTAAAATCTCCTATAGACGCCAATGTTAATTTCTCCCATAGACTCCAATGTTAAATTGACCCATAGACAACGATGTTAAATTCTCCCATAGACGCCAATGTTAAATTCTCCTATAGACGCCAGTGTTAAATTCTCCCATAGACTACAATGTTAAATTATCGCATAGACGACAATTTAAAATTCTCCCATAGACTCCAATGTTAGATTCACCCCTAGACTCCAATGTTAAATTCTCCCATAGACGCCAATGTTAAATTCATCCTTAGACTCCAATGTTAAATTCACCCATAGATGCAGGTGTTAAATTCTCCCATATACTCTAATGTTAAATTCTCCCATAGACGCCAATGTTAAAATCTCCTATAGACGCCAATGTTAATTTCTCCCATAGACTCCAATGTTAAATTGACCCATAGACAACGATGTTAAATTCTCCCATAGACGCCAATGTTAAATTCTCCTATAGACGCCAGTGTTAAATTCTCCCATAGACTACAATGTTAAATTATCGCATAGACGACAATTTAAAATTCTCCCATAGACTCCAATGTTAGATTCACCCCTAGACTCCAATGTTAAATTCTCCCATAGACGCCAATGTTAAATTCATCCTTAGACTCCAATGTTAAATTTTCCCTTTGCCGCCAATGTAAAATTCTCCCATAGACGCCAATGTTAAATTCTCCCATAGATCCAATGTTAAATTCACGCATAGACGCCAATGTTAAATTCTCCCATAGACGCCAATGTTAATTTCTCCCATAGATGCCAATGTTAATTTCACCCATAGACTCCAATGTAAAATTCACCCATAGATGCCAGTGTTAAATTCTCCCATATACTCCAATGTTAAATTCTCCCATAGACGCCAATGGTAAATTCTCCTATAGACGCCAGTGTTAAATTCTCCCATAGACTACAATGTTATATTCACCCATAGACTCCAATGTTAAATTCTCCCATAGACGCCAATGTTAAATTCTCCCATAGACGCCAATGTTAATTTCTCTCATAGACTCCAATGTTAAATTCACCCTTTGACTCCAATGTTGAATTCTCCCATTGCCGCCAATGTAAAATTCTCCCATAGACGCCAATGTTAATTTCTCCCATAGACTTCAATGCCAAATTCACCCATAGACACCAATGTTAAATTCTCCCATTGACGCCAATGTTAAATTCACCCATAGACTCAATGTTAAATTCTCACATAGACTACAATGTCAAAATCTCCCATAGATGCCAATGTTAATTTCTCCCATAGACTCCAATTTAAATTTACCCATAGACTACAATGTTAAATTCTCCCATAGACGCCAATGTTAAATTCTCCTATAGACGCCAGTGTTAAATTCTCCCATAGACTACAATGTTAAATTATCCCATAGACTACGATGTTAAATTATCCCATAGACGCCAATGTTAAATTCTCCCATAGACGCCAATGTTAAATTCTCCCATAGACGCCAATGTTAATTTCTCCCATAGACGCCAATGTTAATTTCTCCCATAGACATCAATGGCAAATTCACCCATAGACACCAATGTTAAATTCTCCCATTGACGCCAATGTTAAATTCACCCATAGACTCAATGTTAAATTTTCACATAGACTACAATGTCAAAATCTCCCATAGACGCCAATGTTAATTTCTCCCATAGACTCCAATTTAAATTTACCCATAGACTACAATGTTAAATTCTCCCATAGACGCCAATGTTAAATTCTCCTATAGACGCCAGTGTTAAATTCTCCCATAGACTACAATGTTAAATTATCCCATAGACTACGATGTTAAATTATCCCATAGACGCCAATGTTAAATTCTCCCATAGACGCCAATGTTAAATTCTCCCATAGACGCCAATGTTAATTTCTCCCATAGACGCCAATGTTAATTTCTCCCATAGACTTCAATGGCAAATTCACCCATAGACTCCAATGTTAAATTCTCCCATTGACGCCAATGTTAAATTCTCCCATAGACGCCAATGTTAATTTCTCCTATAGACTCCAATGTTAAATTCACCCATAGACGCCAATGTTAAATTCTCCTATAGACGCCAGTGTTAAATTCTCCCATAGACTACAATGTTAAATTATCCCATAGACGCCAATGTTAAATTCTCCCATAGACTCCAATGTTATATTCACCCCTAGACTACAATGTTAAATTCTCCCATAGACGCCGATGATAAATTCTTCTGTAGACTCCAATGTTAAATTCACCCATAGACTCATTGTTAAATTCTCCCATAGACGCCAATGTTAAAATCTCCCATAGACGCCAATGTTAATTTCTCCCATAGACTCCAATTTAAATTTACCCATAGACTACAATGTTAAATTCTCCCATAGACGCCAATGTTCAATTCTCCTATAGACGCCAGTGTTAAATTCTCCCATAGACTACAATGTTAAATTATCCCATAGACTACGATGTAAAATTATCCCATAGACGCCAATGTTAAATTCTCCCATAGACACAAATGTCAAATTCTCCCATAGACGCCAATGTCAAACTCTCCCATAGACGCCAATGTTAAATTCTCGCATAGACTACAAGGTGAAATTCTCGCATAGACTACAATGTTAAATTCTCCCATAGACGCCAATGTTAAGTTCTCCCATAGACGCCAGTGTTAAATTCTCCCATAGACGCCAATGTTAAAATCTCCCATAGACGCCAATGTTAATTTCTCCTATAGACGCCAGTGTTAAATTCTCCCATAGACTACAATGTTAAATTGCCCATAGACTACGATGTAAAATTATCCCATAGACGCCAATGTTAAATTCTCCCATAGACACAAATGTCAAATTCTCCCATAGACGCCAATGTCAAACTCTCCCATAGACGCCAATGTTAAATTCTCGCATAGACTACAAGGTGAAATTCTCGCATAGACTACAATGTTAAATTCTCCCATAGACGCCAATGTTAAGTTCTCCCATAGACGCCAGTGTTAAATTCTCCCATAGACGCCAATGTTAAAATCTCCCATAGACGCCAATGTTAATTTCTCCCATAGACTCCAATGTTAAATTCACCCATAGACTACGAAGTTACATTCTTCCATAGACGCCAATGTTAAATTCTCCTATAGACGCCAGTGTTAAATTCTCCCATAGACTACAATGTTAAATTATCCCATTGATGCCAATGTTAAATTCTCGCATAGACTCCAATGTTATATTCACCCCTAGACTCCAATGTTAAATTCTCCCATATATCACTGTTAAATTCTCCCATAGACGCCAATGTTAAATTCTCCCATAGACGCAAATGTTAAATTTTTCCATAGACGCCAATGTTAAATTCTCCTATAGACGCCAGTGTTAAATTCTCCCATAGACTACAATGTTAAATTATCCCATAGACGCCAATGTTAAATTCTCCCATAGACGCCAATGTTAATTTCACCCATAGACTCCAATGTTAAATTCACCCTTAGACTCCAATGTTAAATTCTCCCTTTGCCGCCAATGTAAAATTCTCCCATAGACGCCAATGTTAAATTCTCCCATAGACTCCAATGTTAAATTCACACATAGACTCCAATGTAAAATTTTTACATAGACGACAATGTTAAATTCTCCCTTAGACGCCAATGTTCATTTCTCCCATAGACTCCAATGTTAAATTCACCCATTGACACCAATATTAAATTTTCCAATAGACGCCGGTGTTAAATTCACCCATAGACTCCAGTGTTACATTCACCCTTAGACTCCAATGTTCAATTCTCCCAAAGACGCAAATGTTAAATTATCCCATAGACTACAATGTTAAATTCACCCATAGATGCCAGTGTTAAATTCTCCCATATACTACAGTGTTAAATTCTCCCATAGACGCCAATGGTAAATTCTCCAATAGACGCCAGTGTTAAATTCTCCCATAGACTACAATGTTAAATTATCGCATAGACGACAATGTTAAATTCTCCCATAGACTCCAATGTTATATTCACCCTTAGACACCAATTTTAAATTTTCCCATAGACGCCAATGTTAAATTCTCCCATAGACGCCAATGTTAATTTCTCCCATAGACTCCAATGTTAAATTCACCCTTAGACTCCAATGTTAAATTCTCCCATTGCCGCCAATGTAAAATTCTCCCATAGACGCCAATGTTAATTTATCCCATAGATTTCAATGCCAAATTCACCCATAGACTCCAATGTTAAATTCTCCTATAGACTCCAATGTTAAATTCACCCATAGACGCCAATGTTTAATTCTCCTATAGATGCCAGTGTTAAATTCTCCCATAGATTACAATGGTAAATTATCCCATAGACGCCAATGTTAAATTCTCCCATAGACTCCAATGTTATATTCACCCCTAGACTCCAATGTTAAATTCTCCCATAGACGCCAATGTTAAAATCTCCCATAGACGCCAATGTTAATTTCTTCCATAGACTCCAATGTTAAATTCACCCATAGACTACGAAGTTAAATTCTTCCATAGACGCCAATGTTAAATTCTCCTATAGACTCCAGTGTTAAATTCTCCCATAGACTACAATGTTTAATTTTCCTATAGACGCCAATGTTAAATTCTCCCATAGACCACAATGTTAAATTCTCCCATAGACGCCAATGTTAAATTCTCCCATAGACGCAAATGTTAAATTCTCCCATAGACGACAATGTTAAAATCTCCCATAGACGCCAATGTTAATTTCTCCCATAGACTCCAATGTTAAATTCACCCATAGACGCCAATGTTAAATTCTCCTATAGACGCCAGTGTTAAATTCTCCCATAGACTGCAATGTGAAATTGTCCCATAGACGCCAATGTTAAATTCTCCCATAGACTCCAATGTTAAATTCACGCATAGACTCCAATGTAAAATTTTTACATAGACGCAAATGTTAAATTCTCCCTTAGACGCCAATGTTCATTTCTCCCATAGACTCCAATGTAAAATTCACCCATTGACGCCAATGTTAAATTGTCCAATAGACGCCGGTGTTAAATTTCTCCCATAGACTCCAGTGTTACATTCACCCTTAGACTCCAATGTTCAATTCTCCCATAGACGCAAATGCTAAATTATCCCATAGACTCCAATGTTAAATTCACCCATAGATGCAAGTGTTAAATTCTCCCATATACTCCAATGTTAAATTCTCCCATAGACGCCAATGTTAAAATCTCCTATAGACGCCAATGTTAATTTCTCCCATAGACTCCAATGTTAAATTCACCCATAGACTACGATGTTAAATTCTCCCATAGACGCCAATGTTAAATTCTCATATAGACGCCAGTGTTAAATTCTCCCATAGACTACAATGTTAAATTATCGCATAGACTCCAATGTTATCTTTAACACGTAGGCTTTCGCGACCAATATTATTCATAGTAAAGGTTTTTGGGTTAGATCGCGTTTATTTATAAATGTGTCGTAACCCTCCACCACCCGACACGGCCAATCAGCAAAAAAAAGTGTCACGTTGACAAAAGACAAATAATTCACTACTTCAGCCCACCGGTGTGTTGAAGAGTTAATCCACATTTACAGTTTGAGTACGACGTTTCGCTGGTAAATACTTCCAGCATCATCGGGCAATTCGCCAGAATGGTAAAGCCCTCACTTGCTCCCGGTTTTATATAGAGCAGCAGGGTGACGTCATCACTTAACTCATCAGGTGCAGTGATTAGAGGCGAAGGAGGGGGTAATGTAATTATATAATCGATTAGTAATCAGTCATTGGTTATGATTAGTAATGAGTTGTAGATTAGTAATTCTTTAAATCAAAATGTAATGTGTATTATTTAATAATACGCTTCCAGGCCGCACTAAGCCAGTAGCTGTCAGAGCGATTAAAGTTATTCTTGTTCCTCTCAATTTCAATGGATTCTCTAATTAGTCTTTGCCAGTAATAATTAGTTTTACACACCACTGCAACATTGTCAAAATCAATTGAGTGTCCTTGTTGACAAGCATGTTCTGCCACTGCCGACAGTTGTGTTGAGATAATTTAATATTTCTCTGATGTTCTTTTAGTCTTACGCTGATGTTACGTCCCGTCTGCCCAATGTAGCAGCTGCCACATGAACAATTAATCCGATATACACCTTCTGTTGATAGTTTAGGTAATGTGTCTTTAGTGCAAGATACTAGTTTTTGAATTTTGTGTACTGTACCAAATCTTACTGTAATGTTTTGCTTTTGCAAAACGCGGGCTAATTTGTCAGTTACTCCTGAGATATATGGAATTTTTATTGTTTTAACAATCTGGTCGCTTTCAGTAGTATTGCTTTGCGATCGTGATTTGGCATTCAGTGCTCTGTTAATTTGAGCATTATTGTAGCCATTCTGTCGTAGTGCGTCTTTAACGTGTTTAATCTCTCTCACTAGACTCTCACCATCTGACACTGTTTTCGCCCGATGTACGAGCGTCTTGATAAGGGAGGATTTTTGAGCTGGATGATGATGTGATTCTGCATTCAAATAGGCATCAGTGTGCGTTTGCTTTCTGTAAACGCTGTGTGTTATTTTACCGTTTAGGCCATGTCCAAGCAAAATATCTAGGAATGGGAGTGTGTTATTCACCTCCATTTCCATGGTGAACTAATTATTACTGGCAAAGACTAATTAGAGAATCCATTGAAATTGAGAGGAACAAGAATAACTTTAATCGCTCTGACAGCTACCGGCTTAGTGCGGCCTGGAAGCGTATTATTAAATAATACACATTACATTTTGATTTAAATAATTACTAATCTACAACTCATTACTAATCATAACCAATGACTGATTACTAATCGATTATATAATTACATTACCCCCCCCCTTCGCCTCTAATCACTGCACCTGATGAGTTAAGTGATGACGTCACCCTGCTGCTCTATATAAAACCGGGAGCAAGTGAGGGCTTTACCATTCTGGCGAATTGCCCGATGATGCTGGAAGTATTTACCAGCGAAACGTCGTACTCAAACTGTAAATGTGGATTAACTCTTCAACACACCGGTGGGCTGAAGTAGTGAATTATTTGTCTTTTGTCAACGTGACACTTTTTTTTGCTGATTGGCCGTGTCGGGTGGTGGAGGGTTACGACACATTTATAAATAAACGCGATCTAACCCAAAAACCTTTACTATGACTCCAATGTTATATTCACCCCTAGACTCCAATGTTAAATTCTCCCTTAGACGCCAATGTTAAATTCTCCCATAGACGCCAATGTTAAATTCTCCTATAGACGCCAGTGTTAAATTCTCCCATAGACTGCAATGTGAAATTGTCCCATAGACGCCAATGTTAAATTGTCCAATAGACGCCGGTGTTAAATTTCTCCCATAGACTCCAATGTTACATTCACCCTTAGACTCCAATGTTCAATTCTCCCATAGACGCAAATGCTAAATTATCCCATAGACTCCAATGTTAAATTCACCCATAGATGCAAGTGTTAAATTCTCCCATATACTCCAATGTTAAATTCTCCCATAGACGCCAATGTTAAAATGTCCTGTAGACGCCAATGTTAATTTCTCCCATAGACTCCAATGTTAAATTCACCCATAGACTACGATGTTAAATTCTCCCATAGACGCCAATGTTAAATTCTCCTATAGACGCCAGTGTTAAATTCTCCCATAGACTACAATGTTAAATTATCGCATAGACTCCAATGTTATATTCACCCCTAGACGCCAATGTTAAATTCTCCCATAGACGCCAATGTTAATTTCTCCCATAGACTCCAATGTTAAATTCACCCATTGACGCCAATGTTAAATTTTCCAATAGACGCTGGTGTTAAATTCTCCCATAGACTCCAGTGTTACATTCACACTTAAACTCCAATGTTCAATTCTCCCATAGACGCAAATGTTAAATTATCCAATAGACTCCAATGTTAAATTCACCCATAGATGCCAGTGTTAAATTCTCCCATATACTCCAATGTTAAATTCTCCCATAGACGCCAATGTTAAAATCCCCTATAGACGCCAATGTTAATTTCTCCCATAGACTCCAATGTTAAATTCACCCATAGACTACAATGTTAAATTCTCCCATAGACGCCAATGGTAAATTCTCCTATAGATGCCAGTGTTAAATTCTCCCATAGACTACAATGTTAAATTTTCCCATAGACGCCAATGTTAAATTCTCCCATAGACTCCAATGTTATATTCACCCCT
This sequence comes from Petromyzon marinus, assembly GCF_048934315.1. Classification (NCBI taxonomy): domain Eukaryota; kingdom Metazoa; phylum Chordata; class Hyperoartia; order Petromyzontiformes; family Petromyzontidae; genus Petromyzon; species Petromyzon marinus. Next base: position 2,534,143 of record NC_133667.1, read on the forward strand.
AGACTCCAATGTTAAATTCTCCCATAGACCACAATGTTAAATTCTCACATAGACGCCAATGTTAAATTCTCCCATAGACGCAAATGTTAAATTCTCCCATAGACGCCAATGTTAAAATCTCCCATAGACGCCAATGTTAATTGTTCCCATAGACTCCAATGTTAAATTCACCCATAGACTACAATGTTAAATTGTCCCATAGACGCCAATGTTAAATTCTCCCATAGACGCCAATGTTAATTTCTCCCATAGACTCCAATGTTAAATTCACCCTTAGACTCCAATGTTAAATTCTCCCATTGCCGCCAATGTAAAATTCTCCCATAGACGCCAATGTTAAATTCTCCCATAGACTCCAATGTTAAATTCACGCATAGACTCCAATGTAAAATTTTTACATAGACGCAAATGTTAAATTCTCCCTTAGACGCCAATGTTCATTTCTCCCATAGACTCCAATGTAAAATTCACCCATTGACGCCAATGTTAAATTGTCCAATAGACGCCGGTGTTCAATTTCTCCCATAGACTCCAGTGTTACATTCACCCTTAGACTCCAATGTTCAATTCTCCCATAGACGCAAATGCTAAATTATCCCATAGACTCCAATGTTAAATTCACCCATAGATGCAAGTGTTAAATTCTCCCATATACTCCAATGTTAAATTTTTTCATAGACGCCAATGTTAAAATCTCCTATAGACGCCAATGTTAATTTCTCCCATAGACTCCAATGTTAAATTCACCCATAGACTACGATGTTAAATTATCCCATAGACGCCAGTGTTAAATTCTCCTAAAGACGCCAGTGTTAAATTCTCCCATAGACTACAATGTTAAATTATCGCATAGACTCCAATGTTATATTCACCCCTAGACTCCAATGTTAAATTCTCCCATAGACGCCAATGTTAAATTCTCCCATAGACGCCAATGTTAAATTCTCCTATAGACGCCAGTGTTAAATTCTCCCATAGACTGCAATGTGAAATTGTCCCATAGACGCCAATGTTAAATTCTCCCATAGACGCCAATGTTAATTTCTCCCATAGACTCCAATGTTAAATTCACCCTTAGACTCCAATGTAAATTATCCCATTGCCGCCAATGTAAAATTCTCCCATAGAAGCCAATGTTAAATTCTCCCATAGACTCCAATGTTAAATTCATGCATAGACTCCAATGTAAAATTTTTACATAGACGCAAATGTTAAATTCTCCCTTAGACGCCAATGTTCATTTCTCCCATAGACTCCAATGTAAAATTCACCCATTGACGCCAATGTTAAATTGTCCAATAGACGCCGGTGTTAAATTTCTCCCATAGACTCCAGTGTTACATTCACCCTTAGACTCCAATGTTCAATTCTCCCATAGACGCAAATGCTAAATTATCCCATAGACTCCAATGTTAAATTCACCCATAGATGCAAGTGGTAAATTCTCCCATATACTCCAACGTAAAATTCTCCCATAGACGGCAATGGTAAAATCTCCTATAGACGCCAATGTTAATTTCTCCCATAGACTCCAATGTTAAATTCACCCATAGACTACGATGTTAAATTCTCCCATAGACGCCAATGTTAAATTCTCCTATAGACGCCAGTGTTAAATTCTCCCATAGACTACAATGTTAAATTATCGCATAGACTCCAATGTTATATTCACCCCTAGACTCCAATGTTAAATTCTCCCATAGACGCCAATGTTAAATTCTCCCATAGACGCCAATGTTAATTTCTCCCATAGACTCCAATGTTAAATTCACCCATTGATGCCAATGTTAAATTTTCCAATAGACGCCGATGTTAAATTCTCCCATAGACTCCAGTGTTACATTCACCCTTAGACTCCAATGTTCAATTCTCCCATAGACGCAAATGTTAAATTATCCAATAGACTCCAATGTTAAATTCACCCATAGATGCCAGTGTTAAATTCTCCCATATACTCCAATGTTAAATTCTCCCATAGACGCCAATGTTAAAATCCCCTATAGACGCCAATGTAAATTTCTCCCATAGACTCCAATGTTAAATTCACCCATAGACTACAATGTTAAATTCTCCCATAGACGCCAATGGTAAATTCTCCTATAGACGCCAGTGTTAAATTCTCCCATAGACTACAATGTTAAATTTCCCCATAGACGCCAATGTTAAATTCTCCCATAGACTCCAATGTTATATTCACCCCTAGACTCCAATGTTAAATTCTCCCATAGACCACAATGTTAAATTCTCCCATAGACGCAAATGTTAAATTCTCCCATAGACGCCAATGTTAAAATCTCCCATAGACGCCAATGTTAATTTCTCCCATAGACTCCAATGTCAAATTCACCCATAAACTACAATGTTAAATTCTCCCATAGACGCCAATGTTAAATTCTCCTATAGACGCCAGTGTTAAATTCTCCCATAGACTGCAATGTTAAATTGTCCCATAGACGCCAATGTTAAATTCTCCCATAGACGCCAATGTTAATTTCTCCCATAGACTCCAATGTTAAATTCACCCTTAGACTCCAATGTTAAATTCTCCCATTGCCGCCAATGTAAAATTCTCCCATAGACGCCAATGTTAAATTCTCCCATAGACTCCAATGTTAAATTCACGCATAGACTCCAATGTAAAATTTTTACATAGACGCCAATGTTAAATTCTTCTATAGACGCCAATGTTAAATTCTCCTATAGACGCTAGTGTTAAATTCTCCCATAGACTACAATGTTTAATTTTCCCATAGACGCCAATGTTAAATTCTCCCATAGACTCCAATGTTATATTCACCCCTAGACTCCAATGTTAAATTCTCGCATAGACCACAATGTTAAATTCTCCCATAGATGCCAATGTTAAATTCTCCCATAGACGCAAATGTTTAATTCTCCCATAGACTCCAATGTTAAATTCTCCCATAGACGCCAATGTTAAATTCTCCTATAGACGCCAGTGTTAAATTCTCCCATAGACTGCAATGTGAAATTGTCCCATAGACGCCAATGTTAAATTCTCCCATAGACGCCAATGTTAATTTCTCCCATAGACTCCAATGTTAAATTCACCCTTAGACTCCAATGTTAAATTGTCCCATTGCCACCAATGTAAAATTCTTCCATAGACGCCAATGTTAAATTCTCCCATAGACTCCAATGTTAAATTCACGCATAGACTCCAATGTAAAATTTTTACATATTCGCAAATGTTAAATTCTCCCTTAGACGCCAATGTTCATTTCTCCCATAGACTCCAATGTAAAATTCACCCATTGATGCCAATGTTAAATTTTCCAATAGACGCCGGTGTTAAATTTCTCCCATAGACTCCAGTGTTACATTCACCCTTAGACTCCAATGTTCAATTCTCCCATAGACGCAAATGCTAAATTATCCCATAGACTCCAATGTTAAATTCACCCATAGATGCAAGTGTTAAATTCTCCCATATACTCCAATGTAAAATTCTCCCATAGACGCCAATGTTAAAATCTCCTATAGACGCCAATGTTAATTTCTCCCATAGACTCCAATGTTAAATTCACCCATAGACTACGATGTTAAATTCTCCCATAGACGCCAGTGTTAAATTCTCCCATAGACTACAATGTTAAATTATCGCATAGACTCCAATGTTATATTCACCCCTAGACTCCAATGTTAAATTCTCCCATAGACGCCAATGTTAAATTCTCCCATAGACGCCAATGTTAATTTCTCCCATAGACTCCAATGTTAAATTCACCCATTGATGCCAATGTTAAATTTTCCAATAGACGCCGATGTTAAATTCTCCCATAGACTCCAGTGTTACATTCACCCTTAGACTCCAATGTTCAATTCTCCCATAGACGCAAATGTTAAATTATCCAATAGACTCCAATGTTAAATTCACCCATAGATGCCAGTGTTAAATTCTCCCATATACTCCAATGTTAAATTCTCCCATAGACGCCAATGTTAAAATCCCCTATAGACGCCAATGTAAATTTCTCCCATAGACTCCAATGTTAAATTCACCCATAGACTACAATGTTAAATTCTCCCATAGACGCCAATGGTAAATTCTCCTATAGACGCCAGTGTTAAATTCTCCCATAGACTACAATGTTAAATTTCCCCATAGACGCCAATGTTAAATTCTCCCATAGACTCCAATGTTATATTCACCCCTAGACTCCAATGTTAAATTCTCCCATAGACCACAATGTTAAATTCTCCCATAGACGCAAATGTTAAATTCTCCCATAGACGCCAATGTTAAAATCTCCCATAGACGCCAATGTTAATTTCTCCCATAGACTCCAATGTCAAATTCACCCATAAACTACAATGTTAAATTCTCCCATAGACGCCAATGTTAAATTCTCCTATAGACGCCAGTGTTAAATTCTCCCATAGACTGCAATGTTAAATTGTCCCATAGACGCCAATGTTAAATTCTCCCATAGACGCCAATGTTAATTTCTCCCATAGACTCCAATGTTAAATTCACCCTTAGACTCCAATGTTAAATTCTCCCATTGCCGCCAATGTAAAATTCTCCCATAGACGCCAATGTTAAATTCTCCCATAGACTCCAATGTTAAATTCACGCATAGACTCCAATGTAAAATTTTTACATAGACGCCAATGTTAAATTCTTCTATAGACGCCAATGTTAAATTCTCCTATAGACGCTAGTGTTAAATTCTCCCATAGACTACAATGTTTAATTTTCCCATAGACGCCAATGTTAAATTCTCCCATAGACTCCAATGTTATATTCACCCCTAGACTCCAATGTTAAATTCTCGCATAGACCACAATGTTAAATTCTCCCATAGATGCCAATGTTAAATTCTCCCATAGACGCAAATGTTTAATTCTCCCATAGACTCCAATGTTAAATTCTCCCATAGACGCCAATGTTAAATTCTCCTATAGACGCCAGTGTTAAATTCTCCCATAGACTGCAATGTGAAATTGTCCCATAGACGCCAATGTTAAATTCTCCCATAGACGCCAATGTTAATTTCTCCCATAGACTCCAATGTTAAATTCACCCTTAGACTCCAATGTTAAATTGTCCCATTGCCACCAATGTAAAATTCTTCCATAGACGCCAATGTTAAATTCTCCCATAGACTCCAATGTTAAATTCACGCATAGACTCCAATGTAAAATTTTTACATATTCGCAAATGTTAAATTCTCCCTTAGACGCCAATGTTCATTTCTCCCATAGACTCCAATGTAAAATTCACCCATTGATGCCAATGTTAAATTTTCCAATAGACGCCGGTGTTAAATTTCTCCCATAGACTCCAGTGTTACATTCACCCTTAGACTCCAATGTTCAATTCTCCCATAGACGCAAATGCTAAATTATCCCATAGACTCCAATGTTAAATTCACCCATAGATGCAAGTGTTAAATTCTCCCATATACTCCAATGTTAAATTCTCCCATAGACGCCAATGTTAAAATCTCCTATAGACGCCAATGTTAATTTCTCCCATAGACTCCAATGTTAAATTCACCCATAGACTACGATGTTAAATTCTCCCATAGACGCCAATGTTAAATTCTCCTATAGACGCCAGTGTTAAATGCTCCCATAGACTACAATGTTACATTATCGCATAGACTCCAATGTTATATTCACCCCTAGACTCCAATGTTAAATTCTCCCATAGACGCCAATGTTAAATTCTCCCATAGATGCCAATGTTAATTTCTCCCACAGACTCCAATGTTAAATTCACCCATTGACGCCAATGTTAAATTTTCCAATAGACGCCGGTGTTAAATTCTCCCATATACCCCAATGTTAAATTCTCCCATAGACGCCAATGTTAAAATCCCCTATAGACGCCAATGTTAATTTCTCCCATAGACTCCAATGTTAAATTCACCCATAGACTACAATGTTAAATTCTCCCATAGACGCCAATGGTAAATTCTCCTATAGACGCCAGTGTTAAATTCTCCCATAGACTACAATGTTAAATTTTCCCATAGACGCCAATGTTAAATTCTCCCAAAGACTCCAATGTTATATTTACCCCTAGACTCCAATGTTAAATTCTCCCATAGACCACGATGTTAAATTCTCCCATAGACGCCAATGTTAAATTCTCCCATAGACGCAAATGTTAAATTCTCCCATAGACGCCAATGTTAAAATCTCCCATAGACGCCAATGTTAATTTCTCCCATAGACTCCAATGTTAAATTCACCCATAGACTACAATGTTAAATTCTCCCATAGACGCCAATGTTAAATTCTCCTATAGACGCCAGTGTTAAATTCTCCCATAGACTGCAATGTTAAATTGTCCCATAGACGCCAATGTTAAATTCTCCCTTAGACGCCAATGTTAATTTCTCCCATAGACTCCAATGTTAACTTCACCCTTAGACTCCAATGTTAAATTCTCCCATTGTTGCCAATGTAAAATTCTCCCATAGACGCCAATGTTAAATTCTCCCATAGACTCCAATGTTAAATTCACGCATAGACTCCAATGTAAAATTTTTACATAGACGCCAATGTTAAATTCTCCCTTAGACGCCAATGTTCATTTCTCCCATAGACTCCAATGTTAAATTCACCCATTGACGCCAATGTCAAATTTTCCAATAGACGCCGGTGTTAAATTTCTCCCATAGACTCCGGTGTTACATTCACCCTTAGACTCCAATGTTCATTTCTCCCATAGACTCCAATGTTAAATTCACCCATAGACTACAATGTTAAATTCTCCCATAGACTACAATGTTAAATTATCGCATAGACTCCAATGTTATATTCACCCCTAGTCTCCAATGTTAAATTCTCCCATAGACGCCAATGTTAAATTCTCCCATAGACGCCAATGTTAATTTCTCCCATAGACTCCAATGTTAAATTCACCCATTGACGCCAATGTTAAATTTTCCAATAGACGCCGGTGTTAAATTCTCCCATAGACTCCAGTGTTACATTCACCCTTAGACTCCAATGTTCAATTCTCGTATAGACGCAAATGTTAAATTATCCCATAGACTCCAATGTTAAATTCACCCATAGATGCCAGTGTTAAATTCTCCCATATACTCCAATGTTAAATTCTCCCATAGACGCCAATGTTAAAATCTCCTATAGACGCCAATGTTAATTTCTCCCATAGACTCCAATGGTAAATTGACCCATAGACAACGATGTTAAATTCTCCCATAGACGCCAATGTTAAATTCTCCTATAGACGCCAGTGTTAAATTCTCCCATAGACTACAATGTTAAATTATCGCATAGACGACAATTTTAAATTCTCCCATAGACTCCAATGTTATATTCACCCCTAGACTCCAATGTTAAATTCTACCATAGACGCCAATGTTAAATTCTCCCATAGACGCCAATGTTAATTTCTCCTATAGACGCCAGTGTTAAATTCTCCCATAGGCTACAATGTTAAATTCTCCCATAGACGCCAATGTTAAATACTCCTATAGACGCCAGTGTTAATTTCACCCATAGACTCCAATGTTAAATTCACCCTTAGACTCCAATGTTAAATTTTCCCTTTGCTGCCAATGTAAAATTCTCCCATAGACGCCAATGTTAAATTCTCCCATAGACTCCAATGTTAAATTCACGCATAGACTCCAATGTAATTTTTTTACATAGACGCCAATGTTAAATTCTCCCTTAGACGCCAATGTTCATTTCTCCCATAGACTCCAATGGTAAATTCACCCATTGACGCCAATGTTAAATTTTCCAATAGACGCCGGTGTTAAATTCACCCATAGACTCCAGTGTTACATTCACCCTTAGACTCCAATGTTCAATTCTCCCAGAGACGCAAATGTTAAATTATCCCATAGACTCCAATGTTAAATTCAACCATAGATGCCATTGTTAAATTCTCCCATATACTCCAATGTTAAATTATCCCATAGACGCCAATGTTAAAATCTCCTATAGACGCCAATGTTAATTTCTCCCATAGACGCCAATGTTAATTTCACCCATAGACTCCAATGTTAAATTCACCCTTAGACTCCAATGTTAAATTCTCCCTTTGCCGCCAATGTAAAATTCTCCCATAGACGCCAATGTTAAATTCTAGCATAGACTCCAATGTGAAATTCACGCATAGACTCCAATGTAATTTTTTTACATAGACGCCAATGTTAAATTCTCCCTTAGACGCCAATGTTCATTTCTCCCATAGACTCCAATGTTAAATTCACCCATTGACGCCAATGTTAAATTTTCCAATAGACGCCGGAGTTAAATTCTCCCATAGACTCCAGTGTTACATTCACCCTTATACTCCAATGTTCAATTCTCCCATAGACGCAAATGTTAAATTATCCAATAGACTCCAATGTTAAATTCACCCATAGATTCCAGTGTTAAATTCTCCCATATACCCCAATGTTAAATTCTCCCATAGACGCCAATGTTAAAATCCCCTATAGACGCCAATGTTAATTTCTCCCATAGACTCCAATGTTAAATTCACCCATAGACTACAATGTTAAATTTTCCCATAGACGCCAATGGTAAATTCTCCTATAGACGCCAGTGTTAAATTCTCCCATAGACTACAATGTTAAATTTTCCCATAGACGCCAATGTTAAATTCTCCCATAGACTCCAATGTTATATTCACCCCTAGACTCCAATGTTAAATTCTCCCATAGACCACAATGTTAAATTCTCCCATAGACGCCAATGTTAAATTCTCCCATAGACGCAAATGTTAAATTCTCCCATAGACGCCAATGTTAAAATCTCCCATAAACACCAATGTTAATTTCTCCCATAGACTCCAATGTTAAATTCACCCATAGACTACAATGTTAAATTCTCCCATAGACGCCAATGTTAAATTCTCCTATAGACGCCAGTGTTAAATTCTCCCATAGACTGCAATGTTAAATTGTCCCATAGACGCCAATGTTAAATTCTCCCATAGACGCCAATGTTAATTTCTCCCATAGACTCCAATGTTAACTTCACCCTTAGACTCCAATGTTAAATTCTCCCATTGCCGCCAATGTAAAATTCTCCCATAGACGCCAATGTTAAATTCTCCCATAGACTCCAATGTTAAATTCACGCATAGACTCCAATGTAAAATTTTTACATAGACGCCAATGTTAAATTCTCCCTTAGACGCCAATGTTAATTTCTCCCATAGACTCCAATGTTAAATTCACCCATTGACGCCAATGTCAAATTTTCCAATAGACGCCGGTGTTAAATTTCTCCCATAGACTCAAGTGTTACATTCACCCTTAGACTCCAATGTTAATTTCTCCCATAGACTCCAATGTTAAATTCACCCATAGACTACAATGTTAAATTCTCCCATAGACTACAATGTTAAATTATCGCATAGACTCCAATGTTATATTCACCCCTAGTCTCCAATGTTAAATTCTCCCATAGACGCCAATGTTAAATTCTCCCATAGACGCCAATGTTAATTTCTCCCATAGACTCCAATGTTAAATTCACCCATTGACGCCAATGTTAAATTTTCCAATAGACGCCGGTGTTAAATTCTCCCATAGACTCCAGTGTTACATTCACCCTTAGACTCCAATGTTCAATTCTCCCATAGACGCAAATGTTAAATTATCCCATAGACTCCAATGTTAAATTCACCCATAGATGCCAGTGTTAAATTCTCCCATATACTCCAATGTTAAATTCTCCCATAGACGCCAATGTTAAAATCTCCTATAGACGCCAATGTTAATTTCTCCCATAGACTCCAATGTTAAATTGACCCATAGACAACGATGTTAAATTCTCCCATAGACGCCAATGTTAAATTCTCCTATAGACGCCAGTGTTAAATTCTCCCATAGACTACAATGTTAAATTATCGCGTAGACGACAATTTTAAATTCTCCCATAGACTCCAATGTTATATTCACCCCTAGACTCCAATGTTAAATTCTACCATAGACGCCAATGTTAAATTCTCCCATAGACGCCAATGTTAATTTCTCCTATAGACGCCAGTGTTAAATTCTCCCATAGGCTACAATGTTAAATTCACCCATAGACTACAATGTTAAATTCTCCCATAGACGCCAATGGTAAATTCTCCTATAGACGCCAGTGTTAAATTCTCCCATAGACTACAATGTTAAATTTTCCCATAGACGCCAATGTTAAATTCTCCCATAGACTCCAATGTTATATTCACCCCTAGACTCCAATGTTAAATTCTCCCATAGACCACAATGTTAAATTCTCCCATAGACGCCAATGTTAAATTCTCCCATAGACGCAAATGTTAAATTCTCCCATAGACGCCAATGTTAAAATCTCCCATAGACGCCAATGTTAATTTCTCCCATAGACTCCAATGTTAAATTCACCCATAGACTACAATGTTAAATTCTCCCATAGACGCCAATGTTAAATTCTCCTATAGACGCCAGTGTTAAATTCTCCCACAGACTGCAATGTTAAATTGTCCCATAGACGCCAATGTTAAATTCTCCCATAGACGCCAATGTTAATTTCTCCCATAAACTCCAATGTTAAATTCACCCTTAGACTCCAATGTTAAATTCTCCCATTGCTGCCAATGTAAAATTCTCCCATAGACGCCAATGTTAAATTCTCCCATAGACTCCAATGTTAAATTCACGCATAGACTCCAATGTAAAATTTTTACATAGACGCCAATGTTAAATTCTTCTATAGACGCCAATGTTAAATTCTCCTATAGACGCTAGTGTTAAATTCTCCCATAGACTACAATGTTTAATTTTCCCATAGACGCCAATGTTAATTTCTCCCATAGACTCCAATGTTATATTCACCCCTAGACTCCAATGTTAAATTCTCGCATAGACCACAATGTTAAATTCTCCCATAGATGCCAATGTTAAATTCTCCCTTAGACGCCAATGTTAATTTCTCCCATAGACTCCAATGTTAAATTCACCCATTGACGCCAATGTCAAATTTTCCAATAGACGCCGGTGTTAAATTTCTCCCATAGACTCAAGTGTTACATTCACCCTTAGACTCCAATGTTAATTTCTCCCATAGACTCCAATGTTAAATTCACCCATAGACTACAATGTTAAATTCTCCCATAGACTACAATGTTAAATTATCGCATAGACTCCAATGTTATATTCACCCCTAGTCTCCAATGTTAAATTCTCCCATAGACGCCAATGTTAAATTCTCCCATAGACGCCAATGTTAATTTCTCCCATAGACTCCAATGTTAAATTCACCCATTGACGCCAATGTTAAATTTTCCAATAGACGCCGGTGTTAAATTCTCCCATAGACTCCAGTGTTACATTCACCCTTAGACTCCAATGTTCAATTCTCCCATAGACGCAAATGTTAAATTATCCCATAGACTCCAATGTTAAATTCACCCATAGATGCCAGTGTTAAATTCTCCCATATACTCCAATGTTAAATTCTCCCATAGACGCCAATGTTAAAATCTCCTATAGACGCCAATGTTAATTTCTCCCATAGACTCCAATGTTAAATTGACCCATAGACAACGATGTTAAATTCTCCCATAGACGCCAATGTTAAATTCTCCTATAGACGCCAGTGTTAAATTCTCCCATAGACTACAATGTTAAATTATCGCGTAGACGACAATTTTAAATTCTCCCATAGACTCCAATGTTATATTCACCCCTAGACTCCAATGTTAAATTCTACCATAGACGCCAATGTTAAATTCTCCCATAGACGCCAATGTTAATTTCTCCTATAGACGCCAGTGTTAAATTCTCCCATAGGCTACAATGTTAAATTCACCCATAGACTACAATGTTAAATTCTCCCATAGACGCCAATGGTAAATTCTCCTATAGACGCCAGTGTTAAATTCTCCCATAGACTACAATGTTAAATTTTCCCATAGACGCCAATGTTAAATTCTCCCATAGACTCCAATGTTATATTCACCCCTAGACTCCAATGTTAAATTCTCCCATAGACCACAATGTTAAATTCTCCCATAGACGCCAATGTTAAATTCTCCCATAGACGCAAATGTTAAATTCTCCCATAGACGCCAATGTTAAAATCTCCCATAGACGCCAATGTTAATTTCTCCCATAGACTCCAATGTTAAATTCACCCATAGACTACAATGTTAAATTCTCCCATAGACGCCAATGTTAAATTCTCCTATAGACGCCAGTGTTAAATTCTCCCACAGACTGCAATGTTAAATTGTCCCATAGACGCCAATGTTAAATTCTCCCATAGACGCCAATGTTAATTTCTCCCATAAACTCCAATGTTAAATTCACCCTTAGACTCCAATGTTAAATTCTCCCATTGCTGCCAATGTAAAATTCTCCCATAGACGCCAATGTTAAATTCTCCCATAGACTCCAATGTTAAATTCACGCATAGACTCCAATGTAAAATTTTTACATAGACGCCAATGTTAAATTCTTCTATAGATGCCAATGTTAAATTCTCCTATAGACGCTAGTGTTAAATTCTCCCATAGACTACAATGTTTAATTTTCCCATAGACGCCAATGTTAAATTCTCCCATAGACTCCAATGTTATATTCACCCCTAGACTCCAATGTTAAATTCTCGCATAGACCACAATGTTAAATTCTCCCATAGATGCCAATGTTAAATTCTCCCATAGACGCAAATGTTTATTTCTCCCATAGACTCCAATGTTAAATTCTCCCATAGACGCCAATGTTAAATTCTCCTATAGACGCCAGTGTTAAATTCTCCCATAGACTGCAATGTGAAATTGTCCCATAGACGCCAATGTTAAATTCTCCCATAGATGCCAATGTTAATTTCTCCCATAGACTCCAATGTTAAATTCACCCTTAGACTCCAATGTTAAATTCTCCCATTGCCACCAATGTAAAATTCTCCCATAGACGCCAATGTTAAATTCTCCCATAGACTCCAATGTTAAATTCACGCATAGACTCCAATGTAAAATTTTTACATAGACGCAAATGTTAAATTCTCCCTTAGACGCCAATGTTCATTTCTCCCATAGACTCCAATGTAAAATTCACCCATTGATGCCAATGTTAAATTTTCCAATAGACGCCGGTGTTAAATTTCTCCCATAGACTCCAGTGCTACATTCACCCTTAGACTCCAATGTTCAATTCTCCCATAGACGCAAATGCTAAATTATCCCATAGACTCCAATGTTAAATTCACCCATAGATGCAAGTGTTAAATTCTCCCATATACTCCAATGTTAAATTCTCCCATAGACGCCAATGTTAAAATCTCCTATAGTCGCCAATGTTAATTTCTCCCATAGACTCCAATGTTAAATTCACCCATAGACTACGATGTTAAATTCTCCCATAGACGCCAATGTTAAATTCTCCTATAGACGCCAGTGTTAAATTCTCCCATAGACTACAATGTTAAATTATCGCATAGACTCCAATGTTATATTCACCCTTAGACTCCAATGTTAAATTCTCCCATAGACGCCAATGTTAAATTCTCCCATAGACGCCAATGTTAATTTCTCCCATAGACTCCAATGTTAAATTCACCCATTGACGCCAATGTTAAATTTTCCAATAGACACCGGTGTTAAATTCTCCCATAGACTCCAGTGTTACATTCACCCTTATACTCCAATGTTCAATTCTCCCATAGACGCAAATGTTAAATTATCCAATAGACTCCAATGTTAAATTCACCCATAGATTCCAGTGTTAAATTCTCCCATATACCCCAATGTTAAATTCTCCCATAGACGCCAATGTTAAAATCCCCTATAGACGCCAATGTTAATTTCTCCCATAGACTCCAATGTTAAATTCACCCATAGACTACAATGTTAAATTTTCCCATAGACGCCAATGGTAAATTCTCCTATAGACGCCAGTGTTAAATTCTCCCATAGACTACAATGTTAAATTTTCCCATAGACGCCAATGTTAAATTCTCCCATAGACTCCAATGTTATATTCACCCCTAGACTCCAATGTTAAATTCTCCCATAGACCACAATGTTAAATTCTCCCATAGACGCCAATGTTAAATTCTCCCATAGACGCAAATGTTAAATTCTCCCATAGACGCCAATGTTAAAATCTCCCATAGACGCCAATGTTAATTTCTCCCATAGACTCCAATGTTAAATTCACCCATAGACTACAATGTTACATTCTCCCATAGACGCCAATGTTAAATTCTCCTATAGACGCCAGTGTTAAATTCTCCCATAGACTGCAATGTTAAATTGTCCCATAGACGCCAATGTTAAATTCTCCCATAGACGCCAATGTTAATTTCTCCCATAGACTCCAATGTTAACTTCACCCTTAGACTCCAATGTTAAATTCTCCCATTGCCGCCAATGTAAAATTCTCCCATAGACGCCAATGTTAAATTCTCCCATAGACTCCAATGTTAAATTCACGCATAGACTCCAATGTTAAATTTTTACATAGACGCCAATGTTAAATTCTCCCTTAGACGCCAATGTTCATTTCTCCCATAGACTCCAATGTTAAATTAACCCATTGACGCCAATGTCAAATTTTCCAATAGACGCCGGTGTTAAATTTCTCCCATAGACTCCAGTGTTACATTCACCCTTAGACTCCAATGTTCAATTCTCCCATAGACGCAAATGTTAATTTCTCCCATAGACTCCAATGTTAAATTCACCCACAGACTACAATGTTAAATTCTCCCATAGACTACAATGTTAAATTATCGCATAGACTCCAATGTTATATTCACCTCTAGTCTCCAATGTTAAATTCTCCCATAGACGCCAATGTTAAATTCTCCCATAGACGCCAATGTTAATTTCTCCCATAGACTCCAATGTTAAATTCACCCATTGACGCCAATGTTAAATTTTCCAATAGACGCCGGTGTTAAATTCTCCCATAGACTCCAGTGTTACATTCACCCTTAGACTCCAATGTTCAATTCTCGTATAGACGCAAATGTTAAATTATCCCATAGACTCCAATGTTAAATTCACCCATAGATGCCAGTGTTAAATTCTCCCATATACTCCAATGTTAAATTCTCCCATAGACGCCAATGTTAAAATCTCCTATAGACGCCAATGTTAATTTCTCCCATAGACTCCAATGGTAAATTGACCCATAGACAACGATGTTAAATTCTCCCATAGACGCCAATGTTAAATTCTCCTATAGACGCCAGTGTTAAATTCTCCCATAGACTACAATGTTAAATTATCGCATAGACGACAATTTTAAATTCTCCCATAGACTCCAATGTTATATTCACCCCTAGACTCCAATGTTAAATTCTACCATAGACGCCAATGTTAAATTCTCCCATAGACGCCAATGTTAATTTCTCCTATAGACGCCAGTGTTAAATTCTCCCATAGGCTACAATGTTAAATTCTCCCATAGACGCCAATGTTAAATTCTCCCATAGACGCCAATGTTAATTTCACCCATAGACTCCAATGTTAAATTCACCCTTAGACTCCAATGTTAAATTTTCCCTTTGCCGCCAATGTAAAATTCTCCCATAGACGCCAATGTTAAATTCTCCCATAGACTCCAATGTTAAATTCACGCATAGACTCCAATGTAATTTTTTTACATAGACGCCAATGTTAAATTCTCCCTTAGACGCCAATGTTCATTTCTCCCATAGACTCCAATGTTAAATTCACCCATTGACGCCAATGTTAAATTTTCCAATAGACGCCGGTGTTAAATTCACCCATAGACTCCAGTGTTACATTCACCCTTAGACTCCAATGTTCAATTCTCCCAGAGACGCAAATGTTAAATTATCCCATAGACTCCAATGTTAAATTCACCCATAGATGCCAGTGTTAAATTCTCCCATATACTCCAATGTTAAATTCTCCCATAGACGCCAATGTTAAAATCTCCTATAGACACCAATGTTAATTTCTCCCATAGACTCTAATGTTAAATTCTCCCATAGACGCCAATGTTAAATTCTCCCATAGACGCCAATGTTAATTTCTCCCATAGACGCCAATGTTAATTTCACCCATAGACTCCAATGTTAAATTCACCCTTAGACTCCAATGTTAAATTCTCCCTTTGCCGCCAATGTAAAATTCTCCCATAGACGCCAATGTTAAATTGTAGCATAGACTCCAATGTGAAATTCACGCATAGACTCCAATGTAAATTTTTTACATAGACGCCAATGTTAAATTCTCCCTTAGACGCCAATGTTAATTTCTCCCATAGACTCCAATGTTAAATTCACCCATTGACGCCAATGTTAAATTTTCCAATAGACGCCGGTGTTAAATTCTCCCATAGACTCCAGTGTTACATTCACCCTTATACTCCAATGTTCAATTCTCCCATAGACGCAAATGTTAAATTATCCAATAGACTCCAATGTTAAATTCACCCATAGATGCCAGTGTTAAATTCTCCCATATACCCCAATGTTAAATTCTCCCATAGACGCCAATGTTAAAATCCCCTATAGACGCCAATGTTAATTTCTCCCATAGACTCCAATGTTAAATTCACCCATAGACTACAATGTTAAATTCTCCCATAGACGCCAATGGTAAATTCTCCTATAGACGCCAGTGTTAAATTCTCCCATAGACTACAATGTTAAATTTTCCCATAGACGCCAATGTTAAATTCTCCCATAGACTCCAATGTTATATTCACCCCTAGACTCCAATGTTAAATTCTCCCATAGACCACGATGTTAAATTCTCCCATAGACGCCAATGTTAAATTCTCCCATAGACGCAAATGTTAAATTCTCCCATAGACGCCAATGTTAAAATCTCCCATAGACGCCAATGTTAATTTCTCCCATAGACTCCAATGTTAAATTCACCCATAGACTACAATGTTAAATTCTCCCATAGACGCCAATGTTAAATTCTCCTATAGACGCCAGTGTTAAATTCTCCCATAGACTGCAATGTTAAATTGTCCCATAGACGCCAATGTTAAATTCTCCCATAGACGCCAATGTTAATTTCTCCCATAGACTCCAATGTTAACTTCACCCTTAGACTCCAATGTTAAATTCTCCCATTGCCGCCAATGTAAAATTCTCCCATAGACGCCAATGTTAAATTCTCCCATAGACTCCAATGTTAAATTCACGCATAGACTCCAATGTAAAATTTTTACATAGACGCCAATGTTAAATTCTCCCTTAGACGCCAATGTTCATTTCTCCCATAGACTCCAATGTTAAATTCACCCATTGACGCCAATGTCAAATTTTCCAATAGACGCCGGTGTTAAATTTCTCCCATAGACTCCAGTGTTACATTCACCCTTAGACTCCAATGTTAATTTCTCCCATAGACTCCAATGTTAAATTCACCCATAGACTACAATGTTAAATTCTCCCATAGACTACAATGTTAAATGATCGCATAGACTCCAATGTTATATTCACCCCTAGTCTCCAATGTTAAATTCTCCCATAGACGCCAATGTTAATTTCTCCCATAGACTCCAATGTTAAATTCACCCATTGACGCCAATGTTAAATTTTCCAATAGACGCCGGTGTTAAATTCTCCCATAGACTCCAGTGTTACATTCACCCTTAGACTCCAATGTTCAATTCTCCCATAGACGCAAATGTTAAATTATCCCATAGACTCCAATGTTAAATTCACCCATAGATGCCAGTGTTAAATTCTCCCATATACTCCAATGTTAAATTCTCCCATAGTCGCCAATGTTAAAATCTCCTATAGACGCCAATGTTAATTTCTCCCATAGACTCCAATGTTAAATTGACCCATAGACAACGATGTTAAATTCTCCCATAGACGCCAATGTTAAATTCTCCTATAGACGCCAGTGTTAAATTCTCCCATAGACTACAACGTTAAATTATCGCATAGACGACAATTTTAAATTCTCCCATAGACTCCAATGTTATATTCACCCCTAGACTCCAATGTTAAATTCTACCATAGACGCCAATGTTAAATTCTCCCATAGACGCCAATGTTAATTTCTCCTATAGACGCCAGTGTTAAATTCTCCCATAGGCTACAATGTTAAATTCTCCCATAAACGCCAATGTTAAATTCTCCCATAGACGTTAATGTTAATTTCACCCATAGACTCCAATGTTAAATTCACCCTTAGACTCCAATGTTAAATTTTCCCTTTGCCGCCAATGTAAAATTCTCCCATAGACGCCAATGTTAAATTCTCCCTTAGACGCCAATGTTCA
The DNA here is from genome assembly GCF_048934315.1 of Petromyzon marinus. Classification (NCBI taxonomy): domain Eukaryota; kingdom Metazoa; phylum Chordata; class Hyperoartia; order Petromyzontiformes; family Petromyzontidae; genus Petromyzon; species Petromyzon marinus. Next base: position 2,552,367 of record NC_133667.1, read on the forward strand.
TTTCTCCCATAGACTCCAATGTTAAATTCACCCATTGACGCCAATGTTAAATTTTCCAATAGACGCCGGTGTTAAATTCACCCATAGACTCCAGTGTTACATTCACCCTTAGACTCCAATGTTAAATTCTCCCAGAGACGCAAATGTTAAATTATCCCATAGACTCCAATGTTAAATTCACCCATAGATGCCAGTGTTAAATTCTCCCATAGACGCCAATGTTAAAATCTCCTATAGACGCCAATGTTAATTTCTCCCATAGACTCCAATGTTAAATTCTCCCATAGACGCCAATGTTAAATTCTCCCATAGACGCCAATGTTAATTTCTCCCATAGACGCCAATGTTAATTTCACCCATAGACTCCAATGTTAAATTCACCCTTAGACTCCAATGTTAAATTCTCCCTTTGCCGCCAATGTAAAATTCTCCCATAGACGCCAATGTTAAATTCTAGCATAGACTCCAATGTGAAATTCACGCATAGACTCCAATGTAAATTTTTTACATAGACGCCAATGTTAAATTCTCCCTTAGACGCCAATGTTCATTTCTCCCATAGACTCCAATGTTAAATTCACCCATTGACGCCAATGTTAAATTTTCCAATAGACGCCGGTGTTAAATTCTCCCATAGACTCCAAAGTTATATTCACCCCTAGGCTCCAATGTTAAATTCTCCCATTTCCGCCAATGTAAAATTCTCCCATAGACGCCAATGTTAAATTCTCCCATAGACTTCAATGTTAAATTCACGCATAGACTCCAATGTAAACTTTTTACATAGACGCCAATGTTAAATTCTCCCATAGACGTCAATGTTAATTTCTCCCATAGACGCCAATGTTAATTTCACCCATAGACTCCGATGTTAAATTCACCCTTAGACTCCAATGTTAAATTTTCCCTTTGCCGCCAATGTAAAATTCTCCCATAGACGCCAATGTTAAATTCTCCCATAGACTCCAATGTTAAATTCACGCATAGACTCCAATGTAATTTTTTTACATAGACGCCAATGTTAAATTCTCCCTTAGACGCCAATGTTCATTTCTCCCATAGACTCCAATGTTAAATTCACCCATTGACGCCAATGTTAAATTTTCCAATAGACGCCGGTGTTAAATTCTCCCATAGACTCCAAAGTTATATTCACCCCTAGGCTCCAATGTTAAATTCTCCCATTTCCGCCAATGTAAAATTCTCCCATAGACGCCAATGTTAAATTCTCCCATAGACTTCAATGTTAAATTCACGCATAGACTCCAATGTAAACTTTTTACATAGACGCCAATGTTAAATTCTCCCATAGACGTCAATGTTAATTTCTCCCATAGACGCCAATGTTAATTTCACCCATAGACTCCAATGTTAAATTCACCCTTAGACTCCAATGTTAAATTTTCCCTTTGCCGCCAATGTAAAATTCTCCCATAGACGCCAATGTTAAATTCTCCCATAGACTCCAATGTTAAATTCACGCATAGACTCCAATGTAATTTTTTTACATAGACGCCAATGTTAAATTCTCCCTTAGACGCCAATGTTCATTTCTCCCATAGACTCCAATGTTAAATTCACCCATTGATGCCAATGTTAAATTTTCCAATAGACGCCGGTGTTAAATTCACCCATAGACTCCAGTGTTACATTCACCCTTAGACTCCAATGTTCAATTCTCCCAGAGACGCAAATGTTAAATTATCCCATAGACTCCAATGTTAAATTCACCCATAGATGCCAGTGTTAAATTCTCCCATATACTCCAATGTTAAATTCTCCCATAGACGCCAATGTTAAAATCTCCTATAGACGCCAATGTTAATTTCTCCCATAGACTCCAATGTTAAATTCTCCCATAGACGCCAATGTTAAATTCTCCCATAGACGCCAATGTTAATTTCTCCCATAGACGCCAATGTTAATTTCACCCATAGACTCCAATGTTAAATTCACCCTTAGACTCCAATGTTAAATTCTCCCTTTGCCGCCAATGTAAAATTCTCCCATAGACGCCAATGTTAAATTCTAGCATAGATTCCAATGTGAAATTCACGCATAGACGCCAATGTTAAAATCTCCTATAGACGCCAATGTTAATTTCTCTCGTAGACTCCAATGTTAAATTCACCCATAGACTACGATGTTAAATTCTCCCATAGACGCCAATGTTAAAATCTCCCATAGACGCCAATGTTAATTTCTCCCATAAACTACAATGTTAAATTATCGCATAGACGACAATGTTAAATTCACCCCTAGTCTCCAATGTTAAATTCTCCCATAGACGCCAATGTTAAATTCTCCCATAGACGCCAATGTTAATTTCTCCCATAGACTACGATGTTAAATTCTCCCATAGACGCCAATGTTAAATTCTAGCATAGACTCCAATGTGAAATTCACGCATAGACTCCAATGTAATTTTTTTACATAGACGCCAATGTTAAATTCTCCCTTAGACGCCAATGTTCATTTCTCCCATAGACTCCAATGTTAAATTCACCCATTGACGCCAATGTTAAATTTTCCAATAGACGCCGGTGTTAAATTCTCCCATAGTCTCCAAAGTTATATTCACCCCTAGGCTCCAATGTTAAATTCTCCCATTTCCGCCAATGTAAAATTCTCCCATAGACGCCAATGTTAAATTCTCCCATAGACTTCAATGTTAAATTCACGCATAGACTCCAATGTAAACTTTTTACATAGACGCCAATGTTAAATTCTCCCATAGACGTCAATGTTAATTTCTCCCATAGACGCCAATGTTAATTTCACACATAGACTCCGATGTTAAATTCACCCTTAGACTCCAATGTTAAATTTTCCCTTTGCCGCCAATGTAAAATTATCCCATAGACGCCAATGTTAAATTCTCCAATAGACTCCAATGTTAAATTCACGCATAGACTCCAATGTAATTTTTTTACATAGACGCCAATGTTAAATTCTCCCTTAGATGCCAATGTTCATTTCTCCCATAGACTCCAATGTTAAATTCACCCATTGACGCCAATGTTAAATTTTCCAATAGACGCCGGTGTTAAATTCTCCCATAGACTCCAAAGTTATATTCACCCCTAGGCTCCAATGTTAAATTCTCCCATTTCCGCCAATGTAAAATTCTCCCATAGACGCCAATGTTAAATTCTCCCATAGACTTCAATGTTAAATTCACGCATAGACTCCAATGTAAACTTTTTACATAGACGCCAATGTTAAATTCTCCCATAGACGTCAATGTTAATTTCTCCCATAGACGCCAATGTTAATTTCACCCATAGACTCCAATGTTAAATTCACCCTTAGACTCCAATGTTAAATTTTCCCTTTGCCGCCAATGTAAAATTCTCCCATAGACGCCAATGTTAAATTCTCCCATAGACTCCAATGTTAAATTCACGCATAGACTCCAATGTAATTTTTTTACATAGACGCCAATGTTAAATTCTCCCTTAGACGCCAATGTTCATTTCTCCCATAGACTCCAATGTTAAATTCACCCATTGACGCCAATGTTACATTTTCCAATAGACGCCGGTGTTAAATTCACCCATAGACTCCAGTGTTACATTCACCCTTAGACTCCAATGTTCAATTCTCCCAGAGACGCAAATGTTAAATTATCCCATAGACTCCAATGTTAAATTCACCCATAGATGCCAGTGTTAAATTCTCCCATATACTCCAATGTTAAATTCTCCCATAGACGCCAATGTTAAAATCTCCTATAGACGCCAATGTTAATTTCTCCCATAGACTCCAATGTTAAATTCTCCCATAGACGCCAATGTTAAATTCTCCCATAGACGCCAATGTTAATTTCTCCCATAGACGCCAATGTTAATTTCACCCATAGACTCCAATGTTAAATTCACCCTTAGACTCCAATGTTAAATTCTCCCTTTGCCGCCAATGTAAAATTCTCCCATAGACGCCAATTTTAAATTCTAGCATAGACTCCAATGTGAAATTCACGCATAGACGCCAATGTTAAAATATCCTATAGACGCCAATGTTAATTTCTCCCGTAGACTCCAATGTTAAATTCACCCATAGACTACGATGTTAAATTCTCCCATAGACGCCAATGTTAAATTCTCCCATAGACGCCAATGTTAATTTCTCCCATAGACGCCAATGTTAATTTCACCCATAGACTCCAATGTTAAATTCACCCTTAGACTCCAATGTTAAATTCTCCCTTTGCCGCCAATGTAAAATTCTCCCATAGACGCCAATGTTAAATTCTAGCATAGACTCCAATGTGAAATTCACGCATAGACTCCAATGTAAATTTTTTACATAGACGCCAATGTTAAATTCTCCCTTAGACGCCAATGTTCATTTCTCCCATAGACTCCAATGTTAAATTCACCCATTGACGCCAATGTTAAATTTTCCAATAGACGCCGGTGTTAAATTCTCCCATAGACTCCAAAGTTATATTCACCCCTAGGCTCCAATGTTAAATTCTCCCATTTCCGCCAATGTAAAATTCTCCCATAGACGCCAATGTTAAATTCTCCCATAGACTTCAATGTTAAATTCACGCATAAACTCCAATGTAAACTTTTTACATAGACGCCAATATTAAATTCTCCCATAGACGTCAATGTTAATTTCTCCCATAGATGCCAATGTTAATTTCACCCATAGACTCCAATGTTAAATTCACCCTTAGACTCCAATGTTAAATTTTCCCTTTGCCGCCAATGTAAAATTCTCCCATAGACGCCAATGTTAAATTCTCCCATAGACTCCAATGTTAAATTCACGCATAGACTCCAATGTAATTTTTTTACATAGACGCCAATGTTAAATTCTCCCTTAGACGCCAATGTTCATTTCTCCCATAGACTCCAATGTTAAATTCACCCATTGACGCCAATGTTAAATTTTCCAATAGACGCCGGTGTTAAATTCACCCATAGACTCCAGTGGTACATTCACCCTTAGACTCCAATGTTCAATTCTCCCAGAGACGCAAATGTTAAATTATCCCATAGACTACAATGTTAAATTCACCCATAGATGCCAGTGTTAAATTCTCCCATATACTCCAATGTTAAATTCTCCCATAGACGCCAATGTTAAAATCTCCTATAGACGCCAATGTTAATTTCTCCCATAGACTCCAATGTTAAATTCTCCCTTTGCCGCCAATGTAAAATTCTCCCATAGACGCCAATGTTAAATTCTAGCAATAGACTCCAATGTGAAATTCACGCATAGACGCCAATGTTAAAATCTCCTATAGATGCCAATGTTAATTTCTCCCATAGACTCCAATGTTAAATTCACCCATAGACTACGATGTTAAATTCTCCCATAGACGCCAATGTTAAATTCTCCTATAGACGCCAGTGTTAAATTCTCCCATAGACTACAATGTTAAATTATCGCATAGACTCCAATGTTATATTCACCCCTAGACTCCAATGTTAAATTCTCCCATAGACGCCAATGTTAAATTCTCCCATAGACGCCAATGTTAATTTCTCCCATAGACTCCAATGTTAAATTCACCCATAGACGCCAATGTTAAATTCTCCCTTAGACGCCAATGTTAATTTCTCCCATAGACTCCAATGTTAAATTCACGCATAGACTCCAATGTAATTTTTTTACATAGACGCCAATGTTAAATTCTCCCTTAGACGCCAATGTTCAATTCTCCCATAGACTCCAATGTTAAATTCACCCATTGACGCCAATGTCAAATTTTCCAATAGACGCCGGTGTTAAATTTCTCCCATAGACTCCAGTGTTACATTCACCCTTAGACTCCAATGTTAATTTCTCCCATAGACTCCAATGTTAAATTCACCCATAGACTACAATGTTAAATTCTCCCATAGACTACAATGTTAAATTATCGCATAGACTCCAATGTTATATTCACCCCTAGTCTCCAATGTTAAATTCTCCCATAGACGCCAATGTTAAATTCTCCCATAGACGCCAATGTTAATTTCTCCCATAGACTCCAATGTTAAATTCACCCATTGATGCCAATGTTAAATTTTCCAATAGACGCCGGTGTTAAATTCTCCCATAGACTCCAGTGTTACATTCACCCTTAGACTCCAATGTTCAATTCTCGTATAGACGCAAATGTTAAATTATCCCATAGACTCCAATGTTAAATTCACCCATAGATGCCAGTGTTAAATTCTCCCTTATACTCCAATGTTAAATTCTCCCATAGACGCCAATGTTAAAATCTCCTATAGACGCCAATGTTAATTTCTCCCATAGACTCCAATGGTAAATTGACCCATAGACAACGATGTTAAATTCTCCCATAGACGCCAATGTTAAATTCTCCTATAGACGCCAGTGTTAAATTCTCCCATAGACTACAATGTTAAATTATCGCATAGACGACAATTTTAAATTCTCCCATAGACTCCAATGTTATATTCACCCCTAGACTCCAATGTTAAATTCTACCATAGACGCCAATGTTAAATTCTCCCATAGACGCCAATGTTAATTTCTCCTATAGACGCCAGTGTTAAATTCTCCCATAGGCTACAATGTTAAATTCTCCCATAGACGCCAATGTTAAATTCTCCCATAGACGCCAATGTTAATTTCACCCATAGACTCCAATGTTAAATTCACCCTTAGACTCCAATGTTAAATTTTCCCTTTGCCGCCAATGTAAAATTCTCCCATAGACGCCAATGTTAAATTCTCCCATAGACTCCAATGTTAAATTCACGCATAGACTCCAATGTAATTTTTTACATAGACGCCAATGTTAAATTCTCCCTTAGACGCCAATGTTCATTTCTCCCATAGACTCCAATGTTAAATTCACCCATTGACGCCAATGTTAAATTTTCCAATAGACGCCGGTGTTAAATTCACCCATAGACTCCAGTGTTACATTCACCCTTAGACTCCAATGTTCAATTCTCCCAGAGACGCAAATGTTAAATTATCCCATAGACTCCAATGTTAAATTCACCCATAGATGCCAGTGTTAAATTCTCCCATATACTCCAATGTTAAATTCTCCCATAGACGCCAATGTTAAAATCTCCTATAGACGCCAATGTTAATTTCTCCCATAGACTCTAATGTTAAATTCTCCCATAGACGCCAATGTTAAATTCTCCCATAGACGCCAATGTTAATTTCTCCCATAGGCGCCAATGTTAATTTCACCCATAGACTCCAATGTTAAATTCACCCTTAGACTCCAATGTTAAATTCTCCCTTTGCCGCCAATGTAAAATTCTCCCATAGACGCCAATGTTAAATTCTAGCATAGACTCCAATGTGAAATTCACGCATAGACTCCAATGTAAATTTTTTACATAGACGCCAATGTTAAATTCTCCCTTAGACGCCAATGTTCATTTCTCCCATAGACTCCAATGTTAAATTCACCCATTGACGCCAATGTTAAATTTTCCAATAGACGCCGGTGTTAAATTCTCCCATAGACTCCAGTGTTACATTCACCCTTATACTCCAATGTTCAATTCTCCCATAGACGCAAATGTTAAATTATCCATTAGACTCCAATGTTAAATTCACCCATAGATGCCAGTGTTAAATTCTCCCATATACCCCAATGTTAAATTCTCCCATAGACGCCAATGTTAAAATCCCCTATAGACGCCAATGTTAATTTCTCCCATAGACTTCAATGTTAAATTCACCCATAGACTTCAATGTTAAATTCTCCCATAGACGCCAATGGTAAATTCTCCTATAGACGCCAGTGTTAAATTCTCCCATAGACTACAATGTTAAATTTTCCCATAGACGCCAATGTTAAATTCTCCCATAGACTCCAATGTTATATTGACCCCTAGACTCCAATGTTAAATTCTCCCATAGACCACAATGTTAAATTCTCCCATAGACGCCAATGTTAAATTCTGCCATAGACGCAAATGTTAAATTCTCCCATAGACGCCAATGTTAAAATCTCCCATAGACGCCAATGTTAATTTCTCCCATAGACTCCAATGTTAAATTCACCCATAGACTACAATGTTAATTTCTCCCATAGACGCCAATGTTAAATTCTCCTATAGACGCCAGTGTTAAATTCTCCCATAGACTGCAATGTTAAATTGTCCCATAGACACCAATGTTAAATTCTCCCATAGACGCCAATGTTAATTTCTCCCATAGACTCCAATGTTAACTTCACCCTTAGACTCCATGTTAAATTCTCCCATTGCCGCCAATGTAAAATTCTCCCATAGACGCCAATGTTAAATTCTCCCATAGACTCCAATGTTAAATTCACGCATAGACTCCAATGTATAATTTTTACATAGACGCCAATGTTAAATTCTCCCTTAGACGCCAATGTTCATTTCTCCCATAGACTCCAATGTTAAATTCACCCATTGACGCCAATGTCAAATTTTCCAATAGACACCGGTGTTAAATTTCTCCCATAGACTCCAGTGTTACATTCACCCTTAGACTCCAATGTTAATTTCTCCCATAGACTCCAATGTTAAATTCACCCATAGACTACAATGTTAAATTCTCCCATAGACTACAATGTTAAATTATCGCATAGACTCCAATGTTATATTCACCCCTAGTCTCCAATGTTAAATTCTCCCATAGACGCCAATGTTAAATTCTCCCATAGACGCCAATGTTAATTTCTCCCATAGACTCCAATGTTAAATTCACCCATTGACGCCAATGTTAAATTTTCCAATAGACGCCGGTGTTAAATTCTCCCATAGACTCCAGTGTTACATTCACCCTTAGACTCCAATGTTCAATTCTCCCATAGACGCAAATGTTAAATTATCCCATAGACTCCAATGTTAAATTCACCCATAGATGCCAGTGTTAAATTCTCCCATATACTCCAATGTTAAATTCTCCCATAGACGCCAATGTTAAAATCTCCTATAGACGCCAATGTTAATTTCTCCCATAGACTCCAATGTTAAATTGACCCATAGACAACGATGTTAAATTCTCCCATAGACGCCAATGTTAAATTCTCCTATAGACGCCAGTGTTAAATTCTCCCATAGACTACAATGTTAAATTATCGCATAGATGACAATTTTAAATTCTCCCATAGACTCCAATGTTAATTTCACCCATAGACTCCAATGTTAAATTCACCCTTAGACTCCAATGTTAAATTTTCCCTTTACCGCCAATGTAAAATTCTCCCATAGACGCCAATGTTAAATTCTCCCATAGACTCCAATGTTAAATTCACGCATAGACTCCAATGTAATTTTTTTACATAGACGCCAATGTTAAATTCTCCCTTAGACGCCAATGTTCATTTCTCCCATAGACTCCAATGTTAAATTCACCCATTGACGCCAATGTTACATTTTCCAATAGACGCCGGTGTTAAATTCACCCATAGACTCCAGTGTTACATTCACCCTTAGACTCCAATGTTCAATTCTCCCAGAGACGCAAATGTTAAATTATCCCATAGACTCCAATGTTAAATTCACCCATAGATGCCAGTGTTAAATTCTCCCATATACTCCAATGTTAAATTCTCCCATAGACGCCAATGTTAAAATCTCCTATAGACGCCAATGTTAATTTCTCCCATAGACTCCAATGTTAAATTCTCCCATAGACGCCAATGTTAAATTCTCCCATAGACGCCAATGTTAATTTCTCCCATAGACGCCAATGTTAATTTCACCCATAGACTCCAATGTTAAATTCACCCTTAGACTCCAATGTTAAATTCTCCCTTTGCCGCCAATGTAAAATTCTCCCATAGACGCCAATGTTAAATTCTAGCATAGACTCCAATGTGAAATTCACGCATAGACGCCAATGTTAAAATCTCCTATAGACGCCAATGTTAATTTCTCCCGTAGACTCCAATGTTAAATTCACCCATAGACTAAGATGTTAAATTCTCCCATAGACGCCAATGTTAAATTCTCCCATAGACGCCAATGTTAATTTCTCCCATAGACGCCAATGTTAATTTCACCCATAGACTCCAATGTTAAATTCACCCTTAGACTCCAATGTTAAATTCTCCCTTTGCCGCCAATGTAAAATTCTCCCATAGACGCCAATGTTAAATTCTAGCATAGACTCCAATGTGAAATTCACGCATAGACTCCAATGTAAATTTTTTACATAGACGCCAATGTTAAATTCTCCCTTAGACGCCAATGTTCATTTCTCCCATAGACTCCAATGTTAAATTCACCCATTGACGCCAATGTTAAATTTTCCAATAGACGCCGGTGTTAAATTCTCCCATAGACTCCAAAGTTATATTCACCCCTAGGCTCCAATGTTAAATTCTCCCATTTCCGCCAATGTAAAATTCTCCCATAGACGCCAATGTTAAATTCTCCCATAGACTTCAATGTTAAATTCACGCATAAACTCCAATGTAAACTTTTTACATAGACGCCAATATTAAATTCTCCCATAGACGTCAATGTTAATTTCTCCCATAGATGCCAATGTTAATTTCACCCATAGACTCCAATGTTAAATTCACCCTTAGACTCCAATGTTAAATTTTCCCTTTGCCGCCAATGTAAAATTCTCCCATAGACGCCAATGTTAAATTCTCCCATAGACGCCAATGTTAAATTCTCCCATAGACTCCAATGTTAAATTCACGCATAGACTCCAATGTAATTTTTTTACATAGACGCCAATGTTAAATTCTCCCTTAGACGCCAATGTTCATTTCTCCCATAGACTCCAATGTTAAATTCACCCATTGACGCCAATGTTAAATTTTCCAATAGACGCCGGTGTTAAATTCACCCATAGACTCCAGTGGTACATTCACCCTTAGACTCCAATGTTCAATTCTCCCAGAGACGCAAATGTTAAATTATCCCATAGACTACAATTGTAGGGGTGCTATGGGGAATAAACACATGACACGGGAAGGTGTGGTTCACCCACACCTTGGTGGCTACAACAACGTCCGCTAAGGCTCCAGTGGGTATAAAGTGCGGGGAGCCAGGGAGCTCGGGGCAGAGTGTGGGGCCCGAGGCTGAAGCAACCAGTGAAGAAAGAAGGCCAGCTAGGTGAGACCCTGGAACTCCTGTGACCGCTGCCCTTTTCAGGGCCGGCACAGCAAGCCAGTGGTGGGGCCCCAGAGCCCCAGAGTCAGAGTCCTTCTAAGGGCCGGTCTGGTTGGCGGGGTGCCGAGATCTGTGCCTAACCAGGGCCGGATCTGATAGCCTCCCTTAGAGCCCTACCAGGAGGAACTGGGAGCCTAGAGCTTAGGCTAGAGAGCCTGGGGTGTGTTCCTGAGTTATACGGGTGGAGGGGCCGCTACCCCTTCTAGTGTAACCCTTGTTAAGGTTTAAATAAATAGTGCTGCTTCTATTCTGCCGTCTCCGTGTCCTGGAACCCACTACACAATGTTAAATTCACCCATAGATGCCAGTGTTAAATTCTCCCATATACTCCAATGTTAAATTCTCCCATAGACGCCAATGTTAAAATCTCCTATAGACGCCAATGTTAATTTCTCCCATAGACTCCAATGTTAAATTCTCCCTTTGCCGCCAATGTAAAATTCTCCCATAGACGCCAATGTTAAATTCTAGCAATAGACTCCAATGTGAAATTCACGCATAGACGCCAATGTTAAAATCTCCTATAGATGCCAATGTTAATTTCTCCCATAGACTCCAATGTTAAATTCACCCATAGACTACGATGTTAAATTCTCCCATAGACGCCAATGTTAAATTCTCCTATAGACGCCAGTGTTAAATTCTCCCATAGACTACAATGTTAAATTATCGCATAGACTCCAATGTTATATTCACCCCTAGACTCCAATGTTAAATTCTCCCATAGACGCCAATGTTAAATTCTCCCATAGACGCCAATGTTAATTTCTCCCATAGACTCCAATGTTAAATTCACCCATAGACGCCAATGTTAAATTCTCCCTTAGACGCCAATGTTAATTTCTCCCATAGACTCCAATGTTAACTTCACCCTTAGACTCCAATGTTAAATTCTCCCATTGCCGCCAATGTAAAATTCTCCCATAGACGCCAATGTTAAATTCTCCCATAGACTCCAATGTTAAATTCACGCATAGACTCCAATGTAAATTTTTTACATAGACGCCAATGTTAAATTCTCCCTTAGACGCCAATGTTCAATTCTCCCATAGACTCCAATGTTAAATTCACCCATTGACGCCAATGTCAAATTTTCCAATAGACGCCGGTGTTAAATTTCTCCCATAGACTCCAGTGTTACATTCACCCTTAGACTCCAATGTTAATTTCTCCCATAGACTCCAATGTTAAATTCACCCATAGACTACAATGTTAAATTCTCCCATAGACTACAATGTTAAATTATCGCATAGACTCCAATGTTATATTCACCCCTAGTCTCCAATGTTAAATTCTCCCATAGACGCCAATGTTAAATTCTCCCATAGACGCCAATGTTAATTTCTCCCATAGACTCCAATGTTAAATTCACCCATTGATGCCAATGTTAAATTTTCCAATAGACGCCGGTGTTAAATTCTCCCATAGACTCCAGTGTTACATTCACCCTTAGACTCCAATGTTCAATTCTCGTATAGACGCAAATGTTAAATTATCCCATAGACTCCAATGTTAAATTCACCCATAGATGCCAGTGTTAAATTCTCCCTTATACTCCAATGTTAAATTCTCCCATAGACGCCAATGTTAAAATCTCCTATAGACGCCAATGTTAATTTCTCCCATAGACTCCAATGGTAAATTCTCCCTTTGCCGCCAATGTAAAATTCTCCCATAGACGCCAATGTTAAATTCTAGCAATAGACTCCAATGTGAAATTCACGCATAGACGCCAATGTTAAAATCTCCTATAGATGCCAATGTTAATTTCTCCCATAGACTCCAATGTTAAATTCACCCATAGACTACGATGTTAAATTCTCCCATAGACGCCAATGTTAAATTCTCCTATAGACGCCAGTGTTAAATTCTCCCATAGACTACAATGTTAAATTATCGCATAGACTCCAATGTTATATTCACCCCTAGACTCCAATGTTAAATTCTCCCATAGACGCCAATGTTAAATTCTCCCATAGACGCCAATGTTAATTTCTCCCATAGACTCCAATGTTAAATTCACCCATAGACGCCAATGTTAAATTCTCCCTTAGACGCCAATGTTAATTTCTCCCATAGACTCCAATGTTAACTTCACCCTTAGACTCCAATGTTAAATTCTCCCATTGCCGCCAATGTAAAATTCTCCCATAGACGCCAATGTTAAATTCTCCCATAGACTCCAATGTTAAATTCACGCATAGACTCCAATGTAAATTTTTTACATAGACGCCAATGTTAAATTCTCCCTTAGACGCCAATGTTCAATTCTCCCATAGACTCCAATGTTAAATTCACCCATTGACGCCAATGTCAAATTTTCCAATAGACGCCGGTGTTAAATTTCTCCCATAGACTCCAGTGTTACATTCACCCTTAGACTCCAATGTTAATTTCTCCCATAGACTCCAATGTTAAATTCACCCATAGACTACAATGTTAAATTCTCCCATAGACTACAATGTTAAATTATCGCATAGACTCCAATGTTATATTCACCCCTAGTCTCCAATGTTAAATTCTCCCATAGACGCCAATGTTAAATTCTCCCATAGACGCCAATGTTAATTTCTCCCATAGACTCCAATGTTAAATTCACCCATTGATGCCAATGTTAAATTTTCCAATAGACGCCGGTGTTAAATTCTCCCATAGACTCCAGTGTTACATTCACCCTTAGACTCCAATGTTCAATTCTCGTATAGACGCAAATGTTAAATTATCCCATAGACTCCAATGTTAAATTCACCCATAGATGCCAGTGTTAAATTCTCCCTTATACTCCAATGTTAAATTCTCCCATAGACGCCAATGTTAAAATCTCCTATAGACGCCAATGTTAATTTCTCCCATAGACTCCAATGGTAAATTGACCCATAGACAACGATGTTAAATTCTCCCATAGACGCCAATGTTAAATTCTCCTATAGACGCCAGTGTTAAATTCTCCCATAGACTACAATGTTAAATTATCGCATAGACGACAATTTTAAATTCTCCCATAGACTCCAATGTTATATTCACCCTAGACTCCAATGTTAAATTCTACCATAGACGCCAATGTTAAATTCTCCCATAGACGCCAATGTTAATTTCTCCTATAGACGCCAGTGTTAAATTCTCCCATAGGCTACAATGTTAAATTCTCCCATAGACGCCAATGTTAAATTCTCCCATAGACGCCAATGTTAATTTCACCCATAGACTCCAATGTTAAATTCACCCTTAGACTCCAATGTTAAATTTTCCCTTTGCCGCCAATGTAAAATTCTCCCATAGACGCCAATGTTAAATTCTCCCATAGACTCCAATGTTAAATTCACGCATAGACTCCAATGTATTTTTTTACATAGACGCCAATGTTAAATTCTCCCTTAGACGCCAATGTTCATTTCTCCCATAGACTCCAATGTTAAATTCACCCATTGACGCCAATGTTAAATTTTCCCTTTGCCGCCAATGTAAAATTCTCCCATAGACGCCAATGTTAAATTCTCCCATAGACTCCAATGTTAAATTCACGCATAGACTCCAATGTATTTTTTTACATAGACGCCAATGTTAAATTCTCCCTTAGACGCCAATGTTCATTTCTCCCATAGACTCCAATGTTAAATTCACCCATTGACGCCAATGTTAAATTTTCCAATAGACGCCGGTGTTAAATTCACCCATAGACTCCAGTGTTACATTCACCCTTAGACTCCAATGTTCAATTCTCCCAGAGACGCAAATGTTAAATTATCCCATAGACTCCAATGTTAAATTCACCCATAGATGCCAGTGTTAAATTCTCCCATATACTCCAATGTTAAATTCTCCCATAGACGCCAATGTTAAAATCTCCTATAGACGCCAATGTTAATTTCTCCCATAGACTCTAATGTTAAATTCTCCCATAGACGCCAATGTTAAATTCTCCCATAGACGCCAATGTTAATTTCTCCCATAGGCGCCAATGTTAATTTCACCCATAGACTCCAATGTTAAATTCACCCTTAGACTCCAATGTTAAATTCTCCCTTTGCCGCCAATGTAAAATTCTCCCATAGACGCCAATGTTAAATTCTAGCATAGACTCCAATGTGAAATTCACGCATAGACTCCAATGTAAATTTTTTACATAGACGCCAATGTTAAATTCTCCCTTAGACGCCAATGTTCATTTCTCCCATAGACTCCAATGTTAAATTCACCCATTGACGCCAATGTTAAATTTTCCAATAGACGCCGGTGTTAAATTCTCCCATAGACTCCAGTGTTACATTCACCCTTATACTCCAATGTTCAATTCTCCCATAGACGCAAATGTTAAATTATCCATTAGACTCCAATGTTAAATTCACCCATAGATGCCAGTGTTAAATTCTCCCATATACCCCAATGTTAAATTCTCCCATAGACGCCAATGTTAAAATCCCCTATAGACGCCAATGTTAATTTCTCCCATAGACTTCAATGTTAAATTCACCAATAGACTTCAATGTTAAATTCTCCCATAGACGCCAATGGTAAATTCTCCTATAGACGCCAGTGTTAAATTCTCCCATAGACTACAATGTTAAATTTTCCCATAGACGCCAATGTTAAATTCTCCCATAGACTCCAATGTTATATTGACCCCTAGACTCCAATGTTAAATTCTCCCATAGACCACAATGTTAAATTCTCCCATAGACGCCAATGTTAAATTCTGCCATAGACGCAAATGTTAAATTCTCCCATAGACGCCAATGTTAAAATCTCCCATAGACGCCAATGTTAATTTCTCCCATAGACTCCAATGTTAAATTCACCCATAGACTACAATGTTAATTTCTCCCATAGACGACAATGTTAAATTCTCCTATAGACGCCAGTGTTAAATTCTCCCATAGACTGCAATGTTAAATTGTCCCATAGACACCAATGTTAAATTCTCCCATAGACGCCAATGTTAATTTCTCCCATAGACTCCAATGTTAACTTCACCCTTAGACTCCATGTTAAATTCTCCCATTGCCGCCAATGTAAAATTCTCCCATAGACGCCAATGTTAAATTCTCCCATAGACTCCAATGTTAAATTCACGCATAGACTCCAATGTATAATTTTTACATAGACGCCAATGTTAAATTCTCCCTTAGACGCCAATGTTCATTTCTCCCATAGACTCCAATGTTAAATTCACCCATTGACGCCAATGTCAAATTTTCCAATAGACACCGGTGTTAAATTTCTCCCATAGACTCCAGTGTTACATTCACCCTTAGACTCCAATGTTAATTTCTCCCATAGACTCCAATGTTAAATTCACCCATAGACTACAATGTTAAATTCTCCCATAGACTACAATGTTAAATTATCGCATAGACTCCAATGTTATATTCACCCCTAGTCTCCAATGTTAAATTCTCCCATAGACGCCAATGTTAAATTCTCCCATAGACGCCAATGTTAATTTCTCCCATAGACTCCAATGTTAAATTCACCCATTGACGCCAATGTTAAATTTTCCAATAGACGCCGGTGTTAAATTCTCCCATAGACTCCAGTGTTACATTCACCCTTAGACTCCAATGTTCAATTCTCCCATAGACGCAAATGTTAAATTATCCCATAGACTCCAATGTTAAATTCACCCATAGATGCCAGTGTTAAATTCTCCCATATACTCCAATGTTAAATTCTCCCATAGACGCCAATGTTAAAATCTCCTATAGACGCCAATGTTAATTTCTCCCATAGACTCCAATGTTAAATTGACCCATAGACAACGATGTTAAATTCTCCCATAGACGCCAATGTTAAATTCTCCTATAGACGCCAGTGTTAAATTCTCCCATAGACTACAATGTTAAATTATCGCATAGATGACAATTTTAAATTCTCCCATAGACTCCAATGTTATATTCACCCCTAGACTCCAATGTTAAATTCTACCATAGACGCCAATGTTAAATTCTCCCATAGACGCCAATGTTAATTTCTCCTATAGACGCCAGTGTTAAATTCTTCCATAGGCTACAATGTTAAATTCACCCATAGACTACAATGTTAAATTCTCCCATAGACGCCAATGGTAAATTCTCCTATAGACGCCAGTGTTAAATTCTCCCATAGACTACAATGTTAAATTTTCCCATAGACGCCAATGTTAAATTCTCCCATAGACTCCAATGTTATATTCACCCCTAGACTCCAATGTTAAATTCTCCCATAGACCACAATGTTAAATTCTCCCATAGACGCCAATGTTAAATTCTCCCATAGACGCAAATGTTAAATTCTCCCATAGACGCCAATGTTAAAATCTCCCATAGACGCCAATGTTAATTTCTCCCATAGAACTCCAATGTTAAATTCACCCATAGACTACGATGTTAAATTCTCCCATAGACGCCAATGTTAATTTCTCCCATAGACTCCAATGTTAACTTCACCCTTAGACTCCAATGTTAAATTCTCCCATTGCCGCCAATGTAAAATTCTCCCATAGACGCCAATGTTAAATTCTCCCATAGACTCCAATGTTAAATTCACGCATAGACTCCAATGTAAAATTTTTACATAGACGCCAATGTTAAATTCTCCCTTAGACGCCAATGTTCATTTCTTCCATAGACTCCAATGTTAAATTCACCCATTGACGCCAATGTCAAATTTTCCAATAGACGCCGGTGTTAAATTTCTCCAATAGACTCCAGTGTTACATTCACCCTTAGACTCCAATGTTCAATTCTCCCATAGACGCAAATGTTAAATTATCCCATAGACTCCAATGTTAAATTCACCCATAGATGCCAGTGTTAAATTCTCCCATATACTCCAATGTTAAATTCTCCCATAGACGCCAATGTTAAAATCTCCTATAGACGCCAATGTTAATTTCTCCCATAGACTCCAATGTTAAATTGACCCATAGACAACGATGTTAAATTCTCCCATAGACGCCAATGTTAAATTCTCCTATAGACGCCAGTGTTAAATTCTCCCATAGACTACAATGTTAAATTATCGCATAGATGACAATTTTAAATTCTCCCATAGACTCCAATGTTATATTCACCCCTAGACTCCAATGTTAAATTCTACCATAGACGCCAATGTTAAATTCTCCCATAGACGCCAATGTTAATTTCTCCTATAGACGCCAGTGTTAAATTCTTCCATAGGCTACAATGTTAAATTCACCCATAGACTACAATGTTAAATTCTCCCATAGACGCCAATGGTAAATTCTCCTATAGACGCCAGTGTTAAATTCTCCCATAGACTACAATGTTAAATTTTCCCATAGACGCCAATGTTAAATTCTCCCATAGACTCCAATGTTATATTCACCCCTAGACTCCAATGTTAAATTCTCCCATAGACCACAATGTTAAATTCTCCCATAGACGCCAATGTTAAATTCTCCCATAGACGCAAATGTTAAATTCTCCCATAGACGCCAATGTTAAAATCTCCCATAGACGCCAATGTTAATTTCTCCCATAGAACTCCAATGTTAAATTCACCCATAGACTACGATGTTAAATTCTCCCATAGACGCCAATGTTAATTTCTCCCATAGACTCCAATGTTAACTTCACCCTTAGACTCCAATGTTAAATTCTCCCATTGCCGCCAATGTAAAATTCTCCCATAGACGCCAATGTTAAATTCTCCCATAGACTCCAATGTTAAATTCACGCATAGACTCCAATGTAAAATTTTTACATAGACGCCAATGTTAAATTCTCCCTTAGACGCCAATGTTCATTTCTTCCATAGACTCCAATGTTAAATTCACCCATTGACGCCAATGTCAAATTTTCCAATAGACGCCGGTGTTAAATT
Organism: Petromyzon marinus; assembly: GCF_048934315.1. NCBI lineage: Eukaryota > Metazoa > Chordata > Hyperoartia > Petromyzontiformes > Petromyzontidae > Petromyzon > Petromyzon marinus. The sequence continues at coordinate 2,571,296 of NC_133667.1, forward strand.
TCTCCAATAGACTCCAGTGTTACATTCACCCTTAGACTCCAATGTTAATTTCTCCCATAGACTCCAATGTTAAATTCACCCATAGACTACAATGTTAAATTCTCCCATAGACTACAATGTTAAATTATCGCATAGACTCCAATGTTATATTCACCCCTAGTCTCCAATGTTAAATTCTCCCATAGACGCCAATGTTAAATTCTCCCATAGACGCCAATGTTAATTTCTCCCATAGACTCCAATGTTAAATTCACCCATTGACGCCAATGTTAAATTTTCCAATAGACGCCGGTGTTAAATTCTCCCATAGACTCCAGTGTTACATTCACCCTTAGACTCCAATGTTCAATTCTCCCATAGACGCAAATGTTAAATTATCCCATAGACTCCAATGTTAAATTCACCCATAGATGCCAGTGTTAAATTCTCCCATATACTCCAATGTTAAATTCTCCCATAGACGCCAATGTTAAAATCTCCTATAGACGCCAATGTGAATTTCTCCCATAGACTCCAATGTTAAATTGACCCATAGACAACGATGTTAAATTCTCCCATAGACGCCAATGTTAAATTCTCCCATAGGCTACAATGTTAAATTCACCCATAGACTACAATGTTAAATTCTCCCATAGACGCCAATGGTAAATTCTCCTATAGACGCCAGTGTTAAATTCTCCCATAGACTACAATGTTAAATTCACCCCTAGACTCCAATGTTAAATTCTACCATAGACGCCAATGTTAAATTCTCCCATAGACGCCAATGTTAATTTCTCCTATAGACGCCAGTGTTAAATTCTCCCATAGGCTACAATGTTAAATTCACCCATAGACTACAATGTTAAATTCTCCCATAGACGCCAATGGTAAATTCTCCTATAGACGCCAGTGTTAAATTCTCCCATAGACTACAATGTTAAATTCTCCCATAGACTCCAATGTTATATTCACCCCTAGACTCCAATGTTAAATTCTCCCATAGACCACAATGTTAAATTCTCCCATAGACACCAATGTTAAATTCTCCCATAGACGCAAATGTTAAATTCTCCCATAGACGCCAATGTTAAAATCTCCCATAGACGCCAATGTTAATTTCTCCCATAGACTCCAATGTTAAATTCACCCATAGACTACGATGTTAAATTCTCCCATAGACGCCAATGTTAAATTCTCCTATAGACGCCAGTGTTAAATTCTCCCATAGACTGCAATGTTAAATTGTCCCATAGACGCCAATGTTAAATTCTCCCATAGACGCCAATGTTAATTTCTCCCATAGACCCCAATGTTAAATTCACCATTAGACTCCAATGTTAAATTCTCTCATTGCCGCCAATGTAAAATTCTCCCATAGACGGCAATGTTAAATTCTCCCATAGACTCCAATGTTAAATTCACGCATAGACTCCAATGTAAAATTTTTACATAGACGCCAATGTTAAATTCTTCTATAGACGCCAATGTTAAATTCTCCTATAGACGCTAGTGTTAAATTCTCCCATAGACTACAATGTTTAATTTTCCCATAGACGCCAATGTTAAATTCTCCCATAGACTCCAATGTTATATTCACCCCTAGACTCCAATGTTAAATTCTCCCATAGACGCCAATGTTAAATTCTCCTATAGACGCCAGTGTTAAATTCTCCCATAGACTACAATGTTAAATTATCGCATAGACTCCAATGTTATATTCACCCTTAGACTCCAATGTTAAATTCTCCCATAGACGCCAATGTTAAATTCTCCCATAGACGCCAATGTTAATTTCTCCCATAGACTCCAATGTTAAATTCACCCATAGACTACGATGTTAAATTCTCCCATAGACGCCAATGTTAAATTCTCCTATAGACGCCAGTGTTAAATTCACCCATAGACTACGATGTTAAATTCTCCCATAGACGCAAATGTTAAATTCTCCTATAGACGCCAGTGTTAAATTCTCCCATAGACTACAATGTTAAATTATCGCATAGACTCCAATGTTATATTCACCCTTAGACTCCAATGTTAAATTCTCCCATAGACGCCAATGTTAAATTCTCCCATAGACGCCAATGTTAATTTCTCCCATAGACTCCAATGTTAAATTCACCCATTGATGCCAATGTTAAATTTTCCAATAGACGCCTATGTTAAATTCTCCCATAGACTCCAGTGTTACATTCACCCTTAGACTCCAATGTTCAATTCTCCCATAGACGCAAATGTTAAATTATCCCATAGACTCCAATGTTAAATTCACCCATAGATGCCAGTGTTAAATTTTCCCATATACCCCAATGTTAAATTCTCCCATAGACGCCAATGTTAAATTCTCCTATAGACGCCAGTGTTAAATTCTCCCATAGACTGCAATGTTAAATTGTCCCATAGACGCCAATGTTAAATTCTCCCATAGACGCCAATGTTAATTTCTCCCATAGACCCCAATGTTAAATTCACCATTAGACTCCAATGTTAAATTCTCTCATTGCCGCCAATGTAAAATTCTCCCATAGACGGCAATGTTAAATTCTCCCATAGACTCCAATGTTAAATTCACGCATAGACTCCAATGTAAAATTTTTACATAGACGCCAATGTTAAATTCTTCTATAGACGCCAATGTTAAATTCTCCTATAGACGCTAGTGTTAAATTCTCCCATAGACTACAATGTTTAATTTTCCCATAGACGCCAATGTTAAATTCTCCCATAGACTCCAATGTTATATTCACCCCTAGACTCCAATGTTAAATTCTCCCATAGACGCCAATGTTAAATTCTCCTATAGACGCCAGTGTTAAATTCTCCCATAGACTACAATGTTAAATTATCGCATAGACTCCAATGTTATATTCACCCTTAGACTCCAATGTTAAATTCTCCCATAGACGCCAATGTTAAATTCTCCCATAGACGCCAATGTTAATTTCTCCCATAGACTCCAATGTTAAATTCACCCATAGACTACGATGTTAAATTCTCCCATAGACGCCAATGTTAAATTCTCCTATAGACGCCAGTGTTAAATTCTCCTATAGACGCCAGTGTTAAATTCTCCCATAGACTACAATGTTAAATTATCGCATAGACTCCAATGTTATATTCACCCTTAGACTCCAATGTTAAATTCTCCCATAGACGCCAATGTTAAATTCTCCCATAGACGCCAATGTTAATTTCTCCCATAGACTCCAATGTTAAATTCACCCATTGATGCCAATGTTAAATTTTCCAATAGACGCCTATGTTAAATTCTCCCATAGACTCCAGTGTTACATTCACCCTTAGACTCCAATGTTCAATTCTCCCATAGACGCAAATGTTAAATTATCCCATAGACTCCAATGTTAAATTCACCCATAGATGCCAGTGTTAAATTTTCCCATATACCCCAATGTTAAATTCTCCCATAGACGCCAATGTTAAAATCCCCTATAGACGCAAATGTTAAATTCTCCCATAGACTCCAATGTTAAATTCACCCATAGACTACAATGTTAAATTCTCCCATAGACGCCAATGGTAAATTCTCCTATAGACGCCGGTGCTAAATTCTCCCATAGACTACAATGTTAAATTTTCCCATAGACGCCAATGTTAAATTCTCCCATAGACTCCAATGTTATATTTACCCCTAGACTCCAATGTTAAATTCTCCCATAGACCACAATGTTAAATTCTCCCATAGACGCCAATGTTAAATTCTCCCATAGACGCAAATGTTAAATTCTCCCATAGACGCCAATGTTAAAATCTCCCATAGACGCCAATGTTAATTTCTCCCATAGATTCCAATGTTAAATTCACCCATAGACTACAATGTTAAATTCTCCCATAGACGCCAATGTTAAATTCTCCTATAGACGCCAGTGTTAAATTCTCCCATAGACTGCAATGTTAAATTGTCCCATAGACGCCAATGTTAAATTCTCCCATAGACGCCAATGTTAATTTCTCCCATAGACTCCAATGTTAACTTCACCTTTAGACTCCAATGTTAAATTCTCCCATTGCCGCCAATGTAAAATTCTCCCATAGACGCCAATATTAAATTCTCCCGTAGACTCCAATGTTAAATTCACGCATAGACTCCAATGTAAATTTTTTACATAGACGCCAATGTTAAATTCTCCCTTAGACGCCAATGTTCATTTCTCCCATAGACTCCAATGTTAAATTCACCCATTGACGCCAATGTCAAATTTTCCAATAGACGCCGGTGTTAAATTTCTCCCATAGACTCCAGTGTTACATTCACCCTTAGACTCCAATGTTAATTTCTCCCATAGACTCCAATGTTAAATTCACCCATAGACTACAATGTTAAATTCTCCCATAGACTACAATGTTAAATTATCGCATAGACTCCAATGTTATATTCACCCCTAGTCTCCAATGTTAAATTCTCCCATAGACGCCAATGTTAAATTCTCCCATAGACGCCAATGTTAATTTCTCACATAGACTCCAATGTTAAATTCACCCATTGACGCCAATGTTAAATTTTCCAATAGACGCCGGTGTTAAATTCTCCCAAAGACTCCAGTGTTACATTCACCCTTAGACTCCAATGTTCAATTCTCGTATAGACGCAAATGTTAAATTATCCCATAGACTCCAATGTTAAATTCACCCATAGATGCCAGTGTTAAATTCTCCCATATACTCCAATGTTAAATTCTCCCATAGACGCCAATGTTAAAATCTCCTATAGACGCCAATGTTAATTTCTCCCATAGACTCCAATGGTAAATTGACCCATAGACAACGATGTTAAATTCTCCCATAGACGCCAATGTTAAATTCTCCTATAGACGCCAGTGTTAAATTCTCCCATAGACTACAATGTTAAATTATCGCATAGACGACAATTTTAAATTCTCCCATAGACTCCAATGTTATATTCACCCCTAGACTCCAATGTTAAATTCTACCATAGACGCCAATGTTAAATTCTCCCATAGACGCCAATGTTAATTTCTCCTATAGACGCCAGTGTTAAATTCTCCCATAGGCTACAATGTTAAATTCTCCCATAGACGCCAATGTTAAATTCTCCCATAGACGACAATGTTAATTTCACGCATAGACTCCAATGTTAAATTCACCCTTAGACTCCAATGTTAAATTTTCCCTTTGCCGCCAATGTAAAATTCTCCCATAGACGGCAATGTTAAATTCTCCCATAAATTTTCCCTTTGCCGCCAATGTAAAATTCTCCCATAGACGGCAATGGTAAATTCTCCTATAGACGCCGGTGCTAAATTCTCCCATAGACTACAATGTTAAATTTTCCCATAGACGCCAATGTTAAATTCTCCCATAGACTCCAATGTTATATTTACCCCTAGACTCCAATGTTAAATTCTCCCATAGACCACAATGTTAAATTCTCCCATAGACGCCAATGTTAAATTCTCCCATAGACGCAAATGTTAAATTCTCCCATAGACGCCAATGTTAAAATCTCCCATAGACGCCAATGTTAATTTCTCCCATAGATTCCAATGTTAAATTCACCCATAGACTACAATGTTAAATTCTCCCATAGACGCCAATGTTAAATTCTCCTATAGACGCCAGTGTTAAATTCTCCCATAGACTGCAATGTTAAATTGTCCCATAGACGCCAATGTTAAATTCTCCCATAGACGCCAATGTTAATTTCTCCCATAGACTCCAATGTTAACTTCACCTTTAGACTCCAATGTTAAATTCTCCCATTGCCGCCAATGTAAAATTCTCCCATAGACGCCAATATTAAATTCTCCCGTAGACTCCAATGTTAAATTCACGCATAGACTCCAATGTAAATTTTTTACATAGACGCCAATGTTAAATTCTCCCTTAGACGCCAATGTTCATTTCTCCCATAGACTCCAATGTTAAATTCACCCATTGACGCCAATGTCAAATTTTCCAATAGACGCCGGTGTTAAATTTCTCCCATAGACTCCAGTGTTACATTCACCCTTAGACTCCAATGTTAATTTCTCCCATAGACTCCAATGTTAAATTCACCCATAGACTACAATGTTAAATTCTCCCATAGACTACAATGTTAAATTATCGCATAGACTCCAATGTTATATTCACCCCTAGTCTCCAATGTTAAATTCTCCCATAGACGCCAATGTTAAATTCTCCCATAGACGCCAATGTTAATTTCTCACATAGACTCCAATGTTAAATTCACCCATTGACGCCAATGTTAAATTTTCCAATAGACGCCGGTGTTAAATTCTCCCAAAGACTCCAGTGTTACATTCACCCTTAGACTCCAATGTTCAATTCTCGTATAGACGCAAATGTTAAATTATCCCATAGACTCCAATGTTAAATTCACCCATAGATGCCAGTGTTAAATTCACCCATATACTCCAATGTTAAATTCTCCCATAGACGCCAATGTTAAAATCTCCTATAGACGCCAATGTTAATTTCTCCCATAGACTCCAATGGTAAATTGACCCATAGACAACGATGTTAAATTCTCCCATAGACGCCAATGTTAAATTCTCCTATAGACGCCAGTGTTAAATTCTCCCATAGACTACAATGTTAAATTATCGCATAGACGACAATTTTAAATTCTCCCATAGACTCCAATGTTATATTCACCCCTAGACTCCAATGTTAAATTCTACCATAGACGCCAATGTTAAATTCTCCCATAGACGCCAATGTTAATTTCTCCTATAGACGCCAGTGTTAAATTCTCCCATAGGCTACAATGTTAAATTCTCCCATAGACGCCAATGTTAAATTCTCCCATAGACGACAATGTTAATTTCACGCATAGACTCCAATGTTAAATTCACCCTTAGACTCCAATGTTAAATTTTCCCTTTGCCGCCAATGTAAAATTCTCCCATAGACGGCAATGTTAAATTCTCCCATAAATTTTCCCTTTGCCGCCAATGTAAAATTCTCCCATAGACGGCAATGTTAAATTCTCCCATAGACTCCAATGTTAAATTCACGCATAGACTCCAATGTAATTTTTTTACATAGACGCCAATGTAAAATTCTCCCTTAGACGCCAATGTTCATTTCTCCCATAGACTCCAATGTTAAATTCACCCATTGACGCCAATGTTAAATTTTCCAATAGACGCCGGTGTTAAATTCACCCATAGACTCCAGTGTTACATTCACCCTTAGACTCCAATGTTCAATTCTCCCAGAGACGCAAATGTTAAATTATCCCATAGACTCCAATGTTAAATTCACCCATAGATGCCAGTGTTAAATTCTCCCATATACTCCAATGTTAAATTCTCCCATAGACGCCAATGTTAAAATCTCCTATAGACGCCAATGTTAATTACTCCCATAGACTCTAATGTTAAATTCTCCCATAGACGCCAATGTTAAATTCTCCCATAGACGCCAATGTTAATTTCTCCCATAGACGCCAATGTTAATTTCACCCATAGACTCCAATGTTAAATTCACCCTTAGACTCCAATGTTAAATTCTCCCTTTGCCGCCAATGTAAAATTCTCCCATAGACGCCAATGTTAAATTCTAGCATAGACTCCAATGTGAAATTCACGCATAGACTCCAATGTAAATTTTTTACATAGACGCCAATGTTAAATTCTCCCTTAGACGCCAATGTTCATTTCTCCCATAGACTCCATTGTTAAATTCACCCATTGACGCCAATTTTACATTTTCCAATAGACGCCGGTGTTAAATTCTCCCATAGACTCCAGTGTTACATTCACCCTTATACTCCAATGTTCAATTCTCCCATAGACGCAAATGTTAAATTATCCAATAGACTCCAATGTTAAATTCACCCATAGATGCCAGTGTTAAATTCTCCCATATACCCCAATGTTAAATTCTCCCATAGACGCCAATGTTAAAATCCCCTATAGACGCCAATGTTAATTTCTCCCATAGACTCCAATGTTAAATTCACCCATAGACTACAATGTTAAATTCTCCCATAGACGCCAATGGTAAATTCTCCTATAGACGCCAGTGTTAAATTCTCCCATAGACTACAATGTTAAATTCACCCTTAGACTCCAATGTTAAATTCTCCCTTTGCCGCCAATGTAAAATTCTCCCATAGACGCCAATGTTAAATTCTAGCATAGACTCCAATGTGAAATTCACGCATAGACTCCAATGTAAATTTTTTACATAGACGCCAATGTTAAATTCTCCCTTAGACGCCAATGTTCATTTCTCCCATAGACTCCATTGTTAAATTCACCCATTGACGCCAATTTTACATTTTCCAATAGACGCCGGTGTTAAATTCTCCCATAGACTCCAGTGTTACATTCACCCTTATACTCCAATGTTCAATTCTCCCATAGACGCAAATGTTAAATTATCCAATAGACTCCAATGTTAAATTCACCCATAGATGCCAGTGTTAAATTCTCCCATATACCCCAATGTTAAATTCTCCCATAGACGCCAATGTTAAAATCCCCTATAGACGCCAATGTTAATTTCTCCCATAGACTCCAATGTTAAATTCACCCATAGACTACAATGTTAAATTCTCCCATAGACGCCAATGGTAAATTCTCCTATAGACGCCAGTGTTAAATTCTCCCATAGACTCCAATGTTAAATTCACCCTTAGACTCCAATGTTAAATTCTCCCTTTGCCGCCAATGTAAAATTCTCCCATAGACGCCAATGTTAAATTCTAGCATAGACTCCAATGTGAAATTCACGCATAGACTCCAATGTAAATTTTTTACATAGACGCCAATGTTAAATTCTCCCTTAGACGCCAATGTTCATTTCTCCCATAGACTCCATTGTTAAATTCACCCATTGACGCCAATTTTACATTTTCCAATAGACGCCGGTGTTAAATTCTCCCATAGACTCCAGTGTTACATTCACCCTTATACTCCAATGTTCAATTCTCCCATAGACGCAAATGTTAAATTATCCAATAGACTCCAATGTTAAATTCACCCATAGATGCCAGTGTTAAATTCTCCCATATACCCCAATGTTAAATTCTCCCATAGACGCCAATGTTAAAATCCCCTATAGACGCCAATGTTAATTTCTCCCATAGACTCCAATGTTAAATTCACCCATAGACTCCAATGTTAAATTCTACCATAGACGCCAATGTTAAATTCTCCCATAGACGCCAATGTTAATTTCTCCTATAGACGCCAGTGTTAAATTCTCCCATAGGCTACAATGTTAAATTCACCCATAGACTACAATGTTAAATTCTCCCATAGACGCCAATGGTAAATTCTCCTATAGACGCCAGTGTTAAATTCTCCCATAGACTACAATGTTAAATTCTCCCATAGACTCCAATGTTATATTCACCCCTAGACTCCAATGTTAAATTCTCCCATAGACCACAATGTTAAATTCTCCCATAGACACCAATGTTAAATTCTCCCATAGACGCAAATGTTAAATTCTCCCATAGACGCCAATGTTAAAATCTCCCATAGACGCCAATGTTAATTTCTCCCATAGACTCCAATGTTAAATTCACCCATAGACTACGATGTTAAATTCTCCCATAGACGCCAATGTTAAATTCTCCTATAGACGCCAGTGTTAAATTCTCCCATAGACTGCAATGTTAAATTGTCCCATAGACGCCAATGTTAAATTCTCCCATAGACTACAATGTTAAATTCTCCCATAGACGCCAATGGTAAATTCTCCTATAGACGCCGGTGCTAAATTCTCCCATAGACTACAATGTTAAATTTTCCCATAGACGCCAATGTTAAATTCTCCCATAGACTCCAATGTTATATTTACCCCTAGACTCCAATGTTAAATTCTCCCATAGACCACAATGTTAAATTCTCCCATAGACGCCAATGTTAAATTCTCCCATAGACGCAAATGTTAAATTCTCCCATAGACGCCAATGTTAAAATCTCCCATAGACGCCAATGTTAATTTCTCCCATAGATTCCAATGTTAAATTCACCCATAGACTACGATGTTAAATTCTCCCATAGACGCCAATGTTAAATTCTCCTATAGACGCCAGTGTTAAATTCTCCCATAGACTGCAATGTTAAATTGTCCCATAGACGCCAATGTTAAATTCTCCCATAGACGCCAATGTTAATTTCTCCCATAGACTCCAATGTTAACTTCACCTTTAGACTCCAATGTTAAATTCTCCCATTGCCGCCAATGTAAAATTCTCCCATAGACGCCAATATTAAATTCTCCCGTAGACTCCAATGTTAAATTCACGCATAGACTCCAATGTAAATTTTTTACATAGACGCCAATGTTAAATTCTCCCTTAGACGCCAATGTTCATTTCTCCCATAGACTCCAATGTTAAATTCACCCATTGACGCCAATGTCAAATTTTCCAATAGACGCCGGTGTTAAATTTCTCCCATAGACTCCAGTGTTACATTCACCCTTAGACTCCAATGTTAATTTCTCCCATAGACTCCAATGTTAAATTCACCCATAGACTACAATGTTAAATTCTCCCATAGACTACAATGTTAAATTATCGCATAGACTCCAATGTTATATTCACCCCTAGTCTCCAATGTTAAATTCTCCCATAGACGCCAATGTTAAATTCTCCCATAGACGCCAATGTTAATTTCTCACATAGACTCCAATGTTAAATTCACCCATTGACGCCAATGTTAAATTTTCCAATAGACGCCGGTGTTAAATTCTCCCAAAGACTCCAGTGTTACATTCACCCTTAGACTCCAATGTTCAATTCTCGTATAGACGCAAATGTTAAATTATCCCATAGACTCCAATGTTAAATTCACCCATAGATGCCAGTGTTAAATTCTCCCATATACTCCAATGTTAAATTCTCCCATAGACGCCAATGTTAAAATCTCCTATAGACGCCAATGTTAATTTCTCCCATAGACTCCAATGGTAAATTGACCCATAGACAACGATGTTAAATTCTCCCATAGACGCCAATGTTAAATTCTCCTATAGACGCCAGTGTTAAATTCTCCCATAGACTACAATGTTAAATTATCGCATAGACGACAATTTTAAATTCTCCCATAGACTCCAATGTTATATTCACCCCTAGACTCCAATGTTAAATTCTACCATAGACGCCAATGTTAAATTCTCCCATAGACGCCAATGTTAATTTCTCCTATAGACGCCAGTGTTAAATTCTCCCATAGGCTACAATGTTAAATTCTCCCATAGACGCCAATGTTAAATTCTCCCATAGACGACAATGTTAATTTCACGCATAGACTCCAATGTTAAATTCACCCTTAGACTCCAATGTTAAATTTTCCCTTTGCCGCCAATGTAAAATTCTCCCATAGACGGCAATGTTAAATTCTCCCATAAATTTTCCCTTTGCCGCCAATGTAAAATTCTCCCATAGACGGCAATGTTAAATTCTCCCATAGACTCCAATGTTAAATTCACGCATAGACTCCAATGTAATTTTTTTACATAGACGCCAATGTAAAATTCTCCCTTAGACGCCAATGTTCATTTCTCCCATAGACTCCAATGTTAAATTCACCCATTGACGCCAATGTTAAATTTTCCAATAGACGCCGGTGTTAAATTCACCCATAGACTCCAGTGTTACATTCACCCTTAGACTCCAATGTTCAATTCTCCCAGAGACGCAAATGTTAAATTATCCCATAGACTCCAATGTTAAATTCACCCATAGATGCCAGTGTTAAATTCTCCCATATACTCCAATGTTAAATTCTCCCATAGACGCCAATGTTAAAATCTCCTATAGACGCCAATGTTAATTACTCCCATAGACTCTAATGTTAAATTCTCCCATAGACGCCAATGTTAAATTCTCCCATAGACGCCAATGTTAATTTCTCCCATAGACGCCAATGTTAATTTCACCCATAGACTCCAATGTTAAATTCACCCTTAGACTCCAATGTTAAATTCTCCCTTTGCCGCCAATGTAAAATTCTCCCATAGACGCCAATGTTAAATTCTAGCATAGACTCCAATGTGAAATTCACGCATAGACTCCAATGTAAATTTTTTACATAGACGCCAATGTTAAATTCTCCCTTAGACGCCAATGTTCATTTCTCCCATAGACTCCATTGTTAAATTCACCCATTGACGCCAATTTTACATTTTCCAATAGACGCCGGTGTTAAATTCTCCCATAGACTCCAGTGTTACATTCACCCTTATACTCCAATGTTCAATTCTCCCATAGACGCAAATGTTAAATTATCCAATAGACTCCAATGTTAAATTCACCCATAGATGCCAGTGTTAAATTCTCCCATATACCCCAATGTTAAATTCTCCCATAGACGCCAATGTTAAAATCCCCTATAGACGCCAATGTTAATTTCTCCCATAGACTCCAATGTTAAATTCACCCATAGACTACAATGTTAAATTCTCCCATAGACGCCAATGGTAAATTCTCCTATAGACGCCAGTGTTAAATTCTCCCATAGACTACAATGTTAAATTCACCCTTAGACTCCAATGTTAAATTCTCCCTTTGCCGCCAATGTAAAATTCTCCCATAGACGCCAATGTTAAATTCTAGCATAGACTCCAATGTGAAATTCACGCATAGACTCCAATGTAAATTTTTTACATAGACGCCAATGTTAAATTCTCCCTTAGACGCCAATGTTCATTTCTCCCATAGACTCCATTGTTAAATTCACCCATTGACGCCAATTTTACATTTTCCAATAGACGCCGGTGTTAAATTCTCCCATAGACTCCAGTGTTACATTCACCCTTATACTCCAATGTTCAATTCTCCCATAGACGCAAATGTTAAATTATCCAATAGACTCCAATGTTAAATTCACCCATAGATGCCAGTGTTAAATTCTCCCATATACCCCAATGTTAAATTCTCCCATAGACGCCAATGTTAAAATCCCCTATAGACGCCAATGTTAATTTCTCCCATAGACTCCAATGTTAAATTCACCCATAGACTACAATGTTAAATTCTCCCATAGACGCCAATGGTAAATTCTCCTATAGACGCCAGTGTTAAATTCTCCCATAGACTCCAATGTTAAATTCACCCTTAGACTCCAATGTTAAATTCTCCCTTTGCCGCCAATGTAAAATTCTCCCATAGACGCCAATGTTAAATTCTAGCATAGACTCCAATGTGAAATTCACGCATAGACTCCAATGTAAATTTTTTACATAGACGCCAATGTTAAATTCTCCCTTAGACGCCAATGTTCATTTCTCCCATAGACTCCATTGTTAAATTCACCCATTGACGCCAATTTTACATTTTCCAATAGACGCCGGTGTTAAATTCTCCCATAGACTCCAGTGTTACATTCACCCTTATACTCCAATGTTCAATTCTCCCATAGACGCAAATGTTAAATTATCCAATAGACTCCAATGTTAAATTCACCCATAGATGCCAGTGTTAAATTCTCCCATATACCCCAATGTTAAATTCTCCCATAGACGCCAATGTTAAAATCCCCTATAGACGCCAATGTTAATTTCTCCCATAGACTCCAATGTTAAATTCACCCATAGACTCCAATGTTAAATTCTACCATAGACGCCAATGTTAAATTCTCCCATAGACGCCAATGTTAATTTCTCCTATAGACGCCAGTGTTAAATTCTCCCATAGGCTACAATGTTAAATTCACCCATAGACTACAATGTTAAATTCTCCCATAGACGCCAATGGTAAATTCTCCTATAGACGCCAGTGTTAAATTCTCCCATAGACTACAATGTTAAATTCTCCCATAGACTCCAATGTTATATTCACCCCTAGACTCCAATGTTAAATTCTCCCATAGACCACAATGTTAAATTCTCCCATAGACACCAATGTTAAATTCTCCCATAGACGCAAATGTTAAATTCTCCCATAGACGCCAATGTTAAAATCTCCCATAGACGCCAATGTTAATTTCTCCCATAGACTCCAATGTTAAATTCACCCATAGACTACGATGTTAAATTCTCCCATAGACGCCAATGTTAAATTCTCCTATAGACGCCAGTGTTAAATTCTCCCATAGACTGCAATGTTAAATTGTCCCATAGACGCCAATGTTAAATTCTCCCATAGACGCCAATGTTAATTTCTCCCATAGACCCCAATGTTAAATTCACCATTAGACTCCAATGTTAAATTCTCTCATTGCCGCCAATGTAAAATTCTCCCATAGACGGCAATGTTAAATTCTCCCATAGACTCCAATGTTAAATTCACGCATAGACTCCAATGTAAAATTTTTACATAGACGCCAATGTTAAATTCTTCTATAGACGCCAATGTTAAATTCTCCTATAGACGCTAGTGTTAAATTCTCCCATAGACTACAATGTTTAATTTTCCCATAGACGCCAATGTTAAATTCTCCCATAGACTCCAATGTTATATTCACCCCTAGACTCCAATGTTAAATTCTCCCATAGACGCCAATGTTAAATTCTCCTATAGACGCCAGTGTTAAATTCTCCCATAGACTACAATGTTAAATTATCGCATAGACTCCAATGTTATATTCACCCTTAGACTCCAATGTTAAATTCTCCCATAGACGCCAATGTTAAATTCTCCCATAGACGCCAATGTTAATTTCTCCCATAGACTCCAATGTTAAATTCACCCATAGACTACGATGTTAAATTCTCCCATAGACGCCAATGTTAAATTCTCCTATAGACGCCAGTGTTAAATTCACCCATAGACTACGATGTTAAATTCTCCCATAGACGCAAATGTTAAATTCTCCTATAGACGCCAGTGTTAAATTCTCCCATAGACTACAATGTTAAATTATCGCATAGACTCCAATGTTATATTCACCCTTAGACTCCAATGTTAAATTCTCCCATAGACGCCAATGTTAAATTCTCCCATAGACGCCAATGTTAATTTCTCCCATAGACTCCAATGTTAAATTCACCCATTGATGCCAATGTTAAATTTTCCAATAGACGCCTATGTTAAATTCTCCCATAGACTCCAGTGTTACATTCACCCTTAGACTCCAATGTTCAATTCTCCCATAGACGCAAATGTTAAATTATCCCATAGACTCCAATGTTAAATTCACCCATAGATGCCAGTGTTAAATTTTCCCATATACCCCAATGTTAAATTCTCCCATAGACGCCAATGTTAAAATCCCCTATAGACGCAAATGTTAAATTCTCCCATAGACTCCAATGTTAAATTCACCCATAGACTACAATGTTAAATTCTCCCATAGACGCCAATGGTAAATTCTCCTATAGACGCCGGTGCTAAATTCTCCCATAGACTACAATGTTAAATTTTCCCATAGACGCCAATGTTAAATTCTCCCATAGACTCCAATGTTTTATTTACCCCTAGACTCCAATGTTAAATTATCCCATAGACCACAATGTTAAATTCTCCCATAGACGCCAATGTTAAATTCTCCCATAGACGCAAATGTTAAATTCTCCCATAGACGCCAATGTTAAAATCTCCCATAGACGCCAATGTTAATTTCTCCCATAGATTCCAATGTTAAATTCACCCATAGACTACGATGTTAAATTCTCCCATAGACGCCAATGTTAAATTCTCCTATAGACGCCAGTGTTAAATTCTCCCATAGACTGCAATGTTAAATTGTCCCATAGACGCCAATGTTAAATTCTCCCATAGACGCCAATGTTAATTTCTCCCATAGACTCCAATGTTAACTTCACCTTTAGACTCCAATGTTAAATTCTCCCATTGCCGCCAATGTAAAATTCTCCCATAGACGCCAATATTAAATTCTCCCGTAGACTCCAATGTTAAATTCACGCATAGACTCCAATGTAAATTTTTTACATAGACGCCAATGTTAAATTCTCCCTTAGACGCCAATGTTCATTTCTCCCATAGACTCCAATGTTAAATTCACCCATTGACGCCAATGTCAAATTTTCCAATAGACGCCGGTGTTAAATTTCTCCCATAGACTCCAGTGTTACATTCACCCTTAGACTCCAATGTTAATTTCTCCCATAGACTCCAATGTTAAATTCACCCATAGACTACAATGTTAAATTCTCCCATAGACTACAATGTTAAATTATCGCATAGACTCCAATGTTATATTCACCCCTAGTCTCCAATGTTAAATTCTCCCATAGACGCCAATGTTAAATTCTCCCATAGACGCCAATGTTAATTTCTCCCATAGACTCCAATGTTAAATTCACCCATTGACGCCAATGTTAAATTTTCCAATAGACGCCGGTGTTAAATTCTCCCAAAGACTCCAGTGTTACATTCACCCTTAGACTCCAATGTTCAATTCTCGTATAGACGCAAATGTTAAATTATCCCATAGACTCCAATGTTAAATTCACCCATAGATGCCAGTGTTAAATTCTCCCATATACTCCAATGTTAAATTCTCCCATAGACGCCAATGTTAAAATCTCCTATAGACGCCAATGTTAATTTCTCCCATAGACTCCAATGGTAAATTGACCCATAGACAACGATGTTAAATTCTCCCATAGACGCCAATGTTAAATTCTCCTATAGACGCCAGTGTTAAATTCTCCCATAGACTACAATGTTAAATTATCGCATAGACGACAATTTTAAATTCTCCCATAGACTCCAATGTTATATTCACCCCTAGACTCCAATGTTAAATTCTACCATAGACGCCAATGTTAAATTCTCCCATAGACGCCAATGTTAATTTCTCCTATAGACGCCAGTGTTAAATTCTCCCATAGGCTACAATGTTAAATTCTCCCATAGACGCCAATGTTAAATTCTCCCATAGACGCCAATGTTAATTTCACGCATAGACTCCAATGTTAAATTCACCCTTAGACTCCAATGTTAAATTTTCCCTTTGCCGCCAATGTAAAATTCTCCCATAGACGGCAATGTTAAATTCTCCCATAAATTTTCCCTTTGCCGCCAATGTAAAATTCTCCCATAGACGGCAATGTTAAATTCTCCCATAGACTCCAATGTTAAATTCACGCATAGACTCCAATGTAATTTTTTTACATAGACGCCAATGTAAAATTCTCCCTTAGACGCCAATGTTCATTTCTCCCATAGACTCCAATGTTAAATTCACCCATTGACGCCAATGTTAAATTTTCCAATAGACGCCGGTGTTAAATTCACCCATAGACTCCAGTGTTACATTCACCCTTAGACTCCAATGTTCAATTCTCCCAGAGACGCAAATGTTAAATTATCCCATAGACTCCAATGTTAAATTCACCCATAGATGCCAGTGTTAAATTCTCCCATATACTCCAATGTTAAATTCTCCCATAGACGCCAATGTTAAAATCTCCTATAGACGCCAATGTTAATTACTCCCATAGACTCTAATGTTAAATTCTCCCATAGACGCCAATGTTAAATTCTCCCATAGACGCCAATGTTAATTTCTCCCATAGACGCCAATGTTAATTTCACCCATAGACTCCAATGTTAAATTCACCCTTAGACTCCAATGTTAAATTCTCTCTTTGCCGCCAATGTAAAATTCTCCCATAGACGCCAATGTTAAATTCTAGCATAGACTCCAATGTGAAATTCACGCATAGACTCCAATGTAAATTTTTTACATAGACGCCAATGTTAAATTCTCCCTTAGACGCCAATGTTCATTTCTCCCATAGACTCCATTGTTAAATTCACCCATTGACGCCAATTTTACATTTTCCAATAGACGCCGGTGTTAAATTCTCCCATAGACTCCAGTGTTACATTCACCCTTATACTCCAATGTTCAATTCTCCCATAGACGCAAATGTTAAATTATCCAATAGACTCCAATGTTAAATTCACCCATAGATGCCAGTGTTAAATTCTCCCATATACCCCAATGTTAAATTCTCCCATAGACGCCAATGTTAAAATCCCCTATAGACGCCAATGTTAATTTCTCCCATAGACTCCAATGTTAAATTCACCCATAGACTACAATGTTAAATTCTCCCATAGACGCCAATGGTAAATTCTCCTATAGACGCCAGTGTTAAATTCTCCCATAGACTACAATGTTAAATTTTCCCATAGACGCCAATGTTAAATTCTCCCATAGACTCCAATGTTATATTCACCCCTAGACTCCAATGTTAAATTCTCCCATAGACCACAATGTTAAATTCTCCCATAGACGCCAATGTTAAATTCTCCCATAGATGCAAATGTTAAATTCTCCCATAGACGCCAATGTTAAAATCTCCCATAGACGCCAATGTTAATTTCTCCCATAGACTCCAATGTTAAATTCACCCATAGACTACGATGTTAAATTCTCCCATAGACGCCAATGTTAAATTCTCCTATAGACGCCAGTGTTAAATTCTCCCATAGACTGCAATGTTAAATTGTCCCATAGACGCCAATGTTAAATTCTCCCATAGACGCCAATGTTAATTTCTCCCATAGACTCCAATGTTAACTTCACCCTTAGACTCCAATGTTAAATTCTCCCATTGCCGCCAATGTAAAATTCTCCCATAGACGCCAATGTTAAATTCTCCCATAGACTCCAATGTTAAATTCACGCATAGACTCCAATGTAAAATTTTTACATAGACGCCAATGTTAAATTCTCCCTTAGACGCCAATGTTCATTTCTCCCATAGGCTCCAATGTTAAATTCACCCATTGACGCCAATGTCAAATTTTCCAATAGACGCCGGTGTTAAATTTCTCCCATAGACTCCAGTGTTACATTCACCCTTATACTCCAATGTTAATTTCTCCCATAGACTCCAATGTTAAATTCACCCATAGACTACAATGTTAAATTCTCCCATAGACTACAATGTTAAATTATCGCATAGACTCCAATGTTATATTCACCCCTAGTCTCCAATGTCAAATTCTCCCATAGACGCCAATGTTAAATTCTCTCATAGACGCCAATGCTAATTTCTCCCATAGACTCCAATGTAAAATGCACCCTTAGACTCCAATGTTAAATTCTCCCATTGTCGCCAATGTAAAATTCTCCCATAGACGCCAATGTTAAATTCTCCCATAGACTTCAATGTTAAATTCACGCATAGACTCCAATGTAAATTTTTTACATAGACGCCAATGTTAAATTCTCCCATAGACGCCAATGTTAATTTCTCCCATAGACTCCAATGTTAAATTCACCCATTGACGCCAATGTTAAATTTTCCAATAGACGCCGGTGTTAAATTCTCCCATAGACTCCAGTGTTACATTCACCCTTAGACTCCAATGTTCAATTCTCCCATAGACACAAATGTTAAATTATCCCATAGACTCCAATGTTAAATTCACCCATAGATGCCAGTGTTAAATTCTCCCATATACTCCAATGTTAAATTCTCCCATAGACGCCAATGTTAAAATCTCCTATAGACGCCAATATTAATTTCTCCCACAGACTCCAATGTTAAATTCACCCATATGTTACGATGTTAAATTCTCCCATAGACACCAATGGTAAATTCTCCTATAGACGCCAGTGTTAAATTCTCCCATAGACTACAATGGTAAATTTTCCCATAGACGCCAATGTTAAATTCTCCCATAGACTCCAATGTTATATTCACCCCTAGACTCCATTGTTAAATTCTCCCATAGACCACAATGTGAAATTCTCCCATAGACACCAATGTTAAATTCTCCCATAGACGCAAATGTTAAATTCTCCCATAGACGCCAATGTAAAAATCTCCCATAGACGCCAATGCTAATTTCTCCCATAGACTCCAATTTAAATTCACCCATAGACTACAATGTTAAATTCTCCCATAGACGCCAATGTTAAATTCTCCTATAGACGCCAGTGTTAAATTCTCCCATAGACTACAATGTTAAATTATCGCATAGACTCCAATGTTATATTCACCCTTAGACTCCAATGTTAAATTCTCCCATAGACGCCAATGTTAAATTCTCCCATAGACGCCAATGTTAATTTCTCCCATAGACTCCAATGTTAAATTCACCCATAGACTACGATGTTAAATTCTCCCATAGACGCCAATGTTAAATTCTCCTATAGACGCCAGTGTTAAATTCACCCATAGACTACGATGTTAAATTCTCCCATAGACGCAAATGTTAAATTCTCCTATAGACGCCAGTGTTAAATTCTCCCATAGACTACAATGTTAAATTATCGCATAGACTCCAATGTTATATTCACCCTTAGACTCCAATGTTAAATTCTCCCATAGACGCCAATGTTAAATTCTCCCATAGACGCCAATGTTAATTTCTCCCATAGACTCCAATGTTAAATTCACCCATTGATGCCAATGTTAAATTTTCCAATAGACGCCTATGTTAAATTCTCCCATAGACTCCAGTGTTACATTCACCCTTAGACTCCAATGTTCAATTCTCCCATAGACGCAAATGTTAAATTATCCCATAGACTCCAATGTTAAATTCACCCATAGATGCCAGTGTTAAATTTTCCCATATACCCCAATGTTAAATTCTCCCATAGACGCCAATGTTAAAATCCCCTATAGACGCAAATGTTAAATTCTCCCATAGACTCCAATGTTAAATTCACCCATAGACTACAATGTTAAATTCTCCCATAGACGCCAATGGTAAATTCTCCTATAGACGCCGGTGCTAAATTCTCCCATAGACTACAATGTTAAATTTTCCCATAGACGCCAATGTTAAATTCTCCCATAGACTCCAATGTTATATTTACCCCTAGACTCCAATGTTAAATTCTCCCATAGACCACAATGTTAAATTCTCCCATAGACGCCAATGTTAAATTCTCCCATAGACGCAAATGTTAAATTCTCCCATAGACGCCAATGTTAAAATCTCCCATAGACGCCAATGTTAATTTCTCCCATAGATTCCAATGTTAAATTCACCCATAGACTACAATGTTAAATTCTCCCATAGACGCCAATGTTAAATTCTCCTATAGACGCCAGTGTTAAATTCTCCCATAGACTGCAATGTTAAATTGTCCCATAGACGCCAATGTTAAATTCTCCCATAGACGCCAATGTTAATTTCTCCCATAGACTCCAATGTTAACTTCACCTTTAGACTCCAATGTTAAATTCTCCCATTGCCGCCAATATAAAATTCTCCCATAGACGCCAATATTAAATTCTCCCGTAGACTCCAATGTTAAATTCACGCATAGACTCCAATGTAAATTTTTTACATAGACGCCAATGTTAAATTCTCCCTTAGACGCCAATGTTCATTTCTCCCATAGACTCCAATGTTAAATTCACCCATTGACGCCAATGTCAAATTTTCCAATAGACGCCGGTGTTAAATTTCTCCCATAGACTCCAGTGTTACATTCACCCTTAGACTCCAATGTTAATTTCTCCCATAGACTCCAATGTTAAATTCACCCATAGACTACAATGTTAAATTCTCCCATAGACTACAATGTTAAATTATCGCATAGACTCCAATGTTATATTCACCCCTAGTCTCCAATGTTAAATTCTCCCATAGACGCCAATGTTAAATTCTCCCATAGACGCCAATGTTAATTTCTCCCATAGACTCCAATGTTAAATTCACCCATTGACGCCAATGTTAAATTTTCCAATAGACGCCGGTGTTAAATTCTCCCAAAGACTCCAGTGTTACATTCACCCTTAGACTCCAATGTTCAATTCTCGTATAGACGCAAATGTTAAATTATCCCATAGACTCCAATGTTAAATTCACCCATAGATGCCAGTGTTAAATTCTCCCATATACTCCAATGTTAAATTCTCCCATAGACGCCAATGTTAAAATCTCCTATAGACGCCAATGTTAATTACTCCCATAGACTCTAATGTTAAATTCTCCCATAGACGCCAATGTTAAATTCTCCCATAGACTCCAATGTTATATTCACCCCTAGACTCCAATGTTAAATTCTCCCATAGACCACAATGTTAAATTCTCCCATAGACGCCAATGTTAAATTCTCCCATAGATGCAAATGTTAAATTCTCCCATAGACGCCAATGTTAAAATCTCCCATAGACGCCAATGTTAATTTCTCCCATAGACTCCAATGTTAAATTCACCCATAGACTACGATGTTAAATTCTCCCATAGACGCCAATGTTAAATTCTCCTATAGACGCCAGTGTTAAATTCTCCCATAGACTGCAATGTTAAATTGTCCCATAGACGCCAATGTTAAATTCTCCCATAGACGCCAATGTTAATTTCTCCCATAGACTCCAATGTTAACTTCACCCTTAGACTCCAATGTTAAATTCTCCCATTGCCGCCAATGTAAAATTCTCCCATAGACGCCAATGTTAAATTCTCCCATAGACTCCAATGTTAAATTCACGCATAGACTCCAATGTAAAATTTTTACATAGACGCCAATGTTAAATTCTCCCTTAGACGCCAATGTTAATTTCTCCCATAGGCTCCAATGTTAAATTCACCCATTGACGCCAATGTCAAATTTTCCAATAGACGCCGGTGTTAAATTTCTCCCATAGACTCCAGTGTTACATTCACCCTTATACTCCAATGTTAATTTCTCCCATAGACTCCAATGTTAAATTCACCCATAGACTACAATGTTAAATTCTCCCATAGACTACAATGTTAAATTATCGCATAGACTCCAATGTTATATTCACCCCTAGTCTCCAATGTCAAATTCTCCCATAGACGCCAATGTTAAATTCTCTCATAGACGCCAATGCTAATTTCTCCCATAGACTCCAATGTAAAATGCACCCTTAGACTCCAATGTTAAATTCTCCCATTGTCGCCAATGTAAAATTCTCCCATAGACGCCAATGTTAAATTCTCCCATAGACTTCAATGTTAAATTCACGCATAGACTCCAATGTAAATTTTTTACATAGACGCCAATGTTAAATTCTCCCATAGACGCCAATGTTAATTTCTCCCATAGACTCCAATGTTAAATTCACCCATTGACGCCAATGTTAAATTTTCCAATAGACGCCGGTGTTAAATTCTCCCATAGACTCCAGTGTTACATTCACCCTTAGACTCCAATGTTCAATTCTCCCATAGACACAAATGTTAAATTATCCCATAGACTCCAATGTTAAATTCACCCATAGATGCCAGTGTTAAATTCTCCCATATACTCCAATGTTAAATTCTCCCATAGACGCCAATGTTAAAATCTCCTATAGACGCCAATATTAATTTCTCCCACAGACTCCAATGTTAAATTCACCCATATGTTACGATGTTAAATTCTCCCATAGACACCAATGGTAAATTCTCCTATAGACGCCAGTGTTAAATTCTCCCATAGACTACAATGGTAAATTTTCCCATAGACGCCAATGTTAAATTCTCCCATAGACTCCAATGTTATATTCACCCCTAGACTCCATTGTTAAATTCTCCCATAGACCACAATGTGAAATTCTCCCATAGACACCAATGTTAAATTCTCCCATAGACGCAAATGTTAAATTCTCCCATAGACGCCAATGTAAAAATCTCCCATAGACGCCAATGCTAATTTCTCCCATAGACTCCAATTTAAATTCACCCATAGACTACAATGTTAAATTCTCCCATAGATGCCAATGTTAAATTCTCCTATAGACGCCAGTGTTAAATTCTCCCATAGACTACAAAGTTAAATTATCCCATAGACGCCAATGTTAAATTCTTCCATAGACTCCATTGTAAAATTTTCCCTTTGACGCCAATGTTAAATTCTCCCATAGACGCCAATGTTAAATTCTCGCATAGACTACCATGTTAAATTCTCGCATAGACTACAATGTTAAATTCTCCCATAGATGCCAATGTTAAATTCTCCCATAGACGCCAGTGTTAAATTCTCCCATAGACTACAATGTTAAATTTTCCCATAGACGCCAATGTTAAATTCTCCCTTAGACTCCAATGTTATATTCACCCCTAGACTCCAATGTTAAATTCTCCCATAGACCACAATGTTAAATTCTCCCATAGACGCTAATGTTAAATTCTCCAATAGATGCAAATGTTAAATTCTCCCATAGACGCCAATGTAAAAATCTCCCATAGACGCCAATGCTAATTTCTCCCATAGACTCCAATGTTAAATTCACCCATCGACTACAATGTTAAATTCTCCCATAGACGCCAATGTTAATTTCTCCCATAGACTCCAATGTTATATTCACCCCTAGACTCCATTGTTAAATTCTCCCATAGACGCCAATGTTAAATTCTCCCATAGACGCCAAGGTTAATTTCTCCCATAGACTCCAATGTAAAATGCACCCTTAGACTCCAATGTTAAATTCTCCCATTGTCGCCAATGTAAAATTCTCCCATAGATGCCAATGTTAAATTCTCCAGTAGACTTCAATGTTAAATTCACGCATAGACTCCAATGTAAATTTTTTACATAGACGCCAATGTTAAATTCTCCCATAGACGCCAATGTTAATTTCTCCCATAGACTCCAATGTTAAATTCACCCATTGACGCCAATGTTAAATTTTCCAATAGACGCCGGTGTTAAATTCTCCCATAGACTCCAGTGTTACATTCACCCTTAGACTCCAATGTTCAATTCTCCCATAGACGCAAATGTTAAATTATCCCATAGACTCCAATGTTAAATTCACCCATAGATGCCAGTGTTAAATTCTCCCATATACTCCAATGTTAAATTCTCCCATAGACGCCAATGTTAAAATCTCCTATAGACGCCAATATTAATTTCTCCCACAGACTCCAATGTTAAATTCACCCATAGATTACGATGTTAAATTCTCCCATAGACGCCAATGGTAAATTCTCCTATAGACGCCAGTGTTAAATTCTCCCATAGACTACAATGGTAAATTATCGCTTAGACGACAATGTTAAATTCTCCCATAGACGCCAATGTTAAATTCTCCCATAGACTCCAATGTTAAATTCATGCATAGACTCCATTGTAAATTTTTTACATAGACGCCAATGTTAAATTCTCCCTTAGACGCCAATGTTCATTCTCCCATAGACTCCAATGTAAAATTAACCCATTGACGCCAATGTTAAATTTTATTAATATACTCCGTTGTTAAATTCACCCATAGACTCCAGTGTTACATTCACCCTTAGACTTCAATGTTCAATTCTCCCATAGACGCAAATGTTAAATTATCCCATAGACTCCAATGTTAAATTCACCCATAGATGCCAGTGTTAAATTCTCCCATATACTCCAATGTTAAATTCTCCCATAGACGCCAATGTTAAAATCTCCTATAGACGCCAATATTAATTTCTCCCACAGACTCCAATGTTAAATTCACCCATAGATTACGATGTTAAATTCTCCCATAGACGCCAATGTTAAATTCTCCCATAGACGCCAATGTTAAATTCTCCCATAGACGCCAATGTTAATTTCTTCCATAGACTCCAATGTGAAATGCACCCTTAGACTCCAATGTTAAATTCTCCCATTGCCGCCAATGTTAAAATCCCCTATAGACGCCAATGTTAATTTCTCCCATAGACTCCAATGTTAAATTCACCCATAGACTACAATGTTAAATTCTCCCATAGACGCCAATGTTAAATTCTCCTATAGACGCCAGTGTTAAATTCTCCCATAGACTTCAATGTTAAATTATCCCATAGATGCCAATGTTAAATTCTCCCATAGACTCCAATGTTACATTCACCCCTAGACTCCAATGTTAAATTCTCCCATAGACAACAATGTTAAATTCTCCCATAGACGCCGATGATAAATTCTTCTGTAGACTCCAATGTTAAATTCACCCATAGATTCAATGTTAAATTCTCCCATAGACGCCAATGTTAAAATCTCCCATAGACGCCAATGTTAATTTCTCCCATAGACTCCAATTGAAATTCACCCATAGACTACAATGTTAAAATCTCCCATAGACGCCAATGTTAAATTCTTCTATAGACGCCGGTGTTAAATTCTCCCATAGACTACAATGTTAAATTATCCCATAGACGCCAATGTTAAATTCTCCCATAGACTCCAATGTTAAATTCACCCTTAGACTCCAATGTTAAATTCTCCCATTGCCGCCAATGTAAAATTCTCCCATAGACGCCAATATTAAATTCTCCCATAGACTCCAATGTTAAATTCATGCATAGACTTCAATGTAAATTATTTACATTGACGCCAATGTTAAATTCTCCCTTAGACGCCAATGTTCATTCTCCCATAGACTCCAATGTTAAATTAACCCATTGACGCCAATGTTAAATTTTCCAATAGACGCCGTTGTTAAATTCACCCATAGACTCCAGTGTTACATTCACCCTTAGACTCCAATGTTCAATTCTCCCATAGATGCAAATGTTAAATTATCCCATAGACTCCAATGTTAAATTCACCCATAGATGCCAGTGTTAAATTCTCCCATATACTCCAATGTTAAAATCTCCCATAGACGCCAATGTTAAAATCTCCTATAGACGCCAATATTAATTTCTCCCACAGACTCCAATGTTAAATTCACCCATAGATTACGATGTTAAATTCTCCCATAGACGCCAATGTTAAATTCTCCCATAGACGCCAATGTTAAATTCTCCCATAGACGCCAATGTTAATTTCTACCATAGACTCCAATGTTAAATGCACCCTTAGACTCCAATGTTAAATTCTCCCATTGCCGCCAATGTTAAAATCCCCTATAGACGCCAATGTTAATTTATCCCATAGACTCCAATGTTAAATTCACCCATAGACTACAATGTTAAATTCTCCCATAGACGCCAGTGTTAAATTCTCCCATAGACTACAATGTTAAATTATCCCATAGATGCCAATGTTAAATTCTCCCATAGACTCCAATGTTACATTCACCCCTAGACTCCAATGTTAATTTCTCCCATAGACAACAATGTCAAATTCTCCCATAGACGCCGATGATAAATTCTTCTGTAGACTCCAATGTTAAATTCACCCATAGACTCAATGTTAAATTCTCCCATAGACGCCAATGTTAAAATCTCCCATAGACGCCAATGTTAATTTCTCCCATAGACTCCAATTTAAATTCACCCATAGACTACAATGTTAAATTCTCCCATAGACGCCAATGTTAAATTCTCCTATAGACGCCGGTGTTAAATTCTCCCATAGACGCCAATTTTAAATTCTCCTATAGACTCCCTTGTAAAATTTTCCCTTTGACGCCAATGTAAAATTCTCCCATAGACGCCAATGTTAAATTCTCACATAGACTACAATGATAAATTCGCGCATATACTACAATGTTGAATTCTCCCATAGACGCCAATGTTAAGTTCTCCCATAGACGCCAGTGTTAAATTCTCCCATAGACGCCAATGTTAAAATCTCCCATAGACGCCAATGTTAATTTCTCCCATAGACTCCAATGTTAAATTCACCCATAGACTACAAAGTTAAATTCTTCCATAGACGCCAATGTTAAATTCTCTTATAGACGCCAGTGTTAAATTCTCCCATAGACTACAATGTTAAATTTTCCCATAGACGCCAATGTTAAATTCTCCCATAGACGCCAATGTTAAGTTCTCCCATAGACGCCAGTGTTAAATTCTCCCATAGACGCCAATGTTAAAATCTCCCATAGACGCCGATGTTAATTTCTCCCATAGACTCCAATGTTAAATTCACCCATAGACTACAAAGTTAAATTCTTCCATAGACGCCAATGTTAAATTCTCTTATAGACGCCAGTGTTAAATTCTCCCATAGACTACAATGTTAAATTTTCCCAAATACGCCAATGTTAAATTCTCCCATAGACTCCAATGTTATATTCACCCCTAGACTCCAATGTTAAATTCTCCCATAGACCACAATGTTAAATTCTCCCATAGACGCCAATGTTAAATTCTCCCATAGACGCAAATGTTAAATTCTCCCATAGACGCCAATGTAAAAATCTCCCATAGACGCCAATGTTAATTTCTCCCATAGACTCCAATTTAAATTCACCCATAGACTACAATGTTAAATGCTCCCATAGACGCCAATGTTAAATTCTCCCATAGACTCCATTGTAAAATTTTCCCTTTGACGCCAATGTTAAATTCTCCCATAGACGCCAATGTTAAATTCTCGCATAGACTACAATGTTAAATTCTCGCATAGACTACAATGTTAAATTCTCCCATAGACGCCAATGTTAAGTTCTCCCATAGACGCCAGTGTTAAATTCTCCCATAGACGCCAATGTTAAAATCTCCCATAGACGCCAATGTTAAATTCACCCATAGACTACAAAGTTAAATTCTTCCATAGATGCCAATGTTAAATTCTCCCATAGACGCCAGTGTTAAATTCTCCCATAGACTACAATGTTAAATTTTCCCATAGACGCCAATGTTAAATTCTCCCTTAGACTCCAATGTTATATTCAACCGTAGACTCCAATGTTAAATTCTCCCATAGACCACAATGTTAAATTCTCCCATAGACGCCAATATTAAATTCTCCCATAGATGCAAATGTTAAATTCTCCCATAGACGCCAATGTAAAAATCTCCCATAGACGCCAATGCTAATTTCTCCCATAGACTCCAATGTTAAATTCACCCATCGACTACAATGTTAAATTCTCCCATAGACGCCAATGTTAATTTCTCCCATAGACTCCAATGTTATATTCACCCCTAGACTCCATTGTTAAATTCTCCCATAGACGCCAATGTTAAATTCTCCCATAGACGCCAAGGTTAATTTCTCCCATAGACTCCAATGTAAAATGCACCCTTAGACTCCAATGTTAAATTCTCCCATTGTCGCCAATGTAAAATTCTCCCATAGACGCCAATGTTAAATTCTCCCATAGACTTCAATGTTAAATTCATGCATAGACTCCAATGTAAATTTTTTACATAGACGCCAATGTTAAATTCTCCCATAGACTCCAATGTTAATTTCACCCATTGACGCCAATGTTAAATTTTCCAATAGACGCCGGTGTTAAATTCACCCATAGACTCCAATGTTCAATTCTCCCATAGACGCAAATGTTAAATTATCCCATAGACTCCAATGTTAAATTCACCCATAGATGCCAGTGTTAAATTCTCCCATATACTCTAATGTTAAATTCTCGCATAGATGCCAATGTTAAAATCCCCTATAGACGCCAATGTTAATTTCTCCCATAGACTCCAATGTTAAATTCACCCATAGACTACAATGTTAAATTCTCCCATAGACGCCAATGGTAAATTCTCCTATAGACGCCAGTGTTAAATTCTCCCATAGACTACAATGTAAAATTATCGCATAGACGACAATGTTAAATTCTCCCATAGACTCCAATGTTATATTCACCCCTAGACTCCAATGTTAAATTCTCCCATAGACGCCAATGTTAAATTCTCCCATAGACGCCAATGTTAATTTCTCCCATAGACTCCAATGTTAAATTCACCCTTAGACTCCAATGTTAAATTCTCCCATTGCCGCCAATGTAAAATTCTCCCATAGACGCCAATGTTAAATTCTCCCATAGACTCCAATGTTAAATTCATGCATAGACTCCAATGTAAATTTTTTACATAGACGCCAATGTTAAATTCTCCCTTAGACGCCAATGTTCATTCTCCCATAGACGCGAATGTTAAATTCTCCCATAGACTCCAATGTTAAATTCATGCATCGACTCCAATGTAAATTTTTTACATAGACGCCAATGTTAAATTTTCCAATAGACGCCGTTGTTAAATTCACCCATAGACTCCAATGTTCAATTCTCCCATAGACGCAAATGTTAAATTATCCCATAGACTCCAATGTTAAATTCACCCATAGATGCCAGTGTTAAATTCTCCCATATACTCTAATGTTAAATTCTCCCATAGACGCCAATGTTAAAATCTCCTATAGATGCCAACATTAATTTCTCCCACAGACTCCAATGTTAAATTCACCCATAGATTACGATGTTAAATTCTCCCATAGACGCCAATGTTAAATTCTCCCATAGACGCCAATGTTAAACTCTCCCATAGACGCCAATGTTAATTTCTCCCATAGACTCCAATGTTAAATGCACCCTTAGACTCCAATGTTAAATCCTCCCATTGCCGCCAATGTAAAATTCTCCAATAGACGCCAATGTTAAATTATCCCATAGACTTCAATGTTAAATTCACGCATAGACTCCAATGTAAAATTTTTACATAGACGCCAATGTTCAATTCTCCCATAGACGCCAATGTTAATTTCTCCCATAGACTCCGATGTTAAATTCACCCATTGACGCCAATGTTAAATTTTCCAATAGTCGCAGGTGTTAAATTCTCACATAGACTCCAGTGTTACATTCACCCTTAGACTCCAATGTTCAATTCTCCCATAGACGCAAATGTTAAATTATCCCATAGACTCCAATGTTAAATTCACCCATAGATGCCAGTGTTAAATTCTCCCATATACTCCAATGTAAAATTCTCCCATAGATGCCAATGTTAAAATCCCCTATAGACGCCAATGTTAATTTCTCCCATAGACTCCAATGTTAAATTCACCCATAGACTACAATGTCAAATTCTCCCATAGACGCCAATGGTAAATTCTCCTATAGACGCCAGTGTTAAATTCTCCCATGGACTACAATGTTAAATTATCGCATAGACGACAATGTTAAATTCTCCCATAGACTCCAATGTTATATTCACCCCTAGACTCCAATGTTAAATTCTCCCATAGACGCCAATGTTAAATTCTCCCATAGACGCCAATGTTAATTTCTCCCATAGACTCCAATGTTAAATTCACCCTTAGACTCAAATGTTAAATTCTCCCATTGCCGCCAATGTAAAATTCTCCCATAGACGCCAATGTTAAATTCTCCCATAGACTCCAATGTTAAATTCACGCATAGACTCCAATGTAAAATTCTTACATAGACGCCCATGTTAAATTCTCCCATAGACGCCAATGTTAATTTCTCCCATAGACTCGAATGTTAAATGCACCCTTAGACTGCAATGTTAAATTCTCCCATTGCCGCCAATGTAAAATTCTCCCATAGACGCCAATGTTAAATTCTCCCATAAACTTCAATTTTAAATTCACGCATAGACTCCAATGTAAAATTTTTACATA
The DNA here is from genome assembly GCF_048934315.1 of Petromyzon marinus. NCBI lineage: Eukaryota > Metazoa > Chordata > Hyperoartia > Petromyzontiformes > Petromyzontidae > Petromyzon > Petromyzon marinus. The sequence continues at coordinate 2,602,351 of NC_133667.1, forward strand.
GACGCCAATGTTAAATTCTCCCATAGACTACAATGTTAAATTTTCCCATAGACGCCAATGTTAAATTCTCCCATAGACTCCAATGTTATATTCACCCCTAGACTCCATTGTTAAATTCTCCCATAGACCACAATGTGAAATTCTCCCATAGACACCAATGTTAAATTCTCCCATAGACGCAAATGTTAAATTCTCCCATAGACGCCAATGTAAAAATCTCCCATAGACGCCAATGCTAATTTCTCCCATAGACTCCAATTTAAATTCACCCATAGACTACAATGTTAAATTCTCCCATAGACGCCAATGTTAAATTCTCCTATAGACGCCAGTGTTAAATTCTCCCATAGACTACAATGTTAAATTATCCCATAGACGCCAATGTTAAATTCTTCCATAGACTCCATTGTAAAATTTTCCCTTTGACGCCAATGTTAAATTCTCCCATAGACGCCAATGTTAAATTCTCGCATAGACTACCATGTTAAATTCTCGCATAGACTACAATGTTAAATTCTCCCATAGACGCCAATGTTAAGTTCTCCCATAGACGACAGTGTTAAATTCTCCCATAGATGCCAATGTTAAAATCTCCCATAGACGCCAATGTTAATTTCTCCCATAGACTACAATGTTAAATTCACCCATAGACTACGAAGTTAAATTCTTCCATAGATGCCAATGTTAAATTCTCCCATAGACGCCAGTGTTAAATTCTCCCATAGACTACAATGTTAAATTTTCCCATAGACGCCAATGTTAAATTCTCCCTTAGACTCCAATGTTATATTCACCCCTAGACTCCAATGTTAAATTCTCCCATAGACCACAATGTTAAATTCTCCCATAGACGCTAATGTTAAATTCTCCAATAGATGCAAATGTTAAATTCTCCCATATACGCCAATGTAAAAATCTCCCATAGACGCCAATGCTAATTTCTCCCATAGACTCCAATGTTAAATTCACCCATCGACTACAATGTTAAATTTTCCCATAGACGCCAATGTTAATTTCTCCCATAGACTCCAATGTTATATTCACCCCTAGACTCCATTGTTAAATTCTCCCATAGACGCCAATGTTAAATTCTCCCATAGACGCCAAGGTTAATTTCTCCCATAGACTCCAATGTAAAATGCACCCTTAGACTCCAATGTTAAATTCTCCCATTGTCGCCAATGTAAAATTCTCCCATAGACGCCAATGTTAAATTCTCCAGTAGACTTCAATGTTAAATTCACGCATAGACTCCAATGTAAATTTTTTACATAGACGCCAATGTTAAATTCTCCCATAGACGCCAATGTTAATTTCTCCCATAGACTCCAATGTTAAATTCACCCATTGACGCCAATGTTAAATTTTCCAATAGACGCCAATATTAATTTCTCCCACAGACTCCAATGTTAAATTCACCCATAGATTACGATGTTAAATTCTCCCATAGACGCCAATGGTAAATTCTCCTATAGACGCCAGTGTTAAATTCTCCCATAGACTACAATGGTAAATTATCGCTTAGACGACAATGTTAAATTCTCCCATAGACTCCAATGTTATATTCACCCCTAGACTCCAATGTTAAATTCTCCCATAGACGCCAATGTTAAATTCTCCCATAGACTCCAATGTTAAATTCATGCATAGACTCCAATGTAATTTTTTTACATAGACGCCAATGTTAAATTCTCCCTTAGACGCCAATGTTCATTCTCCCATAGACTCCAATGTAAAATTAACCCATTGACGCCAATGTTAAATTTTATTAATATACTCCGTTGTTAAATTCACCCATAGACTCCAGTGTTACATTCACCCTTAGACTTCAATGTTCAATTCTCCCATAGACGCAAATGTTAAATTATCCCATAGACTCCAATGTTAAATTCACCCATAGATGCCAGTGTTAAATTCTCCCATATACTCCAATGTTAAATTCTCCCATAGACGCCAATGTTAAAATCTCCTATAGACGCCAATATTAATTTCTCCCACAGACTCCAATGTTAAATTCACCCATAGATTACGATGTTAAATTCTCCCATAGACGCCAATGTTAAATTCTCCCATAGACGCCAATGTTAAATTCTCCCATAGACGCCAATGTTCATTCTCCCATAGACTCCAATGTTAAATTAACCCATTGACGCCAATGTTAAATTTTCCAATAGACGCCGTTGTTAAATTCACCCATAGACTCCAGCGTTACATTCACCCTTAGACTCCAATGTTCAATTCTCCCATAGATGCAAATGTTAAATTATCCCATAGACTCCAATGTTAAATTCACCCATAGATGCCAGTGTTAAATTCTCCCATATACTCCAATGTTAAATTCTCCCATAGACGCCAATGTTAAAATCTCCTATAGACGCCAATATTAATTTCTCCCACAGACTCCAATGTTAAATTCACCCATAGATTACGATGTTAAATTTTCCCATAGACGCCAATGTTAAATTCTCCCATAGACGCCAATGTTAAATTCTCCCATAGACGCCAATGTTAATTTCTTCCATAGACTCCAATGTTAAATGCACCCTTAGACTCCAATGTTAAATTCTCCCATTGCCGCCAATGTTAAAATCCCCTATAGACGCCAATGTTAATTTCTCCCATAGACTCCAATGTTAAATTCACCCATAGACTACAATGTTAAATTCTCCCATAGAAGCCAATGTTAAATTCTCCTATAGACGCCAGTGTTAAATTCTCCCATAGACTTCAATGTTAAATTATCCCATAGATGCCAATGTTAAATTCTCCCATAGACTCCAATGTTACATTCACCCCTAGACTCCAATGTTAAATTCTCCCATAGACAACAATGTTAAATTCTCCCATAGACGCCGATGATAAATTCTTCTGTAGACTCCAATGTTAAATTCACCCATAGATTCAATGTTAAATTCTCCCATAGATGCCAATGTTAAAATCTCCCATAGACGCCAATGTTAATTTCTCCCATAGACTCCAATTGAAATTCACCCATAGACTACAATGTTAAAATCTCCCATAGACGCCAATGTTAAATTCTCCTATAGACGCCGGTGTTAAATTCTCCCATAGACTACAATGTTAAATTATCCCATAGACGCCAATGTTAAATTCTCCCATAGACTCCAATGTTAAATTCACCCTTAGACTCCAATGTTAAATTCTCCCATTGCCGCCAATGTAAAATTCTCCCATAGACGCCAATATTAAATTCTCCCATAGACTCCAATGTTAAATTCATGCATAGACTTCAATGTAAATTATTTACATTGACGCCAATGTTAAATTCTCCCTTAGACGCCAATGTTCATTCTCCCATAGACTCCAATGTTAAATTAACCCATTGACGCCAATGTTAAATTTTCCAATAGACGCCGTTGTTAAATTCACCCATAGACTCCAGTGTTACATTCACCCTTAGACTCCAATGTTCAATTCTCCCATAGATGCAAATGTTAAATTATCCCATAGACTCCAATGTTAAATTCACCCATAGATGCCAGTGTTAAATTTTCCCATATACTCCAATGTTAAAATCTCCCATAGACGCCAATGTTAAAATCTCCTATAGACGCCAATATTAATTTCTCCCACAGACTCCAATGTTAAATTCACCCATAGATTACGATGTTAAATTCTCCCATAGACGCCAATGTTAAATTCTCCCATAGACGCCAATGTTAAATTCTCCCATAGACGCCAATGTTAATTTCTACCATAGACTCCAATGTTAAATGCACCCTTAGACTCCAATGTTAAATTCTCCCATTGCCGCCAATGTTAAAATCCCCTATAGACGCCAATGTTAATTTCTCCCATAGACTCCAATGTTAAATTCACCCATAGACTACAATGTTAAATTCTCCCATAGACGCCAATGTTAAATTCTCCTATAGACGCCAGTGTTAAATTCTCCCATAGACTACAATGTTAAATTATCCCATAGATGCCAATGTTAAATTCTCCCATAGACTCCAATGTTACATTCACCCCTAGACTCCAATGTTTAATTCTCCCATAGACAACAATGTCAAATTCTCCCATAGACGCCGATGATAAATTCTTCTGTAGACTCCAATGTTAAATTCACCCATAGACTCAATGGTAAATTCTCCCATAGACGCCAATGTTAAAATCTCCCATAGACGCCAATGTTAATTTCTCCCATAGACTCCAATTTAAATTCACCCATAGACTACAATGTTAAATTCTCCCATAGACGCCAATGTTAAATTCTCCTATAGACGCCGGTGTTAAATTCTCCCATAGACGCCAATTTTAAATTCTCCCATAGACTCCCTTGTAAAATTTTCCCTTTGACGCCAATGTTAAATTCTCCCATAGACGCCAATGTTAAATTCTCACATAGACTACAATGATAAATTCGCGCATATACTACAATGTTGAATTCTCCCATAGACGCCAATGTTAAGTTCTCCCATAGACGCCAGTGTTAAATTCTCCCATAGACGCCAATGTTAAAATCTCCAATAGACGCCAATGCTAATTTCTCCCATAGACTCCAATGTTAAATTCACCCATAGACTACAAAGTTAAATTCTTCCATAGACGCCAATGTTAAATTCTCTTATAGACGCCAGTGTTAAATTCTCCCATAGACTACAATGTTAAATTTTCCCATAGACGCCAATGTAAAATTCTCCCATAGACGCCAATGTTAAGTTCTCCCATAGACGCCAGTGTTAAATTCTCCCATAGACGCCAATGTTAAAATCACCCATAGACGCCAATGTTAATTTCTCCCATAGACTCCAATGTTAAATTCACCCATAGACTACAAAGTTAAATTCTTCCATAGACGCCAATGTTAAATTCTCTTATAGACGCCAGTGTTAAATTCTCCCATAGACTACAATGTTAAATTTTCCCATAGACGCCAATGTTAAATTCTCCCATAGACTCCAATGTTATATTCACCCCTAGACTCCAATGATAAATTCCCCCATAGACCACAATGTTAAATTCTCCCATAGACGCCAATGTTAAATTCTCCCATAGACGCAAATGTTAAATTCTCCCATAGATGCCAATGTAAAAATCTCCCATAGACGCCAATGTTAATTTCTCCCATAGACTCCAATTTAAATTCACCCATAGACTACAATGTTAAATGCTCCCATAGATGCCAATGTTAAATTCTCCTATAGACACCAGTGTTAAATTCTCCCATAGACTACAATGTTAAATTATCCCATAGACGCCAATGTTAAATTCTCCCATAGACTCCATTGTAAAATTTTCCCTTTGACGCCAATGTTAAATTCTCCCATAGACGCCAATGTTAAATTCTCGCATAGACTACAATGTTAAATTCTCCCATAGACGCCAATGTTAAGTTCTCCCATAGACGCCAGGGTTAAATTCTCCCATAGACGCCAATGTTAAAATCTCCCATAGACGCCAATGTTAATTTCTCCCATAGACTCCAATGTTAAATTCACCCATAGACTACAAAGTTAAATTCTTCCATAGATGCCAATGTTAAATTCTCCCATAGACGCCAGTGTTAAATTCTCCCATAGACTACAATGTTAAATTTTCCCATAGACGCCAATGTTAAATTCTCCCTTAGACTCCAATGTTATATTCAACCCTAGACTCCAATGTTAAATTCTCCCATAGACCACAATGTTAAATTCTCCCATAGACGCCAATATTAAATTCTCCCATAGATGCAAATGTTAAATTCTCCCATAGACGCCAATGTAAAAATCTCCCATAGACGCCAATGCTAATTTCTCCCATAGACTCCAATGTTAAATTCACCCATCGACTACAATGTTAAATTCTCCCATAGACGCCAATGTTAATTTCTCCCATAGACTCCAATGTAAAATGCACCCTTAGACTCCAATGTTAAATTCTCCCATTGTCGCCAATGTAAAATTCTCCCATAGACGCCAATGTTAAATTCTCCCATAGACTTCAATGTTAAATTCATGCATAGACTCCAATGTAAATTTTTTACATAGACGCCAATGTTAAATTCTCCCATAGACGCCAATGTTAATTTCTCCCATAGACTCCAATGTTAATTTCACCCATTGACGCCAATGTTAAATTTTCCAATAGACGCCGGTGTTAAATTCACCCATAGACTCCAATGTTCAATTCTCCCATAGACGCAAATGTTAAATTATCCCATAGACTCCAATGTTAAATTCACCCATAGATGCCAGTGTTAAATTCTCCCATATACTCCAATGTTAAATTCTCCCATAGATGCCAATGTTAAAATCCCCTATAGACGCCAATGTTAATTTCTCCCATAGACTCCAATGTTAAATTCACCCATAGACTACAATGTTAAATTCTCCCATAGACGCCAATGGTAAATTCTCCTATAGACGCCAGTGTTAAATTCTCCCATAGACTCCAATGTTATATTCACCCCTAGACTCCAATGTTAAATTCTCCCATAGATGCCAATGTTAAATTCTCCCATAGACGCCAATGTTAATTTCTCCCATAGACTCCAATGTTAAATTCACCCTTAGACTCCAATGTTAAATTCTCCCATTGCCGCCAATGTAAAATTCTCCCATAGACGCCAATGTTAAATTCTCCCATAGACTCCAATGTTAAATTCATGCATAGACTCCAATGTAAATTTTTTACATAGACGCCAATGCTAAATTCTCCCTTAGGCGCCAATGTTCATTCTTCCATAGACTCCAATGTTAAATTAACCCATTGACGCCAATGTTAAATTTTCCAATAGACGCCGCTGTTAAATTCACCCATAGACTCCAATGTTCAATTCTCCCATAGACGCAAATGTTAAATTATCCCATAGACTCCAATGTTAAATTCACCCATAGATGCCAGTGTTAAATTCTCCCATATACTCCAATGTTAAAATCTCCCATAGACGCCAATGTTAAAATCTCCTATAGACGCCAATATTAATTTCTCCCACACACTCCAATGTTAAATTCACCCATAGATTACGATGTTAAATTCTCCCATAGACGCCAATGTTAAATTCTCCCATAGACGCCAATGTTAAATTCTCCCATAGACGCCAATCTTAATTTCTACCATAGACTCCAATGTAAAATGCAACCTTAGACTCCAATGTTAAATTCTCCCATTGCCGCCAATGTTAAAATCCCCTATAGACGCCAATGTTAATTTCTCCCATAGACTCCAATGTTAAATTCACCCATAGACTACAATGTTAAATTCTCCCATAGACGCCAATGTTAAATTCTCCTATAGACGCCAGTGTTAAATTCTCCCATAGACTACAATGTTAAATTATCCCATAGATGCCAATGTTAAATTCTCCCATAGACTCCAATGTTACATTCACCCCTAGACTCCAATGTTAAATTCTCCCATAGACAACAATGTCAAATTCCCCCATAGACGCCGATGATAAATTCTTCTGTAGACTCCAATGTTAAATTCACCCATAGACTCAATGTTAAATTCTCCCATAGACGCCAATGTTAAAATCTCCCATAGACGCCAATGTTAATTTCTCCCATAGACTCCAATTTAAATTCACCCATAGACTACAATGTTAAATTCTCCCATAGACGCCAATGTTAAAGTCTCCTATAGACGCCGGTGTTAAATTCTCCCATAGACGCCAATTTTAAATTCTCCCATAGACTCCCTTGTAAAATTTTCCCTTTGACGCCAATGTTAAATTCTCCCATAGACGCCAATGTTAAATTATCACATAGACTACAATGATAAATTCGCGCATATACTACAATGTTGAATTCTCCCATAGACGCCAATGTTAAGTTCTCCCATAGACGCCAGTGTTAAATTCTCCCATAGACGCCAATGTTAAAATCTCCCATAGACGCCAATGTTAATTTCTCCCATAGACTCCAATGTTAAATTCACCCATAGACTACAAAGTTAAATTCTTCCATAGACGCCAATGTTAAATTCTCCTATAGACGCCAGTGTTAAATTCTCCCATAGACTACAATGTTAAATTTTCCCATAGACGCCAATGTAAAATTCTCCCATAGACGCCAATGTTAAGTTCTCCCATAGACGCCAGTGTTAAATTCTCCCATAGACGCCAATGTTAAAATCTCCCATAGACGCCAATGTTAATTTCTCCCATAGACTCCAATGTTAAATTCACCCATAGACTACAAAGTTAAATTCTTCCATAGACGCCAATGTTAAATTCTCTTATAGACGCCAGTGTTAAATTCTCCCATAGACTACAATGTTAAATTTTCCCATAGACGCCAATGTTAAATTCTCCCATAGACTCCAATGTTATATTCACCCCTAGACTCCAATGTTAAATTCCCCCATAGACCACAATGTTAAATTCTCCCATAGACGCCAATGTTAAATTCTCCCATAGACGCAAATGTTAAATTCTCCCATAGACGCCAATGTAAAAATCTCCCATAGACGCCAATGTTAATTTCTCCCATAGACTCCAATTTAAATTCACCCATAGACTACAATGTTAAATGCTCCCATAGATGCCAATGTTAAATTCTCCTATAGACACCAGTGTTAAATTCTCCCATAGACTACAATGTTAAATTATCCCATAGACGCCAATGTTAAATTCTCCCATAGACTCCATTGTAAAATTTTCCCTTTGACGCCAATGTTAAATTCTCCCATAGACGCCAATGTTAATTTCTCGCATAGACTACAATGTTAAATTCTCGCATAGACTACAATGTTAAATTCTCCCATAGACGCCAATGTTAAGTTCTCCCATAGACGCCAGTGTTAAATTCTCCCATAGACGCCAATGTTAAAATCTCCCATAGACGCCAATGTTAATTTCTCCCATAGACTCCAATGTTAAATTCACCCATAGACTACAAAGTTAAATTCTTCCATAGATGCCAATGTTAAATTCTCCCATAGACGCCAGTGTTAAATTCTCCCATAGACTACAATGTTAAATTTTCCCATAGACGCCAATGTTAAATTCTCCCTTAGACTCCAATGTTATATTCAACCCTAGACTCCAATGTTAAATTCTCCCATAGACCACAATGTTAAATTCTCCCATAGACGCCAATATTAAATTCTCCCATAGATGCAAATGTTAAATTCTCCCATAGACGCCATGTAAAAATCTCCCATAGACGCCAATGCTAATTTCTCCCATAGACTCCAATGTTAAATTCACCCATCGACTACAATGTTAAATTCTCCCATAGTCGCCAATGTTAATTTCTCCCATAGACTCCAATGTTATATTCACCCCCAGACTCCATTGTTAAATTCTCCCATAGACGCCAATGTTAAATTCTCCCATAGACGCCAAGGTTAATTTCTCCCATAGACTCCAATGTAAAATGCACCCTTAGACTCCAATGTTAAATTCTCCCATTGTCGCCAATGTAAAATTCTCCCATAGACGCCAATGTTAAATTCTCCCATAGACTTCAATGTTAAATTCATGCATAGACTCCAATGTAACTTTTTTACATAGACGCCAATGTTAAATTCTCCCATAGACGCCAATGATAATTTCTCCCATAGACTCCAATGTTAATTTCACCCATTGACGCCAATGTTAAATTTTCCAATAGACGCCGGTGTTAAATTCACCCATAGACTCCAATGTTCAATTCTCCCATAGACGCAAATGTTAAATTATCCCATAGACTCCAATGTTAAATTCACCCATAGATGCCAGTGTTAAATTCTCCCATATACTCCAATGTTAAATTCTCCCATAGATGCCAATGTTAAAATCCCCTATAGACGCCAATGTTAATTTCTCCCATAGACTCCAATGTTAAATTCACCCATAGACTACAATGTTAAATTCTCCCATAGACGCCAATGGTAAATTCTCCTATAGACGCCAGTGTTAAATTCTCCCATAGACTACAATGTAAAATTATCGCATAGACGACAATGTTAAATTCTCCCATAGACTCCAATGTTATATTCACCCCTAGACTCCAATGTTAAATTCTCCCATAGATGCCAATGTTAAATTCTCCCATAGACGCAAATGTTAATTTCTCCCATAGACTCCAATGTTAAATTCACTCTTAAACTCCAATGTTAAATTCTCCCATTGCCGCCAATGTAAAATTCTCCCATAGACGCCAATGTTAAATTCTCCCATAGACTCCAATGTTAAATTCATGCATAGACTCCAATGTAAATTTTTTACATAGACGCCAATGCTAAATTCTCCCTTAGGCGCCAATGTTCATTCTTCCATAGACTCCAATGTTAAATTAACCCATTGACGCCAATGTTAAATTTTCCAATAGACGCCGTTGTTAAATTCACCCATAGACTCCAATGTTCAATTCTCCCATAGACGCAAATGTTAAATTATCCCATAGACTCCAATGTTAAATTCACCCATAGATGCCAGTGTTAAATTCTCCCATATACTCTAATGTTAAATTCTCCCATAGACGCCAATGTTAAAATCTCCTATAGACGCCAATATTAATTTCTCCCACAGACTCCAATGTTAAATTCACCCATAGATTACGATGTTAAATTCTCCCATAGACGCCAATGTTAAATTCTCCCATAGACGCCAATGTTAAATTCTCCCATAGACGCCAATGTTAATTTCTCCCATAGACTCCAATGTTAAATGCACCCTTAGACTCCAATGTTAAATCCTCCCATTGCCGCCAATGTAAAATTCTCCCATAGACGCCAATGTTAAATTATCCCATAGACTTCAATGTTAAATTCACGCATAGACTCCAATGTAAAATTTTTACATAGACGCCAATGTTCAATTCTCCCATAGACGCCAATGTTAATTTCTCCAATAGACTCCGATGTTAAATTCACCCATTGACGTCAATGTTAAATTTTCCAATAGACGCAGGTGTTAAATTCTCACATAGACTCCAGTGTTACATTCACCCTTAGACTCCAATGTTAAATTCTCCCATTGTCGCCAATGTAAAATTCTCCCATAGACGCCAATGTTAAATTCTCCCATAGACTTCAATGTTAAATTCATGCATAGACTCCAATGTAACTTTTTTACATAGACGCCAATGTTAAATTCTCCCATAGACGCCAATGATAATTTCTCCCATAGACTCCAATGTTAATTTCACCCATTGACGCCAATGTTAAATTTTCCAATAGACGCCGGTGTTAAATTCACCCATAGACTCCAATGTTCAATTCTCCCATAGACGCAAATGTTAAATTATCCCATAGACTCCAATGTTAAATTCACCCATAGATGCCAGTGTTAAATTCTCCCATATACTCCAATGTTAAATTCTCCCATAGATGCCAATGTTAAAATCCCCTATAGACGCCAATGTTAATTTCTCCCATAGACTCCAATGTTAAATTCACCCATAGACTACAATGTTAAATTCTCCCATAGACGCCAATGGTAAATTCTCCTATAGACGCCAGTGTTAAATTCTCCCATAGACTACAATGTAAAATTATCGCATAGACGACAATGTTAAATTCTCCCATAGACTCCAATGTTATATTCACCCCTAGACTCCAATGTTAAATTCTCCCATAGATGCCAATGTTAAATTCTCCCATAGACGCAAATGTTAATTTCTCCCATAGACTCCAATGTTAAATTCACCCTTAGACTCCAATGTTAAATTCTCCCATTGCCGCCAATGTAAAATTCTCCCATAGACGCCAATGTTAAATTCTCCCATAGACTCCAATGTTAAATTCATGCATAGACTCCAATGTAAATTTTTTACATAGACGCCAATGCTAAATTCTCCCTTAGGCGCCAATGTTCATTCTTCCATAGACTCCAATATTAAATTAACCCATTGACGCCAATGTTAAATTTTCCAATAGACGCCGTTGTTAAATTCACCCATAGACTCCAATGTTCAATTCTCCCATAGACGCAAATGTTAAATTATCCCATAGACTCCAATGTTAAATTCACCCATAGATGCCAGTGTTAAATTCTCCCATATACTCTAATGTTAAATTCTCCCATAGACGCCAATGTTAAAATCTCCTATAGACGCCAATATTAATTTCTCCCACAGACTCCAATGTTAAATTCACCCATAGATTACGATGTTAAATTCTCCCATAGACGCCAATGTTAAATTCTCCCATAGACGCCAATGTTAAATTCTCCCATAGACGCCAATGTTAATTTCTCCCATAGACTCCAATGTTAAATGCACCCTTAGACTCCAATGTTAAATCCTCCCATTGCCGCCAATGTAAAATTCTCCCATAGACGCCAATGTTAAATTATCCCATAGACTTCAATGTTAAATTCACGCATAGACTCCAATGTAAAATTTTTACATAGACGCCAATGTTCAATTCTCCCATAGACGCCAATGTTAATTTCTCCAATAGACTCCGATGTTAAATTCACCCATTGACGTCAATGTTAAATTTTCCAATAGACGCAGGTGTTAAATTCTCACATAGACTCCAGTGTTACATTCACCCTTAGACTCCAATGTTCAATTCTCCCATAGACGCAAATGTTAAATTATCCCATAGACTCCAATGTTAAATTCACCCATAGATGCCAGTGTTAAATTCTCCCATATACTCCAATGTAAAATTCTCCCATAGATGCCAATGTTAAAATCCCCTATAGACGCCAATGTTAATTTCTCCCATAGACTCCAATGTTAAATTCACCCATAGACTACAATGTCAAATTCTCCCATAGACGCCAATGGTAAATTCTCCTATAGACGCCAGTGTTAAATTCTCCCATAGACTACAATGTTAAATTATCGCATAGACGACAATGTTAAATTCTCCCATAGACTCCAATGTTATATTCACCCCTAGACTCCAATGTTAAATTCTCCCACAGACGCCAATGTTAAATTCTCCCATAGACGCCAATGTTTATTTCTCCCATAGACTCCAATGTTAAATTCATCCTTAGACTCCAATGTTAAATTCTCCCATTGCCGCCAATGTAAAATTCTCCCATAGACGCCAATGTTAAATTCTCCCATAGACTCCAATGTTAAATTCACGCATAGACTCCAATGTAAAATTCTTACATAGACGCCTATGTTAAATTCTCCCATAGACGCCAATGTTAATTTCTCCCATAGACTCGAATGTTAAATGCACCCTTAGATTGCAATGTTAAATTCTCCCATTGCCGCCAATGTAAAATTCTCCCATAGACGCCAATGTTAAATTCTCCCATAGACTTCAATTTTAAATTCACGCATAGACTCCAATGTAAAATTTTTACATAGACGCCAATGTTAAATTCTCCCATAGACGCCAATGTTAATTTCTCCCATAGACTCCAATGTTAAATTCACCCATTGACGCCAATGTTAAATTTTCCAATAGACGCCGGTGTTAAATTCACCCATAGACTCCAGTGTTACATTCACCCTTAGACTCCAATGTTCAATTCTCCCATAGACGCAAATGTTAAATTATCCCATAGACTCCAATGTTAAATTCACCCATAGATGCCAGTGTTAAATTCTCCCATATACTCCAATGTTAAATTCTCCCATAGACGTCAATGTTAAAATCTCCTATAGACGCCAATGTTAATTTCTCCCATAGACTCCAATGTTAATTTCACCCATTGACGCCAATGTTAAATTTTCCAATAGACGCCGGTGTTAAATTCACCCATAGACTCCAATGTTCAATTCTCCCATAGACGCAAATGTTAAATTATCCCATAGACTCCAATGTTAAATTCACCCATAGATGCCAGTGTTAAATTCTCCCATATACTCCAATGTTAAATTCTCCCATAGATGCCAATGTTAAAATCCCCTATAGACGCCAATGTTAATTTCTCCCATAGACTCCAATGTTAAATTCACCCATAGACTACAATGTTAAATTCTCCCATAGACGCCAATGGTAAATTCTCCTATAGACGCCAGTGTTAAATTCTCCCATAGACTACAATGTAAAATTATCGCATAGACTCCAATGTTAAATTCACCCATAGATGCCAGTGTTAAATTCTCCCATATACTCCAATGTTAAATTCTCCCATAGACGTCAATGTTAAAATCTCCTATAGACGCCAATGTTAATTTCTCCCATAGACTCCAATGTTAATTTCACCCATTGACGCCAATGTTAAATTTTCCAATAGACGCCGGTGTTAAATTCACCCATAGACTCCAATGTTCAATTCTCCCATAGACGCAAATGTTAAATTATCCCATAGACTCCAATGTTAAATTCACCCATAGATGCCAGTGTTAAATTCTCCCATATACTCCAATGTTAAATTCTCCCATAGATGCCAATGTTAAAATCCCCTATAGACGCCAATGTTAATTTCTCCCATAGACTCCAATGTTAAATTCACCCATAGACTACAATGTTAAATTCTCCCATAGACGCCAATGGTAAATTCTCCTATAGACGCCAGTGTTAAATTCTCCCATAGACTACAATGTAAAATTATCGCATAGACGACAATGGTAAATTCTCCCATAGACTCCAATGTTATATTCAACCCTAGACTCCAATGTTAAATTCTCCCATAGACGCCAATATTAAATTCTCCCATAGACGCCAATGTTAATTTCTCCCATAGACTCCAATGTTAAATTCACCCTTAGACTCCAATGTTAAATTCTCCCATTGCCGCCAATGTAAAATTCTCCCATAGACGCCAATGTTAAATTCTCCCATAGACTCCAATGTTAAATTCATGCATAGACTCCAATGTAAATTTTTTACATAGACGCCAATGTTAAATTCTCCCTTAGACGCCAATGTTCATTCTCCCATAGACGCCAATGTTAAATTCTCCCATAGACTCCAATGTTAAATTCATGCATCGACTCCAATGTAATTTTTTTACATAGACGCCAATGTTAAATTCTCCCTTAGACGCCAATGTTCATTCTCCCATAGACTCCAATGTTAAATTAACCCATTGACGCCAATGTTAAATTTTCCAATAGACGCCGTTGTTAAATTCACCCATAGACTCCAATGTTCAATTCTCCCATAGACGCAAATGTTAAATTATCCCATAGACTCCAATGTTAAATTCACCCATAGATGCCAGTGTTAAATTCTCCCATATACTCTAATGTTAAATTCTCCCATAGACGCCAATGTTAAAATCTCCTATAGACGCCAATATTAATTTCTCCCACAGACTCCAATGTTAAATTCACCCATAGATTACGATGTTAAATTCTCCCATAGACGCCAATGTTAAATTCTCCCATAGACGCCAATGTTAAATTCTCCCATAGACGCCAATGTTAATTTCTCCCATAGACTCCAATGTTAAATGCACCCTTAGACTCCAATGTTAAATCCTCCCATTGCCGCCAATGTAAAATTCTCCCATAGACGCCAATGTTAAATTATCCCATAGACTTCAATGTTAAATTCACGCATAGACTCCAATGTAAAATTTTTACATAGACGCCAATGTTCAATTCTCCCATAGACGCCAATGTTAATTTCTCCCATAGACTCCGATGTTAAATTCACCCATTGACGCCAATGTTAAGTTTTCCAATAGACGCAGGTGTTAAATTCTCACATAGACTCCAGTGTTACATTCACCCTTAGACTCCAATGTTCAATTCTCCCATAGACGCAAATGTTAAATTATCCCATAGACTCCAATGTTAAATTCACTCATAGATGCCAGTGTTAAATTCTCCCATATACTCCAATGTAAAATTCTCCCATAGATGCCAATATTAAAATCCCCTATAGACGCCAATGTTAATTTCTCCCATAGACTCCAATGTTAAATTCACCCATAGACTACAATGTCAAATTCTCCCATAGACGCCAATGGTAAATTCTCCTATAGACGCCAGTGTTAAATTCTCCCATAGACTACAATGTTAAATTATCGCATAGACGACAATGTTAAATTCTCCCATAGACTCCAATGTTATATTCACCCCTAGACTCCAATGTAAAATTCTTACATAGACGCCCATGTTAAATTCTCGCATAGACTACAATGATAAATTCGCGCATATACTACAATGTTGAATTCTCCCATAGACGCCAATGTAAAATTTTCCCATAGACGCCAATGTTAATTTCTCCCATAGACGCCAGTGTTAAATTCTCCCATAGACGCCAATGTTAAAATCTCCCATAGACGCCAATGTTAATTTCTCCCATAGAATCCAATGTTAAATTCACCCATAGACTGCAATGTTAAATTCTCCCATTGCCGCCAATGTAAAATTCTCCCATAGACGCCAATGTTAAATTCTCCCATAGACTTCAATTTTAAATTCACGCATAGACTCCAATGTAAAATTTTTACATAGACGCCAATGTTAAATTCTCCCATAGACGCCAATGTTAATTTCTCCCATAGACTCCAATGTTAAATTCACCCATTGACGCCAATGTTAAATTTTCCAATAGACGCCGGTGTTAAATTCACCCATAGACTCCAGTGTTACATTCACCCTTAGATTCCAATGTTCAATTCTCCCATAGACGCAAATGTTAAATTATCCCATAGACTCCAATGTTAAATTCACCCATAGATGCCAGTGTTAAATTCTCCCATATACTCCAATGTTAAATTCTCCCATAGACGCCAATGTTAAAATCTACTATAGATGCCAATGTTAATTTCTCCCATAGACTCCAATGTTAAATTCACCCATAGACTACGATGTTAAATTCTCCCATAGACGCCAATGTTAAATTCTCCCACAGACGCCAATGTTAAATTCTCCCATAGACGCCAATGTTAATTTCTCCCATAGACTCCAATGTTAAATGCACCCTTAGACTCCAATGTTAAATCCTCCCATTGCCGCCAATGTAAAATTCTCCCATAGACGCCAATGTTAAATTATCCCATAGACTTCAATGTTAAATTCACGCATAGACTCCAATGTAAAATTTTTACATAGACGCCAATGTTCAATTCTCCCATAGACGCCAATGTTAAAATCTCCTATAGACGCCAATATTAATTTCTCCCACAGACTCCAATGTTAAATTCACCCATAGATTACGATGTTAAATTCTCCCATAGACGCCAATGTTAAATTCTCCCATAGACGCCAATGTTAAATTCTCCCATAGACGCCAATGTTAATTTCTCCCATAGACTCCAATGTTAAATGCACCCTTAGACTCCAATGTTAAATCCTCCCATTGCCGCCAATGTTAAAATCCCCTATAGACGCCAATGTTAATTTCTCCCATAGACTCCAATGTTAAATTCACCCATAGACTACAATGTTAAATTCTCCCATAGACACCAATGTTAAATTCTCCTATAGACGCCAGTGTTAAATTCTCCCATAGACTACAATGTTAAATTATCCCATAGATGCCAATGTTAAATTCTCCCATAGACTCCAATGTTACATTCACCCCTAGACTCCAATGTTAAATTCTCCCATAGACAACAATGTTAAATTCTCCCATAGACGCCGATGATAAATTCTTCTGTAGACTCCAATGTTAAATTCACCCATAGACTCAATGTTAAATTCTCCCATAGACGCCAATGTTAAAATCTCCCATAGACGCCAATGTTAATTTCTCCCATAGACGCCAATTTTAAATTCTCCCATAGACTCCCTTGTAAAATTTTCCCTTTGATGCCAATGTTAAATTCTCCCATAGACGCCAATGTTAAATTCTCGCATAGACTACAATGATAAATTCGCGCATATACTACAATGTTGAATTCTCCCATAGACGCCAATGTAAAATTTTCCCATAGACGCCAATGTTGATTTCTCCCATAGATGCCAGTGTTAAATTCTCCCATAGACGCCAATGTTAAAATCTCCCATAGACGCCAATGTTAATTTCTCCCATAGACTCCAATGTTAAATTCACCCATAGACTACAAAGTTAAATTCTTCCATAGACGCCAATGTTAAATTCTCTTATAGACGCCAGTGTTAAATTCTCCCATAGACTGCAATGTTAAATTTTCCCATAGACGCCAATGTTAAATTCTCCCATAGACGCCAATGTTAAGTACTCCAATAGACAACAGTGTTAAATTCTCCCATAGACGCCAATGTTAAAATCTCCCATAGACGCCAATGTTAATTTCTCCCATAGACTCCAATGTTAAATTCACCCATAGACTACAAAGTTAAATTCTTCCATAGACGCCAATGTTAAATTCTCTTATAGACGCCAGTGTTAAATTCTCCCATAGACTACAATGTTAAATTTTCCCATAGACGCCCATGTTAAATTCTCCCATAGACTCCAATGTTAAATTCACCCATAGATGCCAGTGTTAAATTCTCCCATATACTCCAATGTTAAATTCTCCCATAGATGCCAATGTTAAAATCCCCTATAGACGCCAATGTTAATTTCTCCCATAGACTCCAATGTTAAATTCACCCATAGACTACAATGTTAAATTCTCCCATAGACGCCAATGGTAAATTCTCCTATAGACGCCAGTGTTAAATTCTCCCATAGACTACAATGTAAAATTATCGCATAGACTCCAATGTTAAATTCACCCATAGATGCCAGTGTTAAATTCTCCCATATACTCCAATGTTAAATTCTCCCATAGACGTCAATGTTAAAATCTCCTATAGACGCCAATGTTAATTTCTCCCATAGACTCCAATGTTAATTTCACCCATTGACGCCAATGTTAAATTTTCCAATAGACGCCGGTGTTAAATTCACCCATAGACTCCAATGTTCAATTCTCCCATAGACGCAAATGTTAAATTATCCCATAGACTCCAATGTTAAATTCACCCATAGATGCCAGTGTTAAATTCTCCCATATACTCCAATGTTAAATTCTCCCATAGATGCCAATGTTAAAATCCCCTATAGACGCCAATGTTAATTTCTCCCATAGACTCCAATGTTAAATTCACCCATAGACTACAATGTTAAATTCTCCCATAGACGCCAATGGTAAATTCTCCTATAGACGCCAGTGTTAAATTCTCCCATAGACTACAATGTAAAATTATCGCATAGACGACAATGGTAAATTCTCCCATAGACTCCAATGTTATATTCAACCCTAGACTCCAATGTTAAATTCTCCCATAGACGCCAATATTAAATTCTCCCATAGACGCCAATGTTAATTTCTCCCATAGACTCCAATGTTAAATTCACCCTTAGACTCCAATGTTAAATTCTCCCATTGCCGCCAATGTAAAATTCTCCCATAGACGCCAATGTTAAATTCTCCCATAGACTCCAATGTTAAATTCATGCATAGACTCCAATGTAAATTTTTTACATAGACGCCAATGTTAAATTCTCCCTTAGACGCCAATGTTCATTCTCCCATAGACGCCAATGTTAAATTCTCCCATAGACTCCAATGTTAAATTCATGCATCGACTCCAATGTAATTTTTTTACATAGACGCCAATGTTAAATTCTCCCTTAGACGCCAATGTTCATTCTCCCATAGACTCCAATGTTAAATTAACCCATTGACGCCAATGTTAAATTTTCCAATAGACGCCGTTGTTAAATTCACCCATAGACTCCAATGTTCAATTCTCCCATAGACGCAAATGTTAAATTATCCCATAGACTCCAATGTTAAATTCACCCATAGATGCCAGTGTTAAATTCTCCCATATACTCTAATGTTAAATTCTCCCATAGACGCCAATGTTAAAATCTCCTATAGACGCCAATATTAATTTCTCCCACAGACTCCAATGTTAAATTCACCCATAGATTACGATGTTAAATTCTCCCATAGACGCCAATGTTAAATTCTCCCATAGACGCCAATGTTAAATTCTCCCATAGACGCCAATGTTAATTTCTCCCATAGACTCCAATGTTAAATGCACCCTTAGACTCCAATGTTAAATCCTCCCATTGCCGCCAATGTAAAATTCTCCCATAGACGCCAATGTTAAATTATCCCATAGACTTCAATGTTAAATTCACGCATAGACTCCAATGTAAAATTTTTACATAGACGCCAATGTTCAATTCTCCCATAGACGCCAATGTTAATTTCTCCCATAGACTCCGATGTTAAATTCACCCATTGACGCCAATGTTAAGTTTTCCAATAGACGCAGGTGTTAAATTCTCACATAGACTCCAGTGTTACATTCACCCTTAGACTCCAATGTTCAATTCTCCCATAGACGCAAATGTTAAATTATCCCATAGACTCCAATGTTAAATTCACTCATAGATGCCAGTGTTAAATTCTCCCATATACTCCAATGTAAAATTCTCCCATAGATGCCAATATTAAAATCCCCTATAGACGCCAATGTTAATTTCTCCCATAGACTCCAATGTTAAATTCACCCATAGACTACAATGTCAAATTCTCCCATAGACGCCAATGGTAAATTCTCCTATAGACGCCAGTGTTAAATTCTCCCATAGACTACAATGTTAAATTATCGCATAGACGACAATGTTAAATTCTCCCATAGACTCCAATGTTATATTCACCCCTAGACTCCAATGTAAAATTCTTACATAGACGCCCATGTTAAATTCTCGCATAGACTACAATGATAAATTCGCGCATATACTACAATGTTGAATTCTCCCATAGACGCCAATGTAAAATTTTCCCATAGACGCCAATGTTAATTTCTCCCATAGACGCCAGTGTTAAATTCTCCCATAGACGCCAATGTTAAAATCTCCCATAGACGCCAATGTTAATTTCTCCCATAGAATCCAATGTTAAATTCACCCATAGACTGCAATGTTAAATTCTCCCATTGCCGCCAATGTAAAATTCTCCCATAGACGCCAATGTTAAATTCTCCCATAGACTTCAATTTTAAATTCACGCATAGACTCCAATGTAAAATTTTTACATAGACGCCAATGTTAAATTCTCCCATAGACGCCAATGTTAATTTCTCCCATAGACTCCAATGTTAAATTCACCCATTGACGCCAATGTTAAATTTTCCAATAGACGCCGGTGTTAAATTCACCCATAGACTCCAGTGTTACATTCACCCTTAGATTCCAATGTTCAATTCTCCCATAGACGCAAATGTTAAATTATCCCATAGACTCCAATGTTAAATTCACCCATAGATGCCAGTGTTAAATTCTCCCATATACTCCAATGTTAAATTCTCCCATAGACGCCAATGTTAAAATCTACTATAGATGCCAATGTTAATTTCTCCCATAGACTCCAATGTTAAATTCACCCATAGACTACGATGTTAAATTCTCCCATAGACGCCAATGTTAAATTCTCCCACAGACGCCAATGTTAAATTCTCCCATAGACGCCAATGTTAATTTCTCCCATAGACTCCAATGTTAAATGCACCCTTAGACTCCAATGTTAAATCCTCCCATTGCCGCCAATGTAAAATTCTCCCATAGACGCCAATGTTAAATTATCCCATAGACTTCAATGTTAAATTCACGCATAGACTCCAATGTAAAATTTTTACATAGACGCCAATGTTCAATTCTCCCATAGACGCCAATGTTAAAATCTCCTATAGACGCCAATATTAATTTCTCCCACAGACTCCAATGTTAAATTCACCCATAGATTACGATGTTAAATTCTCCCATAGACGCCAATGTTAAATTCTCCCATAGACGCCAATGTTAAATTCTCCCATAGACGCCAATGTTAATTTCTCCCATAGACTCCAATGTTAAATGCACCCTTAGACTCCAATGTTAAATCCTCCCATTGCCGCCAATGTTAAAATCCCCTATAGACGCCAATGTTAATTTCTCCCATAGACTCCAATGTTAAATTCACCCATAGACTACAATGTTAAATTCTCCCATAGACACCAATGTTAAATTCTCCTATAGACGCCAGTGTTAAATTCTCCCATAGACTACAATGTTAAATTATCCCATAGATGCCAATGTTAAATTCTCCCATAGACTCCAATGTTACATTCACCCCTAGACTCCAATGTTAAATTCTCCCATAGACAACAATGTTAAATTCTCCCATAGACGCCGATGATAAATTCTTCTGTAGACTCCAATGTTAAATTCACCCATAGACTCAATGTTAAATTCTCCCATAGACGCCAATGTTAAAATCTCCCATAGACGCCAATGTTAATTTCTCCCATAGACGCCAATTTTAAATTCTCCCATAGACTCCCTTGTAAAATTTTCCCTTTGATGCCAATGTTAAATTCTCCCATAGACGCCAATGTTAAATTCTCGCATAGACTACAATGATAAATTCGCGCATATACTACAATGTTGAATTCTCCCATAGACGCCAATGTAAAATTTTCCCATAGACGCCAATGTTGATTTCTCCCATAGATGCCAGTGTTAAATTCTCCCATAGACGCCAATGTTAAAATCTCCCATAGACGCCAATGTTAATTTCTCCCATAGACTCCAATGTTAAATTCACCCATAGACTACAAAGTTAAATTCTTCCATAGACGCCAATGTTAAATTCTCTTATAGACGCCAGTGTTAAATTCTCCCATAGACTGCAATGTTAAATTTTCCCATAGACGCCAATGTTAAATTCTCCCATAGACGCCAATGTTAAGTACTCCAATAGACAACAGTGTTAAATTCTCCCATAGACGCCAATGTTAAAATCCCCCATAGACGCCAATGTTAATTTCTCCCATAGACTCCAATGTTAAATTCACCCATAGACTACAAAGTTAAATTCTTCCATAGACGCCAATGTTAAATTCTCTTATAGACGCCAGTGTTAAATTCTCCCATAGACTACAATGTTAAATTTTCCCATAGACGCCAATGTTAAATTCTCCCATAGACTCCAATGTTATATTCACCCCTAGACTCCAATGTTAAATTCTCCCATAGACGCCAATGTTAAATTCTCCCATAGACGCAAATGTTAAATTCTCCCATAGACGCCAATGTAAAAATCTCCCATAGACGCCAATGTTAATTTCTCCCATAGACTCCAATTTAAATTCACCCATAGACTACAATGTTAAATGCTCCCATAGACGCCAATGTTAAATTCTCCTATAGACGCCAGTGTTAAATTCTCCCATAGACTACAATGTTAAATTATCCCATAGACGCCAATGTTAAATTCTCCCATAGACTCCATTGTAAAATTTTCCCTTTGACGCCAATGTTAAATTCTCCCATAGACGCCAATGTTAAATTCTCGCATAGACTACAATGTTAAATTCTCGCATAGACTACAATGTTAAATTCTCCCATAGACGCCAATGTTAAGTTCTCCCTTAGACGCCAGTGTTAAATTCTCCCATAGACGCCAATGTTAAAATCTCCCATAGACGCCAATGTTAATTTCTCCCATAGACTCCAATGTTAAATTCACCCATAGACTACAAAGTTAAATTCTTCCATAGATGCCAATGTTAAATTCTCCCATAGACGCCAGTGTTAAATTCTCCCATAGCCTACAATGTTAAATTTTCCCATAGACGCCAATGTTAAATTCTCCCTTAGACTCCAATGTTATATTCAACCCTAGACTCCAATGTTAAATTCTCCCATAGACCACTATGTTAAATTCTCCCATAGACGCCAATATTAAATTCTCCCATAGATGCAAATGTTAAATTCTCCCATAGACGCCAATGTAAAAATCTCCCATAGACGCCAATGCTAATTTCTCCCATAGACTCCAATGTTAAATTCACCCATCGACTACAATGTTAAATTCTCCCATAGACGCCAATGTTAATTTCTCCCATAGACTCCAATGTTATATTCACCCCTAGACTCCATTGTTAAATTCTCCCATAGACGCCAATGTTAAATTCTCCCATAGACGCCAAGGTTAATTTCTCCCATAGACTCCAATGTAAAATGCACCCTTAGACTCCAATGTTAAATTCTCCCATTGTCGCCAATGTAAAATTCTCCCATAGACGCCAATGTTAAATTCTCCCATAGACTTCAATGTTAAATTCATGCATAGACTCCAATGTAAATTTTTTACATAGACGCCAATGTTAAATTCTCCCATAGACGCCAATGTTAATTTCTCCCATAGACTCCAATGTTAATTTCACCCATTGACGCCAATGTTAAATTTTCCAATAGACGCCGGTGTTAAATTCTCCCATAGACTCCAGTGTTACATTCACCCTTAGACTCCAATGTTCAATTCTCCCATAGACGCAAATGTTAAATTATCCCATAGACTGCAATGTTAAATTCACCCATAGATGCCAATGTTAAAATCCCCTATAGACGCCAATGTTAATTTCTCCCATAGACTCCAATGTTAAATTCACCCATAGACTACAATGTTAAATTCTCCCATAGACGCCAATGGTAAATTCTCCTATAGACGATAGTGTTAAATTCTCCGATAGACTACAATGTAAAATTATCGCATAGACGACAATGTTAAATTCTCCCATAAACTCCAATGTTATATTCACCCCTAGACTCCAATGTTAAATTCTCCCATAGACGCCAATGTTAATTTCTCCTATAGACTCCAATGTTAAATTCACGCATAGACTCCGATGTTCAATTCTCCCATAGACGCAAATGTTAAATTATCCCATAGACTCCAATGTTAAATTCACCCATAGATGCCAGTGTTAAATTCTCCCATATACTCTAATGTTAAATTCTCCCATAGACGCCAATGTTAAAATCTCCTATAGACGCCAATATTAATTTCTCCCACAGACTCCAATGTTAAATTCACCCATAGATTACGATGTTAAATTCTCCCATAGACGCCAATGTTAAATTCTCCCATAGACGCCAATGTTAAATTCTCCCATAGACGCCAATGTTAATTTCTCCCATAGACTCCAATGTTAAATGCACCCTTAGACTCCAATGTTAAATCCTCCCATTGCCGCCTATGTAAAATTCTCCCATAGACGCCAATGTTAAATTATGCCATAGACTTCAATGTTAAATTCACGCATAGACTCCAATGTAAAATTTTTACATAGACGCCAATGTTCAATTCTCCCATAGACGCCAATGTTAATTTCTCCCATAGACTCCAATGTAAAATTCACCCATTGACGCCAATGTTAAATTTTCCAATAGACGCAGGTGTTAAATTCTCACATAGACGCAAATGTTAAATTATCCCATAGACTCCAATGTTAAATTCACCCATAGATGCCAGTGTTAAATTCTCCCATATACTCCAATGTAAAATTCTCCCATAGATGCCAATGTTAAAATCCCCTATAGACGCCAATGTTAATTTCTCCCATAGACTCCAATGTTAAATTCACCCATAGACTACAATGTCAAATTCTCCCATAGACGCCAATGGTAAATTCTCCTATAGACGCCAGTGTTAAATTCTCCCATAGACTACAATGTTAAATTATCGCATAGACGACGATGTTAAATTCTCCCATAGACTCCAATGTTATATTCACCCCTAGACACCAATGTTAAATTCTCCCATAGACGCCAATGTTAAATTCTCCCATAGACGCCAATGTTAATTTCTCCCATAGACTCCAATTTAAAATTCACCCTTAGACTCCAATGTTAAATTCTCCCATTGCCGCCAATGTAAAATTCTCCCATAGACGCCAATGTTAAATTCTCCCATAGACTCCAATGTTAAATTCACGCATAGACTCCAATGTAAAATTCTTACATAGACGCCCATGTTAAATTCTCCCATAGACGCCAATGTTAATTTCTCCCATAGACTCGAATGTTAAATGCACCCTTAGACTGCAATGTTAAATTCTCCCATTGCCGCCAATGTAAAATTCTCCCATAGACGCCAATGTTAAATTCTCCCATAGACTTCAATTTTAAATTCACGCATAGACTCCAATGTAAAATTTTTACATAGACGCCAATGTTAAATTCTCCCATAGACGCCAATGTTAATTTCTCCCATAGACTCCAATGTTAAATTCACCCATTGACGCCAATGTTAAATTTTCCAATAGACGCCGGTGTTAAATTCACGCATAGACTCCAGTGTTACATTCACCCTTAGATTCCAATGTTCAATTCTCCCATAGACGCAAATGTTAAATTATCCCATAGACTCCAATGTTAAATTCACCCATAGATGCCAGTGTTAAATTCTCCCATATACTCCAATGCTAATTCTCCCATAGACGCCAATGTTAAAATCTCCTATAGATGCCAATGTTAATTTCTCCCATAGACTCCAATGTTAAATTCACCCGTAGACTACGATGTTAAATTCTCCCATAGACGCCAATGTTAAATTCTCCCATAGACGCCAATGTTAAATTCTCCCATAGACGCCAATGTTAATTTCTCCCATAGACTCCAATGTTAAATGCACCCTTAGACTCCAATGTTAAATCCTCCCATTGCCGCCAATGTAAAATTCTCCCATAGACGCCAATGTTAAATTATCCCATAGACTTCAATGTTAAATTCACGCATAGACTCCAATGTTATATTCACCCCTAGACTCCAATGTTAAATTCTCCCATAGACGCCAATGTTAAATTCTCCCATAGACGCCAATGTTAATTTCTCCCATAGACTCCAATGTTAAATTCACCCTTAGACTCCAATGTTAAATTCTCCCATTGCCGCCAATGTAAAATTCTCCCATAGACGCCAATGTTAATTTCTCCCATAGACTCCAATGTTAAATTCTCCCATAGACTCCAATGTTAAATTCACGCATAGACTCCAATGTAAAATTCTTACATAGATGCCCATGTTAAATTCTCCCATAGACGCCAATGTTAATTTCTCCCATAGACTCGAATGTTAAATGCACCCTTAGACTGCAATGTTAAATTCTCCCATTGCCGCCAATGTAAAATTCTCCCATAGACGCCTATGTTAAATTCTCCCATAGACTTCAATTTTAAATTCACGCATAGACTCCAATGTAAAATTTTTACATAGACGCCAATGTTAAATTCTCC
The DNA here is from genome assembly GCF_048934315.1 of Petromyzon marinus. Classification (NCBI taxonomy): domain Eukaryota; kingdom Metazoa; phylum Chordata; class Hyperoartia; order Petromyzontiformes; family Petromyzontidae; genus Petromyzon; species Petromyzon marinus. The sequence continues at coordinate 2,629,149 of NC_133667.1, forward strand.
CATAGACGCCAATGTTAATTTCTCCCATAGACTCCAATGTTAAATTCACCCATTGACGCCAATGTTAAATTTTCCAATAGACGCCGGTGTTAAATTCACCCATAGACTCCAGTGTTACATTCACCCTTAGATTCCAATGTTCAATTCTCCCATAGACGCAAATGTTAAATTATCCCATAGACTCCAATGTTAAATTCACCCATAGATGCCAGTGTTAAATTCTCCCATATGCTCCAATGTTAAATTCGCCCATAGACGCCAATGTTAAAATCTCCTATAGATGCCAATGTTAATTTCTCCCATAGACTCCAATGTTAAATTCACCCATAGACTACAATGTTAAATTCTCCCATAGACGCCAATGTTAAATTCTCCTATAGACGCCAGTGTTAAATTCTCCCATAGACTACAATGTTAAATTATCGCATAGACGACAATTTTAAATTCTCCCATAGACTCCAATGTTAATTGCACCCTTAGACTCCAATGTTAAATCCTCCCATTGCCGCCAATGTAAAATCCTCCCATAGACGCCAATGTTAAATTATCCCATAGACTTCAATGTTAAATTCACGCATAGACTCCAATGTAAAATTTTTACATAGACGCCAATGTTCAATTCTCCCATAGACGCCAATGTTAATTTCTCCCATAGACTCCAATGTTAAATTCACCCATTGACGCCAATGTTAAATTTTCCAATAGACGCCGGTGTTAAATTCTCCCATAGACTCCAGTGTTACATTCACCCTTAGACTCCAATGTTCAATTCTCCCATAGACGCAAATGTTAAATTATCCCATAGACTCCAATGTTAAATTCACCCATAGATGCCAGTGTTAAATTCTCCCATATACTCCAATGTAAAATTCTCCCATAGATGCCAATGTTAAAATCCCCTATAGACGCCAATGTTAATTTCTCCCATAGACTCCAATGTTAAATTCACCCATAGACTACAATGTTAAATTCTCCCATAGACGCCAATGGTAAATTCTCCTATAGACGCCAGTGTTAAATTCTCCCATAGACTACAATGTTAAATTATCGCATAGACGACAATGTTAAATTCTCCCATAGACTCCAATGTTATATTCACCCCTAGACTCCAATGTTAAATTCTCCCATAGACGCCAATGTGAAATTCTCCCATAGACGCCAATGTTAATTTCTCCCATAGACTCCAATGTTAAATTCACCCTTAGACTCCAATGTTAAATTCTCCCATTGCCGCCAATGTAAAATTCTCCCATAGACGCCAATGTTAAATTCTCCCATAGACTCCAATGTTAAATTCACGTATAGACTCCAATGTAAAATTCTTACATAGACGCCCATGTTAAATTCTCCCATAGACGCCAATGTTAATTTCTCCCATAGACTCTAATGTTAAATGCACCCTTAGACTGCAATGTTAAATTCTCCCATTGCCACCAATGTAAAATTCTCCCATAGACACCAATGTTAAATTCTCCCATAGACGCCAATGTTAATTTCTCCCATAGACTCCAATGTTAAATTCACCCATTGACGCCAATGTTAAATTTTCCAATAGACGCCGGTGTTAAATTCACCCATAGACTCCAGTGTTACATTCACCCTTTAGACTCCAATGTTCAATTCTCCCATAGACGCAAATGTTAAATTATCCCATAGACTCCAATGTTAAATTCACCCATAGATGCCTGTGTTAAATTCTCCCATATACTCCAATGTTAAATTCTCCCATAGACGCCAATGTTAAAATCTCCTATAGAAGCCAATGTTAATTTCTCCCATAGACTCCAATGTTAAATTCACCCATAGACTACGATGTTAAATTCTCCCATAGACGCCAATGTTAAATTCTCCTATATACGCCAGTGTTAAATTCTCCCATAGACTACAATGTTAAATTATCGCATAGACGACAATTTTAAATTCTCCCATAGACTCCAATGTTATATTCACCGCTAGACTCCAATGTTAAATTCTCCCATAGGCGCCAATGTAAAATTTTCCCATAGACGCCAATGTTAATTTCTCCTATAGACGCCAGTGTTAAATTCTCCCATAGACTACAATGTTAAATTCTCCCATAGACGCCAATGTTAAATTCTCCCATAGACGCCAATGTTAATTTCACCCATAGACTCCAATGTTAAATTCACCCTTAGACTCCAATGTTAAATTCTCCCTTTGCCGCCAATGTAAAATTCTCCCATAGACGCCAATGTTAAATTCTCCCATAGACTCCAATGTAAAATTTTTACATAGACGCCAATGTTAAATTCTCCCTTAGACGCCAATGTTCATTTCTCCCATAGACTCCAATGTTAAATTCACCCATTGATGCCAATGTTAAATTTTCCAATAGACGCCGGAGTTAAATTCACCCATAGCCTCCAGTGTTACATTCACCCTTAGACTCCAATGTTCAATTCTCCCATAGACGCAAATGTTAAATTATCCCATAGACTCCAATGTTAAATTCACCAATAGATGCCAGTGTTAAATTCTCCCATATACTCCAATGTTAAATTCTCCCATAGATGCCAATGTTAAAATCCCCTATAGACGCCAATGTTAATTTCTCCCATAGACTCCAATGTTAAATTCACCCATAGACTACAATGTTAAATTCTCCCATAGATGCCAATGGTAAATTCTCCTATAGACGCTAGTGTTAAATTCTCCCATTGCCGCCAATGTAAAATTCTCCCATAGACGCCAATGTTAAATTCTCCCATAGACTTCAATTTTAAATTCACACATAGACTCCAATGTAAAATTTTTACATAGACGCCAATGTTAAATTCTCCCATAGACGCCAATGTTAATTTCTCCCATAGACTCCAATGTTAAATTCACCCATTGATGCCAATGTTAAATTTTCCAATAGATGCCGGTGTTAAATTCACCCATAGACTCCAGTGTTACATTCACCCTTAGATTCCAATGTTCAATTCTCCCATAGACGCAAATGTTAAATTATCCCATAGACTCCAATGTTAAATTCACCCATAGATGCCAGTGTTAAATTCTCCCATATACTCCAATGTTAAATTCTCCCATAGACGCCAATGTTAAAATCTACTATAGATGCCAATGTTAATTTCTCCCATAGACTCCAATGTTAAATTCACCCATAGACTACGATGTTAAATTCTCCCATAGACGCCAATGTTAAATTCTCCCACAGACGCCAATGTTAAATTCTCCCATAGACGCCAATGTTAATTTCTCCCATAGACTCCAATGTTAAATGCACCCTTAGACTCCAATGTTAAATCCTCCCATTGCCGCCAATGTAAAATTATCCCATAGACGCCAATGTTAAATTATCCCATAGACTTCAATGTTAAATTCACGCATAGACTCCAATGTAAAATTTTTACATAGACGCCAATGTTCAATTCTCCCATAGACGCCAATGTTAAAATCTCCTATAGACGCCAATATTAATTTCTCCCACAGACTCCAATGTTAAATTCACCCATAGATTACGATGTTAAATTCTCCCATAGACGCCAATGTTAAATTCTCCCATAGACGCCAATGTTAAATTCTCCCATAGACGCCAATGTTAATTTCTCCCATAGACTCCAATGTTAAATGCACCCTTAGACTCCAATGTTAAATCCTCCCATTGCCGCCAATGTTAAAATCCCCTATAGACGCCAATGTTAATTTCTCCCATAGACTCCAATGTTAAATTCACCCATAGACTACAATGTTAAATTCTCCCATAGACACCAATGTTAAATTCTCCTATAGACGCCAGTGTTAAATTCTCCCATAGACTACTATGTTAAATTATCCCATAGATGCCAATGTTAAATTCTCCCATAGACTCCAATGTTACATTCACCCCTAGACTCCAATGTTAAATTCTCCCATAGACAACAATGTTAAATTCTCCCATAGACGCCGATGATAAATTCTTCTGTAGACTCCAATGTTAAATTCACCCATAGACTCAATGTTAAATTCTCCCATAGACGCCAATGTTAAAATCTCCCATAGACGCCAATGTTAATTTCTCCCATAGACGCCAATTTTAAATTCTCCCATAGACTCCCTTGTAAAATTTTCCCTTTGATGCCAATGTTAAATTCTCCCATAGACGCCAATGTTAAATTCTCGCATAGACTACAATGATAAATTCGCGCATATACTACAATGTTGAATTCTCCCATAGACGCCAATGTAAAATTTTCCCATAGACGCCAATGTTGATTTCTCCCATAGATGCCAGTGTTAAATTCTCCCATAGACGCCAATGTTAAAATCTCCCATAGACGCCAATGTTAATTTCTCCCATAGACTCCAATGTTAAATTCACCCATAGACTACGAAGTTAAATTCTTCCATAGACGCCAATGTTAAATTCTCTTATAGACGCCAGTGTTAAATTCTCCCATAGACTGCAATGTTAAATTTTCCCATAGACGCCAATGTTAAATTCTCCCATAGACGCCAATGTTAAGTACTCCCATAGACGCCAGTGTTAAATTCTCCCATAGACGCCAATGTTAAAATCTCCCATAGACGCCAATGTTAATTTCTCCCATAGACTCCAATGTTAAATTCACCCATAGACTACAAAGTTAAATTCTTCCATAGACGCCAATGTTAAATTCTCTTATAGACGCCAGTGTTAAATTCTCCCATAGACTACAATGTTAAATTTTCCCATAGACGCCAATGTTAAATTCTCCCATAGACTCCAATGTTATATTCACCCCTAGACTCCAATGTTAAATTCTCCCATAGACGCCAATGTTAAATTCTCCCATAGACGCAAATGTTAAATTCTCCCATAGACGCCAATGTAAAAATCTCCCATAGACGCCAATGTTAATTTCTCCCATAGACTCCAATTTAAATTCACCCATAGACTACAATGTTAAATGCTCCCATAGACGCCAATGTTAAATTCTCCTATAGACGCCAGTGTTAAATTCTCCCATAGACTACAATGTTAAATTATCCCATAGACGCCAATGTTAAATTCTCCCATAGACTCCATTGTAAAATTTTCCCTTTGACGCCAATGTTAAATTCTCCCATAGACGCCAATGTTAAATTCTCGCATAGACTACAATGTTAAATTCTCGCATAGACTACAATGTTAAATTCTCCCATAGACGCCAATGTTAAGTTCTCCCTTAGACGCCAGTGTTAAATTCTCCCATAGACGCCAATGTTAAAATCTCCCATAGACGCCAATGTTAATTTCTCCCATAGACTCCAATGTTAAATTCACCCATAGACTACAAAGTTAAATTCTTCCATAGATGCCAATGTTAAATTCTCCCATAGACGCCAGTGTTAAATTCTCCCATAGCCTACAATGTTAAATTTTCCCATAGACGCCAATGTTAAATTCTCCCTTAGACTCCAATGTTATATTCAACCCTAGACTCCAATGTTAAATTCTCCCATAGACCACTATGTTAAATTCTCCCATAGACGCCAATATTAAATTCTCCCATAGATGCAAATGTTAAATTCTCCCATAGACGCCAATGTAAAAATCTCCCATAGACGCCAATGCTAATTTCTCCCATAGACTCCAATGTTAAATTCACCCATCGACTACAATGTTAAATTCTCCCATAGACGCCAATGTTAATTTCTCCCATAGACTCCAATGTTATATTCACCCCTAGACTCCATTGTTAAATTCTCCCATAGACGCCAATGTTAAATTCTCCCATAGACGCCAAGGTTAATTTCTCCCATAGACTCCAATGTAAAATGCACCCTTAGACTCCAATGTTAAATTCTCCCATTGTCGCCAATGTAAAATTCTCCCATAGACGCCAATGTTAAATTCTCCCATAGACTTCAATGTTAAATTCATGCATAGACTCCAATGTAAATTTTTTACATAGACGCCAATGTTAAATTCTCCCATAGACGCCAATGTTAATTTCTCCCATAGACTCCAATGTTAATTTCACCCATTGACGCCAATGTTAAATTTTCCAATAGACGCCGGTGTTAAATTCTCCCATAGACTCCAGTGTTACATTCACCCTTAGACTCCAATGTTCAATTCTCCCATAGACGCAAATGTTAAATTATCCCATAGACTCCAATGTTAAATTCACCCATAGATGCCAATGTTAAAATCCCCTATAGACGCCAATGTTAATTTCTCCCATAGACTCCAATCTTAAATTCACCCATAGACTACAATGTTAAATTCTCCCATAGACGCCAATGGTAAATTCTCCTATAGACGATAGTGTTAAATTCTCCGATAGACTACAATGTAAAATTATCGCATAGACGACAATGTTAAATTCTCCCATAGACTCCAATGTTATATTCACCCCTAGACTCCAATGTTAAATTCTCCCATAGACGCCAATGTTAATTTCTCCTATAGACTCCAATGTTAAATTCACGCATAGACTCCAATGTTCAATTCTCCCATAGACGCAAATGTTAAATTATCCCATAGACTCCAATGTTAAATTCACCCATAGATGCCAGTGTTAAATTCTCCCATATACTCTAATGTTAAATTCTCCCATAGACGCCAATGTTAAAATCTCCTATAGACGCCAATATTAATTTCTCCCACAGACTCCAATGTTAAATTCACCCATAGATTACGATGTTAAATTCTCCCATAGACGCCAATGTTAAATTCTCCCATAGACGCCAATGTTAAATTCTCCCATAGACGCCAATGTTAATTTCTCCCATAGACTCCAATGTTAAATGCACCCTTAGACTCCAATGTTAAATCCTCCCATTGCCGCCTATGTAAAATTCTCCCATAGACGCCAATGTTAAATTATGCCATAGACTTCAATGTTAAATTCACGCATAGACTCCAATGTAAAATTTTTACATAGACGCCAATGTTCAATTCTCCCATAGACGCCAATGTTAATTTCTCCCATAGACTCCAATGTAAAATTCACCCATTGACGCCAATGTTAAATTTTCCAATAGACGCAGGTGTTAAATTCTCACATAGACGCAAATGTTAAATTATCCCATAGACTCCAATGTTAAATTCACCCATAGATGCCAGTGTTAAATTCTCCCATATACTCCAATGTAAAATTCTCCCATAGATGCCAATGTTAAAATCCCCTATAGACGCCAATATTAATTTCTCCCATAGACTCCAATGTTAAATTCACCCATAGACTACAATGTCAAATTCTCCCATAGACGCCAATGGTAAATTCTCCTATAGACGCCAGTGTTAAATTCTCCCATAGACTACAATGTTAAATTATCGCATAGACGACGATGTTAAATTCTCCCATAGACTCCAATGTTATATTCACCCCTAGACACCAATGTTAAATTCTCCCATAGACGCCAATGTTAAATTCTCCCATAGACGCCAATGTTAATTTCTCCCATAGACTCCAATTTAAAATTCACCCTTAGACTCCAATGTTAAATTCTCCCATTGCCGCCAATGTAAAATTCTCCCATAGACGCCAATGTTAAATTCTCCCATAGACTCCAATGTTAAATTCACGCATAGACTCCAATGTAAAATTCTTACATAGACGCCCATGTTAAATTCTCCCATAGACGCCAATGTTAATTTCTCCCATAGACTCGAATGTTAAATGCACCCTTAGACTGCAATGTTAAATTCTCCCATTGCCGCCAATGTAAAATTCTCCCATAGACGCCAATGTTAAATTCTCCCATAGACTTCAATTTTAAATTCACGCATAGACTCCAATGTAAAATTTTTACATAGACGCCAATGTTAAATTCTCCCATAGACGCCAATGTTAATTTCTCCCATAGACTCCAATGTTAAATTCACCCATTGACGCCAATGTTAAATTTTCCAATAGACGCCGGTGTTAAATTCACGCATAGACTCCAGTGTTACATTCACCCTTAGATTCCAATGTTCAATTCTCCCATAGACGCAAATGTTAAATTATCCCATAGACTCCAATGTTAAATTCACCCATAGATGCCAGTGTTAAATTCTCCCATATACTCCAATGCTAATTCTCCCATAGACGCCAATGTTAAAATCTCCTATAGATGCCAATGTTAATTTCTCCCATAGACTCCAATGTTAAATTCACCCGTAGACTACGATGTTAAATTCTCCCATAGACGCCAATGTTAAATTCTCCCATAGACGCCAATGTTAAATTCTCCCATAGACGCCAATGTTAATTTCTCCCATAGACTCCAATGTTAAATGCACCCTTAGACTCCAATGTTAAATCCTCCCATTGCCGCCAATGTAAAATTCTCCCATAGACGCCAATGTTAAATTATCCCATAGACTTCAATGTTAAATTCACGCATAGACTCCAATGTTATATTCACCCCTAGACTCCAATGTTAAATTCTCCCATAGACGCCAATGTTAAATTATCCCATAGACGCCAATGTTAATTTCTCCCATAGACTCCAATGTTAAATTCACCCTTAGACTCCAATGTTAAATTCTCCCATTGCCGCCAATGTAAAATTCTCCCATAGACGCCAATGTTAATTTCTCCCATAGACTCCAATGTTAAATTCTCCCATAGACTCCAATGTTAAATTCACGCATAGACTCCAATGTAAAATTCTTACATAGATGCCCATGTTAAATTCTCCCATAGACGCCAATGTTAATTTCTCCCATAGACTCGAATGTTAAATGCACCCTTAGACTGCAATGTTAAATTCTCCCATTGCCGCCAATGTAAAATTCTCCCATAGACGCCTATGTTAAATTCTCCCATAGACTTCAATTTTAAATTCACGCATAGACTCCAATGTAAAATTTTTACATAGACGCCAATGTTAAATTCTCCCATAGACGCCAATGTTAATTTCTCCCATAGACTCCAATGTTAAATTCACCCATTGACGCCAATGTTAAATTTTCCAATAGACGCCGGTGTTAAATTCACCCATAGACTCCAGTGTTACATTCACCCTTAGATTCCAATGTTCAATTCTCCCATAGACGCAAATGTTAAATTATCCCATAGACTCCAATGTTAAATTCACCCATAGATGCCAGTGTTAAATTCTCCCATATGCTCCAATGTTAAATTCGCCCATAGACGCCAATGTTAAAATCTCCTATAGATGCCAATGTTAATTTCTCCCATAGACTCCAATGTTAAATTCACCCATAGACTACAATGTTAAATTCTCCCATAGACGCCAATGTTAAATTCTCCTATAGACGCCAGTGTTAAATTCTCCCATAGACTACAATGTTAAATTATCGCATAGACGACAATTTTAAATTCTCCCATAGACTCCAATGTTAATTGCACCCTTAGACTCCAATGTTAAATCCTCCCATTGCCGCCAATGTAAAATCCTCCCATAGACGCCAATGTTAAATTATCCCATAGACTTCAATGTTAAATTCACGCATAGACTCCAATGTAAAATTTTTACATAGACGCCAATGTTCAATTCTCCCTTAGACGCCAATGTTAATTTCTCCCATAGACTCCAATGTTAAATTCACCCATTGACGCCAATGTTAAATTTTCCAATAGACGCCGGTGTTAAATTCTCCCATAGACTCCAGTGTTACATTCACCCTTAGACTCCAATGTTCAATTCTCCCATAGACGCAAATGTTAAATTATCCCATAGACTCCAATGTTAAATTCACCCATAGATGCCAGTGTTAAATTCTCCCATATACTCCAATGTAAAATTCTCCCATAGATGCCAATGTTAAAATCCCCTATAGACGCCAATGTTAATTTCTCCCATAGACTCCAATGTTAAATTCACCCATAGACGACAATGTTAAATTCTCCCATAGACGCCAATGGTAAATTCTCCTATAGACGCCAGTGTTAAATTCTCCCATAGACTACAATGTTAAATTATCGCATAGACGACAATGTTAAATTCTCCCATAGACTCCAATGTTATATTCACCCCTAGACTCCAATGTTAAATTCTCCCATAGACGCCAATGTGAAATTCTCCCATAGACGCCAATGTTAATTTCTCCCATAGACTCCAATGTTAAATTCACCCTTAGACTCCAATGTTAAATTCTCCCATTGCCGCCAATGTAAAATTCTCCCATAGACGCCAATGTTAAATTCTCCCATAGACTCCAATGTTAAATTCACGTATAGACTCCAATGTAAAATTCTTACATAGACGCCCATGTTAAATTCTCCCATAGACGCCAATGTTAATTTCTCCCATAGACTCTAATGTTAAATGCACCCTTAGACTGCAATGTTAAATTCTCCCATTGCCACCAATGTAAAATTCTCCCATAGACACCAATGTTAAATTCTCCCATAGACGCCAATGTTAATTTCTCCCATAGACTCCAATGTTAAATTCACCCATTGACGCCAATGTTAAATTTTCCAATAGACGCCGGTGTTAAATTCACCCATAGACTCCAGTGTTACATTCACCCTTTAGACTCCAATGTTCAATTCTCCCATAGACGCAAATGTTAAATTATCCCATAGACTCCAATGTTAAATTCACCCATAGATGCCTGTGTTAAATTCTCCCATATACTCCAATGTTAAATTCTCCCATAGACGCCAATGTTAAAATCTCCTATAGAAGCCAATGTTAATTTCTCCCATAGACTCCAATGTTAAATTCACCCATAGACTACGATGTTAAATTCTCCCATAGACGCCAATGTTAAATTCTCCTATATACGCCAGTGTTAAATTCTCCCATAGACTACAATGTTAAATTATCGCATAGACGACAATTTTAAATTCTCCCATAGACTCCAATGTTATATTCACCGCTAGACTCCAATGTTAAATTCTCCCATAGGCGCCAATGTAAAATTTTCCCATAGACGCCAATGTTAATTTCTCCTATAGACGCCACTGTTAAATTCTCCCATAGACTACAATGTTAAATTCTCCCATAGACGCCAATGTTAAATTCTCCCATAGACGCCAATGTTAATTTCACCCATAGACTCCAATGTTAAATTCACCCTTAGACTCCAATGTTAAATTCTCCCTTTGCCGCCAATGTAAAATTCTCCCATAGACGCCAATGTTAAATTCTCCCATAGACTCCAATGTAAAATTTTTACATAGACGCCAATGTTAAATTCTCCCTTAGACGCCAATGTTCATTTCTCCCATAGACTCCAATGTTAAATTCACCCATTGATGCCAATGTTAAATTTTCCAATAGACGCCGGAGTTAAATTTACCCATAGCCTCCAGTGTTACATTCACCCTTAGACTCCAATGTTCAATTCTCCCATAGACGCAAATGTTAAATTATCCCATAGACTCCAATGTTAAATTCACCAATAGATGCCAGTGTTAAATTCTCCCATATACTCCAATGTTAAATTCTCCCATAGATGCCAATGTTAAAATCCCCTATAGACGCCAATGTTAATTTCTCCCATAGACTCCAATGTTAAATTCACCCATAGACTACAATGTTAAATTCTCCCATAGATGCCAATGGTAAATTCTCCTATAGACGCCAGTGTTAAATTCTCCCATAGACTACAATGTAAAATTATCGCATAGACGACAATGTTAAATTCTCCCATAGACTCCAATGTTATATTCACCCCTAGACTCCAATGTTAAATTCTCCCATAGACGCCAATGTTAAATTCTACCATAGACGCCAATGTTAATTTCTCCCATAGACTCCAATGTTAAATTCACCCTTAGACTCCAATGTTAAATTCTCCCATTGCCGCCAATGTAAAATTCTCCCATAGACTCCAATGTTAAATTCATGCATAGACTCCAATGTAAATTTTTTACATAGACGCCAATGCTAAATTCTCCCTTAGACGCCAATGTTCATTCTCCCATAGACTCCAATGTTAAATTAACCCATTGACGCCAATGTTAAATTTTCCAATAGACGCCGTTGTTAAATTCACCCATAGACTCCAATGTTCAATTCTCCCATAGACGCAAATGTTAAATTATCCCATAGACTCCAATGTTAAATTCACCCATAGATGCCAGTGTTAAATTCTCCCATATACTCCAATGTTAAATTCTCCCATAGACGCCAATGTTAAAATCTCCTATAGACGCCAATATTAATTTCTCCCACAGACTCCAATGTTAAATTCACCCATAGATTACGATGTTAAATTCTCCCATAGACGCCAATGTTAAATTCTCCCATAGACGCCAATGTTAAATTCTCCCATAGACGCCAATGTTAATTTCTCCCATAGACTCCAATGTTAAATGCACCCTTAGACTCCAATGTTAAATCCTCCCATTGCCGCCAATGTAAAATTCTCCCATAGACGCCAATGTTAAATTATCCCATAGACTTCAATGTTAAATTCACGCATAGACTCCAATGTAAAATTTTTACATAGACGCCAATGTTAAATTCTCCCTTAGACGCCAATGTTCATTCTCCCATAGACTCCAATGTTAAATTAACCCATTGACGCCAATGTTAAATTCACCCATAGATGCCAGTGTTAAATTCTCCCATATACTCCAATGTTAAATTCTCCCATAGATGCCAATGTTAAAATCCCCTATAGACGCCAATGTTAATTTCTCCCATATACTCCAATGTTAAATTCACCCATAGACTACAATGTTAAATTCTCCCATAGACGCCAATGGTAAATTCTCCCATAGACTCCAATGTTATATTCACCCCTAGACTCCAATGTTAAATTCTCCCATAGACGCCAATGTTAAATTCTCCCATAGACGCCAATGTTAATTTCTCCCATAGACTCCAATGTTAAATTCACCCTTAGACTCCAATGTTAAATTCTCCCATTGCCGCCAATGTAAAATTCTCCCATAGACGCCAATGTTAAATTCTCCCATAGACTCCAATGTTAAATTCATGCATAGACTCCAATGTAAATGTTTTACATAGACGCCAATGTTAAATTCTCCCATAGACGCCAATGTTAAAATCTCCCATAGACGCCAATGTTAATTTCTCCCATAGACTCCAATGTTAAATTCAGCCATAGACTACAATGTTAAATTATCCCATAGACGCCAGTGTTAAATTCTCCCATAGACGCCAATGTTAAATTCTCCCATAGACGCCAATGTTAATTTCTCCCATAGACTCCAATGTTAAATTCACCCTTAGACTCCAATGTTAAATTCTCCCATTGCCGCCAATGTAAAATTCTCCCATAGACGCCAATGTTAAATTCTCCCATAGACTCCAATGTTAAATTCATGCATAGACTCCAATGTAAATGTTTTACATAGACGCCAATGTTAAATTCTCCCATAGACGCCAATGTTAAAATCTCCCATAGACGCCAATGTTAATTTCTCCCATAGACTCCAATGTTAAATTCAGCCATAGACTACAATGTTAAATTATCCCATAGACGCCAATGTTAAATTCTCCTATAGATGCCAGTGTTAAATTCTCCCATAGACTCCAATGTTATATTTACCCCTAGACTCCAATGTTAAATTCTCCCATAGAAGCCAATGTTAAATTCTCCCATAGACGCCAATGTTAAAATCTCCCATAGACGCCAATGTTAATTTCTCCCATAGACTCCAATGTTAAATTCAGCCATAGACTACAATGTTAAATTATCCCATAGACGCCAATGTTAAATTCTCCTATAGATGCCAGTGTTAAATTCTCCCATAGACTACAATGTTAAATTCTCCCATAGACGCCAATGTTAAATTCTCCCATAGACGCCAATGCTAATTTCACCCATAGACTCCAATGTTAAATTCACCCTTAGACTCCTATGTTAAATTCTCCCTTTGCCGCCAATGTAAAATTCTCCCATAGACGCCAATGTTAAATTCTCCCATAGACTCCAATGTTAAATTCATGCATAGACTCCAATGTAACATTTTTACATAGACGCCAATGTTAAATTCTCCCTTAGACGCCAATGTTCATTTCTCCCATAGACTCCAATGTTAAATTCACCCATAGATGCCAGTGTTAAATCTCCCATATACTCCAATGTTCAATTCTCCCATAGACGCAAATGTTAATTTATCCCATAGACTCCAATGTTAAATTCACCCATAGATGCCAGTGTTAAATTCTCCCATATACTCCAATGTTAAATTCTCCCATAGACGCCAATGTTAAAATCTCCTATAGACGCCAATGTTAATTTCTCCCATAGACTCCAATGTTAAATTCACCCATAGACTACGATGTTAAATTCTCCCATAGACGCCAATGTTAAATTCTCCTATAGACGCCAGTGTTAAATTCTCCCATAGACTACAATGTTAAATTATCGCATAGATGACAATGTTAAATTCTCCCATAGACTCCAATGTTATATTCACCCCTAGACTCCGATGTTAAATTCTCCCATAGTCGCCAATGTTAAATTCTCCCATAGACGCCAATGTTAATTTCTCCCATAGACTCCAATGTTAAATGCACCCTTAGACTCAAATGTTAAATTCTCCCATTGCCGCCAATGTAAAATTCTCCCATAGACTCCAATGTTAAATTCTCCCATAGACTTCAATGTTAAATTCACGCATAGACTCCAATGTAAAATTTTTACATAGACGCCAATGTTAAATTCTCCCATAGACGCCAATGTTAATTTCTCCCATAGACTCCAATGTTAAATTCACCCATTGACGCTAAAGTAAAATTTTCCAATAGACGCCGGTGTTAAATTCTCCCATAGACTCCAGTGTTACATTCACCCTTAGACTCCAATGTTCAATTCTCCCATAGACGCAAATGTTAAATTATCCCATAGACTCCAATGTTAAATTCACCCATAGATGCCAGTGTTAAATTCTCCCATATACTCCAATGTTAAATTCTCCCATAGACTACAATATTAAATTCTCCCATAGACGCCAATGTTAAATTCTCCCATAGACTCCAATGTTAAATTCACGCATAGACTCCAATGTAAAATTTTTACATAGACGCCAATGTTCATTTCTCCCATAGACTCCAATGTTAAATTCACCCATTGACGCCAATGTTAAATTTTCCAATAGACGCCGGTGTTAAATTTCTCCGATAGACTCCAATGTTAAATTCACCCTTAGACTCCAATGTTAAATTCTCCCATTGCCGCCAATGTAAAATTCTCCCATAGACGCCAATGTTAAATTCTCCCATAGACTCCAATGTTAAATTCATGCATAGACTCCAATGTAAATGTTTTACATAGACGCCAATGTTAAATTCTCCCATAGACGCCAATGTTAAAATCTCCCATAGACGCCAATGTTAATTTCTCCCATAGACTCCAATGTTAAATTCAGCCATAGACTACAATGTTAAATTATCCCATAGACGCCAGTGTTAAATTCTCCCATAGACGCCAATGTTAAATTCTCCCATAGACGCCAATGTTAATTTCTCCCATAGACTCCAATGTTAAATTCACCCTTAGACTCCAATGTTAAATTCTCCCATTGCCGCCAATGTAAAATTCTCCCATAGACGCCAATGTTAAATTCTCCCATAGACTCCAATGTTAAATTCATGCATAGACTCCAATGTAAATGTTTTACATAGACGCCAATGTTAAATTCTCCCATAGACGCCAATGTTAAAATCTCCCATAGACGCCAATGTTAATTTCTCCCATAGACTCCAATGTTAAATTCAGCCATAGACTACAATGTTAAATTATCCCATAGACGCCAATGTTAAATTCTCCTATAGATGCCAGTGTTAAATTCTCCCATAGACTCCAATGTTATATTTACCCCTAGACTCCAATGTTAAATTCTCCCATAGAAGCCAATGTTAAATTCTCCCATAGACGCCAATGTTAAAATCTCCCATAGACGCCAATGTTAATTTCTCCCATAGACTCCAATGTTAAATTCAGCCATAGACTACAATGTTAAATTATCCCATAGACGCCAATGTTAAATTCTCCTATAGATGCCAGTGTTAAATTCTCCCATAGACTACAATGTTAAATTCTCCCATAGACGCCAATGTTAAATTCTCCCATAGACGCCAATGCTAATTTCACCCATAGACTCCAATGTTAAATTCACCCTTAGACTCCTATGTTAAATTCTCCCTTTGCCGCCAATGTAAAATTCTCCCATAGACGCCAATGTTAAATTCTCCCATAGACTCCAATGTTAAATTCATGCATAGACTCCAATGTAACATTTTTACATAGACGCCAATGTTAAATTCTCCCTTAGACGCCAATGTTCATTTCTCCCATAGACTCCAATGTTAAATTCACCCATAGATGCCAGTGTTAAATCTCCCATATACTCCAATGTTCAATTCTCCCATAGACGCAAATGTTAATTTATCCCATAGACTCCAATGTTAAATTCACCCATAGATGCCAGTGTTAAATTCTCCCATATACTCCAATGTTAAATTCTCCCATAGACGCCAATGTTAAAATCTCCTATAGACGCCAATGTTAATTTCTCCCATAGACTCCAATGTTAAATTCACCCATAGACTACGATGTTAAATTCTCCCATAGACGCCAATGTTAAATTCTCCTATAGACGCCAGTGTTAAATTCTCCCATAGACTACAATGTTAAATTATCGCATAGATGACAATGTTAAATTCTCCCATAGACTCCAATGTTATATTCACCCCTAGACTCCGATGTTAAATTCTCCCATAGTCGCCAATGTTAAATTCTCCCATAGACGCCAATGTTAATTTCTCCCATAGACTCCAATGTTAAATGCACCCTTAGACTCAAATGTTAAATTCTCCCATTGCCGCCAATGTAAAATTCTCCCATAGACTCCAATGTTAAATTCTCCCATAGACTTCAATGTTAAATTCACGCATAGACTCCAATGTAAAATTTTTACATAGACGCCAATGTTAAATTCTCCCATAGACGCCAATGTTAATTTCTCCCATAGACTCCAATGTTAAATTCACCCATTGACGCTAAAGTAAAATTTTCCAATAGACGCCGGTGTTAAATTCTCCCATAGACTCCAGTGTTACATTCACCCTTAGACTCCAATGTTCAATTCTCCCATAGACGCAAATGTTAAATTATCCCATAGACTCCAATGTTAAATTCACCCATAGATGCCAGTGTTAAATTCTCCCATATACTCCAATGTTAAATTCTCCCATAGACTACAATATTAAATTCTCCCATAGACGCCAATGTTAAATTCTCCCATAGACTCCAATGTTAAATTCACGCATAGACTCCAATGTAAAATTTTTACATAGACGCCAATGTTCATTTCTCCCATAGACTCCAATGTTAAATTCACCCATTGACGCCAATGTTAAATTTTCCAATAGACGCCGGTGTTAAATTTCTCCCATAGACTCCAGTGTTACATTCACCCTTAGACTCCAATGTTCAATTCTCCCATAGACGTGTAGTGTTGTAAGGACGAGCAGACTTCTTTAGGAGGCACACTCTATTTATTGTATTATTTCCTTATGCAACGCTTAACACACACAGAGGGATATTCGGTCCCCTCACCCGATACCCTAGGGAGGTTACGCCTCCTTACCTGGCGGGACTCACACGTCTACTGCTAACCTCCTTGATACTTAAGGAGGTACAACCTCCGGACTTGGCGGGACTCACACGTCTACCGCTATCCTAGTCCTCCGGCTAGGACCTAGGGGAGGCTATCTGACCCACCGCTGGCCCGGTGGGTCCTGACCACTGGGTATGCCGAGCCTTAGCCCTTAGAAGGGCTGAAAGGCTGGTCCAGGGTCCTAGCTAGGCTTCAGCCCAGTCTTCTGTCTTCGTGCAGGGAGAGAACTCCCCGAGGTCCGTTGGGTCACCCGTCTTATACCCCTTCGTGGCCAGGTAGAACCAATTATACATTCCCACGTGGAACTGTCTGATTGGTTCGCACCAAACCCTGGCCACGATCCGTTTCACCTCGACTGACCCCAACCGTTGTACCCAGGGGTAATGCTGCACTGTCCTGGTGGCAACGCAGGTTACGCAACAGCGCGTAGTTAACACCTCTACATCACCCCCTCCTTCAGAAGCTCCAGCCGTCCCGGCTGCAACAATGGGAAACTCCGAAATTACCAACGGTCGAAGAATTGTGAGTGTGCCTCACGAACAACAAGAACAATTAAACCCCTATAAATACCCCCCTTAACAACATAACGTATGTACAAGGCACTAGACATGCCAAAAAAAACATTATAACAACCGGCGAGATTTCGCGCGCGTGCGTTTCGCGGGACCATCGTAGGGGATGGCAGGCTTTGTCGGCGGCACAAGGGAAGGAGGAGGATGAGCCAGAGCATCCAGTGGGCCTTTAGGCATCTCCACGGGGACACCTGCTGCTCCACGGTCCATTGAGGCCGAACGTGGCCTGCATGGAGCCGTCACTCCCGCGTCATCTGCAGGAGGAATGACACGCCTGCGCTGCGGGTTAGGCACCAACGGGGCAAGATCCGGCTCGTCGGACGCGTCGCACACTCGGCCCCCGTGTCGTGTGTGTTGTGGAGGGACGTGTGGCGTGACGAAGGGTTTTAACTGAGAGGGGTGAACGCACCAGCGACGCCGTCCCCAGCTAATTTTAACACATTGGGGACGCAGGACTTCCACTACCTCAACCGGGCCTCGCCATGGTCTGAGGAGTTTGGTCGACGTGGACACCAGCACCTGGGGGCAGTGGAGCCATGCCCTGTCTCCCGGTGCCCACCGATGCGTGTACGACCGAGGGTCCCGCAATCGCAAATTCGCCTGTTGGCGGGAAGCCGAATTTTCAATGGCGGCCTCCCGTGCCTCGGCCAACTTACGGAGGTTGAATCGCAAGTGGTCAACGAGCTTTGACTTTTGCGGTGGCTGTTCGATTTCCAGCCGAACGTCGGCGGGAGGAAAGGCATCCCTGCCGTACATTAGAAAGAACGGGGAAAATCCCGTCGCCGCGTGAGGTGCCATATGGTATGCGGCGAGGACCCCCGGAACCTGCAAGTCCCAATCGAGGTGGGATTCATCGACCTGATGGCATAACATAGCGGTGAGAGTTCTATGAAGGCGCTCCACCATGCCGTCGGTCTGGGGATGGTAGGGCGAAGTGCGCACTTTCTTAGTGCCCAACAGGCAGCACACATCAGTCAGCAAGGCTCCTGAAAAATTTCTTCCCTGATCGGTCAGCAACCGTTCTGGTGCGCCCTTGTCCAGGACGTAGCCTTGAACAAAGGCGTCCACAACGGCCGCCGCCGATTGGTTGGGGAGGGCCCAGGCCATAGGCCACCGTGTAAAATACTCTACCCCAACCAGAAGGTACTTATTACCCCGTGGCGTAGTAGGAAAAGGGCCCAAAATATCGAGAGCCACCAACTCATTTATACGAGAGACCGAAATGGGTTGCAGGGGTGGACATGCCGGTTTAGCCGGCGGTTTACGTTGCGCACAATGGGTGCATCCCAGCAAAATGTCAGTGACGTCGCGCAGCATGCCCGGCCAGAAAAATTGCATTCGCAACAACCCAATGGTCTTATGAACACCCAGGTGCAATAAACGCTCATGCGCCGCCCATACGGCCTTGCATCGCAAGGCGGATGGCACGACGATTTTATGTTGACACGAGTCAGCATCCCAATGCATCAACAAGCCGCGCTTCATGACAAATGAATTAAATTTGCCCTGTCTTGGAACCGCATTATTCGCGTGGCGACGCAACCTCAATAACGACATGTCCTCGCCCTGGTGCCGACCCCATTCGGCCAAAGTTAGCCCCAGCAAATCGTCACTGGCCATTGGATCTGCATGATCCAACATCGGCGCTGAGGCGGCGGGAAGTGCGGCTGACACCGTTGTGAGAGGCGCGACCTGCGCAGGCAGTGGCGGCTTACAATGGCCCGAGCCCAAAAAACACGCACATTTTTGAGCCGGCGGAAGGCGAGACAACGCATCGGCATTCGTGTGTTGTGCACCCCTACGGTAAGTGACATTGAAATCGTAGTCCTGAAGGACTTCGAGCCACCGAGAAAGCTGCCCGGATGGTTGGTCAACCCGCAGAGCATACTGTAAAGCCGAATGATCAGATCGCACGGTAAAATGCTGACCATACAGGTACGGCCTGTATTGCTGAATAAAAAAAACAATGGCCAGCAGCTCACGTCTGGTCACACAGTATCTTTGTTCAGCAAGAGACAAGACTCTGCTACCATAGGCAATAACCCTTTCAATGCCATCAACTTTTTGGGACAGAACACCCCCAATCCCTGTATTGCTAGCGTCGGTGTCCAACACGAATGGCACGGAAAAATCGGGGTACGCAAGGGACGGTGCCGTCACGAGCGCGTTCCGCAAGGAGTCGAACGCAGCCTGTTCTGCGTCCCCCCAATGAAACACCACCCCTTTTGACGTAAGGGCGTGGAGCGGCTTGGCAATCGTCGCGAAGCCAGCAACAAACCGCCGGTAGTACGACGCAAAACCAATACAACTACGAACATCGCCCGCAGATGTAGGGGTCGGCCAATGTTGAACACATTTGGTTTTTTCAGGGTCGGTAGAGATGCCCGAGCGGCTAACTATGTGGCCCAGATAGCGCACAGACTCACGCAGAAGGTGACACTTCTGCGGCTTGAATTTCAAGTTAGCGGCCCGCATTTTCAAGAAGACAGCACGCAACCGTTCGATGTGTTCGCCGAACGTGCGGCTAAAGACGATGACGTCGTCAAGATAAATGAGACATGAGTCCCACTGGAGCCCAGCGAAGACCAGCTCCATGAGCCTCTGGAACGTCGCTGGGGCCGAGTGGAGACCCATGGGCAATCTATTAAACTCGAAAAGGCCCTGTGGTGTCCGAAAAGCAGTCTTAGGTTTTGACGATTCGTCGAGGGGGAGTTGCCAAAACCCCGACAGAAGGTCCAAGGTGGAGAAATAGTGCGCCCCTGCCAGGGCATCCAATGACTCGTCCATACGAGGGAGAGGGTAGACGTCCGCTACCGAGATTTTATTTAGGCGCCGAAAATCAACGCAAAAACGGAGACTGCCATCGTGCTTTTTGACCAGCACTATTGGAGCACCCCAGGGACTAGTGGAGGGAGAAATTATATCGGCCTTCAGCATGTCATCCACAGCCGATTTAACATGCTGTTTCTCCGCCGGGCTAAGCCGAAACGGGTTTTGTCGAATCGGGGCAGCGTCACCAGTATCAATGTGGTGACGCAGCAGCTTGGTGCAGCCAATATCAAATTTAGATTTACTAAAGACATCGGAAAATTCTCGCAGAAGAGCGCGCAATTTAAATCGCTGCAAATGAGACAGATCACCCGTGTCTTTGCAGAGCGCGTCCAACCATCTCTCATCCGATTGAGAGATGGTTGGACGCGGACGTCGGATGGAGGCCCGTACACGTCGGACATCCGTCGGAGGGCCGATTGAAGAGTCGCCCTTTGTTGCCTGGGGATGGTGAGGAGCGAGGCGAGAGCGTCATCATCCAAAGTGGCCGGTAGTGCTCGGAGCGCCTGTGCGTCCGACCAGCCCACCATCTCTTGGTGGCTCAGGAAGCAACGCTGGAACGCCGCCCAGTCGCCCCCTTCAGATGTGAATTCTCGGAAGATGGGCAGGCGTTGTTGGAGGGCGGACGTCGTCTCCCCCTCAGCTTGTACCGTCTCGAGCCGGAGATCGGCGATTTCCCGGCCAATAGAGTCTACTGTACCGTGTCGGTACAGTGATGACGCGGCGTCCGCTGAGGAAATTGAATTCGCAGCGTCGCGTGCTGATGACGTTGCGGGTTGTGATTGGCCCCCCGCGTTCCCAGGATGCCCCTGGCTTCCGCTTCCGGCGGAATCACGTGGTTCCCCGGCGGGAAAATCAAAATGTCTGCCCCGGCCGATGGCGGGAACGTCTGCCGGCGGTTGACTCGGCCTGCCCTCAACCTCCAAGTTGATCTCTTCGAGAATGGAGGCCGCGGCGTGTAGGAGTTGAGCGAGACGGCCGTGTGCTGCCCTGAGTCCGTCCCCCATGGCAGGGGGAGCAACCGGCTGCTCAACCGGTGGCTGGGCGGCCGTCAACGCGGCAGCGTTTTCAGCGGAGCTGGCGGAGCTTGCAGGTGAAACAGCGTTATCTTCGTTCTGGCTTCGCGCGTGGGCTGAACTTCTGGTTTCCATTTCCAACCACTTCTTACTCCAGTTGTAGTGTTGTAAGGACGAGCAGACTTCTTTAGGAGGCACACTCTGTTTATTGTATTATTTCCTTATGCAATGCTTAACACACACAGAGGGATATTCGGTCCCATCACCCGATACCCTAGGGAGGTACAGCCTCCGTACCTGGCGGGACTCACACGTCTACCGCTAACCTCCTTGATACTTAAGGAGGTACAACCTCCGGACTTGGCGGGACTCACACGTCTACCGCTATCCTAGTCCTCCGGCTAGGACCTAGGGGAGGCTATCTGACCCACCGCTGGCACGGTGGGTCCTGACCACTGGGTATGCCGAGCCTTAGCCCTAAGAAAGGCTGAAAGGCTGGTCCAGGGTCCTAGCTAGGCTTCAGCCCAGTCTTCTGTCTTCGTGCAGGGAGAGAACTCCCCGAGGTCCGTTGGGTCACCCGTCTTATACCCCTTCGTGGCCAGGTAGAACCAATCATACATTCCCACGTGGAACCGTCTAATTGGTTCGCACCAAACCCTGGCCACGATCCGTTTCACCTCGACTGACCCCAACCGTTGTACCCAGGGGTAATGCTGCACTGCCCTGGTGGCAACGCAGGTTACGCAACAGCGCGTAGTTAACACCTCTACAGACACAAATGCTAAATTATCCCATAGACTCCAATGTTAAATTCACCCATAGATGCAAGTGTTACATTCTCCCATGTACTCCAATGTTAAATTCTCCCATAGACGCCAATGTTAAAATCTCCTATAGACGCCATTGTTAATTTCTCCCATAGACTCCAATGTTAAATTCACCCATAGACTACGATGTTAAATTCTCCCATAGACGCCAATGTTAAATTCTCCTATAGACGCCAGTGTTAAATTCTCCCATAGACTACAATGTGAAATTATCGCTTAGACGACAATGTTAAATTCTCCCATAGACTCCAATGTTATATTCACCCCTAGACTCCAATGTTAAATTATCCCATAGACGCCAATGTTAAATTCTCCCATAGACGCCAATGTTAATTTCTCCCATAGACTCCAATGTTAAATTCACCCATTGACGCCAATGTTAAATTTTCCAATAGACGCCGGTGTTAAATTCTCCCATAGACTCCAGTGTTACATTCACCCTTAGACTCCAATGTTCAATTCTCCCATAGATGCAAATGTTAAATTATCCCATAGACTCCAATGTTAAATTCACCCATAGATGCCAGTGTTAAATTCTCCCATATACTCCAATGTTAAATTCTCCCATAGACGCCAATGTTAAAATCTCCCATAGATGCCAATGTTAATTTCTCCCATAGACTCCAATGTTAAATTCACCCATAGACTACGATGTTAAATTCTCCCATAGACGCCAATGTTAAATTCTCCCATTGCCGCCAATGTAAAATTCTCCCATAGACTCCAATGTTAAATTCTCCCATAGACTTCAATGTTAAATTCACGCATAGACTCCAATGTAAAATGTTTACATAGACGCCACTGTTAAATTCTCCCATAGACGCCAATGTTAATTTCTCCCATAGACTCCAATGTTAAATTCACCCATTGACGCCAATGTTAAATTTTCCAATAGACGCCGGTGTTAAATTCTCCCATAGACTCCAGTGTTACATTCACCCTTAGACTCCAATGTTCAATTCTCCCATAGACGCAAATGTTAAATTATCCCATAGACTCCAATGTTAAATTCACCCATAGATGCCAGTGTTAAATTCTCCCATATACTCCAATGTTAAATTCTCCCATCGACGCCATCGTTAAAATCCCCTATAGACGCCAATGTTAATTTCTCCCATAGACTCCAATGTTAAATTCACCCATAGACTACAATGTTAAATTCTCCCATAGACGCCAATGTTAAATTCTCCCATAGACTCCAATGTTAAATTCACGCATAGACTCCGATGTAAAATTTTTACATAGACCTCAATGTTAAATTCTCCCATAGACGCCAATGTTAAAATATCCCATAGACGCCAATGTTAATTTCTCCCATAGACTCCAATGTTAAATTCTCCTATAGATGCCAGTGTTAAATTCTCCCATAGACTACAATGTTAAATTATCCCATAGACGCCAATGTTAAATTCTCCCATAGACGCCAATGTTAATTTCACTCATAGACTCCAATGTTTAATTCACCCTTAGACTCCAATGTTAAATTCTCCCTTTGACGCCAATGTTAAATTCTCCTATAGATGCCAGTGTTAAATTCTCCCATAGACTACAATGTTAAATTATCCCATAGACGCCAATGTTAAATTCTCCCATAGACGCCAATGTTAATTTCACCCATAGACTCCAATGTTAAATTCACCCTTAGACTCCAATGTTAAATTCTCCCTTTGCCGCCAATGTTAAATTCTCCCATAGACGCCAATGTTAAATTCTCCCATAGACGCCAATGTTAATTTCTCCCAGAGACTCCAATGTTAAATTCACCCATTGACGCCAATGTTAAATTTTCCAATAGACGCCGGTGTTAAATTCTCCCATAGACTCCAGTGTTACATTCACCCTTAGACTCCAATGTTCAATTCTCCCATAGACGCAAATGTTAAATTATCCCATAAACTCCAATGTTAAATTCACCCATAGATGCCAGTGTTAAATTCTCCCATATACTCCAATGTTAAATTCTCCCATAGACGCCAATGTTAAAATCCCCTATAGACGCCAATCTTAATTTCTCCAATAGACTCCAATGTTAAATTCACCCATAGACTACAATGTTAAATTCTCCCATAGACGCCAATGGTAAATTCTCCTGTAGACGCCAGTGTGAAATTCTCCCAAATACTACAATGTTAAATTTTCCCATAGACGCCAATGTTAAATTCTCCCATAGACTCCAATGTTATATTCACCCCTAGACTCCAATGTTAAATTCTCCCTTAGACCACAATGTTAAATTCTCCCATAGACGCCAATGTTAAATTCTCCCATAGACGCAAATGTTAAATTCTCCCATAGACGCCAATGTTAAAATCTCCCATAGACGCCAATGTTAATTTCTCCCATAGACTCCAATGTTAAATTCACCCATAGACTACAATGTTAAATTCTCCCATAGACGCCAATGTTAAATTCTCCTATAGACGCCAGTGTTAAATTCTCCCATAGACTGCAATGTTAAATTGTTCCATAGACGCCAATGTTAAATTCTCCCATAGACGCCAATGTTAATTTCTCCCATAGACTCCAATGTTAAATTCACCCTTAGACTCCAATGTTAAATTCTCCCATTGCCACCAATGTAAAATTCTCCCATAGACGCCAATGTTAAATTCTCCCATAGATTCCAATGTTAAATTCACGCTTAGACTCCAATGTAAAATTTTTACATAGACGCCAATGTTAAATTCTCCCTTAGACGCCAATGTTCATTTCTCCCATAGACTCCAATGTTAAATTCACCCATTGATGCCAATGTTAAATTTTCCAATAGACGCCGGTGTTAAATTTCTCCCATAGACTCCAGTGTTACATTCACCCTTAGACTCCAATGTTCAATTCTCCCATAGACGCAAATGCTAAATTATCCCATAGACTCCAATGTTAAATTCACCCATAGATGCAAGTGTTAAATTCTCCCATATACTCCAATGTTAAATTCTTCCATAGACGCCAATGTTAAAATCTCCTATAGACGCCAATGTTAATTTCTCCCATAGACTCCAATGTTAAATTCACCCATAGACTACGATGTTAAATTCTCCCATATATGCCAATGTTAAATTCTCCAATAGACGCCAGTGTTAAATTCTCCCATAGACTACAATGTTAAATTATCGCATAGATGACAATGTTAAATTCTCCCATAGACTCCAATGTTATATTCACCCCTAGACTCCAATGTGAAATTCTCACAAAGACGCCAATGTTAATTTCTCCCATAGACTCCAATGTTAAATGCACCCTTAGACTCCAATGTTAAATTCTCCCATTGCCGCCAATGTAAAATTCTCCCATAGACGCCAATGTTAATTTCTCCCATAGACTCCAATGTTAAATGCTCCCATAGACGCCAATGTTAAAATCTCCTATAGACGCCAATGTTAATTTCTCCCATAGACTACAATGTTAAATTATCGCATAGAGGACAATTTTAAATCCTCCCATAGACTCCAATGTTATATTCACCCCTAGACTCCAATGTTAAATTCTCCCATAGATGCCAATGTTAAATTCTCCCATATACGCCAATGTTAATTTCTCCTATACACGCCAGTGTTAAATTCTCCCATAGACTACAATGTTAAATTCTCCCATAGACGCCAATGTTAAATTCTCCCATAGACGCCAATGTTAATTTCACCCATAGACTCCAATGTCAAATTCACCCTTAGACTCCAATGTTAAATTCTCCCTTTGCCGCCAATGTAAAATTCTCCCATAGACGCCAATGTTAAATTCTCCCATAGACTCCAATGTTGATTCACGCATAGACTCCAATGTAAAATTTTTACATAGACGCCAATGTTAAATTCTCCCTTAGACGCCAATGTTCATTTCTCCCATAGACTCCAATGTTAAATTCACCCATTGACGGCAATGTTAAATTTTCCAATAGACGCCGGTGTTGAATTCACCCATAGACTCCAGTGTTACATTCACCCTTAGACTCCAATGTTCAATTCTTCCATAGACGCAAATGTTAAATGATCCCATAGACTCCAATGTTAAATTCACCCATAGATGCCAGTGTTAAATTCTCCCATATACTCCAATGTTAAATTCTCCCATAGACGCCGATGTTAAAATCTCCTATAGACGCCAATGTTAATTTCTCCCATAGACTCCAATGTTAAATTCACCCATAGACTACGATGTTAAATTCTCCCATAGAAGCCAATGTTAAATTCTCCTATAGACGCCAGTGTTAAATTCTCCCATAGACTACAATGTTAAATTATCGCATAGACGACAATGTTAAATTCTCCCATAGACTCCAATGTTATATTCACCCCTAGACTCCAATGTTAAATTCTCCCATAGACGCCAATGTTAAATTCTCCCATAGACGCCAATGTTAAAATCTCACATAGACGCCAATGTTAATTTCTCCCATAGACTCCAATGTTAAATTCACCCATAGACTACGATGTTAAATTCTCCCATAGACGCCAATGTTAAATTCTCCTATAGATGCCAGTGTTAAATTCTCCCATAGACTACAATGTTAAATTCTCCCATAGACGCCAATGTTAAATTCTCCCATAGACGCCAATGTTAATTTCACCCATAGACTCCAATGTTAAATTCACCCTTAGACTCCATGTTAAATTCTCCCTTTGCCGCCAATGTTAAATTCTCCCATAGACGCCAATGTTAAATTCTCCCATAGACTCCAATGTTAAATTCACGCATAGACTCCAATGTAAAATTTTTACATAGACGCCAATGTTAAATTCTCCCTTAGACGCCAATGTTAATTTCTCCCATAGACTCGAATGTTAAATTCACCCATTGACGCCAATGTTAAATTCTCCTATAGCCGCCAGTGTTAAATTCACCCATAGACTACAATGTAAAATTATCCCATAGACGCCAATGTTAAATTCTCCCATAGACTCCAATGTTATATTCACCCTTAGACTCCAATGTTAAATTCTCCTATAGACAACAATGTTAAATTCTCCCATATAATCCAATGGTAAATTCTCCCATAGACGCCAATGTTAAAATCCCCTATAGACGCCAATGTTAATTTCTCCCATAGACTCCAATGTTAAATTCACCCATAGACTACAATGTTAAATTCTCCCATAGACGCCAATGGTAAATTCTCCTATAGACGCCAGTGTTAAATTCTCCCATAGACTACAATGTTAAATTATCACATAGACGACAATGTTAAATTCTCCCATAGACTCCAATGTTATATTCACCCCTAGAATCCAATGTTAAATTCTCCCATAGACGCTAATGTTAAATTCTCCCATAGACGCCAATGTTAATTTCTCCCATAGACTCCAATGTTAAATTCACCCTTAGACTCCAATGTTAAATTCTCCCATTGCCGCCAATGTAAATTTCTCCCATAGACGTTCAATGTTAAATTATCGCATAGACGACAATTTTAAATTCTCCCATAGACTCCAATGTTATATGCACCCCTAGACTCCAATGTTAAATTCTCCCATAGATGCCAATGTTAATTTCTCCTATAGACGCCAGTGTTAAATTCTCCCATAGACTACAATGTTAAATTCTCCCATAGACGCCAATGTTAATTTCACCCATAGACTCCAATGTTAAATTCTCCCTTTGCCGCCAATGTAAAATTCTCCCATAGACGCCAATGTTAAATTCTCCCATAGACTCCAATGTTGATTCACGCATAGACACCAATGTAAAATTTTTACATAGACGCCAATGTTAAATTCTCCCATAGACGCCAATGTTAATTTCTCCCATAGACTTGAATGTTAAATTCACCCATTGACGCCAATGTTAAATTCTCCTATAGACGCCAGTGTTAAATTCTCCCATAGACTACAATGTAAAATTATCCCATAGACGCCAATGTTAAATTCTCCCATAGACTCCAATGTTATATTCACCCCTAGACTCCAATGTTAAATTCTCCCATAGACAACAATGTTAAATTCTCCCATATAATCCAATGGTAAATTCTCCCATAGACGCCAATGTTAAAATCCCCTATAGACGCCAATGTTAATTTCTCCCATAGACTCCAATGTTAAATTCACCCATAGACTACAATGTTAAATTCTCCCATAGACGCCAATGGTAAATTCTCCTATAGACGCCAGTGTTAAATTCTCCCATAGACTACAATGTTAAATTATCGCATAGACGACAATGTTAAATTCTCCCATAGACTCCAATGTTATATTCACCCCTAGAATCCAATGTTAAATTCTCCCATAGACGCCAATGTTAAATTCTCCCATAGACGCCAATGTTAATTTCTCCCATAGACTCCAATGTTAAATTCACCCTTAGACTCCAATGTTAAATTCTCCCATTGCCGCCAATGTAAAATTCTCCCATAGACGCCAATGTTAATTTCTCCCATAGACTACAATGTTAAATTATCGCATAGACGACAATTTTAAATTCTCCCATAGACTCCAATGTTATATGCACCTCTAGACTCCAATGTTAAATTCTCCCATAGATGCCAATGTTAATTTCTCCTACAGACGCCAGTGTTAAATTCTCCCATAGACTACAATGTTAAATTCTCCCATAGACGCCAATGTTAAATTCTCCCATAGACGCCAATGTTAATTTCACCCATAGACTCCAATGTTAAATTCTCCCTTTGCCGCCAATGTAAAATTCTCCCATAGACGCCAATGTTAAATTCTCCCATAGACTCCAATGTTGATTCACGCATAGACACCAATGTAAAATTTTTACATAGACGCCAATGTTAAATTCTCCCTTAGACGCCAATGTTAATTTCTCCCATAGACTCCAATGTTAAATTCACCCATTGATGCCAATGTTAAATTTTCCAATAGACGCCGGTGTTGAATTCACCCATAGACTCCAGTGTTACATTCACCCTTAGACTCCAATGTTCAATTCTCCCATAGACGCAAATGTTAAATTATCCCATAGACTCCAATGTTAAATTCACCCATAGAGGCCAGTGTTAAATTCTCCCATATACTCCAATGTTAAATTCTCCCATAGACGCCAATGTTAAAATCTCCAATAGACGCCAATGTTAATTTCTCCCATAGACTCCAATGTTGAATTCACCCATAGACTACGATGTTAAATTCTCCCATAGACGCCAATGTTAAATTCTCCTATAGACGCCAGTGTTAAATTCTCCCATAGACTACAATGTTAAATTATCGCATAGACGACAATGTTAAATTCTCCCATAGACTCCAATGTTATATTAACCCCTAGACACCAATGTTAAATTCTCCCATAGACGCCAATGTTAAATTCTCCCATAGACACCAATGTTAAAATCTCCCATAGACGCCAATGTTAATTTCTCCCATAGACTCCAATGTTAAATTCACCCATGGACACCAATGTTAAATTCTCCTATAGACGCCAGTGTTAAATTCTCCCATAGACTACAATGTTAAATTATCGCATAGACGACAATGTTAAATTCTCCCATAGACTCCAATGTTATATTCACCCCTAGACTCCAATGTTAAATTCTCCCATAGACGCCAATGTTAAATTCTCCCATAGACGCCAATGTTAAAATCTCACATAGACGCCAATGTTAATTTCTCCCATAGACTCCAATGTTAAATTCACCCATAGACTACGATGTTAAATTCTCCCATAGACGCCAATGTTAAAATCTCCCATAGATGCCAATGTTAATTTCTCCCATAGACTCCAATGTTAAATTCACCCATAGACTACGATGTTAAATTCTCCCATAGACGCCAATGTTAAATTCTCCCATTGCCGCCAATGTAAAATTCTCCCATAGACTCCAATGTTAAATTCTCCCATAGACTTCAATGTTAAATTCACGCATAGACTCCAATGTAAAATGTTTACATAGACGCCAATGTTAAATTCTCCCATAGACGCCAATGTTAATTTCTCCCATTGACTCCAATGTTAAATTCACCCATTGACGCCAATGTTAAATTTTCCAATAGACGCCGGTGTTAAATTCTCCCATAGACTCCAGTGTTACATTCACCCTTAGACTCCAATGTTCAATTCTCCCATAGACGCAAATGTTAAATTATCCCATAGACTCCAATGTTAAATTCACCCATAGATGCCAGTGTTAAATTCTCCCATATACTCCAATGTTAAATTCTCCCATCGACGCCATCGTTAAAATCCCCTATAGACGCCAATGTTAATTTCTCCCATAGACTCCAATGTTAAATTCACCCATAGACTACAATGTTAAATTCTCCCATAGACGCCAATGTTAAATTCTCCCATAGACTCCAATGTTAAATTCACGCATAGACTCCGATGTAAAATTTTTACATAGACCTCAATGTTAAATTCTCCCATAGACGCCAATGTTAAAATATCCCATAGACGCCAATGTTAATTTCTCCCATAGACTCCAATGTTAAATTCTCCTATAGATGCCAGTGTTAAATTCTCCCATAGACTACAATGTTAAATTATCCCATAGACGCCAATGTTAAATTCTCCCATAGACGCCAATGTTAATTTCACTCATAGACTCCAATGTTTAATTCACCCTTAGACTCCAATGTTAAATTCTCCCTTTGACGCCAATGTTAAATTCTCCTATAGATGCCAGTGTTAAATTCTCCCATAGACTACAATGTTAAATTATCCCATAGACGCCAATGTTAAATTCTCCCATAGACGCCAATGTTAATTTCACCCATAGACTCCAATGTTAAATTCACCCTTAGACTCCAATGTTAAATTCTCCCTTTGCCGCCAATGTTAAATTCTCCCATAGACGCCAATGTTAAATTCTCCCATAGACGCCAATGTTAATTTCTCCCAGAGACTCCAATGTTAAATTCACCCATTGACGCCAATGTTAAATTTTCCAATAGACGCCGGTGTTAAATTCTCCCATAGACTCCAGTGTTACATTCACCCTTAGACTCCAATGTTCAATTCTCCCATAGACGCAAATGTTAAATTATCCCATAAACTCCAATGTTAAATTCACCCATAGATGCCAGTGTTAAATTCTCCCATATACTCCAATGTTAAATTCTCCCATAGACGCCAATGTTAAAATCCCCTATAGACGCCAATCTTAATTTCTCCAATAGACTCCAATGTTAAATTCACCCATAGACTACAATGTTAAATTCTCCCATAGACGCCAATGGTAAATTCTCCTGTAGACGCCAGTGTGAAATTCTCCCAAATACTACAATGTTAAATTTTCCCATAGACGCCAATGTTAAATTCTCCCATAGACTCCAATGTTATATTCACCCCTAGACTCCAATGTTAAATTCTCCCTTAGACCACAATGTTAAATTCTCCCATAGACGCCAATGTTAAATTCTCCCATAGACGCAAATGTTAAATTCTCCCATAGACGCCAATGTTAAAATCTCCCATAGACGCCAATGTTAATTTCTCCCATAGACTCCAATGTTAAATTCACCCATAGACTACAATGTTAAATTCTCCCATAGACGCCAATGTTAAATTCTCCTATAGACGCCAGTGTTAAATTCTCCCATAGACTGCAATGTTAAATTGTTCCATAGACGCCAATGTTAAATTCTCCCATAGACGCCAATGTTAATTTCTCCCATAGACTCCAATGTTAAATTCACCCTTAGACTCCAATGTTAAATTCTCCCATTGCCACCAATGTAAAATTCTCCCATAGACGCCAATGTTAAATTCTCCCATAGATTCCAATGTTAAATTCACGCTTAGACTCCAATGTAAAATTTTTACATAGACGCCAATGTTAAATTCTCCCTTAGACGCCAATGTTCATTTCTCCCATAGACTCCAATGTTAAATTCACCCATTGATGCCAATGTTAAATTTTCCAATAGACGCCGGTGTTAAATTTCTCCCATAGACTCCAGTGTTACATTCACCCTTAGACTCCAATGTTCAATTCTCCCATAGACGCAAATGCTAAATTATCCCATAGACTCCAATGTTAAATTCACCCATAGATGCAAGTGTTAAATTCTCCCATATACTCCAATGTTAAATTCTTCCATAGACGCCAATGTTAAAATCTCCTATAGACGCCAATGTTAATTTCTCCCATAGACTCCAATGTTAAATTCACCCATAGACTACGATGTTAAATTCTCCCATATATGCCAATGTTAAATTCTCCAATAGACGCCAGTGTTAAATTCTCCCATAGACTACAATGTTAAATTATCGCATAGATGACAATGTTAAATTCTCCCATAGACTCCAATGTTATATTCACCCCTAGACTCCAATGTGAAATTCTCACAAAGACGCCAATGTTAATTTCTCCCATAGACTCCAATGTTAAATGCACCCTTAGACTCCAATGTTAAATTCTCCCATTGCCGCCAATGTAAAATTCTCCCATAGACGCCAATGTTAATTTCTCCCATAGACTCCAATGTTAAATGCTCCCATAGACGCCAATGTTAAAATCTCCTATAGACGCCAATGTTAATTTCTCCCATAGACTACAATGTTAAATTATCGCATAGAGGACAATTTTAAATCCTCCCATAGACTCCAATGTTATATTCACCCCTAGACTCCAATGTTAAATTCTCCCATAGATGCCAATGTTAAATTCTCCCATATACGCCAATGTTAATTTCTCCTATACACGCCAGTGTTAAATTCTCCCATAGACTACAATGTTAAATTCTCCCATAGACGCCAATGTTAAATTCTCCCATAGACGCCAATGTTAATTTCACCCATAGACTCCAATGTCAAATTCACCCTTAGACTCCAATGTTAAATTCTCCCTTTGCCGCCAATGTAAAATTCTCCCATAGACGCCAATGTTAAATTCTCCCATAGACTCCAATGTTGATTCACGCATAGACTCCAATGTAAAATTTTTACATAGACGCCAATGTTAAATTCTCCCTTAGACGCCAATGTTCATTTCTCCCATAGACTCCAATGTTAAATTCACCCATTGACGGCAATGTTAAATTTTCCAATAGACGCCGGTGTTGAATTCACCCATAGACTCCAGTGTTACATTCACCCTTAGACTCCAATGTTCAATTCTTCCATAGACGCAAATGTTAAATGATCCCATAGACTCCAATGTTAAATTCACCCATAGATGCCAGTGTTAAATTCTCCCATATACTCCAATGTTAAATTCTCCCATAGACGCCGATGTTAAAATCTCCTATAGACGCCAATGTTAATTTCTCCCATAGACTCCAATGTTAAATTCACCCATAGACTACGATGTTAAATTCTCCCATAGAAGCCAATGTTAAATTCTCCTATAGACGCCAGTGTTAAATTCTCCCATAGACTACAATGTTAAATTATCGCATAGACGACAATGTTAAATTCTCCCATAGACTCCAATGTTATATTCACCCCTAGACTCCAATGTTAAATTCTCCCATAGACGCCAATGTTAAATTCTCCCATAGACGCCAATGTTAAAATCTCACATAGACGCCAATGTTAATTTCTCCCATAGACTCCAATGTTAAATTCACCCATAGACTACGATGTTAAATTCTCCCATAGACGCCAATGTTAAATTCTCCTATAGATGCCAGTGTTAAATTCTCCCATAGACTACAATGTTAAATTCTCCCATAGACGCCAATGTTAAATTCTCCCATAGACGCCAATGTTAATTTCACCCATAGACTCCAATGTTAAATTCACCCTTAGACTCCATGTTAAATTCTCCCTTTGCCGCCAATGTTAAATTCTCCCATAGACGCCAATGTTAAATTCTCCCATAGACTCCAATGTTAAATTCACGCATAGACTCCAATGTAAAATTTTTACATAGACGCCAATGTTAAATTCTCCCTTAGACGCCAATGTTAATTTCTCCCATAGACTCGAATGTTAAATTCACCCATTGACGCCAATGTTAAATTCTCCTATAGCCGCCAGTGTTAAATTCACCCATAGACTACAATGTAAAATTATCCCATAGACGCCAATGTTAAATTCTCCCATAGACTCCAATGTTATATTCACCCTTCGACTCCAATGTTAAATTCTCCTATAGACAACAATGTTAAATTCTCCCATATAATCCAATGGTAAATTCTCCCATAGACGCCAATGTTAAAATCCCCTATAGACGCCAATGTTAATTTCTCCCATAGACTCCAATGTTAAATTCACCCATAGACTACAATGTTAAATTCTCCCATAGACGCCAATGGTAAATTCTCCTATAGACGCCAGTGTTAAATTCTCCCATAGAATACAATGTTAAATTATCACATAGACGACAATGTTAAATTCTCCCATAGACTCCAATGTTATATTCACCCCTAGAATCCAATGTTAAATTCTCCCATAGACGCTAATGTTAAATTCTCCCATAGACGCCAATGTTAATTTCTCCCATAGACTCCAATGTTAAATTCACCCTTAGACTCCAATGTTAAATTCTCCCATTGCCGCCAATGTAAATTTCTCCCATAGACGTTCAATGTTAAATTATCGCATAGACGACAATTTTAAATTCTCCCATAGACTCCAATGTTATATGCACCCCTAGACTCCAATGTTAAATTCTCCCATAGATGCCAATGTTAATTTCTCCTATAGACGCCAGTGTTAAATTCTCCCATAGACTACAATGTTAAATTCTCCCATAGACGCCAATGTTAATTTCACCCATAGACTCCAATGTTAAATTCTCCCTTTGCCGCCAATGTAAAATTCTCCCATAGACGCCAATGTTAAATTCTCCCATAGACTCCAATGTTGATTCACGCATAGACACCAATGTAAAATTTTTACATAGACGCCAATGTTAAATTCTCCCATAGACGCCAATGTTAATTTCTCCCATAGACTTGAATGTTAAATTCACCCATTGACGCCAATGTTAAATTCTCCTATAGACGCCAGTGTTAAATTCTCCCATAGACTACAATGTAAAATTATCCCATAGACGCCAATGTTAAATTCTCCCATAGACTCCAATGTTATATTCACCCCTAGACTCCAATGTTAAATTCTCCCATAGACAACAATGTTAAATTCTCCCATATAATCCAATGGTAAATTCTCCCATAGACGCCAATGTTAAAATCCCCTATAGACGCCAATGTTAATTTCTCCCATAGACTCCAATGTTAAATTCACCCATAGACTACAATGTTAAATTCTCCCATAGACGCCAATGGTAAATTCTCCTATAGACGCCAGTGTTAAATTCTCCCATAGACTACAATGTTAAATTATCGCATAGACGACAATGTTAAATTCTCCCATAGACTCCAATGTTATATTCACCCCTAGAATCCAATGTTAAATTCTCCCATAGACGCCAATGTTAAATTCTCCCATAGACGCCAATGTTAATTTCTCCCATAGACTCCAATGTTAAATTCACCCTTAGACTCCAATGTTAAATTCTCCCATTGCCGCCAATGTAAAATTCTCCCATAGACGCCAATGTTAATTTCTCCCATAGACTACAATGTTAAATTATCGCATAGACGACAATTTTAAATTCTCCCATAGACTCCAATGTTATATGCACCTCTAGACTCCAATGTTAAATTCTCCCATAGATGCCAATGTTAATTTCTCCTACAGACGCCAGTGTTAAATTCTCCCATAGACTACAATGTTAAATTCTCCCATAGACGCCAATGTTAAATTCTCCCATAGACGCCAATGTTAATTTCACCCATAGACTCCAATGTTAAATTCTCCCTTTGCCGCCAATGTAAAATTCTCCCATAGACGCCAATGTTAAATTCTCCCATAGACTCCAATGTTGATTCACGCATAGACACCAATGTAAAATTTTTACATAGACGCCAATGTTAAATTCTCCCTTAGACGCCAATGTTAATTTCTCCCATAGACTCCAATGTTAAATTCACCCATTGATGCCAATGTTAAATTTTCCAATAGACGCCGGTGTTGAATTCACCCATAGACTCCAGTGTTACATTCACCCTTAGACTCCAATGTTCAATTCTCCCATAGACGCAAATGTTAAATTATCCCATAGACTCCAATGTTAAATTCACCCATAGAGGCCAGTGTTAAATTCTCCCATATACTCCAATGTTAAATTCTCCCATAGACGCCAATGTTAAAATCTCCAATAGACGCCAATGTTAATTTCTCCCATAGACTCCAATGTTGAATTCACCCATAGACTACGATGTTAAATTCTCCCATAGACGCCAATGTTAAATTCTCCTATAGACGCCAGTGTTAAATTCTCCCATAGACTACAATGTTAAATTATCGCATAGACGACAATGTTAAATTCTCCCATAGACTCCAATGTTATATTAACCCCTAGACACCAATGTTAAATTCTCCCATAGACGCCAATGTTAAATTCTCCCATAGACACCAATGTTAAAATCTCCCATAGACGCCAATGTTAATTTATCCCATAGACTCCAATGTTAAATTCACCCATAGACACCAATGTTAAATTCTCCTATAGACGCCAGTGTTAAATTCTCCCATAGACTACAATGTTAAATTATCGCATAGACGACAATGTTAAATTCTCCCATAGACTCCAATGTTATATTCACCCCTAGACTCCAATGTTAAATTCTCCCATAGACGCCAATGTTAAATTCTCCCATAGACGCCAATGTTAAAATCTCACATAGACGCCAATGTTAATTTCTCCCATAGACTCCAATGTTAAATTCACCCATAGACTACGATGTTAAATTCTCCCATAGACGCCAATGTTAAAATCTCCCATAGATGCCAATGTTAATTTCTCCCATAGACTCCAATGTTAAATTCACCCATAGACTACGATGTTAAATTCTCCCATAGACGCCAATGTTAAATTCTCCCATTGCCGCCAATGTAAAATTCTCCCATAGACTCCAATGTTAAATTCTCCCATAGACTTCAATGTTAAATTCACGCATAGACTCCAATGTAAAATGTTTACATAGACGCCAATGTTAAATTCTCCCATAGACGCCAATGTTAATTTCTCCCATTGACTCCAATGTTAAATTCACCCATTGACGCCAATGTTAAATTTTCCAATAGACGCCGGTGTTAAATTCTCCCATAGACTCCAGTGTTACATTCACCCTTAGACTCCAATGTTCAATTCTCCCATAGACGCAAATGTTAAATTATCCCATAGACTCCAATGTTAAATTCACCCATAGATGCCAGTGTTAAATTCTCCCATATACTCCAATGTTAAATTCTCCCATCGACGCCATCGTTAAAATCCCCTATAGACGCCAATGTTAATTTCTCCCATAGACTCCAATGTTAAATTCACCCATAGACTACAATGTTAAATTCTCCCATAGACGCCAATGTTAAATTCTCCCATAGACTCCAATGTTAAATTCACGCATAGACTCCGATGTAAAATTTTTACATAGACCTCAATGTTAAATTCTCCCATAGACGCCAATGTTAAAATATCCCATAGACGCCAATGTTAATTTCTCCCATAGACTCCAATGTTAAATTCTCCTATAGATGCCAGTGTTAAATTCTCCCATAGACTACAATGTTAAATTATCCCATAGACGCCAATGTTAAATTCTCCCATAGACGCCAATGTTAATTTCACTCATAGACTCCAATGTTTAATTCACCCTTAGACTCCAATGTTAAATTCTCCCTTTGACGCCAATGTTAAATTCTCCTATAGATGCCAGTGTTAAATTCTCCCATAGACTACAATGTTAAATTATCCCATAGACGCCAATGTTAAATTCTCCCATAGACGCCAATGTTAATTTCACCCATAGACTCCAATGTTAAATTCACCCTTAGACTCCAATGTTAAATTCTCCCTTTGCCGCCAATGTTAAATTCTCCCATAGACGCCAATGTTAAATTCTCCCATAGACGCCAATGTTAATTTCTCCCAGAGACTCCAATGTTAAATTCACCCATTGACGCCAATGTTAAATTTTCCAATAGACGCCGGTGTTAAATTCTCCCATAGACTCCAGTGTTACATTCACCCTTAGACTCCAATGTTCAATTCTCCCATAGACGCAAATGTTAAATTATCCCATAAACTCCAATGTTAAATTCACCCATAGATGCCAGTGTTAAATTCTCCCATATACTCCAATGTTAAATTCTCCCATAGACGCCAATGTTAAAATCCCCTATAGACGCCAATGTTAATTTCTCCCATAGACTCCAATGTTAAATTCACCCATAGACTACAATGTTAAATTCTCCCATAGACGCCAATGGTAAATTCTCCTGTAGACGCCAGTGTGAAATTCTCCCAAATACTACAATGTTAAATTTTCCCATAGACGCCAATGTTAAATTCTCCCATAGACTCCAATGTTATATTCACCCCTAGACTCCAATGTTAAATTCTCCCTTAGACCACAATGTTAAATTCTCCCATAGACGCCAATGTTAAATTCTCCCATAGACGCAAATGTTAAATTCTCCCATAGACGCCAATGTTAAAATCTCCCATAGACGCCAATGTTAATTTCTCCCATAGACTCCAATGTTAAATTCACCCATAGACTACAATGTTAAATTCTCCCATAGACGCCAATGTTAAATTCTCCTATAGACGCCAGTGTTAAATTCTCCCATAGACTGCAATGTTAAATTGTTCTATAGACGCCAATGTTAAATTCTCCCATAGACGCCAATGTTAATTTCTCCCATAGACTCCATTGTTAAATTCACCCTTAGACTCCAATGTTAAATTCTCCCATTGCCACCAATGTAAAATTCTCCCATAGACGCCAATGTTAAATTCTCCCATAGATTCCAATGTTAAATTCACGCTTAGACTCCAATGTAAAATTTTTACATAGACGCCAATGTTAAATTCTCCCTTAGACGCCAATGTTCATTTCTCCCATAGACTCCAATGTTAAATTCACCCATTGATGCCAATGTTAAATTTTCCAATAGGCGCCGGTGTTAAATTTCTCCCATAGACTCCAGTGTTACATTCACCCTTAGACTCCAATGTTCAATTCTCCCATAGACGCAAATGCTAAATTATCCCATAGACTCCAATGTTAAATTCACCCATAGATGCAAGTGTTAAATTCTCCCATATACTCCAATGTTAAATTCTTCCATAGACGCCAATGTTAAAATCTCCTATAGACGCCAATGTTAATTTCTCCCATAGACTCCAATGTTAAATTCACCCATAGACTACGATGTTAAATTCTCCCATATATGCCAATGTTAAATTCTCCAATAGACGCCAGTGTTAAATTCTCCCATAGACTACAATGTTAAATTATCGCATAGATGACAATGTTAAATTCTCCCATAGACTCCAATGTTATATTCACCCCTAGACTCCAATGTGAAATTCTCACAAAGACGCCAATGTTAATTTCTCCCATAGACTCCAATGTTAAATGCACCCTTAGACTCCAATGTTAAATTCTCCCATTGCCGCCAATGTAAAATTCTCCCATAGACGCCAATGTTAATTTCTCCCATAGACTCCAATGTTAAATGCTCCCATAGACGCCAATGTTAAAATCTCCTATAGACGCCAATGTTAATTTCTCCCATAGACTACAATGTTAAATTATCGCATAGAGGACAATTTTAAATCCTCCCATAGACTCCAATGTTATATTCACCCCTAGACTCCAATGTTAAATTCTCCCATAGATGCCAATGTTAAATTCTCCCATAGACGCCAATGTTAATTTCTCCTATACACGCCAGTGTTAAATTCTCCCATAGACTACAATGTTAAATTCTCCCATAGACGCCAATGTTAAATTCTCCCATAGACGCCAATGTTAATTTCACCCATAGACTCCAATGTCAAATTCACCCTTAGACTCCAATGTTAAATTCTCCCTTTGCCGCCAATGTAAAATTCTCCCATAGACGCCAATGTTAAATTCTCCCATAGACTCCAATGTTGATTCACGCATAGACTCCAATGTAAAATTTTTACATAGACGCCAATGTTAAATTCTCCCTTAGACGCCAATGTTCATTTCTCCCATAGACTCCAATGTTAAATTCACCCATTGACGGCAATGTTAAATTTTCCAATAGACGCCGGTGTTGAATTCACCCATAGACTCCAGTGTTACATTCACCCTTAGACTCCAATGTTCAATTCTTCCATAGACGCAAATGTTAAATTATCCCATAGACTCCAATGTTAAATTCACCCATAGATGCCAGTGTTAAATTCTCCCATATACTCCAATGTTAAATTCTCCCATAGACGCCGATGTTAAAATCTCCTATAGACGCCAATGTTAATTTCTCCCATAGACTCCAATGTTAAATTCACCCATAGACTACGATGTTAAATTCTCCCATAGAAGCCAATGTTAAATTCTCCTATAGACGCCAGTGTTAAATTCTCCCATAGACTACAATGTTAAATTATCGCATAGACGACAATGTTAAATTCTCCCATAGACTCCAATGTTATATTCACCCCTAGACTCCAATGTTAAATTCTCCCATAGACGCCAATGTTAAATTCTCCCATAGACGCCAATGTTAAAATCTCACATAGACGCCAATGTTAATTTCTCCCATAGACTCCAATGTTAAATTCACCCATAGACTACGATGTTAAATTCTCCCATAGACGCCAATGTTAAATTCTCCTATAGATGCCAGTGTTAAA
Source organism: Petromyzon marinus (assembly GCF_048934315.1). Lineage (NCBI taxonomy): Eukaryota > Metazoa > Chordata > Hyperoartia > Petromyzontiformes > Petromyzontidae > Petromyzon > Petromyzon marinus. The sequence continues at coordinate 2,670,447 of NC_133667.1, forward strand.
TTCTCCCATAGACTACAATGTTAAATTCTCCCATAGACGCCAATGTTAAATTCTCCCATAGACGCCAATGTTAATTTCACCCATAGACTCCAATGTTAAATTCACCCTTAGACTCCATGTTAAATTCTTCCTTTGCCGCCAATGTTAAATTCTCCCATAGACGCCATTGTTAAATTCTCCCATAGACTCCAATGTTAAATTCACGCATAGACTCCAATGTAAAATGTTTACATAGACGCCAATGTTAAATTCTCCCTTAGACGCCAATGTTAATTTCTCCCATAGACTCGAATGTTAAATTCACCCATTGACGCCAATGTTAAATTCTCCTATAGCCGCCAGTGTTAAATTCACCCATAGACTACAATGTAAAATTATCCCATAGACGCCAATGTTAAATTCTCCCATAGACTCCAATGTTATATTCACCCTTAGACTCCAATGTTAAATTCTCCTATAGACAACAATGTTAAATTCTCCCATATAATCCAATGGTAAATTCTCCCATAGACGCCAATGTTAAAATCCCCTATAGACGCCAATGTTAATTTCTCCCATAGACTCCAATGTTAAATTCACCCATAGACTACAATGTTAAATTCTCCCATAGACGCCAATGGTAAATTCTCCTATAGACGCCAGTGTTAAATTCTCCCATAGACTACAATGTTAAATTATCACATAGACGACAATGTTAAATTCTCCCATAGACTCCAATGTTATATTCACCCCTAGAATCCAATGTTAAATTCTCCCATAGACGCTAATGTTAAATTCTCCCATAGACGCCAATGTTAATTTCTCCCATAGACTCCAATGTTAAATTCACCCTTAGACTCCAATGTTAAATTCTCCCATTGCCGCCAATGTAAATTTCTCCCATAGACGTTCAATGTTAAATTATCGCATAGACGACAATTTTAAATTCTCCCATAGACTCCAATGTTATATGCACCCCTAGACTCCAATGTTAAATTCTCCCATAGATGCCAATGTTAATTTCTCCTATAGACGCCAGTGTTAAATTCTCCCATAGACTACAATGTTAAATTCTCCCATAGACGCCAATGTTAATTTCACCCATAGACTCCAATGTTAAATTCTCCCTTTGCCGCCAATGTAAAATTCTCCCATAGACGCCAATGTTAAATTCTCCCATAGACTCCAATGTTGATTCACGCATAGACACCAATGTAAAATTTTTACATAGACGCCAATGTTAAATTCTCCCATAGACGCCAATGTTAATTTCTCCCATAGACTTGAATGTTAAATTCACCCATTGACGCCAATGTTAAATTCTCCTATAGACGCCAGTGTTAAATTCTCCCATAGACTACAATGTAAAATTATCCCATAGACGCCAATGTTAAATTCTCCCATAGACTCCAATGTTATATTCACCCCTAGACTCCAATGTTAAATTCTCCCATAGACAACAATGTTAAATTCTCCCATATAATCCAATGGTAAATTCTCCCATAGACGCCAATGTTAAAATCCCCTATAGACGCCAATGTTAATTTCTCCCATAGACTCCAATGTTAAATTCACCCATAGACTACAATGTTAAATTCTCCCATAGACGCCAATGGTAAATTCTCCTATAGACGCCAGTGTTAAATTCTCCCATAGACTACAATGTTAAATTATCGCATAGACGACAATGTTAAATTCTCCCATAGACTCCAATGTTATATTCACCCCTAGAATCCAATGTTAAATTCTCCCATAGACGCCAATGTTAAATTCTCCCATAGATGCCAATGTTAATTTCTCCCATAGACTCCAATGTTAAATTCACCCTTAGACTCCAATGTTAAATTCTCCCATTGCCGCCAATGTAAAATTCTCCCATAGACGCCAATGTTAATTTCTCCCATAGACTACAATGTTAAATTATCGCATAGACGACAATTTTAAATTCTCCCATAGACTCCAATGTTATATGCACCTCTAGACTCCAATGTTAAATTCTCCCATAGATGCCAATGTTAATTTCTCCTACAGACGCCAGTGTTAAATTCTCCCATAGACTACAATGTTAAATTCTCCCATAGACGCCAATGTTAAATTCTCCCATAGACGCCAATGTTAATTTCACCCATAGACTCCAATGTTAAATTCTCCCTTTGCCGCCAATGTAAAATTCTCCCATAGACGCCAATGTTAAATTCTCCCATAGACTCCAATGTTGATTCACGCATAGACACCAATGTAAAATTTTTACATAGACGCCAATGTTAAATTCTCCCTTAGACGCCAATGTTAATTTCTCCCATAGACTCCAATGTTAAATTCACCCATTGATGCCAATGTTAAATTTTCCAATAGACGCCGGTGTTGAATTCACCCATAGACTCCAGTGTTACATTCACCCTTAGACTCCAATGTTCAATTCTCCCATAGACGCAAATGTTAAATTATCCCATAGACTCCAATGTTAAATTCACCCATAGAGGCCAGTGTTAAATTCTCCCATATACTCCAATGTTAAATTCTCCCATAGACGCCAATGTTAAAATCTCCAATAGACGCCAATGTTAATTTCTCCCATAGACTCCAATGTTAAATTCACCCATAGACTACGATGTTAAATTCTCCCATAGACGCCAATGTTAAATTCTCCTATAGACGCCAGTGTTAAATTCTCCCATAGACTACAATGTTAAATTATCGCATAGACGACAATGTTAAATTCTCCCATAGACTCCAATGTTATATTAACCCCTAGACACCAATGTTAAATTCTCCCATAGACGCCAATGTTAAATTCTCCCATAGACACCAATGTTAAAATCTCCCATAGACGCCAATGTTAATTTCTCCCATAGACTCCAATGTTAAATTCACCCATAGACACCAATGTTAAATTCTCCTATAGACGCCAGTGTTAAATTCTCCCATAGACTACAATGTTAAATTATCGCATAGACGACAATGTTAAATTCTCCCATAGACTCCAATGTTATATTCACCCCTAGACTCCAATGTTAAATTCTCCCATAGACGCCAATGTTAAATTCTCCCATAGACGCCAATGTTAAAATCTCACTTAGACGCCAATGTTAATTTCTCCCATAGACTCCAATGTTAAATTCACCCATAGACTACGATGTTAAATTCTCCCATAGACGCCAATGTTAAATTCTCCTATAGATGCCAGTGTTAAATTCTCCCATAGACTACAATGTTAAATTCTCCCATAGACGCCAATGTTAAATTCTCCCATAGACGCCAATGTTAATTTCACCCATAGACTCCAATGTTAAATTCACCCTTAGACTCCATGTTAAATTCTCCCTTTGCCGCCAATGTTAAATTCTCCCATAGACGCCAATGTTAAATTCTCCCATAGACTCCAATGTTAAATTCACGCATAGACTCCAATGTAAAATTTTTACATAGACGCCAATGTTAAATTCTCCCTTAGACGCCAATGTTAATTTCTCCCATAGACTCGAATGTTAAATTCACCCATTGACGCCAATGTTAAATTCTCCTATAGCCGCCAGTGTTAAATTCACCCATAGACTACAATGTAAAATTATCCCATAGACGCCAATGTTAAATTCTCCCATAGACTCCAATGTTATATTCACCCTTAGACTCCAATGTTAAATTCTCCTATAGACAACAATGTTAAATTCTCCCATATAATCCAATGGTAAATTCTCCCATAGACGCCAATGTTAAAATCCCCTATAGACGCCAATGTTAATTTCTCCCATAGACTCCAATGTTAAATTCACCCATAGACTACAATGTTAAATTCTCCCATAGACGCCAATGGTAAATTCTCCTATAGACGCCAGTGTTAAATTCTCCCATAGACTACAATGTTAAATTATCACATAGACGACAATGTTAAATTCTCCCATAGACTCCAATGTTATATTCACCCCTAGAATCCAATGTTAAATTCTCCCATAGACGCTAATGTTAAATTCTCCCATAGACGCCAATGTTAATTTCTCCCATAGACTCCAATGTTAAATTCACCCTTAGACTCCAATGTTAAATTCTCCCATTGCCGCCAATGTAAATTCTCCCATAGACGTTCAATGTTAAATTATCGCATAGACGACAATTTTAAATTCTCCCATAGACTCCAATGTTATATGCACCCCTAGACTCCAATGTTAAATTCTCCCATAGATGCCAATGTTAATTTCTCCTATAGACGCCAGTGTTAAATTCTCCCATAGACTACAATGTTAAATTCTCCCATAGACGCCAATGTTAATTTCACCCATAGACTCCAATGTTAAATTCTCCCTTTGCCGCCAATGTAAAATTCTCCCATAGACGCCAATGTTAAATTCTCCCATAGACTCCAATGTTGATTCACGCATAGACACCAATGTAAAATTTTTACATAGACGCCAATGTTAAATTCTCCCATAGACGCCAATGTTAATTTCTCCCATAGACTTGAATGTTAAATTCACCCATTGACGCCAATGTTAAATTCTCCTATAGACGCCAGTGTTAAATTCTCCCATAGACTACAATGTAAAATTATCCCATAGACGCCAATGTTAAATTCTCCCATAGACTCCAATGTTATATTCACCCCTAGACTCCAATGTTAAATTCTCCCATAGACAACAATGTTAAATTCTCCCATATAATCCAATGGTAAATTCTCCCATAGACGCCAATGTTAAAATCCCCTATAGACGCCAATGTTAATTTCTCCCATAGACTCCAATGTTAAATTCACCCATAGACTACAATGTTAAATTCTCCCATAGACGCCAATGGTAAATTCTCCTATAGACGCCAGTGTTAAATTCTCCCATAGACTACAATGTTAAATTATCGCATAGACGACAATGTTAAATTCTCCCATACACTCCAATGTTATATTCACCCCTAGAATCCAATGTTAAATTCTCCCATAGACGCCAATGTTAAATTCTCCCATAGACGCCAATGTTAATTTCTCCCATAGACTCCAATGTTAAATTCACCCTTAGACTCCAATGTTAAATTCTCCCATTGCCGCCAATGTAAAATTCTCCCATAGACGCCAATGTTAATTTCTCCCATAGACTACAATGTTAAATTATCGCATAGACGACAATTTTAAATTCTCCCATAGACTCCAATGTTATATGCACCTCTAGACTCCAATGTTAAATTCTCCCATAGATGCCAATGTTAATTTCTCCTACAGACGCCAGTGTTAAATTCTCCCATAGACTACAATGTTAAATTCTCCCATAGACGCCAATGTTAAATTCTCCCATAGACGCCAATGTTAATTTCACCCATAGACTCCAATGTTAAATTCTCCCTTTGCCGCCAATGTAAAATTCTCCCATAGACGCCAATGTTAAATTCTCCCATAGACTCCAATGTTGATTCACGCATAGACACCAATGTAAAATTTTTACATAGACGCCAATGTTAAATTCTCCCTTAGACGCCAATGTTAATTTCTCCCATAGACTCCAATGTTAAATTCACCCATTGATGCCAATGTTAAATTTTCCAATAGACGCCGGTGTTGAATTCACCCATAGACTCCAGTGTTACATTCACCCTTAGACTCCAATGTTCAATTCTCCCATAGACGCAAATGTTAAATTATCCCATAGACTCCAATGTTAAATTCACCCATAGAGGCCAGTGTTAAATTCTCCCATATACTCCAATGTTAAATTCTCCCATAGACGCCAATGTTAAAATCTCCAATAGACGCCAATGTTAATTTCTCCCATAGACTCCAATGTTAAATTCACCCATAGACTACGATGTTAAATTCTCCCATAGACGCCAATGTTAAATTCTCCTATAGACGCCAGTGTTAAATTCTCCCATAGACTACAATGTTAAATTATCGCATAGACGACAATGTTAAATTCTCCCATAGACTCCAATGTTATATTAACCCCTAGACACCAATGTTAAATTCTCCCATAGACGCCAATGTTAAATTCTCCCATAGACACCAATGTTAAAATCTCCCATAGACGCCAATGTTAATTTCTCCCATAGACTCCAATGTTAAATTCACCCATAGACACCAATGTTAAATTCTCCTATAGACGCCAGTGTTAAATTCTCCCATAGACTACAATGTTAAATTATCGCATAGACGACAATGTTAAATTCTCCCATAGACTCCAATGTTATATTCACCCCTAGACTCCAATGTTAAATTCTCCCATAGACGCCAATGTTAAATTCTCCCATAGACGCCAATGTTAAAATCTCACATAGACGCCAATGTTAATTTCTCCCATAGACTCCAATGTTAAATTCACCCATAGACTACGATGTTAAATTCTCCCATAGACGCCAATGTTAAATTCTCCGATAGATGCCAGTGTTAAATTCTCCCATAGACTACAATGTTAAATTCTCCCATAGACGCCAATGTTAAATTCTCCCATAGACGCCAATGTTAATTTCACCCATAGACTCCAATGTTAAATTCACCCTTAGACTCCATGTTAAATTCTCCCTTTGCCGCCAATGTTAAATTCTCCCATAGACGCCAATGTTAAATTCTCCCATAGACTCCAATGTTAAATTCACGCATAAACTCCAATGTAAAATTTTTACATAGACGCCAATGTTAAATTCTCCCTTAGACGCCAATGTTAATTTCTCCCATAGACTCGAATGTTAAATTCACCCATTGACGCCAATGTTAAATTCTCCTATAGCCGCCAGTGTTAAATTCACCCATAGACTACAATGTAAAATTATCCCATAGACGCCAATGTTAAATTCTCCCATAGACTCCAATGTTATATTCACCCTTAGACTCCAATGTTAAATTCTCCTATAGACAACAATGTTAAATTCTCCCATATAATCCAATGGTAAATTCTCCCATAGACGCCAATGTTAAAATCCCCTATAGACGCCAATGTTAATTTCTCCCATAGACTCCAATGTTAAATTCACCCATAGACTACAATGTTAAATTCTCCCATAGACGCCAATGGTAAATTCTCCTATAGACGCCAGTGTTAAATTCTCCCATAGACTACAATGTTAAATTATCACATAGACGACAATGTTAAATTCTCCCATAGACTCCAATGTTATATTCACCCCTAGAATCCAATGTTAAATTCTCCCATAGACGCTAATGTTAAATTCTCCCATAGACGCCAATGTTAATTTCTCCCATAGACTCCAATGTTAAATTCACCCTTAGACTCCAATGTTAAATTCTCCCATTGCCGCCAATGTAAATTTCTCCCATAGACGTTCAATGTTAAATTATCGCATAGACGACAATTTTAAATTCTCCCATAGACTCCAATGTTATATGCACCCCTAGACTCCAATGTTAAATTCTCCCATAGATGCCAATGTTAATTTCTCCTATAGACGCCAGTGTTAAATTCTCCCATAGACTACAATGTTAAATTCTCCCATAGACGCCAATGTTAATTTCACCCATAGACTCCAATGTTAAATTCTCCCTTTGCCGCCAATGTTAAATTCTCCCATAGACTCCAATGTTGATTCACGCATAGACACCAATGTAAAATTTTTACATAGACGCCAATGTTAAATTCTCCCATAGACGCCAATGTTAATTTCTCCCATAGACTTGAATGTTAAATTCACCCATTGACGCCAATGTTAAATTCTCCTATAGACGCCAGTGTTAAATTCTCCCATAGACTACAATGTAAAATTATCCCATAGACGCCAATGTTAAATTCTCCCATAGACTCCAATGTTATATTCACCCCTAGACTCCAATGTTAAATTCTCCCATAGACAACAATGTTAAATTCTCCCATATAATCCAATGGTAAATTCTCCCATAGACGCCAATGTTAAAATCCCCTATAGACGCCAATGTTAATTTCTCCCATAGACTCCAATGTTAAATTCACCCATAGACTACAATGTTAAATTCTCCCATAGACGCCAATGGTAAATTCTCCTATAGACGCCAGTGTTAAATTCTCCCATAGACTACAATGTTAAATTATCGCATAGACGACAATGTTAAATTCTCCCATAGACTCCAATGTTATATTCACCCCTAGAATCCAATGTTAAATTCTCCCATCGACGCCAATGTTAAATTCTCCCATAGACGCCAATGTTAATTTCTCCCATAGACTCCAATGTTAAATTCACCCTTAGACTCCAATGTTAAATTCTCCCATTGCCGCCAATGTAAAATTCTCCCATAGACGCCAATGTTAATTTCTCCCATAGACTACAATGTTAAATTATCGCATAGACGACAATTTTAAATTCTCCCATAGACTCCAATGTTATATGCACCTCTAGACTCCAATGTTAAATTCTCCCATAGATGCCAATGTTAATTTCTCCTACAGACGCCAGTGTTAAATTCTCCCATAGACTACAATGTTAAATTCTCCCATAGACGCCAATGTTAAATTCTCCCATAGACGCCAATGTTAATTTCACCCATAGACTCCAATGTTAAATTCTCCCTTTGCCGCCAATGTAAAATTCTCCCATAGACGCCAATGTTAAATTCTCCCATAGACTCCAATGTTGATTCACGCATAGACACCAATGTAAAATTTTTACATAGACGCCAATGTTAAATTCTCCCTTAGACGCCAATGTTCATTTCTCCCATAGACTCCAATGTTAAATTCACCCATTGTTGCCAATGTTAAATTTTCCAATAGACGCCGGTGTTGAATTCACCCATAGACTCCAGTGTTACATTCACCCTTAGACTCCAATGTTCAATTCTCCCATAGACGCAAATGTTAAATTATCCCATAGACTCCAATGTTAAATTCACCCATAGAGGCCAGTGTTAAATTCTCCCATATACTCCAATGTTAAATTCTCCCATAGACGCCAATGTTAAAATCTCCAATAGACGCCAATGTTAATTTCTCCCATAGACTCCAATGTTAAATTCACCCATAGACTACGATGTTAAATTCTCCCATAGACGCCAATGTTAAATTCTCCTATAGACGCCAGTGTTAAATTCTCCCATAGACTACAATGTTAAATTATCGCATAGACGACAATGTTAAATTCTCCCATAGACTCCAATGTTATATTAACCCCTAGACACCAATGTTAAATTCTCCCATAGACGCCAATGTTAAATTCTCCCATAGACACCAATGTTAAAATCTCCCATAGACGCCAATGTTAATTTCTCCCATAGACTCCAATGTTAAATTCACCCATAGACGCCAATGTTAAATTCTCCTATAGATGCCAGTGTTAAATTCTCCCATAGACTACAATCTTAAATTCTCCCATTGACGCCAATGTTAAATTCTCCCATAGACGCCAATGTTAATTTCACCCATAGACTCCAATGTTAAATTCACCTTTAGACTCCATGGTAAATTCTCCCTTTGCCGCCAATGTAAAATTCTCCCATAGACGCCAATGTTAAATTCACCCATAGACGCCAATGTAAAATTCTCCTATAGATGCCAGTGTTAAATTCTCCCATAGACTACGATGTTAAATTCTCCCATAGACGCCAATGTTAAATTCTCCTATAGACGCCAGTGTTAAATTCTCCCATAGACTACAATGTTTAATTATCGCATAGATGACAATGTTAAATTCTCCCATAGACTCCAATGTTATATTCACCCCTAGACTCCAATGTTAAATTCTCCCATAGACGCCAATGTTAAATTCTCCCATAGACTCCAATGTTAATTTCTCCCATAGACTACAATGTTAAATTCACCCATAGACGCCAATGTTAAATTCTCCTATAGATGCCAGTGTTAAATTCTCCCATAGACTACAATGTTAAATTCTCCCATAGACGCCAATGTTAATTTCACCCATAGACTCCAATGTTAAATTCACCTTTAGAATCCATGTTAAATTCTCCCTTTGCCGCCAATGTAAAATTCTCCCATAGACGCCAATGTTAAATTCCCCCATAGACTCCAATGTTAAATTCACGCATCGACTCCAATGTAAATTTTTTACATAGACGCCAATGTTAAATTCTCCCTTAGACGCCAATGTTCATTTCTTCCATAGACTCCAATGTTAAATTCACCCATTGACGCCAATGTTACATTTTCCAATAGACGCCGGTGTTAAATTCACCCATAGACTCCAGTGTTACATTCACCCTTAGACTCCAATGTTCAATTCTCCCATAGACGCAAATGTTAAATTATCCCATAGGCTCCAATGTTAAATTCACCCATAGATGCCAGTGTTAAATTCTCCCATATACTCCAATGTTAAATTCTCCCATAGACGCCAATGTTAAAATCCCCTATAGATGCCAATGTTAATTTCTCCCATAGACTACAATGTTAAATTCTCCCATAGACGCCAATGGTAAATTCTCCTATAGACGCCAGTGTTAAATTCTCCCATAGACTACAATGTTAAATTATCGCATAGATGACAATGTTAAATTCTCCCATAGACTCCAATGTTATATTCACCCCTAGAATCCAATGTTAAATTCTCCCATAGACGCTAATGTTAAATTCTCCCATAGACGCCAATGTTAATTTCTCCCATAGACTCCAATGTTAAATTCACCCTTAGACTCCAATGTTAAATTCTCCCATTGCCGCCAATGTAAAATTCTCCCATAGACGCCAATGTTAATTTCTCCCATAGACGTTCAATGTTAAATTATCGCATAGACGACAATTTTAAATTCTCCCATAGACTCCAATGTTATATGCACCCCTAGACTCCAATGTTAAATTCTCCCATAGATGCCAATGTTAATTTCTCCTATAGACGCCAGTGTTAAATTCTCCCATAGACTACAATGTTAAATTCTCCCATAGACGCCAATGTTAATTTCACCCATAGACTCCAATGTTAAATTCTCCCTTTGCCGCCAATGTAAAATTCTCCCATAGACGCCAATGTTAAATTCTCCCATAGACTCCAATGTTGATTCACGCATAGACACCAATGTAAAATTTTTACATAGACGCCAATGTTAAATTCTCCCATAGACGCCAATGTTAATTTCTCCCATAGACTTGAATGTTAAATTCACCCATTGACGCCAATGTTAAATTCTCCTATAGACGCCAGTGTTAAATTCTCCCATAGACTACAATGTAAAATTATCCCATAGACGCCAATGTTAAATTCTCCCATAGACTCCAATGTTATATTCACCCCTAGACTCCAATGTTAAATTCTCCCATAGACAACAATGTTAAATTCTCCCATATAATCCAATGGTAAATTCTCCCATAGACGCCAATGTTAAAATCCCCTATAGACGCCAATGTTAATTTCTCCCATAGACTCCAATGTTAAATTCACCCATAGACTACAATGTTAAATTCTCCCATAGACGCCAATGGTAAATTCTCCTATAGACGCCAGTGTTAAATTCTCCCATAGACTACAATGTTAAATTATCGCATAGACGACAATGTTAAATTCTCCCATAGACTCCAATGTTATATTCACCCCTAGAATCCAATGTTAAATTCTCCCATAGACGCCAATGTTAAATTCTCCCATAGACGCCAATGTTAATTTCTCCCATATACTCCAATGTTAAATTCACCCTTAGACTCCAATGTTAAATTCTCCCATTGCTGCCAATGTAAAATTCTCCCATAGACGCCAATGTTAATTTCTCCCATAGACTACAATGTTAAATTATCGCATAGACGACAATTTTAAATTCTCCCATAGACTCCAATGTTATATGCACCTCTAGACTCCAATGTTAAATTCTCCCATAGATGCCAATGTTAATTTCTCCTACAGACGCCAGTGTTAAATTCTCCCATAGACTACAATGTTAAATTCTCCCATAGACGCCAATGTTAAATTCTCCCATAGACGCCAATGTTAATTTCACCCATAGACTCCAATGTTAAATTCTCCCTTTGCCGCCAATGTAAAATTCTCCCATAGACGCCAATGTTAAATTCTCCCATAGACTCCAATGTTGATTCACGCATAGACACCAATGTAAAATTTTTACATAGACGCCAATGTTAAATTCTCCCTTAGACGCCAATGTTCATTTCTCCCATAGACTCCAATGTTAAATTCACCCATAGAGGCCAGTGTTAAATTCTCCCATATACTCCAATGTTAAATTCTCCCATAGACGCCAATGTTAAAATCTCCAATAGACGCCAATGTTAATTTCTCCCATAGACTCCAATGTTAAATTCACCCATAGACTACGATGTTAAATTCTCCCATAGACGCCAATGTTAAATTCTCCTATAGACGCCAGTGTTAAATTCTCCCATAGACTACAATGTTAAATTATCGCATAGACGACAATGTTAAATTCTCCCATAGACTCCAATGTTATATTAACCCCTAGACACCAATGTTAAATTCTCCCATAGACGCCAATGTTAAATTCTCCCATAGACACCAATGTTAAAATCTCCCATAGACGCCAATGTTAATTTCTCCCATAGACTCCAATGTTAAATTCACCCATAGACACCAATGTTAAATTCTCCTATAGATGCCAGTGTTAAATTCTCCCATAGACTACAATGTTAAATTATCGCATAGACGACAATTTTAAATTCTCCCATAGACTCCAATGTTATATGCACCCCTAGACTCCAATGTTAAATTCTCCCATAGATGCCAATGTTAATTTCTCCTATAGACGCCAGTGTTAAATTCTCCCATAGACTACAATGTTAAATTCTCCCATAGACGCCAATGTTAATTTCACCCATAGACTCCAATGTTAAATTCTCCCTTTGCCGCCAATGTAAAATTCTCCCATAGACGCCAATGTTAAATTCTCCCATAGACTCCAATGTTGATTCACGCATAGACACCAATGTAAAATTTTTACATAGACGCCAATGTTAAATTCTCCCATAGACGCCAATGTTAATTTCTCCCATAGACTTGAATGTTAAATTCACCCATTGACGCCAATGTTAAATTCTCCTATAGACGCCAGTGTTAAATTCTCCCATAGACTACAATGTAAAATTATCCCATAGACGCCAATGTTAAATTCTCCCATAGACTCCAATGTTATATTCACCCCTAGACTCCAATGTTAAATTCTCCCATAGACAACAATGTTAAATTCTCCCATATAATCCAATGGTAAATTCTCCCATAGACGCCAATGTTAAAATCCCCTATAGACGCCAATGTTAATTTCTCCCATAGACTCCAATGTTAAATTCACCCATAGACTACAATGTTAAATTCTCCCATAGACGCCAATGGTAAATTCTCCTATAGACGCCAGTGTTAAATTCTCCCATAGACTACAATGTTAAATTATCGCATAGACGACAATGTTAAATTCTCCCATAGACTCCAATGTTATATTCACCCCTAGAATCCAATGTTAAATTCTCCCATAGACGCCAATGTTAAATTCTCCCATAGACGCCAATGTTAATTTCTCCCATATACTCCAATGTTAAATTCACCCTTAGACTCCAATGTTAAATTCTCCCATTGCTGCCAATGTAAAATTCTCCCATAGACGCCAATGTTAATTTCTCCCATAGACTACAATGTTAAATTATCGCATAGACGACAATTTTAAATTCTCCCATAGACTCCAATGTTATATGCACCTCTAGACTCCAATGTTAAATTCTCCCATAGATGCCAATGTTAATTTCTCCTACAGACGCCAGTGTTAAATTCTCCCATAGACTACAATGTTAAATTCTCCCATAGACGCCAATGTTAAATTCTCCCATAGACGCCAATGTTAATTTCACCCATAGACTCCAATGTTAAATTCTCCCTTTGCCGCCAATGTAAAATTCTCCCATAGACGCCAATGTTAAATTCTCCCATAGACTCCAATGTTGATTCACGCATAGACACCAATGTAAAATTTTTACATAGACGCCAATGTTAAATTCTCCCTTAGACGCCAATGTTCATTTCTCCCATAGACTCCAATGTTAAATTCACCCATAGAGGCCAGTGTTAAATTCTCCCATATACTCCAATGTTAAATTCTCCCATAGACGCCAATGTTAAAATCTCCAATAGACGCCAATGTTAATTTCTCCCATAGACTCCAATGTTAAATTCACCCATAGACTACGATGTTAAATTCTCCCATAGACGCCAATGTTAAATTCTCCTATAGACGCCAGTGTTAAATTCTCCCATAGACTACAATGTTAAATTATCGCATAGACGACAATGTTAAATTCTCCCATAGACTCCAATGTTATATTAACCCCTAGACACCAATGTTAAATTCTCCCATAGACGCCAATGTTAAATTCTCCCATAGACACCAATGTTAAAATCTCCCATAGACGCCAATGTTAATTTCTCCCATAGACTCCAATGTTAAATTCACCCATAGACACCAATGTTAAATTCTCCTATAGATGCCAGTGTTAAATTCTCCCATAGACTACAATCTTAAATTCTCCCATTGACGCCAATGTTAAATTCTCCCATAGACGCCAATGTTAATTTCACCCATAGACTCCAATGTTAAATTCACCTTTAGACTCCATGTTAAATTCTCCCTTTGCCGCCAATGTAAAATTCTCCCATAGACGCCAATGTTAAATTCACCCATAGACGCCAATGTAAAATTCTCCTATAGATGCCAGTGTTAAATTCTCCCATAGACTACGATGTTAAATTCTCCCATAGACGCCAATGTTAAATTCTCCTATAGACGCCAGTGTTAAATTCTCCCATAGACTACAATGTTTAATTATCGCATAGATGACAATGTTAAATTCTCCCATAGACTCCAATGTTATATTCACCCCTAGACTCCAATGTTAAATTCTCCCATAGACGCCAATGTTAAATTCTCCCATAGACTCCAATGTTAATTTCTCCCATAGACTACAATGTTAAATTCACCCATAGACGCCAATGTTAAATTCTCCTATAGATGCCAGTGTTAAATTCTCCCATAGACTACAATGTTAAATTCTCCCATAGACGCCAATGTTAAATTCTCCCATAGACGCCAATGTTAATTTCACCCATAGACTCCAATGTTAAATTCACCTTTAGAATCCATGTTAAATTCTCCCTTTGCCGCCAATGTAAAATTCTCCCATAGACGCCAATGTTAAATTCCCCCATAGACTCCAATGTTAAATTCACGCATCGACTCCAATGTAAATTTTTTACATAGACGCCAATGTTAAATTCTCCCTTAGACGCCAATGTTCATTTCTTCCATAGACTCCAATGTTAAATTCACCCATTGACGCCAATGTTACATTTTCCAATAGACGCCGGTGTTAAATTCACCCATAGACTCCAGTGTTACATTCACCCTTAGACTCCAATGTTCAATTCTCCCATAGACGCAAATGTTAAATTATCCCATAGGCTCCAATGTTAAATTCACCCATAGATGCCAGTGTTAAATTCTCCCATATACTCCAATGTTAAATTCTCCCATAGACGCCAATGTTAAAATCCCCTATAGATGCCAATGTTAATTTCTCCCATAGACTACAATGTTAAATTCTCCCATAGACGCCAATGGTAAATTCTCCTATAGACGCCAGTGTTAAATTCTCCCATAGACTACAATGTTAAATTATCGCATAGATGACAATGTTAAATTCTCCCATAGACTCCAATGTTATATTTACCCCTAGAATCCAATGTTAAATTCTCCCATAGACGCTAATGTTAAATTCTCCCATAGACGCCAATGTTAATTTCTCCCATAGACTCCAATGTTAAATTCACCCTTAGACTCCAATGTTAAATTCTCCCATTGCCGCCAATGTAAAATTCTCCCATAGACGCCAATGTTAATTTCTCCCATAGACGTTCAATGTTAAATTATCGCATAGACGACAATTTTAAATTCTCCCATAGACTCCAATGTTATATGCACCCCTAGACTCCAATGTTAAATTCTCCCATAGATGCCAATGTTAATTTCTCCTATAGACGCCAGTGTTAAATTCTCCCATAGACTACAATGTTAAATTCTCCCATAGACGCCAATGTTAATTTCACCCATAGACTCCAATGTTAAATTCTCCCTTTGCCGCCAATGTAAAATTCTCCCATAGACGCCAATGTTAAATTCTCCCATAGACTCCAATGTTGATTCACGCATAGACACCAATGTAAAATTTTTACATAGACGCCAATGTTAAATTCTTCCATAGACGCCAATGTGAATTTCTCCCATAGACTACAATGTTAAATTCTCCCATAGACGCCAATGTTAAATTCTCCCATAGACGCCAATGTTAATTTCACCCATAGACTCCAATGTTAAATTCACCTTTAGAATCCATGTTAAATTCTCCCTTTGCCGCCAATGTAAAATTCTCCCATAGACGCCAATGTTAAATTCCCCCATAGACTCCAATGTTAAATTCACGCATCGACTCCAATGTAAATTTTTTACATAGACGCCAATGTTAAATTCTCCCTTAGACGCCAATGTTCATTTCTTCCATAGACTCCAATGTTAAATTCACCCATTGACGCCAATGTTACATTTTCCAATAGACGCCGGTGTTAAATTCACCCATAGACTCCAGTGTTACATTCACCCTTAGACTCCAATGTTCAATTCTCCCATAGACGCAAATGTTAAATTATCCCATAGGCTCCAATGTTAAATTCACCCATAGATGCCAGTGTTAAATTCTCCCATATACTCCAATGTTAAATTCTCCCATAGACGCCAATGTTAAAATCCCCTATAGATGCCAATGTTAATTTCTCCCATAGACTACAATGTTAAATTCTCCCATAGACGCCAATGGTAAATTCTCCTATAGACGCCAGTGTTAAATTCTCCCATAGACTACAATGTTAAATTATCGCATAGATGACAATGTTAAATTCTCCCATAGACTCCAATGTTATATTTACCCCTAGAATCCAATGTTAAATTCTCCCATAGACGCTAATGTTAAATTCTCCCATAGACGCCAATGTTAAATTCTCCCATAGACGCCAATGTTAATTTCACCCATAGACTCCAATGTTAAATTCACCCTTAGACTCCATGTTAAATTCTCCCTTTGCCGCCAATGTTAAATTCTCCCATAGACGCCAATGTTAAATTCTCCCATAGACTCCAATGTTAAATTCACGCATAAACTCCAATGTAAAATTTTTACATAGACGCCAATGTTAAATTCTCCCTTAGACGCCAATGTTAATTTCTCCCATAGACTCGAATGTTAAATTCACCCATTGACGCCAATGTTAAATTCTCCTATAGCCGCCAGTGTTAAATTCACCCATAGACTACAATGTAAAATTATCCCATAGACGCCAATGTTAAATTCTCCCATAGACTCCAATGTTATATTCACCCTTAGACTCCAATGTTAAATTCTCCTATAGACAACAATGTTAAATTCTCCCATATAATCCAATGGTAAATTCTCCCATAGACGCCAATGTTAAAATCCCCTATAGACGCCAATGTTAATTTCTCCCATAGACTCCAATGTTAAATTCACCCATAGACTACAATGTTAAATTCTCCCATAGACGCCAATGGTAAATTCTCCTATAGACGCCAGTGTTAAATTCTCCCATAGACTACAATGTTAAATTATCACATAGACGACAATGTTAAATTCTCCCATAGACTCCAATGTTATATTCACCCCTAGAATCCAATGTTAAATTCTCCCATAGACGCTAATGTTAAATTCTCCCATAGACGCCAATGTTAATTTCTCCCATAGACTCCAATGTTAAATTCACCCTTAGACTCCAATGTTAAATTCTCCCATTGCCGCCAATGTAAATTTCTCCCATAGACGTTCAATGTTAAATTATCGCATAGACGACAATTTTAAATTCTCCCATAGACTCCAATGTTATATGCACCCCTAGACTCCAATGTTAAATTCTCCCATAGATGCCAATGTTAATTTCTCCTATAGACGCCAGTGTTAAATTCTCCCATAGACTACAATGTTAAATTCTCCCATAGACGCCAATGTTAATTTCACCCATAGACTCCAATGTTAAATTCTCCCTTTGCCGCCAATGTTAAATTCTCCCATAGACTCCAATGTTGATTCACGCATAGACACCAATGTAAAATTTTTACATAGACGCCAATGTTAAATTCTCCCATAGACGCCAATGTTAATTTCTCCCATAGACTTGAATGTTAAATTCACCCATTGACGCCAATGTTAAATTCTCCTATAGACGCCAGTGTTAAATTCTCCCATAGACTACAATGTAAAATTATCCCATAGACGCCAATGTTAAATTCTCCCATAGACTCCAATGTTATATTCACCCCTAGACTCCAATGTTAAATTCTCCCATAGACAACAATGTTAAATTCTCCCATATAATCCAATGGTAAATTCTCCCATAGACGCCAATGTTAAAATCCCCTATAGACGCCAATGTTAATTTCTCCCATAGACTCCAATGTTAAATTCACCCATAGACTACAATGTTAAATTCTCCCATAGACGCCAATGGTAAATTCTCCTATAGACGCCAGTGTTAAATTCTCCCATAGACTACAATGTTAAATTATCGCATAGACGACAATGTTAAATTCTCCCATAGACTCCAATGTTATATTCACCCCTAGAATCCAATGTTAAATTCTCCCATAGACGCCAATGTTAAATTCTCCCATAGACGCCAATGTTAATTTCTCCCATAGACTCCAATGTTAAATTCACCCTTAGACTCCAATGTTAAATTCTCCCATTGCCGCCAATGTAAAATTCTCCCATAGACGCCAATGTTAATTTCTCCCATAGACTACAATGTTAAATTATCGCATAGACGACAATTTTAAATTCTCCCATAGACTCCAATGTTATATGCACCTCTAGACTCCAATGTTAAATTCTCCCATAGATGCCAATGTTAATTTCTCCTACAGACGCCAGTGTTAAATTCTCCCATAGACTACAATGTTAAATTCTCCCATAGACGCCAATGTTAAATTCTCCCATAGACGCCAATGTTAATTTCACCCATAGACTCCAATGTTAAATTCTCCCTTTGCCGCCAATGTAAAATTCTCCCATAGACGCCAATGTTAAATTCTCCCATAGACTCCAATGTTGATTCACGCATAGACACCAATGTAAAATTTTTACATAGACGCCAATGTTAAATTCTCCCTTAGACGCCAATGTTCATTTCTCCCATAGACTCCAATGTTAAATTCACCCATTGTTGCCAATGTTAAATTTTCCAATAGACGCCGGTGTTGAATTCACCCATAGACTCCAGTGTTACATTCACCCTTAGACTCCAATGTTCAATTCTCCCATAGACGCAAATGTTAAATTATCCCATAGACTCCAATGTTAAATTCACCCATAGAGGCCAGTGTTAAATTCTCCCATATACTCCAATGTTAAATTCTCCCATAGACGCCAATGTTAAAATCTCCAATAGACGCCAATGTTAATTTCTCCCATAGACTCCAATGTTAAATTCACCCATAGACTACGATGTTAAATTCTCCCATAGACGCCAATGTTAAATTCTCCTATAGACGCCAGTGTTAAATTCTCCCATAGACTACAATGTTAAATTATCGCATAGACGACAATGTTAAATTCTCCCATAGACTCCAATGTTATATTAACCCCTAGACACCAATGTTAAATTCTCCCATAGACGCCAATGTTAAATTCTCCCATAGACACCAATGTTAAAATCTCCCATAGACGCCAATGTTAATTTCTCCCATAGACTCCAATGTTAAATTCACCCATAGACGCCAATGTTAAATTCTCCTATAGATGCCAGTGTTAAATTCTCCCATAGACTACAATCTTAAATTCTCCCATTGACGCCAATGTTAAATTCTCCCATAGACGCCAATGTTAATTTCACCCATAGACTCCAATGTTAAATTCACCTTTAGACTCCATGGTAAATTCTCCCTTTGCCGCCAATGTAAAATTCTCCCATAGACGCCAATGTTAAATTCACCCATAGACGCCAATGTAAAATTCTCCTATAGATGCCAGTGTTAAATTCTCCCATAGACTACGATGTTAAATTCTCCCATAGACGCCAATGTTAAATTCTCCTATAGACGCCAGTGTTAAATTCTCCCATAGACTACAATGTTTAATTATCGCATAGATGACAATGTTAAATTCTCCCATAGACTCCAATGTTATATTCACCCCTAGACTCCAATGTTAAATTCTCCCATAGACGCCAATGTTAAATTCTCCCATAGACTCCAATGTTAATTTCTCCCATAGACTACAATGTTAAATTCACCCATAGACGCCAATGTTAAATTCTCCTATAGATGCCAGTGTTAAATTCTCCCATAGACTACAATGTTAAATTCTCCCATAGACGCCAATGTTAATTTCACCCATAGACTCCAATGTTAAATTCACCTTTAGAATCCATGTTAAATTCTCCCTTTGCCGCCAATGTAAAATTCTCCCATAGACGCCAATGTTAAATTCCCCCATAGACTCCAATGTTAAATTCACGCATCGACTCCAATGTAAATTTTTTACATAGACGCCAATGTTAAATTCTCCCTTAGACGCCAATGTTCATTTCTTCCATAGACTCCAATGTTAAATTCACCCATTGACGCCAATGTTACATTTTCCAATAGACGCCGGTGTTAAATTCACCCATAGACTCCAGTGTTACATTCACCCTTAGACTCCAATGTTCAATTCTCCCATAGACGCAAATGTTAAATTATCCCATAGGCTCCAATGTTAAATTCACCCATAGATGCCAGTGTTAAATTCTCCCATATACTCCAATGTTAAATTCTCCCATAGACGCCAATGTTAAAATCCCCTATAGATGCCAATGTTAATTTCTCCCATAGACTACAATGTTAAATTCTCCCATAGACGCCAATGGTAAATTCTCCTATAGACGCCAGTGTTAAATTCTCCCATAGACTACAATGTTAAATTATCGCATAGATGACAATGTTAAATTCTCCCATAGACTCCAATGTTATATTCACCCCTAGAATCCAATGTTAAATTCTCCCATAGACGCTAATGTTAAATTCTCCCATAGACGCCAATGTTAATTTCTCCCATAGACTCCAATGTTAAATTCACCCTTAGACTCCAATGTTAAATTCTCCCATTGCCGCCAATGTAAAATTCTCCCATAGACGCCAATGTTAATTTCTCCCATAGACGTTCAATGTTAAATTATCGCATAGACGACAATTTTAAATTCTCCCATAGACTCCAATGTTATATGCACCCCTAGACTCCAATGTTAAATTCTCCCATAGATGCCAATGTTAATTTCTCCTATAGACGCCAGTGTTAAATTCTCCCATAGACTACAATGTTAAATTCTCCCATAGACGCCAATGTTAATTTCACCCATAGACTCCAATGTTAAATTCTCCCTTTGCCGCCAATGTAAAATTCTCCCATAGACGCCAATGTTAAATTCTCCCATAGACTCCAATGTTGATTCACGCATAGACACCAATGTAAAATTTTTACATAGACGCCAATGTTAAATTCTCCCATAGACGCCAATGTTAATTTCTCCCATAGACTTGAATGTTAAATTCACCCATTGACGCCAATGTTAAATTCTCCTATAGACGCCAGTGTTAAATTCTCCCATAGACTACAATGTAAAATTATCCCATAGACGCCAATGTTAAATTCTCCCATAGACTCCAATGTTATATTCACCCCTAGACTCCAATGTTAAATTCTCCCATAGACAACAATGTTAAATTCTCCCATATAATCCAATGGTAAATTCTCCCATAGACGCCAATGTTAAAATCCCCTATAGACGCCAATGTTAATTTCTCCCATAGACTCCAATGTTAAATTCACCCATAGACTACAATGTTAAATTCTCCCATAGACGCCAATGGTAAATTCTCCTATAGACGCCAGTGTTAAATTCTCCCATAGACTACAATGTTAAATTATCGCATAGACGACAATGTTAAATTCTCCCATAGACTCCAATGTTATATTCACCCCTAGAATCCAATGTTAAATTCTCCCATAGACGCCAATGTTAAATTCTCCCATAGACGCCAATGTTAATTTCTCCCATATACTCCAATGTTAAATTCACCCTTAGACTCCAATGTTAAATTCTCCCATTGCTGCCAATGTAAAATTCTCCCATAGACGCCAATGTTAATTTCTCCCATAGACTACAATGTTAAATTATCGCATAGACGACAATTTTAAATTCTCCCATAGACTCCAATGTTATATGCACCTCTAGACTCCAATGTTAAATTCTCCCATAGATGCCAATGTTAATTTCTCCTACAGACGCCAGTGTTAAATTCTCCCATAGACTACAATGTTAAATTCTCCCATAGACGCCAATGTTAAATTCTCCCATAGACGCCAATGTTAATTTCACCCATAGACTCCAATGTTAAATTCTCCCTTTGCCGCCAATGTAAAATTCTCCCATAGACGCCAATGTTAAATTCTCCCATAGACTCCAATGTTGATTCACGCATAGACACCAATGTAAAATTTTTACATAGACGCCAATGTTAAATTCTCCCTTAGACGCCAATGTTCATTTCTCCCATAGACTCCAATGTTAAATTCACCCATAGAGGCCAGTGTTAAATTCTCCCATATACTCCAATGTTAAATTCTCCCATAGACGCCAATGTTAAAATCTCCAATAGACGCCAATGTTAATTTCTCCCATAGACTCCAATGTTAAATTCACCCATAGACTACGATGTTAAATTCTCCCATAGACGCCAATGTTAAATTCTCCTATAGACGCCAGTGTTAAATTCTCCCATAGACTACAATGTTAAATTATCGCATAGACGACAATGTTAAATTCTCCCATAGACTCCAATGTTATATTAACCCCTAGACACCAATGTTAAATTCTCCCATAGACGCCAATGTTAAATTCTCCCATAGACACCAATGTTAAAATCTCCCATAGACGCCAATGTTAATTTCTCCCATAGACTCCAATGTTAAATTCACCCATAGACACCAATGTTAAATTCTCCTATAGATGCCAGTGTTAAATTCTCCCATAGACTACAATCTTAAATTCTCCCATTGACGCCAATGTTAAATTCTCCCATAGACGCCAATGTTAATTTCACCCATAGACTCCAATGTTAAATTCACCTTTAGACTCCATGTTAAATTCTCCCTTTGCCGCCAATGTAAAAGTCTCCCATAGACGCCAATGTTAAATTCACCCATAGACGCCAATGTAAAATTCTCCTATAGATGCCAGTGTTAAATTCTCCCATAGACTACGATGTTAAATTCTCCCATAGACGCCAATGTTAAATTCTCCTATAGACGCCAGTGTTAAATTCTCCCATAGACTACAATGTTTAATTATCGCATAGATGACAATGTTAAATTCTCCCATAGACTCCAATGTTATATTCACCCCTAGACTCCAATGTTAAATTCTCCCATAGACGCCAATGTTAAATTCTCCCATAGACTCCAATGTTAATTTCTCCCATAGACTACAATGTTAAATTCACCCATAGACGCCAATGTTAAATTCTCCTATAGATGCCAGTGTTAAATTCTCCCATAGACTACAATGTTAAATTCTCCCATAGACGCCAATGTTAAATTCTCCCATAGACGCCAATGTTAATTTCACCCATAGACTCCAATGTTAAATTCACCTTTAGAATCCATGTTAAATTCTCCCTTTGCCGCCAATGTAAAATTCTCCCATAGACGCCAATGTTAAATTCCCCCATAGACTCCAATGTTAAATTCACGCATCGACTCCAATGTAAATTTTTTACATAGACGCCAATGTTAAATTCTCCCTTAGACGCCAATGTTCATTTCTTCCATAGACTCCAATGTTAAATTCACCCATTGACGCCAATGTTACATTTTCCAATAGACGCCGGTGTTAAATTCACCCATAGACTCCAGTGTTACATTCACCCTTAGACTCCAATGTTCAATTCTCCCATAGACGCAAATGTTAAATTATCCCATAGGCTCCAATGTTAAATTCACCCATAGATGCCAGTGTTAAATTCTCCCATATACTCCAATGTTAAATTCTCCCATAGACGCCAATGTTAAAATCCCCTATAGATGCCAATGTTAATTTCTCCCATAGACTACAATGTTAAATTCTCCCATAGACGCCAATGGTAAATTCTCCTATAGACGCCAGTGTTAAATTCTCCCATAGACTACAATGTTAAATTATCGCATAGATGACAATGTTAAATTCTCCCATAGACTCCAATGTTATATTTACCCCTAGAATCCAATGTTAAATTCTCCCATAGACGCTAATGTTAAATTCTCCCATAGACGCCAATGTTAATTTCTCCCATAGACTCCAATGTTAAATTCACCCTTAGACTCCAATGTTAAATTCTCCCATTGCCGCCAATGTAAAATTCTCCCATAGACGCCAATGTTAATTTCTCCCATAGACGTTCAATGTTAAATTATCGCATAGACGACAATTTTAAATTCTCCCATAGACTCCAATGTTATATGCACCCCTAGACTCCAATGTTAAATTCTCCCATAGATGCCAATGTTAATTTCTCCTATAGACGCCAGTGTTAAATTCTCCCATAGACTACAATGTTAAATTCTCCCATAGACGCCAATGTTAATTTCACCCATAGACTCCAATGTTAAATTCTCCCTTTGCCGCCAATGTAAAATTCTCCCATAGACGCCAATGTTAAATTCTCCCATAGACTCCAATGTTGATTCACGCATAGACACCAATGTAAAATTTTTACATAGACGCCAATGTTAAATTCTCCCATAGACGCCAATGTTAATTTCTCCCATAGACTACAATGTTAAATTCTCCCATAGACGCCAATGTTAAATTCTCCCATAGACGCCAATGTTAATTTCACCCATAGACTCCAATGTTAAATTCACCTTTAGAATCCATGTTAAATTCTCCCTTTGCCGCCAATGTAAAATTCTCCCATAGACGCCAATGTTAAATTCCCCCATAGACTCCAATGTTAAATTCACGCATCGACTCCAATGTAAATTTTTTACATAGACGCCAATGTTAAATTCTCCCTTAGACGCCAATGTTCATTTCTTCCATAGACTCCAATGTTAAATTCACCCATTGACGCCAATGTTACATTTTCCAATAGACGCCGGTGTTAAATTCACCCATAGACTCCAGTGTTACATTCACCCTTAGACTCCAATGTTCAATTCTCCCATAGACGCAAATGTTAAATTATCCCATAGGCTCCAATGTTAAATTCACCCATAGATGCCAGTGTTAAATTCTCCCATATACTCCAATGTTAAATTCTCCCATAGACGCCAATGTTAAAATCCCCTATAGATGCCAATGTTAATTTCTCCCATAGACTACAATGTTAAATTCTCCCATAGACGCCAATGGTAAATTCTCCTATAGACGCCAGTGTTAAATTCTCCCATAGACTACAATGTTAAATTATCGCATAGATGACAATGTTAAATTCTCCCATAGACTCCAATGTTATATTTACCCCTAGAATCCAATGTTAAATTCTCCCATAGACGCTAATGTTAAATTCTCCCATAGACGCCAATGTTAATTTCTCCCATAGACTCCAATGTTAAATTCACCCTTAGACTCCAATGTTAAATTCTCCCATTGCCGCCAATGTAAAATTCTCCCATAGACGCCAATGTTAATTTCTCCCATAGACGTTCAATGTTAAATTATCGCATAGACGACAATTTTAAATTCTCCCATAGACTCCAATGTTATATGCACCCCTAGACTCCAATGTTAAATTCTCCCATAGATGCCAATGTTAATTTCTCCTATAGACGCCAGTGTTAAATTCTCCCATAGACTACAATGTTAAATTCTCCCATAGACGCCAATGTTAATTTCACCCATAGACTCCAATGTTAAATTCTCCCTTTGCCGCCAATGTAAAATTCTCCCATAGACGCCAATGTTAAATTCTCCCATAGACTCCAATGTTGATTCACGCATAGACACCAATGTAAAATTTTTACATAGACGCCAATGTTAAATTCTCCCATAGACGCCAATGTTAATTTCTCCCATAGACTTGAATGTTAAATTCACCCATTGACGCCAATGTTAAATTCTCCTATAGACGCCAGTGTTAAATTCTCCCATAGACTACAATGTAAAATTATCCCATAGACGCCAATGTTAAATTCTCCCATAGACTCCAATGTTATATTCACCCCTAGACTCCAATGTTAAATTCTCCCATAGACAACAATGTTAAATTCTCCCATATAATCCAATGGTAAATTCTCCCATAGACGCCAATGTTAAAATCCCCTATAGACGCCAATGTTAATTTCTCCCATAGACTCCAATGTTAAATTCACCCATAGACTACAATGTTAAATTCTCCCATAGACGCCAATGGTAAATTCTCCTATAGACGCCAGTGTTAAATTCTCCCATAGACTACAATGTTAAATTATCGCATAGACGACAATGTTAAATTCTCCCATAGACTCCAATGTTATATTCACCCCTAGAATCCAATGTTAAATTCTCCCATAGACGCCAATGTTAAATTCTCCCATAGACGCCAATGTTAATTTCTCCCATATACTCCAATGTTAAATTCACCCTTAGACTCCAATGTTAAATTCTCCCATTGCTGCCAATGTAAAATTCTCCCATAGACGCCAATGTTAATTTCTCCCATAGACTACAATGTTAAATTATCGCATAGACGACAATTTTAAATTCTCCCATAGACTCCAATGTTATATGCACCTCTAGACTCCAATGTTAAATTCTCCCATAGATGCCAATGTTAATTTCTCCTACAGACGCCAGTGTTAAATTCTCCCATAGACTACAATGTTAAATTCTCCCATAGACGCCAATGTTAAATTCTCCCATAGACGCCAATGTTAATTTCACCCATAGACTCCAATGTTAAATTCTCCCTTTGCCGCCAATGTAAAATTCTCCCATAGACGCCAATGTTAAATTCTCCCATAGACTCCAATGTTGATTCACGCATAGACACCAATGTAAAATTTTTACATAGACGCCAATGTTAAATTCTCCCTTAGACGCCAATGTTCATTTCTCCCATAGACTCCAATGTTAAATTCACCCATAGAGGCCAGTGTTAAATTCTCCCATATACTCCAATGTTAAATTCTCCCATAGACGCCAATGTTAAAATCTCCAATAGACGCCAATGTTAATTTCTCCCATAGACTCCAATGTTAAATTCACCCATAGACTACGATGTTAAATTCTCCCATAGACGCCAATGTTAAATTCTCCTATAGACGCCAGTGTTAAATTCTCCCATAGACTACAATGTTAAATTATCGCATAGACGACAATGTTAAATTCTCCCATAGACTCCAATGTTATATTAACCCCTAGACACCAATGTTAAATTCTCCCATAGACGCCAATGTTAAATTCTCCCATAGACACCAATGTTAAAATCTCCCATAGACGCCAATGTTAATTTCTCCCATAGACTCCAATGTTAAATTCACCCATAGACACCAATGTTAAATTCTCCTATAGATGCCAGTGTTAAATTCTCCCATAGACTACAATCTTAAATTCTCCCATTGACGCCAATGTTAAATTCTCCCATAGACGCCAATGTTAATTTCACCCATAGACTCCAATGTTAAATTCACCTTTAGACTCCATGTTAAATTCTCCCTTTGCCGCCAATGTAAAATTCTCCCATAGACGCCAATGTTAAATTCACCCATAGACGCCAATGTAAAATTCTCCTATAGATGCCAGTGTTAAATTCTCCCATAGACTACGATGTTAAATTCTCCCATAGACGCCAATGTTAAATTCTCCTATAGACGCCAGTGTTAAATTCTCCCATAGACTACAATGTTTAATTATCGCATAGATGACAATGTTAAATTCTCCCATAGACTCCAATGTTATATTCACCCCTAGACTCCAATGTTAAATTCTCCCATAGACGCCAATGTTAAATTCTCCCATAGACTCCAATGTTAATTTCTCCCATAGACTACAATGTTAAATTCACCCATAGACGCCAATGTTAAATTCTCCTATAGATGCCAGTGTTAAATTCTCCCATAGACTACAATGTTAAATTCTCCCATAGACGCCAATGTTAAATTCTCCCATAGACGCCAATGTTAATTTCACCCATAGACTCCAATGTTAAATTCACCTTTAGAATCCATGTTAAATTCTCCCTTTGCCGCCAATGTAAAATTCTCCCATAGACGCCAATGTTAAATTCCCCCATAGACTCCAATGTTAAATTCACGCATCGACTCCAATGTAAATTTTTTACATAGACGCCAATGTTAAATTCTCCCTTAGACGCCAATGTTCATTTCTTCCATAGACTCCAATGTTAAATTCACCCATTGACGCCAATGTTACATTTTCCAATAGACGCCGGTGTTAAATTCACCCATAGACTCCAGTGTTACATTCACCCTTAGACTCCAATGTTCAATTCTCCCATAGACGCAAATGTTAAATTATCCCATAGGCTCCAATGTTAAATTCACCCATAGATGCCAGTGTTAAATTCTCCCATATACTCCAATGTTAAATTCTCCCATAGACGCCAATGTTAAAATCCCCTATAGATGCCAATGTTAATTTCTCCCATAGACTACAATGTTAAATTCTCCCATAGACGCCAATGGTAAATTCTCCTATAGACGCCAGTGTTAAATTCTCCCATAGACTACAATGTTAAATTATCGCATAGATGACAATGTTAAATTCTCCCATAGACTCCAATGTTATATTTACCCCTAGAATCCAATGTTAAATTCTCCCATAGACGCTAATGTTAAATTCTCCCATAGACGCCAATGTTAATTTCTCCCATAGACTCCAATGTTAAATTCACCCTTAGACTCCAATGTTAAATTCTCCCATTGCCGCCAATGTAAAATTCTCCCATAGACGCCAATGTTAATTTCTCCCATAGACGTTCAATGTTAAATTATCGCATAGACGACAATTTTTAATTCTCCCATAGACTCCAATGTTATATGCACCCCTAGACTCCAATGTTAAATTCTCCCATAGATGCCAATGTTAATTTCTCCTATAGACGCCAGTGTTAAATTCTCCCATAGACTACAATGTTAAATTCTCCCATAGACGCCAATGTTAATTTCACCCATAGACTCCAATGTTAAATTCTCCCTTTGCCGCCAATGTAAAATTCTCCCATAGACGCCAATGTTAAATTCTCCCATAGACTCCAATGTTGATTCACGCATAGACACCAATGTAAAATTTTTACATAGACGCCAATGTTAAATTCTCCCATAGACGCCAATGTTAATTTCTCCCATAGACTTGAATGTTAAATTCACCCATTGACGCCAATGTTAAATTCTCCTATAGACGCCAGTGTTAAATTCTCCCATAGACTACAATGTAAAATTATCCCATAGACGCCAATGTTAAATTCTCCCATAGACTCCAATGTTATATTCACCCCTAGACTCCAATGTTAAATTCTCCCATAGACAACAATGTTAAATTCTCCCATATAATCCAATGGTAAATTCTCCCATAGACGCCAATGTTAAAATCCCCTATAGACGCCAATGTTAATTTCTCCCATAGACTCCAATGTTAAATTCACCCATAGACTACAATGTTAAATTCTCCCATAGACGCCAATGGTAAATTCTCCTATAGACGCCAGTGTTAAATTCTCCCATAGACTACAATGTTAAATTATCGCATAGACGACAATGTTAAATTCTCCCATAGACTCCAATGTTATATTCACCCCTAGAATCCAATGTTAAATTCTCCCATAGACGCCAATGTTAAATTCTCCCATAGACGCCAATGTTAATTTCTCCCATATACTCCAATGTTAAATTCACCCTTAAACTCCAATGTTAAATTCTCCCATTGCTGCCAATGTAAAATTCTCCCATAGACGCCAATGTTAATTTCTCCCATAGACTACAATGTTAAATTATCGCATAGACGACAATTTTAAATTCTCCCATAGACTCCAATGTTATATGCACCTCTAGACTCCAATGTTAAATTCTCCCATAGATGCCAATGTTAATTTCTCCTACAGACGCCAGTGTTAAATTCTCCCATAGACTACAATGTTAAATTCTCCCATAGACGCCAATGTTAAATTCTCCCATAGACGCCAATGTTAATTTCACCCATAGACTCCAATGTTAAATTCTCCCTTTGCCGCCAATGTAAAATTCTCCCATAGACGCCAATGTTAAATTCTCCCATAGACTCCAATGTTGATTCACGCATAGACACCAATGTAAAATTTTTACATAGACGCCAATGTTAAATTCTCCCTTAGACGCCAATGTTCATTTCTCCCATAGACTCCAATGTTAAATTCACCCATAGAGGCCAGTGTTAAATTCTCCCATATACTCCAATGTTAAATTCTCCCATAGACGCCAATGTTAAAATCTCCAATAGACGCCAATGTTAATTTCTCCCATAGACTCCAATTTTAAATTCACCCATAGACTACGATGTTAAATTCTCCCATAGACGCCAATGTTAAATTCTCCTATAGACGCCAGTGTTAAATTCTCCCATAGACTACAATGTTAAATTATCGCATAGACGACAATGTTAAATTCTCCCATAGACTCCAATGTTATATTAACCCCTAGACACCAATGTTAAATTCTCCCATAGACGCCAATGTTAAATTCTCCCATAGACACCAATGTTAAAATCTCCCATAGACGCCAATGTTAATTTCTCCCATAGACTCCAATGTTAAATTCACCCATAGACACCAATGTTAAATTCTCCTATAGATGCCAGTGTTAAATTCTCCCATAGACTACAATCTTAAATTCTCCCATTGACGCCAATGTTAAATTCTCCCATAGACGCCAATGTTAATTTCACCCATAGACTCCAATGTTAAATTCACCTTTAGACTCCATGTTAAATTCTCCCTTTGCCGCCAATGTAAAATTCTCCCATAGACGCCAATGTTAAATTCACCCATAGACGCCAATGTAAAATTCTCCTATAGATGCCAGTGTTAAATTCTCCCATAGACTACGATGTTAAATTCTCCCATAGACGCCAATGTTAAATTCTCCTATAGACGCCAGTGTTAAATTCTCCCATAGACTACAATGTTTAATTATCGCATAGATGACAATGTTAAATTCTCCCATAGACTCCAATGTTATATTCACCCCTAGACTCCAATGTTAAATTCTCCCATAGACGCCAATGTTAAATTCTCCCATAGACTCCAATGTTAATTTCTCCCATAGACTACAATGTTAAATTCACCCATAGACGCCAATGTTAAATTCTCCTATAGATGCCAGTGTTAAATTCTCCCATAGACTACAATGTTAAATTCTCCCATAGACGCCAATGTTAAATTCTCCCATAGACGCCAATGTTAATTTCACCCATAGATTCCAATGTTAAATTCACCTTTAGAATCCATGTTAAATTCTCCCTTTGCCGCCAATGTAAAATTCTCCCATAGACGCCAATGTTAAATTCCCCCATAGACTCCAATGTTAAATTCACGCATCGACTCCAATGTAAATTTTTTACATAGACGCCAATGTTAAATTCTCCCTTAGACGCCAATGTTCATTTCTTCCATAGACTCCAATGTTAAATTCACCCATTGACGCCAATGTTACATTTTCCAATAGACGCCGGTGTTAAATTCACCCATAGACTCCAGTGTTACATTCACCCTTAGACTCCAATGTTCAATTCTCCCATAGACGCAAATGTTAAATTATCCCATAGGCTCCAATGTTAAATTCACCCATAGATGCCAGTGTTAAATTCTCCCATATACTCCAATGTTAAATTCTCCCATAGACGCCAATGTTAAAATCCCCTATAGATGCCAATGTTAATTTCTCCCATAGACTACAATGTTAAATTCTCCCATAGACGCCAATGGTAAATTCTCCTATAGACGCCAGTGTTAAATTCTCCCATAGACTACAATGTTAAATTATCGCATAGACGACAATGTTAAATTCTCCCATAGACTCCAATGTTATATTCACCCCTAGAATCCAATGTTAAATTCTCCCATAGACGCTAATGTTAAATTCTCCCATAGACGCCAATGTTAATTTCTCCCATAGACTCCAATGTTAAATTCACCCTTAGACTCCAATGTTAAATTCTCCCATTGCCGCCAATGTAAAATTCTCCCATAGACGCCAATGTTAATTTCTCCCATAGACGTTCAATGTTAAATTATCGCATAGACGACAATTTTAAATTCTCCCATAGACTCCAATGTTATATGCACCCCTAGACTCCAATGTTAAATTCTCCCATAGATGCCAATGTTAATTTCTCCTATAGACGCCAGTGTTAAATTCTCCCATAGACTACAATGTTAAATTCTCCCATAGACGCCAATGTTAATTTCACCCATAGACTCCAATGTTAAATTCTCCCTTTGCCGCCAATGTAAAATTCTCCCATAGACGCCAATGTTAAATTCTCCCATAGACTCCAATGTTGATTCACGCATAGACACCAATGTAAAATTTTTACATAGACGCCAATGTTAAATTCTCCCATAGACGCCAATGTTAATTTCTCCCATAGACTTGAATGTTAAATTCACCCATTGACGCCAATGTTAAATTCTCCTATAGACGCCAGTGTTAAATTCTCCCATAGACTACAATGTAAAATTATCCCATAGACGCCAATGTTAAATTCTCCCATAGACTCCAATGTTATATTCACCCCTAGACTCCAATGTTAAATTCTCCCATAGACAACAATGTTAAATTCTCCCATATAATCCAATGGTAAATTCTCCCATAGACGCCAATGTTAAAATCCCCTATAGACGCCAATGTTAATTTCTCCCATAGACTCCAATGTTAAATTCACCCATAGACTACAATGTTAAATTCTCCCATAGACGCCAATGGTAAATTCTCCTATAGACGCCAGTGTTAAATTCTCCCATAGACTACAATGTTAAATTATCGCATAGACGACAATGTTAAATTCTCCCATAGACTCCAATGTTATATTCACCCCTAGAATCCAATGTTAAATTCTCCCATAGACGCCAATGTTAAATTCTCCCATAGACGCCAATGTTAATTTCTCCCATAGACTCCAATGTTAAATTCACCCTTAGACTCCAATGTTAAATTCTCCCATTGCTGCCAATGTAAAATTCTCCCATAGACGCCAATGTTAATTTCTCCCATAGACTACAATGTTAAATTATCGCATAGACGACAATTTTAAATTCTCCCATAGACTCCAATGTTATATGCACCTCTAGACTCCAATGTTAAATTCTCCCATAGATGCCAATGTTAATTTCTCCTACAGACGCCAGTGTTAAATTCTCCCATAGACTACAATGTTAAATTCTCCCATAGACGCCAATGTTAAATTCTCCCATAGACGCCAATGTTAATTTCACCCATAGACTCCAATGTTAAATTCTCCCTTTGCCGCCAATGTAAAATTCTCCCATAGACGCCAATGTTAAATTCTCCCATAGACTCCAATGTTGATTCACGCATAGACACCAATGTAAAATTTTTACATAGACGCCAATGTTAAATTCTCCCTTAGACGCCAATGTTCATTTCTCCCATAGACTCCAATGTTAAATTCACCCATTGATGCCAATGTTAAATTTTCCAATAGACGCCGGTGTTGAATTCACCCATAGACTCCAGTGTTACATTCACCCTTAGACTCCAATGTTCAATTCTCCCATAGACGCAAATGTTAAATTATCCCATAGACTCCAATGTTAAATTCACCCATAGAGGCCAGTGTTAAATTCTCCCATATACTCCAATGTTAAATTCTCCCATAGACGCCAATGTTAAAATCTCCAATAGACGCCAATGTTAATTTCTCCCATAGACTCCAATGTTAAATTCACCCATAGACTACGATGTTAAATTCTCCCATAGACACCAATGTTAAATTCTCCTATAGACGCCAGTGTTAAATTCTCCCATAGACTACAATGTTAAATTATCGCATAGACGACAATGTTAAATTCTCCCATAGACTCCAATGTTATATTAACCCCTAGACACCAATGTTAAATTCTCCCATAGACGCCAATGTTAAATTCTCCCATAGACACCAATGTTAAAATCTCCCATAGACGCCAATGTTAATTTCTCCCATAGACTCCAATGTTAAATTCACCCATAGACACCAATGTTAAATTCTCCTATAGATGCCAGTGTTAAATTCTCCCATAGACTACAATCTTAAATTCTCCCATTGACGCCAATGTTAAATTCTCCCATAGACGCCAATGTTAATTTCACCCATAGACTCCAATGTTAAATTCACCTTTAGACTCCATGTTAAATTCTCCCTTTGCCGCCAATGTAAAATTCTCCCATAGACGCCAATGTTAAATTCACCCATAGACGCCAATGTAAAATTCTCCTATAGATGCCAGTGTTAAATTCTCCCATAGACTACGATGTTAAATTCTCCCATAGACGCCAATGTTAAATTCTCCTATAGACGCCAGTGTTAAATTCTCCCATAGACTACAATGTTTAATTATTGCATAGATGACAATGTTAAATTCTCCCATAGACTCCAATGTTATATTCACCCCTAGACTCCAATGTTAAATTCTCCCATAGACGCCAATGTTAAATTCTCCCATAGACTCCAATGTTAATTTCTCCCATAGACTACAATGTTAAATTCACCCATAGACGCCAATGTTAAATTCTCCTATAGATGCCAGTGTTAAATTCTCCCATAGACTACAATGTTAAATTCTCCCATAGACGCCAATGTTAAATTCTCCCATAGACGCCAATGTTAATTTCACCCATAGACTCCAATGTTAAATTCACCTTTAGAATCCATGTTAAATTCTCCCTTTGCCGCCAATGTAAAATTCTCCCATAGACGCCAATGTTAAATTCCCCCATAGACTCCAATGTTAAATTCACGCATCGACTCCAATGTAAATTTTTTACATAGACGCCAATGTTAAATTCTCCCTTAGACGCCAATGTTCATTTCTTCCATAGACTCCAATGTTAAATTCACCCATTGACGCCAATGTTACATTTTCCAATAGACGCCGGTGTTAAATTCACCCATAGACTCCAGTGTTACATTCACCCTTAGACTCCAATGTTCAATTCTCCCATAGACGCAAATGTTAAATTATCCCATAGGCTCCAATGTTAAATTCACCCATAGATGCCAGTGTTAAATTCTCCCATATACTCCAATGTTAAATTCTCCCATAGACGCCAATGTTAAAATCCCCTATAGATGCCAATGTTAATTTCTCCCATAGACTCCAATGTTAAATTCACCCATAGACTACGATGTTAAATTCTCCCATAGACGCCAGTGTTAAATTCTCCAATAGACTACAATGTTAAATTATCGCATAGATGACAATGTTAAATTCTCCCATAGACTCCAATGTTATATTCACCCCTAGACTCCAATGTTAAATTCTCCCATAGACACCAATGTTAAATTGTCCCATAGATGCCAATGTTAAAATCTCCCATAGACGCCAATGTTAATTTCTCCCATAGACTCCAATGTTAAATTCACCCATAGACTACAATGTTAAATTCTCCCATAGACGCCAATGTTAAATTCTCCTATAGATGCCAGTGTTAAATTCTCCCATAGACTACAATGTTAAATTCTCCCATAGACGCCAATGTTAAATTCTCCCATAGACGCCAATGTTAATTTCACCCATAGACTCCAATGTTAAATTCTCCCATAGACGCCAATGTTAATTTCTCCCATAGACTCCAATGTTAAATGCACCCTTAGACTCCAATGTTAAATTCTCCCATTGCCGCCAATGTAAAATTCTCCCATAGACTCCAATGTTAAATTCTCCCATTGACTTCAATGTTAAATTCAAGCATAGACTCCAATGTAAAATTTTTACATAGACGCCAATGTTAATTTCTCCCATAGACTCGAATGTTAAATTCACCCATTGACGCCAATGTGAAATTCTTCTATAGACGCCAGTGTTAAATTCTCCCATAGACGACAATGTTAAATTATCCCATAGACGCCAATGTTAAATTCTCCCATAGATTCCAATGTTATATTCACCCCTAGACTCCAATGTTAAATTCTCCCATAGACAACAATGTTAAATTCTCCCATATAATCCAATGTTAAATTCTCCCATAGACGCCAATGTTAAAATCCCCTATAGACGCCAATGTTAATTTCTCCCATAGACTCCAATGTTAAATTCACCCATAGACTACAATGTTAAATTCTCCCATAGACGCCAATGGTAAATTCTCCTATAGACGCCAGTGTTAAATTCTCCCATAAACTACAATGTTAAATTATCGCATAGACGACAATGTTAAATTCTCCCATAGACTCCAATGTTATATTCACCCCGAGACACCAATGTTAAATTCTCCCATAGATGCCAATGTTAAATTCTCCCATAGACGCCAATGTTAATTTCTCCTATAGACGCCGGTGTTAAATTTTCCCATAGACTACAATGTTAAATTCTCCCATAGACGCCAATGTTAAATTCTCCCATAGACGCCAATGTTAATTTCACCCATAGACTCCAATGTTAAATTCACCCTTAGACTCCAATGTTAAATTCTCCCTTTGCCGCCAATGTAAAATTCTCTCATAGACGCCAATGGTAAATTCTCCCATAGACTCCAATGTTGATTCATGCATAGACTTCAATGTAAAATGTTTACATAGACGCCAATGTAAAATTCTCCCTTAGACGCCAATGTTAATTTCTCCCATAGACTCCAATGTTAAATTCACCCATTGACGCCAATGTTAAATTTTCCAATAGACGCCGGTGTTAAATTCTCCCATAGACTCCAGTGTTACATTCACCCTTAGACTCCAATGTTCAATTCTCCCATAGACGCAAATGTTAAATTATCCCATAGACTCCAATGTTAAATTCACCCATAGATGCCAGTGTTAAATTCTCCCATATACTCCAATGTTAAATGCTCCCATCGACGCCATCGTTAAAATCCCCTATAGACGCCAATGTTAATTTCTCCCATAGACTCCAATGTTAAATTCACCCATAGACTACAATGTTAAATTCTCCCATAGACGCCAATGTTAAATTCTCCCATAGACTCCAATGTTAAATTCACGCATAGATTCCGATGTAAAATTTTTACATAGACCTCAATGTTAAATTCTCCCTTAGACGCCAATGTTCATTTCTCCCATAGACTCCAATGTTAAATTCACCCATTGACGCCAATGTTAAATTTTCCAATAGACGCCGGTGTTAAATTTCTCCCATAGACTCCAGTGTTACATTCACCATTAGACTCCAATGTTCAATTCTCCCATAGACGCAAATGCTAAATTATCCCATAGACTCCAATGTTAAATTCACCCATAGATGCAAGTGTTAAATTCTCCCATATACTCCAATGTTAAATTCTCCCATAGACGCCAATGTTAAAATCTTCTATAGACGCCAATGTTAATTTCTCCCATAGACTCCAATGTTAAATTCACCCATAGACTACGATGTTAAATTCTCCCATAGACGCCAATGTTAAAATCTCCCATAGACGCCAATGTTAATTTCTCCCATAGACTCCAATGTAAAATTCTCCTATAGATGCCAGTGTTAAATTCTCCCATAGACTACAATGTTAAATTATCCCATAGACGCCAATGTTAATTTCACCCATAGACTCCAATGTTAAATTCACCCTTAGACTCCAATGTTAAATTCTCCCTTTGCCGCCAATGTTAAATTCTCCTATAGATGCCAGTGTTAAATTCTCCCATAGACTACAATGTTAAATTCTCCCATAGACGCCATTGTTAAAATCCCCTATAGACGCCAATGTTAATTTCTCCCATAGACTCCAATGTTAAATTCACCCATAGACTACAATGTTAAATTCTCCCATAGACGCCAATGGTAAATTCTCCTATAGACGCCAGTGTTAAATTCTCCCATAAACTACAATGTTAAATTATCGCATAGACGACAATGTTAAATTCTCCCATAGACTCCAATGTTATATTCACCCCGAGACACCAATGTTAAATTCTCCCATAGATGCCAATGTTAAATTCTCCCATAGACGCCAATGTTAATTTCTCCTATAGACGCCGGTGTTAAATTCTCCCATAGACTACAATGTTAAATTCTCCCATAGACGCCAATGTTAAATTCTCCCATAGACGCCAATGTTAATTTCACCCATAGACTCCAATGTTAAATTCACCCTTAGACTCCAATGTTAAATTCTCCCTTTGCCGCCAATGTAAAATTCTCCCATAGACGCCAATGGTAAATTCTCCCATAGACTCCAATGTTGATTCACGCATAGACTTCAATGTAAAATGTTTACATAGACGCCAATGTAAAATTCTCCCTTAGACGCCAATGTTAATTTCTCCCATAGACTCCAATGTTAAATTCACCCATTGACGCCAATGTTAAATTTTCCAATAGACGCCGGTGTTAAATTCTCCCATAGACTCCAGTGTTACATTCACCCTTAGACTCCAATGTTCAATTCTCCCATAGACGCAAATGTTAAATTATCCCATAGACTCCAATGTTAAATTCACCCATAGATGCCAGTGTTAAATTCTCCCATATACTCCAATGTTAAATTCTCCCATAGACGCCAATGTTAAAATCTCCAATAGACGCCAATGTTAATTTCTCCCATAGACTCCAATGTTAAATTCACCCATAGACTACGATGTTAAATTCTCCCATAGACGCCAATGTTAAATTCTCCTATAGACGCCAGTGTTAAATTCTCCCATAGACTACAATGTTAAATTATCGCATAGACGACAATGTTAAATTCTCCCATAAACTCCAATGTTATATTAACCCCTAGACACCAATGTTAAATTCTCCCATAGACGCCAATGTTAAATTCTCCCATAGACACCAATGTTAAAATCTCCCATAGACGCCAATGTTAATTTCT
Source organism: Petromyzon marinus (assembly GCF_048934315.1). Classification (NCBI taxonomy): domain Eukaryota; kingdom Metazoa; phylum Chordata; class Hyperoartia; order Petromyzontiformes; family Petromyzontidae; genus Petromyzon; species Petromyzon marinus. The sequence continues at coordinate 2,709,368 of NC_133667.1, forward strand.
CCCATAGACTCCAATGTTAAATTCACCCATAGACGCCAATGTTAAATTCTCCTATAGATGCCAGTGTTAAATTCTCCCATAGACTACAATCTTAAATTCTCCCATTGACGCCAATGTTAAATTCTCCCATAGACGCCAATGTTAATTTCACCCATAGACTCCAATGTTAAATTCACCTTTAGACGCCAATGTTAATTTCACCCATAGACTCCAATGTTAAATTCACCCTTAGACTCCAATGTTAAATTCTCCCTTTGCCGCCAATGTTAAATTCTCCTATAGATGCCAGTGTTAAATTCTCCCATAGACTACAATGTTAAATTCTCCCATAGACGCCATTGTTAAAATCCCCTATAGACGCCAATGTTAATTTCTCCCATAGACTCCAATGTTAAATTCACCCATAGACTACAATGTTAAATTCTCCCATAGACGCCAATGGTAAATTCTCCTATAGACGCCAGTGTTAAATTCTCCCATAAACTACAATGTTAAATTATCGCATAGACGACAATGTTAAATTCTCCCATAGACTCCAATGTTATATTCACCCCGAGACACCAATGTTAAATTCTCCCATAGATGCCAATGTTAAATTCTCCCATAGACGCCAATGTTAATTTCTCCTATAGACGCCGGTGTTAAATTCTCCCATAGACTACAATGTTAAATTCTCCCATAGACGCCAATGTTAAATTCTCCCATAGACGCCAATGTTAATTTCACCCATAGACTCCAATGTTAAATTCACCCTTAGACTCCAATGTTAAATTCTCCCTTTGCCGCCAATGTAAAATTCTCCCATAGACGCCAATGGTAAATTCTCCCATAGACTCCAATGTTGATTCACGCATAGACTTCAATGTAAAATGTTTACATAGACGCCAATGTAAAATTCTCCCTTAGACGCCAATGTTAATTTCTCCCATAGACTCCAATGTTAAATTCACCCATTGACGCCAATGTTAAATTTTCCAATAGACGCCGGTGTTAAATTCTCCCATAGACTCCAGTGTTACATTCACCCTTAGACTCCAATGTTCAATTCTCCCATAGACGCAAATGTTAAATTATCCCATAGACTCCAATGTTAAATTCACCCATAGATGCCAGTGTTAAATTCTCCCATATACTCCAATGTTAAATTCTCCCATAGACGCCAATGTTAAAATCTCCAATAGACGCCAATGTTAATTTCTCCCATAGACTCCAATGTTAAATTCACCCATAGACTACGATGTTAAATTCTCCCATAGACGCCAATGTTAAATTCTCCTATAGACGCCAGTGTTAAATTCTCCCATAGACTACAATGTTAAATTATCGCATAGACGACAATGTTAAATTCTCCCATAAACTCCAATGTTATATTAACCCCTAGACACCAATGTTAAATTCTCCCATAGACGCCAATGTTAAATTCTCCCATAGACACCAATGTTAAAATCTCCCATAGACGCCAATGTTAATTTCTCCCATAGACTCCAATGTTAAATTCACCCATAGACGCCAATGTTAAATTCTCCTATAGATGCCAGTGTTAAATTCTCCCATAGACTACAATCTTAAATTCTCCCATTGACGCCAATGTTAAATTCTCCCATAGACGCCAATGTTAATTTCACCCATAGACTCCAATGTTAAATTCACCTTTAGACTCCATGTTAAATTCTCCCTTTGCCGCCAATGTAAAATTCTCCCATAGACGCCAATGTTAAATTCACCCATAGACACCAATGTAAAATTCTCCTATAGATGCCAGTGTTAAATTCTCCCATAGACTACGATGTTAAATTCTCCCATAGACGCCAATGTTAAATTCTCCTATAGACGCCAGTGTTAAATTCTCCCATAGACTACAATGTTTAATTATCGCATAGATGACAATGTTAAATTCTCCCATAGACTCCAATGTTATATTCACCCCTAGACTCCAATGTTAAATTCTCCCATAGACGCCAATGTTAAATTCTCCCATAGACTCCAATGTTAATTTCTCCCATAGACTACAATGTTAAATTCACCCATAGACGCCAATGTTAAATTCTCCTATAGATGCCAGTGTTAAATTCTCCCATAGACTACAATGTTAAATTCTCCCATAGACGCCAATGTTAAATTCTCCCATAGACGCCAATGTTAATTTCACCCATAGACTCCAATGTTAAATTCACCTTTAGAATCCATGTTAAATTCTCCCTTTGCCGCCAATGTAAAATTCTCCCATAGACGCCAATGTTAAATTCCCCCATAGACTCCAATGTTAAATTCACGCATCGACTCCAATGTAAATTTTTTACATAGACGCCAATGTTAAATTCTCCCTTAGACGCCAATGTTCATTTCTTCCATAGACTCCAATGTTAAATTCACCCATTGACGCCAATGTTACATTTTCCAATAGACGCCGGTGTTAAATTCACCCATAGACTCCAGTGTTACATTCACCCTTAGACTCCAATGTTCAATTCTCCCATAGACGCAAATGTTAAATTATCCCATAGGCTCCAATGTTAAATTCACCCATAGATGCCAGTGTTAAATTCTCCCATATACTCCAATGTTAAATTCTCCCATAGATGCCAATGTTAAAATCCCCTATAGATGCCAATGTTAATTTCTCCCATAGACTCCAATGTTAAATTCACCCATAGACTACGATGTTAAATTCTCCCATAGACGCCAGTGTTAAATTCTCCAATAGACTACAATGTTAAATTATCGCATAGATGACAATGTTAAATTCTCCCATAGACTCCAATGTTATATTCACCCCTAGACTCCAATGTTAAATTCTCCCATAGACACCAATGTTAAATTGTCCCATAGATGCCAATGTTAAAATCTCCCATAGAGGCCAATGTTAATTTCTCCCATAGACTCCAATGTTAAATTCACCCATAGACTACAATGTTAAATTCTCCCATAGATGCCAATGTTAAATTCTCCTATAGATGCCAGTGTTAAATTCTCCCATAGACTACAATGTTAAATTCTCCCATAGACGCCAATGTTAAATTCTCCCATAGACGCCAATGTTAATTTCACCCATAGACTCCAATGTTAAATTCTCCCATAGACGCCAATGTTAATTTCTCCCATAGACTCCAATGTTAAATGCACCCTTAGACTCCAATGTTAAATTCTCCCATTGCCGCCAATGTAAAATTCTCCCATAGACTCCAATGTTAAATTCTGCCATTGACTTCAATGTTAAATTCAAGCATAGACTCCAATGTAAAATTTTTACATAGACGCCAATGTTAATTTCTCCCATAGACTCGAATGTTAAATTCACCCATTGACGCCAATGTGAAATTCTTCTATAGACGCCAGTGTTAAATTCTCCCATAGACGACAATGTTAAATTATCCCATAGACGCCAATGTTAAATTCTCCCATAGATTCCAATGTTATATTCACCCCTAGACTCCAATGTTAAATTCTCCCATAGACAACAATGTTAAATTCTCCCATATAATCCAATGTTAAATTCTCCCATAGACGCCAATGTTAAAATCCCCTATAGACGCCAATGTTAATTTCTCCCATAGACTCCAATGTTAAATTCACCCATAGACTACAATGTTAAATTCTCCCATAGACGCCAATGGTAAATTCTCCTATAGACGCCAGTGTTAAATTCTCCCATAAACTACAATGTTAAATTATCGCATAGACGACAATGTTAAATTCTCCCATAGACTCCAATGTTATATTCACCCCGAGACACCAATGTTAAATTCTCCCATAGATGCCAATGTTAAATTCTCCCATAGACGCCAATGTTAATTTCTCCTATAGACGCCGGTGTTAAATTCTCCCATAGACTACAATGTTAAATTCTCCCATAGACGCCAATGTTAAATTCTCCCATAGACGCCAATGTTAATTTCACCCATAGACTCCAATGTTAAATTCACCCTTAGACTCCAATGTTAAATTCTCCCTTTGCCGCCAATGTAAAATTCTCCCATAGACGCCAATGGTAAATTCTCCCATAGACTCCAATGTTGATTCACGCATAGACTTCAATGTAAAATGTTTACATAGACGCCAATGTAAAATTCTCCCTTAGACGCCAATGTTAATTTCTCCCATAGACTCCAATGTTAAATTCACCCATTGACGCCAATGTTAAATTTTCCAATAGACGCCGGTGTTAAATTCTCCCATAGACTCCAGTGTTACATTCACCCTTAGACTCCAATGTTCAATTCTCCCATAGACGCAAATGTTAAATTATCCCATAGACTCCAATGTTAAATTCACCCATAGATGCCAGTGTTAAATTCTCCCATATACTCCAATGTTAAATGCTCCCATCGACGCCATCGTTAAAATCCCCTATAGACGCCAATGTTAATTTCTCCCATAGACTCCAATGTTAAATTCACCCATAGACTACAATGTTAAATTCTCCCATAGACGCCAATGTTAAATTCTCCCATAGACTCCAATGTTAAATTCACGCATAGACTCCGATGTAAAATTTTTACATAGACCTCAATGTTAAATTCTCCCTTAGACGCCAATGTTCATTTCTCCCATAGACTCCAATGTTAAATTCACCCATTGACGCCAATGTTAAATTTTCCAATAGACGCCGGTGTTAAATTTCTCCCATAGACTCCAGTGTTACATTCACCATTAGACTCCAATGTTCAATTCTCCCATAGACGCAAATGCTAAATTATCCCATAGACTCCAATGTTAAATTCACCCATAGATGCAAGTGTTAAATTCTCCCATATACTCCAATGTTAAATTCTCCCATAGACGCCAATGTTAAAATCTTCTATAGACGCCAATGTTAATTTCTCCCATAGACTCCAATGTTAAATTCACCCATAGACTACGATGTTAAATTCTCCCATAGACGCCAATGTTAAAATCTCCCATAGACGCCAATGTTAATTTCTCCCATAGACTCCAATGTAAAATTCTCCTATAGATGCCAGTGTTAAATTCTCCCATAGACTACAATGTTAAATTATCCCATAGACGCCAATGTTAATTTCACCCATAGACTCCAATGTTAAATTCACCCTTAGACTCCAATGTTAAATTCTCCCTTTGCCGCCAATGTTAAATTCTCCTATAGATGCCAGTGTTAAATTCTCCCATAGACTACAATGTTAAATTCTCCCATAGACGCCAATGTTAAAATCCCCTATAGACGCCAATGTTAATTTCTCCCATAGACTCCAATGTTAAATTCACCCATAGACTACAATGTTAAATTCCCCCATAGACGCCAATGGTAAATTCTCCTATAGACGCCAGTGTTAAATTCTCCCATAAACTACAATGTTAAATTATCGCATAGACGACAATGTTAAATTCTCCCATAGACTCCAATGTTATATTCACCCCGAGACACCAATGTTAAATTCTCCCATAGATGCCAATGTTAAATTCTCCCATAGACGCCAATGTTAATTTCTCCTATAGACGCCGGTGTTAAATTCTCCCATAGACTACAATGTTAAATTCTCCCATAGACGCCAATGTTAAATTCTCCCATAGACGCCAATGTTAATTTCACCCATAGACTCCAATGTTAAATTCACCCTTAGACTCCAATGTTAAATTCTCCCTTTGCCGCCAATGTAAAATTCTCCCATAGACGCCAATGGTAAATTCTCCCATAGACTCCAATGTTGATTCACGCATAGACTTCAATGTAAAATGTTTACATAGACGCCAATGTAAAATTCTCCCTTAGACGCCAATGTTAATTTCTCCCATAGACTCCAATGTTAAATTCACCCATTGACGCCAATGTTAAATTTTCCAATAGACGCCGGTGTTAAATTCTCCCATAGACTCCAGTGTTACATTCACCCTTAGACTCCAATGTTCAATTCTCCCATAGACTACAATGTTAAATTCTCCCATAGACGCCAATGTTAAATTCTCCCTTAGACTCCAATGTTAAATTCACCCATAGACTACAATGTTAAATTCTCCCATAGACGCCAATGTTAAATTCTCCCATAGACTCCAATGTTAAATTCACGCATAGACTCCGATGTAAAATTTTTACATAGACCTCAATGTTAAATTCTCCCTTAGACGCCAATGTTCATTTCTCCCATAGACTCCAATGTTAAATTCACCCATTGACGCCAATGTTAAATTTTCCAATAGACGCCGGTGTTAAATTTCTCCCATAGACTCCAGTGTTACATTCACCATTAGACTCCAATGTTCAATTCTCCCATAGACGCAAATGCTAAATTATCCCATAGACTCCAATGTTAAATTCACCCATAGATGAAAGTGTTAAATTCTCCCATATACTCCAATGTTAAATTCTCCCATAGACGCCAATGTTAAAATCTTCTATAGACGCCAATGTTAATTTCTCCCATAGACTCCAATGTTAAATTCACCCATAGACTACGATGTTAAATTCTCCCATAGACGCCAATGTTAAAATCTCCCATAGACGCCAATGTTAATTTCTCCCATAGACTCCAATGTAAAATTCTCCTATAGATGCCAGTGTTAAATTCTCCCATAGACTACAATGTTAAATTATCCCATAGACGCCAATGTTAATTTCACCCATAGACTCCAATGTTAAATTCTCCCTTTTCCGCCAATGTTAAATTCTCCTATAGATGCCAGTGTTAAATTCTCCCATAGACTACAATGTTAAATTATCCCATAGACGCCAATGTTAAATTCTCCCATAGACGCCAATGTTAATTTCACCCATAGACTCCAATGTTAAATTCACCCTTAGACTCCAATGTTAAATTCTCCCTTTGTCGCCAATGTTAAATTCTCCCATAGACGCCAATGTTAAATTCTCCCATAGACGCCAATGTTAATTTCTCCCAGAGACTCCAATGTTAAATTCACCCATTGACGCCAATGTTAAATTTTCCAATAGACGCCGGTGTTAAATTCTCCCATAGACTCCAGTGTTACATTCACCCTTAGACTCCAATGTTCAATTCTCCCATAGACGCAAATGTTAAATTATCCCATAGACTCCAATGTTAAATTCACCCATAGACGCCAATGTTAAAATCCCCTATAGACGCCAATGTTAATTTCTCCCATAGACTCCAATGTTAAATTCACCCATGGACTACAATGTTAAATTCTCCCATAGACGCCAATGGTAAATTCTCCTATAGACGCCAGTGTGAAATTCTCCCATAGACTACAATGTTAAATTTTCCCATAGACGCCAATGTTAAATTCTCCCATAGACTCCAATGTTATATTCAGCCCTAGACTCCAATGTTAAATTCTCCCTTAGACCACGATGTTAAATTCTCCCATAGACGCCAATGTTAAATTCTCCCATAGACGCAAATGTTAAATTCTCCCATAGACGCCAATGTTAAAATCTCCCACAGACGCCAATGTTAATTTCTCCCATAGACTCCAATGTTAAATTCACCCATAGACTACAATGTTAAATTCTCCCATAGACTACAATGTTAAATTCTCCCATAGACGCCAATGTTAAATTCTCCTATAGATGCCAGTGTTAAATTCTCCCATATACTCCAATGTTAAATTCTCCCATAGACGCCAATGTTAAAATCTTCTATAGACGCCAATGTTAATTTCTCCCATAGACTCCAATGTTAAATTCACCCATAGACTACGATGTTAAATTCTCCCATAGACGCCAATGTTAAAATCTCCCATAGACGCCAATGTTAATTTCTCCCATAGACTCCAATGTAAAATTCTCCTATAGATGCCAGTGTTAAATTCTCCCATAGACTACAATGTTAAATTATCCCATAGACGCCAATGTTAATTTCACCCATAGACTCCAATGTTAAATTCACCCTTAGACTCCAATGTTAAATTCTCCCTTTGCCGCCAATGTTAAATTCTCCTATAGATGCCAGTGTTAAATTCTCCCATAGACTACAATGTTAAATTATCCCATAGACGCCAATGTTAAATTCTCCCATAGACGCCAATGTTAATTTCACCCATAGACTCCAATGTTAAATTCACCCTTAGACTCCAATGTTAAATTCTCCCTTTGTCGCCAATGTTAAATTCTCCCATAGACGCCAATGTTAAATTCTCCCATAGACGCCAATGTTAATTTCTCCCAGAGACTCCAATGTTAAATTCACCCATTGACGCCAATGTTAAATTTTCCAATAGACGCCGGTGTTAAATTCTCCCATAGACTCCAGTGTTACATTCACCCTTAGACTCCAATGTTCAATTCTCCCATAGACGCAAATGTTAAATTATCCCATAGACTCCAATGTTAAATTCACCCATAGACGCCAATGTTAAAATCCCCTATAGACGCCAATGTTAATTTCTCCCATAGACTCCAATGTTAAATTCACCCATGGACTACAATGTTAAATTCTCCCATAGACGCCAATGGTAAATTCTCCTATAGACGCCAGTGTGAAATTCTCCCATAGACTACAATGTTAAATTTTCCCATAGACGCCAATGTTAAATTCTCCCATAGACTCCAATGTTATATTCAGCCCTAGACTCCAATGTTAAATTCTCCCTTAGACCACGATGTTAAATTCTCCCATAGACGTCAATGTTAAATTCTCCCATAGACGCAAATGTTAAATTCTCCCATAGACGCCAATGTTAAAATCTCCCACAGACGCCAATGTTAATTTCTCCCATAGACTCCAATGTTAAATTCACCCATAGACTACAATGTTAAATTCTCCCATAGACTACAATGTTAAATTCTCCCATAGACGCCAATGTTAAATTCTCCTATAGATGCCAGTGTTAAATTCTCCCATAGACTGCAATGTTAAATTGTTCCATAGACGCCAATGTTAAATTCTCCCATAGACGCCAATGTTAATTTCTCCCATAGACTCCAATGTTAAATTCACCCTTAGACTCCAAAGTTAAATTCTCCCATTGCCGCCAATGTAAAATTCTCCCATAGACGCCAATGTTAAATTCTCCCATAGACTCCAATGTTAAATTCACGCATAGACTCCAATGTAAAATTTTTACATAGACGCCAATGTTAAATTCTCCCTTAGACGCCAATGTTCATTTCTCCCATAGACTCCAATGTTAAATTCACCCATTGACGCCAATGTTAAATTTTCCAATAGACGCCGGTGTTAAATTTCTCCCATAGACTCCAGTGTTACATTCACCCTTAGACTACAATGTTCAATTCTCCCATAGATGCAAATGCTAAATTATCCCATAGACTCCAATGTTAAATTCACCCATAGATGCAAGTGTTAAATTCTCCCATATACTCCAATGTTAAATTCTTCCATAGACGCCAATGTTAAAATCTCCTATAGACGCCAATGTTAATTTCTCCCATAGACTCCAATGTTAAATTCACCAATAGACTACGATGTTAAATTCTCCCATAGACGCCAATGTTAAATTCTCCAATAGACGCCAGTGTTAAATTCTCCCATAGACTACAATGTTAAATTATCGCATAGACGACAATGTTAAATTCTCCCATAGACGCAAATGTTAAATTATCCCATAGACTCCAATGTTAAATTCACCCATAGATGCCAGTGTTAAATTCTCCCATATACTCCAATGTTAAATTCTCCCATAGACGCCAATGTTAAAATCCCCTATAGACGCCAATGTTAATTTCTCCCATAGACTCCAATGTTAAATTCACCCATAGACTACAATGTTCAATTCTCCCATAGATGCAAATGCTAAATTATCCCATAGACTCCAATGTTAAATTCACCCATAGATGCAAGTGTTAAATTCTCCCATATACTCCAATGTTAAATTCTTCCATAGACGCCAATGTTAAAATCTCCTATAGACGCCAATGTTAATTTCTCCCATAGACTCCAATGTTAAATTCACCAATAGACTACGATGTTAAATTCTCCCATAGACGCCAATGTTAAATTCTCCAATAGACGCCAGTGTTAAATTCTCCCATAGACTACAATGTTAAATTATCGCATAGACGACAATGTTAAATTCTCCCATAGACGCAAATGTTAAATTATCCCATAGACTCCAATGTTAAATTCACCCATAGATGCCAGTGTTAAATTCTCCCATATACTCCAATGTTAAATTCTCCCATAGACGCCAATGTTAAAATCCCCTATAGACGCCAATGTTAATTTCTCCCATAGACTCCAATATTAAATTCACCCATAGACTACAATGTTAAATTCTCCCATAGACGCCAATGGTAAATTCTCCTATAGACGCCAGTGTGAAATTCTCCCATAGACTACAATGTTAAATTTTCCCATAGACGCCAATGTTAAATTCTCCCATAGACTCCAATGTTATATTCACCCCTAGACTCCAATGTTAAATTCTCCCTTAGACCACGATGTTAAATTCTCCCATAGACGCCAATGTTACATTCTCCCATAGACGCAAATGTTAAATTCTCCCATAGACGCCAATGTTAAAATCTCCCATAGACGCCAATGTTAATTTCTCCCATAGACTCCAATGTTAAATTCACCCATAGACTACAATGTTAAATTCTCCCATAGACTACAATGTTAAATTCTCCCATAGACGCCAATGTTAAATTCTCCTATAGATGCCAGTGTTAAATTCTCCCATAGACTGCAATGTTAAATTGTTCCATAGACGCCAATGTTAAATTCTCCCATAGACTCCAATGTTAAATTCACGCATAGACTCCAATGTAAAATTTTTACATAGACGCCAATGTTAAATTCTCCCTTAGACGCCAATGTTCATTTCTCCCATAGACTCCAATGTTAAATTCACCCATTGATGCCAATGTTAAATTTTCCAATAGACGCCGGTGTTAAATTTCTCCCATAGACTCCAGTGTTACATTCACCCTTAGACTACAATGTTCAATTCTCCCATAGACGCAAATGCTAAATTATCCCATAGACTCCAATGTTAAATTCACCCATAGATGCAAGTGTTAAATTCTCCCATATACTCCAATGTTAAATTCTTCCATAGACGCCAATGTTAAAATCTCCTATAGACGCCAATGTTAATTTCTCCCATAGACTCCAATGTTAAATTCACCAATAGACTACGATGTTAAATTCTCCCATAGACGCCAATGTTAAATTCTCCAATAGACGCCAGTGTTAAATTCACCCATAGATGCCAGTGTTAAATTCTCCCATATACTCCAATGTTAAATTCTCCCATAGACGCCAATGTTAAAATCCCCTATAGACGCCAATGTTAATTTCTCCCATAGACTCCAATGTTAAATTCACCCATAGACTACAATGTTCAATTCTCCCATAGATGCAAATGCTAAATTATCCCATAGACTCCAATGTTAAATTCACCCATAGATGCAAGTGTTAAATTCTCCCATATACTCCAATGTTAAATTCTTCCATAGACGCCAATGTTAAAATCTCCTATAGACGCCAATGTTAATTTCTCCCATAGACTCCAATGTTAAATTCACCAATAGACTACGATGTTAAATTCTCCCATAGACGCCAATGTTAAATTCTCCAATAGACGCCAGTGTTAAATTCTCCCATAAACTACAATGTTAAATTATCGCATAGACGACAATGTTAAATTCTCCCATAGACGCAAATGTTAAATTATCCCATAGACTCCAATGTTAAATTCACCCATAGATGCCAGTGTTAAATTCTCCCATATACTCCAATGTTAAATTCTCCCATAGACGCCAATGTTAAAATCCCCTATAGACGCCAATGTTAATTTCTCCCATAGACTCCAATGTTAAATTCACCCATAGACTACAATGTTAAATTCTCCCATAGACGAACATGGTAAATTCTCCTATAAACGCCAGTGTGAAATTCTCCCATAGACTACAATGTTAAATTTTCCCATAGACGCCAATGTTAAATTCTCCCATAGACTCCAATGTTATATTCACCCCTAGACTCCAATGTTAAATTCTCCCTTAGACCACGATGTTAAATTCTCCCATAGACGCCAATGTTACATTCTCCCATAGACGCAAATGTTAAATTCTCCCATATATGCCAATGTTAAAATCTCCCATAGACGCCAATGTTAATTTCTCCCATAGACTCCAATGTTAAATTCACCCATAGACTACAATGTTAAAATCTCCCATAGACTACAATGTTAAATTCTCCCATAGACGCCAATGTTAAATTCTCCTATAGATGCCAGTGTTAAATTCTCCCATAGACTGCAATGTTAAATTGTTCCATAGACGCCAATGTTAAATTCTCCCATAGACGCCAATGTTAATTTCTCCCATAGACTCCAATGTTAAATTCACCCTTAGACTCCAATGTTAAATTCTCCCATTGCCGCCAATGTAAAATTCTCCCATAGACGCCAATGTTAAATTCTCCCATAGACTCCAATGTTAAATTCACGCATAGACTCCAATGTAAAATTTTTACATAGACGCCAATGTTAAATTCTCCCTTAGACACCAATGTTCATTTCTCCCATAGACTCCAATGTTAAATTCACCCATTGATGCCAATGTTAAATTTTCCAATAGACGCCGGTGTTAAATTTCTCCCATAGACTCCAGTGTTACATTCACCCTTAGACTACAATGTTCAATTCTCCCATAGACGCAAATGCTAAATTATCCCATAGACTCCAATGTTAAATTCACCCATAGATGCAAGTGTTAAATTCTCCCATATACTCCAATGTTAAATTCTTCCATAGACGCCAATGTTAAAATCTCCTATAGACGCCAATGTTAATTTCTCCCATAGACTCCAATGTTAAATTCACCAATAGACTACGATGTTAAATTCTCCCATAGACGCCAATGTTAAATTCTCCAATAGACGCCAGTGTTAAATTCTCCCATAGACTACAATGTTAAATTATCGCATAGACGCCAATGTTAAATTCTCCCATTGCCGCCAATGTAAAATTCTCCCATAGACGCCAAAGTTAAATACTTCTAATGACTTCAATGTTAAATTCACGCATAGACTCCAATGTAAAATTTTTACATAGACGCCAATGTTAAATTCTCCCATAGACGCCAATGTTAATTTCTCCCATAGACTCCAATGTTAAATTCACCCATTGACGCCAATGTTAAATTTTCCAATAGACGCCGGTGTTAAATTCACCCATAGACTCCAGTGTTACATTCACCCTTAGACTCCAATGTTCAATTCTCCCATAGACGCAAATGTTAAATTATCCCATAGACTCCAATGTTAAATTCACCCATAGATGTCAGTGTTAAATTCTCCCATATACTCCAATGTTAAATTCTCCCATAGACGCCAATGTTAAAATCTCCTATAGACGCCAATGTTAATTTCTCCCATAGACTCCAATGTTAAATTCACCAATAGACTACGATGTTAAATTCTCCCATAGACGCCAATGTTAAATTCTCCAATAGACGCCAGTGTTAAATTCTCCCATAGACTACAATGTTAAATTATCGCATAGACGACAATGTTAAATTCTCCCATAGACGCAAATGTTAAATTATCCCATAGACTCCAATGTTAAATTCACCCATAGATGCCAGTGTTAAATTCTCCCATATACTCCAATGTTAAATTCTCCCATAGACGCCAATGTTAAAATCCCCTATAGACGCCAATGTTAATTTCTCCCATAGACTCCAATGTTAAATTCACCCATAGACTACAATGTTCAATTCTCCCATAGATGCAAATGCTAAATTATCCCATAGACTCCAATGTTAAATTCACCCATAGATGCAAGTGTTAAATTCTCCCATATACTCCAATGTTAAATTCTTCCATAGACGCCAATGTTAAAATCTCCTATAGACGCCAATGTTAATTTCTCCCATAGACTCCAATGTTAAATTCACCAATAGACTACGATGTTAAATTCTCCCATAGACGCCAATGTTAAATTCTCCAATAGACGCCAGTGTTAAATTCTCCCATAGACTACAATGTTAAATTATCGCATAGACGACAATGTTAAATTCTCCCATAGACGCAAATGTTAAATTATCCCATAGACTCCAATGTTAAATTCACCCATAGATGCCAGTGTTAAATTCTCCCATATACTCCAATGTTAAATTCTCCCATAGACGCCAATGTTAAAATCCCCTATAGACGCCAATGTTAATTTCTCCCATAGACTCCAATATTAAATTCACCCATAGACTACAATGTTAAATTCTCCCATAGACGCCAATGGTAAATTCTCCTATAGACGCCAGTGTGAAATTCTCCCATAGACTACAATGTTAAATTTTCCCATAGACGCCAATGTTAAATTCTCCCATAGACTCCAATGTTATATTCACCCCTAGACTCCAATGTTAAATTCTCCCTTAGACCACGATGTTAAATTCTCCCATAGACGCCAATGTTACATTCTCCCATAGACGCAAATGTTAAATTCTCCCATAGACGCCAATGTTAAAATCTCCCATAGACGCCAATGTTAATTTCTCCCATAGACTCCAATGTTAAATTCACCCATAGACTACAATGTTAAATTCTCCCATAGACTACAATGTTAAATTCTCCCATAGACGCCAATGTTAAATTCTCCTATAGATGCCAGTGTTAAATTCTCCCATAGACTGCAATGTTAAATTGTTCCATAGACGCCAATGTTAAATTCTCCCATAGACGCCAATGTTAATTTCTCCCATAGACTCCAATGTTAAATTCACCCTTAGACTCCAATGTTAAATTCTCCCATTGCCGCCAATGTAAAATTCTCCCATAGACGCCAATGTTAAATTCTCCCATAGACTCCAATGTTAAATTCACGCATAGACTCCAATGTAAAATTTTTACATAGACGCCAATGTTAAATTCTCCCTTAGACGCCAATGTTCATTTCTCCCATAGACTCCAATGTTAAATTCACCCATTGATGCCAATGTTAAATTTTCCAATAGACGCCGGTGTTAAATTTCTCCCATAGACTCCAGTGTTACATTCACCCTTAGACTACAATGTTCAATTCTCCCATAGACGCAAATGCTAAATTATCCCATAGACTCCAATGTTAAATTCACCCATAGATGCAAGTGTTAAATTCTCCCATATACTCCAATGTTAAATTCTTCCATAGACGCCAATGTTAAAATCTCCTATAGACGCCAATGTTAATTTCTCCCATAGACTCCAATGTTAAATTCACCAATAGACTACGATGTTAAATTCTCCCATAGACGCCAATGTTAAATTCTCCAATAGACGCCAGTGTTAAATTCACCCATAGATGCCAGTGTTAAATTCTCCCATATACTCCAATGTTAAATTCTCCCATAGACGCCAATGTTAAAATCCCCTATAGACGCCAATGTTAATTTCTCCCATAGACTCCAATGTTAAATTCACCCATAGACTACAATGTTCAATTCTCCCATAGATGCAAATGCTAAATTATCCCATAGACTCCAATGTTAAATTCACCCATAGATGCAAGTGTTAAATTCTCCCATATACTCCAATGTTAAATTCTTCCATAGACGCCAATGTTAAAATCTCCTATAGACGCCAATGTTAATTTCTCCCATAGACTCCAATGTTAAATTCACCAATAGACTACGATGTTAAATTCTCCCATAGACGCCAATGTTAAATTCTCCAATAGACGCCAGTGTTAAATTCTCCCATAGACTACAATGTTAAATTATCGCATAGACGACAATGTTAAATTCTCCCATAGACGCAAATGTTAAATTATCCCATAGACTCCAATGTTAAATTCACCCATAGATGCCAGTGTTAAATTCTCCCATATACTCCAATGTTAAATTCTCCCATAGACGCCAATGTTAAAATCCCCTATAGACGCCAATGTTAATTTCTCCCATAGACTCCAATGTTAAATTCACCCATAGACTACAATGTTAAATTCTCCCATAGACGCCAATGGTAAATTCTCCTATAGACGCCAGTGTGAAATTCTCCCATAGACTACAATGTTAAATTTTCCCATAGACGCCAATGTTAAATTCTCCCATAGACTCCAATGTTATATTCACCCCTAGACTCCAATGTTAAATTCTCCCTTAGACCACGATGTTAAATTCTCCCATAGACGCCAATGTTACATTCTCCCATAGACGCAAATGTTAAATTCTCCCATAGACGCCAATGTTAAAATCTCCCATAGATGCCAATGTTAATTTCTCCCATAGACTCCAATGTTAAATTCACCCATAGACTACAATGTTAAATTCTCCCATAGACTACAATGTTAAATTCTCCCATAGACGCCAATGTTAAATTCTCCTATAGATGCCAGTGTTAAATTCTCCCATAGACTGCAATGTTAAATTGTTCCATAGACGCCAATGTTAAATTCTCCCATAGACGCCAATGTTAATTTCTCCCATAGACTCCAATGTTAAATTCACCCTTAGACTCCAATGTTAAATTCTCCCATTGCCGCCAATGTAAAATTCTCCCATAGACGCCAATGTTAAATTCTCCCATAGACTCCAATGTTAAATTCACGCATAGACTCCAATGTAAAATTTTTACATAGACGCCAATGTTAAATTCTCCCTTAGACACCAATGTTCATTTCTCCCATAGACTCCAATGTTAAATTCACCCATTGATGCCAATGTTAAATTTTCCAATAGACGCCGGTGTTAAATTTCTCCCATAGACTCCAGTGTTACATTCACCCTTAGACTACAATGTTCAATTCTCCCATAGACGCAAATGCTAAATTATCCCATAGACTCCAATGTTAAATTCACCCATAGATGCAAGTGTTAAATTCTCCCATATACTCCAATATTAAATTCTTCCATAGACGCCAATGTTAAAATCTCCTATAGACGCCAATGTTAATTTCTCCCATAGACTCCAATGTTAAATTCACCAATAGACTACGATGTTAAATTCTCCCATAGACGCCAATGTTAAATTCTCCAATAGACGCCAGTGTTAAATTCTCCCATAGACTACAATGTTAAATTATCGCATAGACGCCAATGTTAAATTCTCCCATTGCCGCCAATGTAAAATTCTCCCATAGACGCCAAAGTTAAATACTTCTAATGACTTCAATGTTAAATTCACGCATAGACTCCAATGTAAAATTTTTACATAGACGCCAATGTTAAATTCTCCCATAGACGCCAATGTTAATTTCTCCCATAGACTCCAATGTTAAATTCACCCATTGACGCCAATGTTAAATTTTCCAATAGACGCCGGTGTTAAATTCACCCATAGACTCCAGTGTTACATTCACCCTTAGACTCCAATGTTCAATTCTCCCATAGACGCAAATGTTAAATTATCCCATAGACTCCAATGTTAAATTCACCCATAGATGTCAGTGTTAAATTCTCCCATATACTCCAATGTTAAATTCTCCCATAGACGCCAATGTTAAAATCTCCTATAGACGCCAATGTTAATTTCTCCCATAGACTCCAATGTTAAATTCACCCATAGACTACGATGTTAAATTCTCCCATAGACGCCAATGGTAAATTATCCTATAGACGCCAGTGTTAAATTCTCCCATAGACTACAATGTTAAATTATCGCATAGACGACAATTTTAAATTCTCCCATAGACTCCAATGTTATATTCACCCCTAGACTCCAATGTTAAATTCTCCAATAGATGCCAATGTTAAATTCTCCCATAGACGCCAATGTTAATTTATCCTATACACGCCAGTGTTAAATTCTCCCATAGACTACAATGTTAAATTCTCCCATAGACGCCAATGTTAAATTCTCCCATAGACGCCAATGTTAATTTCACCCATAGACTCCAATGTTAAATTCACCCTTAGACTCCAATGTTAAATTCTCCCTTTGCCGCCAATGTAAAATTCTCCCATAAACGCCAATGTTAAATTCTCCCATAGACTCCAATGTTAAATTCACCCATAGACTACAATGTTAAATTCTCCCATAGACGCCAATGTTAAATTCTCCTATAGACGCCAGTGTTAAATTCTCCCATAGACTGCAATGTTAAATTGTCCCAAAGACGCCAATGTTAAATTCTCCCATAGACGCCAATGTTAATTTCTCCCATAGACTCCAATGTTAAATTCACCCTTAGACTCCAATGTTCAATTCTCCCATAGACGCAAATGTTAAATTATCCCATAGACTCCAATGTTAAATTCACCCATAGATGCCAGTGTTAAATTCTAACATATACTTTAATGTTAAATTCTCCCATAGACGCCAATGTTAAAATCCCCTATAGACGCCAATGTTAATTTCTCCCATAGACTCCAATGTTAAATTCACCCATAGACTACAATGTTAAATTCTCCCATAGACGCCAATGGTAAATTCTCCTATAGACGCCAGTGTGAAATTCTCCCATAGACTACAATGTAAAATTTTCCCATAGACGCCAATGTTAAATTCTCCCATAGACTCCAATGTTATATTCACCCCTAGACTCCAATGTTAAATTCTCCCTTAGACCACGATGTTAAATTCTCCCATAGACGCCAATGTAAAATTCTCCCATAGACGCAAATGTTAAATTCTCCCATAGACGCCAATGTTAAAATCTCCCATAGACGCCAATGTTAATTTCTCCCATAGACTCCAATGTTAAATTCACCCATAGACTACAATGTTAAATTCTCCCATAGACTACAATGTTAAATTCTCCCATAGACGCCAATGTTAAATTCTCCTATAGATGCCAGTGTTAAATTCTCCCATAGACTGCAATGTTAAATTGTTCCATAGACGCCAATGTTAAATTCTCCCATAGACGCCAATGTTAATTTCTCCCATAGACTCCAATGTTAAATTCACCCTTAGACTCCAATGTTAAATTCTCCCATTGCCACCAATGTAAAATTCTCCCATAGACGCCAATGTTAAATTCTCCCATAGACTCCAATGTTAAATTCACGCATAGACTCCAAT
Source organism: Petromyzon marinus (assembly GCF_048934315.1). Taxonomy (NCBI): domain Eukaryota; kingdom Metazoa; phylum Chordata; class Hyperoartia; order Petromyzontiformes; family Petromyzontidae; genus Petromyzon; species Petromyzon marinus. The sequence goes on from NC_133667.1 coordinate 2,728,210, forward strand.
GTAAATTTTTTACATAGACGCCAATGTTAAATTCTCCCTTAGACGCCAATGTTCATTTCTCCCATAGACTCCAATGTTAAATTCACCCATTGACGCCAATGTTAAATTTTCCAATAGACGCCGGTGTTAAATTTCTCCCATAGACTCCAGTGTTACATTCACCCTTAGACTCCAATGTCAAATTTACCCATAGATGCAAGTGTTAAATTCTCCCATATACTCCAATGTTAAATTAATCCATAGACGCCAATGTTAAAATCTCCTATAGACGCCAATGTTAATTTCTCCCATAGACTCCAATGTTAAATTCACCCATAGACTACGATGTTAAATTCTCCCATAGACGTCAATGTTAAATTCTCCCATCGACGCCAATGTTAATTTCTCCCATAGACTCCAATGTTAAATTCACCCTTAACTCCAATGTTAAATTCTCCCATTGCCGCCAATGTAAAATTCTCCCATAGACGCCAATGTTAATTTCTCCCATTGACTACAATGTTAAATTATCGCATAGACGACAATTTTAAATTCTCCCATAGACTCCAATGTTATATGCACCCCTAGACTCCAATGTTAAATTCTCCCATAGATGCCAATGTTAAATTCTCCCATAGACGCCAATGTTAATTTCTCCCATAGACTACAATGTTAAATTCTCCCATAGACGCCAATGTTAAATTCTCCCATAGACGCCAATGTTAAATTCTCCCATAGACTCCAATGTTAAATTCACCTTTAGACTCCATGTTAAATTCTCCCTTTGCCGCCAATGTAAAATTCTCCCATAGACGCCAATGTTAAATTCACCCATAGACGCCAATGTTAAATTCTCCTATAGATGCCAGTGTTAAATTCTCCCATAGACTACGATGTTAAATTCTCCCATAGACGCCAATGTTAAATTCTCCTATAGACGCCAGTGTTAAATTCTCCCATAGACTAGAATGATAAATTATCGCATAGACGACAATGTTAAATTCTCCCATAGACTCCAATGTTATATTCACCCCTAGACTCCAATGTTAAATTCTCCCTTAGATGCCAATGTTAAATTCTCCCATAGACTCCAATGTTAATTTCTCCCATAGACTACAATGTTAAATTCACCCATAGACGCCAATGTTAAATTCTCCTATAGATGCCAGTGTAAAATTCTCCCATAGACTACAATGTTAAATTCTCCCATAGACGCCAAAGTTAAATTCTCCCATAGACGCCAATGTTAATTTCACCCATAGACTGCAATGTTAAATTCACCTTTAGACTCCATGTTAAATTCTCCCTTTGCCGCCAATGTAAAATTCTCCCATAGACGCCAATGTTAAATTCTCCCATAGACTCCAATGTTAAATTCACGCATCGACTCCAATGTAAATTTTACATAGACGCCAATGTTAAATTCTCCCTTAGACGCCAATGTTCATTTCTTCCATAGACTCCAATGTTAAATTCACCCATTGACGCCAATGTTAAATTTTCCAATAGACGCCAGTGTTAAATTCACCCATAGACTCCAGTGTTACATTCACCCTTAGACTCCAATGTTCAATTCTCCCATAGACGCAAATGTTAAATTATCCCATAGGCTCCAATGTTAAATTCACCCATAGATGCCAGTGTTAAATTCTCCCATATACTCCAATGTTAAATTCTCCCATAGACGCCAATGTTAAAATCCCCTATAGACGCCAATGTTAATTTCTCCAATAGACTCCAATGTTAAATTCACCCATAGACTACGATGTTAAATTCTCCCATAGACGCCAATGTTAAATTATCCTATAGACGCCAGTGTTAAATTCTCCCATAGACTACAATGTTAAATTATCGCATAGACGACAATGTTAAATTCTCCCATAGACTCCAATGTTATATTAACCCCTAGACACCAATGTTAAATTCTCCCATAGACGCCAATGTTAAATTCTCCCATAGACGCCAATGTTAAAATCTCCCATAGACGCCAATGTTAATTTCTCCCATAGACTCCAATGTTAAATTCTCCCATAGACGCCAATGTTAAATTCTCCTATAGATGCCAGTGTTAAATTCTCCCATAGACTACAATGTTAAATTCTCCCATAGACGCCAATGTTAAATTCTCCCATAGACGCCAATGTTAATTTCACCCATAGACTCCAATGTTAAATTCACCTTTAGACTCCATGTTAAATTCTCCCTTTGCCGCCAATGTAAAATTCTCCCATAGACGCCAATGTTAAATTCTCCCATAGACTCCAATGTTAAATTCACGCATCCACTCCAATGTAAAATTTTTACATAGACGCCAATGTTAAATTCTCCCTTAGACGCCAATGTTCATTTCTTCCATAGACTCCAATGTTAAATTCACCCATTGACGCCAATGTTAAATTTTCCAATAGACGCCGGTTTAAAATTCACCCATAGACTCCAGTGTTACATTCACCCTTAGACTCCAATGTTCAATTCTCCCATAGACGCCAATGTTAAATTATCCCATAGACTCCAATGTTAAATTCACGCATAGACTCCAGTGTAAAATTCTTACATAGACACCCATGTTAAATTCTCCCATAGACGCCAATGTTAATTTCTCCCATAGACTCCAGTGTTACATTCACCCTTATACTACAATGTTCAATTCTCCAATAGACGCAAATGTTAAATTATGTCATAGACTCCAATGTTAAATTCACCCATAGATGCCAGTGTTAAATTCTCCCATATACTCCAATGTTAAATTCACCCATAGACTTCAATATTAAATTCTTCCATAGACGCCAATGTTAAATTCTCCCATAGACGTAATGTTAAATTCTACCATAGAAAATAAACAATAAAAAATATTTGATTACTTCCCTTCGACCTTACCTTACCGAAAGAACAAAAAATAGACTACAATGTTAAATTCTCCCATAGACGCCAATGTTAATTTCTCCCATAGACTCCAATGTTAAATGCACCCATAGACTCCAATGTTAAATTCTCCCAGAGACGCCAATGTTAAATTCTCCCATTGCTGCCAATGTAAAATTCTCCCATAGACGCCAATGTTAAATTCTCCCATAGACTTCAATGTTAAATTCACGCATATACTCCAATGTAAAATTTTTACATAGACGCCAATGTTCAATTCTCCCATAGACGCCAATGTTAATTTCTCCCATAGACTCCAATGTTAAATTCACCCATTGACGCCAATGTTAAATTTTCCAATAGACGCCGGTGTTAAATTCTCCCATAGACTCCAGTGTTACATTCACCCATAGATGCCAGTGTTAAAATCCCCTATAGACGCCAATGTTAATTTCTCCCATAGACTCCAATGTTAAATTCACCCATAGACTACAATGTAAAATTCTCCTATAGACGCCAATGGTAAATTCTCCTATAGACGCCAGTGTTAAATTCTCCCATAGACTACAATGTTAAATTCTCCCATAGACGCCAATGTTAAATTATCCCATAGACGCCAATGTTAATTTCTCCCATAGACTCCAATGTTAAATTCACCCTTAGACTCCAATGTTAAATTCTCCCATTGCCGCCAATGTAAAATTCTCCCATAGACGCCAATGTTAAATTCTCCCATAGACTCCAATGTTAAATTCACGCATAGACTACAATGTAAAATTCTTACATAGACGCCCATGTTAAATTCTCCCATAGACGCCAATGTGAATTTCTCCCATAGACTCCAATGTTAAATTCACCCATAGATGCCAGTGTTAAATTCTCCCATATACTCCAATGTTAAGTTCTCCCATAGACGCCAATGTTAAAATCTCCTATAGACGCCAATGTTAATTTCTCCCATAGACTCCAATGTTAAATTCACCCATAGACTACGATGTTAAATTCTCCCATAGACGCCAATGTTAAATTCTCCTATAGACGCCAGTGTTAAATTCTCCCATAGACTACAATGTTAAATTATCGCATAGACGACAATTTTAAATCCTCCCATAGACTCCAATGTTATATTCACCCCCAGACTCCAATGTTAAATTCTCCCATAGACGCCAATGTTAAATTCTCCCATAGACGCCGATGTTTATTTCTCCCATAGACTCCAATGTTAAATGCACCCTTAGACTCCAATGTTAAATTCTCCCATTGCCGCCAATGTAAAATTCTCCCATAGACTCCAATGTTAAATTCTCCCATAGACTTCAATGTTAAATTCACGCATAGACTCCAATGTAAAATTTTTACATAGACGCCAATGTTAAATTCTCCCATAGACGCCAATGTTAATTTCTCCCATAGACTCGAATAGTAAATTCACCCATTGACGCCAATGTTAAATTCTCCTATAGACGCCAGTGTTAAATTCTCCCATAGACTACAATGTAAAATTATCCCATAGACGCCAATGTTAAATTCTCCCATAGACTCCAATGTTATATTCACCCCTAGACTCCAATGTTAAATTCTACCATAGACAACAATGTTAAATTCTCCCATATAATCCAATGGTAAATTCTCCCATAGATGCCAATGTTAAAATCCCCTATAGAAGCCAATGTTAATTTCTCCCATAGACTCCAATGTTAAATTCACCCATAGACTACAATGTTAAATTCTCCCATAGACGCCAATGGTAAATTCTCCTATAGACGCCAGTGTTAAATTCTCCCATAGACTACAATGTTAAATTATCGCATAGACGACAATGTTAAATTCTCCCATAGACTCCAATGTTATATTCACCCCTAGAATCCAATGTTAAATTCTCCCATAGACGTCAATGTTAAATTCTCCCATAGACGCCAATGTTAATTTCTCCCATAGACTCCAATGTTAAATTCACCATTAACTCCAATGTTAAATTCTCCCATTGCCGCCAATGTAAAATTCTCCCATAGACGCCAATGTTAATTTCTCCCATAGACTACAATGTTAAATTATCGCATAGACGACAATTTTAAATTCTCCCATAGACTCCAATGTTATATGCACCCCTAGACTCCAATGTTAAATTCTCCCATAGATGCCAATGTTAAATTCTCCCATAGACGCCAATGTTAATTTCTCCCATAGACTACAATGTTAAATTCTCCCATAGACGCCAATGTTAAATTCTCCCATAGACGCCAATGTTAAATTCTCCCATAGACTCCAATGTTAAATTCACCTTTAGACTCCATGTTAAATTCTCCCTTTGCCGCCAATGTAAAATTCTCCCATAGACGCCAATGTTAAATTCACCCATAGACGCCAATGTTAAATTCTCCTATAGATGCCAGTGTTAAATTCTCCCATAGACTACGATGTTAAATTCTCCCATAGACGCCAATGTTAAATTCTCCTATAGACGCCAGTGTTAAATTCTCCCATAGACTAGAATGATAAATTATCGCATAGACGACAATGTTAAATTCTCCCATAGACTCCAATGTTATATTCACCCCTAGACTCCAATGTTAAATTCTCCCTTAGATGCCAATGTTAAATTCTCCCATAGACTCCAATGTTAATTTCTCCCATAGACTACAATGTTAAATTCACCCATAGACGCCAATGTTAAATTCTCCTATAGATGCCAGTGTAAAATTCTCCCATAGACTACAATGTTAAATTCTCCCATAGACGCCAAAGTTAAATTCTCCCATAGACGCCAATGTTAATTTCACCCATAGACTGCAATGTTAAATTCACCTTTAGACTCCATGTTAAATTCTCCCTTTGCCGCCAATGTAAAATTCTCCCATAGACGCCAATGTTAAATTCTCCCATAGACTCCAATGTTAAATTCACGCATCGACTCCAATGTAAATTTTACATAGACGCCAATGTTAAATTCTCCCTTAGACGCCAATGTTCATTTCTTCCATAGACTCCAATGTTAAATTCACCCATTGACGCCAATGTTAAATTTTCCAATAGACGCCAGTGTTAAATTCACCCATAGACTCCAGTGTTACATTCACCCTTAGACTCCAATGTTCAATTCTCCCATAGACGCAAATGTTAAATTATCCCATAGGCTCCAATGTTAAATTCACCCATAGATGCCAGTGTTAAATTCTCCCATATACTCCAATGTTAAATTCTCCCATAGACGCCAATGTTAAAATCCCCTATAGACGCCAATGTTAATTTCTCCAATAGACTCCAATGTTAAATTCACCCATAGACTACGATGTTAAATTCTCCCATAGACGCCAATGTTAAATTATCCTATAGACGCCAGTGTTAAATTCTCCCATAGACTACAATGTTAAATTATCGCATAGACGACAATGTTAAATTCTCCCATAGACTCCAATGTTATATTAACCCCTAGACACCAATGTTAAATTCTCCCATAGACGCCAATGTTAAATTCTCCCATAGACGCCAATGTTAAAATCTCCCATAGACGCCAATGTTAATTTCTCCCATAGACTCCAATGTTAAATTCTCCCATAGACGCCAATGTTAAATTCTCCTATAGATGCCAGTGTTAAATTCTCCCATAGACTACAATGTTAAATTCTCCCATAGACGCCAATGTTAAATTCTCCCATAGACGCCAATGTTAATTTCACCCATAGACTCCAATGTTAAATTCACCTTTAGACTCCATGTTAAATTCTCCCTTTGCCGCCAATGTAAAATTCTCCCATAGACGCCAATGTTAAATTCTCCCATAGACTCCAATGTTAAATTCACGCATCCACTCCAATGTAAAATTTTTACATAGACGCCAATGTTAAATTCTCCCTTAGACGCCAATGTTCATTTCTTCCATAGACTCCAATGTTAAATTCACCCATTGACGCCAATGTTAAATTTTCCAATAGACGCCGGTTTAAAATTCACCCATAGACTCCAGTGTTACATTCACCCTTAGACTCCAATGTTCAATTCTCCCATAGACGCCAATGTTAAATTATCCCATAGACTCCAATGTTAAATTCACGCATAGACTCCAGTGTAAAATTCTTACATAGACACCCATGTTAAATTCTCCCATAGACGCCAATGTTAATTTCTCCCATAGACTCCAGTGTTACATTCACCCTTATACTACAATGTTCAATTCTCCAATAGACGCAAATGTTAAATTATGTCATAGACTCCAATGTTAAATTCACCCATAGATGCCAGTGTTAAATTCTCCCATATACTCCAATGTTAAATTCACCCATAGACTTCAATATTAAATTCTTCCATAGACGCCAATGTTAAATTCTCCCATAGACGTAATGTTAAATTCTACCATAGAAAATAAACAATAAAAAATATTTGATTACTTCCCTTCGACCTTACCTTACCGAAAGAACAAAAAATAGACTACAATGTTAAATTCTCCCATAGACGCCAATGTTAATTTCTCCCATAGACTCCAATGTTAAATGCACCCATAGACTCCAATGTTAAATTCTCCCAGAGACGCCAATGTTAAATTCTCCCATTGCTGCCAATGTAAAATTCTCCCATAGACGCCAATGTTAAATTCTCCCATAGACTTCAATGTTAAATTCACGCATATACTCCAATGTAAAATTTTTACATAGACGCCAATGTTCAATTCTCCCATAGACGCCAATGTTAATTTCTCCCATAGACTCCAATGTTAAATTCACCCATTGACGCCAATGTTAAATTTTCCAATAGACGCCGGTGTTAAATTCTCCCATAGACTCCAGTGTTACATTCACCCATAGATGCCAGTGTTAAAATCCCCTATAGACGCCAATGTTAATTTCTCCCATAGACTCCAATGTTAAATTCACCCATAGACTACAATGTAAAATTCTCCTATAGACGCCAATGGTAAATTCTCCTATAGACGCCAGTGTTAAATTCTCCCATAGACTACAATGTTAAATTCTCCCATAGACGCCAATGTTAAATTATCCCATAGACGCCAATGTTAATTTCTCCCATAGACTCCAATGTTAAATTCACCCTTAGACTCCAATGTTAAATTCTCCCATTGCCGCCAATGTAAAATTCTCCCATAGACGCCAATGTTAAATTCTCCCATAGACTCCAATGTTAAATTCACGCATAGACTACAATGTAAAATTCTTACATAGACGCCCATGTTAAATTCTCCCATAGACGCCAATGTGAATTTCTCCCATAGACTCCAATGTTAAATTCACCCATAGATGCCAGTGTTAAATTCTCCCATATACTCCAATGTTAAGTTCTCCCATAGACGCCAATGTTAAAATCTCCTATAGACGCCAATGTTAATTTCTCCCATAGACTCCAATGTTAAATTCACCCATAGACTACGATGTTAAATTCTCCCATAGACGCCAATGTTAAATTCTCCTATAGACGCCAGTGTTAAATTCTCCCATAGACTACAATGTTAAATTATCGCATAGACGACAATTTTAAATCCTCCCATAGACTCCAATGTTATATTCACCCCCAGACTCCAATGTTAAATTCTCCCATAGACGCCAATGTTAAATTCTCCCATAGACGCCGATGTTTATTTCTCCCATAGACTCCAATGTTAAATGCACCCTTAGACTCCAATGTTAAATTCTCCCATTGCCGCCAATGTAAAATTCTCCCATAGACTCCAATGTTAAATTCTCCCATAGACTTCAATGTTAAATTCACGCATAGACTCCAATGTAAAATTTTTACATAGACGCCAATGTTAAATTCTCCCATAGACGCCAATGTTAATTTCTCCCATAGACTCGAATAGTAAATTCACCCATTGACGCCAATGTTAAATTCTCCTATAGACGCCAGTGTTAAATTCTCCCATAGACTACAATGTAAAATTATCCCATAGACGCCAATGTTAAATTCTCCCATAGACTCCAATGTTATATTCACCCCTAGACTCCAATGTTAAATTCTACCATAGACAACAATGTTAAATTCTCCCATATAATCCAATGGTAAATTCTCCCATAGATGCCAATGTTAAAATCCCCTATAGAAGCCAATGTTAATTTCTCCCATAGACTCCAATGTTAAATTCACCCATAGACTACAATGTTAAATTCTCCCATAGACGCCAATGGTAAATTCTCCTATAGACGCCAGTGTTAAATTCTCCCATAGACTACAATGTTAAATTATCGCATAGACGACAATGTTAAATTCTCCCATAGACTCCAATGTTATATTCACCCCTAGAATCCAATGTTAAATTCTCCCATAGACGTCAATGTTAAATTCTCCCATAGACGCCAATGTTAATTTCTCCCATAGACTCCAATGTTAAATTCACCATTAACTCCAATGTTAAATTCTCCCATTGCCGCCAATGTAAAATTCTCCCATAGACGCCAATGTTAATTTCTCCCATAGACTACAATGTTAAATTATCGCATAGACGACAATTTTAAATTCTCCCATAGACTCCAATGTTATATGCACCCCTAGACTCCAATGTTAAATTCTCCCATAGATGCCAATGTTAAATTCTCCCATAGACGCCAATGTTAATTTCTCCCATAGACTACAATGTTAAATTCTCCCATAGACGCCAATGTTAAATTCTCCCATAGACGCCAATGTTAAATTATCCCATAGACTCCAATGTTAAATTCACCTTTAGACTCCATGTTAAATTCTCCCTTTGCCGCCAATGTAAAATTCTCCCATAGACGCCAATGTTAAATTCACCCATAGACGCCAATGTTAAATTCTCCTATAGATGCCAGTGTTAAATTCTCCCATAGACTACGATGTTAAATTCTCCCATAGACGCCAATGTTAAATTCTCCTATAGACGCCAGTGTTAAATTCTCCCATAGACTAGAATGATAAATTATCGCATAGATGACAATGTTAAATTCTCCCATAGACTCCAATGTTATATTCACCCCTAGACTCCAATGTTAAATTCTCCCTTAGACGCCAATGTTAAATTCTCCCATAGACTCCAATGTTAATTTCTCCCATAGACTACAATGTTAAATTCACCCATAGACGCCAATGTTAAATTCTCCTATAGATGCCAGTGTAAAATTCTCCCATAGACTACAATGTTAAATTCTCCCATAGACGCCAAAGTTAAATTCTCCCATAGACGCCAATGTTAATTTCACCCATAGACTGCAATGTTAAATTCACCTTTAGACTCCATGTTAAATTCTCCCTTTGCCGCCAATGTAAAATTCTCCCATAGACGCCAATGTTAAATTCTCCCATAGACTCCAATGTTAAATTCACGCATCGACTCCAATGTAAATTTTTTACATAGACGCCAATGTTAAATTCTCCCTTAGACGCCAATGTTCATTTCTTCCATAGACTCCAATGTTAAATTCACCCATTGACGCCAATGTTAAAATTTCCAATAGACGCCAGTGTTAAATTCACCCATAGACTCCAGTGTTACATTCACCCTTAGACTCCAATGTTCAATTCTCCCATAGACGCAAATGTTAAATTATCCCATAGGCTCCAATGTTAAATTCACCCATAGATGCCAGTGTTAAATTCTCCCATATACTCCAATGTTAAATTCTCCCATAGACGCCAATGTTAAAATCCCCTATAGACGCCAATGTTAATTTCTCCAATAGACTCCAATGTTAAATTCACCCATAGACTACGATGTTAAATTCTCCCATAGACGCCAATGTTAAATTCTCCTATAGACGCCAGTGTTAAATTCTCCCATAGACTACAATGTTAAATTATCGCATAGACGACAATGTTAAATTCTCCCATAGACTCCAATGTTATATTAACCCCTAGACACCAATGTCAAATTCTCCCATAGACGCCAATGTTAAATTCTCCCATAGACGCCAATGTTAAAATCTCCCATAGACGCCAATGTTAATTTCTCCCATAGACTCCAATGTTAAATTCACCCATAGACTACAATGTTAAATTCTCCCATAGACGCCAATGTTAAATTCTCCTATAGATGCCAGTGTTAAATTCTCCCATAGACTACAATGTTAAATTCTCCCATAGACGCCAATGTTAAATTCTCCCATAGACGCCAATGTTAATTTCACCCATAGACTCCAATGTTAAATTCACCTTTAGACTCCATGTTAAATTCTCCCTTTGCCACCAATGTAAAATTCTCCCATAGACGCCAATGTTAAATTCTCCCATAGACTCCAATGTTAAATTCACGCATCCACTCCAATGTAAAATTTTTACATAGACGCCAATGTTAAATTCTCCCTTAGACGCCAATGTTCATTTCTTCCATAGACTCCAATGTTAAATTCACCCATTGACGCCAATGTTAAATTTTCCAATAGACGCCGGTTTAAAATTCACCCATAGACTCCAGTGTTACATTCACCCTTAGACTCCAATGTTCAATTCTCCCATAGACGCCAATGTTAAATTATCCCATAGACTCCAATGTTAAATTCACGCATAGACTCCAATGTAAAATTCTTACATAGACACCCATGTTAAATTCTCCCATAGACGCCAATGTTAATTTCTCCCATAGACTCCAGTGTTACATTCACCCTTATACTACAATGTTCAATTCTCCAATAGACGCAAATGTTAAATTATGCCATAGACTCCAATGTTAAATTCACCCATAGATGCCAGTGTTAAATTATCCCATATACTCCAATGTTAAATTCACCCATAGACTTCAATATTAAATTCTTCCATAGACGCCAATGTTAATTTCTCCCATAGACGTAATGTTAAATTCTACCATAGAAAATAAACAATAAAAAATATTTTATTACTTCCCTTCGACCTTACCTTACCGAAAGAACAAAAAATAGACTACAATGTTAAATTCTCCCATAGACGCCAATGTTAATTTCTCCCATAGACTCCAATGTTAAATTCACCCATAGACTACAATGTAAAATTCTCCTATAGACGCCAATGGTAAATTCTCCTATAGACGCCAGTGTTAAATTCTCCCATAGACTACGATGTTAAATTCTCCAATAGACGCCAATGTTAAATTATCCCTTAGACGCCAATGTTAATTTCTCCCATAGACTCCAATGTTAAATTCACCCTTAGACTCCAATGTTAAATTCTCCCATTGCCGCCAATGTAAAATTCTCCCATAGACGCCAATGTTAAATTCTCCCATAGACTCCAATGTTAAATTCACGCATAGACTCCAATGTAAAATTCTTACATAGACGCCCATGTTAAATTCTCCCATAGACGCCAATGTGAATTTCTCCCATAGACTCCAATGTTAAATTCACCCATTGACGCCAATGTTAAATTTTCCAATAGACGCCCGTGTTAAATTCTCCCATAGACTCCAATGTTACATTCACCCATAGATGCCAGTGTTAGATTCTCCCATATACTCCAATGTTAAATTCTCCCATAGACTCCAAAGTAAAATTCTCCCATAGACGCCAATGTGAATTTCTCCCATAGACTCCAATGTTAAATGCACCCTTAGACTCCAATGTTAAATTCTCCCATTGCCGCCAATGTAAAATTCTCCCATAGACGCCAATGTTAATTTCTCCCATAGACTCCAGTGTTACATTCACCCTTATACTACAATGTTCAATTCTCCAATAGACGCAAATGTTAAATTATGCCATAGACTCCAATGTTAAATTCACCCATAGATGCCAGTGTTAAATTATCCCATATACTCCAATGTTAAATTCACCCATAGACTTCAATATTAAATTCTTCCATAGACGCCAATGTTAATTTCTCCCATAGACGTAATGTTAAATTCTACCATAGAAAATAAACAATAAAAAATATTTTATTACTTCCCTTCGACCTTACCTTACCGAAAGAACAAAAAATAGACTACAATGTTAAATTCTCCCATAGACGCCAATGTTAATTTCTCCCATAGACTCCAATGTTAAATTCACCCATAGACTACAATGTAAAATTCTCCTATAGACGCCAATGGTAAATTCTCCTATAGACGCCAGTGTTAAATTCTCCCATAGACTACGATGTTAAATTCTCCAATAGACGCCAATGTTAAATTATCCCTTAGACGCCAATGTTAATTTCTCCCATAGACTCCAATGTTAAATTCACCCTTAGACTCCAATGTTAAATTCTCCCATTGCCGCCAATGTAAAATTCTCCCATAGACGCCAATGTTAAATTCTCCCATAGACTCCAATGTTAAATTCACGCATAGACTCCAATGTAAAATTCTTACATAGACGCCCATGTTAAATTCTCCCATAGACGCCAATGTGAATTTCTCCCATAGACTCCAATGTTAAATTCACCCATTGACGCCAATGTTAAATTTTCCAATAGACGCCCGTGTTAAATTCTCCCATAGACTCCAATGTTACATTCACCCATAGATGCCAGTGTTAGATTCTCCCATATACTCCAATGTTAAATTCTCCCATAGACTCCAAAGTAAAATTCTCCCATAGACGCCAATGTGAATTTCTCCCATAGACTCCAATGTTAAATGCACCCTTAGACTCCAATGTTAAATTCTCCCATTGCCGCCAATGTAAAATTCTCCCATAGACGCCAATGTTAAATTCTCCCATAGACTTCAATGTTAAATTCACGCTTAGACTCCAATGTAAATTTTTTACATAGACGCCAATGTTAAATTCTCCCATAGACGCCAATGTTAATTTCTCCCATAGACTCGAATGTTAAATTCACCCATTGACGCCAATGTTAAATTTTCCAATAGACGCCGGTGTTAAATTCTCCCATAGACTCCAGTGTTACATTCACCCTTAGACTCCAATGTTCAATTCTCCCATAGACGCAAATGTTAAAATCCCCTATAGACGCCAATGTTAATTTCTCCCATAGACTCCAATGTTAAATTCACCCATAGACTATAATGTTAAATTCTCCCATAGACGCCAATGGTAAATTCTCCTATAGACGCCAGTGTTAAATTCTCCCATAGACTACAATGTTAAATTATCGCATAGACGACAATGTTAAATTCTCCCATAGACTCCAATGTTATATGCACCCCTAGACTCCAATGTTAAATTCTCCCATAGACGCCAATGTTAAATTCTCCCATAGACGCTAATGTTAATTTCTCCCATAGACTCCAATGTTAAATTCACCCTTAGACTCCAATGTTAAATTCTCCCATAGACTCCAATGTTAAATTCACGCATAGACTCCAATGTAAAATTCTTACATAGACGCCCATGTTAAATTCCACCATAGACGCCAATGTTAATTTCTCCCATAGACTCCAATGTTAAATTCACCCATAGATGCCAGTGTCAGATTCTCCCATATACTCCAATGTTAAATTCTCCCATAGACTCCAAAGTTAAATTCTCCCATAGACGCCAATGTGAATTTCTCCCATAGACTCCAATGTTAAATGCACCCTTAGACTCCAATGTTAAATTCTCCCATTGCCGCCAATGTAAAATTCTCCCATAGACGCCAATGTTAAATTATCCCATATACTTCAATGTTAAATTCACGCTTAGACTCCAATGTAAAATTTTTACATAGACGCCAATGTTAAATTCTCCCATAGACGCCAATGTTAATTTCTCCCATAGACTCGAATGTTAAATTCACCCATTGACGCCAATGTTAAATTTTCCAATAGACGCCGGTGTTAAATTCTCCCATAGACTCCAGTGTTACATTCACCCTTAGACTCCAATGTTCAATTCTCCCATAGACACAAATGTTAAAATCCCCTATAGACGCCAATGTTAATTTCTCCCATAGACTCCAATGTTAAATTCACCCATAGACTACGATGTTAAATTCTCCCATAGACTACAATGTTTAATTCTCCCATAGACGCCAATGTTAAATTCTCCCATAGACGCTAATGTTAATTTCTCCCATAGACTCCAATGTTAAATTCACCCTTAGACTCCAATGTTAAATTCTCCCATTGCCGCCAATGTAAAATTCTCCCATAGACGCCAATGTTAAATTCTCCATTAGACTCCAATGTTAAATTCACGCATAGACTCCAATGTAAAATTCTTACATAGACGCCCATGTTAAATTCCACCATAGACGCCAATGTTAATTTCTCCCATAGACTCCAATGTTAAATTCACCCATTGACGCCAATGTAAAATTTTCCAATAGACGCCGGTGTTAAATTTTCCCATAGACTCCAGTGTTACATTCACCCTTAGACTCCAATGTTCAATTCTCCCATAGACGCAAATGTTAAATTATCCCATAGACTCCAATGTTAAATTCACCCATAGATGCCAGTGTTAAATTCTCCCATATACTCCAATGTAAAATTCTCCCATAGACTCCAAAGTTAAATTCTCCCATAGACTCCGATGTTAAATTCACCCATAGACTTCAATGTTAAATTCTCCCATAGACGCCAATGTTAAATTCTCCCATAGACGTAATGTTAAATTCTACCATAGAAAATAAACAATAAAAAATATTTTATTACTTCCCTTCGACGTTACCTTACCGAAAGAACAAAAAAATAGACTACAATGTTAAATTCTCCCATAGACGCCAATGTTAAATTCTCCCATAGACTCCAATGTTAAATTCACCCATAGATGCCAGTGTTAAATTCTCCCATAGACGCCAATGTTAAATTCTCCCATAGACGCCAATGTTAATTTCTACCATAGACTCCAATGTAAAATGCACCCTTAGACTCCAATGTTAAATTCTCCCATTGCCGCCAATGCAAAATTCTCCCATAGACGCCAATGTTAAATTATCCCATAGACTTCAATGTTAAATTCACGCATAGACTCCAATGTATAATTTTTACATAGACGCCAATGTTAAATTCTCCCATAGACGCCAATGTTAATTTCTCCCATAGACTCCAATGTTAAATTCACCCATTGACGCCAATGTTAAATTTTCCAATAGTCGCCGGTGTTAAATTCTCCCATAGACTCCTGTGTTACATTCACCCTTAGACTCCAATGTTCAATTCTCCCATAGACGCAAATGTTAAATTATCCCATAGACTCCAATGTTAAATTCACCCATAGATGCCAGTGTTAAATTCTCCCATATACTCCAATGTTCAATTCTCCCATAGACGCCAATGTTAAAATCTCCTATAGACGCCAATGTTAAATTCTCCCATAGACGTAATGTTAAATTCTACCATAGAAAATAAACAATAAAAAATATTTTATTACTTCCCTTCGACATTACCTTACCGAAAGAACAAAAAATAGACTACAATGTTAAATTCTCCCATAGACGCCAATGTTAAATTCTCCCATAGACTCCAATGTTAAATTCACCCATAGATGCCAGTGTTAAATTCTCCCATATACTCCAATGTTAAATTCTCCCATAGACTCCAAAGTTAAATTCTCCCATAGACGCCAATGTTAATTTCTCCCATAGACTCCAATGTTAAATGCACCCTTAGACTCCAATGTTAAATTCTCCCATTGCCGCCAATGTAAAATTCTCCCATAGACGCCGATGTTAAATTATCCCATAGACTTCAATGTTAAATTAACGCATAGACTCCAATGTAAATTTTTTACATAGACGCCAATGTTAAATTCTCCCATAGACGCCAATGTTAATTTCTCCCATAGACTCCAATGTTAAATTTTCCAATAGACGCCGGTGTTAAATTCTCCCATAGACTCCAGTGTTACATTCACCCTTAGAGTCCAATGTTCAATTCTCCCATAGACGCAAATGTTAAATTATCCCATAGACTCCAATGTTAAATTCACCTATAGATGCCAGTGTTAAATTCTCCCATATACTCCAATGTTAAATTCTCCCATAGACGCCAATGTTAAAATCCCCTATAGACGCCAATGTTAATTTCTCCCATAGACTCCAATGTTAAATTCACCCATAGACTACAATGTTAAATTCTCCCATAGACGCCAATGGTAAATTCTCCTATAGACGCCAGTGTTAAATTCTCCCATAGACTACAATGTTAAATTATCGCATAGACGACAATTTAAAATTCTCCCATAGACTCCAATGTTATATTCACCCCTAGATTCCAATGTAAAATTCTCCCATAGACGCCAATGTTAATTTCTCCCATAGACTCCAATGTTAAATTCACCCTTAGACTCCAATGTTAAATTCAACCATTGCCGCCAATGTAAAATTCTCCCATAGACGCCAATGTTAAATTCTCCAATAGACTCCAATGTTAAATTCACGCATAGACTCCAATGTAAAATTCTTACATAGACGCCCATGTTAAATTCTCCCATAGACGCCAATGTTAATTTCTCCCATAGATTCCAATGTTAAATTCACCCATTGACGCCAATGTTAAATTTTCCAATAGACGCCGGTGTTAAATTCTCCCATAGACTCCAGTGTTACATTCACCCTTAGACTACAATGTTCAATTCTCCAATAGACGCAAATGTTAAATTATCCCATAGACTCCAATGTTAAATTCTCCCATATACTCCAATGTTAAATTCACCCATAGACTTCAATGTTAAATTCTCCCATAGACGCCAATGTTAAATTCTCCCATAGACGTAATGTTAAATTCTACCATAGAAAATAAACAATAAAAAATATTTTATTACTTCCCTTCGACCTTACCTTACCGAAAGAACAAAAAATAGACTACAATGTTAAATTCTCCCATAGACGGCAATGTTAATTTCTCCCACAGACTCCAATGTGAAATTCACCCATTGACGCCAATGTTAAATTTTCCAATAGACGCCGTTGTTTAATTCTCCCATAGACGACAATATTAAATTCTCCCATAGGCGCAAATGTTACATTATCCCATAGACTCCAATGTTAAATTCACCCATAGATGCCAGTGTTAAATTCTCCCATATACTCCAATGTTAAATTCTCCCATAGACGCCAAAGTTAAATTCTCCCATAGACTCCAATGATAAATTCTCTCATAGACGCCAATGTTAAATTCTCCCATAGACGTAATGTTACATTCTACCATAGATAATAAACAATAAAAACACAAAAAAAATATTGTATTACTTCCCTTCGACGTTTCCTTACCGAACGAACAAAAAATAGACTACAATGTTAAATTCTCCCATAGACGCCAATGTCAAATTATCCCACAGACTAAAATGTAATGTAGAGTGTAGAGAGTAGTGTGTAGAGAGTAGAGTGTAAAGTGTAGAGAGTAGAGTGTAAAGTGTAGAGAGTAGAGTGTAGAGAGTAGAGTGTAGAGTGCAGAGAGTAGAGTGTAGAAAGTAGAGTGTAGAGAGCAGCGTGTAGAGAGTAGTATGTAGAGAGTAGAGTGTAGAGAGTAGAGTTGAGTGTAGAGAGTGTTGAGTGTAGAGAGTAGAGTGTATAGTTTAGAGCGTATAGAGTAGAGTGTATAGATTAGAACGTATAGAGTAGAGTGTAGAGAGTACAGTGTTGAGTGTAGAGTGTAGAGTGCAGAGAGTAGAGAGTACAATGTAGAGTATATAGTGTATAGGGTAGAGAGTAGAGTGTAGAGAGTAGGATGTAGAGAGTAGGGTGTAGAGTGTAGAGAGTAGTGTGTATAGAGTAGAGTGTAGAGAGTAGTGTGTATAGAGTAGAGTGTAGAGAGTAGATTGTAGAGTGTAGATAGTAGAGTGTAGATAGGAGAGTGTAGAGAGTAGAGTGTAGATAGTAAAGTGTAGAGAGTAGATTGTAGAGAGCAGTGTTGAGTGTAGAGAGTAGTGTGTAGAGAGTAGAGTGTAGATAGTAGAGTGTATAGTGTGTAGAGAGTAGTGTGTAGAGCTTAGAGTGTAGAGAGTATATTGTAGAGAGTAGAGATGTAGAGTGTAGACTTTGACTTTGAAATCCTTTATTACCCAGCAGCAAATGCTCTGGCGGTTTCGGTGTTCACACAGCGAGAGTCACCAATAAACAAAACCCAATAAACAAGGTCCGTGTGCGTCTTGGCGCGCGAGCCGTCAACAACAGCCACTGTCAGAAAAAAAACCTCGTCACCATCAACGCAAGTGTGCATATCATTACAAAAATAAAACCGTTTCATAATGACACTGAAACGGGAACCAAAAAACCGGGGCCAGGTGCGAACCACGCTCCGCCACAAGACACAGGTGAGCCCAGCCACCAACCCAGAAACAGGTCCGCGCACGTCATCGCGTGCGCAGCGAAAGAAACCGACAGAGCTGATCGCCACCAGCACAGACAAGAGCAAAAAAAACCCGCTTCACAACGAGAGAAGTGGGGAAAACCAACCACCCCGGGTCCAGAATCCAACACACGCGCTGCACAGGGGGTGGAGGGGGGTCCCCTGCCAGCACGTGAGTGAACACGTGCGAATACCGGCTTCGGGGTCCGCGCGATCGATGCGCGCCTGCGCGCGCGCGCCCGGCGTCTCTGAACAAAAACAACAACTACAACAACAAACTAACAACAACACAGTCCCGGGTCCACACGCATTGCACGTCACGGAGATAAACCGCTGTGCCACGCGAAAGGAGCAGGAACCACCCATCGAGCCCAGTAAACCAACTGCAGCACGGGTGACCGTGCACAGCGTTCGGTAGGAAAACGCAGCCACGAGGCAGCATAGAGAGACAAAGCCGACTAGGCACTGCCTCGACTTTTCAACTGTTCTCGCACGAAAACATTCACATCTCGCAGGTTTGTCCAAGCTGCGACGCTTCCGCCCGGCCCTGACGTATCAGTGAGCCGAGTGGTATTTCCCGTAATCCCGAGGCCACAACGCTAGGTGTTGGTGTTGGCGGTGGCCGCAGGGGGGGCCTCTAGCTGGGAGGAACACCTCCTCTCTGCCTTCTGCACTAGAGCCTCCACCCTGTCGACCTCCTTCGGGCTGCAGGCGTACCTGTGCGGACCCCTACAAATTGGTCGCGCGGCCTTTAGAAAGGCCAGCGCGTCGGGGAAATTCTCTCTGAAGGTGCCCGCGCGCCTCTTGCAGGGGGTCCGTACATAGTCAATGATGACGCCTGCGTCGTACTCTAACCCCTTCCGGACACACAGGCGGCTCGTTTCACTTGTGTTCTCAACAACGTTGGACCTTAACCACCCGTCGTCCCTGTAGGTGTTTTTGTCGTTGTCGTTTTCGTTGCTGTTGTTTTTACAGTCGCCTTTTATGTTCTCTTGGGGCTTGGCGGCCGCCTCTCGTGTTAGGCCACCACGAGCCGGGTTTTTCTTGGGCTTGGGGTGGTGTACCTCCGCGGGTCCAGCAGTCATCACCCCGTCAGACGGGGAGGCGGGCTGCTCGTCTCTCGCGTGCGCCACTTCACCCTCGAGCGCCGCGGCACCGTCAGGCGCGGCGGCGTCAGTGAAAGTGATGGTGGTAGTAGTCTGCAATTCCGGAGCGGCCAAGGCTGGGTCCGGCTCCGATGGTCGCTCTGCTACCGCGACGTCGTCCGGCAGGTGGAGTCCGCCGTCGTCGCTCATCCCGTCCTGCGGCCTGGGTTCGTCGTCGCTCCCCGTCGCCGCTTCCGTGCGGTCCTCCGGCTCGCTGTTGTCGCCGGCGACCACCGTCCGCTTCGCGGGGGCCCCGACGCATCCCGCTGTCGCGGGGTCGCTCCTGGCCCTCCGCTTCCTCCGCCGGGGAGGGGCGGACAGGCGGATGAAAACGTCTCCCTCGTCATCGGTCGTCCGCACCCCGCAGTCAGCTGCCAGGATGGCGAGGTCACCCTGCTGCCCCCGCTGCTGCTGCTGCTGTGGTTGTTGTTGTTGCCGTTGCTGCTGCTGTTGTTGCTGCTGCTGCTGTGGTTGTTGCCGCCGCTGCTGCTGCTGTTCCCGCTGCTGCTCCGCCTGCTCCGCTACGGGCGGCACGGCAGACGCAGCAGACCCGTCCATCCTGTACGGGCAGTTTCTCCGGGCGTGGCCGTTGGCACCGCACCCGTAGCATCTCATGCCAGCCGTAGAGGCGTACACCGTGTACGTGCGGCCCTGCACCGTGTATTTAAAGTTGACGTCCAGGTCCGCGTTGCCGTCCTTCAGGCCGTTGGCACCGCACCCGTAGCATCTCATGCCAGCCGTAGAGGCGTACACCGTGTACGTGCGGCCCTGCACCGTGTATTTAAAGTTGACGTCCAGGTCCGCGTTGCCGTCCTTCAGGACCATGAAAACCCGGCGCTGTAGCGTCAGTACGTGCACCAACCCGGGGTCCCTCATCCGCAGGGGCAGCACCGCAGGTGAAGCTCACCCACGGTGAGCCCCGTCTCCACCAGGCGCGCCGCCATCGCCTCCTCCGCCATGTACACCGTGACGCCGCCGTTCTGCCGCTGGGCCGCGACGACGCCGGCGTAGCCGACGCGCACGGCCACCGCGTCGGCGACGGCGATGGCGTCGACGGCGATCCCGGACGGTGGAAAGGTGGCGAAACCGTTCCTCCTCGTGAGGCTCTCCAGCGCGATGCGCTGCGCCATGGTGGTGGTCGGCAGCAGCACACCTGCGCACGTGTTCGCTGTTGTTGTTGTCGTTGCCGTTCTCTGTTCAGCTCACGAGCCGCACGGAATAAACTTTTCGGGACTCAGTGAGCAAAATAAAGAAGAAATCAAAGGGAATAAACCATTACAAAACGAGGGGAAGAGTGATGTTTAAACTCCCCTTTGTAACCTCTCACAGGCTTGGCCTAATTGATGGAAAATCAGACCCCATTGTTCCAGGTGAGCAGCGCGGAGCTCCACCTGGATGCAGCCTCCCCCGGCGGGGATAGTGGCGGATAGTGGGCGTGGTTATGTTAATTAGGGCGTCGAGGGGCTGTCACGGGTTTCCCCCTGGCAAACGTTGAGCGATGCATAGCAGCAGGGTCGTAAGAATATGAGATAAAAAAAAAATACATTGTGAAAAGAAAAAAACTGATGACGACAAATAACATAATGTGGAGCACATTAGAACATTATCTTTGAAAATGTCGAACTAGAGTGAAGATTGTGATTCAAGAACGCATTACGAATAGGGCGTAAAATCGCAAATGATGTGATGGTTTATCTGAGAAACATCAAATCTCAAGTTGCAGTAATAATTACAACAGTTACGACATTGCACCGAGTCAAATAATGCGGCGTCTATACATAACGAAACATAGCGCAAAAGGGCATTAAATGAACGTGAGGTCACTTACAGGTAAAAGATGTTCAGGTCATCTATTTGTTTATGCAGTGACAGCTTGGCAGGAATTCACTTGGAAGGAGTGAGATTTAAGGCTATCGAGTGACGGTAGTGACTATGAATCAAGTCTTCTGTCGCCTCCCTCTGTGTCACGGTTGATTCTCTCAAATATTTGAACGTTATCAGAATCAATATAATTGTAACTGCAGCAGAAATCCGATTAACTATAAAGCTATATATTTTTTACAGATGTCCAGTCGGGGCACTGGGTTAAAACGTTACAACAATAGTTCCATTTCATAGTTCATAGTTCCATTCATTTGGTATAGCCCTGTGAGCCATTCGGCTCTTGAATCGGGTGCAACCGCAGCAAACAAAAAAACAAAAACATGAACAAGAAAACATCTTAAAGTGACTATGTGACTGTGCAAACAGAAAATCCATGAAAAAAAACCATCAAAATATTCCTGAAAAAAGCACCGTACACCAAACTAAACAAATACGATAGTAGTGCAAAAACGATAGTAGTGCAAAGTACATGAAAGGTAAACAAATCACCTAGACACATACAAACAAAACGAAACCATCCCCATCCTGCGAGGAAAAGCCCACTGAGGCATTAACCCCATTGTTCAAAAGCGACCTGGCCACCACCGGTGTACCGACAATTTGTGACCAGGTCACTTCTGGAAAATACGTGATTTCCTCAGCGAGCTTTGCCTGGTAGGATGGGCGGGGGGATGGTTTAGTTTTGTTTGTATGTGTTTGGGCGATTTGTTTACCTTTCATGTACTTTGCACTACTATCGTGTTTTTGTAAATGTTTGTCATTGTAACTTTCTTACTCCGTGCCCTCTACTGGACATCTTTGAAAAAATATCTTTATAGCCCATCGGATTGCTCCTGTTATACATTGATTCTTTTTCATGTTATTTAAACCATGGTCGCTGGGCACAGCGCGGGCCAAATGCCCAATGAACGCCAAGCGGGCAGTAACAAACAGCACTCTATAAAGTTGTCACGTAATATATTATTCTGTATATAAAAAATAACGATGTATATTCAAGGATATACAACAGAAGACAGTCTGTACATGATTGCATTGTGTGCGGGATAATTGTAGACCGTGAATTACTGTGTAATGGACCGCAATACTGTATATGCAGGCGTTGCAGTATGTATAAAACGTAATAACAGCATTACTCTATTACGATTACGGATTACATTGTCGGGATCGCAGTCTGTTGTGGGATTACGCAGTCGAATGAGGGAACGCGTCAAAGATGGAGGGAACGCCGAGGAGGTGGAGCAATGAAATCCGTTCACGTGCAAGGGGATGGCTTCATCCAACAGTTGATAGAGTATGAAAGTTGAGAATTCAGTACGTGTGTACGTTGGACTTCTAGATTTGAAGTTTTCGTGACTGCAAGGATCCATACTCTTTGGTTCTTTCGGTAAAGTCACGGAGGTAATGAATACATAAATAAAACAAAAAGCTTTTTACACATGATTAAGGAAACTTGTGTTGCCTCCGAAACGTCGTGATTTAATTTAGTTGTTTTCATTTGTTTTATTTTTTGAAATTGTTATTTTTTTACCTACGTGACTTTACCGAAAGAACCAGAGTACGTTGGACTTCTTTCGCACCGTACGTAGCCAACCGCGCTAATCTAAACACGGTTGATCGACACAACCCATCATCCCGCCACGTCGTCTCGCTCACCCTTCATGCCTGACGACGACCGTGGTAGTGCTGATGATGAAGATTATGTTGATAACGCTCATTTATACTGCACAAGGTGGCTTTAAAAAAATGCTAACACTTCTGAGAAGTTACTACAATACCACGAGAAATGTGCCTCCAGGCTCAGTAAACCACATGGAGAAGAATCCAGGCAACGTGTTGACAACGATGGCGAACAACTGGAGACACTTTGACTTATTGAAACTATTAACATACATTTGTTATCACGTTACAGTGTATTTATCCGTTCCATTCCCATTAACGATAGTCCCATGTAAGTGTTAACTTTTTTTTGAAGCACCCTGTATTTTTGATTGTTGAATGTTTAGTTCACAGCCGCCCCTAGTCAGTCTACTGCTGGATGAAGGCCTCCCACACGCCGTTGTCGGGTGTGGGTTGGTGAAGCTGCGAACGAGGGAGCATCAGATCCGGTGCTGATGTCACCTGTCAGCCGTGGCCGGGTAATGAATAGCGCAGAGTGCGTGCTAACCACTGCGCCAACGCTCCACGGCAAAGATAATGATGATGACGACGATGGTGCTGTTGACGACGATCCGGCTGATGACAGTTGTTGATTAAAAGTTGCCAAGAGCTCACAGTGTCCGTGTCGTCTCCTCTGTGGAACTCCCCCCACCCCCATCCTTTCCGAGTCCGTCAACCCCAATTGCGTGGGAAGCACGGGACACTCTGGGGGGGGGGGGGGGGGGGAGAGGATCTCTGTGGGAGAACCCCCTCGTTGCGGGGTCCCTCTGGACCCCTGTGCTGGAGGGGTTGCGACAGACCCAGCTTGGAGGGGGCGCAATTCCCCCTCGCCCCTGTCCCTCGGTCATCCCTGCGTGCCAAGGATTAGTGGGGAGATAAGACCCCGTTAAGCCGATCAACGGCTACTGCGTCTTGAGATGCGCGTAAGGTCGCGGGTCTCCAAGTCCCCCTCTGTCTGTCTCTCTGATCCTGGGTCCCTGCCTCGAGGGGAGTCCCCGTTCTCCGGGTCCCTGTTTCTTTTCTCTCTGGATCCCCGATCCAGGATCCCGCCCGGCTCTTTCTCTCTTCCCTCCCGGCGATCTTGCAAGAGCGAGCGGAAACGGGGAGGGGAGAGCGGCTCCCCATCCCCCAGAACTTTTTTTTAAAGAAAAACACAACCAAGCCGCTCCACCACCATCCCCCCCCCCCCCCCCTGGAAGACTCCTGAAGAACCCTGGCGATGAGAGCCCCCTTGCTCCCGCTGATCCCCTCGCTGCTCCTCGCGTTCCTGCTCGGCTCCCACTGCCACCGCCAGCCACTGCAACCTCGGGAGCGCGGTAAGCGATGATGGGGGAAGGGTACAGGGAGGGGGGGGGACCCCCCGGATTCCGTATCGCGGGGATAAGGGTCACAACGGGGGGTCCCGGTTGCTTCTGGACTCGCCGAGTTCCAAAAGTTTTACGATCCCCGAATCAAGGGGTTGCCGGGCCGCGCACGAGATTGCAGGGGTCTCAAGCCTTAGGGGGGGGGGGGGTCTCAAAGACTGACGAGGGTCTAGAGTACTCAGCGGGGTCTCAAGACTCACAGCTTCGTGAACCCACTCACGCGGGGGGGGGGGGTCTTAACGGCGACTCGCGTCTCACGGGGACTCGTCACGGGGGGTCTTAAGGCCCCCTTCTCTATGTCTCGGGTGGGGGGGGGGGGGTCTGTGGGGGAGTCTCGGGGATGCGGTAAAATTTTGGAGGGGTTCTAAGGATTGTATCGAATAAATAAATCAGATGCCGGTGCGTCTTGTAATCCGGTACGGATGAGTGTGCGTGTGACCAGATGCCGCGTTACACGTTGCCTGGACGTGCGCCTGGCACAAGCGCCGTGGTGACGTCACCGGTTGTTGTTGTTGTTACATGTTGACTCCCCCTAAGAGGTCGACTCGGCCTCAAATGAGTACGGGTGCCCATGTGCGAACATCGTCACTGGGGAGACAAAGACGGCTGTGAGTGGTGCTGGCACATCCCACCACTCCCCCCCCCCCTCCCGTCATAGGTGTTGGTTTGCCGCCGTGCCGGCCTTAATGGGTGCTCGCTTCCGGCACTTGCCCCAACAGTCTGTGAAAGGCTACCCGGGGCGGGGGAGGAACTTTGTCTTTGTGAGTTTATTGACACTTGGAAACGGGGAGGGGTGTAAAGGGTGGGGGGTAAGGAGGGGTGGTAAGGGGGGGGTAAGGAGGGGTGGTAAGGGGGGGTAAGGAGGGGTGGTAAGGGGGGGGTAAGGAGGGGTGGTAAGGGGGGGGGTAAGGAGGGGTGGTAAGGGGGGGGTAAGGAGGGGTGGTAAGGGGGGGGGTAAGGAGGGGTGGTAGGGGGGGGGTAAGGAGGGGTGGTAAGGGGGGGTAAGGAGGGGTGGTAAGGGGGGGGGGGAGTAAGGTGTGCGTCTTACTTTCCGAGGCGTCTTATAATCGGGCCACCGCTCGCAGACAACTCGGGGCCGCTACATTGACAGTGCCAGTGAAGGATGAGAAGGATGAGAATGTCCACGTTTAAATCGAATCGTTACCACTCTCCGCTCATCAGCTAGCTGGCTTAGCTGATGGTGCTTGGTGGTGGTGATGTAGACGATGGTGGCGATGATGTTCATTGTAACAAAAATACACTTCCTTTAAAACAAGTTTCTGAGCACAAAGAGCACTGTCAAAGTCGCAAGAGCTCAAGAGTGGAAACGCGTTTCATGAATTGAGCAAAGGGCTATGATGGAAAGAGCTTTGGAGGAAAAGAAACGGCGGTGGTGGTGATGGGAATTCCAGAGTGGAGCGGTGAGAGGGAAGAGGCAGGGAGAGAGAGAGAGAGAAGTGAGTGAAATGCCAAGCTGTGTGGTGGGTGGGTGGGTGCGTGAGTGAGTGCACCAGTGGGCGCGTGTGTTGTTGTGACTGATCGTGTGGTGGTTGGATGGCTGAGTGAATGAGTGGGTTAGTGTGTTGTGATTGCAGTGTGGTGGTTGAGTGAGTAGGTGGGTGAGTGAATGAGTAGGTGGGTGAGTGAATGATTGGGGAAGTGAATGAGTGAATAAGTGGGTGAGTGGGTCGTTGTGACATGCAGTGTGGTGGTTGAGAGAGTGTGAGTGAGTGAATGAGTGAGTGAATGAGTGGGTGAGTGTTGTTGTGACTTGCAGTGTGGTGGTTGAGAGAGTATGAGAGAGTGAGTGAGTGAATGAGTGGGCGAGTGAATGTGTGGGTGTGTTGTTGTGACTTGCAGTGTGGTGGTTGAGAGAGTGTGAGTGAGTGAATGAGTGGGTAAGTGAATGAGTGGTTGAGTGTTGTTGTGACTTGCAGTGTGGTGGTTGAGAGAGTGTGAGAGAGTGAGAGAGTGAATGAGTGGGCGAGTGAATGAGTGGGTGAGTGTGTTGTTGTGACTTGCAGTGTGGTGGTTGAGAGAGTGTGAGTGAGTGAATGAGTGGGTGAGTGAATGAGTGGGTGAGTGAATGAGTGGGTGAGTGAATGAGTGGGTGAGTGAATGAGTGGGTGAGTGTGTTGTTGTGACTTGCAGTGTGGTAGTTGAGAGAGTGTGAGAGAGTGAATGAGTGTGTGAGTGAATGAGTGGGCGAGTGCATGCGTGGGTGAGTGTTTTGTGATCTGCAGTGTGGTTGAATTCGTAGGTGGGTGAGTGAATGAGCTGGGGAAGTGAGTGGGTGAGTGAGTGAATGGGTGATTGTGTTGTTGTGATCTACAGTGTGGTGGTTGAGTGAATGAGTGGGTGAGTGAATGAGTGGGTGAGCGAATGAATGAATAAGTGGGTGGGTGAATGAGTGGGTGAGTGTGGTGTTGTGATCTGCAGTGCGGTGGTGGATGGGACGAATCGGTGTGGTTGTGGTGGTCGCTGTGGTGCTGTTTGGTGACTGTTGGGTGACTCGCGATGTCCCTGGTCGATCTACTCCCGACGGGCTACGAGGGTGACTTGTCTCGATGGATGCCTCTTTGTCTGCCTCCTGTCTCCACCTCTTCGTGTGTCCACCTCATTTCGTGCCCACCTCCTTGTGTCCGCCTCTTCCTGTGTTCACGTCTTCCTATGTCCACCTCTTTGTCCACCTCCTTGTGTCCACCTCTTCTTACCTCCAACTCCCTCCGTGTCCACTTCCCTCCGTTTCCACCTCCTTGTGTCCATCTGTATCCACCTCTTCCTATGTCCACCTGTCTCCGTATCCACCTTCCTCCATGTTCACCTCCCTCCGTGTCCACCTCCTGTGTGTTCCCACCTCCTTCACAGCAGGCGCACGGAGCGAGGGGAGCGGAGCTGAGCTCAGTGACCCGACGCTGGTGGACGACTCCGACTATGTGGACATCATATCGCTGGACGACGTGGACGACTCCGACAAGGAGGTAACGGGGGAGGGAGGTGGTTCAATTAGGTGATGGTGAGGTCGATTGAGATTGTAGGGAATTTTATTGGGGCGCCGTGGTGGCGAGATGTTAATTGCCTCGCCTGGTATGCAGGAGGTCGTGGGTTCGATCCCGACCCTGGCACCTGTTGTATATTTGGAGGTGTGTGTGTCTCTTTCTCTCTCTGTGGTCGCGTGGATTTTTCTCCGGATTATCTGGCTTTTCCCTCCATATTTAGAATCAACAAGCGTTAAGAGTATTTGGCTGCTATAAATTTCCACGTGATGAAAAGCCACTTCGTTGAGCTATCATTTGTGATAGCCAGGTTGCTTCTGAAAAAGAGCTATCAAGCTCATTGAGGCTTACCTGGTAAAAAAAGAGTTTATAATTTATCTTTATTGGTGGAGGTGAGGTGGTGAATTCCTATGTTGGGATGGATGATTGTGTGGTGTGCCGAGCGACGGTAAGTCGGTTGAGGTGGCTGTGAGATGATTGAAGTGGCTTGAACAGCAGTAATATGGTTGAAATAATTTGGTTCGTGCAGGAATTTGGAATTGAGATATTTTATGTAGTGGTGGTGAAATGTGATGAATGTGGCGGTGAGTTGATTGAGTTGGTGGTGAGATCGTTTAGTTTCTGTTGAGATCGTTGACATCGTGGTGAGATGGTTGAGGAATTTGGTGGTGAGATCGTTGAGATCGTGGTGACATCGTTTAGTTTCTGGTGAGATCGTTGAATTGATGGTGAGATCGTTGAGTACATGGTTAGATCATTGAGATCGTGTGATATCGTTGAGGATTTGGTGGTAAGATCGTTGAGGAGTTGGTAGTGAGATCGTTGAGTTGGTGGTGAGATTGTTGAGTTGGTGGTGATATCGTTAAATTGGTGGTGAGATCGTTGAGTTGGCGGTGAGATTGTTGAGTTTGGTGGTGAGATCGTTGAGATGGTGGTGAGATCGTTGAGGAGTTGGTGGTGAGATCGCTGAGTTGGTGGTGGGATCATTGAGGAGTTGGTGGTGAGATCGTTGAGGAGTTGGTGGTGAGATCGTTGAGTTGTTGGTGAGATCTTTGAGTTGGTGGTGATATCATTGAGGAGTTGGTGGTGAGATCGCTGAGTTGGTGGTGAGATCATTGAGGAGTTGGTGGTGAGATCGTTGAGGAGTTGGTGGTGAGATCGTTGAGTTGTTGGTGAGATCGCTGAGTTGGTGGTGAGATCGTTGAGTTGGTGGTTATATCATTGAGTTGGTGGTGATATCCTTGAGTTCGTGGTGAGATCGTTGAGATCGTTGAGATCGTGGTGAGATCGTTTAGTTGGTGGTGAGATCGTTGAGTTGGTGGTGATATCGTTGAATTCATGGTGAGATCGTTGAGATCGTTGAGATCGTGGTGTGATCGTTAAGTTGGTGGTGAGATCATTGAGTTGGTGGTTATATCATTGAGTTGGTGGTGATATCCTTGAGTTCGTGGTGAGTTCGTTGAGATCGTTGAGATCGTGGTGAGATTGTTTAGTTGGTGGTGAGATCGTTGAGTTGGTGGTGAGGTCGTGGTGAGTTCATTGAGGACTTGGGTGAGATGGTTGAGTAGTTGGTAAGATTGATAAGCTGGTGATGAGCTAGTTTTCCAGCACGCGTTGACTATTGGGCGTCGCTGTCATTGACAGGCGTCCGGCGAGGCCCTGACCCCGGCCCCTACCCCGGCCCCTACCCCGGTCCATCCACCGCTCCTCGCTTTCCACGAGGCCCAGCGAGGAGACGCCGCCTGGATCCCGACCCCGAGTCCCAGGATGGCACCGGGGGCCCCGGCCCAGCTCACCGCACGGGGGCCTCGTCCCCACATCCGCACGGGGTCCTCTCGCTCTCCATCTCCTAGCTCCACCACCTCCACATCTCCTAGTTCCACCACCTCCACGTCTCCTCCCTCCACCACCTTCACGTTGCCTCGCTCCACCTCCACGCCGAGCTCGGCCGCCCCTGGACCTCCAGGTCGCAGGGCAAAGCGGCCTCACCGCAGGAGGAGGCCCCCGGGCAGGGGAAGCGCTAATTGGACACAGCCGAGAGTCACCCCTTCTGCAGTCCCCGGGACCCCAACGAGCGTGAGGCCCCCTGCGAGGACCCCGACGGCCTGCGACGCGGCGTCATGTCCCCTGGGCAGCTACTGCCTCCTGGGAGAGGGGGGCAGGACTTCCTGTCCCTGCAGCCTGGGCAAGGGAGGGCGGCAGTGTGCTCAAGGTGCGTGGGCACCACCATCGCCCATCCTCTCTCTTCACCACCGCCAACATCGTCATCGCCATCACATTGCCCGACACGATCATCACCACCACTACCATCTTCGCCACCATCATCGCACTGCCTGAAATCAACATCACCATCCACTGTCACGAGCCACGTTATGCTCTGGTTGTGTGCTATGGCCCTGAGTGCGGCATGGCATGTGGTATGGTATGACCTGTGGTGCGGTATAACCCGTGGTTCGCCAAGTCCACGTGACGTGGTGTGACCCGTGGTGCGGCATACCCATGGTGCGGCGTGACCCATGGTGTGGCATACCCATGGTGCGGCGTGACCCATGCTGCGGCGTGCCTCGTGGTGCGACGTTACACCGTGGTGCTGTAGATGTGACCGCTCGAGTCCCTGCCTTCTCTGGCCACTCCTTCCTGGCGCTGCCCACTCTGCGGGGGGCCCACGGGGAGCTGAACATCAGCCTGGAGCTCAAGGTGCCCCCCACAAATACACATACCACCACACCTCCCCCCCCCCTAGCCCAACAGAGTGAGATTGTTTGTGGAGGATGGTGATGTTGTAGATCCTGGTTATGTTGCGTGTGTTGTCGACGACAGCTTTGGTGGTGTTGACATTAATGTTGCTGTTGTTGAAGATGGTGATGCGGTCGATGGTCGTGATTATATTGATGACGTTGTAATGCCAATATTGATGTTAATATTGATGGTGGTCATGGCTTGGGAAAAGTTTGTGTTGTGGTTGCTCTTGTTGTGGTGATGTTTGTAGTGTGGCACATTAGGAATGGACCACTCTTTTAATTATTTTCTCGTGGAGCAATAGAGCTAAGTGTAGTTTTGTGAAGGTCCTTATGTGCTATGCAGTACATCAATGCAAGTGTGTACACCAGCATGCGATACTGAGTTGGGCCTGTAGGTGTCTGGCAGGGTTATTGAGTAACCTGACCTGTAGACCATTCACATAATTAATGGCGACTGTTGGAAACTGCTGTGTGTGATACACGTGCTGTTGCATTTTACAGATGATCACAATAAATGTTTTACCCTCGATTTGGAGCACCTGTCCACGTCCTTCATTTCGAGTGTGCAACAGTGGTGATATTCGTGGTCATGTCGGTGGTGGTGTTGTCTCGCGATTAGGCCGAGGCTCGAGCGGGCTACCAGAATGCACTGCTGCTCTTTTGTGGCGACCGGGAGGACGCACGGCCCCGCGACTTTCTCGCACTCTCCCTGCGACGAGGGGTGCTCACGTTCAGGCGAGTCCTAGGCAGCTCGCGCGGGGCCCGTAGAATATGTTATGAAGGGGTCCTAAATTAAAAGAAAACATTAAAACGCACATTTTTTTACTTGCATAGTGAAGTAATTGTATTTTTTCATTTGCTATACAGCCAGATAATACGACAAATCGCTAACCTTAAACACCCGGTCGTTCATAAAAGTTGAAGGCGGTACAGTACTATAGTAATAGAGCAAGTGCAGAATCACTGAACCATAATTGATAGCTTCAAAGCATTTAGCGCGGGTCCCTTGAAAGTGCGGGGCCCGTAGCATCTGTAGCTACTTTTGCTACTAGTATAATCCGGTACTACTCCTAGGCCCTGGTGTCCCCTACATGGGGTCCGGGACATCCCCCACCCCCAACCCCCACTCCTCCTAGGGGAGGGGGTTGGCTGGTATAGGGGGGCACCCACAGGAGCCCTCTTTTGGGGTTCAATGTCTTGTGGCAGTGAGACGGAGTTCGGGTGAAGGTCCAGACATATTGTAGATGACGACATCTATAATGTGATAAGGAGGGTACAGAAGGTAATGGTGGAATGATGGCGGGGATGATGATGATCATGATGATGGAGTTGATACCAGGCCTCACCACAGGAGGAGGTCGTTCTTCACTGATGATTTCATCTCACGTCTCGTGGCCCCACGTCCCCATTCCCTCTTGTCCCCTTGCCCTTGTGTCTTCATGTTTCCATATGGCCCCAAGTCCTCGTGTCACCTTTTTTGTCTGTCCCCCTGTCCCCCCTCCCTGTCTCCATATCTCCGTGTCCCTCTGTCCCCTTGTTCCCCTGTCTCCATGTCCCCCTGTCCCTGTCTCCATATCCCTATGTTCCCCTTGTCCCCCTGTCTCTGTTCCCCATATCCTCATGTTCCCCTGTCTCTGTGTCCCCGTCTGTCCGTGTCCTGGTGTCCCCATATCCCCGTGTCCCCCTATCTCCATGTCCACATGTCCCGGTGTCCCGCTGTCTCCGTGTCCCCATATCCCCGTGTCCCCCTGTCTCCGTGTCCCCTGTGTCCCCGTGCAGCTTTGACTGTGGCTCTGGGCCAGCTTGGATCTCCGCGTCGACGCCGGTGACACCAGGGTCATGGCACCGCGTGGCACTGAGCCGCTCCGGGCGGCACGGCCGGCTCACCGTGGACTCGCAGCCTCCCTCCACGGGGCACTCACAGGTGAGCGAGGCGAGGGGTGAGCGGTGAGGTGAGGAGAGAGGTGAGACATAGGGTCGCTACCGTCTGACTTTTTCTGATGCCCACCCCCCATCACCACCCCCACGCCGCCCCCCCCCCCCCCCGGGTAGGGCCCCCTGTCTCACATCTCTTTCCGGACTCCGCTGTACGTGGGTGGCCCCCCTCATGCGCCGCTCACTGGAGTTGCGGTTGGGCCCCCCCCCGGCTGGGGCCCCCCACTCTCCCCGCTGGGGTTCCTGGGCTGTGTGCGGGCACTCCGCATCAACGGGAGGGAGGTGGATGCGCGGGCCGCGCCACGTGGACACGCGGTGCGCGGGGCCAACGTCGGTACGTCGTTGGCAACCGCAAACACATTTCACAACCGCAACCACGATCACAATCCCAACCACGGTTACAACCACGGCCACAATCGCAGCCACTATCAAAGCCACAATCGCAATTATCACCACAATTACAACCGTGTGTCACGCGGGGGCTAACGTGGGTACGGCAGTTGCATCCACAAATACAAGACTGCAACCACAACTACAATCCCAACCGCAATCACACCTGCAAACAAACCCACAATCACAGCTGCAATCAGAGCCAGAATCACAACCAAGCGCCACGCGGGGGCCAACGTGGGTACGGCACCCGCAACCACTGTCACAGTCAGAACCACGCTCACAACTGTGGTGTGTTGTGCGGTGCAGGTGAGTGCGGCCGTGAGGCGTGTGCGGCAGCACGGTGTGGTCAGGGCGCTCCCTGCGAGGTGTGGGACGGGGAGGAGGCCCTGTGCTTGTGTTCCCTCGGATTCTCTGGGCCTCGTTGCCAGGACGGTAAGTGTGTGTGTGTCCGTAACTTTGAGTGTGACCGTGTGTGTGTGTGTGTATGTGTGTGTGTGGGGAGTGGTAGTGCAGAGGTTAGCGCTCTGCGCTACGAACCCGGCGACCCAACTTCGATTCCCGCTCACGGCCAACACCAGTGGCTATTATCTGAATCAGTCCTGGGCCTCCCTAGGTCGACTCAGCCTCAAATGAGTACCTGGTGCGGTGTGTAAACATTGTCACTGGGGAGACAAAGGCAGCTGTGTTCGGTGCTGGCCACCCACGTCCTAGTGTGCCGTGCAAGCCTTCATAGGTGCTAATAGCACTTTCCCCAACAGTCTGTTAAGGCTATAGGGGGGATCTTTGTCTTTGTGTGTGCGTGTTCCCACCTGCACTGTGCTACGAACCCGGCGACCCGAATTCTCTTTCCGCTCGTGACCAACAACATCGCTCTCACACCACTTTCACACCACCTCCTCGAGGTCGACTGAGCCTTAAATTTGAAGACCTGGTGCCGTAAGAAAACATCATCACTAGGGGAATGAATGCGGCCGGGCGTGGTGTTGGCAACCCACCCCGTCGTGCACCGTTCCAGCCTTAATAGGTGCTACTCACTGGCATAACTCGACCCCTACAGCCTGTTGAAGGCTATGTGGCCGATCTTTGTCTTTGCGCCCACCCGCCTGTACGCGTGCAGCGCTGGCGGTGCGCATGCCGGTGTTTGACGCGAGGCTGAGGTCGTACGCGGCGGCGTTGTGGCCGGGTGGGTTGCGGCCGCCCTCCTCGGCCATGGAGCTGGAGCTGGAGTTCCGCTCAATGAGGTCGGAGGGGACGCTGCTCTACAGTGACGATGCCGGCGCTGGCGACGCCGGAGACTTTGTGGCGCTGGTGCTGAGGGGCGGCCACCTCGAGATGCGATTCGACTGCGGATCCGGCACTGCCACGATCCGGCACGCGGCACTCTCACCGCTGTCATACCACGGTCACCACACCATCACAAACCATTGGGTCATACCAGTACACTAACAGCATCCACAGACACCAAAACAACAACCGCAATAACCACAGCAATCGCAACAGTATATTTACACGTCACAACGACCCTAACAATGCAGGAACACCATCGCAACCACAACAGTAACAGCAGCGACACAGCAACATACTGGTTGTGTGGCTGTGATGTTGGTGTGCTTGCGTGGTTGTGTGCAGGAGTGCTGCCCCGGTGAGCGTCGGGGAATGGCACGTGGTTCAGGCCTCCCGCAGGGCTCGCCTGGGCATCCTGCAGCTTGACGACCAAGCCCCCGTCTCGGCAATCGCACCGGTGACAAAACCCAGAGCAGCATAAACTCACCCAGCCTCACCCACGCTCAACCCAGAACCCACCCGGACTAAGCCTGGCCTAACTAGGTGCTATGCAGCCTAGCGTAACCTAGTCTAACCCAGCGCAGTCAATCCTCATCCGCATCTAGCCCAGCCAAATCCAGCTCAGCCTGGGAAAGACCATCCTAGTCCAGCCTCACCTAGCCTGGCCCAATCTAAGCCAGGCCAACCAAGACCGACCTGTCTGTGTGTCTGTGTGCGTTTCTCTGCGTGTATGTGTTTAACACGTATGCTTTCACGACCAATACCATCCATAATAGAGGTTTTGGGTTAGATCGCTTAAATATATAAATGTGTTGTTAAAGCCTGCCACCACCCGACACAGCCAACTAGTATTGTGCTTATTAAAATAGCCCTACCAACGGTAATCTCTATTGAAGTACGCTGCCCTTTGTAGGCATGCATTTAAATAATCTATTATTTGATTATTCGCTTCCACGCAGCACTAAGACGCAAATATCAGCAACTGTCAGCAGTAGCAGAACACGCGTGCCAACAAGGACACTCAATTTATTTTGATAATGTTGAAGTTTTGTGCAAAACTAGCTCCTATCGGCCAAGACTAATTAGATAAATCAATCGAAATTGAAAGAAATCAAAATAACTTTAACCGTTCGGATAGCTACCGTCTTAGTGCTACGTGGAAGCGAATAATCAAATAATACATTATTTAAATGCGTGCCTACAAAGGGCAGCCTACTTCAATAGGGATTATTGTTGGTAGGGCTATTTTAATAAACACAATAGACAGGAAGGACAAGTTCAAAGGGCTCGCATAATGCACATGCATAATGCGACAGTAATCCCCCCCCCCCCCCCCCCACATTGTGCAAGAGCGCAGAAGGGTGGTCAACACATCTACGCCTCTATATAAGGAACGAAACAGTAAGACGTCTTCACAAATCTGGCAGTTGCCTGATGAAGCTAGTTGTAATTACTGGCGAAACGTCATCCTCAGTTTGTAAATGTTGTGGCTTGGCTCTCTAGGTGCTGCTTGCTAACAGCGTGTGCTGTAAAAGTGACGAATTGGCATGTTCTGTTTACGTGACAACCCTTACTAGTTGGCTGTGTCGGGTGGTGGCGGGTTTTAACGACACATTTATATATTTACACGATCTCACCCAAAAACCCTCTATTATGGGTGGATATGTGTCTGCCTGTTTGTCTCTGTATGGTCGATGGGCGTGGTGCTGGCTGCATACCCCCTCGTGTGCCGTTACCGGCCTTCAAAGGTGCTGCTCGCTGACATAACTCGACCCCGACAGCTTGTCTCTCTGTGTGCCTCTGTGTGTGTGTCTGTGTGTGTCTCTCCAGGGAGCGGTCATGCAACGGTGAGCATGCTACAAATCTGGCTACCGGAGTTTGATTCCCGCTCACAGCCAACAATAGTGACAATTATCTGAACCGGTCCTGGGCCTCCTCTAGGTCGACTCAGCCTCAAATGCGTACTTGGTGCGATGTGTTCAAACATCGCCACTGGGAAGACAAAGGCGGCCGGATGTGGTGTTGGCCGCCCACCCCCTAGTATGTCGTGCCGGCCTTCATAGGTGCTGCTCGCTAACAGCGTGTTAAGGCTATATGGGGGATCTGTGTGTCTCTCTGTGTCTCTCTGTGTCTGTGTGTCTCTGTGTGCATCCTGAAGGGCTCCTTCACCCAGATCAGGTGCAGCTCAGCGCTCTACCTGGGCGGAGTCCCCGACTACGACGCCGTCAAGAAGAAGTCTGGCGTCACAGCTCCCTTCACCGGCACCTTCCAGAGGGTGCAGCCCCTCGGCGCGATCTCACCTCACCCACAGCTGACCCCGACCAGGCCCAACTAGAACCTGACCCATCCAGACCTGACGTATCCTGACCGTGACTCAACCACACCTGAACTGATCAGGCCTAACCCAACCAGACCTGATCCAACCAGACCCTGACCCATCCAGACTTGACGTATCCTGACCTGACCCAGCCAGACCTGAACTTATCAGACCTGACCCAACCAGACCTGACCTAATCAGACCTGACATAATCAGACCTGACCCAACCAGAACCTGACCCATCTAGACCTGACGTATCCTGACCTGACCCAACCAGACCTGAAATAATCAGACCTGACCCAACCAGAACCTGACCCATCTAGACCTGACATATCCTGACCCGACCCAGCCAGACCTGAACTTATCAGACCTGACCCAACCAGACCTGACCTAATCAGACCTGACATAATCAGACCTGACCCAACCAGAACCTGACCCATCTAGACCTGACGTATCCTGACCTGACCCAACCAGACCTGAAATAATCAGACCTGACCCAACCAGAACCTGACCCATCTAGACCTGACATATCCTGACCCGACCCAGCCAGACCTGAACTTATCAGACCTGACCCAACCAGACCTGACCTAATCAGACCTGAAATAATCAGACCTGACCCAAACAGACCGAACCAGAATCTGACCCATCCAGACCTGATGTATCCTGACCTGACCCAACCAGACCTGACCCAACCAGACCTAACCTAATCAGACCTGACCCAACCAGAACCTGACCAACCACACCTGATCCAACCAGAACCAGACCCAACCAAACCTGACCCAACCAGAACCTGACCCAACCAAACATGACCCAACCAATCCTGACGTATCCTGACCTGACCCAACCAGAACCTGACCCAACCAAACCTGACTCGAACCCAACTCTGCACAACCCCACCAGACTAGACCTGAACCAAGGTGTAGACCTGCCCTGTGTCTCTGTCCCTTGTGTCTCTGTCCCGTGTCTTTTAACCTTTGTGTCTCTGTTCTGTGTCTCTGTTCCACGTCTTTGTTCCATGTCTCACGCCCCCATCCCATTCCTTGTCTCTAACCATGCCCCCCCCCCCACCCCCCCGGGCTTGCTCCGCGTTGCCATGCAGCTGGCAGTGAACGGGCACGCGGTGGTGCTGGGACCGGAGCCTGCGGGGCGCCTGACGACCGGCGTGAACGTGGGCAACGCCGCGACAGCGTGCGAGGCGGCGCCATGCCAGCAGGGGGGCAGCTGTCACCCCCGCGGAGACAGCTACATCTGCGACTGCCCCCTTGGATACCAGGGACAGAGCTGCCAGGAGGGTGGGCCCCGCAGATCCATTGCCGCCCACCTGCCCTCCACTCGTCACCTGAACCCTGCCCCCCGCCCCCACCCCCCCCACCGAGGTCTGCCCTCGTCCTGCCAATGCCAGCGCCTCCCCTTGCCCCGCTACTTAGCGCTCGCCTGTGCGGCCTCTGTGAACTGTACCTAATGCCTGTGCTGGGTCGCTGTTCCCCTGGCTTTGTTCCAGACAACGGATTTTTCGGAGCAAATGGTAAGTTCTGAGCAAGGCTCGCTTGCCCGGCGCACAAATGCGGCACACACCTGGCACGCCAGCTGTATCAGAAACACTCGCCCGACACACACCTGGCACACCAACTATACCAGCAACACCTGCCCGTCACACACCTGGCACACCAACTACACCAGCAACACCCACCTGGCACACACCTGGCACACCAACTACACCAGCAACACCCACCTGGCACACACCTGGCACACCAACTATACCAGCAACACCCGCCTGGCACACCTGGCACACCAACTACACCTGCAACACCCGCCTGGCACACACCTGGCACACCAACTACACCAGCAACACCTGCCCGGCACACACCTGGCACACCAACTACACCAGCAACACCTGCCCGGCACACACCTGGCACACCAACTACACCAGCAACACCCGCCTGGCACACACCTGGCACACCAGCTACAACAGCAACACCCTCCCGACACACACCTGGCATACCTACAGCAGCCATAACAGCCATACCATTTCACAGCACATACCTGGCACGCACATGGCCCGCGCCTGGCATATCTACGGCAGCCACCCCTACTACACACGCACGCACGCACGTTCGCGACACCTGCCCATGACACTTGACTGACACGCACCACCACCACCACCCTCCTACCACCCCCCCAAGTGCGCGACCACGCACATCTGGCACGCCTGCCTGGCACGACGCACTGCACCTGCTACAGTGAGGGAAAAAAGTATTTGATCCCCTGTTGATTTTGTACGTTTGCCCACTGACAAAGAAATGATCAGTCTATAATTTTAATGGTAGGTTTATTTGAACAGTGAGAGAGAATAACAACAACAAAATCCAGAAAAACGCATGTCAAAAATGTGATAAATTGATTTGCATTTTAATGAGGGAAATAAGTATTTGACCCCTCTGCAAAACATGACTTAGTACTTGGTGGCAAAACCCTTGTTGGCAATCACAGAGGTCAGACGTTTCTTGTAGTTGGCCACCAGGTTTGCACACATCTCAGGAGGGATTTTGTCCCACTCCTCTTTTCTCAAAGTCATTAAGGTTTCAAGGCCGACGTTTGGCAACTCGAACCTTTAGCTCCCTCCACAGATTTTCTATGGGATTAAGTTCTTGAGACTGGCTAGGCCACTCCTGGACCTTAATGTGCTTCTTCTTGAGCCACTCCTTTGTTGCCTTGGCCGTGTGTTTTGGGTCATTGTCATGCTGGAATACCCATCCACGACCCATTTTCAATGCCCTGGCTGAGGGAAGGAGGTTCTC
This sequence comes from Petromyzon marinus, assembly GCF_048934315.1. NCBI lineage: Eukaryota > Metazoa > Chordata > Hyperoartia > Petromyzontiformes > Petromyzontidae > Petromyzon > Petromyzon marinus. The sequence continues at coordinate 2,767,657 of NC_133667.1, forward strand.
ACCCAAGATTTGACGGTACATGGCCCCGTCCATCGTCCCTTTGATGCGGTGAAGTTGTCCTGTCCCCTTAGCAGAAAAACACCCCCAAAGCATAATGTTTCCACCTCCATGTTTGACGGTGGGGATGGTGTTCTTGGGGTCATAGGCAGTATTCCTCCTCCTCCAAACACGGCGAGTTGAGTTGATGCCAAAGAGCTCCATTTTGGTCTCATCTGACCACAACACTTTCACCAGGTTGTCCTCTGAATCATTTAGATGTTCATTGGCAAACTTCAGACGGGCATGTATATGTGCTTTCTTGAGTAGGGTGACCTTGAGGGCGCTGCAGGATTTCAGGCCTTCACGGCGTAGTGTGTTACCAATTGTTTTCTTGGTGACTATGGTCCCAGCTGCCTTGAGATCATTGACAAGATTCTCCCGTGTAGTTCTGGGCTGATTCCTCACCGTTCTCATGATCATTGCAACTCCACGAGGTGAGATCTTGCATGGAGCCCCAGGCCAAGGGAGTTGACAGTTGTTTTGTGTTTTTTCCATTTGCGAATAATCGCACCAACTGTTGTCACCTTCTCACCAAGCTGCATGGCAATGGTCGTGTAGCCCATTCCAGCCTTGTGTAGGTCTACAATCTTATCCCTGACATCCTTGGAGAGCTCTTTGGTCTTGGCCATGGTGGAGAGTTTGGAATCTGATTGATTGATTGCTTCTGTGGGCATGTGTCTTTTATACAGGTAACAAGCTGAGATTAGGAGCACTCCCTTTAAGAGTGTGCTAATCTCAGCTCGTTACCTGTATAAACGACACCTGGGAGCCATAAAAATTTCTGATTGAGAGAGGGACAAATACTTATTTCCCTCATTAAAATGCAAATCAATTTATAACATTTTTGACATGCGTTTTTCTGGATTTTTTTGTTGTTATTCTGTCTCTCACTGTTCAAATAAACCTACCATTAAAATTATAGACTGATCATTCATTTGTCAGTGGGCAAACGTACAAAATCAGCAGGGGATCAAATACTTTTTTTCCCTCACTGTATATACACACACACACCAGCCACATCTACCCAGCACACACACAAACACACACACACCTCTCCGGTGCAACAACAACCGCCATTCGCCACTAAGTGGCGGTGACGTCACCACGACGCTTGTGCCATGCTATGTGCACGTTGAGGTCACGTGAAGTGTTGAACGCCCGCCGGGCAGGAGATCACGGGGCAGACCCAGGTGCCACGGGTCGACTGACTGAGATGACTGGCCGATGCACCACCTGTGCAAATATTCCTTGACAAACCCCTGGGTGCTGTTAACGTCCTCGTACCTCTGCAACCCGTATCCCCTTCTCTCGCCCCCCCTCCCCCCCCCGTGTGGATCGGCAGCTGTGGAGGACTACGAGGAGCTGCCACGCTTCACGGGCTCCAGCTACATCTCCTACGAGAGCTCCAACATCCTGAAACGGTGACGCCGTCACACACAGACACCACACACAGACACCACACATAGACACCACACATAGACACCATACATAGACACCACACACAGCTTTCACAAGCAGACGCCACACACAGACACAATGTGTGTATAGGGGGGAGTGGTGCGCTTAGGAACCCGGCCACCCGAGTTCTAATCCCATTCACGACCAATAACAGCATTGAATATCTGTGACCCAGTCCTGGGCCTCAAATGAGTACCTGGTGAGATATGTAAACATTTCCAGTCGGGAGACAAAGGCGGCCGGGCGCGCTGCTGGCCACCTACCCCCTCGTGTGCCTTACCGGCCTTCACAGGTGCTACTCGCTACTAACGGCACTTGCCACAACAGTCTCTTAAGGCTACACGAGGGATCTTTGTCTTTGCGTTGCGGCCTCTGCAGGGTCTCCGGGTTCAGGTCCAACCTGTTCGTGCGCTTCAAGGCAACGGGCCCCGACGGCCTCCTGCTGTGGAGGGGGGGCACGCGGTGGGGCAGGGGGACCGAGGAAGGGGACTACATCCTGCTGGGCTTGCAGGGCGGGGCCCTGATCTTCAGGTGCACACCCCGAGACATTGCGGCACGTCCCATGCTGCCCGCATGCCCCCTCTGTGTCCCCCGTGTCTCCGTTTCTCTGTGTATCGTCCCCCGTGCTTTTGGGCCTCCGTGCTCCCGTGTTCCCTCGTCCCCTTCCCTTGTGCCCTGTATCCTCTGCGTCTCTGTGCCCCTGCATCCCTGTGCCTCATGCCCTATACCCCCTTTCCTTGTAACCCCATGCCCCGTGTCCCCCCGTGTCCCACAACCTGGAGTGGTATCCGGGACCGGGTGAGGATTTGGTGCCAGTCGTCGTGAGGTCATGAGGTCACGGGTTCAGCATGTCTCACGGGGTCGCGTGTCCCCCACAGCTACGACCTGGGGAGCGGGCCTGCCCACATCCTCGTCAACAGCTCCTTCAACGACGGCCTGTGGCACCGAGTGAAGGCCGTGAGGTAAGGGGGGGGGGGGGGTGTCGTTACTCGTGACGCTCGTTTTACCCAGAAAACCATCCGAGTCTCATGACTCTTTTTATAAGTAGGTATCATTATCTTATCTTCTTAAAGTTATTTGTATAGCGCCTTAACCGAGGTACTTTACTGAGAACTTAGGACGGTACAACGCATGAATGTAACGGTGGTGGAGATGAGGCGAACGCAATAGATGAGAGGAGAGCAATGGGGGTGAATCTGCGATGACGCGCGAATTCGGTGAAAGTGAAATTGATGACAGTGAATGATGACGAATGGGTTGAATGAACGTGACAGCCGTGTGATGTGATGAGAATGTGGAGAGGGAACAGAAACGGTGGTGGTGGTTACGAGGGGGAGATTGAGGGGTGGTGGCGTGAGCTCGGGAAAAAAAGTGAGTTTTGAGTGAGGGGCGGAAACCAGTGAGCGATGGTGACTCTTTAAAGGCGGAGGGGAAGTTTGTCCTGCCAAGTACAGTGAGGGAAAAAAGTATTTGATCCCCTGCTGATTTTGTACGTTTGCCCACTGACAAAGAAATGATCAGTCTATAATTTTAATGATAGGTTTATTTGAACAGTGAGAGAGAATAACAACAACAAAATCCAGAAAAACGCATGTCAAAAATGTGATAAATTGATTTACATTTTAATGAGGGAAATAAGTATTTGACCCCTCTGCAAAACATGACGTAGTACTTGGTGGCAAAACCCTTGTTGGCAATCACAGAGGTCAGACGTTTCTTGTAGTTGGCCACCAGGTTTGCACACATCTCAGGAGGGATTTTGTCCCACTCCTCTTTGCAGATCTTCTCCAAGTCATTAAGGTTTCGAGGCTAACGTTTGACAACTCGAACCTTCAGCTCCCTCCACAGATTTTCTAAGAGATTAAGGTCTGGAGACTGGCTAGGCCACTCCAGGACCTTAATGTGCTTCTTCTTGAACCACTCCTTTGTTGCCTTGGCCGTGTGTTTTGGGTCATTGTCATGCTGGAATACCCATTCACGACCCATTTCCAATGCCCTGGCTGAGGGAAGGAGGTTCTCACCCAAGATTTGACGGCACATGGCCCCGTCCATCGTCCCTTTGATGCGGTGAAGTTGTCCTCTCCCCTTAGCAGAAAAACACCCCCAAAGCATGTTTCCATCTCCATGTTTGACGGTGGGGATGGTGTTCTTGGGGTCATAGGCAGCGAGTTGAGTTGATGCCAAAGAGCTCCATTTTGGTCTCATCTGACCACAACACTTTTACCCAGTTGTTCTCTGAATCATTCAGATGTTCATTGGCAAACTTCAGACGGGCATGTGTATGTGCTTTCCTGAGCAGGGGGATCACGCGGGCGCTGCAGGATTTCAGTCCTTCACGGCGTAGTGTTACCAATTGTTTTCTTGGTGACTATGGTCCCAGCTGCCTTGAGATCATTGACAAGATCCTCCCGTGTAGTTCTTGGCTGATTCCTCACCGTTCTCATGATCATTGCAACTCCACGAGGTGAGATCTTGCATGGAGCCCCAGGCCGAGGGAGATTGACAGTTGTTTTGTGTTTCTTCCATTTGCGAATAATCGCACCAACTGTTGTCACCTTCTCACCAAGCTGCTTGGCAATGGTCTTGTAGCTCATTCCAGCCTTGTGTAGGTCTACAATCTTGTCCCTAACATCCTTGGAGAGCTCTTTGGTCTTGGCCATGGTGGAGAGTTTGGAATCTGATTGATTGATTGCTTCTGTGGACAGGTGCCTTTTATACAGGTAACAAGCTGAGATTAGGAGCACTCCCTTTAAGAGTGTGCTCTTAATCTCAGCACGTTGCCTGTATAAAAGACACCTGGGAGCCAGACATCTTTCTGATTGAGAGAGGGTCAAATACTTATTTCCCTCATTAAAATGCAAATCAATTCATAACATTTTTGACATGCGTTTTTCTGGATTGTTTTGTTATTCTGTCTCTCACTGTTCAAATAAATCTAGCATTAAATTATAGACTGATAATTTATTTGTCAGTGGGCAAACGTACAAAATCCGCAGGGGATCAAATACTTTTTTTCCCTCACTGTATTTGCAGTGGGGGCTGGACGATGATCACAATGTAGATTCCAAATTGAGTCAATATACGCAGGTAATGTTCACAGTTTGACAGACTTTCCATGCTCTTACGCCGTCACACAATGGCCCTACTCTTGCTGATGACGTCAGTGGATCTTTAACGTCCGCTGCGGGTGAATCGGATGGCGCATCGCAGTATTTTTTAACGGTTGAATTCACACCGCGGGGTGATAATTAGGGCGGTCGCGTTATTCGAACCGCGAACCTGTACGGGGGATCTTTGTCGATGTTGTGTTGATACGTGTGTGTTCGTTTGCACAGTAGGGGGCACAGGTGGTGCATCGGCCAGTCATCTCAGTCAGTCAACCCATGGCACCTGGATCTGTCCCATGACCTCCTGCCAGCGGGCGTTCAACACTTCACGTGGCCGTAACGTGAACATAGCCTGGCACAAACGCCGTGGTGACGTCACTGCTACTTAGTGGCGAATGTCGGTTGTTGTTGTGCGTTTGTGTGGAGGGCTAGCACGGTGGCAAACACACCGTGTTACGAACCCAGTGGCCCGAGTTCCGTTTCCACTCACAGAAAACATTGGCGATGAATATGAACCGGCACTAGGCCTCCCCTAGGTCGACTCAGCCATTGATTTAATATCTGGTGCGGTGTATAAACATCGGCAATGGGGAGACACAGGCAGTCACGTGTCTTTCTTGCCACACCATCCACTCGTGCCGTGCCTTCTTTCTTTCATAGGCGCTCGCTAACAGCGCTTGTCTCAATAGTCCATTGAATGCTATACTGGGAATCTTTGTCTTTGTGCAGAACGGGGCAGACAGGGAAGCTGACGGTGGATGACTTTGGAGCGGTGGTGGGACGCTCTCCAGGTCACATGACCCGCCTCGATCTCACGGGGCCCCTCTATCTGGGTAGGAGCATTTATTTTGTGTGTGTGTATATATACTGTGCCTTCGTAGTGTGTGTTAACTGTGGCTGCCAGTGTCTGTGTGTCTGTTGTACTGCTGGGCAATTTCCACAAAACCCTGGACCGGAATTGCAAATGCGATTCACCAAATCGACCGCCGCAATTGCTGACGGGATCATGGCATCGTTGGAACCGTAACTCTGGAATCGGCGGTATTCTCTCGAGGGAATTGCCGAAGGGTGGCATCTCGTGGCGTGCGTTGACAATTTTGCCCACAGACGAGTTGCGATCCCTGCACTCATCGCAAACGGTGGAATCGTGGGTTTAAAGAGATGATTCTCGAAGTGAACTAAGCAGCACCGGTCTCGAGTCTGCGTTTTGTGTGTGTGCGCGCGTGCCGTGCTGTGCGCTGTGTGGTCAGTAGTTGTGCGCGTGTCGTGTGCATGCCGTGTCTGTGAGTTGCATATTATTGCGCGTGCGTGCGCGGGGAGCGGGGGAGCGGCGGTGCAGCGGTTAGCGCGCTGCGCTACAAATTCGGCGACCCGAGCCCTCAAACATTGCCACCGGGGAGACAAAGGCGGCCGGGCACGGTACCAGCCACCCCCCTCGTCGTGCACCATGCCTGACAGTCTGTTAAGGCGATGGGGAAATCTTCGGTCTTCATTGGGCGCGCGGTGTGGCCCGCTTGCAGGCGGCGTGCGGGCCGACGGCGTGTCGGGGCAGGACCGGCCTCGCGTGAGCCGGGGACTCGAGGGCTGCGTGTCGCACCTCACCCTCGCCACCGACGCCCACGTGGCGCTCATCGCGCAGGCCGCGGCCGGCCACAACGTGCAGTCGTGCTGACTGCGCGAGGGCGCGCACGGCAAACCCGACGACAGACCGACACACCGCCACCATACACGCGCACTACCATGTACACATTCACACCGCTGCTGATGCCACTTCTATGTATACAAATAAAAAAGCAATCATGGGTCATGGCCTTTAATTACCCTGGGGAATGCCTCACCGAGTGTCAGGACTTGAATTCCTGCACCGAGTCTCAAGACTTTTGAGCCTCCCGCCAAGTCTCAAGACGTGGTGCATGCGATGATGTATGTTTGGTGCGTATAGGTCGTGGAGGCCATTGCGGCCACACCGCCCCTCACTTACGGTCATTTATGTCTGTTCAATATTTCACCAGTTAGAAATTGCATGATAATTATTAAAAAGCATTATTGTGACGAGAAGGACTGGATTCGCCACAATGCAGTAACTACAATGTTATCTTTTTCTCAAACACATTCCTGAGGAGGGGGCTGGTAGGAAATTTTGAAGTAATTATGTACGGACATTTAAGCCAAACTTGTTTGGGTCGTGCTTAGAAGAAAGCAAAATTAAAAGTGAGCAGAATTATAAAACGACGCCAGAAAGTGCAGTGTATAATCCCCTGCCTCCTGTGAATTAATCCCGGTTGGGCTTCCAGTCCATATAAGGGCACCACGGGGTGACCAGCCCCTCCCCACCCAGCCCCACCCCTCCCACCCCCCACCCAGCCCCACCCCACACAGCCCCTCCCCACCCAGCCCCTCCCCACCTAGCCCCTCTCCACCCAGCCCCACCCCTCCGACGTGGACAGACATACACAATTAATCCCCTGCCTCCTGTGAATTAATACCGGTTGGGCTTCCATATATTGAGATCCTGAGTCTTGACAATTCGTCAACTTTCCAGGGGGGAGTGAGGTTGGTGAATAATGCACCTGTGCCCGGGGAGCGTTGTCAGACTTATAACCGGTTCGGAAAGTCAGGAACCGGTTACTTCCAGAGGAATTTTAGTCAGGAATGCACAGATTGGCCACGCGCCAATTATAGGTTCAAAAGGTGAAATCGGAGGCCCTGAAAGATTGCTCACTCTACGCCACTGGCTGGCGGAATAGCCTCCTCCACCAGAAGTCGGCAGCTCTAATAGAGGTGTACTTGGTCTACTCTTCCACGACGTGCGGATGCGTTGAGAAGAGTTGGGCGAACGTCGCACTCTTACCTCACCACACGTGACCCGAAAACCACCCATGACTACACCCTCACGGGGCACCACTTTACACAACACCCACACACACTGCCACGCAAAGACAAAGATCCCCCGTATAGCCTGTAACAGACTGTTGGGGCAAGTGCTGTTAGCGAGCACCTGTGAAGGCCGGCACGGGTGGGTGGCCAGCACCACGCCCGGCCGCCTTTGTCTCCCCCAGTGGCGATGGTTACACACAGCACCGGGTACTCATTTGAGGCTGAGTCGACCTAGGGGAGGCCCAGGACCGGTTCAGATAATCATCACCGATGTTGGCCGCGAGCGGGAATCGAACCCGGCACGCCAGGCTCGTAGCGCAGCGCTCACCGCTCGGCTACTGCTCCACCCGTACAACCCCCCTCTCACACAGCCTCACCCTCACGCTCACCGCTTCTCTCCCCGTCACTCCTGGTTGCCATAAATAGACGAAGCGTCGGGGTCGCGTCGGTGTAAAGGCGATAGTGTGTGGCTCCCTTCTTAACCACCGTCATCAAAACCACCGTCGTCTTAAACGCCGCCACCACCATCGTCGAATTCATCCTCGTTCTCTCATCATCTTCCCATCATCTTACCATCATCTCATCATCCTCATCTTCCCATCACCCACATCATAAACCATCCCCCTCTCATCACCCTCCCAGTCATCCTTCCGTTATCATCATTCCCTTCTATTCATCATCCCGAACATCGACTCCACCTCACCCCTCGTAATCACCATCATCCCCTCCTCATTTTCTCATCCTAATCTTCAGCTTCATCACCATCATCATCTCGAGGTTTCCCCTCCCAGCTGCCCGGGCGGAAGGAAGCGACCCCAGCCCCCCGCGAGGGCTCCCTGGAGAGGAGGCAAGAGAGTCCCAGGGCCCCGCAGGGGCAAAGAGAGGGGGATACTCAGACACTCCCTGTGCCCCAGGGCCCCAGCGTGGTATGTGTGTGTGGGGGGGTGTGGGAGTGTGAGGGATGAGGGATTGTGGGAGTGTGTGGGAGTGTGAGAGATGAGGGTTGTGTGTGGGGGGTGTGGGAGTGTGAGCGATGAGGGATTGTGTTTGTGAGGGAGTGTGTGGGAGTGTGAGGGATGAGGGGTTGTGTTTGTGAGGGATGTGTGTGGGAGTGTGAGGGTTGTGTGTGTGTCGGAGTGTGTGGGAATGTGAGGGATGGGGGTTGTGTGTGTGGGGGGGTGTGGGAGTGTGAGGGATGAGGGTTGTGTGTGTGGGAGTGTGAGGGATGGGGGTTGTGTGTGTGGAAGTGTGAGGGATGAGGGGTTGTGTGTGTGGGAGTGTGAGGGATGAGGGGTTGTGTGTGTGGGAGTGTGTGGGAGTGTGAGGGATGGGGGTTGTGTGTGTGGAAGTGTGTGGGATGAGGGGGTGTGAGCGATGAGGGTTGTGTGTGAGGGGGTGTGAGGGATGAGGGGTGTGGGAGTGTGAGGGAGTGTGAGGGAGTGTGAGGGATGAGGGTTGTGTGTGTGGGAGTGTGAGGGAGTGTGAGGGATGAGGGGTTGTGTGTGTGGGAGTGTGCGGGAGTGTGAGGGATGAGGGTTGTGTGTGTGGGAGTGCGAGGGGGTGTGAGGGATGAGGGTTGTGTGTGAGGGGGTGTGAGGGGGTGAGAGGGATGAGGGTTGTGTGTGTGGGAGTGTGAGGGAGTGTGAGGGATGAGGGGTTGTGTTTGAGGGGGTGTGAGGGATGAGAGTTGTGTTTGTGTGTGGGAGTGTTAGGGAGTGTGTGGGATGAGGGTTGTGTGTGAGGGAGTGTGAGGGATGAGGGGTTGCGTGTGTGTGCGGGATGAGGGGTGTGTGTGTGGGAGTGAGGCATGAGGGTTGTGTGGGAGTGTGAGGGTTGTGTGTGTGGGAGTGTGTGTGGGAGTGTGTGGGAGTGTGAGGGATGAGGGGTTGTGTGTGTGAGGGATGTGTGAGGGATGTGTGAGGGATGAGGGTTGTGTGTGTGGGAGTGTGTGGGAGTGTGAGGGATGAGGGTTTGTGTGTGTGGGAGTGTGAGGGAGTGTGAGGGATGGGGGTTGTGTGTGTGGGAGTGTGAGGGATGAGGGGTTGTGTGTGTGGGAGTGTGAGGGAGTGTGAGGGATGAGGGGTTGTGTGTGTGGGAGTGTGAGGGAGTGTGAGGGATGAGGGATTGTGTTTATGTGGGAGTGTGAGGGAGTGTGAGGGATGAGGGTTGTGTGTGAGGGAGTGTGAGGGATGAGGGGTTGTGTGTGTGGGAGTGTGAGGGGGTGTGAGGGATGAGGGTTGTGTGTGAGGGGGTGTGAGGGGGTGTGAGGGATGAGGGTTGTGTGTGTGGGAGTGTGAGGGGGTGTGAGGGATGAGGGTTGTGTGTGAGGGGGTGTGAGGGGGTGTGAGGGATGAGGGCTGTGTGTGTGGGAGTGTGAGGGAGTGTGAGGGATGAGGGATTGTGTTTATGTGGGAGTGTGAGGGAGTGTGAGGGATGAGGGTTGTGTGTGAGGGAGTGTGAGGGATGAGGGGTTGTGTGTGTGGGAGTGTGAGGGGGTGTGAGGGATGAGGGTTGTGTGTGAGGGGGTGTGAGGGGGTGTGAGGGATGAGGGTTGTGTGTGTGGGAGTGTGAGGGGGTGTGAGGGATGAGGGTTGTGTGTGAGGGGGTGTGAGGGGGTGTGAGGGATGAGGGCTGTGTGTGTGGGAGTGTGAGGGAGTGTGAGGGATGAGGGGTTGTGTTTGAGGGGGTGTGAGGGATGAGAGTTGTGTGTGTGGGAGTGTGAGGGGGTGTGAGGGATGAGGGTTGTGTGTGAGGGGGTGTGAGGGGGTCTGAGGGATGAGGGGTTGTGTGTGTGGGAGTGTGAGGGAGTGTTTGGGATGAGGGTTGTGTGTGTGGGAGTGTGAGGGATGAGGGGTGTGTGTGTGCGGGATGAGGGGTGTGTGTGTGGGAGTGAGGCATGAGGGTTGTGTGGGAGTGTGAGAGTTGTGTGTGTGGGAGTGTGTGGGAGTGTGAGGGGTTGTGTGTGTGAGGGATGTGTGAGGGATGAGGGTTGTGTGTGTGGGAGTGTGTGGGAGTGTGAGGGATGAGGGGTTGTGTGTTTGGGAGTGTGAGGGAGTGTGAGGGATGGGGGTTGTGTGTGTGGGAGTGTGAGGGAGTGTGAGGGATGAGGGGTTGTGTGTGTGGGAGTGTGAGGGAGTGTGAGGGATGGGGGTTGTGTGTGTGGGAGTGTGAGGGAGTGTGAGGGATGAGGGGTTGCGTGTGTGTACAGGATGAGGGGTGTGTGTGTGGGAGTGAGGCATAAGGGTTGTGTGGGAGTGTGAGGGTTCTGTGTGTGGGAGTGTGTGGGAGTGTGAGGGATGAGGGGTTGTGTGTGTGAGGGATGTGTGTGTGGGAGTGTGTGGGAGTGTATGGGAGTGTGAGGGTTGTGTGTGTGTCGGAGTGTGTTTGAGTGTGGGATGAGGCGTGTGGGAGTGTGAGGGATGAGGGGTGTGGGAGTGTGAGGGTTGTGTTTGTGGGAGTGTGAGGGATGAGGGGTTGTGTGTGTGTGGGAGTGTGTGGGAGTGTGTGGGAGTGTGAGGGATGAGGGGTGTGTGTGTGGGAGTGAGGCATGAGGGTTGTGTGGGAGTGTGAGGGTTGTGTGTGTGGGAGTGTGTGTGGGAGTGTGTGGGAGTGTGAGGGATGAGGGGTTGTGTGTGTGAGGGATGTGTGAGGGATGTGTGAGGGATGAGGGTTGTGTGTGTGGGAGTGTGTGGGAGTGTGAGGGATGAGGGTTTGTGTGTGTGGGAGTGTGAGGGAGTGTGAGGGATGGGGGTTGTGTGTGTGGGAGTGTGAGGGATGAGGGGTTGTGTGTGTGGGAGTGTGAGGGAGTGTGAGGGATGAGGGGTTGTGTGGGAGTGTGAGGGAGTGTGAGGGATGAGGGATTGTGTTTATGTGGGAGTGTGAGGGAGTGTGAGGGATGAGGGTTGTGTGTGAGGGAGTGTGAGGGATGAGGGGTTGTGTGTGTGGGAGTGTGAGGGGGTGTGAGGGATGAGGGTTGTGTGTGAGGGGGTGTGAGGGGGTGTGAGGGATGAGGGTTGTGTGTGTGGGAGTGTGAGGGGGTGTGAGGGATGAGGGTTGTGTGTGAGGGGGTGTGAGGGGGTGTGAGGGATGAGGGTTGTGTGTGTGGGAGTGTGAGGGAGTGTGAGGGATGAGGGGTTGTGTTTGAGGGGGTGTGAGGGATGAGAGGTGTGTGTGTGGGAGTGTGAGGGGGTGTGAGGGATGAGGGTTGTGTGTGAGGGGGTGTGAGGGGGTGTGAGGGATGAGGGTTGTGTGTGTGGGAGTGTGAGGGAGTGTGAGGGATGAGGGGTTGTGTTTGAGGGGGTGTGAGGGATGAGAGTTGTGTGTGTGGGAGTGTGAGGGAGTGTTTGGGATGAGGGTTGTGTGTGTGGGAGTGTGAGGGATGAGGGGTGTGTGTGTGCGGGATGAGGGGTGTGTGTGTGGGAGTGAGGCATGAGGGTTGTGTGGGAGTGTGAGAGTTGTGTGTGTGGGAGTGTGTGGGAGTGTGAGCGATGAGGGGTTGTGTGTGTGAGGGATGTGTGAGGGATGAGGGTTGCGTGTGTGGGAGTGTGTGGGAGTGTGAGGGATGAGGGGTTGTGTGTTTGGGAGTGTGAGGGAGTGTGAGGGATGGGGGTTGTGTGTGTGGGAGTGTGAGGGAGTGTGAGGGATGAGGGGTTGTGTGTGTGGGAGTGTGAGGGAGTGTGAGGGATGGGGGTTGTGTGTGTGGGAGTGTGAGGGAGTGTGAGGGATGAGGGGTTGCGTGTGTGTACAGGATGAGGGGTGTGTGTGTGGGAGTGAGGCATGAGGGTTGTGTGGGAGTGTGAGGGTTCTGTGTGTGGGAGTGTGTGGGAGTGTGAGGGATGAGGGGTTGTGTGTGTGAGGGATGTGTGTGTGGGAGTGTGTGGGAGTGTATGGGAGTGTGAGGGTTGTGTGTGTGTCGGAGTGTGTTTGAGTGTGGGATGAGGCGTGTGGGAGTGTGAGGGATGAGGGGTGTGGGAGTGTGAGGGTTGTGTTTGTGGGAGTGTGAGGGATGAGGGGTTGTGTGTGTGTGGGAGTGTGTGGGAGTGTGTGGGAGTGTGAGGGATGAGGGTTGTGTGTGGGAGTGAGGCATGAGGGTTGTGTGAGAGTGTGAGGGTTGTGTGGGAGTGTGAGGGTTGTGTGTGTGGGAGTGTGTGGGAGTGTGAGGGTTGTGTGGGAGTGTGAGGGTTGTGTGTGTGGGAGTGTGTGGGAGTGTGAGGGATGAGGGGTTGTGTGTGTGAGGGATGTGTGTGTGGGAGTGTGTGGGAGTGTGAGGTTTGTGTGTGTGTGTCGGAGTGTGTGGGAATGTGAGGGATGGGGGTTGTGTGAGGGATGAGGGTTGTGTGTGTGGGAGTGTGTGGGAGTGTGAGGGATGAGGGTTGTGTGTGTGGGAGTGTGAGGGAGTGTGAGGGAGTGTGTGGGATGAGGGTTGTGTGTGTGGGAGTGTGAGGGGGTGTGAGGGATGAGGGTTGTGTTTGAGGGATGAGGGTTGCGTGTGTGGGAGTGTGAGGGAGTGTGAGGGATGAAGGTTGTGTGTGAGGGGGTGTGAGGGATGTTTCCGCTCACGTCCAAAACCAGTGACAATCATCTAAATCGGTCCTGAGTCTCCCCTAGGTCGACTCAGCCTCAAATAATACCTAGTGCCGGCCTTCATAGGTGCAGCTCCCGAACAGCACTTGCCCCAACAGTCCGTTACTGGCTACACGGGTTGATATTTGTCTTTGTGTGTTATGGAGGGAATGTGTGGGTGAGGGAGTGTGTGGGTGAGGGAGTGTGTGGGTGAGGGAGTGGAGTGTGTGGGAGGGTGTGAGGGAGTGTGTGGGTGAGGGAGTGTGTGGGTGAGGGAGTGGAGTGTGTGGGAGGGTGTGAGGGAGTGTGTGGATGAGGGAGTGTGTGGGTGTGGTGGAGTGTGTGGGTTAGGGAGTGTGTGGGTGTGAGGGAGTGTGTGGGAGAGTGTGTGGGAGTGTGTGGGTGAGGGAGTGTGTGGGTGAGGGGGCGTGTGGGTGTGAGGGAGTGTGTGGGAGAGTGTGTGGGAGTGTGTGGGTGAGGGAGTGTGTGGGTGAGGGAGTGGAGTGTGTGGGAGGGTGTGGGTTAGGGAGCGTGTGGGTGAGGGAGTGTGTGGGTGAGGGAGTGGAGTGTGTGGGAGTGTGTGGGTGAGGGAGTGTGTGGGTGAGGGAGTGGAGTGTGTGGGAGTGTGTGGGTGAGGGAGTGTGTGGGTGAGGGAGTGTGTGGGTGAGGGAGTGGAGTGTGTGGGAGGGTGTGAAGGAGTGTGTGAGGGAGTGTGTGGGTGAGGGAGTGGAGTGTGTGGGAGGGTGTGAGGGAGTGTGTGGGTGAGGGAGTGTGTGGGTGTGGTGGAGTGTGTGGGTGAGGGAGTGTGTGGGTGTGAGGGAGTGTGTGGGTGAGGGAGTGTGTGGGTGAGGGAGTGGAGTGTGTGGGAGGGTGTGGGTTAGGGAGCGTGTGGGTGAGGGAGTGTGTGGGTGAAGGAGTGGAGTGTGTGGGAGTGTGTGGGTGAGGGAGTGTGTGGGTGAGGGAGTGGAGTGTGTGGGAGTTTGTGGGTGAGGGAGTGTGTGGGTGAGGGAGTGTGTGGGTGAGGGAGTGGAGTGTGTGGGAGGGTGTGAGGGAGTGTGTGGGTGAGGGAGTGTGTGGGTGTGGTGGAGTGTGTGGGTGAGGGAGTGTGTGGGTGTGAGGGAGTGTGTGGGAGAGTGTGTGGGAGTGTGTGGGTGAGGGAGTGTGTGGGTGAGGGGGCGTGTGGGTGTGAGGGAGTGTGTGGGAGAGTGTGTGGGAGTGTGTGGGTGAGCGAGTGTGTGGGTGAGGGAGTGGAGTGTGTGGGAGGGTGTGGGTTAGGGAGCGTGTGGGTGAGGGAGTGTGTGGGTGAGGGAGTGGAGTGTGTGGGAGTGTGTGGGTGAGGGAGTGTGTGGGTGAGGGAGTGGAGTGTGTGGGAGTGTGTGGGTGAGGGAGTGTGTGGGTGAGGGAGTGTGTGGGTGAGGGAGTGGAGTGTGTGGGAGGGTGTGAAGGAGTGTGTGAGGGAGTGTGTGGGTGAGGGAGTGGAGTGTGTGGGAGGGTGTGAGGGAGTGTGTGGGTGAGGGAGTGTGTGGGTGTGGTGGAGTGTGTGGGTGAGGGAGTGTGTGGGTGTGAGGGAGTGTGTGGGTGAGGGAGTGTGTGGGTGAGGGAGTGGAGTGTGTGGGAGGGTGTGGGTTAGGGAGCGTGTGGGTGAGGGAGTGTGTGGGTGAGGGAGTGTGTGGGAGTGTGTGGGTGAGGGAGTGTGTGGGTGAGGGAGTGGAGTGTGTGGGAGTGTGTGGGTGAGGGAGTGTGTGGGTGAGGGAGTGTGTGGGTGAGGGAGTGGAGTGTGTGGGAGCGTGTGAGGGAGTGTGTGAGGGAGTGTGTGGGTGAGGGAGTGGAGTGTGTGGGAGGGTGTGAGGGAGTGTGTGGGTGAGGGAGTGTGTGGGTGTGGTGGAGTGTGTGGGTGAGAGAGTGGAGTGTGTGGGAGGGTGTGAGGGAGTGTGTGGGTGAGGGAGTGTGTGGGTGTGGTGGAGTGTGTGGGTGAGGGAGTGTGTGGGTGTGAGGGAGTGTGTGGGTGAGGGAGTGGAGTGTGTGGGAGGGTGTCAGGGAGTGTGTGGGTGTGAGGGAGTGTGTGGGTGAGGGAGTGGAGTGTGTGGGAGTGTGTGGGTGAGGGAGTGTGTGGGTGAGGGAGTGGAGTGTGTGGGAGGGTGTGGGTGAGGGAGTGTGTGGGTGAGGGAGTGTGTGGGTGAGGGGGCGTGGATGGTTGTGTGTAAGTGGCGTTAGTGAGAGTAGTTTGTGGATGCGTGCGTGCGTGTGTTTGGTGAGGGTTGGGTGCGGGGTTTTTGGGGGTATGTGAGGACTTGCTTGGGGGTGTGTGCGAGGGGGGTTGTGCGAGGGGTGTGTGTGGGTGTTGTTGGGAGCGAGCGGTACGAGGGGTGGCGTGGCCCCTCGGAATTTGAACCGCGTGGCAGGATGCCCGGGGCCCCTCTCCCCTCCCTCTCCTCCTCCTCCTTCCCTCCATCCCCTGGCCGCGGGGTCCGCGCGAGGGGATCGCCATTCGCGCGGTCCGCGCCGTGAGGAGAGGAGTGAGAGGATAGAGAGGAGGGAGAGGAGTGAGAGGATAGAGAGGAGGGAGAGGAGTGAGAGGCCATCATGCTGGCAGTGGCGCGGGGCCTGGCGCGGGCGAGAGGGGGGGATCGGCAGGGTACGGGGCAACCACCACCACCACCACCACACAACTACCACACCACACAACCACCACCACACAACACAATCACCACCACCACACAACCACAACTACCACACCACACAACCACCACACAACACAACCACCACCACACAACCACCACACCACACAACCACAACCACCACACCACACAACACAACCACCACCACAACACAACCACAACCATCACACTACATAACCATAACCACACAACACAACCATAACCACCACAACCATCACTATATAACCACAACTACCACACTATATAACCACAACCACACGACAACCACCACACCACACAACCACCACAACACAACCACCACAACTACCACACTATATAACCACAACTACCACACTCACCACACTACATAACCACAACCACCACAACCATCACTATATAACCATAACCACACGACAACCACCACCACACAACATAACCACAACCACCACACAACCACCACCACAACACAACACAACCACCACACAACGTAACCACAACTACCACACTACATAACCACAACTACCACACTACATAACCACACCCACCACACATAACTACAACCACTCCATAACCACCATATCCACCGTAATCACCCCAATAAAACCACAATCACATAACCAATTCTACTGCAACCACATAAACCACATTTTAACCGCGGCACAACTAAACCCACAACCACATGAAGCGCAGCACCATCATCACCTCAACCACACTGAGCATAAACCACATCAACCACCACAACAAAACTGCGACACAAACCGCACCTTAAACACCACCACCACGCCTGTCACAAGCACCTCATTCACCTCATTCACATTCACAACTACACTACAACCACCTTAACCACACCACGTGGGTGGTTGATGTGTATGTTTGTTTGGTGTCCATGGGTAGTGCTGGGTGTTCACTCTAGCGCTGGTGTTCACGCGCAGTCGTGGGTGTTCATGCTTAATGCTGGGTGTTCGCGCGTAGTGCTGAGGTGTTTCACGAGTTGGTGCTATGTGCGTTCACGTGCTCACGTGGCATGCTTGGTGTTCACCCTTGCTGCAGTTCGTGCCCTGCATGGTCTCGCCAGTGCAAGCAGCCGCTCGGCCGAGCCGCCCACCCTGCCACCCTGCAGTTTCCAGCCTCAGCCCTACGAGGTATATCCTGCCCTTGTTATGCCCACACCTTGCACCACATGGAGACGTGGAAGACCTGATGAAGACATTGGCATCTCCGTGGTTCCCGGCTCCCCAAACCCTTTCGTTATGAGTCGGCACCGATGCGCTCCAGCCATTCGCCGCCGGTCAGTCCCACTCCTGACAACTCTTTTATCGCTACTGCAGCGGTTACCTGCTCCCGTGAACTTAACTCGTTGATTCCTCCTACCGTGTTGAGGACTCTGTACTACCTGTGCTGTGTTAAGCCACCACCGGCCACTGCAAAGTCACCAGCTCGCTTCTGTCTCTGCCTGTTCCCTCCCATTCGCCTCGTTCCCCCCCCCCCACCCTTTAAGCTCATAATACCATCGAGACCTTTGCTCAATTCAAGAAACGTGTTACACACTTCATCTGTAACGACTTTAATGTTGCTGTTTGTTGCTGACCTGTGCTCATGAATCGTGATTTTAAATCAATAAACGCTGGGTTTTGAGGTGGTCCAGGAGATGGCAGCACAGTGTCTGCGTGCAACCATTTGTCAATGTACAGGGAACTCCTCTACTGACGAACTTTCAGAGATACGAACAAACCTGGTCCGTTTGTCCAGTTGCCTGTTCGGACCAAGAGTCGTAAGTTCAACCGCCGCGCAATAGATGGCGGCGGTGGCATCTACATCTGCAGAACGTGAAAAACCAGTGGCATCTACAGCTACAGGAGATTATACAACTTTTAAAGCCATTCCCCGTGTTTAGTGTACATGTCGTACAACGAGCAAAGTTGGACTTACGAACACATCGACTTATGAAGAGACCTGGAACCTATCTCGTTCGTAAGGAAAGAAGTCCCTGTATATGGACCTCTGTGTAAGTCAATGAGTATCTCTATAGGTTTATGTACGTGCAGTATATGGGCCCCCTATGTAAGCCTGTGTGAGTGCATATGTTTACGTGAGTTAGTGTATGGGTAATCTGTGCAAGTATAGTAAGGTGTCTTTGTAAACGTCTATGTAAGCGTAAGACATTGCCACAAACGTCAGCTGTTATACAGGGTGGCCCAAAAGTCGAGCCACAGGGTTATTATATTATTTTAACAAGTCACATAGGGTTATCTCATTTATTTTAACGAATATTCCAACCAAATGCCATGCATATTAATGCATTAATTTATTTTTTAAATTGAGGATTTTGTAAGATTACAACTGCCTTATTTAGCATATGTAAAAACAAACCAAATTGAACTCGTTCGACTTTGGTAAAAACAATTTCCATTTTTAAATGTCATCTGAAAAGGAAGAAGAAACATTGATATTAATAACGATAATAGATACAATATTAACTTAAAGAATAAACAAATACAATGTGTTCATGCCAGTGTTAAAATAACCCCACGTGTACTGACTTTTGGGCCACCCTGTCTGCTGTATATTCCTTTTAAGGCCACAATGTTATTTCCGAATGTGTTGAGTTGTATGTAAGCTTAAGGGTCTCTAACTAGTAATATGGATCTTGATTAATGTCTATGCAAATCGATGTACGGAGCGAAAGAAGTTCAACATACATATATACACATGGGGTTTTATGTGACTATGGGTCTTGTGTGAGTCTGTGGGTCTCTATTGAAGTCTGGGTTTTTTCTTATATTTATCGGGAAAATCCCTTGGGATGGATCATCTAATTTGCAAGGGTTTA
The DNA here is from genome assembly GCF_048934315.1 of Petromyzon marinus. Lineage (NCBI taxonomy): Eukaryota > Metazoa > Chordata > Hyperoartia > Petromyzontiformes > Petromyzontidae > Petromyzon > Petromyzon marinus. The sequence continues at coordinate 2,786,187 of NC_133667.1, forward strand.
TGTAATTATATATCTCTTTGTAAGTATATGGGTCTCATTGTAAGCCTATGTAAGTCTTTGTTCTTTATGTAAGTTCATAGGTCTCTGTATAAGTCTATGTAAATATCAGGATCTCTAAGTAGGTATATGGCACTCTATGTAAGCCTATACTGTACGTCTCAATGTAAGTGTATCAGTCTCTATACTTGTAACGCTGTGTCAATCTGCATCTCAATATACGTTGTACGAGTCAAGTTGTAAAGGCTGTGCAAGTCTATGGGTCTCTACGTGAATCTATGCTATCTTGCGGCACTGCTTTCCTTATTTGACCCCAGGTCTCACCTGCTTCCGTGGTCACAATTTCTCTCTACTGGCAAGAATGTCCTTGCTCAGCGAATGGTGTGCTTCACCGTGACTCGAGGCTCTGTGCGTTTGGCTTCGGGCCATCCAAACCCAAGCAAAGCTTTGCCCAAACATTCATTATCTGTCGATACAAGCCACAACGCTGTACAATCATTCATCAGGACAATCGTGCACAGAGTAATTATTTACCACTGCGGGGTATGCCTCCACCGCAAAGGATCGTGCGTGGACACTGAAAGTGCTGACCGCTATGCTATTACACTGTCAGGCTCTAGGTGCCTCTCAACCAGGGGGGGGGGGGGGGGGTGATGGTTAAATTCCTGCTGCTGCCCTGTATTACCAAAGTGTGATGTCCGAGCGCTGAGCTGATACGGCTGAGATCGTGGGTCCAACTGGGAGTTTCGGCCATCCATGATTAAACCGGGTTCAAACCGGGCTTAATCACAGGATCTCTCTTGCTCAGCGAGTGGTTTAATCACAGGCTGAAAAGTCTGGAACGCCGTTCTGAAAAATAATTTTGGCACGCCACATCCATATTACCTTATTTTGACTATTGAATGCCTATGCATTCATAGGATTATAGGAATAGAGTACACAAGAATATAGCATCGTCATGGATAAGGCATACCTTGTACTACCAGTGGTAGTGCCTTACGCCGATAATCCCTACATCAAAGCCAGTCTATCAGTGGCATTCCGAAAAAAATATCGAGTGAGAAATTAAGCACTTCACAGAATGCCACTTTGGCACTTGTGTGCGTGGTTGTGTGGCGATGTTTGCGCAGTCTATGAGCTATGAGCGGATGTGCGCCGTGCGGAGCGCCCACCTCAACCCAGCCCTGGTGTCGTACTTCTCGCGGCCGCTGCTGCTGCACCAGGGGCACATGCAGTGGCTCTGGGACGAGCACGGGCGCCGCTACCTCGACTTCTTTGCTGGCATCGTCACAGTCAGCGTGGGGCACTGCCACCCGTGAGACGCCGCACATGGGAACACGGGCGGGAAAGACTGGGAACACTGGGATACACCGGGACGAGGAGGACGCCAGCACATGGGCACGTGGGACATGGGGGATACAGGACACGCAGGGACATGGCGACAGAAGGAGGCACACGGACATGGGCACACAGGGACTTGGAGGAAATACTGGACATGTTTAAAACGTGGTACGAGAGGAAACGGGGGCACGGGGGACACAAGGGTAAACCTAGTAGAGGAAGAACACGGCGACACAGGGATATGAGGACACAATATTATGGGGACCAGGGGGGTATGGAGACATGTATGTACGTTGAACGTTTTTTGCACCGTATGTAGCAAACCATGGAAATTGAAGGTGTGGAGGAAGGACAACAAACTGAACACAAAAAGCAGTTTTAAAGAAGTGATTTAAAAGTGTCCGTAGATTTAAAAGTGTATAGTTCTAGTGGCTTCCTAATATCGGAAGGAAGAGCATTCCAGACGGCCGCTGAAGCGCAGCTGAAAGCACGCGATCCAGTGACCCGCAGGATTGTGGGATCCAGGAGGACTTTGAATTGGAAGGATGCTGGTAATCACTGAGATTTGAGATTCCAGCGATAGATTGTGATCGTACACATGCATATCAGGGGACAATAACTTTTGGGATTTAGGAATCGGGAGGATCGGGAGGATCTGGGGGGAATCCGAGAGGGTCTCACAGGACCACGTGCCCATCGTGTCTATCCAGGTCATGACCCGGGTCCCCGTATTCACCTCTGCCTAGGACGGTGACGCGCGCCGCAAAGGCCCAACTGTCCCGGCTGTGGCACTCCACCAACATCTACTTGCACCCGCCCGTACACGAGTACGCGGAGAAGCTCGCCGCCCTGCTGCCCGAGCCACTCAAGGCATCACACGCGCGCGCATGTTCACATACACACACACACATAGACGAAGGAAGAATCCCCCCATGTAGCCATTAACAGACTGCTGGGGCAAGTGCTGTTAGCGAGTAGACCGGCACGGCACACAAGGGGGTGAGTGGCCAGCACTACGTCTGGCCGCCTTTGTCTCCCCAGTGGCGATGTTCACGCATCGCACCAGGTACTCATTTGCGGCGGAGTATACACAGACATATACATACCTTCGATTAGCACGGTTGGCTACGTACGGTGCGAAAGAAGTTCAACATACGGTACATATCTAGACAAAACAAAGTGACGGTGGTTTCCTGCTACTCAAGCAAGCGTTGAGACGTTGGTGCTCATCCCATTGTTTACTGCCTTGCAGAGCCGGCGGTGGAAAATTCCACATTTTATATGGCGGGGGGCGAGTATATCCATCGCACAAGCCAATCAATGATTTGAACTCGTGACCTTCCGACTGTGAGCTGCTCACTCCTCCGCTGAGCCAGCAGGCCAGATTATACATATACACCGGTGTGCTAACCACCTTTGCACCATGGGCCTCACCAACATGCTTATCCTTGTGCATGCGTGCGTGTGCGCACTGTGTGCGCTGTGTGCGTGTGTTCTCCCCCAGGTTATATACTTCACCAACAGTGGCTCAGAAGCCAACGACCTGGCCATGTTCATGGCGCGTGCCTACACCGGCAACTTCGACATCCTCTCATTCCGGTGACGTGCGCACCGGAACCACTCACCGGACCACCAGACATTACAGCCCCATGCGCCTAGAATTGGCGTATGCTCCGTGGGAGCACATCACCACCTCGACAGCCACCAGTGGTGACTGGCAGTCGTGTGCCAGGAGTGTGTGTGAGTGTGTGGATGCAGCGCTGTGTATGTCGGTGCGTGTGTGTGCAGGGGTGTGTGTATAGGTCGACTCAGCCTCATATGAGTACACGGTGCGGTGTGTAAACATCGCCACTAGGGAGACATGCAGCCGGGCATGGTGTTGACCACCCACCCCCTCGAGTACCGTGCTGGCCTTCATAGGAGTTCGCTAACAGCACTTGCCCGAAAAGTCTGTTAAGGCTATACGGAGAGATATTTGTCTTCGTGTGTAAGTGTGTGATTTACCCGTGTGCCCGTGTGTGTAGCGGGGGCTACCACGGTGCCAGTCCTTACACCATGGGCCTCACCAACGTTGGCTCCTACAAGTACAGCGTCCCAAACGGCTTTGGCTGCCACGCCGTGAGCACACACGCGCTCGCGCGACACATCACGCACTCTCTACATAGTCATGCACGCACTACTCGCATCTATTAACACGATACACACGCTCACCACCCCCCCCCCCCCCTTCGTGTTCCTGCCATCCTGCATAGGTGCTCGCTAAAGGGGACTGCCCCAACAGCCTGTTGGGATATACGGGGGCATCGTTGTCTTTGTGCCCGCAGGTCATGTGCCCGGACGTGTACCGGGGGCTGTGGGGCGGCGCTCACTGCCGTGACTCCCCCGTGCAGACGACGCGGCCTTGCGCCTGCGCTCACGGTGTGTGGGCATCGCCACGACCTGCACAGACATCTCGTGCACTAACACCCTCCACAAATCAAGCACTAACACCCTACACAGCCCGAGCACTAACACCCTACACAGCCCGTGCACTAACGCCCTACACAGTCAGAGAACGAACACCCTACACAACCCGAGTACTAACACCCTACACAGCCCGAGTACTAACACCCTACACAACCCGTGCACTAACACCCTACACAACCCGTGCACTAACACCCTACACAACCCGTGCACTAACACCCTACACAACCCGTGCACTAACACCCTCCACAACCCAAGCACTAACGCCCTACACAGCCGGAGCAATCTCACACACACACGCATGCACAAACCCCTGACCCCAACATCTGACCTGAAACCCTTGACCCTAACCCCTGACCCTAACCTCTGACCTGTCCTATCAGGCTCGTGCCAAGCCCAGGATAATTACCTGGAGCAGCTGGCGGAGGTGTTTGCCACGTCTGTGCCCAAGAAAGTGGCGGGTTTCTTCGCTGAATCAATCCAGGTGGGCTCGCCGGCCCTGGGCGGTTTACCGATTCCTGCTGGAGGTTAAAACGAACGAGCCATGGGCTGGAGAGGAGATGAGCGGATTAAACTATCTTCTGTGGTGAAGGCTCTGCAAAAGGAAGGCTTCCGGTAACGCAGACAAGTTGCCTCCAACAGCGGATGGCAAGAGGAGCGAGTTGGCACAGTGGGGAGCACAGGTGGTGCATCTGCCAGGCATCTGAGTCAACTCACAATACCTGGGTCTGTCCCGTGACCTCCTGCCAGCGAGCCTTCCACCGCACTTCATGCGATGGCCTCGAAGCGCACCGAGCCCTTAGGGGTTGGAAACCAAAATAACAAGAGCCATTTTTACACGCTTTTTTTTATTTAACTCACTCTCATGTTGTCGTATCCTCAAATCTTGTAACTCAATATTAACCCACTTTCCAATTTGGTATCGACTGCAAACTTGGTATACGTATGTCATACTGATGACAATACTATATTCTATAAAAAAATATTTTTAAACATTATTTTTTATGTTATGTTTCGCCTTGGGTCTAATTGTCCACGCTCAACTGACGTTGGCTGTAAATGACCACGGTCCCCTTACGTTATGGCAAGCTTTGCGGCCACTTCCTGGAGTCGTGGAGTTCTGGCATTACTAGTACGGTACATTTCATTAAAGCGTGTTTTTAAAAAGGTTTTTTTAAATATTACTTATTGTTTTCGGATTCGGTAAAAAAACCCTCAATATTTAAAGAGCCGCAATGCATGTGAATACAAGACAGTGGTCTTTAATAATTAACTTCATGAAGCAGCTCTTAACGAGCCACATGTGGCTCCGGAGATGTATTTTGATGACCCCTGACCTAGCCAGAGAGATGTGATTCCTGGTGGGTGCTGTTATTCATCCTGGGTGCTGTGATTGATTCCTCCTGGATGCTGATTCCTGCTGGGTGCTGTGTGTGTGTGTGCAGGGCGTGGGTGGTTCCGTTCAGTACCCGCGTGGATACCTGGCCGAGGCGTACCGAATGGTGCGTGCACGGGGCGGCCTGTGCATCGCCGACGAGGTGAGACCCACCACTATAATCATCATCTTCACAGCCATCATCATCATCACTACCACCATCACCATCATCATCACACATCCATCATCACCACAACCATTTAAATGATCACAACAACCATCACCATTATCACCATAACCATCTCCATCATCGTCATCTTAATCATTACCTTTACAACCCACTCCATCATCATCACTACACGTTAGTGTGTGTACATGTGGGTATAGATGGGAGTGTTATTGTAGTGGTTAGCGCAGAGTTCGATTCCTGCTCACGACCAATAACAGTGACGAATATTTTAACCGGTCCTAAGGGCCTCCCCTAGGTTGACTTAGCCTTAAATTATTACCCAGTGTGATGTTTAATAAACATCAACACTAGGGCGTGGTGTTGGCCACCCAGCCCCCCCCATGCACCGTGCCGGCCTTCATAGGTGCTCGCCAACAGCACTTGCTCCAACAGTCTTGTTAAAGGTCTACGCGGGGGGATCTATGTGCATATCATCATCTGCTTCGGGTGCTGTGTGTTGCAGGTCCAGACGGGCTTTGGGCGTCTCGGGAGCCACATGTGGGGCTTTGAGTCTCATGGTGTGGTGCCCGACATCGTCACCATGGCCAAGGGAATCGGCAACGGCTTCCCTCTCGCCGCTGTCGTCACCAGCGCCGGTAATAAGCACGGGACGGACGCGGCACACCGTGGTGCCACGCAACGCTCGCTCGCTCACCACACCACACCCTCAACACTGCGGTCACCCGCACAGCTCAGATACAGTGATGGCCACACTCGCCCACAGCCACGTGATACTACACGATACACCACACACGGCACGCATTGCACAGTGATCCTGCACACCCACACATCACACGACACAACCCTCACTCGCACAGCAATGCCATACTCGCACACAGATCACTCTCACATTACACAGCGAATACCACATTCACACTACGCTCACACCATAGTGATGCCACACCACACTCGCATCATGCTATACACGTACACACCAAACACATCACTGCCACGCACTGCACATACGAGGCCCCTCCCAGCCGCTGAACATGTGGTGAGTGGTGGTGCAGTGGTTAGCGCCCTGTGCTCCGAACCTGTGGCCCGAGTTCAATTCCCCCTCACGACCAATAATGGCAAACAGTATTTAAGCCGGTCCTGGGCCTCCCCTAGGTCGTCAAATGAGTACCCGGTGCAGTGTGTAAACATCAGCATTGGGGAGACGAAGGCGGCCGGACGTGGTGCCGGCCACCCCACCCCGTCACGTGCCGTGCTCGCTGACAGCACTTGCCCCAACAGTGTAATGTTGAAAAAAAGACCACACCGGGGGGACCTTTGTCTTTCTGGGCACGTGTGCAGAGGTGGCGAGCGTCATGAGCCAAGCGCTTCACTTCAACACGTTCGGCGGGAGTCCCCTCGCCTGTGCCGTGGGCTCCGCCGTGCTCGACGTGAGTGCAGCGCCCCTCATGGGGTCAGGGTTCGGCACGGGGTCAGGGTTCGGCACGGGGTCAGGATTAGACACGGGCTCCGTGTTCTTTTTTTAACCTCTAGGTATCTGCCTTCTTGGTCCTCCGTCTCCACTCACGCATGTCCTGCGCCTTCAACTTTAAGGCCACCCCACAGCTCCTCTTGCCCCCCCCCCCCCCTCGTTCTCTACCCCCTCCTTCTCCAAGAGCAGCTGGAGGATAAAGATCCTCCATCTTTCTTCTTCCTGGAATTTCCCCCCCTCGTGTGCACTCTGCCTTCCTGGAACCCATTCTCCACTCACTCCTGTCCTGGGCCATCATCTCCACGTGCACTCCAACCCTGGTCCCAACCACTTCGATCCACCTCCCGCTTGGCCTGCCTCTCGGTCTCCAACCTGGTGCTTCATTGTTCCGTTACCCTTTTATTCTTTCCCATGGGGCTTCCTCGCTTCTTGCAACACATCCTTGGGCATCCCGAGTCGACGTCGTTCACGAACATTTTTTTTTATTCCAGATCCCGCATTCATCCTGCACTCGTCAAGGGCGTAAAACGCGAGTTTGGTGTACTCATTTTAAATCGAGGGAAGAAAAGTCAAAACTGTTTATTGATAAAATAATGTTTTGTTTCCAGATTTGTAAATACAGTGGTACTCCGGAGATCGAACTTAATTCGTTCCAGAAGGCCATTCGAACACCGATTTGTCCGAATACCGAATTACTTTCCCCATAAGATTTAATGTAAATGGCATTAATTGGTTCCAGACACAAGAAATCTCTCATTATAAAGCATTTTACACGAAGTTTACAGTAATTACATGCATAAAATCATACAAAAAAAACAAGAAACACAAGAAAATAAATGGAATAAATGAACAAATATATGGAATGAACATTGAACTTCACTTTACCTGTAGTAAGGAGAGTTGATGGCTTGAGTGGAAGGTAGTGAGGAGGAGGAGGTGGTGGTGTTATTGTTTGGAAAGGGAGTCCTGTTTGTCTGGGCAAGCGTCAAGCACGCTGCATGCTCCACGCGTCTCAGCCGTGTACAGGTTCTTGCAAGTCGCGATTGCCCCGTTCGACCTCCGAATTTCGTTCGGTTTCCGGGGCAACAAAATGTTCGGAAATATGGTTCGAACACCGATTTGTTCGAGTTCTGGTGCGTTCGATCTCCGAGGTTCTACTGTATACATAACCTGCGATATTTTCTTAGTTAAATAATGCATACGTGCATATTTGGCAACTTAACCAATTATAACACATCAATCTTCATTCATAAAACTAAAACCTGAAAAGCATTTCCCTCTTCTTACACTCTGTACTGTTGAGCACAGGCTCGGTGGTATCTCCCTTGTAACCACACGAGTCCTGGCATATCCTCATGTCTCCCACCGCCGTGTGTCCCCTGTTGCGTCTTCACGTGTGTCCCCGTCCGTGTGCTCGTGAGCAGGTCATTGAGGAGGACGGGACCCAGGCCGTGTGCTCCGAGGCCGGGGGGCGGCTCCTGGCCGGGCTGGCTCGGTTCCGTGACGAGTTCGAAGTGGTCGGGGACGTGCGCGGCAAGGGGCTCATGATTGGTGTTGAACTTGTCACCGACAAGGTACGATGGCAGACCACAGACAACCGGACACACAGACGTCTGGACACATTGATACATGCACAGACACATACGAGGGTGTACCGATACAAACACACCGCCCCCTACTGGGCATCTATGAAAAAGAGCTAAAGAGCTTAATAGCTCATCGGATTTGTCAAGGATAAAGATTCTGATTATGAAGCACACAGGCGCAAGTACACACGCGTGAGGAAATGCACAGATGCACGCGCACACGCAGATGCATGCCAACGCAGGGTGCGTGGGCTCGCCTCGTACGTCCACCGTGTTCGAGTGCCGCTCTGCTGTGCGCTTGCTCAGGCCAGCAGGACGCCGCTTCCGGCGGCGCAGATTAACGAGATCTGGGAGGACTGCAGGGAAATGTCCCTCCTCATCGGAAAGGGCGGCGTCTACGGACAGGTGAGGCCAGGAGGTGGCGGTTGCTGGGCGGTGGGGATTCGAGCGGGGATGGGGGTCTCGGAGGGGATGGGGGTCTTGTGGCGATGGCGGCGTCACAGGGAGTGGTCTGTGTGCCCCGGTGCCGCAGGTGTTCCGCATCAAGCCGCCCATGTGCATCACCACCGCCGACGTGGATTTTGCGCTCGCCGTGATGCACAGGGCCCTGAGCAACCACCGCGAGCGCCACGCCGCCTAGACCCGGTCGTGCCACCCCACAGTCGCCCCCTCCGCACGCAACTACACCAGTCTACTACGCAACACCACCACCGCCACCACTTTGCCACACCATGCAGTCAAACCACCTAACTGCACTACACAGCCACACAATACTACCACCACCGCCACTTAGTCACACTCTGCAACCATCCTACATGGCCACCACCACCACCATGTGGCTACACCGACCTTTTTTCTTTTTAAAGGCCGACCATGAGCGCAGGCCAGCAACAAGCAGGTTTGAATTCCAGATGTGAACGGATGACTGGTCTTGAAGCCAGGCTATGGAGACGATGGGGATGACGGCACTGACGATAGTACAGCAGCTAAGAACAAGCGTCTCTATTTGAGAAAGGTTAGAGCAACTTGAAAAAACAAGAGAATGGGCGAGGGAGGTCCAAGGTGGAGGAGCAGTGCGGGTGGGATGAGGAAGAGAGAAACGTGAACTAACGTGGTTGAGCACGGCAGGGATGAAACGGGTCCTTAGCATGGGCAGAGGTGTAATGGCCGCAGTTTCATGGCAACAATGACGGTGGAATTTGTGAATAAAAGAAAGGGGAGGGCACTAAACAACGTGAGAGTGAGCACAGGATCGTCAATCATGCGAACCGCTTCACATTGTGTGACGCCGAGTTGGGTGCTCCTGTTCAACAGGAACCCAACTACACCTTCCAGCCACGCCACACCACCTCCCCAGCACAACGAACCAAGCCCAATAAACGCTACTTAAATCCACACCATTCGATCCATCAGCCTTACTCGCACCACCTCACCTGACCCGCACCCACCTCACTTTGCCGACACTCGCCGACTCTCGCCGCTCCGATCCCCCAATGACAGCCACAAAACAGTGATTCGTAAAAAATAAAAATGAAAATAAACGACCTCCCGCTACTGTGCCGCAAGTGTCTCTCTGTGAAAGTGGCAGTACAATTCTACAGAGCAGCAGCAACAGCATTTGAAACGACAGGACCCGCTTGGCTCAGGTGGTGCCAAAGCTCCCGGCTGGGCCTCCACCCTACCTTCACTAAGAATCGACCCTCACCCCTACACCACACAGCGCCACCACAGACTGCACGTGCAACGCCGTGACTTTACAGGGTTTATCTCCGAAAAAATAATAAGGCTGGTTAGGAGGCAGACGGGAGGCGGGGGGGTCGCCCAGGGGCTGTGCGGCTATTTCCGCTTGCGTTTGCCCTTCTTGTCGGGCGCTGCTGGCGCCGTGGGGTCTGTGGGGTCGGCGGCGCCGGGGGCGGCGTGCCCGGTGCTGCGCAGGTGCTGGAACAGCCGGTTCCGGGAAGAGAAATCCTGCCCCCAGATGGCGCGGCCCAGACACTCCTGTGGTGACACCGGCAAACGTACACGCGCGCACACCCCCCGCGTGCCCCCCCCCCCGCACACCCCAATGCCTCCATGCTGTGTGCATCACATGGGCCCAACCTGGAGCTCGTTGTGTCACCACCTTTCTTCTCCCGCTTCCCCTCCTCCCTCGTTGGCTCCGTCCCCTCCTCTTTCTTGCCCGCCGCTTCTGGTGCTCCCGGGGAGCCTACCCCTCCCATGGGGAGGCCTCCGAGGTGGGTGCCAGGCACGGTGCACCGTGGCCGTGGGGCCTGGCGTTGTGCTCGCCGCGTGCCGTTTCGTCTGCGTGTGCGGTACCGTTTGTCTGTGCGGGGTCTTGGTTGGGCGCGGTGCAGGCAGTGCTGGGGGGAGTGTGCGGTGCCGGGTTTGGTGCGGTGCTGGGGGTGTGCGGTGCGTGGTGAGTGGCGTCGGTGCTCCGAGCGGATTTCACCGGGCCCCGTCATCTCTTCCTCGTCGTCGGCGGCTGCGGCGGCGGCATCCTCAACATCTAAATTATATTATCACCTCCATCTCCATCATCTTTCCCACCTCCACCATCAGCAACTTCTGCCTCGAGGCAGGAACCTCCTCCCTCCTTCATGACAGCAGGGAGCAGCAACAGCAGAGTTAAGATAAAGGGTAACACAAGACAGATGGTACGGGCAAGGTGAGAAGGGCATGATGAGGAGGGTATGGTAATACGGACATGGTGAGGTCACGGTGTGGTCAGGATGATGCCAAAGTGAGGGCACGGTGACGCCACGGTGAAGGCAGCACCTGGGGCCCCGCTCCAAACAGGAACGCGAACTCCTCGGCCGTCATCTGCTGCCGTAGCCATGCCACGTTGTCTCGGTGCTTCTTGGAGCGGTCGTGGCTCTCCTGCCTGAGCCACAACACTAGAGACCGCACCGCACTTCCGTGAACAACCGCGAGTAGCACCTATGAAGACCGGCACGGCACACGAGGGAGTGGGTGGCCAGAACCACGCCAGGCCACCTTTGTCTCCCTAGTGGCGATATTTTACGCATCGGACCAAGTACTCGTTTTGGGCCTGCAAAGGAGTACTCACGCCTTGAGGCTCTTGAAAGCCTTGCTGCAGGTCGCGCAAGACAGCTCAAAGTCTTCCCCATCCCGCGCAGCCTCCTCTGCACGCCACACACTGGAGGGAGGGTGGATGGGTGGGCACAGTGCGCGCGTGAGTCCCGCACAGCATGTGATCTCCCAGGGCACTGCGGTGGCTGGGAGATGGTAACTTCCTCGCCTGGTAAACAGGAGGGTCATGGGTTTGATCCCCACCTGGAGTTTGCATGTTTCTCTTCTCCGTGGCCGCGTGGATTTTTCTCCGGGTCCGGGTTTTCCCTCCACATTTAGAATCAACATCACGAGTTTAGAGTATTTGGCTGATATACATTTCCACATGATAAGCCACTTCGTTGAGCAATCATTTGTAGCCAGATCGCTTCTGAAAAGGAGCAATAAAGCTCATTGGGCCTTATCTGCTAAAATAAATAAGTAATATTTAAAAATGCTTTTTTAAAACACGCTTTAATTAAATGTACCGTACGAGTAATGGTAGAACTCCACGACTCCAGGAAGTGGCCCCGATGCTTGCCACAACGTAAGGGGGACCCGTGGTGATTTACAGCCAACGTCAGTTGAGCGTGGACAATTAGACCCAAGCCGAAACATAACATATAAAAAATAATGTTGAAAAATATATTTTTTTATGATGGAATATAGTATTGTCATCAGTAAGACATAAGTATACCAAGTTTTGCAGTCGATACCACATTGGGAAGTTGGTTAAAATTGACTTACAAGATTTGAGGATACAACGACAGTGAGTTAAAAGAAAGCGTGTAAAAAGTTAAGTTTTTTTTATATGAGCCAGCGCAGGGTCATGGGTGATGGAACGCTGCTCGTATGGGTTAGGTGCCAGTTTACCGGTAGGTTCACTGGTAAGGTGCTGCGGTGTTACGCCGGGTGCCACGTGGTGCTGTGGTGACCTGGCTCTGCAGTCGTGGCTGGAGTCTGTCCCCGTCGCTAGCCAGCTCCTCCCCAAACTCGTGCAGGTAGCTCCCCTCGAGGGCGACCAGCTCCTTTTCCAGCCCGTCCAGACACACCCAGCTGGGCTGCTTGTAGTCCCTCGGCCAGCCTGGGATGCAACGACAACAACAATAAGTAATATTTAAAAAAAACACGCTTCAATGAAATGTACCGTACGAATAATGGAAGAACTCCACGGCTCCAGGAAGTGGACCCGAAGCTTGCCACAACGTAAGGGGACCGTGGTGATTTACAGCCAACGTTAGTTGAGCGTGGACAATTCGACCCAAGCGGAAACATCTCCATGTATATAAAAGGCAAAGTTGTGAATATGTGTGTCTGTTCAAAATGTTTAGCATACTTCCCGAAATGCAAAAAACTTGAAATTTGCCATGTGGGTACTTTCCAGACTGCACACCATGCTAATTTTTTTAAAATATACTTTTTTTAGGGGGGGAGCTCAATAATGCATATATTTTTTGCACGGCAAGTGAGCTGTGACCTTAAATATGTCACGTGACCCTCGCATGTGGAAGCGTAACGCATTGTGGTGTAGCGGTTAGCGCGCCACGCTACAAACCCGGCGACCCGAGTTCGATTCCCGCTCACGGCCACCACCACCACCACTGGTGACAATTAATTTAACCGGTCCTGGGCCTTCCCTAGGTCAGCTCAGCCTCAAACGAGTAACTGCTGTGGTGTGTGAACATCGCTACTGAGGAGATAAAGGCGGCCGGGCGTGGTGGATCCAAGTCCTGGGCGAAGCCGGGTAGTACAGCTAGTAACATATAAAAAGATGGTTTTAAAATATATTTTTTCATGATAGAATATAGTATTGTCATCAGTATGACATAAGTATACCAACTCTTTGTTTTTTTCGGTAAAGTCACGTAGAAATAATAAAAATAAAATGATATAATAGCATACGACGTTTCGATTGCAACACAAGCAATCATCATCAGGTACAGAAGAGCTAAATTTAAGAGAGAGAGGAAACACATAACCGCAGATATGTACACAGACCTTAAGTAGAGGGAATTAACACAGACACACCAGGGGACACAGAGAGAGACGGAGCACACTAAATCAAACAGGGTTTAGCAAAATTTGGAAACTATATAAAGCAACACAGACGGTCGGTTAAAACACAATTAACGCATGTTCTGGTAGAATACGCTATTTCAAAGATTGCTAAATTGTAAGTTGTGTGAAATTTAAGAGAGTGATGGAACACAGACCGTGCTCTATCACTCTCTTAAATTTCACACTTACAATTTAGCAACCTTTGAAATAGCGTAATCTACCAAGCCATGCGTTAATTGTGTTTTAACCGACCGTCTGCGTTGCTTTATATTGTTTCCAAATTTTACTAAACCCTGTTTGATTTAGTGTGCTCCGTCTCTCTCTTTGTTCCCTGGTGTGTCTGTGTTAATTCCCTCTACTTAAGGTCTGTATATATATCTGCGGTTATGTGTTTCCTCTCTCTTAAATTTAGCTCTTCTGTACCTGATGATGATTGCTTCCGATTTAAAGCTTTCGTGACTGCAATGATTCATCTTCTTTGGTTCTTTCGGTAAAGTCACGTAGAATGAGAATAAAATAATAAATTGATCAAATAAAATAACACAATAATATTCTCACGACGTTTCGGCCACAACACAAGCGGCCTTCATCAGGTGAAGGGGCGAGACTGTCTGGTAGGACAGCGCTGGAGTGAAAGAGCCACGTTCAGATCACGGCCTTTAAGCTGTGTGAGAGGAACAAAGCGCCTTGACAAAGGGATTAGCATATAATTTAGCATTGAAATGGCTGAATGATTAGCTTGTGACTGGTCACAGAAATAGCTATGTTAAAAGTTAAAGCATACACATCCGCAGAGGCACCCATTGTTAAAGGAATTAGCATAGAATTTACCATTGAAATAGCTAAGTTAAGGCATACACATCCGCAGAGGCACCCCTTGACAATGGAATTAGCATAGAATTTAGCATTGAAATAGCTGAGTGATTAGCTTGTAACTGCTACAGAAATAGCTACGTTAAAGTCAGAGCATACACATTCACCGAGGCACTTAGTACAAATCAAACAGGAGAATTTAGCATTGAAATAACTAGGCGAATTTAGCATTGAAATAACTGAGTGATTAGCTAGTGACTGGTCACAGAAATGACTACACATCTGAGCTATTCACAGTACTATATAGTGAACCAATAAAAACTAAAATATAAATTACCTTCATGTTATCTTTTCGCCATATAGCATTGTGATATATAACGACTTATTGTTGGTAGCTTAGCTGATTGGAGAATATAGAGTTTATTGATAACATGAAGGTAATTTATATTTTAGTTTTTATTGGTTCACTATATAGTACTGTGAATAGCTCAGATGTGTAGTCATTTCTGTGACCAGTCACTAGCTAATCACTCAGTTATTTCAATGCTAAATTCGCCTAGTTATTTCAATGCTAACTAAGTGCCTCGGTGAATGTGTATGCTCTGACTTTAACGTAGCTATTTCTGTAGCAGTTACAAGCTAATCACTCAGCTATTTCAATGCTAAATTCTATGCTAATTCCATTGTCAAGGGGTGCCTCTGCGGATGTGTATGCCTTAACTTAGCTATTTCAATGCTAAATTCTATGCTAATTCCTTTAACAATGGGTGCCTCTGCGGATGTGTATGCTTTAACTTTTAACATAGCTATTTCTGTGACCAGTCACAAGCTAATCATTCAGCCATTTCAATGCTAAATTATATGCTAATTCCTTTGTCAAGGCGCTTTGTTCCTCTCACACAGCTTAAAGGCCGTGATCTGAACGTGGCTCTTTCACTCCAGCGCTGTCCTACCAGACAGTCTCGCCCCTTCACCTGATGAAGGCCGCTTGTGTTGTGGCCGAAACGTCGTGAGAATATTATTGTGTTATTTTATTTTATCAATTTATTATTTTATTCTCATTCTACGTGACTTTACCGAAAGAACCAGAGAAGATTATTGCTTGTGTTGCAATCGAAACGTCGTATGCTATTATATAATTTTATTTTTCTTATTTCTACGTGACTTTACCGAAAAAAACAAAGAGTAATTCCTGCAGTCACGAAAGCACCTAATCAAGTTCATAAGTATACCAAGTTTGCATTCGATACCACACTGGGAAGTGGGTTAAAATTGAGTTACAAGATTTGAGGATACGACAACAACAGACATAGTGAGTTAATAGAACGCGTTTAAAAAGATCGTTAAAATTTTTAATGATAGAATATGGTATTGTCATCAGTATGACATAAGTTGACCAAGTTTGCAGTCGATACCACGTTGGGAAGTGGGTTAAAATTGAGTTACAAGATTTAAGGATACGACAACAACAGTGAGTCAAATAAAAGCGTGTAAAATAAAAACAGCAGCAGCAGCATGAACAGCCGCGACTCGCCGCTCGGTCGTGGTGACGTCACCACCAGGGATTCCGCTATTTCTCGGCGAGGGCCTTCAACACTTGGCAGTCACGCCAAATGTGGAAGGCCCTCGCCGTTGGCAGGAGGTCACAGGACAGACCCGGCTGTTATTGGTCAATTGCATGAGATTACTGGTGCATGCGCGCCACGTCTGCTGCACAACTGGGATGCACACACACAGGCGGACACGCACACACAAGCAGAGACAAACACGCACAGAGGCAAAGGTGCCCCGTATAGTCTTAACAGACTGGTGGGGCAAGTGCTGTTGGCGTGTAGCTATGAAGGCCGGCACAGCACCCACTGTTGTATATATGCCTTTTCCCAAAAAAAAATATTAAGAGTGATATTGCCTATTTTAATGTATTTTTTTTAACATGTCTGGATTTAGCGCGTTCTAAAAAAAACGGTAGTAACTGAGGCGTGAACTCCTCCCTTGAGACAATAAAGGCCAAAGGAGCAACCCCTGCTGTTTCGCCCTCCTATAAAGAGGCATCTGCAGGTTGATTATCCACAAGCCTTGGCTTGAAAAAGTTGTAAAATTGTATTGACCACCACCTCATAGGAATATTTTCAAACATAATGGTAGTAAACTATAACTTGATATAATGTATTGTTATGTGATGATGTAGCTCAGGTCAAAAGGTTTAATTTGATTTTTTTTATATTTTCATTAACGATTACTATTACGCCATACGATCTGGGATAAGCCGGTAAAACTTAATGATAATTAATGCTGCACAACTGGGATAATTATCATTAAGTTTTATCTGCTTATCCCATTATAATGCAAGGAGTGACCCAGGGAATTTCTGAGAAGCATCCCATGGCAAATACAGGGCAAAGAGACAAGAATGTCCCTTGCCGTTTCACTCTCTGAATTAAACAAACTCTGGTGCCTGGAAAGTTGAAAGGTTCAAATGCTAAACATGCATAGGAACATTCTTAAGCATCCTGGAGTTAAACATCAACTTTGGCGATAAGATAAATTGTTACGTGACAAAAGAGCAAATAGGAAGTTTTTAATACGACTAGTTGTATGTTTTATTAACATCCACAGTTAATGTCATGTGAGCCTACTGAATTATAACAGTGATCTGCCACGGCCAAGGTGTTGGTCCTACCGTGTTTTAGTCTGCTTTGTGTTCACGGTTGTGGTCTGAGACATGTCGTTTGGTTTCTCCAATGTAACTACTACCACAGAGGCAACTTAGTTTGTAGACGCCAGGGTATTGTATGTCCGGAATCACATCTTTTACAGATGGAACCAGATCACGGATTTTATGTAATGTGTTGAATCGGACCTGGATCTTGTGTTTATTCAAGATTTTGGAGATATTTTTCGTGATCCCCGCAACGTAGGGTAAAATTATGGTTTTGAATGGCTCCTCAAGAGGGTCCATCTTCATGGTTGGAGTGATAGCTTTGCGGATTGTGTAGTCGGAGTAATCATTAGCCTTAAGAGCTAGTTTTGGAAAGAATTCGTTTCGCATTAGAAGAAGTTACAGCAGCAGAGGTCAGTGTAAATGCGATTGGTATTACCCCAGAGTCGCGGCATCTCTTCAGAAAGGTGAGAGACTCGATCAGCTGAGCCTTCTTATTCGGAGTCCATAAGGTTGGGCGCAGAGTGGCAGTCTGGATGTACGTGCATGACACTTTTGTCATCTGGCCACATGGCCGGCCTGCTCTAGACCAATTCCTCGACCACATCAATTCCATACACCCAGCCATTAGATTTACCATGGAAGTCGAAAAAGATGGCAAGCTACCTTTTTTGGATGTCCTAATAAAAAAGAGACATGATGGTTCAATGAGCCACTCTGTCTACAGGAAATCTACCCATACAGATGCTTACCTGAAACCGGATTCCCACCACTATCCATCCTAGAACAATTCCCTCATCAAGACTCTGCACCATACAATACAATACCCTGGCGTCTACAAACTAAGTTGCCTCTGTCGTAGTAGTTACATTGGAGAAACCAAACGACATGTCTCGGACAGCATCTGTGAACACAAAGCAGACCTAAAACACGGTAGGACCAACAACTCGGCCGTGGCAGATCACTGTTATAATTCACTAGGCTCACATGACATTGACTTCTCCAAGACAGAGGTTCTCTGCAAGCCATCTGGCTACCATGAGAGATTCGTTCATGAGGCTATCCACATATACAAACAGAGACAATTTCAACCGAGAAGATGTATTCTGGCTTAGCAATCATTCGAAGGATTTGATAAACCATTTCGGGTCTTAATTGATTGTTCACGCTTATGGTGGCTTTCAGACCGCATCCATTATTTTCGTCTCTCTCCTCCTCTTTTACGAACATAGATGGACTCGTCCATCTGAATAACTGCAAAATCGCTCTCCGTGGTGCTAACGTTAAAAAACCTGCCACTTTTTTCAAATTTTCTTGGTATGGTTTTCACACCTGATGATGATTGCTTGTGTTGCAGTCGAAACGTCGTGAGAATTGTATTGTTTTATATTTGTATTATTTTATTGTTTCCCTTCTAGGGTGACTTTACCGAAAGAACCAAGAATATAAATGATGGAAGTTTTATATTGAAGTATTGAACCAAAGGATCGTTCAGAAGATATATTATACGAATTATGTCAATTCTCCACGACCCGAATAATTTGTATTTCAGGGGTATAACGAGCCTGCCCAACTGTTTTTGTCTTCGCAGTGACTGTCATTGCATGCTGCATCAGGAATAAATTTAAGGAGGAGCCGACCTAAAGAGGGGGGAAGGCCGTTTTACAATAAACAAGGCTACAGACATATTCTTTGGTTCTTTCGGTAAAGTCACGTAGATAGAAAAATAATGATAAATTAAGTGAATAAGAATAATAAAAAACACAAACCACGACGTTTCGATCGCAACACAAGTGGTCATCAGGATAAAGGGGGTCAGCCTCTAAAGGCAAACTGTTTATAAAGGTTTAGAGATGGGCGTAGCCCAAGTGTGTCAGCAGCATGGGCGGGGCAGCTAATGTTAATGTAGGGAAAAACAACTAAGCCGGCAATCACTGCCGGCTTAGTTGTTTTCTCTTGATTTATTATTGTTATTTTTTCTATCTACATGACTTTACCGAAAGAACCAAAGAATATGAATTCCTGCAGTCACGAAAGTTTTCAGCCAAAAGGCTACAGACACACCACACTTAGGGGCAATTAAGAACATCTGCGTCCACTAGCCTTGAGATGACCTCCGGAGGAAGGGGGGAAGTATTGCCGAGGTGACAATCACTGGCTCAGGTTATCCAGGCAGCCAGTTCAAAAGGTCCGCTAAAAACTGACCAAATTAATGTGAGGGGCATAACGGTGGAAGGGAATTTTCTGGGGGTTATAGCATCAGGCGCCAGGAGGTCTGCGGAGCCAGATCCAGGAATTAACTCGGGGACCCACCGGATGCACCACGTGTGCATAGATGAGAGGATGTTGGGCCATAAGATGTCCTAGGTAATTAACCACATGAGCTAGAAATCCTATATAAACAGCACTCAAAATCATACAAGTTAGTCCTGCAGCGGCAAACTCCAGGGGGTGGACTTTGTAAACATCCAGAGAGTTGAGTTTTGCAGAGGCAAAGGCTCTGTGTCGCTAAGTATTGAGTTCTGCGCTGACAGACTGAGTATTGCTTAAAGTTTTAGTCTACGTTTTTCCTCTGAGTCACTTGCAGCGCCAAGGATTTAGAGAAGTTGAACCGTACTAAGCTAAGAATTGTGAGAAGCTAAGAGGTTTGCAAATGCATTTTCATATAATGCTGAGAAGTTAAGTGGAGAATTGAGTTATACACTAATATCGAGTGTACATGGAATCTTGACTTAAAGCTTTCGTGACTGCAGGAATTCATATTCTTTGGTTCTTTCGGTAAAGTCACGTAGATAGAAAATAATGAAAAGGTAAAAAACCACAACGTTTTGATCGCAATACAAGCGATCGTCCTCAAGGGAACAAATACAGCTGGCGGACCGTTGAGAGAAATATAGCGAGAGAGCTGCTTTAGCCAAATGCAGAGCATATGCTTAGGAGTAGGCGGGGCTAGAGATGGAATTTGCAAGTAAATGCAAGATCGCAGAGCTAGGAATACATCCTCTTTGGTTCTATTCGGTAAAGTCACGTAAAAGTATAAAACAACAAAAAATAAAAAAAATTCACGACGTTTTGGCCACAACACAAGTGGCCTTCACTCCAGCGCTGTCCTCGAGACAGTCTGGTCCCTTAACCTGATGAAGGCCACTTGTGTTGTGGCCAAAACGTCGTGAATTGTTTTTATACTTTTACGTGACTTTACCGAATAGAACCAAAGAGTATGGATCCTTGCAGTCGCGACAGCTTCAAATCTAGAACCAGGAATACATCGGCTAGTTTTCTATCTACGTGACTTTACCGAAAGAACCAAAGAATATGTACATGAAATGTCGTCCAAGCTATTAGCTGTAAAGGTTACGTTTATCCAAGTGACTGATACTCTGACGGTAAAAGTTTTGATGAGTTCTGAAGAGAGCGAGGAGCAGTGAGACGGGGGAGGCACAGCAGCAGACCTCCCGAGGGGAGGGGGGCACCAAGGGTGCTCACGCGAAGCGGGCAGCTGCTGACAAGGAATGATGAGCAGCGTGGCCACAGAGCATCCCGCATGCTAATCGAGCCTCGCGTGCAGATCACCTGCACAGATGCAGCGCAGCCAGCTGACGGCTGACCACAAGCGTGTTGACTCGGAAGCCCCCGAGCACCCTGCAGCGTGGACCGAGCACGATGCACAGACAACGGTGCGAAGGAGCAAGCGAGCAGCAGGGCCGTGAGCGCACTGCAGCTGTGGACGAGGCCTACCGTTCTACGCATCGTCGTGGGACTCGAGTGATTGTTCAGAAAGAAGGAGAGACGTTAACTTTACGTGCACTCACTATTTTTAACGGTACCTCCCACAGGTTGTTGGCCAAGAAGAAGCCCAGGTTGCATGCCTCACACACTATAAACAAGGGGATTGTGTATGGTCGCGTTATCATGTGACAGCCTATTGTTTTATTTTAATCACGTGACTGTGAGATCCGGTCGTTGACGTTTTCGAACTATTTGATACGCATTTGATGCACTGGCGGAGCCAGTGGGGGTGGTGGGGTGGCACGTGTCCCCCCCCCCCCACCCAATGATCTGACCGAAATCCCTCATTTCGATCGGATCACTGGGGTTTATTAGTAATAAATCGGCATTTGTGACCCCCACTGCCACTGTGTAGCAGATTATTACGTGCCAGGGACTATATGAGATAATAGGACAATAGTCTGAGTCCATAATTGGCAATAAGTAACGGCAAAGCAGCTATAAGTGATAATAATAATAGTTATAAGTGACTCAGAATTGTGCGCAGTTGCGTACACAGTACACGACTTCCCTGAAGGCATTCACCTTCAGCGAGCGCGATGCCGATCACACAACGCGGTTCGAATTCGATCCTTGATCAATGGCTGCGCCATCGCCGCTGTGGTGCCGCCGCAGCAGAGCCGCTCCGGCGGAACCACGCCCACCACCGCGACGCCGTCAATGATGCCTCGGATTTCCCGCCACTCTCCCGGGGCCGGTGCCTTCTCAGACGTCCGCGTTTTGCCCACTGCACAGTCGTGAGGCCGCCGCAGCAGGGCCGCTCCACCGAGGTCGTGCCCACCGCCGCGAAGTTGCCACCGGGGGATGCCGACGCCGACGCGGTGCACCCTCGCCACCCCCCCCACCCCCCCCCCCCCGCACGAACGCACACACACCCCACGTAGAGCCGGGAGGGGAGGTCACCCGGCTGATAGGTTTTTGTCCAGAAGTCCCTAGTGGGATCGAACTTCATGGTTTCCTGCGGCCGGGAAATTGGGCGATCTTCCCCCTGTAGCTGACATGCACTGCGGCGCCGCGACCTAATATTAAAGTTGCATGGTCACGGCAAGGGCCATCGAGCCACCGCGAGTGGAACCACACACGCACAAGCACGGGTCAGTGGACTGGTAGCGGGAGAACAGAGAGCGGACGTCGGTGAGATCACTGCGGCGACGTCACCCGAGCTGGGATCCGGGTATCGATAGGGCGGGAGAATCCGAGCCCCTGATTGGATGGGAGGCCAAGAGACCGAAACGGCGAAATTCCTTTGTTGTAGGTAGGATAAAGGCAGGGGGATTCAGGTAGCAAGTGAGTTCTTCTTCAAGATCATCGCGGTTCCAGGAGCAGCAGAGTCAGCCGTCTGAGACGTCCGTGAGACGTACTCCAGCACCGACAGGCTTGCCCCTCTACAGAGACATCTCGCCACCTCGTCCCCTTACAGCGATCAGTTCATCAGGTGGAAGTAAGTGCGAGGGAGAGAGGCGTAAGTTTAAGTGTTTTAAATCCAGGGTAGAGAGCGGGGCGATCAGTAGGAGAAATTGAATCGAAGACCTCCGAGGGATAGATTAGCGTCCACTGACCCATACCATCACACGTAGATAAAATTGGTTACTCGAGGTAAATAATATTCGCTAGTGGGGGGATAAAACTGTGTTGTGTGGTCTTTTGGGAGCGTGATGTAGAGGGCAGAGTGTGCTGGGTGTCTACGTGCATGCGCAGCTGTGCACCTCGAGACGAAGTGTGCGGTGTTTACGTACCCACACGATTGTTTACACTAGCGCGTAGCGCTCGCACACCGATGTGACGACGTCGCGATCGCGCACCCGTGCAATTGTGTACAGTACTGTGCGGCGCGTACGGGCATACGTGGCGACTTTCGGTGGTGCCCAGTGCTCGCGTACCCGTGATATCGCTCACAATAGTGCTTAGCGATCGCGTACCTGGGTGGCTGTGTTGCGGTCACGCACCCGCACAATTGTCTAATCGCGGAGTAGCGAGTTAAAGCGCCGAGCGCGCGCGTATTCGCGCGACTGTTTGAGCGGGCCCGTCCACTCAGAGCTGAGCGACCCTCCCCAATCAGCGGCGCGCGCACGGCAAAAATCCCGCCCACCCATCCCTCGGCTCCAACCCCCTCGCGTGCGATTGGTGTACGGGGCTGGGCAGAGGGTAGGGGCGTGTTTGTTATTATCGGAACACGTGGAGCGCGGGTGGGAGGGAAACACTCGCCGCGCCTGTTTGTTTATGGGCGGGACGGAGATTTTACTGGTGAGCGCGATTACAGCGGCACGCCGCCTCTGAACGGCAAAGCGCACCGCGAGCGTAAAAACAGACCACTGCGTCAATTGAAACATGGTGACGCGGGCAGCCGCAAAGTCGGGGGCGCAAGGGGGCGAGGAATTGGGGGTCGGTAGCCCGGACCCCACAGAGCAGCCGGGGGATAGTGGGACGAGTGTTACGGGGGAGTCGGAGAGCAACAGTCCCGACAATACGGTGATGGCGGGGGACGGTAGCCCCGACACCGCACACGCTTCGAATACAAAGCAAGGACGAAGTCATTTCTTGCTAACAACTCCTTACTTACTAACAACTCCTCTATCATTTTTCATTGCTGGAGGGGTTGCCCCCTACCTGAAAATCCTGGCTCCGTCATTGATTTGATGAAAACGAATTCTGTGCGAATATTGCCATTTTGATGTGTTGCCTGTTGACCTGGTTTAACCACGTGATTGTGAGATTCGATCGTTGATGTACTTCTAACAATTTGTTAAACATACTCTTTGGTTCTTTTGGTAAAGTCACGTAGGTATAAAATGAAATAAATCACGACATTTGAGGCGCAACACAAGCGTCCGTCATCAGGTGGGAACCCGAAACGTCGTGATTTTTGTAATACCTACGTGACTTTACCGAAAGAACCAAAGAGTATGGATTCCTGCAGTCACGAATGCTTCAAGTCAAAATTTCATAAGCATTTATTTTATATTCTTAGCTCTTTCGGTAAAGTCACGTTGAAGGGAAACAATAAATACCCAAATGCCTGCATGAACACGATAATTTTTATATTAGCTGTTTGTTTTTCTTTTAATCGCATAATCTTGCAAATCTGATCTTGAATGCTTTCTAAACATTTGATAAGGATATTTGTTGTGAACACGAATGCTGACATTGATACTGTTATGGGTTCGCCTGTAAGTATTCTTGATCACGTGATCGTGAGATGCGATTGTTGATGTCCTTCTGACCATTTGATGTGCATCATCTTTTGTGGACACGCATTCCGTTACAAATATTGCTATTTTAGGGTCTGCCTCATGTTTTTGTTACGTGATCGTGAATATTAGCCAATGCTTGTTTTTTTGTCATTTCATACGGGTTGATGAGTACGTATAGTTACGTGGGTGCTGTCGTTGCTATGAATTTCTGTTGATAAGAGGTGGATGTTAGAGGAAGTGAGATTAAAGTTGCTTTGATTAAAAACAGGTTCCGAGTGGTAATAGTAATAGGTTTTTACCCTTTTAGCTGGCACAAAAACTGACACCTTTATGCAAGGGATCATGTTTGCAATAACCACAACACAAAGCAGTCAAAAATGCAAACAAAAAGAAACAACTCTAATAATGATATGCACTGTCCTTGAATTTGATTGGTCCAAACCCGAGACGGCTTTTCTTAGAGCCTAGTCTCCACTGGTGTTGGACCAGATGACACCATAAGGCGTAGACTCTAAAAACAGCGCACTCTTCTTTCCTAGATTCGCGCATCATTGTCGTAATGATGAATTGTAATCTTGCGGTGAGATCTGAATCTCGAGACCTGACATAATTACACATCATAATTGTTAAGGCGAGAATCATGAATGGTAAACCGAGAATCACTTATGTATCACGATTGGTGATACATACCCCTAGACAATGAGAGAGCCAATAATAAACACACACACACACATAATCACGCATACATAATCACACATAATAATCACACACATACATAATCACATACACATAATCACACACATTAATCATGAATGTTTAACACGCACATTCTTAATTACACTTAACACACATTCTAGCTAATCACACTTAATGACATACATTAACATACTTTTCACATTCAAATGTTTTTGTGTGTATTATTTGATTATTATTTTTAATTATAACAATATATAAAACAGTTCGGAGGCAGCCTACAGCATCGGCCTCTTCCCTGCCACGTGTATCAGTACTCATTGTTTTTTTCGGTAAAGTCACGTATGTAGAAATACAATAAAATTATATTAAAACAAAACAATCACAACGTTTCGATCACAACACAAGCGATCTTCATCAGGTGTCAAGAACAAATCATGGAAAGAACAAATCATGGAGGTAAATACAACAAAAAAGATGAGAGACAAGAATTTAACAAACCTAAAAAACATTATGTGAAGCATAACCAATCAGGCCAACAACACAGACACTTCCTGGCGGACCACGAATTTCAGAAGAGTGTTAAATTTCATGTTCAACTTTTCGATTGCAAAAAAACAGCATAGATAGTGAAAATACGAGGTACATGGTCAGTAGGAAAGACGGACAGAGGCAAGGAGAGAGAGAGGGATGAACAGCAGCTTAAATAGGAAATAAGGTTGGGGGGGGAGGGGCCAGAAAGCGAGTGGCAGCTCATCTTGCGGCAGCTCAAAAATAGCACATCTTGCATATACACAGAAGCGGGGGGGGGGGGGGGGGGGACAGGTTTGGGGTGCACATTTAGGACAGACATGCAACGGTAACTTCCCCGTAGAAGTGTGTTGATAAGGTATTAAAGCTTTCGTGACTGCATAAAATTAATCATTGGTTTTTTCGGTGAAGTCACATATGTAGAAATACAATAAAATTATATTAAAACAAAACAATCACGACGTTTCGATCACAACACAAGCGATCTTCATCAGGTGTCAAGAACAAATCATGGAAAGAACAAATCATGGAGGTAAATACAACAAAAAAGATGAGTGACGAGAATTCAACAAACCTAAAAAACATTATGTGAAGCACAACCAATCAGGCCAACAACACAGACACTTCCTGGCGGACCACGAATTTCAGAAGAGTGTTAAATTTCATGTTCAACTTGTGAGTGCGAAGGGACTGGTGGCCACGGGAGGTGATGACAGGGGTATCAGTTGTGAGTGCGAAGGGACTGGTGGCTTCGGGAAGTAATGACAGGGCTATCAGTTGTGAGTGCGAAGGGACTGGTGGCCACGGGAGGTAATGACAGGGGTATCAGCTGTGAGAGCGAATGGACTGGTGGCCACGGGAGGTAACGTCAGGGGTATCAGTTGTGAGTGGCAAGGGACTGGTGGCTACGGGAGGCAATGACAGGGGTATCAGCTGTGAGTGCGACGGGACTGGTGGCTACGGGAGGTAATGCCAGGGGTATCAGCTGTGAGTACGAAGGGACTGGTGGCCACGGGAGGTGATGACAGGGGTATCAGTTGTGAGTGCGAAGGGACTGGTGGCCACGGGAGGTGATGTCAGGGGTATCAGTTGTGAGTGCGAAGGGACTGCTGGCCACGGGAGGTGATTACAGGGGTATCAGTTGTGAGTGCAAAGGGACTGGTGGCTACGGGAGGTAATGACAGGGGTATCAGTTGTGAGTGTGAAGGGACTGGTGGCCACGGGAGGTGATGATAGGGGTATCAGCTGTGAGTGCAACGGGACTGGTGGAATAAGCGAAGTAATGACAGGGGTATCAGCTGTGAGTGCGAAGGGACTGGTGGCTACGGGAATGTTCTCAAAGGCTGCAGGGATGATGGTTGAGTCAAATGAAGAGCAACAAGGAGTGAAGGATCGAGGCGCACCGGATCCGCATGCGGTTCCATAAGGACAGATGCTTGATGTAATTTATAAAGGACCACGTCTCGAATGCACATGGCAATGCGGCTCTTGAAATATTGAGGGGGGGGGTCGTTTATCGAATTCGAACAAAAACTGTCTCCTGTCATTTTTGGTTTCCGACCCCTGGGTCTGGAATAAGCAGGGAGAGTTTGGTGAATAGGCAAAGCGTTAAACAAATATATTAGTACACTCACCCCGACAAATAAGTCTACACGTGTTCAGGGTTGGTTGAATGTGCAGCTGGCGGAAGCCCAGGTAAATAAAAAAGTATACTACAATTGTAATTTATATTTAGAAAAGTGTTATTGTTTAGAGCCCGATGGCGTTGTTAATGCCTGATTTTATCATGTTAATGAGCAAGAAGTGGAGCTGAATTTCTACTACGATCTTTATCAATGATTCAGGATACTCGTCCTTGATGAATAAAATAAGAACGGTTATTGAATAGAACACACTCGACAGCACAACTTGGGAACTGATGCTCCCAAGGAGTCTGAAATCATTGTTGCAAGGTGGCTGTGCCTCATTCGCAGGTGTCGGCACAGGTGGTGCATTTGCCAGTTATCTCAGTCCAATTAACTCCATGGCACGTGGGTTTGTCCCGTTACCTGCCAGCGAGCGTTTATTACTTCAAGTGGCGTCAAAGTGCACATAGCCTGGCACAAGAGCCGTGGTATAGTCTCTGCCGCATAGTGGCAAATGGTGATTATTGTTGGTGTAGACCAGGGGTGGGGAACGTCCGGCCCGCGGGCCGTATAAGACCGCGAAATCATTTAGTCTGCTGGCCCTGCCAAGGCAACCGCAGGCGGGACTCGAAATTCAATAAATCTAGGAGCAAACCTGGAAAAGCAGTTGCGAGTAGCAACATCATCAATACCAGTTAACATCATTACACGCCTCGCCAAAGAGAAGCAGTTCCAGCCATCGCATTAGGGGTGAGTTAATTTAATGTTTGACCAAATGTAACAGGCTAATTAAGTTGACAAATTTGTATGGCCCGCGAATGATGTTATAAATATCCAAATGCCTCTTGGCAGAAAAAAGGTTCCCATCCCTGGTAGGCAGAGCTCATCAGACCCCTTCGTGGTCTGGAAGAGGAAATTCTCACTTGTGGTGGGCCGAGTACCGCGGAAGGAGACTGTGGAACATTGTGGCAGGTAGGGTGGGCGCATACGTGCGAAAAGACAACACCATTTATTAAGCAGAACCTTGTAAGATCGTGAGTTGGGGACATTAACTTTTCTGATGATGAGGATATCCTTGAAAGTTGTGCACATCCATATCTTACAGTACATGGAGTTATAGGCCATAAGTAATATTAACTCAAGCCGTGGTATTAGAGAGATTTAAACCCTGCTCAAATAATTGCACGTGAGTTCCATTACATTCAAAGCAGTTTTACCCAATAATTATGAATTGAAGCATGTCAAATGTGGCACAGTAAGCGATGGAAGGTGGCTCTAGCTACCCTGTAACCCTAGGTATTGGCAGAACAGGACCATTACGGAGTGGATAAATGGATAACATGGGTTAACTCAATCTAACATGCTAACGTTCACGAATATATCAGTGGATCATGATTTGGCTATAGGCAGTGTGGAATGATCAGTGCCATTGAGGCTGACAAATATGTGCTATTACGTGCTTTTAACCATTAAAATGCCAACACATTGACTGAAAATGTCATTGGAAGAGACGGTCAAAGTTCAGAAGGTGAATAAATGTATAACATGATTTTTGTGCTGTCATACGATTTAACACCTTTAATTCTTAAAAGAGGTCAAACTCAGCAACCCCACCCCCTGCAAGTTTTTTTCCACTTTAGTTTTCTAAAAGTTCACTGAATGTCGTCACACTTCTCAAAATGGTCAGTGGTTCCTGCTCCACGTGCTCCCCTTGTACAAGATGGTGGCTCTACAATTTTTATATGTTGTGATATTCTGAATTGTCACCAAAATCTTGTGGGATATATTGAAGCAAAAAACTGCTTTGTTTTTTTATTCTGGCCAATTTTTTTCATACCATTCCTTATTTCATTCCTTGAAATGCGGTCATGTCATGTGATCTATTCCCATCCACAAGGGGAGCATAGAAGTACAATACAATAATATATTTTGCTGCCCATCACATTGGTTGTGCATGGTGGTTGCCAATCCATGGCACCATTCACGCTCAACGCTGCTTAGAAAAGACCAGGAACATCCTCGGTGATTTTGTCATGGACATAAGATCTCCAGGGACATTAAATGTTAAAATAAACCCACAAAAACATTGCATCTTTTGCATTCAACATGCATTCATTTAATATTTTAATAACAATACAATTTTTTTACATACAACATAAAGTAACAATGCAATTCTGAAGCTCCACAAACAGTTAACATGGGATGGGTGCAATGAACTTAATTTTCATTAGTTACAACAAATGAATCGCCTCACAGTTTAAATAAATCCATATACAAGAATAAACTATGAGTGTAGACAAACAGTCCAGCATGTCATGCATAGAAGCTGCGTGCAAAGACACAAAATGCTTAGAAGGTACTGTATATGCATTCCAATTAACCATAATAAAATTGCTTTACAAATTAAATGTACATCATCGGAAGCCACATCTGCATGCGGTCTAATAACAGAAAATGTGTGCCAATATTTCTCAGATACTCTACATTTTACAAACACAACTTCCTTTGGGAAGCCTGGCAAGGAACTATTGACCTTTATTTTTTCTTCAGTAAACCTTGATGTCTGTACTTGCATACTGGATCACTTTTGTAGGTATTTATTTTTTTAATGGTTGTTTTATAAGTAGACTGCTCCAACATAGGAATATGGAATGTAATCTATTAGGTCAGGACCGCCAAAGAAGATGAGCACTATCAAATACTTTGAAGACGGTTTGTAATTTAAAATAATCGCTTTTACACCAACAGTGACCTTTTATTGCAAATAATGTCACAGGATCTTTACTGTATTCTACACAGCAGATGATGGATGTGCTTTAGTAATTCTCTCAATTACCATGCAGCTTTCAGAATCAAACCATTGTGCACTGAGCATCCCAACCAATAGGCTTTTCACATGCTATCGTATGTACAAAATAATGTAACACAATTAAGTGATTGTTTTGAACACTTTAAAAACAGTGATCGACTTTAGTGGCAGCTGCCGTAGTTAGACCACTTGGCTCAATTGGAAGGTATCGAGCCAAAGCATGTTTGTTCTTCATCATAACATACATTGAGCTGAAATCTCTGCAGGGGTCAATTCAGCATATCATCATCCATTCACGTTCAATAGTAGTACCACTTTGGTCGTTCTAGGGGCCTAGACCCTGCCACAACAATTTCCACTGCTGGTGCAAGACCATCAATAGACATTAATGGTGCAATATTGCTCATTCTGCAACAGCGGGACTTTGATTTTTCCTCTAAAGTTTAAATTTACTTTTTTTCTTCACAAAACCGCATTTAGCCAAATACATTTATTTTTTACCGAGTCACAGATGTGATGAATTGAAATGAAGACTTTAATACTGTTATTTATTATCATCCGTATAAAAAAAATAAGTTTTTTTCTCAAATCCCTAAAATAAAAGCCTTACAAAATCATAGAACTTAAAAAAAACACTGACCGTTTATACAACTCCTAACTTCAAACATTTAAATTAATTAATATTTAAGTAAATATGCCCTCCAATTTATAATTAACCGCATAACCAGTGGAAAAACAATTAAATTACTGTTTCTAAAAAAACAGCAATCTTCCTAACAATATTTACAGAAGTTGTAATTGCTGAGGATCTAAATCGTAAGGATCAAAACTTCGAAAACATCATCATGGCGATGTGTTGTATTATAACTGTCAATAGCATTATTACTATTATTAATTGATAAAGTCAGGAATCATTAATCTAATCCAGTGGAATTTTGGTAATGTATAGATTGGGTACGTGCGATTATTTAAACTGAATGGCGCGTGTGACTGTGATTGGTTAGTGGTAGCCATTTCGAATTACCAGCGGTAGGTCCAAGTTTCCGCGTGGTACGTTTAAAAGGCAAAGGTGCAGCCCGGTAATGTTTGCGCACGTCAATGCTGGCAGAAAGGCCTCCAATACAGGGAGCTCCAGAGGGTATTTGGAGCACTCTTCCCGGCCGACCGCACGCATTGGAAAAGGTGGGAGTTACCAACACTTTACCCCACCACACAAGAATCCGTTGATTGATGGTGTTTATACCACATTGGGTGCACAGTGGTAGGGGTATTTAAGAAACTTGTCACTTGTTTCAGCTGCCGTGCCCGGATATTGAATCAAACTGGCGATCCAGTGTGCTACACCATGTCAGTAACCTTCGTTTCTAGGTTAGCTGTTGTCCTGTTTATTGCTTTTTTACGTGCGGCAAACCGGTAACCATTTCTTTACCATGTTTTTCATGCGATTAACGGTCATAAAAAAAATTGGACTTTGTACAATGCTAATTATTACTAGGTGTCCACAATTCGAGTTTGATTATACCCACCACGTGAGGCCTGATCTACACTTTGTATCTCTGTGTCGATCCAATGTGATCCCGATTCTATGAATACTTCACAGCGAAATCTATTTTTTATGTTGATTGAGATGAAACGTCAATTATTTCACAATTTACATGACAATATATGTTGACTAACAAAGGAAAAGTATGTCACTACTTTCCTGCCGTTTAGTAAACTTTTTTTTCTTCAGTAAAACAGATATTTGAGTAACTTTGATCAAATTAAAACAGCGTAACCAAGCCAGGACCAATATTTATTCCTACTATCACACTATTTAGACCAAACTGCAATTATTTAATATTAATATATCACAAAATTGTAAGCCTATTTACTACTATTGATTGTTCAAGACCATGTTGTCTCAAAAATGTAATATGACCCTGGCATGAATTAGGTTGCTCACGACTGAACAAGGGTTGAGAGCGTACAAGTCAGGTTTGAGATTATTTTCAAGAATGAAATTGTTCCACATCGTGGTCCAGTGCAGCACCTTCCAGCCACTGCAAGGGTTGTCGCATGAACTCCATCAACACAACATGCGTTGGGTATTTTCAATTGGGTTGAAACGAAGCAATTCTCGTGCGCACGAAGAATCGATGTATTATTGGCTGGTTACGAAGCCGTATTTCTCTGTTCGACATTAATAACACGTTGATTTCCACCTAATGGGGGTCAATATAGGTTTCTTACATAAAAAATAGTTACTTTAAAAGTTATACTCATGAACCCATTATCAATTAGAAATTTAAAGTAGTATTTTACACGCAAAAAGACTAAAATAATTCCCCCAAGCTGAAAACACAACCACGGTCCTTCACGTGTGAAGCAAGGCTTGGTCCTACCCCTCGCCTCTCTCAAGGGAGATGGTGTTTTCACCGTTCTTAATCTATCAAACGTGTTTTATGTTCCACAAAATTCAATTGGGTTCAAGTCCAAGTCAAATGTGCACCCATAATTGTTGTGTTGCATTAATACTTTCATGTTTTATGAAATGTAAAGTGGTAATATATTGATTTGGTGAAAGTCAAACCAATTTATTGCTATTGATTGTTGAAGATGACCTTTTTTTTGATCAACAAAAGTAACACGACCTGGCATGAATCAGGTTGCAATTTAACTAAGATGCTGTCTCCTGCTTTCAAAGTGCTCATACATACCCTAAAAAAAATGTTACGTATTGAAAAAGGAGAATGATAAGCACGTATCATGTGTGAACGTCGTAACTGGTCGTAGAATAAGGCAGATACATTTGATGCAAGCCAGTGAAAGCACAATTTTGACCAAGGACAGTGCAACATAAACCTTTTGCAACTATCTACATCACTTTACACATCTTATCACTTTGGTGGTGATAAATAGATTTGTAACTTCCATTTATCATCTTTCCTCATTATTGAATCACAGTGATTTTCATTTTGGAAGGTAACTGGACTAGCATATTTACAGACAGCATTGACAAAACACAACTCGGATAGAATAGATCGTATGATAGTTCCTGGAATTTTCAGGATAAGTTTGTACACATGACGACAAGAAATGTTTCAAGTACACAGCAAACAAACCATTTAAACAGTCCATGCGTGTGAACAAATATGTATTGAAATGCTTCAGATAACAATAAAGTGTAACAATACATGATGCTAAAAAAGGATATATTGGCACTGAACGATGAATATACAAACACAGTAACCTCATTATACGTGGAATCCAGAAAATGTAATTTGTGTCCATAAACAAACCAATCTCTGCAATATTTTACACCAGCAGGGCATGGCAGGAAGACAAAAGTAGCGTAGTTATGGAAATTATCAGCTCTCTTCTTCCGTGGACCGGACATCAGATTTGAGCCGAACAAACTCCTTGGCAACCTCGTCGCTCGTGCGCTGAGAGAGGATCCGTAGAATGGTGAGTCCCGTTTCATCCATATTGACCGATTTCCGTAGGGGGCAGCAGCACGTGCAGCTGCCCTTCTCTTGGATCTCGCGCAGCTGCAGGACACTCAGTCCAATGACACGGTCGTCACGTGCAAAGCAGTAGTCTTTGACGAGCAGCTGCAGCTCATAGAACTCGAATCCGGTTGAACTTCCCAGGGAGCTGCACACGAAGATATTAATTGTTAACGCATATGTACGCGCACTTGCACGTATACATTAATGTACTTAAATACACAATAAGCAGCCATTTCAATGCTAAATTATATGCTAATTCCTTTGTCAAGGCGCTTTGTTTCTTCTCACACAGCTTAAAGGTCGTTATCTCAGCGTGGCTTTCTCACTCCAGCACTGTCCTCCAGACAGTCTCGTCCCCTTCACCTGATGAAGGCCGCTTGTGTTGTGGCCGAAACGTCGTGAGAATATTATTGTTATTTTATTTTATCAATTTATTATTTTATTATCATTCTACGTGACTTTACCGAAAGAACCAAAGAAGGTTAATACCATATTATATTGTGCATTGCACTCCCGATGTATGAAAAGATATATCCAATTTATTCTAAATTGCTGAAAAATCCGCACGTTTAGGCCATCACCGACTCTTCCAGCTACACTGGGCATTGCAGAATTTCCTTTGCTCTTTTTCCAAACGTTATTTATGTTCCGCGTGCGTTTGACCAAAATTAGCTCATAACACATTTGTTGGTCATCATCATATCCATTGTTGGACGGAAGTCCAAGCTGTCGGTGATGAGATACCAACAACACAAACACAGACGCTTAAAAAACACATTAAAAAACCTATTCAACGATTCTGACATGCAATTAAAGGTTACGAGGCGAAATTACTAAAATACTGCTGCGCCTGGCCAGTTGGGCAAAAGAGGCTCATACTATGTCGAAGTACAAAGCTGAAGCTGTTGAGAATCTGAATTTTAATATGGCTAGCCACCTGTAGTTTAAAAAAATCCAGCATTAATCAATAACACTGCTTTATAAAAAAACGGGAAAGCTCCGAGAACCAGATGGTTATAACTCTGGACATCTTAAAATAAACAGGACTAATTTCTGGCACGCAATTAACGGACTTTTTCACAATTATTCATACATAGATCAATTACCGCAATTACAGAATGAAGCGCCAATCATTGTTTTATTTTATAAAGGAGATAGAACAAACTTGAAGAACCACGTGACCTATTAGCCTCTTTAGTTGTTCACTGAGATCACTGGGAACAATATAATGAACTAATATAGGCCAACTAACAATAGCAGATTTAGGAAGGATTAATCGACCACATGCACATACTATCAATCAGATTCGAAAAAAGACTGATACATTTCAACTGCCATTGTACCAAGCCTTTATATACAATGAAAAAAAGCATCCGACTCATTAGAATGGATGGTCATTCAATCTCTTACAAATGCAGGCATGAATAAAACATATAACAATAAAATCAATTCACAAAATGTATGTTGAACTTCTTTCGCACCGTACGTAGCCGACCTTGCTCATTGGAATAACCACATTAAGAATACATGAAGAAAGTACCCAAATACTTCCTTGATTTGAAGCTTTCGTGACTGCAGGAATCCATGCTCTTTGGTTCTTTCGGTAAGTCACGTAGGTAGAAATAAAACAAAATGAATCGCGATGTTTCAATAGCAACACAAGCCATGGTCTTCAGGTGAAAATCGCAACAGCCACGATGTCTGCTGCCTTGAATTATTTTTTCAAAAATTTAGAAAAAAAACCTCCCAATTTTCTTGTTGTGGTTTTCACACCTGATGATGATTGCTTTGTGTTGCAATCGAAACGTCGTGAAAATGTCATTGTTTTATTTCAATTATTTTATTATTTCCCTTCTACGTGACTTTGCCGAAAGAACCAAGAATATGAATCCCTGCAGTCACGAAAGCTTTAAATCGAAAATTGTTTAAAGTATTTATTCAGGCTCATGTGAAACTTTTTTTTGCGTAAACTTGTTTTTCTTTTGAAGCCATTAAAATATAAATTTCAGATTTAACCTAGCACATCTTTCAGATGTTTTACACAATTTGATATTTTGAGCAATCACCTCTACCAATAGCAGCTCCCTGCTAGACACTATTAGCCTATCTTTTTTAATGCCTGCTTCTGCCCTTTTTACATTGGCAGTTGAATCTTTATGAGTTTATCTTTCTTTAAATACATCTATAATCTGGTAATTGCCCATTTACAGATTTATTATATTTGCAACAGATAGAAAATATTTTAAGGACACGGTTAATTTTAATGCCACCAACAAATTCAATAATACAACTGCTAAAAACAAAATAGATTTCTATTGTATGAAAATAACATATACATTTTAACAAATGCATATATGTGATTTGTATCGAGATATGTGAAGCCCTTTGTTAATCCAGCTCCCCATGCCGTACATGGCGTGGGAGTTATGTGACTACACTTCATCACGCTCATCAGTGTGGGTTGAAGGTCGAGAGTAGAGTAGGGTATAATACAGTACAACAATGCATTTTTCTGCAATTTAATCTGATGACAATGAAGCTCCCACAGCTCTCTATAACATATTTTTTCATACACAGCGGCTGCTCATCCAAGCAATAACCGGGCTCAACCACACTTTGGTTCCAAGATCTGACGAGATTGGGCACGTACCGACTACAGCATGTCAAGATGATGAGCCTGATTAATGTTTCTGGGGAGAGGAAGTTACTACTGGGAATTGGATGAACCAATCAGATCCCAATCGAGTTAAATCCGAAATTCAGCTGAACTGAAACCAAATCGGAAACTTTATTACTTGAATTTTGACTTAAAACTTTCGTGACTGCAGTAATTCATATTCTTTGGTTCTTTCGGTAAAGTCACGTAGATAGAAAAAATTACAATAAAAATAAAGTGAATAAAAATATCACGACGTTTCGATCGCAACACAAGCGGTCGTCATCAGGAAAAGGGGTTAGCCTCTAAAGGCAAACTGTTTATAAAGGTTTGTAGATGGGCGTAGCCTAAGTGTATCAGCAGCACCAGCAGCATGAGCGGGGCAGCAATGCCAATGCAGCAACAATGCCAATGCAACAACAATGCCAATGCAGCAGCAATGCCAATGCAGCAGCAATGCCAATGCAGCAGCAATGCCAATGCAGCAGCAATGCCAATGCAGCAGCAATGCCAATGCAGCAAAGGGATGCCAGGCAATCACTGCACCCTGCTCTACAAACCACACTGCCGACGGTGGAGGTTTATTGACAAGAAAACACAAGTAAGTCATGACCCAAAGTGGTTGATGACATCTTTCCAATGATTGCTGAGTCTATAACCTTCCTCGTGGTTGAAAATGTGTCTGTGTCTGTATATATGGATGGCTTCATGAATTAATCTTTGTTGATAGCCAGTAGGCTTGCAAAGTACCATCGTCTTAGAGAAATCAATTTCGCGTGAGCCAGCTGCATTAAAATAATGATCAGCCACTGCAGAAGTATTGGTCCAACCGCGTTTCAAATCTGCCTTAAGCTCACGAACACGGTCAGAGACATGTCGCTTAGTTTCCCCAATGTAACTGCTGCCGCAGACACAGCTTAGTTTGTAAACGTTGGGATATTGCATGTCAGGAATCTTGTCCTTCACAGATGGGATCAGATCACGAATTGTATGTACTGTGTTAAATCGGACCTGGATCTTGTGTTTGTTCATGATTTTGGAAATCTTTTTAGTTACCCTTGCTATGTATGGCAAGGTGATGGTTTTGATTGGATCCTCAGATGGCTCCTTCCTCACGGTTGGGGTGATGGCTTTGTGGATTGTGTAGTCAGAATATCCATTCGCCTTGAGAGCTTGGTGTACGTGTTTGAGTCCACTGGTTAGGTGTTCATGGTCTGAGATACATTGAGCTCTATGGTGGAGCGTTTTTATGAGGGAATTCTTCTGGGATGGATGGTGGTGGGAATCAGGTTTTAGGTAGGCGTCATGATCTATCCATTTCTGAATGAAAGCCTCCCCAACAATCGATCTAGCCCAGCTGCATACGAGCTGATCTCATCTCTCGATCTCCCCTGTCAATATCCTCTCCAACGCGTTCTCTCCTTTGGATGCCACGATCTTTAATCAGCTATCATTTATTTTAGCAAACATATTATCTGCATGTCCACTTACTTTTCTCACCAATCAATGTCATTAGCTTGCATATGTCCTCTGATCCATGTGTTGTACTTTCTGTCTTCGGATATTTCAGAGCATTTAAAAAACTATACACTACTTACATCCCCGTGCATTACAATAACATAATTCATAACATAATTCTAGTGCACAAAAAAATGTCACACTACAAAATATAATCTAGTGGATTTTAAATACATTATTATCTACATAACACATTCAAATGCATTTAAAATGTATTATCTGGAGCATTTAATAACATACACCACGTACCATATTCTAGTGCATTGAAATTCTTATGCTACAAAACCGTATTGTGGTGAAGCTTTCGTGACTGCATGAATCCATACTCTCTGGTTCTTTCGGTAAAGTCACATAGGTATAAAATTAAAAAATCACGACGTTTCGATTGCAAAACTGATGATGGTTGCTTGTGTTGCAATCAAAACGTCGTGATTTTTTTATACCAACGTGACTTTACCGGAAGAACCAGAGAGTACGTTTTGTGGTGAATAAAGACATATCATACACTACGTAACTTAATCGTATATCGTTCAAGATACATTTCAAATTATTTGTTTATACTGTCTTGGCAGTGGCACACGAGGACAAATAACAAAAACTCCACATTCCTCGATAACACCGTGGCCTTCAAAAGAAAATTATATAATAGGCGACATTTCCGGATGTGGCCCTTCTTCATAGCACATACTTAGTAGAGAGGCCATTCAAACTTTATACCATGGAGCCTGATGAGAATTCAAATTGCCATATGAATGTATTGGCTATTACCAAGCTACTTAACATTTAAAATGTATAATGAACAAAGTACTCACCTGTGTCCTGGCGTCACACGGCAACCACGGGGTGCATGTGGCACACCACAATACATGCGCTCGCTGAGGAAATTCAGCTTTTGATTCGGCACCGGAGATTCATACATTTTGAAATGCCATAAAAGTGCTGAAGCTTAATCGAATTCAAATATGGGAACTCGGTTCCCTCCCATTCCTAGTTTATATTTATACGTTTACACGTGAATGGTCAACAAAGAACACAAATACAACCCTTTTTATTTTGAAACAAATAATATTGGCGAAACCTGCCTTCGTCGAGCATACATAATGACTCTGTCACTCGTCACATTTGAAGAAAATGAGTGGTCAAATGAACATGAGAACTTTCGACAGAACATGTAGATACTCACAAATTGAAGGTTTCCTCAAACTTTGGAGACCACGTGTTGTTTTTAGACTTTGTAGCATATTTGCGCTTCTTATCACTCAGCTGCGGGCCTATGACGTTCACTTCCACAAACGGGCGGAACACGCTCGTTGTCTTCCACTTGAGATTGTTGACACCATTTACTGCGAGGGAAGGCCACAACACAATGGAACAGTGACTTAAAGCTTTCGTGACTGCAGGAATTCACGTTCATTGGGTCTTTCGGTAAAGTCACGTAGATAGGTTCAAAGAAAATAACAAAAAAACTACGTTCCGATCACAACACGTTGTAGTTTTTTGTTATTTTCTTTGAACCTATCTACGTGACTTTACCAAAAGACCCAAAGAATACAATGGAACAGTGTTAAAAAGTAAAATGTACGCATCGTCTGCATGCCTTACTTTAACTTATTTAAAGAAAAAAATATTTGTTCACTTGTGAAATATTTAAAGAATTCCAAAATATTCACAGCGCACACTGTATGTACATTATATGGCGTAGAAACTACAAGTACTTTCGATTCACACCTTATATGAGATCAGTTCTGATATAAGCAACACATGCTTACTCGTGGGGAAAGGCAACTTCTGATCCAAGCACATGTCGGATTTGAGCACACCAAGCTCTACTCCCAAGGGGTGTTCTTATATCCAGATTATACTGGACTAAAAAAAGTATGTGAAATGTCATGGCTTTGTGCACAGGACTCATACACTCCACAGAGACTACACACAGATATATACATGCACACTACATATAGTAATAATTATGATTATTTGTTTCTATGAAAGTGTTCGATATGCCAGGGCGTCTCAGAATGCTTTACAACGCATCTCATTTCAACATGTTTGAAAGGGCACTCCCAAGTGGGAGCTGTTTATGTGGGTACAAGGTCACTGAACACCTGGCCAGCAATCCAGCATTACAGGCTGCCAGTAGCGGGTGATGATTGCGATGAATAATCCCAGTGTATACTACATACGTACATGTGTGATGACTGGGTATCGTTGCCTTGAATGGGTATTTGGTGTATTGTTTACACTAATGTTAGTGCACAAATGGAATCCATCAACTTTTAGGCAAGGGTTGGTGGATCACAAATATATAGGGCGTTGGTGGTTCATAGATCATGAGGTTATTTGGGGCTGGTGGATCATAAAAAAGTTAGAGATGAATATGAGAATTTTGTGGGTTACAAAGAGATTGAGGTTGGTAAGCCAAGGCAACCAGGCTGTTTTGAGCACTCATGCTTGTTCCTGCCATCAGCACAAAGCCCAAAGTGGGAATAGGGCATGCAGTGTCATATTTAATCAGTCTCCTGGTTTAAGAAAACACATTCCATAACCCTACAGGCCCTCCTCAATGAGACGTTAGCACGCATGCTGGTGTAAGTCAAGCTTAGTGTACCATTGTGCAATTATGTCTTAATTATAGTATAGTAAAACCTCGTTATTTAGGTATTTGATCATTCGTAATTGGGGATAATTTGACACGGCTGCGCTTTCGGCATATATATATACATTATTAGTAATTCGCCATGAGCCGCTTTGCCATACCGAATGGTCACCTACATCAAGTAGGAAACATTCCTTAGTCTGCGAGACAAATTCAAAGTTTTTGGAGAGAAATGATGCAGGTGTGTCAATGTGTATAATGTATGAAGTGTTTGGAAAACAAATTTGGATTTTTTATTTTTATTTTATTGGGACAGGAGGCACTGGGGAGTACCATTGTACATAATTCAGAATATTGATAATTCGGCAATGCCAGAGCCCCATATGTGTCGAATCAACAAGGGTTTACTTTTACAAACAACGAAAAATGTGCCTAATCTCAGGACTTCAGTTGCAAAGTGGAATTGAGCCTGGTAAGTACTTGAATGGGTGACCACCAAGGCTTGTGAGGTATTGTAAGTGTGGGGCAGTGAGGTGGCCAGGAGATGGCAGTCCTGAATGTCATCCGCTCGTACGTGTGGGTTCTCTGGGTACTCTGATTTCCTTCCGCATGCCAAACACTCATTAATGGTCATCATAATCATCAGCCATGGTCAATGCACTGCTTGATGAAGGCAACCCAAAGCTTCCACCGCCATTCACGATGCTCCAATTATTTAGTAAACTTCTTATATTCACCTTCATATTAAATTTTGATTTAAAGCTTTCGTGACTGCAGTAATTCATATATATAAAAAACAATATATAATTTATTATTTTATTGTTTCCCTTCAACGTGACTTTACCGAAAGAGCTAAGAATATACACCTTCATATTCT
Organism: Petromyzon marinus; assembly: GCF_048934315.1. Classification (NCBI taxonomy): domain Eukaryota; kingdom Metazoa; phylum Chordata; class Hyperoartia; order Petromyzontiformes; family Petromyzontidae; genus Petromyzon; species Petromyzon marinus. Next base: position 2,826,979 of record NC_133667.1, read on the forward strand.
TATAACATTTCCTGCAGTTCGTACCCAATGGACGTTTTAATGACTGTTATCAACATCTGAGATGGTTCTCCGTGAATATTCATGCCTTTATTTCACCTGTTCAATTTTCAGAAATTATCTTCAAAATGTTCAGTGAATAACGTTGGTGAAAGTGTGACATCTTGTTTGACTCCCCTTTGAATTGTATTTTTAAAATTCTTCATACAAACTTTTTCGTGGCTGTTATTGTATATAGATCATATTAGAAACATTTATATTTATTTAGGCCACAGACTATAAGAGCTTGGATGACTGCAACAATTTCGAATTAGTCAAATGTATAAAGGCTATGAACAATGGCAGTTGACATCCATCAGTCTTTTCCAGCATGAATAGTATGTGCATGTGGTTGATGTGGAAAACCCTTTCCTAAACCCTGCTTGCCCTGTGCTTGGATGGCCTCTAATTTGTTCAACATTCTGGTTTTTTTTGTATATACGTGTGATAAGAAGAGTGATTGTGGTTCTTCAAGTCAATTTTGTCACCTATTGTGAATATAATAACGATTGAGGTATCATTTATGAAGGTATTGGCCACATATTTCAATGCAGTACTCCCCTGAAAAAGAGTGGAGATTCAGTGAGACTTTCCAAGATAAATGCTTCTGATTAATATGAAATGGTTGCACAATAGTATATTAAACTGAACTCATACCAAAATGTGTGACATTGTCTCATTCAGGAGGGCCTGTAGGGTTTATGCATTTTTTTTTTTAAACTAGGAGACCCTGATTAAATGTGACAATGTGCATGTCCCCTCACATGGGGCCATGTGCTAATAGCAAGCACAATGCACGAATGCTCATGAGAGTTAGATTTTTTTTGGCTGGTGATATTGTGCTCCCTGTTGACTCGTGTGCATTGCATAACTTTCTTTAGTCAGTTATTCTATGTGAGAGAAGGGTGGCAAGGTGGTGAAAAAACAGCTTCATAAATAATATCCCTGGTGTGGAATACTATGCATTTCTGAGTATATAACCCGGAAATTGAAAAACATATTTGCTAGCTGCTGGAAGTGATGTATTCCACGGTGTATGTTTTTGGTATTTTAAAAGGAATGGTGGTTTTTCACCTTGACGCAAAGATCATGCGTAAAAAAAAATGAAGCTTATTGACAGTTACTCAATGGAGATTGAACTTTATTGATAAAGTAAACATTTTCCTCTGTACTCAGATGAGTGTTGGATAATGTTTAGGTCGTAATCCAGTGGTGGGAATTCCACATTACCCCAGAAAAACAAGTCTTGACTTAAATTTTGACTGAAAACTTTCGTGACTGCAGGAATTCACGTTATTAATTCTTTCGGTAAAGTCACGTAGATAGAAAAGAAAAAAAAGAAAATTAAAATTTAAAATAACTTTTAAATAATAAAAGCAAAAAGTCACGATAAAAAAACCACAATAAAAAATAGTAAAAAATGTGGCCAATACCTTCATAAATTATATTTATGATTTTTAATTTATAAAAATTTTCATTTTATTTTACTATTTTTATTTTCTTTCTACGTGACTTTACCGAAAGAACCAAGAACAAGTCTGGACTTAATACATTAAGTTTACATGTATTTTATTTGTTACACGGATTATGCCATTTAGTCAATTTCCCAGCTATTTTACAAGGGAGATCCGTGGTGTGTGAGCACAGCAATAACGGTAAAACATAGACAAACACATCAATATTACAGATAATTAGGAATATTGCATAACGAATACACGAGGTATTTAACGGCTGTAAATAAAACACACGTCAATCAATAGACAGTGCAAATATTGTGAAATCAAGAGGCACCAGAAAAAGTTAGGTACAGGTGAAAGTATGCTCTGTGTTTTGGTTTACTCGGGAAATAGAGAGAAGGGAACCAAGCTGTAGATGAGAGGCAAGGGTATTCCCAGACGCGTGGAGGAGCAAAATGGAAATGATTTTACCAAAATAAAGTTTAGCAAATAGATGTTTTTTTGTAGGAATGAGGATGCACTTCTGAAGCTACTGGAGGGAGGGAACTGACTGCTCCTTTAGGTAATTGGAGGATTTATTTAAGAGGACCCTGACGGGGGGGGGGGGGGAGGCAAATTTGAGCTAATATACAGCTTGCAATAATAATTTCTATAGGGGTGTCAGGGGGAAAATGGAGTGTCGAGTCACATAATGGAATTAAATGTTTTCAAGTAGATTCATAAGCTAGGTAGTAGATGGTATCAGAATCATAAAATATGGGCCAGATGGTGACATTAAATATCCAGACCAAGTCGAGGTGGAATACAGCGCTTGTTTCTATATAGCAATCCAATTTTGTGTTTTACCTTGTTGGCCAGGTGGTCAATGCGGGCCTTGAAAGACACATTTGAGTCCAGGATAATAATTAGACATTTAGAATTGTCCACCTGCTCAAGGAGGTGCAAGTCCAGAGCCAAAATATGCATAGGTGGCGAGACAGGTTTGGGGCAGCTGGAGACTAACATAACTTCTGTATTTTTATCATTGAGGACAAGTTTTAGGATATTAAGTTGAAGATTATCAACGTCCTGTTCTAGAGGTTGCTGTAACTCCTACATGGATTTTTAGAGGACATTAGGGCTGTCATAAGCAAACAGGTTAATGTCAGAGTGCACATTAGAGATGCCTAGATTGTTGACCTTGGGGCTAAGCACAGAGCCCTGAGAAACTTCCTTAGTTAGTTTCTCAGGGCTCTTAGTTGCAAATCCAGTTGACTAACAGTCCAAAATATCTTGGCATTTTAGCCTTTGCAACGGTACAGCGTGATCCACAGTGTCAAATGCTTCAGACAGGTCGAGGAATATGATTGCACAATGGTGACGAGATTCAAGATTTGAAGATGCAGTCAGGCGTATTGTGTAACAGAGAGGCCTTGTTATATTTTTCTCCAAAGCCAGATTTCTTAGGATGGCATAGGGCATATTCTGAGATGAAAGTTTCTAATTTAAGATCTTCTCAAAGATCTTGATGAGAGGGGAGAAGATTGAGATAGCGATGTCAGTCTTTAACTGTGTATTATTTCGATTTGATTTGACTGTTGGAAACACTAACGAATAGTGGTGTTGTGCCAAGGGTTTTTTTATAGACTGTATCACCTCTCTTTCCTAAATTATTAGCTTAAGGTTTTCAACAAGTGTACGCATTCGCATCTCATGCGAAAATAATCTGTAGTTCTTCAAGTTTGTTTTTATCTTCTTCTTGAATATAATTATTTGGGCACCATTCCGTGATTGCGGTAATTAAATTCTCCATAATCATTTCGTGAACGATTGTAATTGTGTTCCATCAGCTGGTCCTATTTTCTGTGATGTCCACAGCTGTGGCATTGTATCTCGTCCAGGAGCTGTACCCTTTTTCACACTGCGAAGGGCAGAGTTGACTTCTTCAAGTGTGGCATTGCTGGTGGGCACAAGCCTTCTCGAGTGCAGCCCCAAAAATCTGGAACACTGCCACCGGACGTCCGAAACGCACCGAGTGTTCCTTAATTCCGTGGTCTGTGCAGGACACATCTATTCAGATTTGCCTTCCAGTGAAATATAAAATTTAAGAAACAAAACTGTTTCTTTACTTATGTTACTTACTACTTACCTCTCTTATGCTATTCGTTGTGCACGATTGCACTTCATTTTGCGCGCGGTTGCAATTTACTTTGCTGTTGAAGTCGTGACCGGTTTATTTTTTAATTGTTCTTGCTCTATGCCCCCCCCTCCCCCGTACCGTTCCTGTTCTGCTGTAATGTACACTGATGCCTACTTTATTGAGAGTGATATTGGCAGGTAAAATAATAATTGATTATACCTCTTCATCTGGGAGTCGTTCTGATTTATGGGTTGTATGTATAACAGCCTCAACTAATTACTCTTCAATAAGGGAGAATTCACGTTTATGAATTTCAAATCATCAACCTCTTTTAGCTGCTTTCATATACTCCCGAGGAATAACGCATTTTGGAAAGTTTTAAAGAATACAAACATACGCATGAGTTTTCTTCCTTCTTAAAAAAACATTTAGTGTGAAAGCCATAATGTAATTGTATGGATATTTTTTGTAATTATGATTATGAACAAAATATATGTATTATTACGTGAAAAAACTGCCTTAAACAGAAAAATACATAATAGGTGACATTCTGGGCAATGGGCCTTCTTAATTGCACATGAATAGAGAAGCAAGAGAAATACAATGGATACGCTTTGAAGATAAGAGTTGAATATTGAACTTTACACCAACATTTTCTTCTGATGAAATTTTTTTAATTTGCATATGTATTGTCTAATTATTAGTAGCTCCTGAGTAACAGACAAACCCTTCATTAATCAACATGTATTGCTAAATAAACTTATTTGTATTCAGATTTTTTTAAATGAAATATTATACGTTATTATATATTTTCCTTTTAAGGCAGCAATGTTATTACAGTAACTTTTTGAGGTAGCTGGCATACCTTTGACGGTAATCTTGCGGTCATTGGTGCCAGCTTGCGTGATGAGATCAATATGTATGGAGACCTCGCCAACTGACTCCTTCACTTTACCTGTCCATCACACATAAACATACCCAGACATGCACAGCCAACACATTTCAGTTATGATTTGTTTTCTCATTTATATATTCGCGCATACAAGGAGGCAGGCGCAGAAACCAAAAAATATTCTCGTCGACACAGATGCAAAGTTATGTACAGTCATACAAAGGTACACAACACATATGCCATAAAAAGGCAAAGGCACACATAACCAATTTAAAGCAGAGGAATAATTGTGTAGAAGTAACAGGGATAAGAATCTGAATTTATACAGCATACAAAAAGACAAACTAATTATTTGGTGATAGTGCATTGGCAGTGGTGCAAATGCACAAATAACAAAACTAACACTGTACTAAAAGGAAAAATATGAATGCTATTTAAGTGCTCTAAAGGACCATTGCCTGAAATATCACCACTTACTTATTTTTCCTTTTAAGGCAGTGTCACTGATAATTATTCAAAGCATATAAAAAATATCCAACATATATAACCATACATACAAACGTAAACGTCACAAATAAAAACAAAATACGAGACAATAAAACAAAAACAGTTGGGCAGACTGAGCAGCAACGCAACAGAGGCCACACAAGAAATCCCAAACATTACCAATTCTAAAATAATAAAAATAAAACATAATAAAATAAAATTATTTCTGAAGTTCTGTTTCTTCACCTGAAGACGGCTGCTTGTGTTGTGGCCGAAACGTCGTGATAATTTTATTTTATAATGTTTTATTGTTATTATTTTATTATTTCCCTTCTACGTGACTTTACCAAAAGAACCAAGAAGATTACCAATTCTACTGTAATTTGCAATGACAGATTGATTCAACAACACCAATAATGCACAGAACCAGGGGGGAAAAGGAAGGAATGATGATTAGGATAAAGGTGGAAGAGCACAGAGGTAGGGAAACTATAAAGTGAGTAAATAGTCAACAGGAGAGAAGAGAACGAAAAGTCCATAACGTAAATCAAGAAAGAACAATTTCTGGACATTACACTGGAGAAAACATGAAACGATCAGGTTTATTGAGGTTGGTGCAGGGTGAAAGCCCTGCTAGTAAAGCAGGATCAACAAAATCAATGGCAACATATAGATGATGTCATTAGCATGGAGATGGTTGTCAACGTTGAACTCGGATTTGTTTTGGCAAAGTGAAAGAAGACGAACTTGAAAATATTGAGTGGCTCAACAATGAAACCTTGACGAAACCCATTGCTAAAAGGTTTATGAGAGAAGGAAAGCCCTTGGCTGACAAATAATAATGGAAGTAGCATAGCCATGCAGGCATTTCAGAAGATATTCACACAAAACCTAAAGAATACATAACAGGACGTGTATAAATAGGACTACACATACACAGACGTGTTCCTTAAACTGTAATAACCCAATGAGCTAGGAATATCTTTCTACAGATGTCCACATAAAGGCATAAGGAAAATGTGGTAAAAAGGCTTATGTTGGTTGTACATGTTTACATAATACACACAAAATATATATACACGAATATTCACAATGACGAACAGGGAAAGGCGTGCCAAATATGTACAAAACTCGATGCATGCAGTGATAAACGTGGTGAGATTCATTAGCAGCTTTAATAGCATGGTTATCAATTGTTTTAACATGCATGTGCCATCCAAAGCAGCTAACTGAATGCATATCGTAGCCTTAAAGCCAATTACACCAAGTCTTAAGAACAGATTTAGTGTTTTCTATCCGTGTAATTATCAATGATCATTAGAATTGACCCAGTGATGTGCACAAAATCCATGTGAGCCATTCACCACGTATATGAAGAATTGATGTGTCACATGGACATCATCATTCTTGCAAACGTAATTTTAAATGAAATATAGTCAAAATTATATTCTTGGTTCTTTCGGTAAAGTCACGTTGAAGGGAAACAATAAAATATATATAAAATAATAAAATTCTCACGACGTTTCGACTGCAACACAAGCAGTCATCATCAGGTGTGAAAACCAACGGCAAGAACATTTGAAAGAAGTGGCGGTTTCAAATGTTCTTACCATTGGTTTTCACACCTGATGATGACTGCTTATGTTGCAGTCGAAACGTCGTGAGAATTTTATTATATATATTTTATTATTTTATTGTTTCCCTTCAACGTGAATTTACCGAAAGAACCAAGAATATGAATCACTGCAGTCACGAAAGCTTTAAATCAAAATATAGTCAAAATTGTTATTTTTTATTAAAATCCTCCTTTATGGCGGTTGGTAAATATTTCATATCTGACAGCAATTGTACAACAGGGATGTCAAACAATTTTCTGTCAAGACAGATGAGCAGTAGGCGTGAGCTGTAAGCTATCTCATGGCTTCTCAGACAGAAATAAAATTTCTGTATTTGTCTCACATAAGCATGCAGCCAGCAGCATGTTGGCAGACTGGGCATCGTCGAGAAAGCTGTCCAGTGCAAATGTTTATCAAGCATATTCGTTTGTTATACATGTGCTTTGTTATAATGTACTAAAAATGAATAGCAGCAGCGCACATATAGGGTCCCAGATTTATTTCGATTTGATTATGATTACCAAGGCTCTCTAGCAATCTTGTTTATTATATCACCTGAAATCAGAGACCCTATACCTTAAATGCATATTAACCTGCCTCGTCACAATGGCTATTGCCATGAGGCAACCATTCGCTGTGCTCTGCACGAGCTGCAGAAAGCTGTGATCCTGAAACAAGTTCCACAGTCATATTACTTTACCTGTGCCTGGTCATCGGTAGAATTCCCATCAACAGAGGGAAAAGAACAACATTCAAATTAGCCCTATTTGATTATACTCTCAAGTATGTCATTGTATGAGTTTTATTCTATGACTCGCACTCTTCCACCATGACTTTATAATTTCCAGTAATTTACCTAGTATGACGATACTTTTTAACTTTGAAGGTATTGTATCAAAAGTTAATTGTTTTCCTTTCTACCACGTGTCATTAAATGTATTATTTGTTCGCCTTTAAATTAGACTTGTACATCAACCTGTACCCAAGCACCGTCTATAAAGCCTTAAGGTTGGTGTAACTTGACTATGGGGTCATAATTGAATGTAAGGCTGCAGACTGATATAAGCAGATATTTCCTATAAGCACGTAAAATGTGTATCCTACAGGAATACATTTTTGCTTAACAAATATGTGGATATTCGTATATAAAAAAAAAAACAAGCAAAGAATTCTGGGCCAGATCGCGTTCATTAAAGATTGTTTCGCATGGCGGCAATATTTCAACCTTAAAATTGAAAACACCCCTGGGGCAAACATACAAATATATTTAAGTTACCTCATCCGTGTTTATTGAAATTGAAAATTTAATGTTGAATTTATCTCCATCTGAATCATGCTTCTATCACGCATTTGTTCATAGGAAATGAATGCAAATTAATGTATTGATTATTTTTACGCAATCATTTTGCGGGGTTTTCTTCAATAAAATGTCAAAGCTATGTTAATATAAACACAATACTTTTAAGGTTTAACTGCTGCACATATAGTGGCGCAATTTCTCTGTGGCATTTATACATGGATTTTCCCTGGGGCGCACTGTAAAATGTCAAGCGATTTCCACCGTTGGTAAACAATCAAAAGTTTATGTTCAATTTAATTCACACAAAAGCTCTGCAATGCAGAGCCATTTGTTCATCTACAAAAACGTTCAACACAAAAACATGAATTTCACCGCGGCAAACTCTACCCACAATTTTGCGTGCAACTTGGTGTTGCTTGATGCTGATAAAAAAATAAAAGACTGAAAGACGACGTGTACTGTACATCGTAGTGTACAGTAACTCCAGATTGAATGCATTTCGTTATCGTAAATGTATTTATATTCCTGTACTAACCCAAAGTAAAATTCACGTCATTGTTGAATGACATGCTAATTAGGTTTAAAAAATATAGGTGGATATCAATGGGAAAATGTTTGACAATTTTGTTCAACATGATTCAAACAGAAGAAACTTTACATTATTTTCCGAGAATAACCTGAATTGAATTTGAAAGCATTTTGCATATGTAAAAAAATGCGTGATGTAACGTGTGCCTTTCGGCACTGTTGTGCAGCATGTATGCACCATTCATCTTACCCTGAGTGGTCTGGGTCTGGGTGAAGGTCCTAATGAGTGTGTCCGTAGGTTGAGTGTACAGGGACAGAGCATATTTCAGGGACTGGTGCTCAGGACTCTTCTCCAAAAATGTCTTTTTCAATCCGTTCCCTCCAGCATGAAAGTATTGCTGCAAAAAAAAGACAAGACGCAACATTACAGAAGTCTGGAAATGTATCTCAATGTGGAATGACAGCTGTACAGCAATATTTGTTAGAACGCTTGCCACGAAGCAGATTCGCATAGATGTTATGTTTGAATTCCAGTTCCCCGTGGGCAGCACCTGCCATTGATATAACTAGCCTTTGTTGAATTTTGATTTAAAGCTTTCGTGACTGCAGGGATTCATATTCTTGGTTCTTTCGGTAAAGTCACGTAGAAAGGAAACAATAAAATAATACAAATATAAAACTATTTTATTGTTTTATATTTTTATTTTTTATTGTTTCGGTAAAGTCATGTAGAAGGGAAACAATAAAATAATAATACAAATATAAAACGTGACTTTACCGAAAGAACCAAGAATATAGAGTTTGTTGTCTACGACAAAGTTGAATGACTGACAGTTCCAAAAGTGAGCTGTTCAGACATTATTATAGCTCAAATTAAACTATACCTGTATCTAATTTGTTAACCGCAGTTAGATTGTCTGTTACTTCGGGAAAAAATATATACCTGGTATTGTAGAAATATACTCAGTTCAGTAAAGCGTTAACACTGGGAGAAACGTTGGCTCCATTTATCTTCATTGTGGTCCTTGATTGCGTAATACGTAAGTTTTTAAAAGATACGGTTTTCCCACTCATTGCCAATTAAAAATAATCCAAGACAATCTGGACTTTTCAGATGGTACTAACCTCTTAGATAGCACATCTCATGCAGCATGATAGTACTTTACCAGCCCTCCAGAACAAAGATTCCTGGTGGGACTTCAAGTGGAAAGGCTGAAGTTCACAGTAATCCCAGCCAAAATGGAACCGGGCATTAGACTGCAGAGTTTAGTTACCTAGTGATCCATAAGCTCATTACTGGCAGACCTTAATATATGCAGACAACAATCATGGAGGAGCACTATTTTAAATATGATAAAGCCGTGGCAATTGGAAGAGCTACCCATCGATATCAAGCTGTGAATATGTCAGGCTACTTAACTCACTACGCTACTCGAAGACAGTGAGGATTGCGTGTTCACAAAGTGAATGTGTGCTTATTTTGACACCTTCGTACCTGGCTGCTACAGAGAGATGCTAACCATTACGAGGATAGACTGTATCTGAAACGAAGAAGTGTTCAACATTGTGCCGAAGCCACCCCCGTCAAATACACAGCAAAGGCAGCCCAAAGTGGCTCGGCCATGTCCTCAACATGAACAAAGAAAGCATCCATCAAAGATGCGCATTACTGTCTCTACGCGATAATAAAAAGTGTGAAACTCCGCGGTCTGTGACTGCAGCATTACTCATGCAGGTGTTCGAGAATATGTAACAATTTTAACTTCTTTGTACGATTGCCATTGCTTTTTTTGTGCCGATGTTTGCTGTATCATCTTCTGTATGTATCCTTTATTGGAGATGTACCTTTATCGTGTCCAACACAATCTCCATGACTTCGCAGTGTTTGGGTGTGAGACTGCGCACTTCATCCCGCACAATGTGATCCTGGATTACAGCAAAATAGTCACACAAAATGATAACATGTTATAGGCAAAGCACATACAGTAAAACCTTGGATTGCGAGCATAATTCGTTCCGGAAACGTGTTCGTATATCAAAGCACTCGTATATCAGTTGTGATCACGTGACGCTCGGCAGACAAAGCGTACACGTACTACTCGTATTGCAAGACCCTCGCTCGTTTATCAAATTAATATTTATTTAAAAATTTTGCTCGTCTTGCAAAACACTCGCAGACCAAGTTACTCGCAATCCAAGGTAATGAACTTAATTCACAAAACTATGTTAATGCATCGTTTCAAAAACGTAACTATATTTACTAGAAATATAATTTAGCACCCACAGTGAACCCTCTTATCCATGAAAAATACATGGAGAATAGGAAGTGCTGGCAATATTAATTCACTCGTGACGTCATGAGATGACATCACACGCTATTCGCGTGCATCCAATTATGTAATGGGATGCCAGTACTGGGCACGATCCGCCCCGATCAATCCACTGCCGAAGGCGTCCCCAAGCCAGCGCTCGGCTCTTCTGTTAAGCAGAAATCCATACAGACACCTGCACACGGGCTAATGTATCACTCCATCTCTCTGCTGGATGGCCTTTCGGACGTGTTCCCTACCTTGGCAACCACTCCATCATTATTCTTGACTTTCGGGCCATCATCCTTACCAGTAACATGTCCTGCAAAAGCCTAATGCACATCCCTTAACAGTTAATACAATTTCTTTAACCTGCATACGTTCTCTAAAAAATGCAATACTGCCGATGAAATGCATTTTGGAACGCTATAGAATCCACGCACACGCATCCTTTTCAACTTTGTATAATTAAATGGAATGTTGATGTCATGATATTGATTTGTTTTGATAGAGTGTCCTATTATGCCATGGGGATCTCAGAGTGCTTTACATTACATCTAATCTCAAACGTTTGAAAGGACCCCCCCCCCCTGCCGTGGCAGCTGCCCCTTTAGGCACAGGGTGACTCGGCACTTGACTTGACCTGCAAATGAGAAGTTCGGCTGCCAGTAGGGGACGCGATGATTTGTATAATCGCCCCCCTACGATCTGCGACCCTTTAGAACAAGCGGCGAACGCGCTGCCGCCAGGTCGATGCGCTCAAAATGATTTGTGTTTTTACCTTCAGTTTTGAAAGTTGTCCCAGTTCTTTAGCGGCATTGAATATCATTTGCGCTCCCTTCAAAATAAACAGGCGAAAGGTGTTAATGAGTCGCCGTCCTTTCATGGAAATCCCTGGCATTACAGAGTAAGAATACTAACATGCACTAAGAACACTTTTTGCAAACTGCAAGGGAGCAGATTGATGCATACATGATTACTTTCACTGAAATTACCAACTGCTGTGAAATTTGTTTTTTAATGTGAATAATACATGCATCCTGAAAAAGAGGTTTATTAAACACAACTTTTGGATATGAAGCAAAGGAGGTTTATTAAAACAAAAACTTTTGGATATGAAGCAAAATAATTAACTTCCCTTGACATTAAATGTGAACGGTCGACGACTATACACCATACTTAATGTAGTACTACACGCTGCCAGTATTGCAATTGAATATACACGATGCTTTAATCGTGTAAATATACATTTCCCCCCCTTAACACACAATTGAGAGCTTTAAAACACAATATGTAAATGATTATTTAATGTTTCCCATGAGAAATAAAGTAACAAGCAGTATTACATGTGTAATATAATTGTTTACAGAAACCATACCTACAATATAATATTTAATAACTAAGGAGTGTCAAATATATATGTTTAAAGCATCTGAAAAGAAAACACATTCCATAAAATTGCATGTATTCTGTATATAATTGTGTGGTCCATCTATCATCTAAATTAGGAAGCTGTATTTTATGGATTATATTCCAATTATATTCCTCGGTATCACGAGGCAAAGAAATGTACATTCGCGGCGTTTACGGACAGCCGTGCCGAATGCCTCGTGGGAGAATTACTTCTAGAAGGTGACATCACAGAGCTGCTTCAGGGATCCCTTCAGTAGATTCAGGCTGATGGTGATAATGCTTGCATAGCAAATTATGCAGCAGTGTCCAATTACAGAGCACCTTGCCCTTGAAGTACCAAGTTAGGTGTAAGAGCTCAAGATGCATGCGGTACTGTCTGAGACGGACAGACACTAATACATGAAGAGAACAGTAGATGGAAACATTAAGATCTTCGAGAATTGTTGTTATTGCCTCATGGTCAAACAGAGTCTCCTAGAGTATTTTTTTTATCCATTGCTCAATCAGGCAATATCAAGAGCAACATAGTAGTAGTATCAAATGGTGAGAAACAATTGGGTTGAGGGAGGTCAAGGGGTGCATGGGGGTATATACAGCAGTCATGATTAAAATGTACTGGACGGATATGATGTTCAACATGGAATATTATAGTAGTTGTAGAACAACAGCTAAATAATCCACAACAGGTCCAGAATTATGAGTAATGAGACGATGAATTGCAGATAGGGTTAATGCAGTTAAACCAGTAGAGGCAGTTACATATCCGTGTGGTATGCGTGCATCATGTATGCATTTATTTGTGTGGGTGTTGTGAGTGTCGTTCGATAGCAACAGAATTCCCAACTTCGTCGTGGGTTACACGTGAGTAATGCGAGTTATCTGTTTACTCTCATGGCATCATGATCATATGCACCACAGTGGCTAATGGTGGCGCTGGACGGGTGCAAGGGACCGGTAAACCCCCTTCATCTTAAATTTTCATAACAAGGGTCAACCGTAAGAAAATCTCAATGAGCATGTGCTGGAGGCCTTCAAGGGAAGAAGGTCTAATGGGCTAAGAAAATCAACATGGAAGAGTAGTTTTTTATGCAGGAGCAATGACAGTGTCACCGTATGGTTCAATGTAATCAGAAATTGGGAGGTTGCAATGGTAACAGACACAATCGGGTGATTAGAGTGCCCAGAGATGCTGGAAGAAGAGGACTTTGAGGTTTGGTGTCAATTTGTATACAGCTATTGGGTCTACGAGAAGAAAGTGAGATGTATTTTGGAATGAAGGGATTGTCCACGATGACCTCTTGACCCTAATAGGTGTTCATAGTACAATGTTTAGTATGAATTATATGCGCACGTGTCTATATCTGTGTGTGTATACTCCTGCAATTACTGTAGGTGTACACACTCTCAACAATTATTGTTCAAATACAAATTCTGTGGGTATAGAATCATTGCTAGATGTCCGTGCCTGCCAAATATTTACAAAGTCTACGGAATAAGGCATTTATAAAATGGTAGGCCAATTTTTAAGAGGTCACAGCAGGCCACGATTCCCTTAAGAACTTCTGCTGCCTTGCAACAGACCGAGCATGATGGATGAAAATTGATGGTGATGGCTACCGATGCTTGGAAAGGCTCGGCATGCATTGCCAACACCCACCCATCTGTGCACTCCCTCACAAGGATATTGCCTCCTTCACACAGTGGTGGCCCCTGGCTCCGGTGTTGAGATGCTACCCATTCCATCGCAGGGTTTTATAGTCTTATGTGACACACGAGTGAATGGATAATTGAAACACCCATCGCAGTTACTTCATTAGTACTATCTCAGCCAGATGGGCATATACATGTGTCATGTAATAGCGCCGGCTGTTGGACAGCAGCGGCAGCTGTGGTGGACAGACAGTACACACACTGATGAGCGTGAGTGGAACTAGGGTAAGGGTCACGGAGGACCCCATCTGGAGGCCCCTGGAACCTGCTAGCGGGTTCGAGAAGGGAGGCGCGGTCAGGGCGGAGCCAGGCCACGCTGGGAGCATAAAAGGAGCCGAGAGCGGGGGGGCTCGAGGCTGCCGGTTCTGGGAATGGACCCGTCTCGTAGTTGCTGTCATCTCGTCGCCGTCGTCGCTAAACGTCTCCGCGAGATATTGCGCTACGAAGGAGAGTAGTTGGCTATCTCAGTCAGCGCCGTCAGTGTTAGACGTCTAGTGTTGTGTACAGGTTAGGCTGAGCTACTGTGGAGAGTGTATGGACGAGACCGTGAAAGTTGTTAATAAAGAAGGTGCCTCCTAGAAACTCTGTCTCTGAATCGTTGACACTACACATGTATCATCCTAGAAGGGCATTTCTGCTGGATGCCCAGCCCAGGTGATTATTATGTTTTGTACGCACATTCAAATTATCAAGCCACCCGATACTGATAAATCTGAGGCAGAGTTTGCAGCCTCCGCAAACTGGAGCCACCACTGTTTCCGCATGCAGAGATGCCATAGATTTAGGGCAATTACTGACTCCCCCAATTCTATGGCCCAGCTGTTCTCTAAGCACTACCCTCAGTGGACCTTGTAGAACACAGCCAGTGCACAATGTACTTCCCTCCAGGCAGAATGTGAAGATAATTGGAATGGCTCCACTGCACAATAACTCGGTTTGTATAAAAAAAAAACCCACTCATTGACTAATTTGCTGACCTCAAATAACGGAATGCATTTTTTGTTTAAAGTGATTAGCAGTTATATTTATTTTTGGTGAATTAATGTCTTCAACATTAGAATGACTGTGTTTTTCTCTTTTCAAAATATAATCTGGCTAATGATCACTCCAATAGTTAATTTCTCAGAAGAAAATGTAATTCCTCTGAAGCAACTGTCTTATACCTAAACAAAATTATGATTGCAACCATGTGAATATCAGACAGTGTATAGTTTGGGGCAACAACTATTCTTACCGTTTGATCAGTAAGGGAAGGCAGGACTATCTTTTTTTCCATGGTATTCATAACGATCTTCCATAATTCTTTGAGTACTCTCTTCAGCACAGTCTTCTCACATACCTTGGCAAACAGTGTCAGACTGCATACAAATAAGCACACATTTCCTGTAAATGCTCATGAACTTTTGTAATAAAACAAGATCAATATATTATTTACATCAAAAATGTTTGTGTTGTTCATTATCAAACTCAATATTCTTCACTTAAAAATAATCTATATCTATATTAATGGTTTTTGGCATAGAGATCTGCGGAAAATGGATATTTTTTATTATCCACAATTTTGAGTTATCCGCGGCCATCCTCCCCATCATTAGCGTGGATAATCGAGAGTCTACTGTATTTCTATTAATACTTAATGTTGTGCCACGAAGAAGTAGCCTATCTGTTTACAAGTGAATTGCTGCCAAAAGCTTCAACATTTCAAACCCAGTGGTTATTGACGTCCATGCTTTCATGAGTTGAGTAAAGCTCCCATTATGTATATTTATTGACATCGTGATGGGAGTGAAAAATGCATTCAGACTTCAAGGTAGGACGACCACTTACTTGCCATCCAACAAGTCCATGAGAGGACGCAAAATAGTGTCAGCATCTCCAGCTAAATTCCCTTGCCCAGAGCTTCCACCCTTCACCTGGCTCAGAAGGTCAGCCATTGTCTTCACGCTTTCCTCCACTTGTGGGCGAAAACTAAAACATTTTGCGGGTGAATGCATGCAAATTAAGAAGGGTTAAAAACCTGTCCTTTCTGCATCCTGAAATCAATTCTTACATGGAAGAACATATTTCATGTATTTTATGGGGGGGGGGGGGGGGGGTGGGGGGGGGGGTGTGAATACAAATAGTAACTTACATTTGTAATCTTGCTAAAAACATCATCTTTAACATTTACATTTGTAATTAAATAACCCAGGCGTTTATACATATGCGAATAGAAGCACACTATTTCCATAGCAACTTTAAGCCATGATCAATCCTTTATGAATTATGTTATATCCTGAATTAGTTTTTGGTTTACATGTAAAATCCATTTGTTTTACATTCATACAACTAAATATCACAATAACTTAATCCATCACAGTTCTTTGTTGAAAATGTGGAAAAATATCAAGCAGTTTGTACTCTGTCCTTGTGGGACAGTATGTTTTTTTAAGTGCAATGTCACCTGCTATGAAGTACTGTCAAATTTGTGCAAAACATTCATTTGAGCAATAAGTTTATACTACCAGTATACATTTCGATTTAAAGCTTTCATGACTGCAGGGATTCATATTCCTGGTTCTTTCGGTAAAGTCACGTAGAAGGGAAATAATAAAATAATAATAAAAATTACATAATAAAATAAAATTCTCACGACGTCTCGGCCACAACGCAAGCAGCCGTCCTCAGATGAGGTGAGGATGGCTGCTTGCATTGTGGCCGAAACCAAGAATATGTACCATTATACATATTCTTTATACATTTAACTGGTGTAATCATCGTTCACATTATATCTAAGAGTAGAGTTAAACTTGAATGACGTTGAGAAACGTTATAATCAATTGTTTGACCTAGTGACAAGGATAATCTGTATTACGCTTTGTTTACTCCTGAACTTGTTATTCTGTGTATGCACCAAAAGCCTGTGTAACATTATGTATGCAGGGTCTTGCCAGTCTGAGTAATTACTTGCTGAAAAACTTTACAGTTTGGCATTACAAAGCTGCTGTCTGGATGAAATCTGATACCTGTTTTTTCCCTGATATCCCAATTTTAAAACTCCGATCATATACATGAGACTACTATTCCAGTGCCCAGCATTGGAATGGTGTTCACTGGAATCATGTTCTAATATATATGTATATGATCAGAGCGTGTTGGTGACCACTGCATGAATAACTTGTGTTCAATCTAATGACATCTCTTGAGCAACCTCAGAGCTCACTGATGGATATATGTTTGGCATGCATGCTGCTAACATTGAAAACTAAAATCCCCTTCATTATTCCACCATGGTTTCTGAAACCCTATTTCTGCGCAATGGAGGAGTATCATATTACTAAAGCTGAATGCTATTTGTTACTAAATAATATTCATATCCTTGTTTCTCCATTTAAACAAAGGGAAAAAAGACGCATTAAAATGTGATACATGTTACTTGTTGAAAAATCATTGTACAGGACAACTTTTATGTGAGGTAATGTCCAAATAATACCACGGAGACGATTATTCTTGCTTCAATATGTGTGGGAAAATGTGTAAATAATTGCTGATCATTGGGAGTGATTCATCTCCACTCCTATCTGCGAAAAATTAATGGATAATTCGATCTGTGATGATTTTCTGAACGTGCGTACTGGGGAAAAAGGCTGGTCAATACCCACAGTTAAACCTGTGGGTAATTGGATGAATTTGCCTCGCAATTCCATGCATGCACAATAAATATGGAGATAATTGGAATTGCGTTCCAGTAGCACTCGTATGCTTTCTATTTAGAGTGTGGTGGGGGTCTTTGATGCACAACCACTGTTCTAAAGACATGTATTCCTTGTGTCAGTCTCCATGCGCCTGTGTATCTGTGTCCCTCTCTGTATCTCTGGATCCCTCCCTTTCTCTCTGTATCTTCATTTCTTTATCTCGATTTTTCCACGTATCTCTCTATCTCGTTTGTGCATCTCCATCTTCTCTATCAATATTTGATTCTCTCCGTGTCTCTCTGCATCACCTTGTGTCTCTCCATGTTAGTTTCTGAACATCTCTCTATTTGATATCTGTGTGGGTGGAAGATCACAACCTTTATGCAGTCTACCTGTTACGTGTGCCAGCACAAATTAATGTCGTCACCAAGGCTCCTGGGCACCGATCAGGCCAGTAAAAGTAATTTTAAAAACGCACTTCTCAGAGCCTATCAATGAGGATATACTAACTTCATAGGGAGGTATTATCAAGATCAAAGTGTGATTTCCTCACCAAAACCTTTCATCATGACAAAGACATATACTATGTAGTTGCCCTCCAGGAAACTCAGAGCAAAGACGACAAAAACAAGCATCCAATTACAGCGTATTCAGCATCAGCTTCCGAAATGGTGAACTAACAACTTCCCAATGTCTACAAGCCACCCGACAGAGAATGGCCCTGACCCACTCTTGACAATGCACAGAACGCGCACCATTATAACACGGCTTATGAGCGGTCGACAATGTTATTCTCTGTTGGGCTGAGTGCTAGAGGAATTTTGGGTACACGTGCAGAATAACACAGTATATAAATGTTATTTGGGTAACACAGTTCCTTGTCCTGCCATCTTAGTGGCAATTTGGTTTCGTTTAACACATTTTTGCTTACTGTGGCACTTTTCAGGAATGCACCTACCACATTACATGAGGAAATACTGTACTGTGTTACCCAAATAAGATTTATAAAAATTTCCAACATTAGTTACATTTTAAAGTTTGTATCCAGGATAGCCACGCTGAGTCGTAGAATTCTTTTTCAGGAGGTTCATGCAATGGGTTTTTATTTTAAAATATTTACAGCAAATTGATGAGTGTTTATAATGTGGGAGTGCGAGGGGGCAACACGCTATCCCCGTACATATGGAAACCGATCATGATTCATACACTTGCTGTACTGCCTTCACCTGGCAATGCAGGGTACGCCACCTCGTTCCCCACGAGATGCGAGTTGAACAACATTTGTGCGATGCACCAAACCTTGCCTCCACAGTGTTTGATTACAGGCATGCGCCACCGCTGCTTGGCATGAATTAAATAATGGATTAACAAATAGTGGACTGACAAATGAAGGTGTTTTCTCGGAGATGACGAATGAATATCACTTTAAAGTCACACGTAACATGAATGCTGAGTGTTCACGGGGACACGCATAATATGTATATACAAGTAACGTTTCCTCCTTACCTGATGCCAAACACTCGGCTCAGCTCATCTAAAACGCCATTCAGTTTGACTTGTAGTTCATTGAGCATCTCACTGGTCTCAGCATCAAGCTATTGGTAAGAAAAACAGTGTTCATTATAAAAGCACATCACAAGCCACAGCATTTGCATAGTGACATAGCTATTAACCTTACCATTTAATGAACATAATTAAAATCATACAGGCATCGCATTCTATTAAAAATAAATCCTCAGTAATAACAACTGTTATTACTTTTTAAGTGAACAAAATTTGTTCCAATATTGTACACAGCAAAAAATAAAGGACGTACGCTCTTGATGAATTATCATGAAATAAGCATCGTAATTTTATTGTTTTTTGCTCTTCCAGATTTAACATAGAATATACAGTGGGGCCAACATAAATGAATCGGGAATATTACTTATATTTGTGTATTATGACCAAAATTATATATTTTAGTTACGAAAGTGATAGTTATTATATGCTGAATAATATGTATTAGCATTCATAATTAAAATGTGTCCATGTCTACTTGGGGAAACCTTGGATACAGTATTTTTTTTAATCAGTAATAAAGATTAAGAGGTCAATGCAGCCAGCCTAATGTCACCATAAAACTCCGTAATTTCCTTCTTTATGTCATATCCTGCAAAAACTGCACAGTATTCCGCAATCTGGCTGTAGCTCTTCCCATTGGTTACTGACCCCTGGGTGCTGGCTCTAATGTCTTGTCTTGTAATTTTTCCTTCTGCATCCCGTGTGCTTGACTTTACCAATCCCATTCGCCCACCCTAATAATATGTACAATGCTCTGCCGCCAGTCATTCATGAACACATACATTTCGTATCTTCTTCTGAAATGAAATTGCTCGCATTGTGCAAACGTGTCTATTCTTACAAACCATATTTTTGACGCAAACGCCCATTTTTTTATCAATCAAACCATCTATTTATGACCAGATGACAGCCCATTGATACGCAGTCTCTTTTTCGAGGGACAATCGGCCCAGAAAAGCAAATGCAGTAATACTAAGAAAGTGCAATCCTCATAAAAACATCGGAATAAAGAAAGTATTCAAATAATCGTATTTTTTACAACAAGAATAATACATATATGCATTAAACATATCTATTATAATTCATTCATAACATTTATAAATGTGGTATATTAACCCATGTAAGGTTTAAATAGAACTTTAAGTAAAACCATAAATAACCAAAGAGTGAAAACATATTCACCTTAACTACTCAAATTCATATTTAGTGGCTCATTAAATACTGAGAAGGAATAGTTGCTAAATGTAGAAGAGATGTGATACTATTTGATGTGTGGGGAGCACCAAGCGTGTTTTGTGATCAATACCCACACACCTCCAATTCCATCGCATCAAAAATGTCCTTGTGACTCTCCCATCTAAATCACAATTTGATCCAAAGCTGTTGGTTCTTAATTATACCTTACAATTCCATTTGACATATTTCCTTGTCAATTTACATATTAGTGCAATAGTCACCCTACATCTGTTTAATGTTTCTGTAACTTAATTGTAATTATATTATGATCGGTCTAAATATAATTAGTCCGAGCTGATGTAAGCTGCAGGGAATTGATAAATTAACATTGATTTTTGTTCGTGCAATATTTTCAATTTCCCATCTGACAAGGTTGATTTTGCTCAGATTTTCCATTTGCTTCATTGTTGTTCCTTGTTTTATTTGTTTTGCTTTCGTCATTTTAGTGACCCAGATCGCTCTTGTAAATGACACTCTCCTGGTCCCTTGAGTGCTCGCCTGGTTAAACATGAACATGAACCACATTTGGCCATAGCCTATGGAGCATTGACATAAATTGCAGAGTCATATTTGAAGTTAATAGACGATATAGACCTGGAGATAATTTAATTGCTATCACTTTATAGCCAAACTAAACTGATATATGGCTCTTGATAGAGGGAGCAGCAAGTAGCCAGTCCTAATGTAGACATCAAAACTATGAGCGGAGTGGTTCTAGTTTGAAATTGCAGGGCCAAATGGAAAAATTAGTTTAGTCTATTTGAAGCTTGATTTGAGCAGACGTATAAATCATGTCACCATAATCAATATGTTGGAGGCAAGGAGTTGATGGAAATTGGATAATAAGAACATGATTTATATCCATTGAGATTTTTACCTGCTTTTTATAAGGTTTTGTAGAGGCATTACACATTTGAAGGATATTTTCCACGCTAGAGCTATGTTATGTGTTTAATGGCATTGCACAAGTGTTTTGTGTTATGGATGATTTAGGGCTGGTAGGTGTTGAACATCTTTTCTTACTTGCATTTAGAAAGCATCTTAATAATATACAACACCTTTTTAATGTTATTGAACTAAAACTGTAATTTAGTTTGAATTAAATTGCAAATGATGTAGGCGAGTAGCATATATAGTATTAAAGTGCTTTATTGACTGATCTATTTGAGCTGTAAGAACAAAAGTAGATTAACCTTTGCAGTAAGAGAAAAGTCTGATGAATTATTTTCAAATTCTGCACGTTATTTCATTCTCCCAAGATGATTTGAAAACCAGCCTAGTCCTTTTTTTGCAAATGCCAAAACATTTCAGTCTAAAGGTTGGAAATAAGGTGGTCAATCGTGAAAATTGCCGTTTAAAAAAGTAAATCAATAATAACTAAGCAGGACAGCGAGAAGATGGCCACCGTTTGGTTGTGCCTGACTTTGCACTCCACACCTCCTCAATTGGCTTAGGTAGCTGAACGCTGAGGGTTTCCGCTGACAAACCCTGAAGCGATATTCCCCCTTTGTTATCCCTCCGTTATAATTTTTTTGTTAGTGTGTTGCGTCTACTACTGTGTGTTCTATTGTTTTGATCCCAATTGCTGTTGAGTTCCAGAACCATCTCCTGGACCTTGCTTGGCACCCATTCCACATACGGGGGACTCTTACTGGTTCTATTCGGTAAGGTCACGTAGGTAAAAAACATAAAACAATAAATAAAACAAATTTTATTTTTTTACCTACGTGACTTTAACGAATAGAACCAAAGAGTATGGATCCTTGCAGTCACGAAAGCTTCAAATCTAGAATTGACTCTTACTGGCTCTGCCGTGGCTCCGTTGGCAGCATGACTCTTTTCCTTTATATGTTTTGATTAAATATGTATTCACTTTTTCGATTTAAAGCTTTCGTGACTGCAGGGATTCATATTCTTGGTTCTTTCGGTAAAGTCACGTAGAAGGGAAATAATAAAATAATAAAAATAAAACAATACAATTCTCATGACGTTTCGATTGCAACACGAGCAATAATCATCAGGTTTTCACACCTTCGATTGCAACACAAGCAATCATCATCAGGTGTGAAAACCGGATTATTGCTTGTGTTGCAAGCGAAACATCGTGAGAATTTTGTTTAATTTGTATTATCTCATTATTTCCCTTCTACGTGACTTTACCGAAAGAACCAAGAATATGTATTCACTGTGTATGTACAGTGTCTTGAGATGTGAGCACATTAAGACACAATATAACGCAGCATTGATGTTGTTATCATCGAGGATTATGATGCAGCAGTGTTGTGGCTTGGCTCTCCAACACACCAGTGTGCTGTACAATTGACGAATTGGCCACGTTCTGTTTACGTGACAACCATTACTAATTGGCTGTGTCGGGTGGTGGCGGGTTTTAACGACACATTAATATATTTACGCGATCTAACCCCAGAAAAACCTCCATTGGTCGTTTTTATCGATTAAGAATAACAGTATACAAATACATATTGGCCTCTAGCTAATCTGGGTCTTTTTTTTTACAACCAACACTGGGCACAATGCAAGCTGGAGACTGCATTCGTATGCGCACTAGGGATAATACAACCTATACACTTATCTGTTGTATGGAATTTAGCCAACCTATACCATTTGACGCTGATCTTGTAGGTGCTCTCGTGTCCGCTTAACTAGATATTTATTTTACAAGTGACATTAATTCTTCAAGCGTGTCAGAAAATTCCTTTAGTCTTCCACCACTGCTTCATGGCTTCAAATGTGCAATCGTTATTTCTTTGCATTATTATACAGTGAATGCTATCTACAGTTAATATTTATTACATTTTAATAATATAATATTTCATTACCTGATATGTATTATTTTCAGTATGCCAGACATATCACGTAACTATAATTAGCCTGGCTTTGAAAGTTCTCACTGCGTTTTAAACATAAACGTATGAATCAGTATGTAAAATAAATAGGACCCTGAAATTATCCAATAAAATCCGTGATTTTATGTATCGGATCCAGATTATTTATATTAATAAAAAATCCAGTAGTTAGTCATTGGGATCGGTTTTCAAGAATTGTGTGGTAATGTACTCCATTACTATATAATGTGTTGCTTGGGATAACCTGGAGAAAAAGTACAGTTGAGAGAAAATGATGATTCTGAAAAGTCAGGCTTTGATCAATATTAATTCCACAATATTAGGGCTGTGGGTTATATTTGAGCCATGTCCCACAGAAAAAAAAGAGTGGAATGTCAAATTTTAATGCAGAAGTAATAGTTTTGACTGTAATCCGGCCTGGTCACAGTTAAACTATTCATATGAAACGTATTAATCGTTACATTGAATGTATTTTAAAATGAACAGTTATAACTAAGCTATGTATGTTGAACTTCTTTCGCACCGTAGTAGGCCACAAGCATTGTCATCTCCCCTTGTTATTGAAAATGCTGTCTCACTCGGGATATTCAACTCTGTGTAAAGGTACCGACTTACACTTCTCATATTTTTTCCCAATTGTCTAGATTCTGAAAAAAAATATGTAATGGTCAAATAAGCCCATTTCATAACCTTAGCCTTTAAAATAGACATCCTGCTCTTCTCTAATAATAATGTAATATGATATCTGTTTGAGGGACAAAACTGGAAACCACATGAGAGTCGACATGCTTAGGAGCAGTTAAAGGAAGATGAGGATGGAAATAATGAATTATAGAGGTGGACTAGAGCAGGCCGGATGCTTTGAAAACCTGAACTTAATAGGAAAAATCAACATACCAATGTAAATAAAGAATGTTTTTTGTATTATCATGGTGATCATCAGCCATGGTCACTATACTACTGAATGAAGGCCTCCCCATGCCATTGCCACCTCCCACTATGTAACAATCCACTTAACACCTGAACGCAAACTGATTTCATTGCTCCATCTCCTTGGAGGACGTCACCATCGGATGCGTTCCATTTCTTGGTTGCCACATTATTGTTGACCATGGTCAATCATCCCTTACAGCGTAATGTCCTGCCAGAGCCCACTTTTGTTAATTAGTTTGAATTAAGCCGTTTACTTGTGTATGTTCTATAATACATGTATTCCTCTTTCTGTCTTTCAATATAATTCCAAGAAAGCTTCATTCCACGCTTCTATGCACATGCTTGGTTTTGTTCCAAAATTCCCACGAATGACCACGTTTCTGAACCATGTTAAAGCGGGTGGTAAGGACCAATTAAAACCAAATGTTTTTTTTTTACAAAATGGTATACAACTTTTCATTGTCAAGTTCATGTTGCTCAGTTTTTTGATCGGTGTATATTAATTGCCATGACGTACGGATGATGACAAAGTAGGCAGAGACTCCTCTTTGTAGGCAACACCGTTTACTCACTCTAACGACAAAGAGCGTCCCTAACAGAGAGGTAATGGCCTCTCCCAACCGATAGCCTAGAGGATACGTCCTCACACTTAGTGTGCCCTCACACTATACTCTGCTATCGGGAATTCCTCCATCTAAGGGACCTAGGGGAGGCTATGCTCACGCGACATTGCCAGGGTAACGGGTGCCGCCACTGGGCCGTTCGGACCTGGCCCTGACAAGGGCCGAGGGTCGGAAGTCCCAGGGTGCTGTCTAGATGTCTTCGGGTCTTGAGGTGAGTGCGGACGTACGGATTTTTAAACACGGTCGTGACACAGTGGAACGAAACGTGAAAAGTGCGCGCTAAGAGGTATGAAGAAGTGCACGCTTGGATTTTACATCCGTGCGACGGAGGAAACACTTGGATCAGCGAACGCCAGCAAGTTGCGCAGACATGTGGACTCGACAAAAGAAAGTGGGCTTGGGCAGCGTGCGTCACAGAAAATGGATGGGCCAAAAACTAGTGGCAGCCAAACGGAGGGAACATGCCTAAAAGTACATAAATTGTTGCAGAAGCTAGATGTAGCACGACTATAAGTAATGGCAGAAGCGTGGAGAGACCTTAATCCCAAAGTGAATAGATCATGGCTGATTATGATGATGATGAGTAGCACATCATGCTTGGTTATCTTATTTAATGCTGTATTCAATCGTACACCTGTTCTTTCATACAGTATTCGGAAATTCAGTTGGTGCCATTATATCGCTAGATTTATAAATCCTATCATTAAAATTAGCAGCTCGTTTACTGGCAGAATGACAGAAACTTTGTAATGCATGTCATTTTACAGCGAATGAGAATCCCTACGCCTGCTTTACACTCCACATCTTTTCATCCACATCTATACAAGCTCCCCCGGGTGCACTAATGTCCTCTCCCACTCCTGACATCCCCCCCACCCCCCTAGAAACCAATGCCCTTCTGATCAGAATCTTCATTGGAACATACTAAGAAGCTCTCACTATATCATACTGCTTTCTCAGCTCCTTTGCGCTCCATATTTCTGTAACACGGCTCATTTTAGTTTGAGGTGAAATAAGGCTAAACGAGTCATATCCATTTCGTAAGCTGGGTGCAGCTTAGCAAGTGGATGATGAGTCAAAGCTCTTTGACTCATCATCTGGAAATATAAGTTCACAACCAGGCCGAGGCTGGTGATCGGGGTGGCTGCTGCGGTTCAAAGCTGTAAGGGTGCGCATAATTTCTGAGGGCATCAGAGGGGGGAGAGAGGGACCGAAATATTAGACAAAAGCGAAGGATCAAAGAAATGCACAGAAAGCACTGCATTCACCCCAACTCACCCCTCCACCAGTGTCAATAGTGACATATATGGCTGCAAACACATTTGTTTGTAAACACCTGTGTTTGCAGAAATAGATACACCAGTGTCACTGTTTGTTATGGCTGCAAACAAATGTGTTTGTTATGGCTGCAAACACATTTTTTTGCGAACATATTTGTTTGCAGCCATAGATATCACCTGTGTCACTGTTATGGCTGCGAACACATTTGTTTGCGAACACATTTGTTTTCAGCCATATATATCACCATTGTCACTGTTTGTTATGGCTGCAAACACATTTGTTTGTCCAAGTTTAGGGTATAATATGTTAAGGCCAGGCATTTCAACTTCACATTTTGGCATATTATTTGTTGTTGTAACTTGCTGACCTGCCCCAATTTGGCACAACTGTGAAAACGAGCTACATAGCTCATTGGATTCCTCCAGTTTAAATAAAGATTGTAATTCTGATATATTTGAAATGTTAAATTTCTCTATGTTTATTGTTCAACACCCAAATCATTATATTTAGAGCTCAGACAATACATCGGCCAGACCGACGTGTATATGCTTCCAAGGAGCAGATCAAGGTGGCTACATACAAAGCTTAAGCAAAGCAAGCAAGCCACTTTAAGTACATTTTAACTGTATTCATTGGTGTATTGTTTAGTGTATAGATGCTATCTACGGTGTTGGGTTTAATGTAGAAATGAATTAAGTAACGAAAAGCAGTATGTTGGATTTCATCTGAAGTTTTGGAAAGACTGAATATGTTGCAATAATGGTACGATAATGGTACAGCAGTGAGTAATGGTAGCAATCTAGGAAGTGTTAAAATTATTCGGGTTTACAAGTCAGTAGTAACTGGTAGTGAGAAGGCTTTGACCACTTTTTATTGGCGTTAGCACACACTCTTTAAACAAGTACCTTAACTATAGCCAAATATATTTATATTCAGCTCTCTTTAAAAAACGAGCTCCAGATACAAGCTTTTATTGGTGTGGATAAAAAAAAAACGTTCAAAAACGTAGCCCTCCAAATAAAAAATGGAGATTTTGGTTTTCAGATTAAAAAATCAAATTTTGCGTCTGGACGGAGAGTGCAGCAATAAAAGCCTCTGCAGAAAAACCTTCGCATGGCAGTTTCCAAGAAAAAACGTCCAAAATATAATGGCCGATGGTGATCTGTTCTAATCCTATGCTAACTCCCATTCTCTATGCAGATTTGTTTATCTTAGTTTACTATAACAAGTTGCAAAGTATACATTTTTTTATTAATAGGAGTGAACAAAAATGTAATGCTGCATGTCCAAAAAATGTATTCATAGCTCTAGCTGATTAACCATTTAATAATTCCATCCATAATTGGTATTACACCCCTTCCAATGTACAATATTAATTCTGAAATGTGTTACAAGAAAACTGTTTATTTCTCACATTAATCATCAAAATTGTCTCGTTTATATGTGTGCTAGCAATTAAGATATACAATTTTAATTGCAGTCAGATGGGGTAGCATAACGGATTCCAGTGATGCTGACCTCTTTGCCCCCCATGGCCTGGAACATCCTTTCCAGTTGTACACGCAATTGCTGGATGTTATTCATCAGGAAACAGGCCTGCGTGAAACAACAACAACAAACAAACAAAAAACACCGTTAAAAAAGAATCAGCATTCATATATTCTTTAAAACATAATTTATATTGTGCCTATACATGAAAGTGGGTGCCAACAGTACACTTTTAAAAAACATTTTATTCTCTTTAATTGTAACCGTCCCAATTAAAAATGTGCTGACGGTGTGGATAAATGTGGAAAGGGATAAGATAGGCTAACATATATGGAATTTGGTTTAACAGATAGACTTTCGCGACCAATATAATCCATAAGAGGTTTGATTTGGGGTTAGATCGCGTAAATATATAAATGTGTCGTTAAAACCCGCCACCAAACCTCTATTATGGAAGATATGGAATTTCTCTGACCATCAACATTTATTCAAGTACCACATTTACCTTGTAGTGAGGCATGCGGAGAAGCAAGTAAATCAGCTACAAGACCCAACTGAACATCTTAAGAACATGCGTGTTCAGTACAGCTTTGTATGCCTGTGAGACCTGGACATTGAAAAATACTGACAGCGATAAAATATTTGGCATTCTAATTGTATTGTTACAGAAGGCTAATGCATCTAAACCAGATCCAAAGAGTGATCAACAGAAGTAAGAAAAAGGTGACACATAGCAGAAGATGTGATGCAGGCAGAGATGAGAAGGAAACTGGCACTATTTGGACACACGTTTAGTAGGATGGACAACAAAAGGAACAATCTAGATTTAAAGTTTTCGTGACTCCAGGGATCCATACTCTTTGGTTCTTTCGGTAAAGTCACGTAGGGTATAAAATAAATTAAATCACGACGTTTCGGGCTCAACACAAGCGTCCGTCATCAGGTGGGACAACCACAGCAAGAAACAATTGCTGAAGTGGGCAAAAGGGCTGCTGTAACAAGAGGCTATATAGGTCAGAGAGGGGGGAGGAGCCAGGGAGGAGAGATAGAGAGGGGGGCGTGGGGTAGGGGGAGTGGAGCGCTGCTAGAAGGGATTAAAGGGGGAGTACGGCAAAATTCCGGGGGAGGGGGGGGAAGTGAGCGGGGCTGGGAATGGAAGGCTGACGAAGACTGGGCTACTATCAAAGGTTTGTTCATGAAGCCATCCAGATATATAAACATAGACATAACTTCAATCGAGAAGATGGCTACAAATTGAGCAATCATTGGAAGGATGTTATTAACCAGGTAAAACCTTAACTGCTTTATGGTGTTGCCTTCATATCCGCATCTTTCAGTTTTTCAGTTTTTTTCAGTTCAGTTTATTTTGGTATAGCCCTGTGAGCCATTCGGCTCTTGAATTGGGTGCAACCACAACACAAAAAAAAACGAACAAGAAAACATCTTAAAGTGACTATGTGACTGTGCAAACATAAAATCCATGAAAAAACCCAGCAAAATATTATACAGTCTTCGTCAGCCTCCCACTCCCAGCCCTGCTCACTTCCCCCCCCTCCCCCGGCATTTTGCCGGACTCGCCCTTTAATCCCTTCTAGCAGCGCCTCACTTGGCAGCGCTCCATTTCCCCTACCCCACGCCCCCCTCTCTATCTCTCCTCCCTGGCTCCTCCCCCTCTCTCTTACCTATATAGCCTCTTGTTACGGCAGTCCTTTTGCCCACTTCAGCAATTGTTTCCTGCTGCGGTTGTCCCCACCTGATGACGGACCGCTTGTGTTGCGCCCGAAACGTCGTGATTTAATTTATTTTATTTTATACCTACGTGACTTTACCGGAAGAAACAAAGAGTAACAACAGGAACATTAACAGTGTGTTGTTCAGAACAATGGAAGGAACGGGAGAGCGAGGAAGACGTAACAAAGAATGGCGTGATGACAACAGATGGGCACTACACTTAAGCATATTGGCACAAGACAGAGGAAAGTGAAAACAAATTATGAGATGTGCAGTAGACACCTCAGGGTTATCTGCCCATTGATCGTAATGATGGCGATGATTAAGCATTTCTGCTGTTCCCCGTATTGGCATTTTCATATTTTCACGAAAAACATGTTTTCTCCACAAAATTACATCAGGCTTGAGCCCTGGTTTCCAACTTGACCAATGTGTAAGGTTCATCATACATTTTCCAAAC
Organism: Petromyzon marinus; assembly: GCF_048934315.1. Classification (NCBI taxonomy): domain Eukaryota; kingdom Metazoa; phylum Chordata; class Hyperoartia; order Petromyzontiformes; family Petromyzontidae; genus Petromyzon; species Petromyzon marinus. The sequence goes on from NC_133667.1 coordinate 2,856,701, forward strand.
TTCGCCCTGTTCAATTATTTTGGTTCATGTGAAAACTACTCATCGGTAGTGTGTGCCTAACAACAGGATTACACTTGGCCCATTGCCCTGGAGCTGGCAGAAGTCTGTGTTTACAACAGTTACCAAATGATAATTCCAAATCTTACCACAGCAGTTAAAGGGGTGTAGCACTGAAACAGTGGCCTCTGCCAATATCCAATCCTGCCTGAGAGGAAACTGCAAGTGCAAGTTTCGGGCGGCCTGGAGTTAGCTTTGGTGCTCAAGCTGCTGATATGGTTATTTAACATGGGTTATACACACTTGTACATCAGTCGCTTAAGGGTACGATTTATGGACCCCATTGAGATCATACGTTTCAATGTCTGTCGAGGAAGTACAGCAAATATCAATTCCTCTTCCTTGCAGCCGGTGGCTAAGGCTAGGCTTGGCTGGTATTGCATAAAGTAATGAAGAAAGGCAACATTCTTAGTTACACCTTAGCCAAGGGATGTATATGTAATAGCAGAGCTGAATACAAGTGCCGGCTAGACCCATTTGCTACATGGTAGAGGAAATAAATGTCCATTCAACCCTAGCAAATGACTTTTCCCAATCTAATACAATTATGTATGTCTCTTGTATACCTCAATAGTCTACAAATGTTATAGACTCAGCTATCATTGGAAAGATGTCATCAACCACTTTGGGTCATGAGTTACTTGTGTTTTCTTGTCAATCAACCTCCACCGTCAGTAGTGTGGTGTGTGGAGCGGGGTGCAGTGATTTTCTGGTGGCCCTTTGCTGCATTGGCATTGCTGCTGCATTGGCATTGTTGCTGCAATGGCATTGCTGCTGCAGTGGCATTGCTGCTGCATTGGCATTGCTGCTTCATTGGCATTGTTGCTACATTGGCATTGTTGCTGCATTGGCATTGCTGCTGCATTGGCATTGTTGCTGCATTGGCATTGCTGCTGCATTGGCATTGCTGCTACATTGGCATTGCTGCTACATTGGCATTGCTGCTTCATTGGCATTGTTGCTACATTGGCATTGTTGCTGCATTGGCATTGCTGCTGTATTGGCATTGTTGCTGCATTGGCATTGTTGCTGCATTGGCATTGCTGCTGCATTGGCATTGCTGCTGCATTGGCATTGCTGCTGCATTGACATCGCTGCTACATTGGCAATGCTGCTTCATTGGCATTGCTGCCCCACCCATGCTGCTGGTGCTGCTGATACACTTGGGCTACGCCCATCTACAAACCTTTATAAACTGTTTGCCTTTAGAGGCTAACTCCTTTTCCTGATGACGACCGCTTGTGTTGAGATCGACACGTCGTGATATTTTTATTCACTTTATTTTCATTGTTATTTTTTCTATCTATGTGACTTTACCGAAAGAACCAAAGAATATATATGACAGAAGATATGTATCGATTTAAAGCTTTCGTGACTGCAAGGATTCATCTTCTTTTACGTGACTTTACCGAAAGAACCAAAGAAGAAGAAGATATGTAGACAACAGATAGAGATGCAGTGAGGTCAGAGAAGGGAGACTTTGACAAGAAATAGTAAGATAAGACTTATGTTTATAAGTTAGCGCTGTATTGAGATAAAAGGTATAAAATATAGAAATTGGGAGGAAATATGTGTACAATTTTACGTAACATGCAACATAAGTGTATCTTGTCGCTGGGCAGAAAATTGTAATTAAATTTTATGACCTGTTGAAAAGTGGTTTGAAGTGTAGATAACCCCAATATGACGGGATTTGAAGTCCAAAAGGGAAGAGGTGATTGCAAACAAGGGGTAAGGACCTGCCCTTAAAAAATAATTCCTGGGTGACCAGAGCTGAAACCGCATGGCGGAGAATAAATATTCCGAGGCAGGCTAACAGCATTTCGGGGGCATCTTGTAAAAAGCAAGCATTGAAGAAGCAAAAGTTCAACAGAACATCATCTTACCGCATTACATTCGCATTTGAGGTAGTGGCGAGTGAATATACTTATGCGTAGTATAAGGAAGAATTACATTAACAATATACATTTATAATGTATATTAGTCTTTGGTTCTATTCGGTAAAGTCACGTAAAAGTATAAAACAACAAAAAATAAAAAATTCACGACGTTTCGGCCTTGGTTGTGTTTTTTTTTGTTGTTTTATACTTTTACGTGACTTTACCGAATAGAACCAAAGAGTATGGATCCTTGAAGTCACGAAAGCTTCAAATCTAGAATGTATATTAGTGTTTCAGGAGCAGGAGGCAATGACACGAACGATGGTCCGTGTTTATTGGACAAGAGGAGATTTATTAAGCTGAACCAAGCGAGTCTCCGAGGTTGGAGGACCAAGCATGGAACTCACATGTAGATGCTCTTTGGATAGAAATCGATGGGAACGAGGGGGAGGCACTCACATGAAGCAAAGTCGAACCTTGGTTGTGTTTGTCAGTCTGTTACATGTGCAACTGTGTAAGACTAATGAGGTGGGCGTCATGTAAAATGGCAAACCCTGCCATTGTATAACGTACGTGTGAAAGGGCGCTGGTGAGGAATAAGAACCTACCATATTCTTGGTTCTTTCGGTAAAGTCACGTAGAAGGGAAATAATACAATAATAAAAAATATATTGAAAAAAATATGAATCCCTGCAGTCACGAAAGCTTTAAATAAAAAAGGAACCTACCACTATAAATATTTTTTTGAGATACACTCTGTATGCATATGGGTGATGAGGGGATGATACAACTAAACACCCCTGCATTCTAAAAATGCCATTCTCTCTGTTTGATATATTCTCGTAAGACCCGTGTTAAATGGTGTCACTTCTCCATGAAGAGTGTTGTTGTTGTTACACCTTTGGTTATTGGAATGTTATTTGATTATTTTGGTTCCTGGATATTGTTGGAGGTTGGGTAATTAAACTTTCTCGAAACTTTACAACCTGCATATGTGTGACATGTAGTCATTCTGGTTGTGATATATTTTTTTCTGGGGTTTATTTGCATTGGACATGCAACTTGTCGTTTTAGTTTATATCCTCTCAATGTTCCGATCCTGGTGTGTCCCGCATGATAAAAATCTCTTCCTCGGGAAGGATTTGAAATCGTCATGGAAAATATGAAGTACAACTGGAGAAAGAATTGTCTAGTTATCTTGAACAAAAATGCTGTATTTATTATATTCGCAAAAGTACCTATGGATTGTTAAATAAATTGAAATCCTGTCACCATGATTAATGTGTCAAATAACATGCATTAAGGAAGAATTCAAATGCAATGGGTGTATGGCTGTATAATCGTACAGAATACGTTTTAGCCAAAATATTATTCCCGTTCATATTTTTCGACATTTATGAATTAGTACATTCTGAATTATGTTTTGTGGGATCCGGTGGGGTGAAGCATGCTACAGGGATTTATCAATGGGAATTAGATGGATAGTGAAACAGTGAGGCTCTGCAACCATGCCAGAGACAGGGTTCATATCAAGGCTTTCTGCAGGAAACCTAAGCATTACCCAACTTTAGAATTGGCTACATTCTGTGGTTGAAACATGGGTTCCTCTTATGTTGGCTTGTGAAGTAGAAAGATTCGATTTCTGGATGCATTCAGTAGTCCACAAGTGGCATAAAATCAACACTTTAAAACTATAATACAATATTTAAGAGGCCTTGCAATTCTAAGCATAGTGGGCATAGTTAAGCTAGGTGGGGACATTACTGGGTGTTGTTGGGTCTTAGGAGAGACGTGACACGTGGGAACTTGTCAGTTCAGTGGTGCTGGGCATGAGACCCTGATTCAAATAAGACACCCGAGAGGAAGAAAGAAATGGCGTTCGGCGTGTACAAAAATAGGGGAGAGACAATGAGGGGGAGCTAGTGGGGAGAAATAGGGAATAAGTTCTATAAAATAAGTCGTGAGTGCACGCATAACTCGTGAGAATGTTTAGTCATAACAGCAATGGTCTGTCTCCTTGGTTCTTTCGGTAAAGTCACGTAGAATGGAAATAAAATAATAAAAATAAAACAATAAAATAAAATTCTCACGACGTTTTGGCCACAACACAAGTAGCCTTCTTCAGGTGAAGGAACAGAACTGTCGGGACGACAGAGCTTCAATGAACACTGCTAAGCTTCGCAGCATATTTTAAGCTGGGTGGGAGGAGCAGAGCGCCTTGACAAAGGAGTTTACATATCAACAGAAGAATTTAGCATTGAAATAGCTGTGTTAAAGTGTTGGATTAGCAGGGTGTTAAAGTCAGAAATTAGCATGTAACTGGGAGATTAGCATGATGTTAATGTGAGGGATTAGCATGTAACTGGTCACGGAAGTAGCTATGTTAAAGTCAGAGTTTATATATCAACAGAGGCATTCAGTATATTGACGCTAAAGAACTGCAACTACCCAACTATCATACAATAAGCCAATGTGAAAGAACTAAGTATAAACTACATCAATATAATAAATGTACTCAATATATTCTTCAGTAAGTTGAGCTATTAACATAAAGTAACTGGGTATACACTACACTATATAATGAATACCATATAGTAAACTGATAAAAAATATATAAACGACATCAATGTTATCAATAAACTCATTATACTCTCCAATCAGTTGAGCTACTAACAATAAGTCGTTATACATTACAATTCTACGTCGAAAAAAAGTGGTGTTTTTTTCTTTTCAACGTTAGCACCACGGAAAGCACGAGCTTTGTTCAGACGGACGAGTCCATCTATGCTCGGAACGGAGGAGGGGGGAGAAACAGCCATGATGCGCTGCTCTGTCCAGTGTTGCGTTACAACTATGTTATAAACTAGACTACTATACATTACAATGTTATACCTTCCAATCTAAACTACATTGTATAATATCATATACACAGCCCAATGTAAGCTCTACCATTATGCATTATATTGATATGTCTCCAACTAAACTTTTTTCTACATTACACGACTATACACCATAATATACACTGCCATAGACAAACCCCACCCTTGAATAATACAATGCGTTACTATACACTACCCTATACTTTAGACTATAAAATATTAGACTTGTAATATTACACTATGTATTATTCTACCAACCCTACTGTATACCACACTGCTGTATATTCACTATACAATTAGGATACTATATATTGCCTTATGAATTATGTTAAACATTACACTGTTATACTATTTATTATTATACAACATGCTATAAACCATACCATTGACCGTCGTGTGAAAGGTATTAAGAGGCAGTGCCAGCGAATGGACTGCGGTTTGAAAGTCACCGTAAAATACAATCAATGAAGAACCAAAATGGTTTATAACGTCTTTCCAATGGTTACTAAGCCAGAATCCATCTTTTTGGTTGAAATTGTCTCTGTGATTGTATATGTGGATGGCCTCATGAACGAATCTCTCATGGTAGCCGGATGGCTTGCAGAAAACCTCCGTCTTGGAGAAGTCAATGTCATGTGAGCCCACTGAATTATAACAGTGATCTGCCACAGCTGAGGTGTTTGCCCTACAATGTTTCAAGTCTGCTTTATGTTCACGGATGCGGTCCGAGACATGTCGTTTGGTTTCTCCAATGTAGCTGCTATCACAGAGGCAACTTAGTTTGTAGACGCCCGGGTACTGTATGTCTGGAACCACATCTTTTACAGACGAAACCAGATCACGGATTTTATGTAATGTGTTGAATCGGACCTGGATCTTGTGTTTATTCAGGATTTTGGAGATCTTTTTTGTGACCCCCGCAATGTAGGGTAAGGTGGTGGTTTTGAATGGCTCAAGAGGATCCTATTTCATGCAGTCACGAAAGCTTTAATACTTTATCAAGAGGATCCTTCTTCATGGCTGGAGTGATGGCTTTGCGGATTGTGTAGTCGGAGTAACCATTATCCTTGAGAGCTTGGTGTACGTGCTTGAGTTCACTGGCAATGTGTTCCTGGTCGGAAATGCATTAGGCTCTATGGTATAGAGTCTTGATGAGGGAATTCTTCTGGGATGGATGGTGGTGGGAATCCGGTTTTAAGTAAGCATCTGTATGGGTAGCTTTCCTGTAGACAGAGTGGCTCATTGAACCATCAGGTCTCCTTTTAATTAGGACATCCAAAAAGGGTAGCTTGCCATCTTTTTCGACTTCCATGGTAAATCTGATGGCTGGGTGTATGGAATTGATGTGGTCGAGGAATTGGTCTAGAGCAGGCCGGCCATGTGGCCAGATGACAAAAGTGTCATCCACGTACCTCTTCCATAAGGTCGGGCATAGAGTGGCAGTCTGGATGGCGTTAGTCTAAAATTTCTCCATGAAAACGTTGGCTACAACCGGAGATAGGGGGGGAGTCCATTGGGGTGCCCTCAGTTTGTTTGTAGAAAGTTCTATTCCAGGTGAAGTATGTGTTGGTTAAGCAGTGTCTCACCAGGGGGGGTACATCAGTATGCAGTCCTTGATGAACCAAGTCTTCAATGATTGCGATGGTGTCAGGTACAGGAACTTTGGTGAATAAGGAAACCCCATCAAAGCTGACAAGCAGGTCGTCTGGGGACACGGAAATACCCTTGATTGTCGATACCAGGTGAGTAGAGTTTTGTAGCGCAGAGGTGGTTTTTCCAGTAAAAGGCCGCAGGATTTCAGACAGAAAACGAGCCAGTTTATAGGTGGGGGAGTTGATAATAGAGACGATTGGACGAAGGGGTGAATCTTCTTTAAGTATCTTTGGAAGGCCATATAATCTTGGTGGCCTGGCCGCAGAAGGTTTCAACGAGAACTGTTTGGTTTGATCAATTAATGCTGTTGAATCAGAAATGATTTTGTTGGTTTTAGTAACGAGGCTGTTAGTGGGGTCTCTTCTTATTTTTGTATAGCTGCCATCGTTGAATAGTTCCTGAATTTTGTTGTTATATTCTATTTTGTCCATGATGACAGTGGCATTGCCCTTGTCGGGTGAGAGGATGACAATGTCATCTCTCTTTTTTAATTGAGATAATTCAAAGCGCTCATTTTGCTGATGTTGCTAGCTGGCATCTTAGCGTTTTTGAGGGTTGCAGCGATTTCAGATCTTGCTACATCTGCAGCGATGTGACCCAGGCCCTTGAGTGCCACCTCGACATGGGCAATGATATCATTAACTGGAATGTGTCTAGGTGTGACTGCAAAGTTTAGCCCTTTAGCTAAAACGGCTTTCAGACCATGAGAAATAGAACTGTTACTTCGATTAATTACGACTTTGTTAACGTCTAGCTTTTCGGTGTGTGAGTCCGATTTTTTGTTGGAGAGGCGGTTGAATTTGAAAATCAGTTACTTTATGTTAATAGCTCAACTTACTGAAGAATATATTGAGTACATTTATTATATTGATGTAGTTTATACTTAGTTCTTTCACATCGGCTTATTGTATGATAGTTGGGTAGTTGCAGTTCTTTAGCGTCAATATACTGAATGCCTCTGTTGATATGTAAACTCTAACTTTAACATAGCTACTTTCGTGACCAGTTACATGCTAATCCCTCACATTAACATCATGCTAATCTCCCAGTTACATGCTAATTTCTGACTTTAACACCCTGCTAATCCAACACTTTAACACAGCTATTTCAATGCTAAATTCTTCTGTTGATATGTAAACTCCTTTGTCAAGGCGCTCTGCTCCTCCCACCCAGCTTAAAAGACGCTGCGAAGCTTAGCAGTGTTCATTGAAGCGCTGTGGTCCCGACAGTTCTGTTCCTTCACCTGAAGAAGGCTACTTATGTTGTGGCTGAAACGTCATGAGAATTTTATTTTATTATGTTTTATTTTTATTATTTTATTTCCATTCTTCGTGACTTTACCGAAAGAACCCAGAAGATGAATCCCTGCAGTCATGAAAGCTTTAAATAGCAATGGTCTGGTTTTGTTTGCTTGATTGTTCATACACTACTTATAAGATGTGGTAGAACAACTGACAGCCAGCCATTCAAGAGTTTATTTAGGATATAATAATGATAGAATTACGCTGATGAGCTCAAGGTTCTATCATTTATTTGATGTCACTGAATTTACAATCGGACATTTAAATGTCAACACAGACTTTGCTATGAGGGTAAGGCGCTGGTGAATGGAAGGAATATGGAGTCCTGGAGTAATAAGGTGTTAATAATTATTATTATCTTGTGCTTACTGGTACTTGCTTAGAAAATGTAATAAAGATAGCATAATGGACAGTGGCTTGGGAATAAAACTGTGAGGAGAAAAGTGAAGGGATTAGGGTTCCATCCCTAGAGAAGGTGTGGTTGTAGTTTCTTTAAGAGAGTGGCAGGTTTGTGAGGACGGAAAGTGTTTGGAATACATAATTAAGGATTTAGAGGAAAGATAAGTGAAAAGAGTGATATTTTGTCCGCTGTGATTGGTATTATTTTACAGCAGGAAGTGGAGTAATAAGGCAGTCTTTTTTTTCTGCAGTCACTTACATTGTTTTAAAATAGCAATGTTACAGAAAATAACAAATTATCTATTCTCTTAAGTCATCAGAAACGAAAATGTGAATTAATTGAACATTTTGAAGTTGTAAGTGCCGATGCAGCATACATTACACGCTTACCACTTTTTCCTGGGAGCAGTATTCCTTGAAGTACTGGGAGATGATTTCCGCGTAATTCATCAACACCTTGCTAATGGTCTGTAAAACACATTCAGAAATGTTCAGTGTGTTCCCAGCATTTAATACCGCCTAATAAGAAAAATACAAATAGCCCAGCAGTGTAAAACTGAAAAAATATATATTTTCACACAATTAAAAAAAATCATAGTTGAAAAGTCGAAATGTACTGCAGTTGCAATATAATTATAAGTACTCTTTGTTTTTTTTCGGTAAAGTCACGTAGGTAAAATAAAATAAATGAAAACTAAATCAAATCACCACGTTTCGGAGGCAACACAAGCTTCCGTCTTCAGGTGGAACAGACACAGCAAAATTCGCTGTATCCACAAATTAACAGCTCTGGAATACCCGAGATTATATACATGTTAAGGTGGGGGGGAGGAGCCAGGAAGGGACGTGGGTGGGGAGGGGAGGGCTAAGTTAAGCCGCCTTTTGTTATGCTGCATGGGGTTCGGGGGGAGCGGTGGTGCACTGCAAGAAAGCGAGTACAACACCCTTTTTTATGCTGCATGGGGTTCGGGGGGGAGGGCGATGGCGTGCTGCACGAGCGCAGGCACCATCCTGGTATAAACGGAAATGGCTGTACAATTATAACCCAGCTAACGTTTGACTTGGTTGATGACATATTTCCAAAATTTGCTCAATTTAAAACCATCCTCTCGGTTGAAGTTGTGTCTATGTTTGTATATTTGGATGGCTTCATGGACAAATCATTGGTAATAACCCTGTGTCTGTTCCACCTGAAGACGGAAGCTTGTGTTGCCTCTGAAACGTCGTGATTTAATTGAGTTGTTTTCTTTTATTTTAATTTACCTACGTGACTTTAACGAAAAAACCAAAGAGTATGAATCCTTGCAGTCACAAAAGCTTCAAATCTAGAAATAATTATAAGTGTCACATGATTCAAAACTAAAAGTGCATTTGCCAAATAAAGTTTAGATTTTTGCAGCAAAGCATTATAGTTATATTAAGAATATAGCACACATTACATTAGGAGGCTTTTCTTGTGGAGTTAACATAAGAGTTCATCGTGGTGGCAGAGTATTAAATACATTCCTTAAAGATACATTCACAAGAATTACATTTTTAAAATAGTTTTTTACACGGAAAATAACTTTTGTTATAGTTTAGAGACCACAGTGACTATAAGGCTGAGTGGCACAACAAGTCTACAATGTAACATTAATCTGTGTGGTTTGTGCCTACTCACATCACCATCACATACATTTGCCTTAAATATTTGACTTAAATATAGAAGGAACAATTTGGGACAAATATCGGAGGACAAGCGTTATTTTTTAGAACATAACTGCCAACTTGATTATCTTATTTTAAATACTATTTTGTGTTTGTTGAACTCTACGAGAAAAATCGAGACAAATGGGCAATTACTTAAGATGTGCCATTTTCAACGATGGAACAACAAAGTGTTTCGTGCTACAGGAATTACATTTCAGATACTTAGCGGAAATAAAAATGAAACATTTATTATGATTGCAATTTTTAAAATTATGTACGTTCTTCTCAGAGCCGGATTATCCTCGTAGCAAAAGTATCAAATGCTACGGGCCCCGCACTTTCAAGCGCCCCGCGCTAAATGCTTTCCGGCTATCAATTCCGGTTCAGTGATTCTGCACTTGCTCCATTACTATAGTACTATACCGCCTTCAACTTTTATGAACGACTGGGTGTTTAAGGTAAGCGATTTGTCGTATTATCTGGCTGTATAGCAAATAAAAAAAGACAATTACTTTACGATGCAAATTTAAAATTTGTGTTTGAATATTTACGTGTTTTTTATTTAGGGCCCCATAAAAAACATATGCTACAGGCCCCGCAACTAGCTTGATCTGGCACTGGTTCTTCTTGTATCCGGGGGGGTCCTCACACCCAATGTAAAATTTCCCCGCACATTCGTCGCTACGGCATTTTCTAGTTGGTTCAGCCTAATAGAAAACGTACTGTGCAACTCGTATTTTGCGCACGTGCCACCGTCGGAGTGGACTGTATCGCAAAATATCGTCGCAACCCTTCAACAATGAGTAGCAAGCGCAGTGCTAGTGACAGCGCAGGTGACAGTGCGTAGTACAAAAGGTGAACGTGCAACTGGTGTCGAGTGCCATTTGAATCTTCCTCCGACGAGCGTACGTACGATATGGTGATGATGTAGAAAGGAAAGCTAAGCATGCTTTAAGCATTCGAAGGTTAAAATTACATGCAAAGAAGTGTTATCATAGAGAACATTTATGATAGCTGGCGTTATTGATAGAGGATCTGCACAACAAGAGCACGCCCATGGAGGGTTTTACAGATTTCAGGCACGATGTAGTTTTAGGAATGGAAAAATACTGGGAGAGTCAGCCATGGCCAACGTAGATGCTGCAGAAGTTGGGTATGATCCTGTTTAATCCTCTCCCAACACCTCCAATCAAGCACATCTCATCCACTCCTCAAGGTAAGATCATACAAATTATAGTTAAGGTGAAACATTTACAAATGCTGTTTCCGATTCTGTGCTTTTTTACACTAAAACTTATTATCTGTTTCAGTCATTGCTTAACAATGTCGCAAATACGTTTTATATTTAAAAAAGGAAAACGTTTTAAAGTTTACAGGGCTGCTTTGAAATGCTCAGAAAAAAGTTTTTCAGTGAAGTGGTTGACAAGTATAAATGCTGTTTAAAGGTTCTTGAACTCAGAATTGGTTCTAAATGTGTACATTATGTGTTGTTAAGTATAGCACAGGTACTGTTCATGTACAGTACGTATTCTTGTTTGCTAGGTATGAAACACAATATTTCCCTAAGTTTACGGTTCCATATCCCTACCTTATTCCATTGATTCTTTTGGGTGAAATTGGCCCGCTTTGCATCGCATAGGCAATGTTTATGCTCTCATGGTCCCTACCCCCCCCCCAGTTCCCATTATTCTTATGGGGAAAAATTCTCCGTTATACATTGTTTCGTTATAAGTTACAACTTTCCCGTCCCTAACTCCGACATATATCGGGGACCCCCTGTACCATTAAAATCCACGTGTCATTTTGTTTGAATGTCATTAAAAGTAGATGCAGAATGTATTGAATCATTGACATAGAGTACATTTTGAGAAAAAAACACTACACATCATGAAAACAGTAGACGGACGAATATCGAACCCTCAGCAACAGCCTTTGTAACCAGACAAAAATATGAGCTGCTTCCAGACGATAAACATTTTCCTCTTCACTACATTTGAGAACCAGCCTACCGCTTTACTGCGATAACTACATTTCATGACGTATTCTTGGTTCTTTCGGTAAAGTCACGTTGAAGGGAAACAATAAAATAATAATATATTAAAAAAGATATTTAAAAAATATATAAAACAATAAAAGTCATCACCTGATGATGACTGCTTGTGTTGCAGTCGAAACGTCATGAGAATTTTATTGTTTTATATTTGTATTATTCTATTGTTTCCCTTCAACGTGACTTTACCGAAAGAACCAAGAATATGAATCACTGCAGTCACGAAAGCTTTAAATCAAAATACATTTCATGACGTTGATTATCATAGTAAACTGTACCAATGCCTGAGATTAATAAAACCACTAGGGCACAATTTTTGGGAAACCATGAGCAGATAACTGCTGGCATAAATAGTGCCATCCCAAAACAAAAAAAACCGTGCCAGTGTACACACCGCTGCGAATGCTGCATACCAGCTAGAATGTAAACCTTCATGGTGTTGAAGGTGGGGAATAAGATGAGTGGTTTATTTACCTTGGCAAAACGCCTCATAAAGTGAGCAACAATCTCTGGATCAGGACACTCCAACTTCTTGATGATCTCGAAGCTTTGGTTGAGTTGTGTGAACACGTCCACAACTGAGCAGGAGAAGAGGGCGTGCTCAGATGTTTGCTGAAACTGAAAATCACATGGCAAGGGAAAATTAGGAATAACATTAATATTGTATATGCAATTTGATTAAAAAAATACACGTCAACTTCACATTTATCTAAGAAAATACAAAAATCTAATTTCAAAAGTTGAAGTGACAACTTTGAGACAATTGTTTAAACATATTTAAACCTTTTTACACTTCAAATTCGACTGGTGTGATTCTAAACGTATATATTTATAAAATTCCTTACCATTTCTATGGTTTTCGTAGCCTAAGTGCCAGTTCTTGCCTAATTCCCTTCCCTCCTTCAAGTATTTTTTGTTGGGGCTGGTTCATGGCTGAAATATTGTAGGAGAGGGGTTAATGTCTAGCCCTCCCTTGCCTGTGCTGTGTTCAGGAGTGTTAATCACCCATGTATGCATCATATTATGTGAATACTAAGCTTGTGCCTACACTCTGGAGTGGAACCAGATTGAATAAGATTTTTTTTTAAACGTGATTTGATAAAAAAAAATAATGTCCATAAAATTATATGCCTCTGGATAGCAAAGGTCCCAGGTTAGAACACACTGTGGAGCATCTTGTAATAAAATCATCAATAAAGTATTGCTATTGAAGAATGATAATGTACAAGTATTTTATTTGATTGTATTTAATACGTTAACATCTGAGCCTCAAATTTAAAGGAGTCTGAGAAATGGTTTATTAATCCTCAGAGGGGGCCCCATCTGGCAGTTTGCCCCAGGCCACTAGAAAACCTTTCTAGGCATTTCTCTCCACATGTTTCTGTATAATCGTATTCAAGGTTTAATGTGTTGCTCTCTGTGTGTCTCTATGCCTCTCTCTATGTGCAATATGTCTCTCTCCGTGTCTCTCATTGTGTTTTCATGTTTCTGCATACATATATCTTCTCTCTGTCTTCATGGTTCTCTCTGTAATGTGTTTGTGTGTTTTGCTCAGTGACTCCATATCTACAAAGGCCAAGTAGCCTGGGGATTGCAATTATAACCCTGTTGTGTCTCTGGGTGTCTCTCTCAATTCTCTCTCTCTGCATTTTTAATACATGTATTTTCGTGTCTCTGTGTATATGCGTTCGTGTGTGTTTCTCTGTGTTATCCCTGTCCAGATATGTCTATTTGCACATCTCTCTGCGGTAATATATTTCTGTGCATATCTATGTGCCTATGTCATCTCTGTATCTCTCCGATTCTATGTGTTTGTATATATGTATACCTTTATTTGTGTCTCTCTGTCTTTTGCTGAGTTTATACAGGACCATGTGCAGCCCAGGGGCCGTACTTGCAAACTCCTGCTGTGTCTCCCTGTCTCTATGTCTGGGTATATATGTGTTGCTCTCTCCCCATCTCCAGGTATCTCTCCATGCTTCTAATTCGCTCCATATCTCTTTCTGTGTCTACATGCCACTGTGTAGTTCTCTGTCTCTCCATACCATGTCTTCCTCTGCATCTCTTAAGTATTCACCTCCAATTAACGTGGTTGGCTACGTACGGCGCGAAATATGTTCATACATATGTAGTGGAGTAGGAAGGTGTGCTGGGGAAACTGCGCGATTGTATTGATCACACGGACAGTGTGGGGTTATTTGGGGGTTAGCCTATGGAAGGCGTAAACAGCGTGGGTCGCCTTAGGACAGGCACCACGTGCAGAAGCTGAAAAGTGACGTCATCGGTTGGGCCAATTAAGGTAGACGAGAAGTAACGGCGGTGATTGGCTGGGACTGTTGCCGGGGCTGGAGAGGCGCCGGGATGGCTGAGAGGAGACAGGTGGTGGATCACGCGTTGTGTGCGGAGGCACGCGGGCCAATTAATTAGCAATAATGTGAAGGGGGATAAATTGGGAGGAGAAGCAGAGAGTTGGGGAGTCGGAGCTGAAGAGGATTGGGAGTTGGAACGCAGGACTGTGTGTAGAGTTAGCGGAGCTGAAGAAGACGGAACAGTTGGCAGTGGAGTGAGCATAGAGTTAGCGGAGCTGAAGAAGACGGAACAGTTGGCAGTGGAGTGAGCGTAGAGTTAGGGGAGCTGAAGAAGACGGAACAGTTGGCAGTGGAGTGAGCATAGAGTTAGCGGAGCTGATGAAGACGGAACAGTTGGCAGTGGAGTGAGCGTAGAGTTAGCGGAGCTGATGAAGACGGAACAGTTAGCAGTGGAGTGAGCGTAGAGTTAGCGGAGCTGAAGAAGACGGAGCAGTTAGCAGTGGAGTGAGCGTAGAGTTAGCGGAGCTGAAGAAGACGGAACAGTTAGCAGTGGAGTGAGCGTAGAGTTGGCGGAGCTGAAGAAGACGGAGCAGTTAGCAGTGGAGAGAGCGTAGTAATAGAGGAGCTGGAGACGAGGTGTGCGGGGACAGAGAAGTGAGATTGGGTTTCGCTGTGTGCGACGACGCTGTATAGCGGAGGAGCTGAGGAGGATAGCCAGCAGTGGAGAGAGCGTAGGAATAGAGTTGAAGACGTGTGTGTGCGCGGAGCAAAGCGACGTGATACTGGGAACCAAGGTGGTGAGCGAGACGGGCGAAGCACGGCGAGCGAGCCGCGGTGTCCAGGATACGGTGGAGTGTGGCGAACGTGTTAAACGATGAAAATAAAGAAGTGTCTTCTTTGGTTCTTTCGGTAAAGTCGCGTAGAATGAGAATAAAATAATAAATTGATAAAATAACACGCTAATATTCTCACGACGTTTCGGCCACAACACAAGCGGCCTTCATCAGGTGAAGGGACGAGACTGTCCCGAAACGTCGTGAGAATATTATTGTGTTATTTTATTTTATCAATTTATTATTTTATTCTCATTCTACGTGACTTTACCGAAAGAACCAAAGAAGATGAATCCTTGCAGTCACGAAAAGCTTTAAATCGAAAAATAAAGAAGCGGTTGAAGAATGACAAAAGTTGTTAGTGTAAAGTTTAACCACTATACACACATACATGCTCTCTGTGTATATTTGTGTCTCTCACTATGTTGCCATCTCTCGCTTCGTATTCCTGTACATCTCTTTTTCTCCACGTTTCTCTGCCGTTCAGTCTGCTCAATGCGTCGTCTAGCGAGGACCTTTTTACATGCACAGGATGTCGCCGTGAATTCCATGTGAAGAGGTTATGTGGGCATAACGTGTAGAGACTTGAGGGGTGGAAGAAATCAAGTCACACGGCCCATGTCAACTTGAGTACTGCGGTGAAGAGGCTCATGTCGACATGGGTGCTAAATACTGTACTGGATGTATATGAAAATATATAAAGCCTACAATATATAAAATACAAAAGAACACGAGATATATCAAATTATGATAAACACCGCATGTATAACACATGCAGAATATAACTGTACACTTTATACAATAAATATACTGTATTTATAATAAATAATGTGCAGTATAAATTCCAGTATAGTATGTATATTCTGTAAATATAATCCAGTATATAGTCTGTGCTGTGTATATTGTTTAAACTACATCTGCAGTGTGTAAAGAAGACTACACTGATAGGTAAAGTCACAAGGTAATGGACAAATTAAGAATGTAATGCATGTGCATTTGTCTTTGTGCGAGTTCTGCATTGTTTCAGATGTATCATTCCAAATCAGTCGAGCAGCATTATCTTTTCATCAGCTGCGAGACGCTGTATGAAAGCTACCTGGTCTTCATTCCATACGAAGCTCTGGGTCTTCTAGGCCACAGTTACTGTATGCCCTTTCTCCATGCTTGCAAAATGCGGACCCCTTTAAAAGGAACATTTTCTCTGGCTTGAAGCATTCATGCTAGCCTGCCTACAATCCATCGTGGGTATAACCAGACTGGATTGCGTGAGTAGGTCACAGATCCCTGAAGTATCTCTACAAAGTCTCATCAGTGAGATGCCCTGGTGGCGAGGCTTCTTTGGCTGGGTCATGTAGCCCTCATGCCCAGCCACATGTCCAAGACGCTTCTGTTTGGCCAGACAGAGGGAGCTAAACTTGTGCAGCACAGGCTAGAGAAAAGGTGGGCTGAGAAGGATGTGTAAGCTGACTGGACTTTCCAATTACTATTACCAGCGATGTCAAGATTGGCTTCTGAGGAGTCTCGTGAAGGATGCTACTGGGCAGTTACGAGGCAGATGCCCTCCAACAAATAACAAAGGGCGGAGGAGCGACACTCGCAACAACGAGAGGAGTGCCAGGCAGTTAATATACAGCAAGCTGGCACAGTTTGTGAATCTGCCAGTCATCTCATTCAACCCATAGCACCTGGGCCTGTGCCGTGGCCTCCTGGTAGCGAGCCTTTGACACTCACGTGACGATTACAAGTGCATCTAGCCTGGCACAAGCGCTGTGGTGATATCACTGTCACTTAGTGCCTGTTGTAAGGCATGGTGCACACGCTGTGATAACTCGGCAATGCGCCGTAAGCTCACATAAACTCGGGGTCGCCTCGCCCGGTACACCAACATGAACGTGCTGTTGGGTCTGGTGTCATCACTGTCATAATGTGTGATGTGGATGGCATTGACACTAATGGGAAGCAAGGTGGGTGGTTCCATTCTTTCCTGCATTGTAACGCATGTGTAGTAGGCTTAACTATGTTGACATGATTTAAGTTGACACAACGAGTACATGTGAAAGGCTCATCGTTGAGGCAGCTCTAAGCCTGGGGGCTGCAAACAACTTTCCAGGAGATCAATACCAGGTCTCCTCCACCACCAAAACCATTGTACAAAGTTACGTAATTAATGTACTCAATGTGTTCCATTTTACATTTGGTAACTTGTAACGTATTCACTACCCTGAGGGTTGAATATAAAGGCTCTGATACAGGCTATGGAAAGCCCAACCAAGGAGTAGTCATGTAGTTCGTCTATTAGCTCTTTTATATTAAAACTCACGTGCATTAGCCCCTTTTCACTGGCCAGTTGTCACAGTGTTTACAACCACATATCCACTAAACTCTCGGCCCACTCATACTATTTCAAAAACTTTATTTTTTTCCTGCGTAAATATATGTGCAGTGCTAAACAATGCTGTGGCTATTGCATGTACATTTTTGGTTTATTGATAGCACGTGAATATGTTATAGTGAAGGGTATGGTATGCGATCAACTGGATTGGTTCAATAACGTTAAACTGTATTGCAGAAGACAAGCAAGAAATAGGGTGCATAATAGTTGCACCATTCAACTTCCGCTTTAGTCATATTGTGGAGTTTTAGTAATCCTTTGAACTTGTGGTTTACTTTTTGCAGCTAATACATATTTTTTTTACAATTAAAGATATTTTATTAACCACAGACTATAGACATACTAAGTGTGAGCGAGAGGGGGCATTGGTAGGAATGTTACTGAGGATGTGTGGAAATGACGGAAGGCATGGCAGTGAGTGGAGTTCAGAGATAAGGGACAGCAAAGGGACAATGCGAGAATGGGAAAAGGTTCTCTGTACGTGCTAATCACAAAAAAACTAAAGTCCATCCCACACCTATAGCATTGGCTACGTGGAGCTAATTGTGCTTTAATCCAGTAATCGCGGACAAATGTTGCTGTTATTGGGTGTCATCAACAAGTGGCTTAAAATATATGTTAAAGAGTCCCATGGATTTAGGGGCTTTGTCCAACCATGTTTTTTGTTTCAGAAATGTATAAAATCAGTGAATTGATAAAATAATAAATAACAAAATAGATTAACAAATATATTTTACAACAATGGGACTGGAAAAATTACGGCATAATCATAAATCGAATAAGTATTCACCATCTCAGAGTCAATGATGCCA
This sequence comes from Petromyzon marinus, assembly GCF_048934315.1. NCBI lineage: Eukaryota > Metazoa > Chordata > Hyperoartia > Petromyzontiformes > Petromyzontidae > Petromyzon > Petromyzon marinus. The sequence continues at coordinate 2,874,955 of NC_133667.1, forward strand.
GTTATAAGAACCAATTAAATAAACAAGGAATGATTCAAGAAAGAAGGCGGTGAAATTGGACTGAAAAAAATAAACGTTAAACGAGTCACGTACAATAATAAATCGGGGAAACAATTTAAAACAACACAGCAGTAGAATTTATAATAGCTAGAGCAATAATTGACATTGGATTGGCATCAATATAATAAGAACAAAAGCAGGATAGAATTGTTTGGGAAAACTGAAATTAATCATGAATGACAGCAAACCATTGAGCCTGAACAGGATGTTTTGTTGTAATAACTGAATATCCGCCACCTATTAAATATAGATCAGATACTTGGACAAATGTAATTACAATTCAATAAAAGTTGACAATTGGGCACAAAATCATGGGTAAAAACACGAAAATATTAAAAGGAACACAGGATTAAAATAACAAACACAAGTCACGGTCACAATGTTGAATGTTGAACAAATTAAGTGGGCTTGAGCAGGGCACATGACTTATGGATAATGGATGAGACTGGTGATAGAATGAATGATAGTGAAAGAATGAATGATAGTGTGTTTATAAGAGCACGGCCATCACATGAATGTAGTAATGAGATCAGTTCACGTGTAGGAGTGAGGTGGATTGTAGCACCGCAGGAAAGTGAAGGACGGTGAAAGCAAGAGGTATTCGTCCAACTGAGGATAGACAACGGCTGATGGTGATATTGATAAACTTAATACTTTATAATCTCAAACCAAGCAGAGAGGTTAAGATTTTCACTTAGAGTTAATATATAAATTTCGAGGTGATAGGTATTATTTAAGATGTATATATAGTTTGATTGCCCTGAACTATATACGTATTATTTTTCTTGGAAAATATATATGGATTCGCTTACCCCATCCTTCTTGTCTCGGTCCAGAGCGCCTCGCAGAAATTCCAATGAGACCTCTTCATTTTCATCCAACCACTGCAGTACGAATGGCTCAAACCATCTACAACATCGACACACAGCACCACGTGACATTTAACAATCTAAATTATATTCCACACATGATAGACTGAACAATAGTCTAAAACAAAGGGCTTTGGAAGAAACGAGCATTCATCGTATATTGGTCAATCAATAACCTTCATGAAAATCTGAGATCCCACACAAAGGGAAACACTTGTTTTCACACGCAAACTATTTCTGTCTAAGAGTTTATTTTTGCCAGCAGGATTTCGTTTTCCACATAAGTGGCGTGTGTCTGCCGTGGAGAAAACACATGATTCAGCCTGGGTTTCCATGCTGCTTTCCACCCAGTAGAGAAAACTATTTTTTGCCGTGCAACACTTTTATAACAAAGGCTGAACTATATCCATCCAATTGTACACACCCAACACTCCCATGAGAGTACAACTTTTTTTTTCTTCGTATGGAAGTTTCTGTGCTATGGTTATGGGTCCTTGCGCTTCCTAGTGGTCTACTGTGATGTCCATGCTTCACCATGTGTTGTGGAAACTCTTAAGCAAATATACAGTGTACATTTTTTAAAGCTTAATCTCATCCGTTCACTTCATAAAGTAATCACAAGCACTTCGCTGTGAAACTGACAAAAAAGCAAAATGAATGTCACAAAGGTTGTGGCACAGTGGTTAGTGCACCATGATGAGTAACCTAACGACTGGAGTTCAATACCCCACTCATGGCTAACATCATGATTTCCGTATTAGTCCTGGCCCCCGCTTAGCCAACCTGCACTGACCAGCGTGATGAAGAACGATCAAACAACCCTCAACGACCAGTACGACATGGGGAGGCCTTCATCTAGGAATTGATTGGAAAAGGTTTCCAAATTTTTTTTATTTTCTTCATAATTTGTGGAGTGAACATGTCCAAAACGATTCTGTGCCGTTCGTGGATGTCACACCTTTTCCCCTTTGATGAATTGCACGCATGGCCTGTAATGCTCCCAAGACTTACAGAGGATCCAAGGGGCACCGCACTTTCATCTGATTGACGGAGGTTCTTAAGTTACCCTCAACAAATTAAAAGCATGATTTCTATATAAATGAAGACCATTGTGGGGGTAAAACATTTGGATGTTACCAGAACATCCATTGCACAGCAACAACAAAAAACATTAACAAATATCAAAACACATTGTTACGTAAACGATGATCATAAGAAAATAAGAATGAGATGAAAATCTAGATTTGAAATTTTCGTGACTGCAGGGATCCATGCTCTTTGGTTCTTTCGGTAAAGTCACGTAGGAATAAAAATTATTAAAATAAAATCACGTCGTTTCGGGGGCAACACAAGCATCCGTCATCAGGTGTGACAACCACAGCAATCAATTGCTGAAGTGGGCAAAAGGGGTGCTTGCTTGTGCTTTTCTTGCTGTGGTTGTCACACCTGATGACGGACGCTTGTGTTGCGCCCGAAACGTCGCGATTCAATTTAAATTTATTTTATTTTTATTCCTACGTGACTTTACCGAAAGAACCAAAGAAGAATGAGATAACAAATAATTATGATAACAGTTACAAAATGGTTCTGGTGACTGCCTATGCCAAAAGTCTGCCACCATCGATAACGATGGAACACTTCTCTGAATGAAAAACAGCACGATCTTGCAACTTGCCTATGTTATTTCGATACTCATTTCACATTCCAGTACAATTCACCGTCTGCACATGGTTCTGGCAGTTGGAGGCGACAGTGTACGGAGTGATGTGTTCTGCCGCGCCATTTGCGCGACTCATCTTCTTGTAAGGTCTTATTATTTATATTTGTATATGAGGTTTATGTTTAAATTATTTTCCCCGTGCATTGTCTTGAGATGCGTGTACTATTTAAATTCTGTATAAGTTAAATTCTAATGATGACGATAGGTATAACAATAACAATTATAACGCCGTGATGAAGGTGGGTGCTTTTGTTGCAAGTCATTGCCACCTTTAGCAATGATGAGAAACTTCTCCGTTCATAAAATGTACATTTTCTAGGAAAATGTCATTGTCCATTTTTGGTTGCATAAGTGGGGACACAGGTCATGAGACATGCACACGAATCACTGCACACGGCTTTATGATCAAATTATTCTGATTCAATTGTTTCCAAACCAGCAGCACTCAGCAGGACTCTCATGATTTGCAATGTGCCAGCAATTCTTGTGTTCATTTTGATGTGACCTATGTATTTAAATATGAACAAATAAAACGATTCAGAAATGTCAGCAACAGTAAAGCAAAAAGCAACCAATATATATGAAAATACTCCAACAGCTTTCACAACAGTAAGGCTGGCCATAGGTTAATGTACCCATGGACTGCCATATTGTGGTCAGCCTGAGCTGGTATGGCTATCTGATTACAGTTAACAATCACCTGACAAAAGAAACATTCAGTTTAACACGTAGGCTTTCGCGACCAATATTATTCATAATAAAGGTTTTTGGGTTAGATCGCGTTATTTATAAATGTGTCGTAACCCTCCACCACCCGACACGGCCAATCAACAAAAAAAGTGTCACGTTGACAAAAGACAATTAGTTCACTACTTTAGCCCACCGGTGTGTTTACTAACGTAGCATATATTCACAATAACACATTACAACTCATTACTAATCATAACCATTGACTGATTACCAATCGATTATATAATTACTGCACCTGAATGAGTTAAATGATGACATCACCCTGCTGCTCTATTTAAGACCGGGAGCAAGTGAGGGCTTTACCATTCTGGCGTAATTGCCCACTGATGCTGGATGTAATTACCAGCGAAACGTCGTATTCAAACTGTAAATGTTGTGGATTCACTCTTCAACACACCGGTGGGCTAAAGTAGTGAACTAATTGTCTTTTGTCAACGTGACACTTTTTTTGCTGATTGGCCGTGTCGGGTGGTGGAGGGTTACGACACATTTATAAATAACGCGATCTAACCCAAAAACCTTTATTATGAAAATAAACATTGCATTAAAAAAAATGGTTAAAATTTCATACAGAGCGATTGATGATGTAATGGCTATACTAAGTGCTGACTTGTGTATTTAATTAAGATAACGTTCTATTTTAAAGATGTACCATCAATCCCATAAATCACAACATATCACGTGGAATAAAGTGTATATGATGACAAAATATTACAAGATCGAAAATCCACTATAAATAATCAACAAAAACATACGTGTAATGACTAGAAAGTAAAAAAATATATATGCTTGAATTATTGAAAAACCATGTGGGACATCATACGAACCTTCAGAAAACCAGGTTAATAAAAGTGACGGAATGGGAGCAAACTTAAGCAAAAGCACACACATAAAAAAATAAATGGCATAAAAGCAGGGTACATTCGGAAATGAAGGATCTTAACAGATGTACAAAACCTTGACCAGAGAGGCCTGCATCAATACATTGATTGAAAAATGGATGGTGTTGAGAACGATAATTATGGAACTTACGCAGAGTATTCCGGAACTTTCTCTTTTGAAGCTGGCAGGTCCTTTACATACTCATTGTAAAGCCATTTCACTTTGAAGTGCAGATTCATGTAGTCTGCACTCTTACACTGCCTGTGCTTCTCGTGCTCTTTAAATGAAAAAAAACAACGCCATCCATTAGAAACTAAATTAAACATCAGTCACGGCAAGTGTGGATGCAAAGTGGTAGCTTAAAAAACACCCACATACAAACAAGTTTACAAGTCAGCTCACATTGCACACATTAATCTTGTCTGAGGGGATACAGAACACACATTCAAACCGTACTCTTGATATTTTTTTACTGTGTTCATGTCTGTATTTGAGAGACTGGCACAGAAATGGACACAGTGGATAGACACTTGATCATTATATACATTTACTAATCCCTGCCTTCAATAAGAATGTAATTACTTAAACTGATACGTTTGTAAAAAAATAATTGAATGAATATATGACTTTCAAATCGAAGCATTGAAGGCAAACGCATTTTAACTGCAATTTAAAGGAGTGTCAATGTGCCACATACACAGCTAAAATGTTGAGGCCCTTATGTAATTGTACAGAATATTACAACTTTATGTTTAAAAATGTCAATGTTGATGACATCACGCTCTCTTTCTCCTGGTCTCTTACTCCCAACAACTAATCTGATTTTAACCTCATTTTCAAAATTTTCCACCCCTCTCTATAATACAGAAGACTTACACGCTGTACTGATTGTTGCAAGTATTTATACATATCAATTATATTTATATTTAAATATCTCTCCAGACATTATCTTAGGAATGAAGCGTATTCTCCTTTGTGTACCACAATGCAAACAGCAATATCTGCCATATTGCCATGACCTCCATGATCACCTTAAAGATAAACAACATATTTTTCGCAAATACCCAACAACGAAATGCAGGATTCTCTCTTCACAATCACAAGAGCAGCTACAATTACTCAAACTTGAAGTTTTCCATCAAGACAACTTGTCTTGATGTATAACGGTTAGCATTTAGGTGGTTAACATTTATGTACATCACGTTGATTGCTATGAACATGATGTACCTAAATGTTAAAAGGACATTATCCCAACTTAACAACCTCAGCATAGACATTGTTTTTACTGTAAGAGACGCATATTGCTCACTTATCATTAAAACCTTACAGATCATGGGTGGGACAGACATTCCACTCATGTCTATCCACTAACGGCAAAGTTGTTGCCATACTGATACAAAGAGAAGCGCCTTCAACCCAAACTTTTCAGAACATTTACACTTAAGGAAAGTTTATTTTCGTATTTGGCACCCTCAACAAGATAAAGTAAATCTTCAGAAATCTTCCCTGATTTACTCGAGTATGATTAAAGCAACCTCTTTAAACACAACGCAGATAACGAGATCATAGAAGGGATCAGAAACTTTGTTCAATCACTCACCACAAAACCCTTAGACCAACCAATAGATCAGCTACTCACCATAATAACCCAATGCCAGCTGATCGCCCTGGCATGTTATACAATAATGTAAAGGACTACACACACCACGCAAGTGTTTATTGATCGCTCTCCAAGAATAACTTCTTGCCTATTTAAACACATCTTGAACAATGTGATTTCAGTGAAAATACGTGACTTCCAGATATATACTCACTGCTGGATTATTTGGTGACACTGCATTAACAGTGGTGGACTAGCACAAATAACAAAGAGCTCAACACATTGGTCAATAACATTGTGCAATGAAGGGCCATTGCCCAAAACATTACCTATATATATATTTTTTTTGTTTTAAGGCAGTATTATTGACCAAGGTATTTTTTTTTATATGTATATAGTATCCTCGAAAATTACAAGCTAATTCAGGGTTGAGCAACCCCGGTATATATGTATTCTTAACAAAATTCCATTATTTCCATGAAAACCTTCAGGTAATGAGATCCTCTCAACATCTCCCAACACTCTCCATAAACACCCAATCTCCATCTGCAGTACTGTACGTATATTTGTTGAGTGTAAATACCTAATATATTTGACATATATCCTTTTCTTTTCACATATTTTTACTGGAGTCAACCTCCATCTGTTTAATGTTTACGTAACTTAATTGTAATTGCACTATAACCGGTTAAAATAATCTGCTTGTGCCGGTTTGCATGAGAGGGGATTCATTATTTAACAATGATTTATGTTCGTGCAATATTTTGTATTTCTCATGTGCCAGTTTATTTATTTGATTTCTATTTGCTTATCTCATTTGATTTTATTTCGTCCTTTCAGTGAACCAGGCCATTCTTGCAAATGCGACTATTTTTGTCTCTTGTGTTCTCGCATAGTATAACAAATATACTTTACTGACCTTTAAACCCATCATGTTCCACATATACATCCCAACAAGCATCTCTCACCTCCATCACATATATGTAGAGCTCTTCCCCACTCCCCAATAACATCAACATGTTTCCCAAGTCAAACCTTCTCTCAGACCAATTCATAACACATAAATCAATCTCTACTAACATCACTAGCTCAGGGTAACTAATAGAGATGATAACCACCCCAATATGGATAGAAGCCTAACCTTCAAAAGTCTGTGAAAAGACCAAACTAAAATTGCCCTGGTACAAAAACATGAAAAAAGAACCTGGGCTCCACAGCTGATGTGCTGCAAACTGCTGCCCTATCACTGATTTACTCAGTGGCAGAGTGCTGCACCTCAGCCTGATCTGGGGGCTTCCCTGCTCTGGTGAACATGTTGCCACCAAATGTCTGCAGACATGCAAACTGAAACATAGTTTGATGAAAAATAAGAATAGGTTTTACCCTTTCTGGCAATGAAACAGGTGTTAAGATCTTGATTTAAAGCTTTCGTGACTGCATGAATTAATATTCTTGGTTCTTTGGGTAAAGTCACGTAGAAGGGAAACAATAAAAATACAAATATAAAACAATAAAATTCTCACGACGTTTCGACTGCAACACAAGCAATCATCATCAGGTGTGAAAACCACAGCAAGAAAAAAATTCGTGAGAATTGTATGTTTTATATTTTTATTATTTTATTGTTTCCCTTCTACGTGTCTTTACCGAAAGAAAGAAGAATAGGTGTTAAGATGTTCAAACACAAAATAGATCCCTTTTGCAAGGCATCAACTCTGCATTAAGCCAACGTACTTGTGGAAAAACATGCAAATAATATTATCTGACAATATACGCATTGTCTTCGAAACTGATTGGCCTACACCAGAGACGTGCAAAAACATTCATATGTGTATTTATATTATATAATTACACCTACCAAAGCCACTGGTTTTCTCCTCCATGTTGAGAAACATGCACTTAAGATTATTTAGATAATTTTTGCTGCAAAAAATTTGCACATGATAAACCACTTTGTTGAGCTATCATATGTGGTCAGGTAGCTTCTCAAAAATAAGTTAACAGCTCAGTGGGCTTTATCTGGTAAGATAAAAGTAGTTTAGTTTTATTTGTATATTTTTAAAGTGATTCGTTTACCTTTCATATACTTTCTGCTCCTAACGGGTTTTTTATTGTTTGTTGTTGGAACGTTCTGAACCGCTGCAACTGGACATTTGTGAAAAAGCTTTATCGCTCATTGGATTCACTCAGGATTACTACTATAAAGAGCCAAGAATGTGTTTGTGTGTCCTGCATGTGACGTCACTCCACATGCCGCATATTCATGAGCGGATGGATTTTTACACTCACACAGAAGGTCGAGCGGAAATATTTGTTTTTCGCAAATTCGCTTTAAGTTTGACGTTTCTTTATTGAAAGTGAATCTAATCAATAATTATACGCAGCAACAAAGTGGATTTGGTGTCTTTATTTATTTCTTCAGCACTTGAGACAAAAGGTAAGTCTAATTTATGCTTATAAATTATGGTCAAATATAAATTTATCGGTGATTTTCCAGATATTGTATCAATTTCCAATTTATTTCAACCCCAGCGACCGAAAGCAGAAGAGAATAAAGTATCAGAGCAGTGAATTTGAACAAATTGAAGGTCAGTTATATACAGTGCTACAGTGACATGCAGTTAGGTGTTCGATGACATACTTTTGTGCAAGATTCACTGCCATTAAATTTACTCAATTCAATCTTGATTTGAAGCTTTCGTGATTGCAGGAATCCATACTCTTTGGTTCTTTCGGTAAAGTAATTTTTTTGTAAATATTACAGCTTCCGTCCTAGGACGGGCAAAGAAGCTAGTAAATAAATGCACACCCACCTATGCACAGCAGGATGCTCTCTGTGCATGCCTAGTTAATTCCCAGTGAACCCGTGATTCACTTTACTCAGATTTAAACTCATGCATGCACAATCAGACAAGTACACCTACATAAAATGTGCATTTAAACATATTGCACATTTTATGCGTTACGCATCCATGCTAATAAAAATTATACTGTAGAGCTATGAGTTGATTTATTAACTACTATAATGAGTCAAGAATCTCTTTGTGTCCCGCATGTGACGTCACTCCACGTTGACCAGCCCCCCTCATTAATAAGCATGAACAGGTTACATCCACCACATGGACCCCCCCCCCCCTCATTAATAATCATGAGTGGGTGACGTCACTCCGCATGGAGACCCCCCTCATTAATAATAATGAGCAGGTGACGTCACTCCACATCGAACAGCCACCCTCATTAATAATCATGAACAGGTGACGTCCTCCAAATGGACACCCCCCACCATTAATAGTTAGCGGGTGACGTCACTCCACACGGGCGAGACGCCTCCTCCCCCCTACTCAGCGTCAACTTATAACCCTCACTACAAAGGCAGAGCCCTCACGTCACACGATCTCCGTAACGCTATTGAGACATAGAAGTAAAAAGGATGTCGTGATGAACAAGGGATTATAACCTTTAAATGAAATAAGTCTGTGTCACCGCAGCCTTACAAATTGCGCGCGCATTGATGCAATGAATATCACGTCGCGGTCCGCTTTTCTCTTGCAAGTTTCAGATTTACTGCAATACACCCGTCATTGGACAGGCAAAAGGCTAGTTTGTGTAGATTTTGACATAAGACATACTTCACCTTGCATAGCAGCCCTCATGTCCAAGGAGAACAGATTCCACATTACTTCAGCGCTCACCTTTCCAACATTCAATTCTTGAGGAAACCTGAAGCACAGCACAGCAAAGTTTAATTATTCTCAAAGACTAAATTTATCAGCGACCAGTGGGAAGAAGGGTGGAATATTGTTATGCAGATCTGTAAAACAACATCATACTACCCCAGAAGAAAAACCTTTTATCTGATGTAGAGAGGAATTTCCAGATGTTACACTTGAAGAAAAACACACGGGCCTCAGTAAGAAACAAGCAGAGCTCCTAGGCCAGATGGAATAATTGTGGACATCCAAGAAGCGACACTATATATTTGAAGACAATTCAGGGAAACTATTTCATTTATATGTAAATAGAAAACGGAATACCTAAATCATGGAATGATGCTGCAAACATTTTATTTTTAAAAAAGGTAGATATCATTTGAAGAATAGCAGACCCATCAACCTCGTTCCGCTCTAATGCGTGTTTCCATAACGCGAACTGGATATAACGCGATGAATATATTAGGGAACCCATACTCTTTGGTTCTTTCGGTAAAGTCACGTATATATAGGAATCCCCTGTAAAAGGAGCCACATAATGAGTTGTTTCACATATACGTTGCTGATGAATGAGGGAACATATTTCCTGATTTGTAAAGTGTTTCGCACATGCGTTCTTTTAACATGCGCCATTTTTAACTGGTGCAGGGAAGCTGGACTTGACAAGGTGGAGGAGTCTGAAGTGGTGGAGTTTTAGGAGTCCCATGGGGAGGACCGGTCAAACGAGAATCTGATGCAGCTAGAACGAGCTGAGGAAAAGGCCGTTGAATCCAAACCACCACCACCACCATGAATATTAAGTGGCAATCACTGGAATTCACCGCTAAAAGGAGCTGTACCATCATGAAACAACGCTTTTGTCCAGTTGTCTTTGGACATATTTTTTAAACGTTCTGCAATCAAGCCATAAGATCCTGAGAAAAGCCTCGGGGAGAGCCAGCTTCCTCTGGTGATAAAGAGGCAAGGTGATCCTATCCCTTAGTGTGCATAACTCCACCACTGCTCACCCCAAGAGGCCTTGATCAGCAAGCTCTTAAACCATCTCTGGTAAGGCTTATCAAAACATTTGTATTTGCTATGAGTTAAAATGTATGTCAACTTATAATAATCTGTATGTTTGTACACTTTATGACATTTAGTCACATTCTTTTCCAATAATATCAGGTCAGAATGCAACCCCCGAATTTAACATATTTTTTGGGGAATGACAGTTCGGTTTAAGTAATTTTGAGATAAGTAGCATTTCCTAGGAACGCATCCCTTACACACAGTGGGGGATTCCTGTATATTGCTCTCAATGACATACCGACTTATTAATGTTTTAAAGGCCAATCAATCAACCACGTGAGCCAGCTGGATTTAGGAAAGCCTTTTCCTCCATTTATCACATTCATACTATACATTGTGGCTTTTATCATTTATGAAAGGCATTTTAATCAGTGGAAACCGCTACTGTCATCCCAGTTCTCACAAACCAAGTAATTAAAATAAAATAATACAGCGTGTAATAAAACCTCGATCGTGGAATGATGCATCAATCATTCTTGTTTCCAAAGCGGAGATAAAATCCGGCTTGAAAAATGGCAGACCCATTAGCATCTTACCACGTGTATCTGAATTGTTTTATGAAGATTGTTGGACGTAGAAAACACCAAAATTGTAGAGGCCAGCCAATCACTTTAATTGATATTCATTAGTCTTTCCCAGAATCTGATTTATAGTATGTATGTGAGCAAGCAGGGTTTAGAAAACTAAGCCGTGCTTGCTTACATACATACTAATGAAGAAGACTATCAATTACCATTATGTCTAGCCTTTGCACACTACGAAAGGGCATTTGACTCAGTGTAAATTGATGCAGTCATCTAAGGGCTCACAACCCTATGTTCTAAATATAATTATTTTAAAAAATAATGAAACCATTTACAAAATGGAACTCTACGCTAAGATTACATTAAGGCCTGCCAAAACTGGCTGTGACGCATCATCCAGAGGCCATGTTAAGAAGTCTTGTTGGAAGATGTACCATTATTCACCAAGCTTCTCCACTGTGTTATTTACAACAAAAATCTTGCCTAACCTGAAGAGTTTATAAGCTGTATGATGTCCCTGTGAATTTAGATGTTGGCTGTGCAAGACTACAACTATTTAATAGCGCTATGGTCTTGTATGTGCTCCCACCAATATAGAATTCCTTGCAGTTTTGCTATGTGTGGACTAACCACTAATGATCGACTGTATCTGGCCTTAAGCTCACAAGCAAGACATAGCTGTTATCCCTCCTGCGGCCACTCAGGGCTTGACCAAGGTATCAAACTGCATAATGATGGTCTGGTTTTACCCTTTTTTCTGTTCCACAAAAATCTGTATTAAATTGTTAACTTGATGTCAGTGCCAGATTGAAATGCTTCACCTGTGGATTATTACCTTGCACCACAAGCTTACAGTTGCAAAAACAGAGGAGCCTGCTGTGACCCAGCAGAATACACAAGTAGACATTGACATGGCCGTGATATATTTTTTTACAAAAGAGAACGTAAGGCAGAGGCAACAGGGTGATATTTCTTACACTAAAATCGCCTCATTGTACTGGCTGCCAACGTGTTCATGAATATGAATGACTCATAGATGGATTTCATTGTTAAATGCATAATCCTACTCCCCACTATCATCTCCAATGTAATATCGTAAATATGCGGCATCTACATATTTTTTCATTTAGATTACTTGTGGATCTACACACTCATCAGTATTATACCATCTGAGCTGAATTTACACAGACACAAGATAAAGATCCCCCTTGTTAGCCAGAACAGGATGCAGGGGCAAGTGCTGTTAGCGAAAAAACAAAGATCCCACATAAAGCCTTAACAGACTGTTTGAGCAAGTACTGTTAGCAAACACTTACAAAGGCCGGCATGGCACACAAGAGGGGAGGTGGCCAGTACCACGCCCGGCCGCCTTTGTCTCCCGAGTGGTGATGTTTACACACCGCACCAGGTACTCATTTGAGGCTGAGTCGATCTAGAACCGGTTCAGGTAATCGTCACTGGTGTTGGCCGTGGCCGTGAGCAAGAATCGAACTCGGGACGCCAGGTTCGTAGTGCAACACGCTAACCGCTACACGACCGGTCCCCTCACACTCACACCACCACGGCCACAAACACATATTGCCTGCACCGCTTACACACACACACAGCCTGTACCGCCAAGTATCAAGGCCTACATACTCACACAGCACGCGCACCACACACACGCAAGAACACACATAAGCGCATGCACCTGTGTGGACGCAGGCCTCACAGACACGAGAAAAGGCAGCAACCCCAAAACATCCACCGGCCCTTTCATATCTACTGTATACACACACCTGAGCACTTATGTTTGTCTCAGTGGTGGTGGTTCTCATACTGAATCAGTGCGTATGCTACGTATCTCTACATGAACCACCAAATCCAATCGATATATGAAACACCAACCTTAGTGCTGAGAGATTTATCAACTCCATTAACTAAATAATTCACTAATCTCGAATCTCTTTGCAAATCACCAGCCCCAGTATAACTGTAAGACATGAACCCCAATCTCCACTTTATAAACCAAACAGAAAGCTCTATAAGTAAACAAGCAAACCAATTTGAATTTAATCCACCAAGCCCAAATATGTAATTGCTATATCAAAATATATGCAGGATCCACCAACCACAAACCTTTTTGTGAACTATTAACCCCATTAATCCCCTCTATATGATTCGACCTCAATATTTGAAGAACCGCTCATCTCAAGTTTCTTCATTAACCCTTAGCCACAATCTCTACGTTAACTACCAACCCCTCTTTGTGATCAACCAACCCCAAGTATCATAATCTGCAAACTACATTATTGCACCACTCAGGTAAATAGGTATTTTACATATGCACCGATCCTGGAATGGCCATAATGATACGATTATAATTCAACGCATCTTATGAGTGACCCTGCTTATCTGTTTCCGGAATCTACCAAATAAGACTTCTGTTATTGTTAAGAAATATTATTACTTCACTTGACAACAATCACTGGCTTTCCACATATAAACTGAGCATTCAGGTATACTTTAATGGGCAGATGATGCCTGTCACGTGTAACACATTCCTGCGGAGGGTGCTGGTAGGAAATTTTGAAGTAATTATGAAGTAATTATATACGGATATTTAAGCCAAACTTGTTAGGGTCGTGCGCAGAAGAAAGCAAAATGAAAAGTGAGCATAATTATAAAACGACGCCAGAAAGTGCAGTGTATAATCCCCTGCCTCCTGTGAATTAATCCCGGTTGGGCTTCCAGTCCATATAAGGGCACCACGGGGTGGCCAGCCCCTCCCCACCCAGCCCCACCCCACCCACCCCCACCCCTCCGACCCAGCCCCTCCGCACCCCACCCAGCCCCTCCCCACCTAGCCCCTCCCTGCCCTCCCCTCCATCCAGCCCCACCCCTCCGACGTGGACAGACATACACAATTAATCCCCTGCCTCCTGTGAATTAATCCCGGTTAGGCTTCCAGTCCACTACGTTTCCTACCAGTATAACGTCTCCGTATGGCACAGCCCTCCTCCTCCTGAACACATGAATGAATGCAGACAAATGCTGACCAATTAATCAGCCTGAAACTTTACTTTTTTGCACTCGTCAGCTGCCCTTTTTGAGTCCTCAGCATATGAACAAAATGTTTAAAATAGTTTATTTTTTACTATAATTACAAAAGATCTGATTGTAATATTTGGTAGCTATAATAACTGGGCCTTTTGACTGCAGAGCCGATTGAGGTGAGTACACAGTGAACACTTTTTGCAACCGAGTACAGTAGTTATCTCACCGAGAGAGAAACCACTGATGACTGTACATGCATAAATGACTGAGATTCTTCAGTAAAATACAAAGACAAGAATTCAGTTCACATTTTATAAGTTTACACTCCTGACATGCGAAAAAACTGGTGTTCACCATTATTTTGTAATTACTTTGTTAACATATATTTTCGTTTGAAATGTTAAGTTGCGTAATTTAATCATACGAAACCACGCTGACGAAACTCAACGTGTAAAATAGTACCACGTACTGGTTGAGGACTGGTGTGTAGGAGTTTTTGTCTTCCTCAATGATGGAGACAATGAGGGTGATGAGCTTTGGCCAAAAGTCCAGGTTCTTGATGCTGGGGCCGTGTTCCTCTGGAGCAGCCTCGTCTTTGGTCTGTTTACGCATGAACCATAGGCACACAAAACAGGGTATGAGATTAACACGATTATCCACGTCAAATGATTAAATAACTAGCTTTATTACCCGGCTTCGCCCGGGACTTGGATGCACCACGGGCGGCCGCCTTTGTCCCCCCAGTGGCGATGTTCACACACCACAGCAGTTACTCGTTTGAGGCTGAGTCGACCTAGGGGAGGCCCAGGACCGGTTAAAATAATCGTCACCGGTGGTGGCCGTGAGCAGGAATGGAACTCGGATCGCCGGGTTCGTAGTGCGGCGCGCTAACCGCTGCACTACAATGCGTCACGCTTCCACATGCGCGGGTCACGTGACAGATTTGACGTCACAGCTCACTTGTCGTGCAAAAAATATATGCATTATTAAGCCCCCCCCCCCCCAAAAAAAAAAGTAAAATGTGTATTGTTATTATTTTTGCATGGTGTACAGTCTGGAAAGTACCCACATGGCAAATGTCAAGTTTGTTGCATGTCGGGAAGTACGCTAAACATTTTGAACAGACACACATAATCACAACTTGCCTTTTACATATTTAAATAATGGTATGGGATATTTTAATTCTATGACTTCAAAATTCCGTCGATCCCACATTTTAAATTAGTCCACGTGTACTTTTGTGTTCTTTACTCTTTGGTTCTATTCGGTAAAGTCACGTAGGTAAAAAATAAAACAACAAAAATCACGACGTTTCGGCCACAACACAAGTGGCCTTCATCAGGTGAAGGGACCAGACTGGAGTGAACACTCCAGCGCTGTCCTCTAGACAGTCTGGTCCCTTCACCTGATGAAGGCCACTTGTGTTGTGGCCGAAACGTCGTGATTTTTGTTTTATTTTTTACCTACGTGACTTTACCGAATAGAACCAAAGAATATGGATCCTTGCAGTCACGAAAGCTTTAAATTTTGTGTTCTTTATCGACAATTGTACTGCTTAATTAAAAAATGCATATTTTTCTATGCTGAACATTTTTGTTTCCATATCCAACATTGTTTGGCAGGAAAACACCTGCATATATGCAAGTTTGAGATATGAATCTATTAATCTGTCCGTTTTAAGTGGTGTTTATGCATATGAAAGTGTTGTTGTTTGCGTAAGTTTGTATTTTTTTTCTACAATTGTATGCCGATTGCACTACTGTGTTGTCACGATGGGAAGTAACCATTCCATTATCACTTCAAGTGACCTCACAGAGGAGATGGCAGCACTTCCCACTCTACATATGACAGAGATTTGCCACATGACAGTCAAACTAATGTTTTAATCCTCAGAGCTACAAATTAGCCCAATTAAGTGGAAACCCAAAACGTTTTAGAGTTATTGGTGACTGAGACCATCAAATCACTACACACACAGGTAGCTGCTTAGATTCCAAACCAGGCCCTCAGTGATTCCAGCTATGCACTGTGACCTCTGAGCCACCCAGGCGAAAAGAAAATGAAGCATTTCGATATTTGAATGTTAAGATTACACATGCATTAGTCTTGATTTTTTTTTACAATTTTCCATACAGGTTGGTGTAATTTCCACTAGCGGGATATTTGAAAGAATTTTTTTACCCATATAGAATTTATATATATATTAAGTGCAAATAATAAAACTTTTTGTTGTTTTCTTCTCAATTCCCAGTGAGGAATTATTTATTATATTTTATTTCTGGGACACTATTTTTTTCCAGGGGTGTATTTAACCCCGCAGCTGGGGTACCGGGGTACCAATCAATCCGAAATCAGTGCTACTCCGCGTTGTCGAAACGCAGCGAGGACGATTGCGCTGAAACCCTGAACGCTCGTATGCACCATCGTGTATAGCTTGTCGAGATGAGTCCATTGCCGCATCGCCGACCATCAACAGACTAAAAATGACTGCATCACGAACATTATGCGAGGCCAGGGTAGCTATGGTACCCCGGGGTACCGCCATGAGGTTGATATTTAAAAAAAGCAAAATATTGAGAGCGATGCATAGTATGGAAACAGCACTTGTTAAGGTTGCAAATAATTTCTTCATGATTGATGATTCCGGTGCAGAAGCCATCTTGCCACCAGGGTGCCATGGTGGCGAGATGTTAACTACCCTGCCCTGTTATACAGGAGGTTTTGGCCTCGATCCCGACCCTGACACCTGTATATGTGGAGTTTGAATGTTCTGTCCGTGATCGTGTGGATTTTTCTCCGGGTCCTCCGGTTTTTCCCTTCACATTTAGAAACATGCGTTTGAGAGTATATGTCTGCGATACATTTCCACGTGATAAGCCACTTCGTTGAGCTATCATTTGTGGCCAGGTCGCCCCTGAAAAAGAGCTATATAGCTCAGTGGGCCATATCTGGTAAAATATATATATTTTTTAATGTTGTAAAATCTTGGTAATTCTGAATCGTAATGCTACTTTTGTTGTTGTTGGGCTCTCCACATCAAGTGTAAATTGGATGGATTTTAGTTGGCCATAGAGGGTACTGTAATTCGGTCTTCCGCTGAGGTCAGAAACTTTGGTGTTATCCGAGACCCCAGTTTGACATGAGGCCCACGTATGTAATATTACCAAAATTTCGATATTTTATTTACGCAACATAGCTCGACCAAGACCTATGCTGTCCCTTCTGGATGCGGAGAGACTGGTGCATGCCTTTATTTCATCAAGGTTATATTTCTACAAATGCCTTGCTCTCTGGAATTTCTAATAGTGTTTTAAATAAACTGCAAAACTCAGCTGCCCAGGTTTTAACCAGATCTAAATCGCGTGACTATATTACTCCGATTCTTTCGTCCCTGCACTGGCTGCCTTTAAAGAATAGAATCGACTTTAAGCCTCTTATTCTAACGGTTATTGCCTTGTATGAGTTGGCTCCTAAATATATCACCAATCTGCCTAAGTTTAATATTCCACTGTGAAAACTTATATCTGCCGATTTTTGTCTGCTCATTTTTCCAAAGACCAGACTTTGCTGTATTGGAGAAAGAGCTTTTTGTAGCCAGGCTCTGCAATTGCGGAATTCCCTTCCTCGGTCCACTAGGGAATCTGAGTCTGACAATTTTTAAATTGCGTCTTATAAGTCGCATGTTTTTACTGCAGGCTTTTTCCATAACTTAAGCTTCATGTACATCACTTTGAGGTCCTGTGCGAATTGCACGAGAGAAAACCTAGTTAATTATTATAAAAGTGAATATTTACTTTGAGATATTTTGCATTTGAGACCCTTCTTACTCCTGCACTTGCACTACAATTCCATCTCACAAGTTAATAGTTGTGCAATATTCCTTAAGATCCCTGTACGGTACTTATTATCTTCAATATTGATTTCTTTGTTTTGTTGTTGCTGCTGTGTTCATGCACCATGGGATCATCCGTGTAACAAATCGAAATAAACTTAGCCTTAAGGGCTGTTTACTTCAGTTTTTGCCAAGCTACTAACACCAAACACATTTTTTCCAGGTAGTTGAAACTAAAAGTGAGCTCCCAGATTTCCACCTCACTCGGAATGACAGCCACTGCGGTTTCCAGGTCGGCTGGCTAAGTTGACGTGGCAGATTTTCATCCCTGCTGGCACACACTCAAGAGTGTGTGAAAATTCCCCAAAACCCAGAGCTGCCAGGAATGTAACAGAACATTATAGGAGGGTGGCACACGGACTGTGGGCAACATAGGCTTTGAACGACGAACAATAACGGGTAAAAAGTACATAGCCTCCATAAATATACAAAAACCATCAGCAGTTCCTGAAGAAGTCCATTGTGGTCCTCTTTTAATAGGTCACCATGAAAATAAATTTGAGCAAAAGTGACAGACTGACAGGCAACAGTGATGCAGAGATGGACAGCTGTGGACCAGTTTCTGAGTCCTGATTAGGACTCATCAGCTCTGCATATGTATGTATACCTACTGCTGCAAAGGACTGCAATTGCTTGAAATGATATACTTAATTATTTTTTGGGTTCTATTCGGTAAAGTCACGTAGGTAAAAAATAAAACAACAAAAATCACGACGTTTCGGCCACAACACAAGCGGCCTTCATCAGGTGAAGGGACCAGGCTGTCTCGAGGACAGCGCTAGAGTGAAACACAGCCACGCTCAGACCGCGACCTTTAAGCTGTGTGCGAGGAAACAAGGTGCCTTGACAAAGGAATTAGCATAAAAATTAGCATGCTAATTCCTTTGTCAAGGCACCTTGTTTCCTCACACACAGCTTAAAGGTCGCGGTCTGAGCGTGGCTGTGTTTCACTCTAGCGCTGTCCTCGAGACAGCCCGGTCCCCTCACCTGATGAAGGCCGCTTGTGTTGTGGCCGAAACGTCGTGATTTTTGTTGTTTTATTTTTTACCTACGTGACTTTACCGAATAGAACCAAAGAGTATGGATCCTTGCAGTCACGACAGCTTTAAATCTAGAATTAATTATTTTTGTTTAACCCTTGAGCTCTAAAGCTATGAAATGTGTTACTCTTTTCACTTAGAGGTTTGTACCTGGTTACCATAAGTGTAATAAATGATTTGGTAGTTTTTTTCCTTTTCAGGGAATGTCTTAAAGAGTATTGGGATGCATCACCTTGTTGCAAGAATGAGAGGGAACCCTTTAACTGTTTATCATGGAAACACAGAGCCTCCATTATCTCACGAAAATGAGAATATATGCAACTGTAACACAAACCATACGCAATTACACTATTTACAATCCACTGTGTTTATACAAGTCTGTAATAAACTGCTTCAAATACAGTATACCTTGCAGATATGCTCTCATGGAATATTTTATATTATGCACATAAACAAGATTTAATGTTTAAAATGTAAGCATTTCTGTAGGTAAAATGTGTCGTACTCTTACATAATATTCGTAGCTTACTGCTCTTTTGAAATGTTATTTTTGTGTGTGTTGTATCCCCATGCGAATTATGCAGGCTCCCTCACCCTCTCTGTTTCCAATTTCCCAATTGGATCATGGCTTAAAGAAGATCTTATTGTATTTTTGTACTTGAGGGAGCTCAATAAGGTCCCCTTAAGTATAGTTTTTCTTAAAGCTCACTCTAAACGGCTTTACCACAGCAGAGCGGTGTGCAGCATTTCACACACTAAAATTACTGTGGCTTCATGGGCCTTGTGTTTTGCTCCCCAGGCATGGGCTGCCAACTGTTGATGAATATAAATGACCATGATGGAAGAGTTAAAATGTGCTGTATGCCTTCACTCTTGCATTCCACCCCCCACTCCACTCTACCCTTTGCATTCATTAATATTCTGCATATAATCAATTCATCGTATACCGATCATGCATCTTCATATTTCTCAGCGTACACCATTTGAGCTATAGTGACACGCATATACAAAACAATAACAACAACAAAAAATCTCTATTGTGCTCATGCCAGGTTAGGTATACTTTGGGGCTACATGCAGTGCTGAAGGCTCATTGGCAGGTCGCGGGGACAAATCCAGGTTTTACGTGTTAAATGACCGACTGACGAGAGTGGCAGGTGCACCACCTGCGCTCCCCGCTTAATCAATTCACGGTCTTTTAGCCATCCGGCGCTCTGCTCCTTATTGTGCTGGAGGGTGGTTACCGCCAACTGCCCAGTGGGCATCTTTCATAAGCTCTTTACGCAGATGTCGATCTTGATGCCGCAACATTATTTGGTCATACTATGTTGGCAGTGGTGCACATGCATAAATAACCAAAAAAGCTCAAGGCATTTATTCATAATACATATCATAATGAGGCCTCCTTTTCCAGTAGCAAAATATAATAATAATAGGTTTTTTACCCTCTAAGAAAAGCTGTCTCTGGTGTGGACCAATCAATTTCAAGGACAATGCATACATTATCAGAGTTGTTTTTTGTTTGCATTCTGACCGCAGGTATTGTGGTTAATGCAAACATGATTCCTTGTAAAAACGTATCAGTTTTGTTGCCAGAAAAAAGGGTAAAAAAACCTATTATCATAATACTGCTTCATATATTTTTCTTATAAGGCAGTGGTAATGAGTTGAGATATTTTATTGATACTGCCAGTACCAGTCATCGGCAAGTCTACTCAGCTCCAAGTCATTCTACACCTCCAAGTAGCATGGTTGGCTACGTATGGTGCGAAAGAAGTTCAACATACATAACATATCAGCCAATCCCTTCCCTGGCCTGTGTCATGTCCAGTCAAGAGGTCCACAATTTGCAAGGAACAGAAGAGACGACATGATTGTGGCCGAGAAGACCCAACGTTTTGTGTGGTTAGGCAGCTTTCACACAGAATTATCCAGCCAACAAAACTACAATCTTGCTATACTGAAATGGAGTTTTAACACCAAACGCTGGCTATAAACACATTGCCTAGGCAGATTAACGAATCCATTCTCTCAACAACCACTCCATTATTCCTTGAGAGTTGATAGGCTGGAGAGTTTGACGACACAAAGTGACAATCTTCAGATTCAGTAAAATAGTCTCCAACTGTTTGTCAAAAAAAGCAATAATATCAAAAGATGGTTAAGGTACCTGGTCTGCAGATTGGTATTCTTGGCTGTATAGCTCGTGGCAGTTGGCAAATATGTATTCATATGTTGAACTGAGTGAGTTCTTCACACAGTCCTTCACCACAGTGCTGGCACGTGGGGGACTCTGCAGGTCTTGTACCTAGAAACACATGCATCATTTTAACACGTAGGCTTTTGCGACCAATATCATCCGTAAGAGTTTTTTTTGGGTTAGTAAATATATAAATGCGTCGTTAAAACCTGCCACCACCAGACACATTCAACTAGTAAGCTAATTGTAATTACTGGCGAAACGTCGTACTCAGATTGTAGATATTGTGGCTTGGCTCTCCAACACACCGGTGTAGTGCTGTACTAGTAACGAATTGGCCACGTTCTGTTTACGTGACAACCCTTACTAGTTGGCTGTGTCGGGTGGTGACGGGTTTAATTACACATTTATATATTTATACGTGATCTAACCCAAAAAAAACCTCTATTATACATGAATCATTATTGACACGTTTTCCTGAAACACACATGATTGCATACAACAATGGCAACGATAGAAAGCAAACTATGTATGCAATCAAAGACTGAATACATTTTTTAAATATATAAACAAGTCTAATAATGATTTGTAGCATACATCATGATGGTCATGCAGACCACACAAGTTGTATTAAAATGACGACAAATATACTGAAAATTAATAGCAGTGCATTTACTAAATTATTGTCTTTTATCAAAGCAATCACAATTGAGCTCATAATAAATGGCTGCATCCGACCAAAGCCCCATATTTGAGTGATATTGGCTGCACATGATAAGAATGAGTAACGATTCATGTGGTGATATAATGACTGATTAATTGCGTGCTTGTGTTCTGCCACTAAGTGGTGCAACAAATACACTGGGGACCAGGTTCCAAAAGACGAGAATTTAATGTTGTTGTTTGTTTAATTAATCTTCTGTTCAGCAGTATATAACACATCTCTGGAGGAAAAAAAAACATCGGACTCAACAAACAAACGCAATTTCCTGCAAATCTGCAAAGAGGAAAAGGGCGGGGCCACCGTTGCAAACAGAAAGCGGTGGCCAATCAGAATATGGAAGCAGGGCAATGACAATCTCTGATGATGTCACAAAGCTAGAGCGCAGTTCCAACTGGATTGACCTTTGACCCTACTGATTATACTTCAATATTGGAGCTTACGTTCCACCCTGATTGTCTCAACCTGGATCTTTTCAAATTGTTTCCAGCCGAATATCTCGTAACCAAGATTTATTGGCAAGAAGTCTGCACTTCATCAACATCCCCCGTTAAATTTTGATTTAAAGCTTTCGTGACTGCAGGGATTTATATTCTTGGTTCTTTCAGTAAAGTCACGTAGAAGGGAAACAATAAAATAAAAAAATATATAAAACAATAAAATTCTCACGACGTTTCGACTGCAACACAAGCAATCATCATCAGGTGTGAAAACCACAACAAGAAATTTTCTTGCAAGAAACGTCGTGATAATTTTATTGTTTTATATTTTTATTATTTTGTTTCCCTTCTACGTGACTTTACCGAAAGAACCAATAATATAATATCCCCCGTTAAAGTATACGGTAATTACATTATGACATTATGCTTAATAAGAATGTCCATAATCTTGCAGGATCTATTCCCTTCCATTACATATATTTGTATCACAATTTTCTTACCCCTGTTGCTACTGAAAGCATATGCAATGCTCTTTTCTTGTCTCACTGACAATCTTTGAAGGTGGACATATATCCCTTGATGGAAAAGTCCAGATGATCCAAACATCAGTCTACCTTTTGCATCTGCAAAAATGACCACATGTCCCCGAGTCCCAAATCTGTTCACTGGCTACCAATTCAATATATAAGCAACTGAAATATTTTGATTTAAAGCTTTCGTGACTGCAGTAATTCATATTCTTAGCTCTTTCGGTAAAGTCACGTTAAAGGGAAACAATAAAATAATAAAAAATATATAAAACAATAAAAATTCTCACGATGTTTCGACCATAACACAAACGGTCGTCATCAGGCGCGCCGGTCCGCATTTATTTATTTATTTTTAAACGGCGTGTTTATTTTTTTTATTTTAAACGGCAGCGCCATGCGCAGCGATTTGACAGTTTATTTAGAAGGACGAGTCCATCTATGACACGGTGTAAATACACCGTTTAAAAATAAATAAATGCAAACCGACACACCTGATGACGACCGTTTGTGTTATGGTTGAAACATCGTGAGAATTTTTATTGTTTTATATATATTTTATTATTTTATTGTTTCCCTTCAACGTGACTTTATCGAAAGAGCTAAGAACTGAAATATTGTTATCACAGTTTTTAAATCATTCATTGTCTCCCTCCAGCCTATCTCTCTCCTGCACTCTCACTCTACTCCCCCGTTCCTACATGTCACTCCACGCATTTTGGTGGAACCCAAAAACAATCTCCAAACGTTGGCTATCACCTGATGATAACACTAGTTGTAATTAAAGGTTAAAACGTCATACTCGAATTTCAAATGTTGTGGTTTTACTCTCCATCACACCGGTGTGCTGTACTCGTAACGAATTGGCATGTTTTGTTTGCGTGACAACCCTTATTATTTGGCTGTGTCGGGTGGTGGCGGATTTAACGACGCATTTATAACCCAAAAACTTATATTATGGATAATGGTCGCGAAAGCCCCCTAAGCGTTAAACTGGGAGGTCACTCCTCCTCTGCTGGCCCTTTAAATTGGAATGCTCTCCCTTTAGTTGGCTGCACTGCTGATTCTCTCCCTCTCAGTCCAGACTGAAGCTCTTCCTCCTCTCTTCTGCTATCGACTAGTTCATTCCAAATTACACTCCCGAATTTTTACCACACCTTTGCCCTTCGATTTCCATCCAAATCATCACCCCTCTCATTCTTACTAAGGATGCATACATTAGAGATTTTGTTAATTAAATCATTACACATTACAATTCTCCTTTCTGTGTGGGGCCTACTGTGCCTTAAATCGTTTGCAAACAGTGTGCCACAACGTTGCATTCAGATAATGGGGAAATTCAATTGATCAATGGGACATTAATGATACAATTTTACTAACTCGCATGCATTTTATGAACCCCTGATGAATGAACAGTTCAGGGGAAAGATGACAGAATCGGTAGTGAAGTTGAATCATTGCAGTCAATGCCAACACACAGTATCATCAGCATAGAAATTACGGTTAACGTTGAAGCCAGAAATAATTTGCCAAGTGGGAGGAGATTGGAGTAGAGCAGTGGACAGATGACTGGCTCTCGAAGAACACCATAAGTGTAAGTGAATCTAATACGAGGAGAACCCTTTCATGCAGACACGAAAAGAGTGGGATGAAAATTCGGAGTGGACCTAGGAAAAAAGTGTAGTCGAGTAGGCCATTACACAAGATGGAATGATTGATATTAGTGGCAGCAGTGGGGTGTAAAAGAGCCTGCGTGAAGAAAGAACCACCGACTACAGAGGAAGGGTATTGACTATAGGCAAAAAGGCTGTTTCAGTTGAATGCCCTTGAACGAGACAAAGGTGAGTGGATAAGTGGGATAAAATTACAGCTCAAATCCTTTTCTGAGGAAATTAAGTTTCGGAATCGGGTGACAGCTTGTTGGGGTGCTAAATCTCCGGAAGTATTTTTTTTCTCCAATGGGAGTGATAGCAGCTGCTTTAAGACTTAAGGAAACAGTACTGGACATTAAAAAAACGTTAGACTATGATGCTTTGTCGGATACTAGAGTGAACAGGCTGTGAGGGATGTGCACTTTTAGCAAGAGGATCAAGAACAATGTTGGCAGTAATTGTCTCTCGGTGACTGATGGGGAAAACATCAGCTGTAGGTGGTCAAAACCCTAACACAGCAGAGTCAAAATTCTATTTTCTGTGTTTTATTTCATACTTTTCAGAGAAATAACAAGCACATTCATCGCACCAGACAGTGTAAGAATTAACAAAACAGGTTCTGAGTTTAAAAAGGCGATGCTTTGGCAACATAAATTTACTTTGCATTGCCACTACAAATATAAATCAAAAGAGTAAAAAAAAATCTGTTTTAGCTTTTATAAGAACTTTCTGGTAGGATTTAATGCGTGCCTTTCAGGTCTGGTAATATACTAGAAGCCCCATTTTTTTTTTGCTAACGTCTCCCCTAGGCACCAGTATTTTTTATTTAATGGAGAGCTTCAGTGTACCGGCATACAGCAAAGGAGCACAACGATGATAAACGTCATTGCAGCCTATATATCATCATCACCATCATCCATCTATCCATGGCAGGAGATCACTGGAGCGCTAAGCTGCAGATAAATAAGGCAACAGTAGGAATTGCCACACAACTCCAGTAATCTGTGGAAAAGCCATGGATAATTGGAATGTTTACATATTCACGGCTAAGGGGTGTTTCAACGTAATAACATGGTGCACTACATTGCACAATTAAATTATAACAATCAAAATGGAGTATAATAACAATGACAGAATGCCATAATACGAGTCTAGGTACACAGTCAAAGCCATATTATCCGCCCTCCAATATTCCACTCTCTCTTTTACCGCCCGCCAAATTAATCCAAAGTTCTTCCTATTATCAACGCGATATCGCTCTATTACCTGAGCCTCTGTACAGATAATAGGAGTAACCCTTACAGTGCCAGAAAATTCATGCTTGTTATCTACACTTTACCACTTCGACAAATTAATGATGATCCTCATACCATTGCTGATGGTTATGAAGAATGTTGCTGTTATTGTAGTGTAATTTATTTACAGATAATACTTAAAAACTGTGGAAATCTAAATTTTGATTTAAAGCTTTCGTGACTGCAGTAATTTATATTCCTAGTTCTTTCGGTAAAGTCACGTTGAAGGGAAACAACAAAATGATAAAATATATAAAACAATAAAAATTCTCACGACGTTTCGACCATAACACAAACGGTCGTCTTCAGGTGGTGAAGACGACCGTTTGTGTTATGGTCAAAACGTCGTGAGAATTTTTATTGTTTTATATATATTTTATTATTTTGTTGTTTCCCTTCAACGTGACTTTACCGAAAGAACTAAGAATATGAATGTGGAAATCTAATTTTGTAAGCATGCCTAGGCAAATAGGTATTAGCTGTTGGGCTGTTCAGATAAAATTCCGCCATTATCTTCACGTAAACTCTACAAAACATAAAATATTAAGAGTGAGACATTCATACCAAATGACAGCCACTTTCATTGCATCAAAGTAGCATCGTTTAACAAAAACTCGGGGAGTTATAATGATTAAAAATATCACGTGGTATATTGACATATTAACAATCAATTCCAGCCTTCATTCCAAAAAATAAGTTTCCTGACACAACTAGCAAGCCTGATCAACTTATCGTACGAGAAATCCACACACACATTGTGTACACATGCTTAAAAATCATGAGTTCCTCCTCATTCAACAACACCACTCACCATCTCACCAATCGTTGCACCAAGTTATCAATTTCAGCACAACCGTTATAACTCATCCCCTTTACATACACCCATCTTCACAGCCACGCCAGCTCCTGCAGCACCCAATCACTTTCTCACTTATCATAGAACCTCCAAGTATAATTTCCTTCTACTTGCTCATTTCTAATCCCAAGCATGCCCTTCTTCACACCATGTTAAAACATTCTAGGCAGCCTTTCCCCTTCCATTATACGCAATTCCCATCTCAGGTGAGGCAGAAATGCAATGCATATTTGGTATTATTTCAAACAAGAATGGCACAGAATTGTGTATATTCTGTGAATGTATGTTTAAATGTACTTTGTCCTAATTATTACCAGATAGCGTTTGTGTAAAACTAAACTATAACTAAACTTTATCAGGTAAGGCCCAATGAGCTACGTAGCTCTTTTTCATAAGCGACCTGGCCACAGATGATAGCTCAACGAAGTGGCTCATCGTGTGGAAATTTATAGCAGCCAAATACTCGAAATGCACGTCCATTCTAAATGTGGAAGGAAAAACTGGCGGACCAGGATAAAAATCCACGCGAGCATGGGGAGAAAATGCAAACTCCAAATATATGCAGGCGTCAGGTCTGAATCGAACTCGTGACTTCCTGTATACCAGGCGAGCTAGTTAAAATCTTGCAACCATGGTACCCAATCAATGTTAGTTCAACCATCTTTGCACGTTTTCGTGAGATTGTAGTGGAATATTGTTCAATTTGTTTAATTATTGGGGCACATCTTTTATACCATTTGTATTTTACAGTTGCCATCAGGAGTGTACATGGTGCTTTGGTTTAGATTGAGTCACAGCAGCCATCTTACCTTCATGCGGAAGAACGTGATGCTGGTGAGGAGATCCACAGTGGACTTGAGGTCCTGCAGCCTCTCTCGGTTACTGGCTGGAAAGTTATTCTGCAGAAAATAATGAAAAGAAAATAACAATGTCAACTTGTAATATGCACAGCATTCGCTCGCCCTCAAAAAGAACAACTCCGAGGCACAAGGAGAAAATGATCAATTAAAATTTACTGGCATTTTTACCCATAGTTATTAGATGCAATAGAGTACGATAGTTTGTATCGAATAATGGGCTTTAACTTGGCTATAAAGGTCATATATGACTTTTCCAATAACATCAGTTTGTAATTGTACCAAATGACATAATTGATGTACAGCTACATATAAAGCTTATTGTTGGGCACACTCTGACACGTTTGCAATGTAACATTGTACTCGATTCAAATATTTAATCTATGGTCATAATTATTACGAAATTACATATATTTGCAGACAAAATGACCTGCCATTGACTTTTATCATTCCGTATATTCTTGGTTTTTTCGGTAAAGTCACAAGAAATGAATCCCTGCAGTCACGAAAGCTTTAAATCAAAATTTTACCGAAAGAACCAAGAATATGAATCCCTGCAGTCACGAAAGCTTTAAATCAAAATTCCCGTATTATGTTAGTAATATCACTGTTATTGGCACTTAAAAATAACAGCATACAGTCATCCTTGTTAATCATGAAAACCACGATTTTTAAAAAGCAAGCAATTCTTGATTCGTGTAACATAAAGCCCCCAGAAAAACAGATGGTGGAATCGGACATGGTAAGGCATCACAGACCAACCAATATATTTATAAACAATAAAGTGACATATAAATACAACAATCACAACACTTTTTATGGGGAGAGTGAATCTTCTTTTGATTCTTGTCTCATCTTGCCACCGCCGCAGTCATATGTCCATCCGTATAGGGCACATGATATGGCCCAGTCTGTAGCCCTGGTATCGTCCTTAGCCCACTAATTGCATGACATGTTGTTGTGTCTCTTACATTTACAGTAAAACCTTGGATTGCGAGCATAATTCGTTTTTTGCTCGTCTTGCAAAACACTCGCAGACCAAGTTACTCGCAATCCAAGGTTTTACTGTATGTGGATATGGTTCGAGGAACCGGGTAGCATGCAGGTTGTGGGAGAGGGTTTGCCAGATCTTACTCAAATTTGTATATTTTTTCAGGGCTTGATAGTCCAATATAGTTCTGTTTTTGTGTCGATGCATCTCTCTGCCTCTTGCTATGTATCTGTGTCTGTGTCTTTTTCTCCATGGCTATCTGTATATCCCTGTGCCCCTCTCCATGTCTCTCAGTCATCTTGTGTCTGTGTAAAGCTATATTTCTCTCCACGGTTCTTTATCTTTCACCCGATTTATGTCGGTGTCCTCTCTGCATATATCTCACTTTCACTCTGTGTATCCACGTATCACCTTGTCTCTTTTTCTGCCTACTTGTCTGTTGTCTGCATCTGTTTGTCTTTCTAATGTCCCCCTCTCTATGACCTCTATCTTTCTCAGTGTATCTCCCCATGTCTCACTGTATCTCTATGTATCTGTTTGGTTTGTCTTTGTGTTTGTCTCCATATATATTTATGTCTGTGCATCTTTATCCGTGGCTCTATCTCTCCTCTCTTTCCATGTCTGTGTGTCTTACTCCATGTCTGTGTTTTTGTGTATCACTGGCTCTCAGGATGTCGGCTTTATCTTTCTACATATTTCTGTTGCTGTCTGTCTCTCTGTATCCCTATACAGGCGTGTCTTGCTTAATAAGCGTTATTTTTTATGATAATTTGCTATAACGAGGAATTTGAATGTAGACCCTTTTGTTCACAAAACGAGCGAATGTTTGCTTAGCGAGCTGAGACCGATATGCGGTGGCCACAGCTGTTTGTTTACCAGCTCTCCTGTACTGTGCCCGCATGTTTCGTTGTGTGGGAGAAGGGGGCCTCTTGGTGGCACTGTAATGGGTGGGTGGCAGTGCTGATTAATTGCAGATGCTGAGGACAGGAGGTCGAGCTCCATCTCACATTACCACATCGTGACGATGAACCCATCAGACCTGGGTCAGTTCCGAGCCACGGCTAGCATCAGTGGCGAGTGATATTTGAACCAGCGGTCCTGCATGGCCCCTATTGCTCCCCCGACCCACTAACATCTGCCTGTCAAACAACATAAGTGTCAGGCACCTGCAAGCACTGTGGTTCTTCATGTGTGATAAGTGTTAGATTCGATTATTTATTACTTTATTTAATAAAAATATTTCACGGGTTTTCGCTTACTGAGCAAATTTTACGGAACTTATCTCACTTGTTGTTAAGCGAGACACGCCTGGATATCACTTTTCATCTCTCTGTATCTTTCTCTGTCTCCCTTTTTCTCTCCACTACATGCAGCACTGGGGCCTCAATTTAACATCGTGCACTGCTCTCTATATATTTATGTCTGTTCGTGTCTTTCTGTGTCCCTCTCTACGCTTCTCTGTGTCTGATTGTTGCTCGTCATGTATTTTTGCGTTTCTTATGTGTCTCTATCTTGTTGTCTCGCTCCATGACTCTCTGTGTATCTCTATTTCTGCATAATATGTCTCTCCTTCTCCCCGTGTTTCTTTATGTCTGTGTTTCTGTGTCTCTATGTGATTAATAACCCCCCCCCCAACACTTAGTAACTATCTTGCTCTTAAAAGTTAGGGGGTAGATTATGATACAGAGAGCAAAGGGTGACTTGACGAAAACTCTTAAATCATCAATGAAAGCTGTGCAGTTTTAGCTGGGATACATGTGCCTTGGGTGTGCAATCTGTCAATGGTCCTCTCAGCTGCCAGAACATTGGGCAGCCTTTTTCAATGAGTCATTAGCAGCACAAATTTCAGACATTTTTGCAGCAAGCATTTCCATTATTAATTTTATTGCCATGCTTAACCAGCAGCTGCTTCCTGCTTGTATCTGAACTGGAAAGCCTCCAGCTTATAGATGATCTGGAAGATGTCTTCTCCCCATGCCAAACTGCAATGAGGGGGCTGTTACAAGTCCAGGGAGGCACTCTTTGTGTTTTGCTGTGGACTTACGAGGCAAGGCTCACTGAGCTTTTTATATTTTTTTCAGAAGCGACCTGGATACAAATGATAGCTCAACAAAGTGGCTTATGTGGAAATGTATAACAGCCAAAAATATCTAAACAATCTAAAAACCAGTTACCTAGAAAAGAAATCCACGCGACCACAGGGAGAACATGCAAACTCCAAATATACAGGTGTCAGGGTTGGGATCGAACCCACGACCTTCTGCATATCAGGTGAGGGAGATAACTTCTCGCCACACCATGCAGTATCCATGCAGTATGCCAAAATAATTATCCAAGGTTGCCAAAACATTTTCAAGATAAAGGAATATAATGATGGAAAAGTAAATAAGGTTTGCCTAATAATGTGCACACATGGAGTGGAGAGCGAACAATTGGGAGCCCAAAAAAGCAATTTAACGGCATGTCAGGTTTATTCAATTTGTATATATGTTGAACTTCTTTCAGACCGTACATATCCAATGGTGCTAATCATCGGAGGTGCAGAGGAAGGACAACAAACTACACAAACACAATTTTGTAGGTAAACAAAAGTCAAAGTGATTTCCTGCTGAAATGAGCATTGAGGTAGGTAATACCCATCTCCTGTTGACAGCCCTGAGCCAAGAGTTGAAATTGCACTTACCTACAGTATGAGCAAGTCCATAGCAATACCACTGGAGATTTACTCACGAAGTACGAATTTTGTAGATCCCAAAGGAATTTAAATTTTTCAACCAGGATTTGAACTTGAAGATCATGATTATATTGCTACTGAAGCCATGCCAACATTGGAGTCACATGATGGTCCTGTCTGCTTAAATCTAACATGTATTAATGCAAACTGACCCAGTGTATTTTCTGCCAAAAATGCTTTATATAAGATTTTCTTAACTTAAGAACTGCAATATGAACAGAGCCCAGATGTAAAACAAATAAAAAATATCATATTGTCACTTTCTCGATCTGAATTTTTTAATATTTTACCATGAATAGATTAACTAATTTGCCTACAACCATCCATTGTATTCTGAAGCTGCTCCACCATGTGTAAGATTGATGCTGTGGTAGTGCACTCAACTCATAATTTGAAAAAGGTGAAAAATGAAATCATGGTAAGAGATCCACCAAAATTATAACCCCTCTGCAGTCGATACACTAAGTATTACTTTGAGATATATAGGTGGTGAATCTAGAAATTCAGCACCCACAATAGGAATTTGTAATTATATTAACAGTTCCCTGAGATAAACAGTGCCCCAATGTAATTTGAGTAGGATGACAACTTCAATTTACCTGTGTTTTGTTCTGTTTCTGATGTGCATTACATAATCGTGGCAATGAGGGCTTGTGGGAGATGGAGGGACCGACTTAACAGTATTGCACGGACCTATAGACAATTCTACAATACAGCACATAACACGGAATACAGTACATCCAGCAAGCACTGTTGTTTTTTGGTTCATAGGATAAAGCGCACACGCATTGGGCACACTGAATACATGTGCGCATGCACACAGAATTGTTGTTGATTTGTTACGTGGGGTTCCCAATAGCGGCAAGCCGCATCGTTCATCTTGCCGGACCAGCCCCCCCCCCTCCCTTATTTGCTCGGCCAGCCAAGGTTTAACTGCATACAAAAAAACTGTTCAGAATACAGCAGTTCACTATTGAACACACTTAACAAAAACCTCTCGCGATTATATTTTGTATGGTTTATTTGAGTGTGTGTTTGCATGTAGTTTTCCTTTTCCTTAAACAAGGGTGGCTAACCCTGAGAAAAGTGAAGCAATCGACGGTGTGGACAGGACGAAGGACTCACCCGATACATGGACAGGTCAATACGGAGAGAGTTGTGGAGCTGATCCAAAAGCTTGACAAATCTGTCTTTCTGAAGCAAGAAAAACAGAAAAAACACTAACGCCAGGGCTCATATTGTACCATGTACACACAGCAGCTTATTACGCACGGCGGTGATATTCTTACGTGAAAATATATCTTTGAGTTTAAGTGCAAACATGGAAACTAATACAAAAGCATTTCCATTCATTTTATCTTACACATATATTGCAGAATATTCCTGAACTATTAGATATGACCTTGTCTTCTCTAAAATAATGTATTTTTTTCAGGACAAACTAATCAATTAATCATTGTGCCACAATAAGTGGCATAGTCCTTTAGGCATCACTGCCTCTTTTGACAAGAAGACATGTATCATCGTTAATAATGATAATACGTGTTATGATTCACCAATTCAATTGTAGTTATTCTTCAAGATGGAATGTGTATTGTGTTATCCACAATGGTCTACCTCTGTGCATGATTTAGACTTCTATGGTATTTTTTGCAGCAGCCGTAGCTGTGGCAATCCCCAAAAGAAGTATCAAAGGAGAGGAAGTAATCACCTGCACAAAGTGACTCAGGGTTGGGTCCTCTAACTATTCAAGTGTCCACCTGCCTTCTCAACGAGCTGAAAAGTTTCAGTGGTAGCAGTGGCGTAGTGGTTTGCGCACCGTGCCATGAACCCAGCGGTCTGTGATTGATTCCCATGCAAGGTAACAAACCGTACCTACTCCCCCACCCCCACCGACCACCTTCACCAACTCGCAATGACCTGCATGGTGAAGTATAATCAAACAGACCCACCCCTATGACCAACAAGGCATGGAGAAGCCTTCTTTCAGTGATGGATAGAGAGAGGGATATACATAGTACACATTAATAAGAGGGGTCATTTTGGATGCTATCGGTCGTGAATGAATTACAAATACACATTGTCAAAGGCAGATGATCATTTAATACACGGACAAGCATCACAAGACCTGTTAGAAGGCTGGCAAAGTAAAACAATGTTAAGGTTCCAGCTTATTGAAATAAAAAAAATTGTCACATACACAATTTTTACTGACATCAATGACTAACTCTTAGCTGTATGTCAGTGTTACCAAAGGGGTTCCCATTCCTGATGTAACAAAGGCTTTGGCCGGGGTGCTATCACAGACATTAAGGCACCAAAGAGGCAATATTATCAATTATGATTAAGCACACACTGTGAATTCCAAGCCCTGGTAGGCCATCCCAAAGTGAAAGATGTTATTCTGAAATACATGAGTAGACATTGGGAAGACTCTGGGGTGATCCAAGAGACAAATGGAACAACAGGGGATTAAATGAAGCATCGTATCGTGCACAAAAGGAACATTTTTCACTTTAAAAAAATCTGTACCTATATCTGTGAGCAGCCACGTAACAATGGGGTGGGGATACTGGCACGTAAGAAAATCACCCTAGCCGAGAGCATGGTGCAGGAGTCAGCATTCAAATTTAAGCTTGAAGGAAAGGACATTGCTAGAATAGCCAAACTTTTAGAACAGTAATGAAAAAAGCACTGAAGTGCCAATGTCCATTAATTTGTATGAGCAGATTTTCAAATAGTACAGCATATCACACATTAAAGTCTGTCTGTCTGTTCCGAATACAAATCCACACCATTAAAGCTATCGCTATATCATTTGGTACCCCATTGTGGCACGTTGCTTTACATTTATTACAGTCCCTGTGGCACAGCAACATCTTAAGAGTTCCTGTAACGCCATTGAACCCCACATGAATAAAACGATTGAGCCACTTTACATTCACAAAAGTACCCAGGCAACGCTGGGTATTTCCTGCTAGTAATTGATATAAGAACACCGTACATAGGCAGTTCTGAGATAAGGAACACGTCGTTACATGACGATGTCGGGACATAATGTTGAGGGTAACGTCTGATACAAGTGTTGTGGGTTCAACTGAGTCGCACACTTAGACTTGGAGGCAGCGCATTTATTTAGTCCCAACACACGGGGTAAACTTTCCCCTTAACACGATAATAACCTAAGGTGGTGACCACCCGGCTAACTACAGGTCTGTCATTCTGTCACTCCGTCATTCTGTGACTCTGTCATTGTGTGATTAACGTGGCACGGATTGGTTGAAGTGCATCACGTGACCACGAGCAAGGAGCCAACCAGAGGTGCGCCCTTCACAAACATGTACGCCCCCCGGGTGATGTTGCGCCGTAATAAGGCGCTGTGGGCAGCTGATCTACCACCACACTCACGAGCCGATAGGGGTGGGGGCTAAGGGGGAGGGAGACCCCCCCCCCCCTCCATAAGACCCCTTAAGATAACACCTTGCAAATAATCCTAACAGTTCTTTCAGTTATTAATAAGTCATAGCTCTTAGAAGTGAATGTAAATATCACAACTAAAGTTTAAATACATTTTCATTCATTCACATTAAAGTTACATCGCGGGATCGTCAAAAAAGGTTATGTAGAGTGAAAGTTTTAAGTAAAAGCCGCGTAAAGCCGCTCTTATTCGACTTATTGAAAGTCCTCAAGTACAGCAAAGCCGTTCGCGTTATTTTTACAGTACTCTACAATAATAGTTTTCAATAATACTTTCAACGGTAAAACACAGGTGCACTACACACACATCTATAACGTACGGACATATACACACGGTTCTCATTACATTAGTACTGTAGTTTTTTTTGGTGCTTAAATCCACTGCTGGATGAAGGCTCACCGCAAGCTGTGCGAGTGGATTGTAAGGATTTACTTGACCAGTCTGTTGGGGGCGCCATAGGCCATAGGCGCCCCCCAACAACCTAGTTGCGGATATAAGGACCCATGGCCTTGCTCCCAAGGGATATGATTATATACAGCTGCTTCTTTACTTTATAAGGCTGAAAAGTAAAGAAGCCAGGAGATTTAAAACATAATAATGCTCTTCAATCAGCACTCGACAGACAGAAAAGGAATGGGCTATTTTGTTTGCTACTGTGAGGGGAAGGAAGAGAGGTGAGCCTGAACCATCGCTCCTGTCACTGTGACTGAAAGAGCAATTTAAAGAGAAGCCACAACGGGACTCTTGCTGGTGCAGAGAAATGTGTCACCAACCACTGTTGGGGCCTTCTGCATCAGTTGGAAGTCCCGCAGATCTCCATTTGAGTCGTGTGGTGACACTTTATAAATTGTGCTCAGTGCTTTATTTCAGCCAGAAGAGTCAGGAACGTTCTTCTGGGAATTTTGGTACACTACATCCATCTCGTCTTATTTTGTCTTCCACATGGTGGTGTGTGTGTGTGATGGTGTTCAAACCTGCTCATAGGATTATAGGAATATAATTGACGATAACAGAATAGTCTTAATTTATGTGCCTTGCACTCTAGTGGTAGTGCCTTAAGTTATAGTAATCCCTACACACCAAGCCAGTTTAACACGTTAAACCCACCACCACTCGACACAGGCAATTAGAAAGGTTTGTCACATAAACAGAACATGACAATTAGTTACTAGTACAGCACACCGGTATGTTGGAGAGTAAATCCACAAAATTTACAATCTGAGTACAATGTTTCGGCAGAAATTACAATTAGCATCATCAGGTAACAGCCAGATTTGTGGAGAAATCCTTCTGTTTCGTTCTTAAATAGAGGGATAGATGTGATGTCGTCATTTGTAAGCCCCCTACGTGCAAAGGCAAGAGGTGGGGGGGGGGGGTTAATGAATGCATATAAGCCAGACAAGCAGTGTCCACAAAATATTGAATTATAAATTATGCTGCTATATCTGTCTGTTTCCAGCTCAACTCTGTTCAGCATTCTGACAACTAAATTGACACTGATCCCACCAATTGATATGAAAATAACAAGTGTGTATGTTGAACTTCTTTCGCACCATATACGTAGCCAACCATGCTAATCGGAGGTGTGGGAGGACAACAAACTAAGCATATGCCGATCATTGTATTCCGTCAATACAAGAGTTAACATTATGGCCACAGCTCCAAGACATCAATTCAACACAAAGTGCTTTTTTGGGCACCAACCAATGCTTAATTTTCAGTACAGGTCACTTAGTTGGCGGGGTTGTGCGTGAGGAGTTCACTGTAACAAACAAATTCAGGTGGTAGAGTTATGAATGTACCCATGTAGGATGGTGGAGAGACATACTTTGCACAGTCATTAGTTTGCATTACTTATCCAACCAATCCACTTCTGGATAAGGCCACTGATGTAAGTCACGTCCAAGAATTTAACTCAAGATGCTGGGGTGGTAACACGGTGTGCTATCCACCGCGACACTTCTCCACCGCACAGGGTCTTTAAGAGGCATCCAACCAAACGAGTGACCTCTGACAACTAAACATAGTTTCAGAATTCTGTTATTTTGTTCCATCATTGCCTGTGACATCGTCATCTTGATTTATTGCTCAGTAACTTTTTGTTACATTCTCATTACCATTTAACTTTCAGAACACGTACAGGGCGAATTGCCAGGGTGTAACCATGCTACAGTCACTTTGGCAAGCGTGGTTCCAGACTTTTGACTCACGTTCTATTTGTATGGTGTTATGTGGATGGTTTAAAGGTTGACATAAACAAATGTGGCAATATATCACTTACATATACATTGTCCACATATATAAGGGCCATCTCGCCCGGAAGAATATATAAAGTTTTTCTTAATTTACACATCCCTTCGAAGACATATTTTATAATTATATTCATATAATAGTTATATCATTAATATTTTTATATATAAACTGGTCCAGAGTTTCCTTTTATTTAACCAATTATAATGACATTATGAAATCCTAGAAAACCTTGTGGCTGATGGAATGTGGAAAAAATGTTGCTGTTCTGATGTTGAGGGATAGATACATAAAGCATATTGTCTGCTTATTTATTGTTCATATTATCCATGACAATGCTAAAGATTATTTTGCATTATGTATAGAAACGTAATAAAGCATATCAACACAACAAAGATTTTGGGTATCAACAAAGATGTGTTCATACAGCCATCCAGATATATAAACACAGACACAATTTCAACCGAGAAGATGGGTACAAACTGAGCAATCGTTGGAAGGACGTTATTAACCAGGTAAAGTCATAACTGGCTGTGATGCTTCCATCCTACCTGCCTATGTTAGAAGTTATTTCCGACTCTGAGTTACATTACCTTGTTAAATGTCTTTACATTAACAGGCTAAATGTCTCACTAACATAGCTGCTGCTCCCTTTTCCTCGATGCGGTAGTGGCGCTCGTTGTTTAATAGACTGAATGTGTCTCATTAACACAGCCGCTGCTGCGGGAACCGTCTCACATTGACATGCTAATCTCTAATCTCGAGCAATACAATGGCTTCTTCAGCACCGTAACCGTGGGGTTACATTAACAGATTGACATGCTAATCTCTAGCAATACAATGGCTTCTTCAGCACCGTAGTCGTGGGGTTACATTAACACAATGACATGCTAATCTCTAGCCATACAATGGCTTCTTCAGCACCGTAGCCATGGGGTTACATTAACACATTGACATGCTAATCTCTAGCAATACAATGGCCGAGGTATACCTAGCTCTGCGATCTTACATTTACTTGCTAATTCCATCTCTAGCCCCGCCCACTTACCCTTGGGTTGTACCCATCTCAAACCTTTATAACCTATGGCTGCAGTAGCTCTCTCGCTACATTTCTTCCTGCCTCAGCAATCTGCCTGCTGTATTTTTTCACCTGAAGACGATCGCTTGTGTTGCGATCGAAACGTCGTTATTTTTTTTTCCATCTACATGACTTTACCGAAAGACCCAAAGGGTACTTATCGACACAAGGTAAACATTTGTAACTGTATATTGAGCACTCTCCATCCATCCATCGAATTACTTAAAAATTCAATGAAATCCATTCCCCTCCGCGGTGGTAATCGTGCAGCGCTCTTTTGGAAGCACTCAGGATGGTGTCACCCGGTGCGGTCCGCATCCCCCTTAGTGACGCCACTGGTAGCGCAGACTCTCTCCTCCTGTCAGATCTGCAGCTCCACGTTGGAGACATTTTGCGAGTGAAACACCGCCGCGCCTTGTGCCATTGCGGTTGCACGAAACATGTTCTGGGGGCTAATACCCACACGGGATATAACGTGTGATTTATTAGTGATAAATGTATCCTTAAACAATGCATTATTGTATACACTGATAACCAATGATCGCGCGGTCGTTATTAATATAATTACTGCAGAACTCCTGTTATCCACTGTGATGTAGGGTGCAAACATCATGAATTCTATTATCTGTGTACTTATCTGTGAATTTACCGCATTTAATCCTCGAAAAATGAACAACACCGCTGCAGGGGATCAGTGTTCACAATAGAATGGTCACTACTTCATTCATGGGTAAAGCGGTGTCCTTTCAAATGTCATATTCAAATGCTAATGACTTCCCTCATGTAGCTGGGAAGCAAGGACCTGTCATGCATGCCCTGGAAGAGCACTGAAGCTGTTGGTGTGATCACCAAGCCTAGAGATCCCCCTATATTGCTACTCGTTATCATTCACATTTCCTCACTATCATTTGAATGAACTCCACTTAACTTACTAAGCAGCGTCCACTCATGGGAGAAGCTGTGTTACATTTCTTGCCTTTTTATTGGCACTGAAAATTTATTTCCACGCCTTGTTTGAAAAATTGTGCCTAAGCCATGGATATTGGAAGATAGAAAGAATAGTGACATGGATAATAGTAGTTTTCACGGACTCTCGCAGTGGGAAATAAAGTTGAGGATAATAGTTCACATGTAACAGTGATTAATTGCAGTACATTATTACTGTAAATATTGGTTGCTTTAATGGTTGTAGTGATTGTTGCTGCTGTTAACTATTTTGCAGTGTTGTTGTGGCAGTCAGCTGTTGGGATGGTTAGTTGGTGGAGCTGTGGTTGTTTCTGTGGTGTGCTGCATTTGCAGCGTTGCTGTGGAGCTGGGAATGGGTGCATTACTGCGATGGTGAACTATGTTTGCAGTGTTCTTGAAGTTGGATACCATAGTGGTGTTTATTGTGGTAATTGTTGTTGAAGTGCACTGTAGTTGTAGCATTATTGTGGTGGTGTGTTGCTACGGTTGAAATTATAGTTGTTGAAATGTAGTAAGCTGTGATTGTACTGTTCCTGAGTTGGACGGTTGCTGGATTGGTTGTGATTCTAGTCTTGTTAAAATGTTGTTATTTTTTTAAGCTTTAGTTTTTTTTAATTTTAAGAGGAAATGTTTTTTTACAGTAGTAAATAACAGATAATGTTAAAGTGGATAATATAATACTGCACTGCAAGAACAGTATTATCGCAGTATTTAATTGCTACGCTTGTCGTTGCTGTAGTCTTAAGTCTGTAATAATCTGTGATTTGGCGGTTGTCTTGCATGCGCCTGGTGTGTTCCCTTGTTGGGCCGGCACCTTCACCAATCCACCTTTTCCAGTGTGGTGACCTCGGGTCAAAGACACCCTGTACACATTCCGGATTTTACAACTCCTACACATGGGGACTCTTGTCTTTGTGAATCACATTAATTACGGAACTGAGGAGGAACAAATTGGGACATATTTTGACTCTTTGAGGTCAGGAAGAAGAAATCAACTCCATACATTTAAATGAGAGCCACATTTTCCATCAGAGGGAGATTTAAGAATTATAGAGGTGGATTCTCAGAACTGATCTAAATTCCCCTACCTCCTGTACTAGATCTTGTTTTATATTAATTGCCCTGTTCTTGCCTGCAATTATCTTTGTCCTCTTTTAGGCGATATTGAAGTGTAATGTAACTCACATTGCAGCAGCCTGTGATCAATAAGCCTTTCGAACCACTACACATTAAAACCTATACTCCAACAACACAAATAAACTAACCGATTTATGAGGGCAAAACATACGTCATCATAATAGGTGATGCCAATGCAACGGAAGATAAATGATACAGTGATGAGAGGATGACTGGTAAATTTGGAGAGAGAGCCTCTACTAAAGTTTAAAACCAGCAGAGACTATAAGATAATGATCAACTGTATTAAAAAAGGAGCTTAGAATATGGACATGTATGTATGTTGACATTCTTTTGCACCATACGTATCCGACTGATAATCGGAAGTGCAGGGGAAGAACAGCAAACTAAAAGCTAAAAGCAGTTCTAAAGAAATGAGTTTTCAATCTATGGATGAGCAAATATGGAGAAAGTGGAAATAAACTGTGCTTGTTCTCCATGGGCAAACCTCATGGGCAAAGCTACGATTTTCAGAGATGTCCCTGTGCTCGATAAATCCATGACAATAATTGATCGCAGGCAGATGCAATGCAAGTTAAACTTCATGAAATAACGTTACAAATCTAGCTTAGAATGAACACTAAATTAAGACGGCTTCAAATCAACAGATTCTACTGCGGAGAGCAGCAAAATTATTAAATATATCACCAATTTTAATAATGAAATAACTAACATCATAATCAAAAGGAATGAAAATACCAAACAAAACAAAGAATACACTAAACTTTTTAAAACTATCAATAAAATATCCCATATATAAATTGAACACAACAATAATGATTCAATGTCACAACAAGAAATTAAAGCATGAAATTCCTCAATCGTGGCATGATGCCTCAATCACTCATATTCAAAAAGGTAGAGCTCACTAATTTCGGATCCATTAGCCTCTTCTTGCATGTATATAACTTGTTCAAATAGATCATAGAGAAGCACATTGAGGCCAACCATAACAGCAGGCTGGTTTAAAACATGCAATCAATCACATTCTAAAAAGACAATTACATATGAAATACCATGACGCATGGCTTTTGTAGACTATGCATAGGCATTTAATTCAGTGGCAACCGATGCAGTCACCCAAAATCTCACAAGGTACTAAAATAAAAAAATATATAAAGATGCGTGTACAAAATGACAAACTATAGTTCACAAAAAGAATCAGGCAAGGTGATACTCTCGCACTGAGGAAATTCACACAAGAGGTTTCCATAAATAACTGAATTGGATAAAGTGGCACAAACACGAATGTGGAAAATATTTCGCATCTCAGATTCGCTGACAAAATTGTAATTCTAACAACAAGTGTTAATGAACTACATTAAATGACTTAAAAATGTATCGAAGCAGAAGAGAAAGGCTAAAATTAAATATGACGAATGTACACCAGGTTCGCCAAAAAAAAGGAAATTGTTGCAAGGACAACTGGAAAATCATTGAAGACTGGACCAGGATCAAAATAATAATAATTTGTAAACGAGAGCAGAATTGATTGATTTTGGAACTGAACTGTATAGAAGTAGCATTCCAATGGTGCTCACGAATAAAGTTTTTCATCAGTGCACATTACATGCCAAGGCATGCATCAGAAACGTTGACTCTAACCAAGTACATGGGTCACAAGCTGAAAAGTAAATAAAGAAGAGGAAATGCGTGCTGAGAATTAAACTGAGACAGATAGAGGGAGGAACAGATGGGTCAGACAACAAAGACAAATTTACACACACAGTGTGGAATGTTAAGAAAGAGTAAGTGGGCTTGGGCAAGATACATCGCTCGAAAGTATGTTATAAATAGACAAGACTGGTGATGAAATGGCAGCGAAACAATGGGGTGTGTCAAAAAGGACAACCACTGCAGAGATGCAGTGTTGTGGTAAGGTCATACGCACGAGTGACATTGATTGTAGCATTGCAAGACCGTGAGCTATGGCGGCGTGGGGGAGGATTGAGAATGGCTGCTGATGACTTATGTCCATCAACTTTGATAAGGCGCATACCGTATGTTGAACAGATCATTCTTGTTCAAGTAAAAAAATAAACATTCTTGATTTTGTAATGGTTTCCTACATGTGTTTTTTTCCTGGGAAGTATGTTTTTTTATGTTTGAATATGCGCAGCTGGTTATGATATGAATCGCAAACTAGAACACGAATGAAGATATGGGAACAAGACTGAAACGTGAGCACAGAAACATGTTGAGTTGCATGCTTGGAATTATATTGAGAAAGAGAAACATAGATTAGAAAATGTATGCAGTTTAAATTCATCAAGTTGACTCTGAAGAAACGTGGGCTTGTACAGGATGCGTCGCTAGAAGGGATGATGGGGCTGGTGATCGAGACTAACGATGGAGTGGCAGCCAAGGAAGGGAACGCAAGCAAGAGGGTCAGCTACCACGGAGATGGAACAATTAAATCAACACGCGTCCAGGAGCTGGGTGGATTATTACATCGCACGACCCAGGGAGATGATGATGGCTTGGGGAGGCCTTCATCCAGCAGTGGATTGATTATGACAGATGATATTCCCAGCCTGGACAAGATCTTTTCACACGGCGTATGATGTGACGTCGCGTGAAGCCATAACATATATTGACGTTATCGGTTGGTGCGCATGGTACGTGACATCATCGGGCAGCACGAGACGATGTCACAGGGTACATGACAGGCCTTTGCAAAATGTCAACACACGATGACATCATCGCAGGTAAGCAAATGGTGTGTAACATCATCGCGTTGGCTGAGATTGCGTATTACCCATTGTTAATGTGGTTTTATCACAAAGTTTTGGAAAACTAACCTTGGAAATATTTGTCAAGTTTTTTTTTAGGGCAAATACCTACACAGAGAGACATAGTTTACACATGTATGCTTTAAACCTTAATTTGAAAGTGTTAATCGTGTAATTTGTGTATATATATGGAAATGTTAGTTGACAGTTCTCACAGGTTTATCAAGATGCATTGTGGCTTGTACCATTTAAAGTTGTATATCTGTACACATGCCTATCTTCTGATTCCACTCACATATATCCACGTTTTAGCTGAGGCATGCTCAGGGGATCAGTCATGCCAAAAGCACCTCTCTACAGCACATGTCCTAGAATGGGTGTTCTGGGATACTTCAGATACCATTACATACTTGTTATTTGCATCTCACGGTGTGCCACCTTCACTAACCTTCCACCACATCTTGATATGCACACCGCATAAGTAGATGTTATCATCATAGGTATGCCCATTTAATCTCCAACCTCTTTCCCCAGATACAAGAGGTTCTACAAGTATATTGAACAGTCGAGTTGGGATATTCTATTATCTGAGTACAGTAAGTTATTACACTATCGCTTATTATAGGTACCTACGTAGGTACCTACGTGACTTTACCGAAATAACCAAAGATTGTGGATTCCTGCAGTCACGAAAGCTTCAAATCAAGATGATTGCTTAATCGCTCTACATATAATTTCTCGACTGATGAGAAAACACCAAAATGCTGTCGTTCAGAAAAATAGATATTTCAGCCTCTCAAGCCTGCCCTGGTACCTTACTGGTGGATGCGCCCCTGCAGACCATAGCTGCCCTGCGACTCGACGGTGAAGAATCCCCTAAGGATGCCCTGTGATTCGTTGGTACTGCCCTAGCTATCCCTGGTGGCCCATTGTTGTTGGTGCCGGGGCCCCCAGTTGCTTCATCCACAACTGTGCCGCAGCATCGCTCT
This sequence comes from Petromyzon marinus, assembly GCF_048934315.1. Classification (NCBI taxonomy): domain Eukaryota; kingdom Metazoa; phylum Chordata; class Hyperoartia; order Petromyzontiformes; family Petromyzontidae; genus Petromyzon; species Petromyzon marinus. Next base: position 2,919,048 of record NC_133667.1, read on the forward strand.
CTCTTCTCTCTCCCAATTTTCCCTAACCCTGACTGACCTTCACCCGGTGACTTCTACACTCGTGTATTTTCTTTTCATTTTTGTAAAGCATCGTGGGATGCAATTGCATTTAGACAATATACACATTGCAATCATTGTTGTAGTTTCAATATGATGCCAGATGGTAGGAACTGTGCAGGGCTTGATTACAGCATTGGCTTTATGAGTTAAGTCATGCTTGTAGGGGTTGTTAAGGTAAATGCCAATTTGAAAGGGGCCTCAGCAATTAACCACAAAAAAGTATTCAATTATAATTTTCAGTCGCTTAATCAACTTAAGTGACAATTTCCCAGCTCTTTTAATATCTTTGGGCAGTAGTGTATTCAAATAATGTTTTGAAAATAACGTTGCTATAATACGATTGTCAAATAGAGTTCATTGAAGCATTATTTTGTTGTCAGCACTACTTCATATCAGCTTGGGTTAATATGAGGACAGCAGCAAGCCTACAATAAAAATTAAATCATTCTGAATAATGTTGAATATAGTAATCGTGAAAACAAATCACAACAGTCTACTCTTACATTACTCCTCTCACAGAGTTTACATAAATCGGTAGAAGCACATAAACCACTGAAATGGTGAAATCTATTTTAGTGACAATTATTATTCCCGTTCTTTTGTTAGCTTAAGGAGGTAGGTTAACAATGTAGGGATTTGCATTAGGTATGCGTTTCAATGCCACAATATCAAATCACTTATTATTATCGCACAGGGCATAGCACCAGGGAAGGCCTCACCCCGAAGTTGGATGCGGCAAAGCGGTCCGAGGCAGACACATTGGAGGTGGAAGTATTGGTGTGAGCGTAGTAGGCGTTGATATTTGCGAGTAGATTGCTCATAACGGCTGGCACTCCAGAACACATGTACTTGGAAGAAAGGCAAGAGAAGTGGCTGCAAAGGATAGCAAAACAACAGTCAGATTTTAGATACATATTAAAAAAAATTACCAGGTAAGGCCCCCTGAGCTATATAGCTCAGTGGCTTGTTTGATGTTGAGTGTGAGATCTAAGGGTTTTTTTTACTGTCAATTGAGCTATTTGGTCTTTCCAATAACCTGGTATTTAGGCTCAGCACAGCTGAAATGCTACTGAGCGTGTACATAGACTAAACGTAGCAATCACATTACGCTGTTTTCAAATTGCTACACTGGTCGCTTGCATAATACAATATTAATTTGAAGGGCTTTCTGCTATTTTTTAAGGCTTAAAATGACTTGAAACGTTCTGAAATTTCATAAGCATTTCCTCCTCACATCTTTTTCTGTAACCTTTGGTTCACACTCACCAAGTGTATATTTTGTCCCTCTGGATTAACTGAAACCTAACTGACAATCAGCTTGCCATATATTTTTGGCTTGTATAAGGTATATGGTAGGGAAACCTTTCTGAAACCCAGCTTGTGCATGTGGTTGGTTGGCCTCTAAACTTTCCTTTTTGATGTTTCTGAAATGTATATAGTGCAATACAAAGCAAATGATTATTTAATCATTCAAGTGGGTTTCACATTTTTTTTTAAAAGGGTGTACGTATTATTGCATGATTGAACTATATTCTGGAAAAAAACGAATATATTTCAAATAACATTATTCCAAGCCTTCGCAGACTATGAAAAGACATTTGAATATGTGGCAACATGAAAGATCCGAGAGAAATAAGAATTAAAGTAGTATGCAGTCTGGAAGAATGATTATCTGCCCTGTGCTGTGAAGGATGGTCATTGCCCAAAACATTGCCCATTATATATTTGGTTTCTCTCAAGGCAGTGTTATTTATAGTTTTTTTTTGTGTTTGCAGGAAAATTAGTTGGTGATGCCTGACAACAACCCACATGTGGTCAAGTCACAGAGGGTGTATCCTGTGATTTGACATTTTCAATTGCAAAGGTGACATTGACGCACCTCTCACGTGTTCCCTGAACCTGTTTGGCAGCTCTTTGTCTTACAAAAATATACATTGCAAGACATGAGGCACACATTCGCACACAATCAAATACACATGACTGTATCTCGTGTGGAAATGTCCCATTGGTCCATGCACAAAATCGGGACTAATGAGATGTCCGATAGTTATGCGTCAGTTTGAAATTTACATTTTCCAATTCATAGAAATGTATGCTTTACATTGATTACCCATTTAATCAGGTTTATTACAAAATAATTATGACTATCTGGATTAATAAGCATTTCATTCATTGTAAGGCTTTCACTTCATACTGAAAACCCTTCATTTTGAATTATGTAATTGCTATGCTTAAATCGGACGCCCGACTACTGCTTACGTCATAGCTTGATAGATGGATTCGATGCCATAGCGCATGGCAAACTCATCCACAATCTCCTGGGCTGTCTCCTCGAAGTAAACCTTCCATGCTTCATCTCCTTTAGCTTCGGGGATACGCACAGCCCCTCCGTTTTGCACATCCGTGAGAAAGTGGAAGATATTCTGTTGGTCACAAACAAGGATGTCAACGCTGATAAAGTCCCAAAGAAGCAAAAACAATGATATACTGTACTCACATTGTATTTTTAATATACATGTTTAATTGCAATTACAAAATGTTTTCCCTGTAAATGTAATAACGTACTACTGTAAACACTAGGCATGTAACTATGCATTGATCATTGTTTAAAATCTCATTATACTATATATGCATTTCATTGCAGATATACAAACATATGTATTTTAAAATTCATATATGGTGTCCGTAAATGGTTCATGCAAATATAAGTATGCTTGAAGTGCTACCTTCACTAAAATGGCAAAAGTAATTATACAATCTTAAGTCGAGTCATGACCCAGAATCACAGCGAGTCACCAAATCACAAGAAGGACACATCTTTACATGTCTGAAACGGCTGGCCCTAATTCCTAGCACTATCTCATCCCCCCCCCCCCCCCCCCGCTACTGCTAATCTTAAGCCCTAGCGTAATCCATAACTCATAAACCTAAACTTATGCACCAGCCCTACCCATAACCATAATCCCACCAGGTGACTCAAGGGACGAACATAGTGGCGTATTAATCAGGATGAATGTAAGAGGTTTATAGGAACATGTATACGTGCTAAAGCAATCTATGAGGCGTGCTTACCTCATGAAGACCGGTATACTGTACGTGGTATGGCGCCACCTTTTCTTCACCCTTAATCTCAACACTGATCTGCAGGCGAATAGCCCCGGACACCACAGACTTGTCGGTGCGCTTCTCTGTTGGTGCGTCAGAAATTCCATCCATATAAATGCTTGTGCAGCACATAGACAAATGCCAATAAGATTGTAAAAGTAATTCATCCAACAAACGTGAAGCATTAATCCACGTGAAATTCTTAGTGATACACATTTTTGTTCATATATAGTGAACCTAAATACATAACTGTGCATGTTTCACCTTTAAAATAAGAGAAAGTATAAACATTTCATAGTATAACATTGTTGTAATATGTTCTAAATACTAAAGCATGGATACAATTTCTAAATTTAAAGGAAAGCAGTTCATAATCACATCTTAAATGTTTATCAACTGAAAAAGGAACTTAACAATTCTAAAGGTTTGGTGCATTAGACATTTCTATTGAAATATTACTACCAATTCCAATATTATAGTTAAGTTTTTGAAGAATAGATCAAGGACATTTTTCTTTTAGGTTTTACTTAACAGTCAATTACGTGGAGCAGTTACAGCTTTGCATTTGGCTTTACGATTTTTTTCTATTACAATTTTGATTTAATATTTTAGAAATAGATTCAAAGGGGAAGCAAGACAGTGATGAAAAATGGCGCAGGACAATTCCCCCACTAAAATGACATTAAATGTTATATTTACACTGAAACATAAGAATCCAAATATGTCTGGCTTATTCAGTATGGTGTTTCCATAGAAGATTATGAATCCTAAATATGCATCAGTTTGGCCTTGGGAGTTTTTATTGGATACTAGTAAACAACTGCTTTAGCTCTATGAAATGTATTAATTTAAATGAAGCAAGTGATTCCTACACTTTATTTTAGCTCTTCGAGTCTCGTGAATGTAATGTAATCCTACCCTGCTTATGTGGCATCTTAAAAACCATCATTCTTAGCAGCCAGCCATGACCTATTCACTCCTAGATTAAGGCCTCCCCATGTTATCCTCATTGCTTGTGGTCCTGCAATTGCCACGGTTAATCTCACTCATACGTACAAGCTGAACTCATAACTCCATCCCCTTAGTAGTCCTCATCTTGGTCGTGATCACTCCTCGGTTGCCATTACACTAGCAGCCTCACCTATTGGCCTTTATCCCTTCTCGTGATGTGTTCTGCCCAAGCCTACTTTATTCACAGTTATCAAGATATCTCAAACTTGGATATGGTCTTTGATCCTCCGTATTATTTTTTCTCAAAGTGTAATTTCCAGCATGCATTTCGTTTCATGTTATGCTCCAGGTTAAGAGAGTAAATTTTTCTGTTCTTTTTGTCATGGCCTGGTAATACACATTCATCCAATGTGTTTTTTTAATTGGGTACATTGGTATATTTTTTCCATTAATTATCAAATGTAGTTTACCAAAAGCGCTATCTCCTCTTGCTCGCATATTTAGTTCATCATTTTGATATGGATCTGCCTTCAATAACTGCCCTATTACTATAATCACCCAGAAATGTCTGTCCGTCTCGCGCGTGACGTCACTCCACATGAGGCCCCTCCCCCCGCGTGACGTCACACCACATGAGACCCACCCTCCGTCATTAATATTCATGAGTGGGTGGATTTTTACACTAACGCAGAGGAAGGTCCAGCTGAATTAAATAATTTATTACGCAAAGTCGCTTCAAATATGACGTTTCTTTACAGAAATTTACGGTAAAAAATAAATCTACGCAGCACAGTGCTACATCCGTTCGTGACGTCACTGCAAAAGAGCCCCCCCCCCTCATTAATATTCATTCCCCCGCGTGGAAATTTACACGAATGCACAAGGTCACGCACTTCACATGTCGCACCCCTCCCCTCATTAATAATCATGAGTGGGTGACGTCACTCCACATGCCGCACCCCTCCACAATAACCATGATGGGGTGACGTCACTCCACATGCTGCACCCCTCCCCAATAACCCTTAGCGGGTGACGTCACTCTACATGGGGCAACCCTCCCCTCATTAATAAGCATAAGCTGAACAATTTTTCTATTGAATATTTCAGATTTACTGCAATATACACCCGTCCTTGGAAGGGCAAAAAGCTAGTATATGCATATGCCCGTGTTTATCAGTGGTATAGAATTATTTGTTCATGAAAATTATTTTTCTTCCAATAAGTTCTTTTCATGTTTATGTTGAGGCCACTTTCCAGCCTTCTTTGTCATGCTATTTAATAATTTCCTGTAAATCATTACCATTGGTTGTTTTCATGACGAATATAACCAGTGACTCTGTGAAGGTCAACAATTTCACTTTTTTATCTTCACGCCATCATTGTTAGAAAGTATCGTCAAATGTCACTGCAAATAACCTTGGTGAGAGAGTATCATCTGATTTGTATTTTGTCTTCCCGCACTGGCATAGTAGTAGCATTTCCACTGCTGTTTTGACAATAGTTTAATAATTGCCATGAATATATTGATTTGTTAAAGAAGCCCCAGTGCATGTTGTAATATACGACTAATTAATATGTAAATTAATATATATTGCGGATCAAGATTATTAATGACAACATCCGGAATGGCAGAGATATCACAATACCAAGTTCAGTAGCAATTGGAGCACATACCTAGGTTGTACCAGACGTCCATCTCGCCGCTCAGCGTCCGCACCTCGATGATTGTTTGACCGAGAAAGTCGTCCGACTCCCTCTTGAGGCGCTGTTTCACGCGAGACTTAATATCGTCGTCCTCATCCCACACACGCACCTTGATCCGATCGGATGAGTTGTGGCACTCACTGCAATGGGTGGTGGGAAATGTGGTAGACATATTGATAACGTATCTATGCACTAACATGTCTCCTAAATAAAAGGGAATGCATCGGCAGACACTAGTCATTAACACCAAATAATATAACATGATATAAAATGGTATATAGTGTGGAACTCCTCTTGTCTGTGACAATTATAGGGGACACTTTTAGCATATTATTCATGAAACTAACTCATCCAAACCCGCAGCACCTGGAGATAAACGTGGATAATCGGAGGAATTTGCCCCCATCGCCACGGAAACTGGTATATATTTTTAAAAAGTTGATCAATCACGCTTCAATTTAACATAAGAACAGTTTTCATATCACAAAAACAAAGTCAAATTGATATCTTGCTCAAATGAGCATTGAGGCAGTGCTACGGCCCTCAGCCAGTGTTAAAAATTCCACATTCCTATGGTGAGGGCACTCGCTAGGTTATATGTAGGTGTCTACCAGTGCTAAAGTGAGATTTTAATAAAACTTTGCGTCAAATAATATGATAACAATATATTTAAAAATAAACTCAAATGAATTATGCTGTATACAGATAGTCCCCGAGTTACGATGGTCCTACTTACGATATTTCGATCTTACGATAGCGATACGACAAAATTGTAAGATATTTTAAATTTCGCGCGGCAGGCAAACGCAGCAGCGTACGAGGTACGATACTGTACGTTGTTTTTTTTATAGCAGATAGGATTGTTTCCTGAAAAAAACTTTCTATGAAATTGCAGTTCATATAGGTCGGCTAAAATTTTACCTTGAATTTTACTTTACATTTTACTGTGCAATACAGTATTGTAATTAATAAATACGTATAGTATATAGTTTATACAGTACGGTACTGTTTTGCTAAATTATCACCAATCTTTAAGACTCCTGGGTAGGCTAGGCCATTTTCGACTTTTTGACTTAGGATGGGGTCGTCGTAACGCATCTACATCGTAAGTGGAGGACTACCTGTAGTTAGTGATAATTATTTTCATGTTTGTTCCTCTGGAATCATAATGGATCGTGGAATATGAAGATTTTTTTTTAAGTTGAAAAGGGTCATTACATCAAGAAGAGCTTAGCTTTCAATGAGAACCAACAATACATGATAGACTTTGATTGCATAACATATTGCGTTACAGAGTATATATATGAAACCTGCGAATTAATTTGTGGTTATCAATATCAGAACCAAAACATTTAGAAAAAAAAGCATTCTCTAAATAGCATGTATGTTGAACGTCTTTCGCACCGTATGAAGCCAACCATGTTAATCGGAGATGCGGATATTGTGGTTATTCGGTGCACATTTTGTTATAATATTTGCTGCAATGAACATTCATGTAGATTCAAACACAGCAAAACAACCTCTTAAGATAAATGATTTAATTTCAGAATCATAGCTTACAAGTGAAATTTCTCTTCCCAGACTGGGTTGAGATTATTGTAAATGGTCTTGGTTCTCTTCTTGGTCTTTCCCACTTGAACAGTGACATACGGGTCACTGGCCCCTGTCTTGTCCTTGGCTTGCAATCCTTGAGCACTGTGAACTGCGAATACAAAGAATACACGTTTTCTCGTTACACAACGTGGTACACTTCTGAGTAGATGCCTTAGTTACCACGTTGAGCAATATTCCAAAACTACCTAAATTATTTTACATTTCGAGGTATCTCCGACGTGTCATCTTCTTACCAGAAAAGATTATTTACTAGTGTCTCAATTGGGATCATAAATATTTCCCCTTTTCATGGATTTCATATAAACATCACAAGAACAACAAAGTCATTGCAATGGATCCATGACGGTTGTGTTGGAGTCTTTTTTAACTGTTCCCTATTCTGAAATATGTACTTGCTTGTGGTCAAGTGAAATCCCATCACGGTCAATTAGACCCCCATATACAAAAAATATATGACATAACAATTTAACAGTATATCTTGTGTATTAGTTATCACCTGCACACAGGCAATCTGAAAACAAGGAAGAAGTGGAAGAGCTCTAAAGGCCTTTCTTTGTCTCCCATGTGTGTGTCTACAAGGAAAATTAATTCAAATCAAATAGTAGAGCCTACAATTAAACTAAATTCTCACATGCGATGCCATGCTTCTTAATTATGTAACATTTTCCCAGGGTTAATTTAGTTGCGAAAATTTTTATCAAAGTGTTTATTCAATGTATTTTAGTCAACAATGACCAAGTAGCTAAAAGTCATCGAATATGACGATGTCTAAGATTACCCACTCACGCCAGAGTGACGAGGTCGAGATGGAATTAACTCGTCTCAGTGAAATAACAGAGTATGATAACCGAATAATATTATTGGAGATTTCAGCACAGGGGAAAACCAAAGATACGTATGTAAAAATATAAACTGAGTTCATCTGTTTGTCTGACCTGCTAATACTGGGGTGGAGAGGCGAGATAATTTTGTGTCCCGCGCATTTTCATTTAATATCCTTAAAGCGGAATATATTTCTACTCCTTTTATGAACGAGACTAAGAGAATGAGAAAAAGTAATAAAAACTCAAGACTTCACAAAAATTCCATAGACCATGGCTAAAATAAAACATAATTCAGATTATATTAACACTGCATTAGTGTTATGATACCACTGATCTCTTTTATCTGCAGTCTCTAAGGGACTGCAGTGCCATTCACCTCAATGACAGCGAGGGAATGAGGTGAGTGAGCCCCCATGCACCTGTTAATAACTACTGCGCGAATTTGAAAGAATAATTGCAGTATTATAGGTGTGAAAAAGTGATTTCATCCGTGCATACATTTAACAGAAGTGAGCGGTGATAAATCTAATGCAGGCACAATATAATTGCATGCGCACATGGCATTTGTATTATAAATCTTTAGGACCATATTTTCTATTAAACAACACATTTTCTTTACTTTTGTTTTGCTTTGTGTTTTTTTACATTTTCGGTTGACATGATGCCTATTGGCATACTTGAGAACCTGATTTAATCACCAGGAACACATAGGCAGTGAACTCAAGCATGTACACCAAGCTCTTAAGGCTAATGGTTACTCCGACTATACAATCCGCAAAGCTATCACTCAAACCATGAAGAAGGACCCTCTTGAGGAGCCTTTCAAAACCATCACTTTACCCTACATTGCGGGGATCACAAAAAAAGATCTCCAAAATCTTGAATAAACACAAGATCCAGGTCCGATTCAACACATTACATAACATCCGTGATCTGGTTCCGTCTGTAAAAGATGTGATTCCGGACATACAGTACCCTGGTGTCTACAAACTAAGTTGCCTCTGTGGTAGTAGTTACATTGGAGAAACCAAACGACATGTCTCGGACCGCATTCGTGAACACAAAGCAGACCTTAAACACGGTAGGACCAACACCTCGGCCGTGGCAGATCACTGTTATAATTCAGTAGGCTCACATGACATTGACTTCTCCAAGACAGAGGTTCTTTGCAAGCCATCTGGCTACCATGAAAGATTCGTTTATGAGGCTATTCACGTATACAATCATAGAGACAATTTCAAACGAGAAGATGGATTCTGGCTTAGCAATCATTGGGAGGATTTGATAAACCATTTCGGGTCTTAATTGATTGTTCACGCTTACGATGGCTTTCAGACAGCATACATTAATTTTTCGTCTCCCCCTTCCTCTTTTTCGAACATAGATGGACTCGTCCATCTAAACAAACTGTCAAATCGCTATCCGTGGTGCAAACGTTTAAAAATAAATAAATACAAACCGCCACTTCTTTTAAATGTTCTTATCGTTGGTTTTCACACCTGATGATGACTGCTTGTGTTGCAGTCGAAACTTCGTGAGAATTTTATTGTTTTATATATATTTTATTGTTTCCCTTCAACGTGACTTTACCGAAAGAACCAAGAATATGTGTGTGTGTCTTTAGTGTTGTTAATTATCATCTGAATTTGACTGGATTCATCACTGGACTGAATTTCTTATTAGTTGTAGGAGACTGAAATTAGCTGTAGAATAATTAAGTTCCTATTAGGCTGGAGGGGTTAGGAGCACATGCATTATTAATACAGAATGGACAGCATATATGTCATATTACCAGTTGTAATCATTTGATATGAATTATACGGTGCTTTTAATAGGTATATACTGCACTCCTCATGAAAAATTGTAACCATGTCCCTTATTTATAATTATACAACTATTTAAATGTTGTTAACTATGGTTATCAAAAATATTAAAGTAGTTAGTTTGATACAGAATATTCAACATTTCAAAAAGGCTAGATATGAAATACTGTAGTTTATGAAAATGTTGAATATTGACTTTAAGCATTCGTGTCTGCAGGAATTCATATTCTTTGGGTCTTTCGGTAAAGTCACGTTGAATATGCCTATCGGTTCATAATCATTATCAACCATGATCTTAAAATCTGTACCATTGCAGGATGCCCAAAAAATAGATCTTAATGGCCAAACTCGGCCCTTCCTGCGAAGATAAATAAAAGATTTTTCTTTTTAAGATCTCCGCTGGTGGATGATGGCCTCCAAAATGCATTGCCACCCCTCATGGGCTTGCGATACACCAAATCACCTAGCACCTGCACAAGAGCTAATCTCATGGCTCCATCTCCACAGCATGGTCTGCTGACCATGTTTTCCCACCTGAAACGTCGTGATTTATTTCATTTTATACCTATCTGACTTTCCCGAAAGAACCGAAGAGTATGGATTCCTGCAGTCACGAAAACTTCAATTCAAGTTAATGCATTATTGGGCATGTTACCTCCCTTGGCTGCCACTCCATTGCTATTCTCTCCTACTGACCATCATCCCTTCTCATGATGTGTCCTGCCCAAGCCAACGTACTTTTTTCATCATCATCATTATTACCAACCATGGGTCAATCCACTTCTGGATAAAGGCTTTCCCAAGCTGCTATCAACTCTCATGATCCTGAAATTTAATACTCTACCTAGCTCCAGCATGTGAGCTGATTTCATCAGTCCATTTCCATCCTCTCGAGCACATTCCATTCCTTGGTTTCCAATCCATTATTATACTTCTTGACCCATCGACCATCATCAGTTTCAATTATATTTCCTACCCAAGCCAACTCTTATTTAGAGAAAATTTTGTTTTATATCAGTATGTTCTATAATACGTGTGTTCCTTTTCACGTCTCTCAATCTAATCGCATATATCAATTTCTCGAGCTTTTTTGGACTTTTTAGCTTTTGTTTCATATCTTCTTCATTCGTGTCAATGTTTCTGATCCATACGTCACAGCAGGTAATACATACACACCGAGTACAACATTTTTGTCGACACATTGACATATTGATTCTAAATATCAAGTGCAGTTTTCCAGTGGCTCCAACCAACTATTATCTGCTATTCTATTTTACGGTTTGATCTCAGTCCACCTCAGTAACTGCCCCAGGTACTCACCATTTATTGTGATCTTTGCTGACCATTTGGAGGTGCCTTCCAGCACCATTTGCTTTACAGACTTCATGTGTGAGTTCTGATCACTTGGCGTGACTGCAAACACATCTCGGATGAGATCAAATATTTCAGGCTTGTTGCGTTCTCGCACTTTCATGCGGTCTTTCATAGCTGTGATGATAGTCTGTGTCTTATCCTCTGCACCATGCTTGGAGCTCTTTTCAGCTGCACCTGGAAATGTGGAAAAAAGTAGCATTATATATGAATATATGAGTGTTGAATATTAACGCATACAGAAAAGCACCGTATCCCCCCTGACTTGGAATATTTCTCAAATGAGTTTCATTTAACATCTTGGTAAACATTTGTATCCTTATATTTGTGGCCAAAGCACGGATAATTTGTCAAGCTTCCGAAGAAGTGTATATGTCTTTGTGATTGTGAGTCATGTTTTTGTTGTTGTTGACAACTTTTATACAGACTCTCTCAACTTTTACACTTGGCTGCATCTATCCTGTTTTCCATGCCCAAAGCACACATATGGTCAAGGAACAGCTATGCGTTACTAAAACCGCACTATATAAATGTACTGTAAGGACCATGACAGCCCTGAACCATGACACCACCACAGACCTAATAAAATATGGTCTACATCTCCCCATCCGGCCTTGGCTCCTGACCTTATACGCCACCTGAATGCACTCCTTCACAAACAAACACAGCAAGCTGCTGCTTAGATGCCAAATAAATTACGTTTCTCAAGCCAAATAGCACAAAAATTTGATCTGACTTTACACTCAGCTTATTTCCACCATACGTAAAATAAGAGTGCCCTAACTGACTTCCTCTTCGAATTGATTTAGAGAAGAGAGACATCCCTTATTGATTAACTTAAAATTATAGCATAACCTTTGGCACAAAGTAACGTTAACACAATGTGTTTCTTCAGAAGAGTAAAGGGAGTCGTCATCAAGGCCTGCATTCCAATAACTTTCTAGGCATATGTAATGGCCACTCGGAATATTGTCAGCAGTTTACATTAGCAGGTTGCAATTGGCTTGAAGGGGGGGGGGGGTCCATACAAGGCATGAAATACAAATGCTAATTCCAGGGGGTCACCTCCAAAACATAAAGGACCTCTCCTGCTTCAGTGCCCTAAAGAGCCTCACTACAATTACGATGGACTGAAGGAGACCCCTTGGATCAAATTATGAATGCATGATACTGCCGATACACTGACCGTAATGAGACATATAAACTCTACAATAAATTAAACCATCAATGAAACGTCAAACAAAATTGGATTTCGTCATATTTCTAACACACCAGCATACAAAGCCTTTCCAGGGAATTGGCAAATGTTGGGTCTCCTGCATGTTAACATTAATTCCTGCATTTCTTGGTACAATCCGGGGTATTTGAACATTGACCTATTTGTCAAATTTAGAGCGTGAAACCATTGGCGATAGACTCCCATCTGGCAGAAGAGATATTGGCCTTAATAGAAGAGGCCATGGGTTGGCTCTCAGAAGGGCCAAGTCGTCTGTGAAACCGTACCTTGTGACCCAATTGGGGGCAATGGCAGTTGCTATTGCCCCGTTATGGTGTACCTTCTCTATTTAACTTGGGGATCAGTATAACAATGTCAAACAAAAAAACTCAAACACCTTGGTCACGAGGAAGTCATCGTGTTTACAGTAGAAATTAGATTTCAAACGAAACCAATCAAGACATGGTTCACTGATAATGGAAGAGATCTGGACAAAATAACTTTGAATGCAAAGTCTATTTTCTGCAGTCTATGCTTTCTTGGCTGAGCAAATCTGCTGTGGAATGGTCAAGTCCAACCAGATGTTAGGCCAGAAGAACAAAACGGTGACTCAGTGGTGGCCAATGACTCAAACATTGGTGTGGTGGTGCTGGCGCCACGGAGTAATGCTGATGACCATCAATCATACAGAAGTGTGCATCACCACTATCCTCACCGTCATCATAATCATCGGCATTACTATGATCGTCATCCATCACTAACGCTCATTACCACTCCCATCATCGGTGCTGGCCTGACCACCACCTATAAGCTCACCACCACCAAAAATACACTCATCACCATTGATATACTTACCACCACTAATACCACCGCGAAGTATTTCCTCGCTAGGGTCTGGAGATTAGGATGCGAATGGTGCATGAGGCCTGTACATATGCCAATGGCCACAAAAAAGCCCCCAGTCATTGGCTATGGGGCAGTACTTCCACTGCCCCCAAGGCTCCCTCTGGTTGAAGTGTGTGGGGGCACGTGAGTGGATTGACTGAGGCAATGAGATGCTGAACTACCCACTAAGGAACCGGTTCTAAATGAAAAATCTTAAGAGAATAACTGAAATTAGCCACTTCAGTTACGCTTCATTTACAACTATTTGGGTTATTTGAAACATATTTTTTAATTAATGTTTTAGGTGTGGCATCACCCCAATACCCCAAACAGACCAAGTGTCCCTGCTGTCACTCTGCAAGGTAAGTAAGTTAAAATATTCCCTCATTTTGACGCAAACATCTCACAGTTTTTTTTTTATATTCTTAAAACAATTTCAGTAAAATAATGTACACCACACTCGTCTTCAGGTGATGGCCGCTTGCGTTGCAATCGAAACGTCGCGATTTATTATTTTATATCTACCCACGTGACTTTGCCGAAAGAACCAAAGAGTACTGGTTCCTGCAGCCACGAAAGCTTCAAATCGAGATTGTGCACCACGTTGTATTAGCCAATTCGACGCGGTTTCACGGGACTGGTGTGGAGATTGCGGCGAAGCACTCACGCTGAAGGCAGTCGGCATTGAGCAGGTCTTGGCACTTTTCATGGCACTTGACGCCGCACTCAGTGCAGCGCATGCCCTGGCGCGCTATTCCCCACAGCAGCCCCTCGCACTCGTAGCAGTAGGTGGGCGCGGTGGCTGTCCACACCTCGAAACGGTGAGGGATGGTGCACGAGATTGGGTAGATGAGTGCCTGTAGTGTCTTCTTGTACACGTGCATTTTCTGGAATGAAAACGCGGGGGGGGGGGGGGGGGACGAACGCCGTTGCGCATGGTTAAGGATGTGATTAAACATCGTAATGTTGAACAAAGTTGTTCAAAAGACCACCAACCGAGTTCGGTTGACAGGGCATAAAGGCGTACATTAAAATGTAATGTAACATTACAATCTAAAACATGCTACAGGATTGAGCAAATATAAGAGGCTCATGAAGAGAAACAACGAGATTGAGCTCGTCTCAAATCGAGTCACTATCAGATCTAACGAAACCAAACAAAACTATTTACCACACGATACACGCAACAAATGCCATGTAAACTAGATTAGTAAAAAATAGATTAAAGAAAAGATTAGAACATCAAGTTTGAAGTGGAAAATAGCTTCCATCAGAGAGAACAACACAGCAAGACAGAGGCATACAAATCAATGGAGAACCATCTATAGTAATAAACAAACTCAGGGGAAATTGCATTTTGTACAATGAGCACAACATGCTTTGTTGCAAGATTTATGCTTTATTGCCAGAAGCTGCAATTAAAATGAATGTGTACACACAAACCAATTATTTACTAACACTGTCCTATCCCCATCATTGAAATGCAGCACAGTATAACAAAAGCACAATAAAGATTGTAAATTGTCCTCATTCATATTTGGAGAATGTTTCAGCAACCTGAAGAACTGATTAACCAGATTTCCACCTGTATGCCAGATTTGAATGGTTGTCTCTCGAGCAGAAAGACAATTCAGAATATATATGTCACTACATATAGTAAAAACATTCGTCTGACAGATATTTTCAGACACTTAACAGCATGTATGATTGTTTAAATAACCAGTATTTATTTCACCTTTTTACTAGGCCCTATAACGCAGTGATTCTCAAACTTTGAGCTTGGTGATTCCACTCAAATAAATACTTGTATACACACGCACACACGCACACACGTTCACACGCATCTCTATACACAGACACACACATGTAATAACGATAAGTTTAACATTTATGTTTAAATATAAATGTGAAATGTTTTTTTCATATATAACAATGAACAAAAAATATTACATTTAAATCATTTTCATTGTTTATGAAGGTTAAGATAAATAAGGTCAACGTGCAGTCACAAATATGTTAACACCCACACAAAAATACAAAGATCCCCATATAGCCTGAGTCGACCTAGGGAGGCCCAGGACCAATAAGTGATGTTGGCCGTGAGCTGGAATCGAACTCAGGCCGCAGCGTGCTAACCACTACACTACCACTCCCCACACCCACACAACAACAACCGCCGTTCACCACTAATGGTGGTGACGTCACCACGGCGCCTGTGCCAGGCCAGGTGCACTCTAAGGTCATGCGAAGTGTCGAAGGCTCTCTGACAGGAGGTCACAGGACAGACCCAGGTGCCATGGGTTGACCAAGTGAGATGACTGACAGATGTACCAACTGTGCTCCCCACTCTACCAAATGTCTGTATTTTAGCCACCCGGCGCTCTGCCCACTACTGTGGGCATCGCTCCTCTGCCCTCCGTTGTTGCTGGAGGGCGACTGCCTCCAACTCCCCAACAGCATCCTTCATGAACCTCCTCCACAGAGGCCGATAGTGACACTGCTGACACCAGGCAGCAGCAAGTCCAATAAGCTCCACAATCTTCTGTACCACATCAGTCCATCTCTTCTTGAGTCTGTGCCGTCCCTGTTTAGCCCCATCTAACCGGCCAAATATAATCTGTTTGGGCATGCGGTGGCTGGGCATGCAAGCTACACGACTCAGCCAACGCAGCCTCGCTTGCCAGCAGAGCTCACTGATGGGACTGTGTTCAGATCTTTCAAGGATCTGTGAGCTCACACAATCCATTCTGATTAAACCCAGGATGGATCGTAGGCAGGCTAACCTGAAGGTTCCAAACTGCTGCAGATATTCCTTTAGAGGGCCACAAGTTTTGCAAGTATAGAGAAGGGAGGGCATAACTATGGCCGAGAAGACTCGTATATTTGTATGGAGCAACAGGCCAAGTAGCTTGTACAAAGCGTTCCGCAGCTGCTGAAAATATGCCGCTCAAATGATTCAGAGCGAGACCTCGGCTGACAAACCGGAGCTGGTCATAAGCACGCTGCCCAGGTACAGAATCTTCTCCACTCTCTCCACCACTCTCTCCACAACTGCCCCATCACCCCCATCACTTATGGGAAGTTGAGGGAAGGGAGTATTTGAAGACGTAAAATACCCAGGCAGGTGCTTTGTGGGTTGTGGGGCTGTTGGTAAGGCCTTATCTCTGAGTAATATGCTCCAGATTTAGCAGTAGTGTCTCCAACTTCTTCTCAAAGTGGGAAGCAATCACCGGATCATAAGCATACATAATGTTTGACCAATAAAGAGCCATCTCTTGACTGCACCCGGGCATCGATCCAGCTCCCATTGTATCTATACCAGATGGAAATTAGACCGGTACATCCATGGAAAGATTATTCAACTATGTGGTCAAAGAAGATGTTAAATCATGTAGGGGGCAAAGAACATCCCTGTCGCACCCCAAGCCGAACAGAAAATAGCTCCAATACCCGGCCACGCAACTTTACTCATGCCTACTAACCAGTGAAGTTCCTTAATGATTGTGAACAGACAGTATGGTACTCTGAAAGCACGAAGAATAACCCAGAGCCCTTGGCTATTGATGGACTTGACCAGGTCAATAAAACAGAGATGTAGGTCGTGTTGAAATTCTCTACACATCTGTTGCATCATACAGACAGAGAAAATTATGTCCATGAAGTACTGCCCGGTCTGATAACTGCATTGGGGCTCCACAAGCTTCTCATCAGCATGTCTGGCAAGGCGATGTTGAATAATCGAATTCTTGTTAGGACCTTTCCCAGGACACTGTGGAGGGAGATACCCCGAAAGTTGTTGCAATCAGTGCAGTCCCTCTTTTCAAATTTAGCCATCCTTCCAATTCTGCAGAACCAGTCCTGTGGACCACACAGTTGTAATGATGTTATATAGGGCAGTCTGCACACAAATGCCACCCTCCCTCTGCAGCTTGCTTGGGAGGTCATCTCTTCCTGGCCCATTACCTAGTTTCAAGCTCTGGATCGCCCTTTGCACTTCCTTAACAGAGGGTACATCAGCCAACCACTCACAAGGAGTGGCTACTTCCTCCAATATTTAAGGCTCAGCGGCAACAACAAAGTCGACCCCACCTTGCCTTACGATGTTGTTTGAGCTAAGGGGTTTTCCCTCCCCCAAGACATACATTCACATGCACACACACACACAGGGACATAGAGAGACATAGAGGGGAAAGTGCAAAGACACGACGAGGCATGAGAAACAAAAAAAGATGAGCACCAAGACCACTAGAAAAAAGATGTGCAATAAAACGTGACAAGGAGAGACACAGAGAGTGAGGCCGACCTCTTTGTAAATCACTCTTGATTGCCTCTTCACTGTTTAAAAAAAAACACACTGCTCAAGCATGTTTACTTAAATACATGACCATGCCAAAATAATTTGACACTTTAAATGTGTTCCATAGTTAAATAAACCTTCATGTAAATGCAGTGTTCTTCGTAAAAAAATCTGGTAATGACACCAAATTTTACCGTCAACTCCATTAATCCCAAAAGAGCAGAAACTTATACAATTTTTTTTTTACAATGGAATCCCCTGAGACGGCGTGTATTAAATGCAGAAAGGAAACGCCCAACTTACAAGTTCCTCGTCGTTGAGCGAGGCTCGGGTGGCCATGGAGGAGAGAAGCCCTCCCTTCCTCTGCATAGCAGCCAATGACTGGTGGCGACAAGAGCAGAACAGCACCCATTTGGGGGAAATGACGCAAGAGGGCTATATGATCTAAATGACCTAGCCCACAGCCAAAAACCTCTCACTACCAATCAGGGTTTTTTATTTCAACACTGAAGCAGATACCTCATTTTAATCGTTTGGTTGGAATTAACATATTCTTGGTTCTTTCGGTAAAGAACCAAGAATATGAATCCCTGCAGTCACGAAAGCATTAAATCGAAATGGAATTACCATGTCCACTGTTTCAGTGTCAATGTCCTGAACGTTTTGCCTTTACCATCGGATGTTATCCCACTTTGCCCTGGTGTTGTTATTGCCAAACCTTTGTGCCTAATGGCAATCATGATTCTAATCCATAAAATATATACACTAATGATATGGGTAATTGAGAGAGTATTAAAACATAAAAATACAAATTTGTCTGTTCACATTTTAATTAGATTTACTTGAAGCTGTAACATAATAATGTTCAGTTTGATTATACTTCAGATATCACTCGCCACTAAAGTTTAACATAGCCAGGAATCAAACTCATGACACTGGGTTCACAGTATAACGCACTAACCACTCCACTGCTCCGCTCCGCTAAACCGTGCACTGTTGCAAAACATCTACTGTGCATTATCGTGCAATAAGTGTCAATTATAATTAAAAACATCAGCAATTAATTCCCAAATATATATTCAAAATTACATAAAAATGCAGTTGCAATGAGTTACTTACCATTGCCTATCCGTTAAGCATGGACAAATGCAAATGTTTCAGCTTTAGAATTCATAATAATTAAACATTGACAATACTTAGAACGTAGCTTAATTAAATAATACAAAACAAGAACACTGTATGAAGTTATTTGACAGTATAGGCCAAATTGGTGTCAGTAACTATAGCTAATTTCTTATTAGTCCTTTAAAACATCAGAAGTGGCCAGACTGATGGCTAAAAAATGATTCAATTATTATTCTTAACCATTGGCAAGGTTACATAAATAGAGGCCAGGTAACTAAGCAGGCTAATAGAAACTGCAAATTCCATCTCTGTTCACTTAGTAATATGTTGCTCATGTATATTCTTTGAGGACACATCGAAGTAATATGTAGCCTGCAATGTGGGTATGAATCATTTAAATGTTAGCTCAATATAACACTGTGAAGTGTATATATATACACAGTTTGTAATTCATTGCATTTTTTATGTTAACAAATATTCTCTAGAAATATCAAAGAACAATGTTTTAATGGAAATGAAGAAAATAAAATATAGTTTCTACATCATTAGACCTCCTTTGCCAGTATCAAAATGTAATAATAGGGTTTTTCCCTTTTTTTCTGGCAACAAAACTGAAACCTTTTTACGAGGATTCATGTCTGCATTAACCACAATACCTGCAGTCAAAATGCAAACAAAAAACATACCATGATAATATATGCATTGTCCTTGAAACTGATTGGTGTGATGTACAGTGAGGGAAAAAAAGTATTTGATCACCTGCTGATTTTGTACGTTTGCCCACTGACAAATAAATGATCAGTCTATAATTTTAATAGTAGGTTTATTTGAACAGTGAGAGACAGAATAACAAGGAAATCCAGAAAAACGCATGTCAAAAATGTTATAAATTGATTTGCATTTTAATGAGGGAAATAAGTATTTGACCCCCTCTCAATCAGAAAGATTTCTGGCTCCCAGGTGTCTTTTATACAGGTAACAAGCTGAGATTAGGAGCACTCCCTTTAAGAGTGTGCTCCTAATCTCAGCTCGTTACCTGTATAAAAGACACCTGTCCACAGAAGCAATCAATCAGATTACAAACTCTCCACCATGGCCAAGACCAAAGAGCTCTCCAAGGATGTCAGGGACAAGATTGTAGACCTACACAAGGCTGGAATGGGCTACAAGACCATTGCCAAACAGTTGGTGCGATTTTTTGCAAATGGAAGAAACACAAGAACTGTCAATCTCCCTCGGCCTGGGGCTCCACGCAAGATCTCACCTCGTGGAGTTGCAATGATCAAGAGAACGGTGAGGAATCAGCCCAGAACTACACGGGAAGATCTTGTCAATGATCTCAAGGCAGCTGGGACCATAGTCACCAAGAAAACATTTGGTAACACACTACGCCGTGAAGGACTGAAATCCGGCAGCGCCCGCAAGGTCCCCCTGCTCAAGAAAGCACATATACATGCCCGTCTGAAGTTTGCCAATGAACATCTGAATGATTCAGAGGACAACTGGGTGAAAGTGTTGTGGTCAGATGAGACCAAAATGGAGCTCTTTGGCATCAACTCGCCATGTTTGAAGGAGGAGGAATGCTGCCTATGACCCCAAGAACACCATCCCCACCGTCAAACATGGAGGTGGAAACATTATACTTTGGGGGTGTTTTTCTGCTAAGGGGACAGGACAACTTCACCGCATCAAAGGGAAGATGGACGGGGCCATCTACCATCAAATCTTGGGTGAGAATCTCCTTCCCTCAGCCAGGGCATTGAAAATGGGTCGTAGATGGGTATTCCAGCATGACAATGACCCAAAATACACGGCCAAGGCAACAAAGGAGTGGTAATTGGTTTTTTACCCTTTTATCTGGCAACAAAACTGACACCTTTTTTACAAGGAGTCATGTTTACATTGACTACAATACCTGTGGGTCGGAACGCAAACAAAAAACAACAACTCTGATAATGTATGCACTGTCCTTGAAATTGATTGGTCCACACCCGAGACAATTTAGAGCTCTAAAGAAAGCTGTCTCGGGTGTGGACCAATCAATTTCAAGGACAGTGCATACATTATCAGAGTTTTTGTTTTGTTTGCATTCCGACCGCAGGTATTGTGGTCAATGTAAACATGACTCCTTGTAAAAAAAAGGTGTCAGTTTTGTTGCCAGATAAAAGGGTAAAAAAACAATTATCATATTTTGTTACTGGCAAATGAGGTTTCCAATGGTGGAACAAAGGAGTGGATCAAGAAGAAGCACATTAAGGTCCTGGAGTGGCCTAGCCAGTCTCCAGACCTTAATCCCATAGAAAATCTGTGGAGGGAGCTGAAGGTTCGAGTTGCCAAACGTCAGCCTCGAAACCTTAATGACTTGGAGAAGATCTGCAAAGAGGAGTGGGACAAAATCCCTCCTAAGATGTGTGCAAACCTGGTGGCCAACTACAAGAAACGTCTGACCTCTGTGATTGCCAACAAAGGTTTTGCCACCCAGTACTAAGTCATGCTTTGCAGAGGGGTCAAATACTTATTTCCCTCATTAAAATGCAAATCAATTTATAACATTTTTGACATGCGTTTTTCTTGATTTAGTTGTTGTTATTCTGTCTCTCACTGTTCAAATAAACCTACCATTAAAATTATAGACTGATCATTTCTTTGTCAGTGGGCAAACGTACAAAATCAGCAGGGGATCAAATACTTTTTTCCCTCACTGTAGATGCTCACCCCGAGCCCTCATTACTTTGACAGTGCATTGTCTTTGAGCTGTACGCCTTTTGGAGTCCTCTGGTCGAGCACCAATTGGGTCGAGGCTCAAAAGAAAGCCGTCCCTTGGTATAGACCAATCAGTTTCAAGGACAATGCATATATTATCATAGTATGTTTTTTGTTTGCATTTTGACTGCAGGTATTGTGGTTAATGCAGACATGAATCCTCGTAAAAAGGTTTCAGTTTTGTTGCCAGAAAAAAGGGGAAAAACCCTATTATTAAAATATAGTTATTTTTTTATCATGCACTAGGTAGGAGCTTGGGTATATAGTGTCTGCTGAAGCTCTACATGTTGCTACTTAAGCAGTGTTTCCCGATTGTTGCATCTCTCATATCTTTTCGTAAGAAGCTAATATGTCCAGGCAACTGTGCTTAAAAACTGCTAGATACGTACCACATCGCTGACGAGTGGAATTGTTTTTCTTCGGCGCAGATTGGGCATGCTGTCAATGCCATAGAGCCCACTCCCAGACCTGAACAACAAAGACAAAGATCCCCCGTATAGCCTTAACAGACTGTAGGGGCATGTGCTGTTAGCGAGCACCTATGAAGGCCGGATCGGTACACGAGGGGGTGGGTGGCCAGCACCACGCACGACCGCCTTTGTCTCCCCAGTGGCAATGTTTACACACCGCACCAGGTACTCATTTGAACAACACACACACACATATACAGACAATTATAATTTTAAAGTTATCATTTTTACGTTAAGCAGACATTGTGTGAAGTGGAGAGTGGTGGTCCAATCCATATTCAAGAGTAACATTGGGGGTGATTATAACAGACATTCAGAAATAGAATCTTTATTCATCCTGGATTGCACTCACCATAAAACTATGCACAATGCAATATGAATACATTAAGACACAAAATACCTACATTCAGTAAGGAAAACACAGTATTAATTTATGAGAAGTCTATTGGTAAAATTCTGAAAGGTGGTAACCAAATACTGAAGGAACTGCAAATACGTACTATAATCACCCAGGAATGTCTGTCCTTAACGCTCTTGACGTCCCTTCATATCGACCAGCCCCCCTCATTAATAATCATGAACAGGTTACGTCCTCCACACGGACCCCCCCCCCCTCTCATTAATAATCATGAGCAGGTGACGTCATCTCCACATCGAACAGCCCCCCTCATTAATAATCATTATAAGGTGACGTCCTCCAAATGGACACCAACCCCCCCCCCCCAATTCACAATAATTAGTGGCTGACGTCACTCCACATGGGGGCGCTAGGCGCCTCCTCCCCCCTCCTCGGCGTCAACTTATAACCGTCACTGCAAAGGAAGAACCCTCACGTCACGCGATCTCTGTAACGCTGTTGAAACATTAAAGTAAAAAGGACGTCATGATGAACAATGGATTATAACCTTAAAATGAAATAAGTCTGTGTCACCGCACTCTTACAAATTGCACACGCATTGATGCAATGACTATCAAGTCGCGGTCTGCTTTTCGCTTGCAAGTTTCACATTTACTGCAATACACCCGTCCTTGAACGGGCAAAAGGCTAGTAAATAATAAAATCTGCTGAGAGTAATGAACAATATGGTTAATCTTGTGGAATATGTTGACTGAAGGTTCAGTGGATGCTTTCTTGATTTTGATTGGATTTAGGGTTTTTCAGATAGTGTTGTAATGTACAAGTCTAGTGGCTACGCATGTTACTATTCATGTATATTGCCATTTGTGTAAAAAAAATCATATTTGTTAAATGGACAATGCTTAAAATAAAATAAAAAATTGAAATTACATGTACCATTTAAATGCAACCGCATGTCATGATATTGTGCAAATCCATGGGACATAATTTATGATCTGTTGATGTGTAAAATACTTCGAGACTGGTTTGTGCCACACAAATAGGCAGCACCTCCATTTTATAACTTGGATGAGGGAAACTATGCCATTAGTTCAAGGGGTGGGAGGTCAGAGCCAGATGGTGAGGCTGAGGCAATGCCTCAGCTAACAAGTAGGGAAAGAGGAGCATATTATAAGTGGAGGCACTGTAGTAGAGAGGAAACAACAATTGGAATATTGTTTATTTATGTAACCCCTTGGAATTTACAGCAATTTTAAGTGGGAATGAGAAAATGTATTTACCCCCCATTTTCTAAGTATTCTCCCCCTTATTCTTAGTTCTTTCGATAAAGTCACGTTGAAGGGAAACAACAAAACAATAAAATATATATATATAAAACAATAAAAATTATCACGACGTTTCGACCATAACACAAACGGTCGTCTTCAGGTGTGTTGGTTTGCATAAATATATTTTTAAACGGTGCATTTATTTATTTATAAAAAACGTTAGTGCCACGCGCAGCGATTTGGCAGTTTATTTAGGACTAGTCCATCTATATTCTGAAAAGAGGAGGGGGGAGACGAAATTCACTTGGAATGGAACTTTCTACAAACAAACTGAGGGCACCCCAATGGGCTCCCCCCTTTCTCCGGTTATAGCTAACATTTTCATGGAGAAATTTGAGACTGACGCCATCCAGACTGCCACTCTGCGCCCAACCTTATGGAAGAGGTACGTGGATGACACTTTTGTCATCTGGCCACATGGCCGGCCTGCTCTAGACCAATTCTTCGACCACATCAATTCCATACACCCAGCCATCAGATTTACCATGGAAGTCGAAATAGATGGCAAGCTACCTTTTTTGGATGTCCTAATTAAAAAGAGTCCTGATGGTTCAATGAGCCACTCTGTCTACAGGAAAGCTACCCATACGGATGCTTATCTGAAACCGGATTCCCACCACCATCCATCACAGAAGAATTATCTCATCAAGACTCTGTATCATAGAGCCCAATGCATATCCGACCAGGAACACATAGGCAGTGAACTCAAGCACGTACACCAAGCTCTTAAGGCTAATGGTTACTCCGACTATACAATCCGCAAAGCTATCACTCAAACCATGAAGAAGGACCCTCTTGAGGAGCCTTTCAAAACCATCACTTTACCCTACATTGCGGGGATCACAAAAAGATATCCAAAATCTTGAATAAACACAAGATCCAGGTCCGTTTTAACACATTACGTAAAATCCGTGATCTGGTTCCGTCTGTAAAAGATGTGATTCCGGACATACAATACCCTGGTGTCTACAAACTAAGTTGCCTCTGTGGTAGTAGTTACATTGGAGAAACCAAACGCCATGTCTCGGACCGCATTCGTGAACACAAAGCAGACCTTAAACACGGTAGGACCAACACCTCGGCCGTGGCAGATCATTGTTATAATTCAGTAGGCTCACATGCCATTGACTTTTCCAAGACAGAGGTTCTTTGTAAGCCATCTGGCTACCATGAGAGATTCGTTCATGAGGCTATCCACATATACAAGCACAAAGACAATTTCAACCGAGAAGATGGATTCTATCTTAGCAATCATTGGAAAGATTTGATAAACCATTTCAGGTCTTAATTGATTGTTCACGCTTACAGTGGCTTTCAGACAGCATACATAAAAAAAAAATTGTCTCCCCCCTCCTCTTTTCAGAATATAGATGGACTAGTCCTAAATAAACTGCCAAATCGCTGCGCGTGGCGCTAACGTTTTTATAAATAAATAAATGCAACATTTAAAAATAAATTTATGCAAACCAACACACCTGAAGACGACCGTTTGTGTTATGGTCGAAACGTCGTGAGAATTTTTATTGTTTTATATATATTTTATCGTCTTGTTGTTTCCCTTCAACGTGACTTTACCGAAAGAACTAAGAATATGAATTACTGCAGTCACGAAAGCTTTAAATCAAAATTTATTCTCCCCCTTGTTAAGTTATTTGAACGAAATTTCATATGATGTTGAATTTCATCGTGAAAACTTTTAAGTTACCGGTGAGATTTCTTGGTCAGAATATGATCAATAGATTGCACGTATAATTATTAATAACTTTGTAACATGACAATCTTCTTCGGTGGTAGTGTTAGTGAAAATACTTTTGGTATAAAACTACCATTTGGCCTCACCCAAAAACAAACATGGGTCAGTGTATTGGCTACAAAAGCCTACTTTTAAAATGTACATCTATGCTGCTCAATTTACATTAAAGTTTCTTGTGGTTGTTTGCACCATTCATGCAAATATCCCTGAATTTAAAAATATATCTTTAATTTAAGCTTTTTCAACTTGAACTACCAATACAAAAAATACATATCCGTGATCTTATTTGGTTGCATATTATTTTACAAACAGTGTATGCACAAGCTCAATGTACAAATTCATAAGAAACACTGAAATGCAATTACAATTTTCCAATTATTCTGGATATGTGTCATTTTCTTTTCGTAAATTATATACTTTATTGTTTGGCAACGATTGATTGTTGTGTGTTCAATTGTACCAGAGCATACCCTGAATTAAAATATTCTTACAAAATGATGTAGATGTATGTTTTGAAAAAAAATGTAATTAAGTTTTGACAGGTAGCTCATAAGTGTAAATTATAGCCAGACCTATTAGACCACATAGGGCACCTATTTTTAGTATTTAAACTGAGTAGAACAAAATATATCTGAGAAACAGGGAAAGACATTTCAGGGGCCTGAACCAATGAAAGTAAACAAGCCAGATGGGGAAAAGGAAAGAAGTGAAGATTTGTTTTCACCCAGGGTACAATTTATCCTAAAGACAAACCCTGCCAATAACCAAGCCAGGCAGGAGGCATCTGCACTGAGGTAGTAGTTAGCACTTAGTGCATATTACAGCCATTTTGCTCTGGGTCATTGGTTCAACAGAATTAGAAACTTGGTAATGTTATGGGACATTGCCAATGCTCTTTTTACGCTGTAGACACAAATGACCTTCGCAAATCTCTTGTAAAATTAAGACATTTGGGGCACTGTCATAGCCTACATTAATATGTAATATTCATATTATTTATATTCGAATATGGTTAACCATGTCTGTCTCTCACAAAAATATACTCTGCTGGCATATTAATATATATAGCATGAAAACTACTTGGCAATGGTTGCTTGGTAAAAATGTATTTTCATTATCAAACATTAACTCATATCTGTTACACCTTTAGTAGTGCTGTTGTTGCTGGCTGCTTGACCTTTGGGCATGTAATCAGCAACCGTGATTAAAATAATATATATTTGTAAACAAACACGTCTTGAAAAAAAGTTTTCCCCTTTTTTTCTGGAAACAGAACAGGTGTTAAGTTGTTAAAACGCCAAACTGAAACGTTTTACAAGGAATAATGTCTGCATTAACCACAGTACTTGTGGTCAGAATGCAAACCAAAAAACATACTCTGATAACATATGCATTGGCTTTGACAATTGTCTTTAACAATGCATATATATTATCAGACGTCTTCTTTAAATGAACATTGAGATATTGCCCATCTCCTGTTTCAGCACTAAGCCAGTGGTGGAAACTCTTCTTGTACAACGAATAAAAACGAGTTGAAATGACTATTGGAAGATGAGGCAAATGAAAACTTTATTTGCCTCTCACTGGATTTGTGCTTCTAAAAGAAAGTGTTAATGCATGGAAGTCACCTATTGTGGCATTGTAGTGTTTCGCATTCATTCAGGAGTGGGTTAATTACGTAATACAATTTGGTCTACTTATATATCTTCACAGCTTGTTGCTAAAACATATATTTTAATTACCTTTAATGTGCGGTTTTATAGCCTTAATGTTAACCAGAAGTCTTGCATTCTTTGGTCTGTTCAGGAATTATATAATTTTATGTCTCATCATTCCTGAAGATCAAATTCCCCAGATAACGTTAAGGCGATTCGAACTACTATAATATTAGAGGTTCTTTGTAAGCCATCTGGCTACCATGAGAGATTCGTTCATGAGGCTATCCACATATACAAGCACAGAGACAATTTCAACCGAGAAGATGGATTCTGGCTTAGCAATCATTGGAAGGATTTGATAAACCATTTCAGGTCTTAATTGATTGTTCACGCTTACGGTGGCTTTCAGACAGCATACATTAATTTTTCGTCTCCCCCCTCCTCTTTTCAGAACATAGATGGACTCGTCCTAAACAAACTGCCAAATCGCTGCCCGTGGTGCTAACGTTTTTTTAATAATAATAAATAAATGCAAACACCGTTCTAAAAAATAAATACATAAATGCGGGCCGCCACTTCTTTCAAATGTTTCTTGCCGTTGGTTTTCACACCTGATGATGACCGTTTGTGTTATGGTCGAAACGTCGTGAGAATTTTTATTGTTTTATATATATTATTTTATTGTTTCCCTTCAACGTGACTTTACCGAAAGAGCTAAGAATATGAATTACTGCAGTAACGAAAGCTTTAAATCAAAACTACTATAATGTTTATATGCCAATTAATATAGCAATACAATATAAGTTCTAAAATGCGTGGTAAATGTATATTTACGCAAAGGTAATGGAAATATACAGATGGTGGAGAAAGGGTCGATAACAATCATTAACCCTGCCAACAGGTCCACAACTTCAATTGTAAGAGTTGCAATAAATTGTGGGGACTGTCTTTGTTGTGACCATTTTGTGTTTTTTTTTGTTCGCGAACAATTCTCAAAGGTTAATCATACTTATGTGTTGTAACGGTTAACAGATACAGCAGTTTTTTGGATGGATTATTCAAAGCATAGAAAATGAAGAAAATCAGGATACATTACTACCAAATTACATATTCAATATACATTTACATTAACTGAGAACTTTCGCCTAAATTTATTGATATTGTCTTTGCGACTATAGCTATGTTCAAGTCACAACAAAGTGTCTTTTAGTGGTAGAAATTTTTACAATGATGTTGCAAATACCAGTTTATAAAAAATAATGATCACTCAACGTATGTCAATCTCGTATACATTCTTGTGACCATACCATCATCTCACCATTTGGGGCTCCATTAATATTAAACAATTACATAACATGCTGAACAGACAGACATTAATTATCAATATATTGGCTGTTACCCAATGCAACAAAAAATTTTAATTCTAATCATAACTAAGTTTTACACCTCTCAAACAAAAACAGCATCCATTTCTCAAACACAGCTGTGAAATTTTCACGTAAAAAAACCCTACCGCTGAATAACACGAGTCAACTCAATGAATATTTAATGTTATTGACATGTGCATAGATTACATCACAGGAGACTGAGTATCTTTTAAACAAATGGATTTCAACATCCTGGTAATTGGTATTTTAATCTGGTGAAATGGCCCTCACTGACCTCAAGCATGACTCAGGCCCTGCTCTTTGGCAGGGAAGCATTCTTTATTTGACACCTATGGACAAACAACTTAATCTAACTATTATTTTCTAATGATCATTACATTACATGTATATCAATAAATTTAATCTAACTATTATTTTCTAATGATCATTACATTACACCTTATATAGTAGTTTATTTATTATCAAACTGTATGCGTAAATAATCTCTATACTTAAATCCAGAAGTTATTTCATTTAATCAGTTATTACATTTTGCAAACAAATTTAACTTGAATTTCAAATAATTCCAAACATTGGTTTAGCTCCCACTGCCCACAGCTCTTACATGGTCTATTTAGTGCTGAACAGAAACGTTATTCTGTCTTCCTTGATGATATGTACTTGTGGTACTGTTTACACGTTATTAACATATGGAAACAAATCTCTACCAATAGGAATGTCGTCTAAATGATGTAAGCTTGTATTTTACCAAAAAGGCTGACCTGAAAGTATTTGAAAACCCCTTAAAAAATAATCAGGCCTCTTGCCTAGTTATAAAGTGTTGCTTGATTTATAAGAACGCAATGTAGATGAAATCGTCAGAAATTTATATTTTAGGAAGTAATTATCGGGGACATTCATTTAAAAAATCCATCCACCTAAAGTTATCCACAGCAGTTGGGTTGAAGCTAGATTTAGTTATTAAGCGAACAAATCAATGCAAAAACGAGCACTACATTATTTGTTTTCGCCACTTTTAAGCGTCTGTTATTGAGTTTTGCACCGTTGCAGATAAGCAAAGCCGGCCAAATTATTTTTAACGGGGAGGAATTTTCAGACAAGTCTCTTTTAGAGCTGTTTTGTACGTAGGGAGAGACTGGAGCCGCAGGAGAATACCCTCAAGAGGTCTGTGAAGACTGGTCACGGCCAATTGATGTTGCTATACTGCCACCTCTTAAGCACCTCGTGTATATATGAATCAGACTATCCATCAGCTCTACCTCCTACCACTAGAATAAAGATGTCCGACACCCACGAGCTAGAAAAATAAATACATCACAAGACATTCGTGTTAATGTCTACGCACGATTCCCACGTGTGTATAAACACTGATGCTTTAGATCATTTGCATAGGAAAGCATACTGCCAAGCCTCTACATATCTCTGCGAAAACATGTACACTAAGTTGGCACTGGAACACAGCATAAATAACAGATGAAAAAAAAACTCAACACGTTAGTCAATAACCCTGCCTTAAAAGAACAAGATAATAGATGACGTTTCGGCCAAAGGCTATGAAGTGCCATTGCCTGAAACGTGATGTATTATATATATTTTAAAAGGCAGTATTATTAACGAATGTGGTTGAGGCTTTTAACTTTTGACAGCCAGGTTTTCCTGGATAAATTATATTGTATAATTATCTTTGTCAGGATCAATCCCAGAAGATAAATTACCAGAATTCCCGAGCTGCTATACTCAATGGATATGGTTTGCCTTCATATAAAAAAAAAATAACTACCAGGACATCTGTTTGGCCTTGTAAAAAACAGGTCCTGCGGCCCAAATAATATACACTAACAAAAACACAAATGCATGCATTGTAGTATATGTGGACAGTGTGTACACTCCCTGCACCGCGTATGCAGTGGTGTCATTGCGTGCTGTGACAGAAACGCTGCACAATCCCGCCCCCCCTCCCCCCGTTTCAGAATTCGCTTGCCTTCCGCATGGAAACACCGGCCCTCGCTTGCGCACCATACAATGTGACTATTCAATGGGAGATTTCACAATTATTCCTGGAAGATTTCCGCGAATGCCATTTTATAAAATGTTTTTTTTTTACTGTGGAAGCTTTCTGCCACAAAGCATTTTCAAAAGCACACACACCAAGTCCATTTTTCTAATTGGAGAACTGAATAAAATGAAATGGCAAATAAATGAACATTTAAATGAGCTGACTCCAATCCAACATTGCTAAATGGCATCGTAATTTTGTCAGTCGGATACCGATTGGATAAAAAAAGAAATTGCTTAACCAAATCTGATTCTACACTAAACAATATAAATCAATGAAGTGGGGAGCAGAAAGCGAGGGTGTACAGAGCGAAGCTAAGGAGGGAAGGGATTGTGGTGCAATCACTCAGTGGGGGGCAGGAGAGCAGATGAGGATGGGATGGGGTCCTGTGTGTGCACGCTTGTGTTTCTGGACAAGTATCATAGGCGTGTGTCCCCTTTATACGGGCATGTTATTGTCTTGTGTATTTGTGTGTATGCTTGAGTGTGTTTCATGTGTCTGTGCGTTCGTATACATGAGCATGTGGAAGTTTATCTTGTGTGTGTAGGTTGTTAGTAATCGCAGCTGATCAAGTAACCTGGTGACCTTGGTTTGAATCCCAGCCAAAGGTAACTTCAGTGGCAAGTAGTTTCTGAATCTCTCCTGGACTTCCAGAAGAGCATCTCAGTCCAAAATTAATACCCAATGCAGTGTGTAAACTTTAGTACTGTACTGGAGAGACATACAGCTGGGCATGGTGTAGGCAACACCACCCTCTTACACACAGCGCCAGCATTACCCAGTGCTCACAAACAACATATTCCCAACAGCCCATAATGCTAAATTATGTCTTTGTATGTATTATGTATCTCGGTGTGTTTGTATTTTAGTTTTTTTTATGTGTATGGCATGACATCGTGTGTTGTGGTAAGTGGTGGATCGGAGGTTGTCGATCTGCACTACGGACCCAGAATATTGAGTGTGATTCTCAGTCACAGCTAAAACCAGTGGTGACTGATATCTGAGTTGGCCCTGGGTCTCCCTTAGGTCATCTCAGCTTTAATGAGAAGCTAGTGAGGTGTGCACATTTTAGCACAGGGGAGACAATGGTGTTTGGCATGGTGGTCACCACATCAGCCCCTTGTGTATCATTTCAGCCTTAACAGATGCTCACTTGCAGCACGGATTCCAACAGTCAATAAGCCTATAGGAGTGCTCTTTGATCTTTGTGTGCCTCAGTATGTGTTCATTTTAGAATTATCCAAGTTTTTAAAACATCTTTTTTCTAACTAAAGCACGCGTAAAACAACTCACATTGGTTAGATTTTCAATTATTGTACGTCATAATACTGATTTAAAAAAAAAACTAAATTCTGTGGTCATCTCCAGAAAACAATTACGGACAATATTTAAGCAAAATGGAAATTTGTGAAAATATTTTAATACGTAAATCATACTGTGCATATATTAAAATGGAACATATATTGTAATAGCCTTGTGTTTTGGGGCCATCCATTTAGTACGTACGCAAACATCTGTCAAAACTTTACCCCTCCCCCACTCCCTGTACGCACGCTTGACGCACCCCCCCCCCCCCCCCAAATCCTAGAGAACGGCCGATATTTAATCCACGCTGAAACGATCAAGGATTAATACTATGAACGTGTTTAAGCAGACAGATAGTCCACCGCCGGTTGCATTAAAGAATTAAGTTGCGTACCTTGGCCACTTATTTTGCTGAGCTGCGTGATAGCTGCAGTCAGGGGCACGGTGGCATTTACAAGTGACGCCTCTCCCACAGTCCTACTTCTCCCGGTAGTACTTGTTGTCTGACAGCTGGAGACACTGAACTGTGGCTCATTTGAAGGCCAATGTAGACAAATTATTATAGAGGCTTCACACCCCCCCTCCCCCCTCCCCCGTTTCCTATGCGTAGGTACATTGTCAGTAGATCCCTCATGCAAGCGCACGCATTTGGGTTAACCCCCCCTCCCCCCTCCTTGCATACGTACTAAATGGATGATGGCCCCTAACATGAAGGATTACGCCTCAAAATGGAGCTGAATTCACAGATGTATTTGCTAAAACGTGGGAAAATGAAGCGTGGTTCAAGAAGCTAAATCCTTACAATCTATAAAACGTAAAAATTGTAAACCTATATATGCCATAAGATTTGAACAGCTGCACTGGATCCATTACCATAACGACCAGACCTTTTGAAGGCCCATAATGACAATTTCATTAAGGGGCAAGGGGTATTGGTGGAATTGCAGAGTGGTGTAAAAATGGGAGAAAGAGGGAAATTGGAAGGGAACGAGGCATCAGGGCACTAGCCAAGCCACCATGGTTTCTTCCCGTTGCTGTTCACACGTTTATAGCTCATATGTCGAACTTAAACAGTAAACAATATATAATGCAAAAATACATATTTTATTTAAGCTAATTTTAGTTGGATTTACCAATTATTCTTTATTGCAATCTAGTCTATACAACATTAACATTCATGACTGTCAATTACTCAATCTGAGAAGTGTAATTTACATTGGCAGAACAAGTACAATATTTTATATGATGCTATATATTATATTCTTGGTTCTTTCGGTAAAGTCACGAAGAAGGGAAAACAATAAAATAATAAAAAATATAAAACAATACAATTC
Organism: Petromyzon marinus; assembly: GCF_048934315.1. Lineage (NCBI taxonomy): Eukaryota > Metazoa > Chordata > Hyperoartia > Petromyzontiformes > Petromyzontidae > Petromyzon > Petromyzon marinus. Next base: position 2,952,436 of record NC_133667.1, read on the forward strand.
TCACGACGTTTCCACTGCAACACAAGCAATCATCATCAGGTGTGAAAACCACAGCAAGAAATTTAGAAAAAAGAATTCAAAATCTAGAAAAAAGATTTCAAAATTTTCTTGCTGTGGTTTCCACACCTGATGATGATTGCTTGTGTTGCAGTCGAAACGTCGTGATAATTTTGTTTTATATTTTTATTATTTTATTGTTTCCCTTCTACGTGACTTTACCGAAAGAACCAAGAATATGAATTCATGCAGTCACAAAAGCTTTAAATCAAAGGATGCTGTATATTGACTATATATTACTGTTAATGTAAAACAGTCATACAGATTTAAAAAACATTTTCTGAAATTGTAAATTACATGATTATACATCTAGTATATAGGAGAAATGGAAATTTCGAAGAATTTCTATACATAGCATGCATATGAATGTTCATCATGAAATAAATGATCGATGCATGTGTTCATGCCACGTGTGTGTGCCGGGAAATGGAGCCCTGCATGCCAGTATGCTATTCTCAAGGTAATAAGATGCAGGCCTCCTCTATGTTCAATCAGCCTCCAATTAATTCCAAATGCAATGCACAAAATAATAGCATCAGAGAGACAGAGGCAACCATCCTCACTATGTTGCATGCTGAGAACACGTAGGAGGCCCCCTTGTTTAATACCAGACAACACAATGTCACCATGCATTAATGTCAACAAGATTAATGCATTTATTTCACTTTAGTAGGCGATTTCTTCTTGTTAAAGATCTTCAGAACGAATATAATGCAGAATGTATTGTAAGTCACGCAGCACAGCCACACATTACATTTGGGATTGCAGGTATTGCCAACACTTACCCTACTACCAAGCTGAACGGAGAGAAGCTTCGACTTTCATTTGCCTGAAGGGGGCAAAGAGCTTCGTTACTGACAAATATAAAACATATATACATTGTTTTGAATGCACGTTCATACAGTAATTAAATACTCGACAACAAAGAGTGTAAGTAAAAATTTGAATTAAGCATGAATTAAACATGACAGTTCAGAAAAGACCAAAAAACTCCTGCTTTCAACAGATTTTTTTTTTAACATTGCATACAGTATTGCACACATGTTATACCACACACATTTCAAACACATAGCTCATAAACACATACCTCAAACACAAAACTCAACTTTCAGTTGAGTTGAACATAAAACCACTGTGGAAATGGCACCATTGTGGAGAAGGGTATGTGAAGAATGAACTATATTTTGTATCAGATAAATAATATACATAACATATTTTATATAATAATAGTTTCATCATTTGTGATGTATATTCACTGGCCATTTTAACAATCTCCAGCAATGTGTAAAATGTATATTCATCAAATTAACATCAACCTAAAAGAGGTGATAAGTAAATATACCATTAAAATATATTTTTTGCATTTAAAATGCACATTACTGGGTATTCAGATTTTTACAGAATGTTCAAATGATTTAATTTAAAGATTTTTTGGTAAAGAATACTCAGTATTACAGCATACCCTGCATATAGTTCCAGTTTGCTCGTGGGCATTATTGCTCAGCCCTGCTAGGCTATCAAGAGCAACTATAGAATAAATTGTTACAGGACATCACCAGCAGACAGAATAATCACCTTCTAAAGCCTTTCTTTATCTTACAATTATGTGAATCGATGCCAATACAAAACCTTAGGAAATTAATTTAGAAACTTCCAACTACCAATTAAATGGACACATACTTCTCAGGGTCTTCCCTATGCTGTGTGCCAGTCATGTGAGAAATGTGACCATATTTAACCACACTGGTTAGTGTGGGCTGGTAAAGAGGGTGGGGCCCAGGGCCAGTTCAGATATCACTTGTGATTAATGCTAGCCATGGCCTAGAATCAAACTCACAACACTCTAAAGAAACATCCCCAAAAGAAATGCATTTATGTTGGGCCCTGCATCATTGAGGGACAGTTGTTTTTAACTTAACATTGCTTAGGTCTATAACATTTGTGAGGTTTTTAAGGGTGTGGAATACACATGTTGACATATTTTGAATTATTAAAATGTTTAGACACTTTTGGTCGTATGCCACATCGTACATGACATTAATATTTGATCCATTATATTTTAGGTAAAAATGAGCTCCTGTACAGTACATTGCTTCGTGAAACTGAAGATGTTCCAAGTGTTTCTGACTGCTTAATAGGTTAGTGCAAACTGGAAATGGGATGTCAGGGACGGGGGAAGATGGCAAATAGGAAGAATGAGCATGATATGGATACAGATAATTCTTCCTTTCGTCTCAGCTGACCTCTGTGTAAAAAAGAAGAAGATAAACAAGTTAGAGATCATGAAATAAGAAACCAATGTAGTTCATACATTTAAGGGCTTGAAAATAAACACTGGGAAATACACAGCACGATCATTTTATTCTTTACCTTGGTCTACAAGAACACGACGACATACATCTTTACAGAGGGTAGTGAGATTTACCACCAGGCAATTTGATTGTAATAAATCACGTCAAATAACGCGCACTGCCAAGTCTTGCTGGTCTTCTGCTGCCATGAAAATAAACTATGCAAAGATTTTTTATTTTCCTCGTACATAATATCTAGATTCCCAAAGCCACCCGTGCACCTTCCTATTATTTTTGGTCTGCATTCTTCCCTAACCCAGAAGCATTGGCAAATTCTTCCCATTAAGAAGCAGTCTTCCTGAAAGTGCTATATTGCTATTATCGGTGCTTTAGCTCATGCAATAGGTAGTCAATCAGAATTAGCAGCAACGTTACCCAATTACTAGTGGATAAATTTACATTGATGAGAATCTACAGCTTCTAAACTGGTGAGAAACTACAGTCGTGGTAAATCTGTAGCAATTATTATGTTATGAATATAAATATATTTAGAATGTTATTTATCTATAAAATCTACAGAGGTGTGAATAAAAAATCTACAGATGTGAATCTATGCAATTAACAAAGGTGAAAAATTGCATTTGATGTTTATTATGATGATGAAAACTGATGATGCTGAGTGGTTGCGGATGTTGTTTTATATAGAGCACCCTGATATCTGATTTGTATTTATTTCAGATACAGGAATGGAAAAACTGCAATATAAAAAAAAATATTTGTGGACATATCTAAAAATAAATGTGCCATGTACATTAAAATTTAGTAGGAAAGTGCGCAGCTTATAAAACATTTAAAATTATATTTTAAACCTATCACTACAACATTTATAAGTATCTTAAAAACAAACCATATAATTCTGAGTGCATGCTGACTATTTTAATAGAGAAGGCAGAGGGGTTTAGAAACAATGAGTAATGTATGTCTGAAACTGTATTTCAGTCATAAATAATTACATATAATTAAATGCAACTGTGTAAAAATGTTAAAACGTCTATATATTTCATATGGTTGCTCTGACATCACTGATTAAGACAATGGGATGTCGCATATTTGACCGTCATATTGTTGCCTCTAAAAATGACAGTAACTGCCCTCTGATGTTAGAGCGTGGCATATCAATGCTCCCAAATGAGAGCAGGAAGCTCACTGCTCATCCAGCCAGAGGCACAACCACAATGATGGGGGACATCGCTCCCCACGCAGCTCTATGAGAGCCGGGCACTGTGCACATGCACCCATGGCTGGGGGCAGGCGTGCAGCACGTGCTCCCATTGGCATGTGGCCATGTTTCAAGAGCACCCCATGGCAGTGTTCAGGAGCGTGTGTCCATGTGTCTGTTTATATGACATTGATGGTGTTAAGAATGATAGTTATGGTGGTATTGGAAATATTAGTGATGGTGGGGTGGTTGTAATTTAATTGTTCATCCTTTTCACCCGTCAGGGTTCCTCACAGTCTCCATCAAGGTCCTGGTTCCATTGGTGACAAGCCTCAGGATATAATTTCTTCCAATAGAAAAAGTGCAATGTAAATGGCCACCTGGATGAAGCTGAGGTTAAAAGCCATCCAATGGCATTGCATGAAACAATAGAGTACCAGATTTGGCTAGATAATGGCTCTGGAGATGTTTCAGACGCATCTGTGTACCTGAATTGGTAGCTGGGCACAGGTAATCTGAAAGTGGGAATGTTTATGGGATCCCTGGTCCTCTTAAAGTCGGACACAATTCTAAGTAGATGGATGGCTTGTAAAATTGTCTCTGATGGTATCAAGGGCGATGGTGGAAGAAAGTCGGTGCTGATTCGATGCAACATCACAGCAGAAACAAATTATTAGAGAGACAGGGCCCTTCTCAGCACAATATTCTAACATGAGAGTATGAGGACCTTCTGTTGTGGACAGAGGTAACCCAGTTCTCTCTGTCATCCAGGTATCTGGCAGAGCAAAGTGATGGCAGATTGGCTAAGCTGGAAGGGCTTTGATCCTGGGTAGTAGTCTCTGCATTCTGAATTGTCCGCTAGTCTGAAACACATCTTCGGCGAGTTATTCATAGACTTGCTTGTATCCGAGGAGAATTTACAGCCAAGTCATTTCTGCACATGGTTCATGGCAAAAGGAGTGGTAGCAACACATGCTCTGGTAGTCTCTTAGGTAGCAGAAGCTGCATATGTGTTCCCACCCTTCTCCACCTGGGGATGCCACTCATGGTTCTTTGACTGGATGGAACTACTAACGGGCAAACCGTGGCAACTGCTGAGCAAACATGACCTGCTAATGCATAGGGAGGCACTTTGTTCGTCCTGGAACAAGTTTGCGCTGATGGCATGGCCATTGAAAGGGAAAGGTATGACAACAGGATCTGTCATAAAAAGTCAAGCACCTGTTGCTGAGGGTCAGGAAGTCATCGACTTCGAAATTTTAGAGCAGATATTGGTGGAGGTCCTTGCAGTTGTAACTGCCAGAGGCACCAACATCCTATAAAGTCCTGTCTGCATGTTAACACTAGACTCTTATGAAAGAAATTGAGAAATACTGTTCTTTCACAGTTGTGATAGTCAGGTAGCGATAGTTTCAGCATTCGAAGATGAGACCAAAACAGGCCAGTAAGATCTGCGAGAGGTATATTTCAGAATATTGATGGCCAATGCAATAGGTTTGCCTGGTGATCAGAACAATGGTATGCCCATGGAACCTTCAGCTGATGCTGAATACTCTGGATGGTTTACCCTTCAGGCTGTTAGCAATGATCTCCACGAGGTTCAACCAATCCTTCGTTTACTAAATTGCAGGCGAATAGAGCTGTTTTGTGGACCTGACCTGAATTAACTCCCGATGTTTTCTCCGATTTCGATGCGATTCATGAAATTATTTGTCCATTGTTTTATCTGGTACATTTTCAGTCAGAGCATGAGAGAGAGTTATGCGCAGTGTGAATGTGGTCAGAGCTCTGTCTTGTTACCTCAGACAGCTAGGGGAATGGAAAGAGTCTGAGCCACGTTTGCAGCTATTTGGGGTAAATAAGAGTTGCTTGGCAGCCTCAAAATAAAATCATTCAGGACTGGATTAATGCCGGTTTTCATGACGCATGCAAGCAGAATGGACCTCTGGCCCCCAGGGTATGTAATCCACATTCAACAAGGTAGATGGCAGTCTCTTGGTATCTCTGTGTAAGATGTGCAGGGCAGCACATTGGAGCCTTCTTACAACAATTCTGGCAACTGCCCAATGATGCTGGTTGTAACTCACAGTGATTGCTAGTGGATTGCTTTCCAACACACCAACGTGCAAGAGCCGTAATACATTGACATATATGCTCACGTGACAACTTTATTAATAGGCAGTGTCAGGTGGAGGAGGGTGTACGACACACATGTTGCTCACATGATCTGACCCAAAAATCTATTATGAAACTTTCCTACCTTCCTACGTTTGGGAATCATTATAAATCCAAATACATGCTGGTGAAAGACACTGATTTGGAAGTGAATTTGTGGGCGAGCTAGTGTTGTGTTTATTATTCTCACCTCTTTTACTTGGCTCTGGAATGAGGGACTTGATAATGATCCCTGCAAGCTAAACGAGGCATTAGTAATCGCATTAAGCCCTGGCTTCCTTAAACAGTCATTGGCACATCCAGTTCCCACCCACTTCCTCCTAACTGATTGGGTTTGGAGGAAAGGTTTGGCAGGATGTTGCTAATTCTTCATGGTTAATACTACAGGTACGCCGATCTGCATTTGGTGAGGCTTGACTATGGGATGGTGCGGGTCGTGCTCGTTGTTGGCTTGTTCAGTTTCTGCCATGAGAGTCGTGACCTCCAGGAACTTTTGAGTTTGGTTTGTACTGTCTGGTGGCCGACACAGCTTGGAATAAGAGTGAAGGAAAACCTGTTTATTGTGAGGAGAAAATCCTATGTTAAAATAACTATCAGACATCACAGTTACATGGCCTTGCCAGTTCGATGTGCCTTCATATCTTTCCGCTGATTAGAACATTCCAAGATATCTTCGAAAAATTGGAAGATATATTGCTGTGAAATTTCAGTCCGTTTTTAGAACATATACTGAAATGCAGAATTGTTTTAGTTGTGCAAATACCCAGATTATATAAGAAGAATAACTCATATGTACATCGAACACACTGTAAGTACTAAATTACTAGCTGTGTATTTCCCAGATATTTTTCATTAATAAAGATGAGAAATGGCTTACTTGTTTGTGCATTTTCCAACAGCCCCTTCTCTTCCAGCAGCCTCGCTTGAGTCCTTTGCACAATTGACTTAAACGTGGGCCGTTTTGGTTTGTTTTTTGCTTCTAAGGCCTTTTTGAAATTTGCCAAATACCTCGTGGTGGAATTCTGTTCGTCTACCGCAGTCTGTTCACTTTTAGTCGCAACAGTTTTGTTTTCCTCACCTGTGGCATTAATGTGCTGCTCTATGTCTGCTACATCTTGATGGCTGTCAATCACCGTCACTGCATTAGGTGGGTCAATACATGGGAGCCCTTCTTTATTCGAGCTTGATTGCTCTCCTTTGTTGTCGGGTGATGGCAACTTGTTTTTGGAAATAATTTCCCCTAAGCTCAACTTACAATCTTCAAATTCTGTATTTCCTATGACATGTTCTTGCGTGGCATCTGGTGAAGCACTCTGTACTGCTTCTCGTCTTTCCAATTTTGCTAAAACTTCCTCCATAACTTCCACATAGTTACTTTCTCCTGTTTTCAAAATATTATCTTCACATGCCCCAATTTCTGAATTTGTTCTCTGGAAATGCAGGTCACTGTCATCTCTTGAGCAGGTGATGGTGGCAGAAAGCTTCTCCAGACTGACAGAACTCGTATCAATGCTGGAAATGTAGCTCTGAGAGCTATTCGTACTTTCTAATTTAAATACTGACCCGAGTGCTGACTTTGCATGCTGCAGCGTGCTGCTACTAAATCGCCGAAAGCTGAAGCTTCCAACTGTTTCAGGCCTTTCCTCAGCTTGCTGTCTCTGCTGTAAGACAATCATCTCCTCGTTGTGCCTTTTATCCAACAGCTCACTCTGGCTATGGAAAGCAAGTTGACTCTTATGTTGTGAGGACAACTCTACTTCCGTTGAGTTCTCCTGAAGTGAGAATCTGCTCATTCCAAGCAAGTGCATGCCTCTCTTCAAAGAGCTCACAAAAAATCTCTCTTCTTTAGCTTCAGCGATAGATGTAGGAGAGGGAACACTTGTCTGACTACAATCCTCCTGCTGGCCTTCCCAACTTAACTCCTGGTCAGTTATGCTGTCGTTGTCAAGAATTGGATAATCTGATGTTGATGTACTGTACAGAAAATCTGTACTTGTTTCTACTTGTTGAAGCTCAACTCCAGAGTCACAACTTTGCTTGACTTGTGGCCACTCATCATGAGTATTCAATTGTTCCATATCCTGTATGCTGTAAGAATCTGCATATGTTTCTTGAACGATACATTCGTTTTGTTCATGCAGCTGTCCCTGCTCAGGTGTCATTTCATTGTAACAATCATCTTCAAAAATGTCTACCTGTTGACGTCCACTATCAAGGCTCTGATGCTGCTCTAAACAAATGTCATGTTCTTGTTGTGATTCGCCTTGATTACACTCAGTCTCATCACTGTAAACGTGAACTTGTTCCCAGTCACCACTACGGCTGTAAATTTCATTTGAATGCCAGTCAATATCAGCAGGTTGAGATGGTTCTAACTTGTCGAGTTCAGGCCAACTACTACGATTCTTGTCTTGTTCTACTGCAATTACGTTTGCACAACCATCATCAATTGAGCTTGGATATATATCAATAGTTTTTTCTGTTTCCACAGGAATGTTATCAGAAACAAATGAATGGTTTTCAATTGAATCCTCATCAGTATTGTAAGCACATTGCTCCTGGTTGTCCCAATGCAAACTGAGGCTGTCATTAGCATCTGGATCCTCGTGTCCAGGAGTAATTGTCTGCACATTATCCCATTCTATCTCGTTTGTATCGTTTTTATTCCATTCCTCTTTTACATCAAACTGTGATGTTTCAATACCATAACTATCCACAATGTCTTCCTTTACAAAAACAAATGTTTTTGTATCTTCACACACACTTGGATCATCATTATTCATGGAAGTGCCCATATATGCTATATGTGGAATCTGGAAGTGGCTTTTTGGCCAAAACTCATTTTCATCGATGGATGTTCCACTATCTGATGACAACTTTGATTTTAAAATGGGAGTATCTTCTGACAGATAATCACAATCGGATACCTCACTGTGTTCAAAGTTTTGCTGCTCAGGCAATGGATGATATAGTTCCTCATTTTCAGACACAAGTTTGGAAAGGTTCAGGTTCATTTCAGTATGTCTGTTATGAGGTGAATCAGAATGGTGGAGCTCTATATTGTAATGATCACGTTTTGCAGAGGACATCATTTTTTCAAACACTGCATCTGACTGAGCAGAACTTTGACTCATTACACTTCTTCTGGTGAAGTCATCATCACTTGAGTCCATAGATAAGGTCTGAGCCTCCTGCAGAGAGTAAATTTGTTTCGATGAAGTATATACTCGAGGTAAAGATAATACACTTGGCTGTTTTTGTACAGCGTTTGCAGTCCTGATTTTAATACTCATGCCTTTTAATCTGTAGCACTTTTTAAGAATTAATTCTTTCTCCTGAATATTAGCAACTTTAATTGCTATAGGCCTTGGTTTGACTGAAAGACTGTTTCTCTTTTCCCCCAACCGAAAAGCACTTTCGACTCTCACAGTTTGTGTGGCATCTGTCATACCCATTTTCTCAGAAAAAATATCATAGATAACATTGGTGCAATTTTCATTCTCTTGTTCTGGAACATTTATGAAATACAAACAGAGGCCATTTCCAGATTGGTTTTCATGGTCAAAATAAGCATTTGTCGGTACATTACTGTGTTTCACTTGAACAAACCCAGATTGCAATTGTTCAATTTCTGTCTGTACAACTTCCACACTTTGAGATATTTCTCTGACTGAACGCTTCAGCGCTTGAACCTGGTCCCTCAGTTCTACAATTTCAAGCTCAATTCGACTTATACCTTGAAGTTCTTGAAATATCTTTTCCATGACATTGTGAGTCTTATTCAGAATATCCTCCGACTCCTGAGATGAAGTCATAACGCGATCTTGTTGTGACATGGACTTTTGCAAACGTTGGTGTCTGTATCCTTCCGTATTGTGAGAAGTGTTGTCATGACCTGTTCTTTTCCACACTTTAAACTTTTGGAATGCCTTGCAGCCTGCAGACCATGAAGCATATTTGACTTGTGAAGATAGCTTGAAAGGATGCTTTGGAAGTTTTCTATGACCAGGCATACCAGGGAGTGTTTGACTTTTTACATCTTCATGATTCTTGTGAGTAAAAGAGACAGAAGTCCTTGTTTCACATGCCACTCTACATTTTGGTAACTGTTCCAAGCAGCCATCAGATTCACTTCCATCAGATTCAATTTCTGTTGACAGGTGGCCTGACTCCTCATGGAGGGACATTCTTCCTAAACCTTTGACTGTGCTAGGCCAAGGATTTTGAGACAATTCTGCATCACGTGTCCTCCTTGTCTCCACATCATCACCAGCCCAACTAGCACGACTCTTAGTCATTTTCTTCATCGTGTTCTTGAGCCTGGATGAAAGTTTTGGAGTTTTTGTTTGTGTAGAGTTTAATTTCCCAATTCTTGAGTCCTCATTGTAATCAGGTGTCCTGTGTTTTTCTCTTTTTTTATCCTCACCAGAAAACATTTTTAATACGAGTTTTGGAAGGTATATCTGTATAAGATATTGACTTGTATAAAACACCATGGGTGCCTTATACGTTACATAAACTTCAAGTAGCTGTTTAAAAATAACAACGAAAACTGTTTGGGGGTTTAGCACGTTCAGTCTGTTGATCTTTCCTGCATTAAGGAGTTAAAGAAAAATGGGACATGGTGCCATTTTCCACAGCAGAACGTCTCTGAAAAACAAAAGGGCACAGCGCTGCATATGAGTAGAGGTAAAACAGCAAGAGCACAACCAAGACAGGAAGTGCAAGTACAATCTGCCTTGTACAAAACCCTTGAGTCATCAGTCCAATCCTCATAATAAAAGCCCAACATGAATACACGTACATTTTGTAGACAATAATACAATATATTTTTTAAAGAAACAAAATAACTGTAGTGATGTCTAAATCAATGTATACAAATACAAAAATATTGTAACTTTCATAGCATGAGTTAGAAAATGAATAAACCCCACTGCATTGAATATTACACTTTCTGAGAATATATGAATATGTTTCATACGCTGTTTAAACTGTAATACTATTTAATAAATTATAAATTAATGATAAATGAATGTCATGTTATAACCGACTGTAGAATTACTCAATGTTACATTGAATTACATTATAAAATTATGTATCACATCATGTTGCATTGCGATTGCTTGAATGTATTTCCAAGTTTAAAGTTGGTGTAAAAAACATTTTTCGTAGTAGAAAATGTATATTTTTTTTAGCTTGTGATAACATGTAACATTAAGCTCGCAAATAATACAGAGGCCCCATATATCTCTCGACACATGGCATATAATTGTTTCACTTCATTATCAGCCATGATCAATTCACTGCTGATGAATAACCTCCCCAAGCCACCACCATCTCTCATGATCCTGAAATGCAAGTCCAACAAAGACATGCGCATCCTGAAATCATCACTTCACCTCCTCGGTAAACGTCCTATCAGACGTGTTCCATCACTTGCCTCCTTTTCAGCAACGCATCCTGCCCAAGCCCACTTACTTTTCTTAACATTTTGAATTGTCGTTAAAGTGTGCATGTTCTCTGATGCAAGCATTGATCTTTTTCTCTCAGTGTAACCCCAAGCATGTACCCATCTATGCTTATTTGCATAATTTTCAGTTTTTGCAACCAAAAGTGTAAATTACAATGTATCTTGTTCATGTCATAGCAGGTTGTACACATTGATTAAACACTTGGAATGTTACTTTCTAGATTTGAAGCTTTCGTGACTGCAAGGATCCATACTCTTTGGTTCTATTCAGTAAAGTCACGTAGGTAAAAAATAAAACAACAAAAATCACGACGTTTCGGCCACAACACAAGTGGCCTTCATCAGGTGAAGGGACCGTACTGTCACGAGGACAGCATTGGAATGAAGACAGTCAAGCCCAGGTCGCGTCCTTTAAGCTTGTGGTCGCGGCATCTTTTGAGGAAGGTCAGCATCTCGATGAGCTGTGACTTCTTGTCCCGTTGTCTGTTGAAAGCTCTAACAGATAGGTGAAAGCCCTCCCCGTAGAGGTTATCAATTCTAGATTTGGAGCTTTCGTGACTGCAAGGATCCATACTCTTTGGTTCTATTCGGTAAAGTCACGTAGGTAAAAAGTAAAATGTCGTGATTTTTGTTGTTTTATTTAGGATGACGTCATCATTGTTGAACCCAATCAGGTTTCGAGAGCAGAGGCGGGGGGTATTGCAATTATGTAATAGATCAGTAATCAGCCACTTAGCATGTGACTCCTCTATAAGGAATTGTGTATTACTTTATAATACGCTTCCAGGCTGCGCTGAGTCTGTAGCTATCACAGTGGTTGAAATTTTTGTATCCTTCTCAATTTCGATTCTCTAAATAGCCTTGGCCAGTAATAATTAGTTTTGCATAACACTTCAACGTTATCAAAATCAATTGAATGTCCTTGTTGGCAAGCATGCTCTGCCACTGCTGAAAGCTGTGTTTGAGATAATTTAATGTTCCTTTGGTGCTCTTTTAGTCCAATATAACACTTACCAGCATAAGCAATTGATCCGATATACACCTTCTGTTGATAACTTCGGTAATTCATCTTTAGTACAAGACACTAGTTTTTGAATTTTGTGTACCATACCAAATCTTATTTCAATGTTTTGCTTTTGCAAAACACGGGCTAATTTGTCAGTAACTCCCTAGATATATGCCATTTTAATTGTTTTCATGATCTGATCACTTTCAGAAGTTTTGTTGTTCGGTCTTGGTTTGGCATTCAATGCTCTGTTAATTTGAGCATGATTGCAGCCATTCAGTCATAGTGCTTCTTGAACATGTTTAATCTCTCTCCTTAGACTTTCAGCATCTGACACTGTTTTTGCCCAATGTATGAGGGTCTTGCTGATAGAAGATTTCTGTGCTGGGTGATGATGCGAATCTGCATTCAGATAGGCATCCGTGTGCATTCCCTTTCGGTAGACGCTGTGTGTTATTTTACCATTTTGACCACGTCCAAGCAAAATAGAAGGGGAGTGTGTTGTTCACCTCCATTTCCATGGTGAATTGGATGGCCGGGTTTTGTGCATTGAGAATATTAAAACATTCATTATATGTATATTTACCATGTGGCCAGACAACCAAAGTGTAATCGACATATCTAAACCAAAAATATGGTTTTAATGTACTTGAGGCAAGTGCTCTTGTTTCAAAGTTTTCCATGTACAGATTTGCTATAGCCAGATACAAAGGAGAGCCCATTGCTGCTCCTTCCTTTTGTTTAAAGAAGTCTCCTCTCCATAAGAGATGTGTTATTTAGACAATGGTCAGCTGGTTTTAGAATATCTTCTGGTAAACCGTATTTTTTACTAGTATACACTAAATTTTGATTTAAAGCTTTCGTGACTGCAGGGATTCATATTCTTGGTTCTTTCCGTAAAGTCACGTAGAAGGGAAACAATAAAATAATTAAAAAACGCACTTTTTTCAAAATTTCTTGCTGTGGTTTTCACACCTGATGATGATTGCTTGTGTTGCAGTCGAAACGTCGTGAGAATTTTATTGTTTTATATTTTTATTATTTTATTGTTTCCCTTCTACGTGACTTTACCGAAAGAACCAAGAATAGTATACACTAGTAAAGAACACAAAGCCCAATTATCGTAGTTGCTTTATAATTCTGCTGTCCTATTTCATGCTGCCCAAGTACATGCCCTCACTCATCATACTTGACTCGTACCTGGGCATTTGAAGTTCTCTTGTCGTGAGAGATCATCACAACCCAGTTGCTGTCCCCGTGAGTGCATAAAATTTGCCTACTGACACGTCGCAATGTCTAAACCATAGCCTTACTAAATTAAATCAATTCGTCAACTGACACAAAGTTGGTCAAGAACTTCACCATTTTGCTAATAGCAATCCTTACTCCTGCCTGATGCTTCCCAGCCTTCCTCCAACGATACCACAGACTGTAATCCTCAATCCAGGCATGAACCGATTCAAACTCCTTTCTCTACTGTCTGACCCTTTATTAAAATAATACAATAATAAAGGGTCAGACAGTTCGAACTAGCTCCCACAAACAAAGTGGTATCTTTCGCTTTCTGTTAAAAAGCTGAACATTAAAAACACAATAAATGCAGCTCTATCAGAAAATAGATCGAAACTTTTCTCTGTCAGTATACTGAGGCATATTCCGCAGATGATTTTTGTTGGTTACAGATACAACAATTTATATTATTAATCCAGCAAACCACTTTCGGGTTAACATAGTATTCAATTGGATCCAAGCAACCACTGCTTAAGTGGCACAACAATGCTTTTCACATTTTCAGATGTGTGCCAGAAACAGCACCAGCCTCAGGCATTCTGTTAATGGAATCACATCCTTGAAAATGGCTCTACACTGTGACTTCTACGGTCCACGACAATACATTTGTTCGGGCTGCTTCAATCACTCCTTTATTACTATGATAAATAAATAAAAATACCTGGGATTAATTTCATGCCCATGGTATATTTTCCGGAGGTGGTCAGTTCCCTCACCAGAAAATTATCGCGACAGTTATTACTTGCAACTCATGAACATGGATGAGTGTCATCCTGATCTGGAGGATAAGTGGGGCACAAGCCTGCTCTATTTTGTTGATCAGTCAAAGGTTAAGCAAAGGGTGAGGAAAATCCACTCTATCATATCATGATGCAATCCTCATCCATGGCAACAGCCGATCAATCAGGCTCCTATATATCTCACACGTACGTATGCGTGTCAACACACACAGTAGTCATACAGTGCGGTGGTCAGTGCACTCCGTTTGGAACCTGCTGACCTAAGTTTGATTCCTGGCCATTGCTAAGAACCTTCTCGTATTCACGTGCATTGTGGCTCTTGAAATATTGAGGGTTTTGTTTTACCGAATTCGAAAGAAAGGGCTCTGCTTGTTATTTTGGTTGCCGACCAATCCGAGCTGAACTAAGCCTTAAATAAGTACCTGGTGCCACACGTCAACATCAGCACTAATGCAAAAGATGAAAATGAAAAAAGGGGGTGATGATAACGATGCTGATACTACTGATGATGCAGATTGAGCATCCCTGCGTGAGTGTGCTTGTATATGCGCATGTGCAATGTATGCATGTGTGTGTACGTGTTGTCATCACACACAAACACGGTTCATCTTCTTGATTCTTTCGGAAAAGTCACGTAGAATGGAAATAAAATAATAAAAATAAAACATAAAATAAAATTCTCACGACGTTTCGGCCACAACACAAGTAGCCTTCCTCAGGTGAAGAAACAGAACTGTCGGGAAGACAGTGCTTCAGTAAACACTGCCAAGCATGGCAGCTTAAAAGACGCTGAAGCGCTGTCTTCCAGACAGTTCTGTTTTTTCACTTGAGGAAGGCTACTTGTGTTGTGGCCGAAACGTCGTGAGAATTTTATTTGATTATGTTTTATTATTTTATTTCCATTCTACGTGACTTTACCAAAATAACCAATAAGATGAATCCCTGCAGTCACGAAAGCTTTAAATCGAAATAAAATATGTGGGAAGCGGTAGTGTAGTGGTTAGCGCATTGCACTAAGAACCCAGCGTTTGAATACGTTTTTTTTGTGTGGAATATTTGCTGGTTTATTCCAGGATGTTTCTGTTACGCTTTGTCGCTTTAAGATGCTCTGTGTTCAAATTCTGTTTGTTGCGGTTGCATCCGACTTAAGAGCCGCATGGCTCACAGGGCTATACCTAATAAATGAAACTTGAAACTTGAAACCCGGGTTCAATCGTCGCTACAGTAACCATTGACGATTATCTGAACCGGTTCTGTGCCTCCCCCTAGGTCGACTCAGCCTCAAATTAATATCTGGTGCAGTGTGTAAACATCACCACTCAGAAGACAAATGCAACCAGGAGTGGTGCTGGCCATCCACCCTCTCGTCTGCCGTGCCGGCCTTCATAGGTGCTCGCAAACAGCACTTGCCCCAACAGTGTATTAAGGGGAATGGGGGATCGTTGTCTTTGTGTTATCATCATACTGCTTAAGTCTCCCCACATCGTTGCTTTCCTTCGTGGTCTTATAATGCCAAATGAATCTAGCTCTGGCACATGAGCAAATTAGATCACTCCATCTCCACAGCGGGTGTCCTCTTTGACGTGTTTCCTTCTTTGGCTGTCTTTAATCACCAATCTTATCTATAAGCTATCATCCCTTTAAGTGATGTATCCTTCCAAAGCAATTCATGCTTTTAACAGTCAATAAGATCTCTCTACTGTGCATTTGGTTTATGATCCATGTGTGAAAACGCCTCCCAGAATCAATGTCTTCTATGCTTTTTTGTATATTCTACAACACTTCTTCCATTTTCTTTCTCAGAGTCCATGTTTCCAATCCATGTCATAGCAATGAATATGCACGGATTGAAAATATTATCTTTAGTGATTTGTAAAGACATGCAATATGTGTATAACATGCAATATGCATGTGTATGCATGGATGATTATAATTAATGTGTGTATATATCAGTAATATCTTTAATAAATTTTAATTTTAAAAAAATGCATTTACAAAAAAATACATGGAACCAAAAATGCACAGTATTAAAACAAATATATGTGTGATGCCTGCTCTCCACTCATTTGCCAATTAGCACCCATTTGCATCCCTCTCCGAATAATTGCAAGCCATTCCCAATTAATCACATTTCTTGCAATTTCAATCGCGTTATAGGTTGCGTTTTTGGCCAGAATGGCTCGCTACATAACAAGCGCACACTGGGCACATGTGGGATACGCCATAAAACACGCACAGCAGCTTGAAATGGGCGCTCTGTTTGTTTTAACATGTTTTTGCACATAAAGTACCATGGATAATGGACGTATCGCATAAGTGTCTGTGTTTGAGCATGTGTGAGTTTTTATGAGTTCTTAGGATAAGATTAATATGTTCCAGCACTATTTATGAGCTGTAAGAACTGCTACCCGGGGGAGAGGGCAGACCCACCAGGAATTAAACCGTTCAATCCGCAGCAAAATATCTGTTTTCCAGGAAGATCAAGTAGGCATTGATTTGTAGTGGGATTCTACCACATAGTGGAGTGCACGTGTCGATATGCTTCATTAACAGCACGGGGCATGCAACCACCAGGCCCTAGCCTTAACCAATCTGCTGCGTAGACTAAGCCTTGAAGAAATGTGGTTTACTCAGAAATAGTTGCTGGCTGAATGGAACAAATAAACTAAGCCTCGGTGTCAAACCAAAATCTGTTTCTAGTATTCACATCAGGACTTTTTCAAAAATCAGCAAGTATCTGCATACAGGTCAAGTAGTACCTCTTCTAAGGAACCTTAATCTAAAGTCTCTGCCACTCTCTACATAATATAAAAATAATAGTTAATGCCATAAAAACATGGAATTAATTAATTAATTGCCTGTATTCCTCGGTATGCAAGTGTCTCCCAATTGGATACCCTACACTCCGGCCACAGTTGAGACACCACAGCACAGAGAGCTAACTTAAATAAGGCAGGCTAATATAGGCGACGTAAGAGTCAGTGGCCTGATCACTCAGCAAAACAATATAAATAATGCAGTGAAGTTTACGTGAATATACATGTCAATTTAGATTTATAAATGACAGAAATTTATAAACTGAGCAATCATTGGAAGGGCGTTACTGACCAGGTAAAGTCTTAACTGACTGTGAAGTTTCTTTTTTGCCGTGCTTGTGTCTTACTTGTAGCCTCCACTCCCCCTACCCCACACCCCCACCCTCCCTGTCTCTCCTCCCTGCCCCCCCCCCCTTCTCTTGCCGATATGGCCTCTTATTGCAGACGCCCTTTGCCCACTTCAGCAATTGTTTCTTACTGTGGTTGTCCCACCCGATGACAGACGCTTGTGTTGCGCCCGAAACGTCGTGATTTAATTTATTTTTTATTTTATACCTACGTGACTTTACCGAAAGAACCAAAGAGTATGGATCCCTGCAGTCACGAAAACTTCAAATCTAGATTGTGTAGTTTCCATCCTACCTGCCTATGTCAGCTGTTATTTCCGACTCTCTGTGCGTCTTTCTCTCTCTCTCTGTGCATCTCTCTCCGATCTCTACTCCAGTGACCTGGGTGCTCCTGCGGGGTCCACTTTCTGCCCCGCCTCCTTCCCCCCCCCCCCCTTCTCTCTCCCCCCCTACTGCCGAGGCCTACTATATAAATTCAGCAGTTTTTTTTCTTGCTGTGGTTGTCCCACCTGATGACGATTGCTTGTGTTGCGATCGAAACGTCACGTGATCTATTAATTTTCTACCTACGAGACTTTACCGAAAGAAGCAAAAAGTATGGATTCCTGCAGTCACGAAAGCTTCAAATCAAGATATAAATGTAAGTATCAATATTAGACATTTACGTAGCCTCTGTTATTTGGTGGTTTAACATAAGTGCAGCAGTGGCTGAAATGCGGTAACGTGGACCGCAGCTGTCACCTCATTCTCGCCAATTAACTGTCGTACACTTTCATGCCATACATTCCCTAAAATTAGCTTATTTTGACTGTGATTTTCTAAAATTTAAATGGAGGTAAATGCTAAATAAACAAAATCCTCAGAGAGCTTAATGGAGATCATCACAACCGAATAGCCTAGATAAAAGTAGAACATGCAGAGAGGGCTGATAGGGCTCTAGAAAGTATGGCTGAACAGATGGGCAGGCTTAACAATTTATTTACAATAAAAACCTTTTTTTATATCCCTGATAGAGTGATGAACAGGACCTTGGATAAACACAATCAATTTACTACTATATTTACCCAAGAATGTCAGTGTGTAACGCTCGTGACGTCACTCCACGTCGACCAGCCCTCATTAGTAATCATGAACGGATTACGTCCTCCACATGGACCCGCCCCTCATGAATAATCATCGTCGGGTGACGTCACTCCGCATGGAACCCCCCCCCCTCCTCATTAATAATTATGAACAGGTGATGTCCTCCACATGGACACCCCCCCCCTCCATCAATAATAGTTAGCGGGTGACGTCACTCCACATGGCTAGGCGCCTCCTCCCTTCTCCTCAACGTCAACTTATAACCCTCACTACAAAAGGCAGAACCCTCACATCACGCGATCTCCGTAACATTATTGAGAGATCAAAGTAAAAAGGACGTTATAATGAACAACGGATTATAACCTTTAAATGAAATAAGTCTGTGTCACCGCGGCCTTACAAATTGTACACAGATGGATGCAATGAATATCAAGTCGCGGTCTGCTTTTCACTTGCAACGTTCAGATTTACTGCAATACACCCGTCCTTGGGCGGGCAAAATGCTCGTGGATAAGAGTTGTCCTTAATTCATGGAATAAGCTAAACCGGGGTATCAATTGGTTGCTATAACACAGTGCCACCACATTATAGCCATTCTCAATCCACTACTGGGGTTTATTTTACCATACTTCAGTGCGGATTGGTGAAGACAAGGAGGATCAGTTCTGATATCACTCGCCACTGATGTTATCCATGGCCAGGAATCGAACTTGGATCATCAGGTTTACAGTGCAGCACGCTAACCGTAATGTCACTGCTCCAGACCTAAATAATTATCATTGGGGTTACTATTCATGTGGCAAATGCACTTCATGTTCATTGCCAGCATTGAGGTGGGCCCCACAATAAGAGTGGCTTTTATTTGTAACGTCTTGTATATCACCGAGACAAATCATATTCACCATTTAAAATGTGAAGAGATATATACTTGCAACCAACAGTTTCATGGTTTGTCGAGATATTTGACAAGAGGCATAGTTTATTGTCTTCAATGTCACTAAATTATATTTTGACCTATAAAATCCATGAAACATATATACAATAGATACAGAAGCAAGCTATGTCTTTAGTTGACATTAATTTACTTATTTAAGTATTTTTCTCATGTTAAAGAATAAATTAAGCAGCATGCACATTTTCATACATGAGAGTTTAAGAAAAAGATGTGAACACAAAACAATATCAAAATCAAGTCCCAATGAAACAGCGTCACGAGTGATTATGTGAATGGAGTCACACAATCATATCTGCAGCCTTTAACAGATGTCTACGATGTTTTAGTGAACTTAGTGTGTATGACTTTTGTTTAGCCGAAAGTTATGTTACACCAGAACTTGGCAGCTTTCTTCGCTAAGTTTGTTAAATCAAATATTTCCAGGAGTTAATTTCCATTGGTCAGAATATCTGAGATGTTAAGGTTTTGAAAAATACATCCTTTGTAAATTACTTGAGATTCCACCAATATATCCTGCAACAGAATTTTAATTTTAATCTCCATATACTGTATATAAAAGGCAAAGTTGTGAATATGTGTGTCTGTTGAAAATGTTTAGCGTACTTCCCGACATGCAACAAACTTGAAATTTGCCATGTGGGTACTTTCCAGACTGTACACCATGCAAAAATTATAAAAATACACTTTTTTTCTATTTGGGAGGGGGGAGCTCAATAATGCATATATTTTTGCACGGCAAGTGAGCTGTGACGTGAAATCTGTCATGTGAGCCGCGCATGTGGAAGCGTAACGCATTGTAGTGTAGCGGTTAGCGCGCCACCACCGATGACGATTATTTGAACCGGTTCTGGGCCTCCCCTAGGTCGACTCAGCCTCAAACGAGTAACTGGTGTGGTGTGTGAACATCGCCACTGGGGAGACAAAGGCGGCCGGGCGTGGTGCTGGCAACTCACCCCCTCGTGTGCCGTGCCAGCCTTCATAGATGCTCGCTAACAGCACTTGCCCCCTACAGTCTCACAGGCTACAAGGGGGAACTTTGTCTTTATCCTGTGTGTGTGTGGGGGGGGGGCAGCTACTGCGTAGCGATTCGCGCGCTGCGCTACGAACCCGGCCACCCGAGTTCGATTCCCGCTCACGGCCACCACCGGTGACGATTATTTGAACCGGTCCTGGGCCTCCCCTAGGTCGACTCAGCCTCAAACGAGTAACTGGTGTGGTGTGTGAACATCGCCACTGGGAAGACAAAGGCGGCCGGGCGTGGTGAAACCAAGTCCCGGGCGAAGCCGGGTAGTAAAGCTAGTCAAATATAAAATTAAATTCTTATGTTACTTTAAATACATATCAGATCGTAATCAGAGTTATTCTTCACCTATGGTCGTTTTCGCATCGATATATTAGTGGCGTATTTTAAGTGTAATCATCCACATATATGAATATATTTTAGACGGAGACTTTAAGTCAATTTTAGAATTCAAAACGAAGACCATCCTCCACAAAATCGCCATGCAGTGCAATGGAATGCACATAAGAAATTAAATGCGCACCATGAATGCAACAGATCACAATGAACCCCCATAATACTGATCGATTTAAAAACGACTGCCAATATGCTTTCAGACTTTGTTTGGTGCTATGGTGATACAGCAAAAGGAAAGCTATACAAAAACCAACTGTAACTACTGCAATACTGGCTAAGTATTCATTATAGATGTCTTCACCTAAAAAAATGTTTTTGCAGCGAAATGCATATACAGATATTTACATATGCATGCCCTATGCTAAGAGTTTATACTCAAAGGAAGAATCTTTAACTGACAAAAAACCCTATTAAATGAAAGAGAAGAGCATTCACATACAATACAACCTACAGTAATACTGTAACATAAAAGGTCTTAAGCGTTGGTGGCATGAAAGAACAAAAATGCAATTACCTGTACATTCCACTCTACCTCACATACACAGCATGCACAACATTAGCCTGACAGCCACTATCTTAAACATGTGGTGCTACGGCCACAATTCACAGCAGCAGAGAAACTTTGCTATAACAAACAGCACTCTAGCCAGGTGGTCGTGGCTACACGTGCCTGTGGAGGCAACGAGGAGGGTTGGTGGATCACACAATGGTCGTGAAACTCGTTTTCCATGGGCGTCGAGGTGCCTTACCCTGACGTGCCAGAAATGTGGCCCCCATCTATTCCATCTGTATTTGGATAGTGTTTCTCACTCGCACGCATGGGTTTTCTCTGGGTGCTCCGGTTTTCTCCTACATATAAATTTATTCATTGGCCAATAACACCTTCATATATAGAGGACCACAGAGCTTGGGGGGGGGGGGGGATCAGCATCTGCTCACCACCTGGCTACCGTTACAAGTTGAAATTATTATTAAGTATTATGCTCATGAGAACACTGGGGTTGCAGAGATAGAATTTCTCACGAGATGGATCAATGTCACAATGCATGATAAAACGATTATCGTAATATCAGTTTTCATAACTGCATGTGATCGAATTTGTATTGTCTTGTTTTTGCACGTTGATGTACTTCAAGTATGAATAAAGCTTACTTAAATGCTGCTGCCACCTCCATCTTCAGATCAATTATATAGTTATCCCAGGAATCCATCCCCTTCACGACTATTGCCTGCCAGAATTGCATGTGCCTACTAATTCTGTAAAAGGACAACAATGTATTGCAATACAAATTTTAACTATTGTATTTATCTTGACTTAACGCTTTCGTGACTGCAGGAAATCATACTCTTTGGTTCTTTCAGTAAAGTCACGTAGATGCATTTTTTTTTCTATCTACATTACTTAACCGACAAACCCATAGAGTATGATATTATATTTTAAAACATTTCAGTGAAAAGTATGACAATGATTTTCAAATAAAGCCAAAAAAAAATACAAAGATGCTTGCCCTAAATTGTGAAACTTAAGCCAATCATATTACAACAACTCAATCCGTTTACAACTACATTTGGAGAAAACAAATCACATCCAAATTAGAAAATATGTAATAATTTTAAATACCTAAATTGTGATAGTGGGGTAGTGTAATGGACTTTTTGTACACTACACGGGGATGTGAATGCCCCCTGATAACTCTAGCTCTTCTGAAGTTGTTCCCGTGTAAGACATCATATATCTTATATATCACCTGACCATGCTGCCTCCAACATTGACCATGTAAAACCTCGGTGTGGCCATCCTCAGAAACGTTCCTCGCTGCCAACGTCAATGCTTGTCAGTTGTTGACTTCACACATTCTCGACAACCTCCATCCATGGCAGATCTCCAGATCCTTGGCCAGAGTACAACTTGGACCAATGTTTAAACTTAATTTTCTGAATGTAACTTTCCACTAACTTCTGTTGAAACAGAGTCATGACAGTCCGTAACCTTCTTGATATTAATATCTGTACTAGACTACTGCCTACTCCATCCTTTCACATATTTCCCCATCAAATATAGAAATCCAAGGAGCTTCACGATCATTGTTGTCAATTTTCGGGAGTTAAATAAAAAAGGGGTTTTATACAGAAACATAATTTCAATGCAATACACCTGCCAGGTAGTGATGTAAATTTCCTAGAAGCCTATATCATGATCCACTACGCTCTTACTAGATAAGTACGTATTAATATGCTTTAATATCCACTCAGTACTAAATATTCACAATGCACAAGTAATCTGACCCTCGCCATACAATCGACTTACATGACTGGTAATTTCCACAAATCAGGAAGATTGAATAGATACTCAAGCACTCACAGACACTTGGCACTCACACACGTTCACCAGAAATCACTGATAGCAGGGGCATAGCAGATATCAGTGGATGCAATAGCGTGGATGTCCAGCAGGTGGCAATTACCATGCTGTCACGGTTTTCATATTACTTGAAAAGGTCATGGGTCGCTAAAAATCTAATTCAATACCTGGATCATGATGGTCAGAATGAGCAACAGCTGGTCATGTACAATGAAAAATAATAATCAAAATGCTGTGACAGATAGTGCGTCCTATGGACAGATAGACAGGCTGTGCATAACTCACCCACCTAAATTGGCTATGCCCCTTTCCTTGTTTGCTGTGTCTCTTCCCTGACTGACCCAGCCTCTTCCATCAGTCTCACTCCCTACCCACGGGCCCATCCCCAGCACGGCTACGACAGTTTCCCCCCCCGCCCCCCATTAAATCCCATATGTGCTTGGATTATTTGAACCAAAATAAGACCTCACTGGGCACTGTACAACAATATTCAAGAAAATGTTGCGACTGGCACAAATGAAGCTGCAAGTATATTAAACATCTTACATGAATGCGTGAATGATATAGTTTAATACGTGACTAACATGGAAATGTAATACACGGTGTAGTTTCTTGATAAAATAACACATCGGTCAGACCACAGTAATTTTACCCAATCTTTAAAAAATATTTATTTTTTTATTTTTTACTACTGCATTTTAAATTATTTTGCATAAATGAATAATGAATGTTTCAAATGATGAATAATTATTGGTATTTAATATTATTAACATTTCATGAGAGATGATATTTGTCATTTCACTTTACTCTGGTGAATACATTTAAGTCTTTTGAACCATAAATTGTACACACCACTGTCACGGAAAATATTCTACATAAAGCTCTTGATTGCAAGGTTGCCATTTTAAAAATGCCACCACATCTGACCTGGGCGATTTGACGATGACCCAATATCCAATATCTTCAATTTGTGCATTCATTAACAGTACCAAATTTAATGCTGTCATCAAAAACCCCGCAATTATTTTTCAAAATCTGTTCCACTAGTTTATAATATTAAAAAGCAGCAACAAGTCAATGAATGCACTGTATGCATAATAAGGGTTATGACTATGTAATGTTAAAATGTTATAATGAATGAGGAAGGTGACGTACCCTGGAATGTTTTCTCGTACAAGCATGAACTGTCTTTAATATTAAATATTGATCCTTTACAACTCAATGAAAACAGGTTGGGATTGAGGGTGTATTGTAATGGATATACTAGGTATGTAATTCCCTTAACCCGAAGTAATTCAATGAATTGTGAGTATTTCAGAGACAAATCCTAAAGAGATTTGTTTTGGCATCAGGTTTATATTGTCTCTCGTTCTCATCGTCGATGGCAGTTTTGTTTGCGTCATTAACCTAAACATAACGAATGCATGTCTTCTCGAAGAAAACGTGTGCCTTTGTTTCCACAATCCAATTATCAGAAAATATCTTGTCTCTGTGAATAACCTTGGCGAAAGCACGCCACCCTGTCTGACTCCACCTTAAATATGTATGTTGGTACTTCATGTAATCTAGGGTGGCTGTTTTATTATTTATAAATATATTTTTAATTAAGACCGTATCAATTTACACTGAGTAGAGAAAGCATTTACCATCTCAGATCTGCTGATGACAATCATTGTAACACCCAATGGGAATGTTAGAAATGTTAGAATATAATAAAGGCTGCATGCAAAGTTGGGCTGAGGATAAATATGGTTTTAAAAAGGTCATATTCAACAAGTTCACTAAACAATGGGAGATAGCGGTCAAAGGAATACAAATGAAAAACAGAAGATGTGTACCTAGGATAGCTATTAAAGATGGTGCAATAAAAGTATAAACTATAGAGGTGGACAAGAACAAATTGAAGTGCTTTTGGAAAAATGATCTTAATAAATGTAACAGAGCAATGTGTCTAAAGATGAATGTTTTTAATCAGTGCCTCTTGCCTGCTATGACATATGGCTCATAAATAGTCATTAATGAGAGCCCACAACAAAAACGTTTAACACGTAGGCTTTCGCGAAAAATATTATTCGTAATAATGTTTTTTGTGTTAGATCGCGTAGGTATAAATGTGTCGTAACCCTCCACAACCCGACACAGCCAGTAAGGTTTGTCACGTAAACAATGCGCCAATTATTACTGATGATGAACATGTGCTTGGGATTTGCATGTCACTTAAAACAATCATGACACGCACAATTTGACGCACGTCAGCTGATGGAATATTTAAAATCAATTAATCTAGGCTCGTGACATGGATTAAAACCATGTCCCAGTGAGGAACTTGTGCCGCTCTGGCTCAACGGTATTCATCAAACTTTAACGAATGCAACTGTCCATTGATGGTAAAGTCAAGATAAACGCGTAATTGTAAAACTGAATAAATTAACAACGTATACTCCCAACGGTGAAAGCCGCGTATAAAAGCGCATGTAAGGCACCCCTCTCCATCGCCGAACATGGTTAAGAATCAATTTTAACACGTAGCCTTTTCACTCTTGACAAATCCTCCCTTACTGATTTGGCCGTGTCGGGTGGTGGGAGGGTTTCGACACATTTATACCAACAACAACAAAAAAAACAACCTTTATTACGAATGGTTAATAATTTCGCAGCGTGCAACCAGCGTGCAACCAGCGTGGGCGGGAGAGGTTTTAAAAAGCCGCGAGCGTTTAGGCGAGCCAACAAGCGTTGCCCTGCACAAGCACCAGGTCCGCCACACATCTCTCCAATCCCTTTGTGTGTCCTATGCCTCTCTCACTCTCTCTCACACTCTCACACACACACACACACTGGGTCTCTCCTATAAAACCCACATACACTGTAACGCATTGTTTCTCCGTACGTGTCTCTTTGAGTGCCATGCACACCGCTCTCTTGGCCACATCTGCCCCTCCGCCTGTCCCTTTTTCGTGCCCCACCGCCCCGTCCCTCTTGTCACAAGGGCCGTAATTCATTGTTTAAAGGGACGACTGCTTATTGACGTTGTGTTACACACAGAGTGTAAGAGCCTACAGATTTGTTGCGCGTCAGATGGCGTGGCCGCATCGCGAGGAAACCCGAAGGCAGAAATGGTTTAAGGGGGTCTCTATTGCCGTGGGGATCGTGCAGAATTTGAAATTTTAACATAACCCCGATTATGAATTCGCATTTAAAAAAAATCGACGGCATTAGTTGCACGGCATTTATGCGCACGTAATTATGGGATTTCATAATTCTCGAGTTTTTCATTGCAATGCAAGTATATTCGCCAACTGGCATACATGCATAAGGCATGCATTCAAAATTGTTTCACACCCCTCGATCTATCGGCATTCCTGTAACATGTGCACACGCTTATATTTCTACCCTATTGTACCTCGGAGGGGAATTACGCGATAGCGTATATGCAATCAAATCAAGCTTGACGACTGAACTTGCTCTGCGAACAGGGATTCATGGTTCGTTTAGCATTGGCTCGGCTATCTCTGGGGGTGGGGGGAGGAGGAATTGCTCTTCATAATCTGATGTGATAGAACCAACGCTAACCTTTCCCTAATCTCTGCAGATGACCCTCACTCTTGGTTTAAAAAAAAGAACCCCCATCTTCAATCCCAGCTCTTATCGGCATTACTTTGCTGGTATAGCAAAACACTGATTATCACACGGTACTTTATTCCTCCCACAGCAGCCGGATTACAATGGGGAAGAAAAAAAAACTATAGCAGCAATGTGAAGGTTAATGTATATTATGCACCCTTTTTATACCGAATGTGCTGCTGCAAAAGTTACGCAAAATGACACAACAGCAGCTGCTTTTATAACATCATGTTAAATATTGCAACGGTGTATTTTAAAACAAATGATTTTGCATTATTAACGTCATTCTTGCATAAATAAACTTGCACAATGTCGAGCAAATTTTTTTTTTTAAACATTTACAGTACGAAATGCTCTCGTGAATTCTCAGTCTCATTTACTTACGAAAACCCAAAACTGTCGAAAATTCGCCACAGCATTCAAACGCGAGAAAATGTCATACTCACAAGATTGTGGGGGAAAAAAAAGAGAAAAGTGATCACCGAAAGCGTCCAAGGTGGTTGGCGATGCCTTCCGTTAACAACAGGTTATATAGTAATCCCGGGCTCCTGCGTTCATTGCACGAGTCTTAACGTGTAGGCGGCAAAGCGGCAGGAAAATGGTGTTGGCTCCCCCTCCATGCCACAGCACGGCGTTGTCTAAGCTAGGGTTGAGATTAACATCGCCTCTGCATATTGGCCAAGACGGCGGAAGCCACCTCTTCTCTATCTTCTGCAACAGCAGCAACAACAACAACAAAAGCACCACCCCCACCCCAAGCCGTTGTTCGGAGCAACGTCCGGAGCCAGAAGCCACACGGCGCATAAAAGCAGGACAAGTTACATGTGACAGAATCGACCATTCCCATATATGGAGCAAGTCTCCGGGGAGTGGCGAACGCTGCATACTAAAATACTCACGGCCGTAGAGCCGTCACACCGCCCCTGTATACCCCCGCCTGCTGGTGGTGCAGTTACGTTGCACGGTGGTTTTTATCTATTTATTTATTTATTTCACGGAGAGACTTGTCGAGCAAACGCGCGAAACCGATCCACAAAAAAAAAACCACACACACACAAAAACCCCGGGACGAACGTCAACTTGACGTTTTCTGTTCATGGAAATATTAAGAGGCGTTCCCAACGTGTTTCCCCCTCCCCCCAGTGTAAATGGCTAAACGTGCGTTTATTTGTATGTATGGGGGTGGGAAGAAACCTTGGCTCGTCACTGTCCACCTCATTGACATCCCACGTCTTTGCTTTAGCCAGTGTTCGGCAGAGCAGGAGCAGCAAACAGGTCGAGAGACTCCAGGCTTCAGCGGTGATTGGACGCCACAGCCCTCGTAATGAATGAGTTTTAAAATGACGTCACGCTTCGTCGCGCTCCGGCATCTCAATTTGACCCAGTGGGTGACTAATCAGCGGCATATTCGCTAATTCCATTCATCATTTTCTCACAAATGCAAAAATGTAACGAACGCAAAGGCCAAATTCCATTTTTAGTTAAGTAATTATGCAACTGCCTTCGCACGTTGCCAATGTTGCCAATGGGTTTCAGAGTGACATGTTATTGTCAGACCATGTTTTTTGCACTGTGGGTGTTGATAGTAAATTAAACATTTATGAGGCCCATCAAGCAAGCTTCACGAGAACTGCCATTTAGATACTGTTATGGTTTTTAACAAGGCCACAGTGGCTATAAATACTGTCCAACCTCTCAGGGACGCATAATTTATATTCACATTTTTTCCATTTCCCCTGTGGCGGCATTTAGCACACACTGCTTGACTTAAGCATTAGATTAAAACTAGTGTAATAATTATCAAATGAAAAAAATAGACATTAAAATGAGGTGTGCTAAACTGATTACACATCTTGATTTAAAGCTTTCGTGACTGCAGGGATTCATATTATTGGTTCTTTCGGTAAAGTCACGTAGAAGGGAAACAATAAAATAACAAAATATATATAAACGCCACTTTTTTCAAATTTTATTGCTCTGGTTTTCACACCTGATGATGATTGCTTGTGTTGCAGTCGAAACGTCGTGAGAATTTTATTGTTTTATATTTTTATTTTTATTATTTTATTGTTTCCCTTCTACGTGACTTTACCGAAAGAACCAAGAATATGATTACACATCGTCAAAAGTCATAACAAACCCCGAAAGAGCCTAATATGGGCCTACTAATTATGGTTTACACATATAATGCGATCCACATATATACTGTATTTTGTTTACAGTATACACACGAATGTCTCTTGAGATTGTTTTGCAAATGTACAAATTGTGGAATAATTATGAAAGTTGATTTTTTGCTTAAATTTTGATTTAAAGCTTTCGTGACTGCAGTAATTCATATTCTTAGCTCTTTAGGTAAAGTCAAGTTGAAGGGAAATAATAAAATAATAAAATATATTTTCCATATATTTTATTATTTTATTGTTTTGATTTTGCTTGTTATATTTTATTACTAGGGTGCTCACCCTAACCCTAGGAATGAAATATCACACCTATAAAGATATAACAGGAAAATCGTGAACAGTACACTTGTAGAATGCGCACAAACAAAAAAACACTGCCATACGATACGCACGGTTCACAGAGATACTTGGAATGACAGTAAGGTTAAAGGAGATGCAATGGGGTAAGAGGAGAATTCAATGGAGTGAGAAGGGCAGCAGGCTATGACAGTGAAATGTCATGAGGGTGATAAGATATGCTGAATGGATTGGAGGGATAATAGAGTGAGGGAAAGACAAAAACTGTATGTGGGAGATGAGGGCATAGTAGATGCCAAATTCAAGGTAACATGGAATCTTGTATCACTTAAACAGCACCTATTCATAAAAAAACACCAAAAAATGGAATCATAATTCTCAACAAGGCAGCAAATTGAATCAGACTCGGATGTGTCTTCCACTAGTTTGGCAGTTGATACATTTCCTATTTTTCGCTCATGGAGTCATAGATGTTTAAACTAAAATCTAACAATCGTTATTTGAGTTCTCAAATATTTTAGACTACATATTAAAGTCCTTAATATGCCTCTAATTTGTTTTTGAACCTCTCAATAATAACCATTTAATACGAATAATTATATCTTTACCACATTTTGAGTCTTGAGTCTCTATGTTTTGATTAAACCTATGAATTTGATTAAACCATGCAATTTGTTTACCTCTATGTGAGTCTTAGGTGTATTTTCACTGAAAAAACTCAAAACAGCCTAGTACCATTGTAGAGGAGTGAAATACGTGGTGCGCACAGTTAACCGAGGGCAACTGAGGGCAAACAGGTGCACGTGTGCACGGACAAACTGCAAGTTGTAGGGGCGAAGCGGGTGCAAACGGGGTCGACGGTTGTGCACGGCAAGACCGGAGGTGTTGCCAGAGAGACAAGGGTTAATTGATGGGCAAACAGGCGCCAGCCTGGCGTGAGCTTAAAGAGACACACCAGAGGTCTTGGATAATTGGCAGGGAGATATAAGGGCGTGTGCGTGAGCGTCGAGTTGAATTGTTGCCGGGGACAAGAGTGAAGACATCTCCCCGCTGCCGCTCCAGCCGTCAAATGGGCCCCAACCCTCACGTGTCGCCGGGCGGGTGTTGGCTAATCCCCCCGCCTGGGACAGACGGGTGAGCGGGTGAGGGCAGCGGTGGAGATGTAGAGCTGCTGTGGGTGAAGCTGTTGTGTGTGGAGACGCTGTGTGCGGAGACGCTGTGTGCGACGATGCTGTGTGCGGAGACACTGTGTGCGACGATGCTGTGTGCGGAGTCGCTGAGAAAAGAGCTGCCGAGTGCAGGATAAGTGAGGTGTAAAGTAGATACGAGTAGGAAGAAGTTAGATATAAGTGACTGTACAGATAGTTTTCGGAGTGCCTACAACTGGTGCAAGAATAGGTGAATAAAGTGTAAGCAGGTGACTTGTTACAAAGTATCGGTGTGAGTCATTTTGGAAGACACTACACCATTATTATTACGTTGTTCTATCATGCAGTAGATGAGCACATGTCCCGATTTACCACCATACTTAGAAATGGAGTGTTGAAATATATGAACAACCTGACATCATATTTGGGTATGATACCTAAGGCACACAATAACTCACACGTGAAAATGCTCTTAGCAACGTCTCCTGAAGCAACAGTTGATGCAGAGGCGTACACTATTCTCACATCACAATGTCTAAACATAAAGAAAAAGACCTCAACGACTGGCAAAGATTGGTAACGAACCTTTTAAATAAGTAAAGATGTCGCAAGTATCATTAGAAAAAATGTTTGCTTCAATAACTTTGGCTAAAAAACTAAAAGTGTATATATTATTCACAAGAGCTAATTTCATCACTTTTTGTGAGTGCAATGTAAATTGTTCCGATATAAGTGCTATCATTTTTTATTTCAACCATGGCCCACAGTGTAATCTTTTATGCTGGTGGATATAACAAGGATGTGTGCAGAATGTGTGCAACAATAGTGATGGCCCTGTGGCATGCAAAACATGTGGGCGTTTCTCTAATATTTTACTGTTGCAGGCCTGCACATATTTTATCCTGCATGCTAAAATGAATATTTGTAATAAATATCAAAATTGCTTTGCTTCATGCATAAATAGCACTATACTATGTTTACTCTTTGGTTCTTTCGGTAAAGTCACGTAGGTAGAAAAATAATAATATAGTGATATATTTGTTGTTGTATTTTATCATTTTTCTACCTACGTGACTTTACCGAAAGAAACAAAGAGTATGGATTCCTGCAGTCACGAAAGCTTCAATTCAAGATTATGCTATGTTTGTGTGGGTTCCACATAAATAGCAACTGTGAAAATATATCTAAACAGTTTTAAGTCCCAATACAGTCTGCAATTAATATTAATCACAAGATAATGAATATATATTAAATTAATCACAGTAAGCAGTGGCTTTAGCACACTCATAATTCTTGGGAAAGAATAAAAATCTCATGTAGAAATATATCGCTTTATGTCACCAAGCATGTATTTGTTATGTCAAATTAGTGTTTATGCGGCAATAATCTTACCTATAGGAAACTTGTTTGCTTGTCAAGAGGAGAACTTCTCAGAGAATCAACCCCTTCGGAAAGCATGGAACAACCTACAACCACTACACCAGTTTCCATTCAGACATATCCTATGAAGCGCATGGTTGGGACTGACAAAGTACATACATACAACTCATGGATTTTGAAAGCAGGAGTTTTGGCATATTGGTTAAGGTGCCTTAACGAAATATCAATAACAGCCATGTACATAAAGCTCTAGGAACAAATGACCCATGTTCATAACTAGTGGTGTTGAACCCTGGTTACAACAAACTGCCTTTGAAGGCATCTTTTATAGTTAAAATTAATTTTATTTAAATTTATATAGACTTGTGTTTTCCAGAAAATTACATTTCATGATTTCATGTTGCTTTGGCTTGTGAAACAAATTAAATCTAAATGGTAATATAGACACTAAGGCCTCAATTGTGTTTTATAATGTCCTGAAAAAATCTGGTTGAAAATTTAAGGAATTGTAAAGTAACACATTTGTATATTACTAAGATAAAATATATTCATTGCTGCAATGAATTTGCCAGGCATAATTAGTATGTACAGTTTTTTTTGGAATGTTACCACAAGTCTCCAACCATGGTACTGTACTGTTAAGTTGTGACGAAGTGTGTCTTTGTTCCTGTAGCTTCAAAACATAAACACAAAAAGATTATCTGCTTAAAATTACCTCACGAATCTGTGCTCGGACTTTATCAATGGCCCGAATCCATAGTTCTCGTGGCGATACCTTTACTTTACCACCATCTCTACTGTGAAAAAGCAAAAAAAATCAGTGAAAAATCAGTGTATCCAATCGCAGCTAAAACAGTGTCCACATGAGCGGAACACCAACTACTATCGCAGCACATTATACAAACACAAGAACATTTAAATTCACAATAGTGTAATAAAGAGTGCCCCTAGTGTGCAATAAAGGGTCTAATTCTCTTTTTGTTTTATTTCACGTGGGCGTATGGAAGATTTAAAATCTTTCGGTGTGTGCTGGTTTCACACCCTCCATCAGGCGAGCAGTGTAAGGGGACTCCATAGCTGCCACTCTGCACATTCCGTGGTAAATTAGTGGCGATGGGGTGAGTAACTTTCCAGCTCCCGAGGACCTGGAACAAGCCTCCCCTGTGTGCCATGCTCTCCTTAAGCTGCTCTGCTGCTAGGTTAGGGCCGCATGTGTCAGCGGTGAGGCATCCAATTCAGATCTGCCATTCCCACAATCTTATGAGGCTATTTTTGGAGCTACTGCTCTGAACAATGGCCCACTTCAAAGCATAGAGTTGTCAGAAAATTGTGGCTGCAACATGGTGACATTGTTTTCAGAGGGCCAGTTCATTAAATTTCAATGAACAAATATAATCGAATCGTTAGACTCATCACGATGTTCATAATAATGTTGTAAACTTTATATTAATTTTATTTCAAAATATTTGCCAATGCTTTTTTTTATTAATGCCAAATGTCTTCTAAAAAAAGTAATTATTATCAAGGCACCTTATTGGAGCTGTATAGGACTTGTTAACTTATCAAAAATTTTAATTACGTCAACTATAACAGAAATTCTAACATTTTACAATCCTGTAGTTTCAAACGATAATTCACAACTTCGAGATGAGGCTGTTAAATCTGCAAGGATAATTCGGCAAACCCCCTCACTGCAATGTACTCTGCAGACACTTTGTTGCTTATTAGTTTGGGGACTCGCATACTATGGCTCCTGCTATAACTGGAGAGGCAAGATTTGGATTCCTGAGTGAAAGGCATTTTCATTAGTGAGTGAACTATAATCAAACTTACAAGCATCTTTATTTCGAGCACCCACCGCCACATCAGTAAAGAAGTGATGTAAAATAGAATAACACTAAACGTATTATAATACAGATGTTATAACATGTGATGTATACTATTTACCGTATGTTATTTTCATCAGGCAGAATCTCTGGCTGGTGAACGAATTCCACTTCGGTGTGACATTTTTCAATTTCTTGGCTCAGCCGTTTATGTTCATATGCTGCACTTTGATTCAGTTGTCTATCTTCAGTACGTAAGTCATGATTGGAAATAATTTCATCATCAAATTTAGCATTATAAAGCCCTGGAATGTCATTTTCAAAAGTACTGCCACGACTATTTCTTCTCTCGTCTTCATAAGTGACACAATGATTCGGTTGTTTCTCAAGCCCATGTATTGATTCATAGCTGGATTTGTTTTCATTAAATCGGGCATGATTCGCAGTCCTTTCTTTTGAGTTTACATGATTGGTAGAGCAGTCCTGGCCATTGTTACTGGTGACCTTTTCAGATATTTGGAGGACATCTTGGGGTTCCAAAGGTCTCGGCTCCTCGTCCTCATGGAAGCTGCTGAAGCTGCTGTAGGAACCGCGTTCAGCACCAGAGCCTCGGAGACTACCCAGGCCTGAGCCATGATGGCTTTCATTGTCCGGTTCCAATTCACTCAGCTGGGAGCTGTGCTGGCTCAAGTTTCCCGATGAGCCAAACTGACTGCTTCCTGTGGGGCTGCAGCTGTGTGAAACAACAACAACAATACTTATTAATTCATCTGACATTTCAATGCATTTTTTTATGAACAGTGCAATTTATTCCCGAGGAAGACAATGGTAATTGTGATATTACCTATTCAGCAAAAAGTAACCAGTGATGATTAGATAGTTTACAAATACAATACAGTAAAACCTCATGCAGCCTGACTCGGCTAAGCTAGAATTCGGGGTAAGCTCGAAAGAACAATTCCACAATTAAATAACTAAAAATAAGCAAAAACACCTCTGACCATAACACTGCTTGTGAGCTAGATTTAAAGCTTTCGTGACTGCTAGGATCCATACTCTTTGGTTCTATTGGGTAAAGTCACGTAGGTGAAAATAAGAACTAAACATTAAACTAATTTCAATGGTACAGTATATTTTTCAAGTAGTGGTACCCCAAACTTTCGCAGCTCTTATAAATTTCCCCTTTTCACACCATCAATAGGTAAACTCCCCCCCCCCCCCGCGCCAAACTGCGAGTCCACCGGCACGTACACCACCTCTTTCCTAAAATCCGCCAATCAAATGCTAATTTTTATGCTAATTTCTTTGTCAGAACACCTTGTTTGCTTGCACACAGGTCCGATGTCTGAGCGTGGTTGTGTTTCGCTAAATTCTCCTGTTTGATGAGTACTAGGTGCCTCGGTGAATGTATATGCTCTAACTTTAACATAGCTATTTCTGTGATCAGTTACAAGCTAATCACTCAGCTATTTCAATGCTAAATTCGATGCTAATTCCTTTGTCAAGGGGTACCTCTGCGGATGTGTATACTTTAACTTAGCTATTTCAATGAGCCATTTCAATGATAAATTATATGCTAATTCCTTTGTCAAGGCACTTGGCCTTTTTCTTCCCACACAGCTTAAAGGTCGTGATCTAAGCGTGGCTTCTTCCACTCCAGCGCTAATTCCTTTGTCAAGGGGTACCTCTGCGGATGTGTATACTTTAACTTAGCTATTTCAATGAGCCATTTCAATGCTAAATTATATGCTAATTCCTTTGTCAAGGCGCGTGGTCTTTTTCTTCTCACACAGCTTAAAGGTCGTGATCTAAGCGTGGCTTCTTCCACTCCAGCGCTGTCCTCCAGACAGTCTCGTCCCTTCACCTGATGAAGGCCGCTTGTGTTGTGGCCGAAACGTCGTGATTTTTTGATATTTTATTTTCACCTACGTGACTTTACCCAATAGAACCAAAGAGTATGCTTGTGAGCTATTATGTGGTGGGTGGTCACCTGTCTGCGTTTGAATCAGACAGCCCAGAAATTGGAATCTGTGTTTGGATGGCAGCAATTGATTTGTATTGAGCTCTGTTGAATTGTATTAAAGTAAGTTGCACAATTCCGATAAACCGAAACTGAGAAATATGTCTGGGTTTTGGTCTGTTGAAAAATTGGCAACCCCAGCAGTAGGATAAAGCAGAATTTTCTATGCTAATCCTGTGTAGGATAGTCTTTAGGCGTTTATTAAGGTGTAAGACACCATCGTTGACCATTTTCTTACAGTTAATACAAATGCGTACAAATCAAATCAAATCTCAAAAGATAAATATTTATTTTACGTGCCAATATTGCTCTGAATAAAATACACGGCAGTGCACATTACAACAGAACGGGAACGCTACAGGGGTACATGGCAACAGGAATGAAAAGAGAGACCTCTCACGCCCTCAGTGGCTAACACCAAATTCTGT
Source organism: Petromyzon marinus (assembly GCF_048934315.1). NCBI lineage: Eukaryota > Metazoa > Chordata > Hyperoartia > Petromyzontiformes > Petromyzontidae > Petromyzon > Petromyzon marinus. The sequence goes on from NC_133667.1 coordinate 2,988,567, forward strand.
TGCTTAAATTTAGCCTAAAATCAGCTACCTGCGAACATTTTGTGTGTTTGCCCGCAATGAAAGCTGCCCGATCTTTGGCTATGTTGAAATACAATGTGCATTGCACCCGTCTGTGAGCGCTAGCTGTGTTGAAATTGTTCACCTTTGGCGATTTGGGGTTTGTCTGTTTGAATCAAGTCAATATAGCTCCATCTGGGCTCCACCACACATCCACAAACTAGGCTCCTTATTGAAAAAGGTATCCGTGATCTTCATATCTTTTCTAGCTGTGAACTCTAATAGGCAGTCTCTTTCTGATGCCACATTTCCCAACCATCCTCGCATCTGTCCCTTTTGCCTATCTTTGCATTGGTGTAGAGGAGAACTCCTGTTTTCCACGACCCTATTACCCGAGACGCCTATTATTTGTGGGAGCAGTAGGGTCCGCGAAAACTCCTATTACTCGTAGGCCTAATCTTACAATTGCCTGCCGTCATCCGCAACTTTTGCCAATGTTATTGCAGAATGGCTTCCAATTACCTGTGAATGTCACGGTGAAGAGAGTCACCCAGCAAATTACTCAAATTACTGCCATGTTTGTGTGGGTAATTGGAAGAACATTTGCGGATTCGCCATAAATAGAGAATTTTAACATGAAAAAAAATGTTTGTACGGAGAGCGAGACACTGAAACACATTGTGTTCAAAGCATTTGCCTCGCCGGCAACACACACAGATAAGACACGGAAACACAAGGTGCTACTCAGAGAGACACAAACAAAAATAGAAAGATGCCGAGACACAGAGACACTGAAATACCCACGGAGCACAGAAAGAGACGTGCATAAAGACGCAGAGAGAAAGACACTGAGAGAGGCATACAGAGATGTGAAGAAACACACACAGACTTCTTTTTTTTTCAGAATGTAACACAACCTACCGATGTGCATAAAGAATGTTTTAAATCAGTGTTTATTGCCTGCTATAAAATATGGATGAGAAGACATCCGCTCCAATGCAGACGATTGACTGTTGCATTATGAGACCATGAGTAATGGTGATACCTTGGGGAGGCATTTATCTAGCAGTGGAAAGATCAAAGCAAGGATTTCCATCTCTCTGTTTCTCTGTGTCTCTCTATGTCTATATCTCCTCGTGTATCTCTGTTTTATAAATTTCCCTCATATCCATGCGTCTCTAGGCATATCCACGTGTTTCTCTCTATCTCCCAAGTGTCTGTATATTTCTGCGTCTCTCAATATCGCCGTCGCTCTCCGTGTATCTCCCTCTCGGAAGAGACGAAGAAAGAGATGGAGGGATGCACTAACACAAATATGAGATACAGAAACATATGGAGATAAACACATGGAAATTTTAAAAGAGACACAGGAGATAGGGATAGACACAATGGAGATGCAAAGAGCGATACAGAGCTACAGAGAGACAGATATACAATAAGAGATGGATGCTATAGATATACAGAGGTACAAAGACAGAAACACATATACACACCCAGAGACACACACGGAGTTACAGAAAGACGCTCGGTGACGTGGAGAGAGACATGTCTTAGAAGCACAGCAAGTGTGCCAGACAGAAGCTACTTGGCTGCCTAAGTGTGCATTCTCCTTGTAGAAAGAAAGTACTTGACCCACAGGTATTGACCGGCCATTTTATTCCAGTACACACTCAGGAAAGTCATCACAACTCCCAATCCAGATGTTTTGTTTTCACGAATAAACGGAGTCGAGTCGAAAATTACTCCAATGATGTGCATTTTTCCCCCGCGGATAATTCCACAGCTTATAATAGGATTCGCGATATTGGTCTTCTACATTTGCGTGAATAAGAGGAGTTCTCCTGCAGTTGTGCTTTGCTCTCATTTAGAAGTTGATTCATCTCTTTATACCTGTGGTCTACTTCTACATCTTCGTGACTGGTATTTGGGACATATTACTGTATTATCTTCAACTTAGTCATTTTAGAAACTTTGCATCATAACTATTAATGACACAACTCTATTAAAAGCCCACAGACACTAAATAAACACATTCCTGTTATAGCTGCCTTATTTCTTCTACGATAGAAATAGTTGCCTCAATATTTAAATGTATTTCATTCTCTCTTTTTATCCACACCTAAAATATATTCAAGTTCATTGCCACACATTCTGCTTCCAGTTAAGCAATGTTTTATTTTCAAGACAGAGTCCAAATGTTTTAAATGGCTCATGAATTACCATGCTTGCGTTAACTTTGATAGAGGTTCCACAAGTTCCAGTGCCTTGTTTGTGATTTATACAAAACATAAACCACAAATAAGAACCACAATGGCAGGAAAATAAACCATGGTTGAAATAATTTCAACTTGTAATGCGCCACAGTATTCGCTCAATCTTAAAGGGAAAGAACGACTCAAGAGGCACGGGGAACCACAGATAAGCGGGAAAGGCATCCGTGCGGTAATCCGGTGCCATCGCGTTCTCCTGGCAAGCCATGGCATGGCACCTCGGATGCCAACAGGAAGGGAGTTCAGCAATATTTGTGTGAGCCACCAACCTGACCCTGGTTTACAGCACTGTGGAGGTACTGTAGTGGCAAAAATGTTACCTTCTACATTTTTAAACAGAAAAATCCATAGACAAAGTGTGCAAACTTAATGCTCAGGATGATTGCTAATGAAGAGAAAAAGGGAGTGTGCAAGCTAAATTGAAAGCAAAACATCGAGAAAAATGCAAACACTCACTTTGGACAGGACTGGCTATTGGCTCGGAAGCAGGCAGAGAATGGAAGATGCTGATAAGAAGGGTAGATATATCCTTATTTTATCCCCCCCCCCATTATAGTCCGACTTTGTTATGAATACATTTCCATAAACCACCATGTGTCAGAGAACAGCCATGGAAGATTATGTAACAGAACTACTTCTAATGTCACTTTAATGGGGCTCGTTATCCACACGAGGGGCACAGACCCTGCAAAGAGTGTTCATAACATGTCTATCAATTTGAAATAAGCTAATATAAGTGAAAAATCTAAGTTAATGAGATGTTTTTTTTGTGCAGTAATGGATGGCTGCCAAATGCAAATTGCCATCTAAATTCTTGTGAGCCATCCATCCATCTTTACGATTCTCTTTCACATGAGAAATCCATAGAATATAGATACAGAACCAGTACAGGATAGCATCAGCACAGAATGTTCATATCAGGAAGTTTGTAAACCAGAGAAAAACAAAAGACCCAATTAAATTATTGAGACATCAGGCAACAGGGGGTCATTTGTAAAAGGTGGTCAATACTGAAAATCTGGAGAAATAAATAATCCTAGAAAAGGCTGAAAGCGGTAAGACTGATCGCTGGGTGGTGGCTATGCACATCTGTAATCCAGCACCATCGAGGCGAAGGTTGGCGGAGCACACAAATGTTGTGAAACTCCCTTCCTGTGGACATTAAGGAGCCTACCTTACCAGGAGAAGGTGGTACAGTAAAGTGCAGAATAATATGTTTCCCTTCTGTACGGTATAGAGTGTTGCCCTCACACAAGTGTGGCTTTGCTCTGGGTGCTCTGGCTTCCTCCCACATGTATAAACGTTGGTTCACTGAATAAAACATATTTTAATATGTATACGCCTCCATGTTTGTGGAGCGTGCAGAATTGTGAGATGTCGTTTGCAGGAATGTCGTTGTATAAAAACGCTTGTTATAGCCATAACATGGCACGGAGGCAGGAGTGTGTGGTTATACAGAATAGTGGTCCAACTCATGTAGTATTAAAGACTATAATTCAACCTCATTTTAGCAAAATAGTGAAAACAATTGGCAGCTTACTGAAATAAAAAATTCAAGTAGGGGCCATAGCACCCGTGGAATGCCTATCCGCTCTGGTGGAGTGGCTGAATATTGTTGAGGTTTGATCAGAGCTAAAGCTGAGCCCAGCAATATTGGCAAGAAATTGCCAATGGCAAGAACCTTCCACTATTGGCGTAATAAGGTCAATGTTTTTATTGCAGCAAATGTCGGGAGCACTGGGACGGGACCACCCTAAACTGGATCAACAGTGGTGGAATGAACACACACAACTAATGGACACCCACACATGGATGCAGATAGAGGAGATTATGAAATGACGTTGCTGCTGCACTGTTGCCTCTGCTACTGATGATGATGATACAGAAGATGTAGTGTTACCAGGAAAGCCTCACCAATTCCTAAGACTCATGCAGGGAAAAAAAGTATTCTTGAGCTTCTGGAGAAACCCATGGGCAAATTTCTGCACAGACTTAACAATTCACTTGTTATCCTTTTTCTAGCTGTTTAACAATATATTAAGTTTGGGACTTTCATATATGCCTATGTGTTCGACGAACCCATGCCTTCAAAGTGCCTATTTAAGGCCCAGATGACCTAAGAGAGGCTTCCGATACCATCACCACTCCTATAAGTGACCAGGATTTGAATGCTCGATACCAGGCTCATGGCGCAGTGCACAAAAAAACATTGTGTTTTTCATACACAAAAATAACACAAAGATTGCCTGTACTGTATAGCTTTCAACAGACTGGCGGGGTAAGTGCTTTTAGCAAGCACCTGTGAAGGACGGTATGGCACACGACAGGGTGGGTAGCCTGCACCACGCTTGGCCACCCTGCCCTCCCCACGTGTGATGGTTATACCAGAAATAGTCGACCTCGGAGATGCCCAGAACCGGTTCAGACATTTGTTACCTATATCGGCCACACGCAGGAATCAAACTCGGGTCTCTGAGTTCAAAGCACGGTGCGCTGACTACTACACCACCGCTCCCTACAGAGACAAAGATACACCCTATAGCCTTAAAATACTGTTGTTATCAAGCACCTATGAAGGCTGGCACGGCACACGAGGAGGTGGGTGGTCAGCACTATGCCCAGTCGCCTTTGTCTCCCCAGTGATGATCTTTATATACTACGCCAGGTCCTCATTTAAGGCCGAGTCGACCTAGAGGAGGTCTACGACCGGTTCAGATAATCATTACTGGTGTTGGCTGAGAGCGAGAATCGAACTCGGGTCACCGGGTTCAGAGCACAGCACGCTGTTGCACTACTGCTTCGTACAGCATAGATACACACATGCACACATACAAATTGCCTGATGGGAAAGTGACAGTTTCAGCCAGGGGGTGCAGACGCAGGTCCAACTTATAATGGTTTGCACACTGGTGCTCAATGGGTGTCTGATGCTCTGTGACAGCGTTGAATTGGTGCACACCTGTACTCCTTCCTAAAGCCAATTCAAATGTTGTACTGTATTGATGTTAACGCATGTTAATAAGTTAGAACATTAAATTTTGATTTAAAGCTTTCGTGACTGCAGGAATTCATATTCTTAGTTTTTTCGGTAAAGTCACGTTGAAGAGAAACAACAACGTGACTTTACCGAAAAAACTAAGAATAAGTTAGAACATTATTAATGTATCTGACCACTACCCCAAGTAAAAATTGTATTGTAGCCATCAGATTACATGTACATTAGATCCTGGCTCACTTTAGTGGTGAGATCTAAATGGTCATGACTACCATGGTCTAATATCGTCACTCAATTTCCATGACTGTCATGGTGTGAGAGGCCTTCATTGCATCAAGCCACTGTAAGTTTCGGAACCGTGAGATGAATATTCAGATCATTTCGACTCGTAACACCATGGCATTTTGTTTTTCTCAACTTTTGAGATAATTCATCAATTTTGGAATGTGCACAATGATCCATTGTTGCAATAACACATACAAATTATGGTTTCCAAAATATGTACCTTTCTAGAATGACAACATAACACGACAATACTGGAAAAGATAGTGAAATATAAAGTAAATTCCTTCTGTTAATACCGAATGTTTTGTGTGATTGATAATTACAGTACATACATTTTTTTATTTAATACGTACAATGATGAGATGACTGCAGTTATTGGTTTTCAACACGTAGGTTTTCGCGACCAATATTATTCATAATAAAGGTTTTTCGGTTCGATCGCGTAAGTATAAATGTGTCGTAACCCTCCAACACACGACACAGCCAGTAAGGTTTGTCACGTAAACAACGTGCCAATTAGTTACTACTGCAGCCCACTGGTGTGTTGGAGAGTAAATCTACAACATTGACAATTTGAGGGGTATAACGTTTCGCTGGTAATTACATCCAGCATCATCGGGCGATTTGTCAGAGTAGTGAAGCAATCCACCTGCTTCCGGTCTTAAATAGAGCACGATGACGTCATCACTGAACCCATCAGGTGCAGTGGTCAAAGGCGGAGGAGGGGGGTTATTGTAATAATATAATAGATTAGTAATCAGTTAATTAGCATGTGTTTCCTCTATAAGGAATGCAGTTGTAAGATGTATTACTCAATAATAGGCCTCCATTCCGTACTAAGCCTGTATCTGTCAGAGCGGTTAAAATTATTTGTATTCATCTCAATTTCAATGGATTCTCGGACGCGGCCTAAATGGTAAAATAACACACGGCGTTTACCGAAAGGAAACGCACACTGATGCCTATCTGAATGCAGATTCGCATCATCGCCACGTACAGAAATCCTCATCAAGACGCTCATCCATCGGGCTAAAACAGTGTCAGATGGTGAAAGTCCGAGGAGAGAGACTAAACATGTTAAAGAAGCGCTACGATTAAATGGCTACAATAACGCTCAAATTATCAGAGCATTGAATGCCAAACCAATATCGAACAGCAATACTGCTGAAAGTGATCAGGTTATTAAAATAATCAAAATACCATATATTGTGGGAATAACTGACAAACTAGTTTTGTGGGAAAAAAATCTAAGTAGGATTTGGGACAGTACACAAAATAAAAAAATAGTATCTTGTGCTCAAGATGAATTGCCTAAGTTATCAACAGAAGGTGTGTATCGGATTAATTGCTTTTGTAGCAAATGCTATGTTGGACAGACGGGACATAACATTAGGTAAGACCAAAGAAATATAAAATATGCTTGCCAAAAAGGACACTCAATTGATTTTGATAACGTTGAAGTGTTGTGTACAACCAATTATTACTGGACGAGACTAATTCGAGAATCCATTGAAATTCAGAGAAATACAAATAATTTTAACCACCCTGACAGCTAGTGGCTTATTGCGCCTGGAAGCGTATTATTAAGTAATACATCTTACAACTGCATTCCTTATAGAGGAAACACATGCTAATTAATTGATTACTAACCTGTGATGACGTCATCTTGCTCTATTTAAGACCGTAAGCGGGTGGATTGCGTCACTATTCTGGCAAATCGCCCGATGTTGCTGGATGTAATTACCAGCAAAAGGTCACGGTATTCAAATTGTAAATGTTTGTGGATTTACTCTCCAACACACCGGTGGGCTGAAGTAGCAACTAATTGGCGCCTTGTTTACGTGAAAAACCTTATTGGCTGTGTCGGGTGGTGGAGGTTACGACAACTTTTATACTAACGTGATCGAACCCAAAAACCTTTATTATGAGTTACAGGTTTCAAAGTACTTTCTCAAATTATTAAGGTGAAAGGATAGGATAAGAGGAGAGGGAAGGCGGAGAGAGAGGGATAGAGAGGGAAGAGAGTAGAGGCCGACCGAAACTGAATTTCTGGTTTCGGCCGAAAACGAAACCAGACCGAAAGTTAAACATTTATTTTCGGCCAAAACCGAAAGTTCAAAATTGACTTTTGGCCGAAACCAAAACTATGCCGAAAGAGGCCATTTGCCAACTTTCGGCACCGAAACCGAAACCGAATTTCAGTCGGCCTCTAGCCTCTATCACATCCTGATCCGACGACTGCAACTCTTCCCCTATTATGCCCTTCTAAATTTCATTAACTACCACCTCTAGATGATCCTACCAGACTTGTTCTCCAAATCCATTAATTGGACGTGATCACTTCAATACTCAGATCCCTCCACTGTTTTCCTTTCCAGTCCTGAATCCATTTCAAAATTCCCATCAAGATCCTCAATGGTCTCACCCCTGTCTGCCTGCCTCTCCCCTCTCATGTCGTAGTACTCTCCTTCATGCGCTCTCCTCTTCAGAAATAAATACCTTTGATCAAAGTCCCCAGTCAATATTTGCTCCGTGAGATGTTGCTCTTTCTCCGTTGCTGCCCCCAGCCCAGGAACCGATTCTCTCTCGGCCATCATGTGTTGTTCACTTCCCGTATCCAGGCTCAAAATATCTCCAACCTCTCTGTCATATTTTGTTTACTATGAATGGGATGAATTCATCAAAGCCAAATCTAATCCAATTTCAGCTGAGCTTCTCTAACCCAAAACTGAATCCGACCAAAATCTGAATTTTGACTGGTTGAGTTTAAATTCTCAATAATAAAACTAATTAGAATCTGTTATCATTTATTTGAGTCTGGATAAATCTGCCAACAGTAACAACAACTGTACACTCAATTGCACGTGTAAAAAACTAGGGGTGGCGCTACTTCGGCTCAAATACAATGTGCCACTTATGTTCAAGGGTGGGAATGGATCCCAAGATGCCGGGACCCTAATGTTCCACCAACCACTCTCATACCATGGTGGCTGTTTTTAGTTCACAAACTATGTAAACTTATTTTTTATCTCTCACACCATGATCAATTATGTTCTCTCCATGCTGATTGAAGGCCTCCCCAACCATCACCATCTCTCAATGTCTCACAATACAACGATCCATCGATCTCCTGCACACGAGTTGATCTCATCTCTCCAGCTCCACTGTAGATGTCCTCTTGGGCATATTATCTTTTTTGGCTACTACTCTGTCTTTAGTCTCGACGCATCAACCATCATCCCTTCTATTAATGTGTCCTGCCTAAGCCCACTTTTCTTAACACTCAATAAGAGGTATTTTATTTACATATGTTATCTGATCCATATGTAGCATTATGCTGTTGAGCAGACTCACAAATATATATATAACCTACACAATGCTAATTTACAGTCTTTAAAATACACTGCAACCCACGTACGACTTTCGTAAATTATGTATACTGCATTACAAGATATGTAATGGGGTTGTACAAAATTAATAAAAATAAAATAAACACAGTGCTCACCAAGGGATCTGCCAGCCAGGGCGCTGCGGCATGCCGGGTTGTGCTGTCATTCATGCCCAGGCTCGTGCGGCGGCACACACATCGGGATTCGTGCAAAACCTTGAAAAGTGCCCATACCTAATTGATCTGAATATGAATATGTCCCATTCCTAATATATATGAACCTTCCTTTCTCCATACACTTATGTTGAATTTCTTTCGAACCGTAGGTAGCCAACCGTACTATTAGGAAGTGTCGGGGAAGGACACGGATGGATAAGTTGCATTGACTTACAAATTAGAATGGAGGTTTACTGCTCCAAACTTTGTGGCAAGCACCTTAATGTAGCATCTCACACACACACGTGAATGTGTCAGTGATGATGACAACAAAGAGTTTGATGATGGTGATTGTAAAGATTGTAATGATTATGATGATGTTGCTTTTTAGTTTCTAGTGTTGCTGATGTCATGTTGCGACTATTTGTTGTGCTGCTGTTGATGACAATGAAAAAGAGGATCCTGGAGAAGTAGTGCTCTTGGAAAAGTCTCACTGCACTGGGTCCCAAGACTCATTTTTTAGTGTCAAGGCAAGTTGGAAGAACTGGAGTACCCAGAGAAAACCCACTCAACGAAGGGGCTAACACTCAAATGTCCACATAGAAAGATGAAATAATAAATTTGCTCTACCGCCTTCTCCTGGTTATTGTGAGTGAATGTGATCCACTAAGCCACGCATCCAAAGTTACGGATTGCAAGCATCATGCACATACCACACAAGGAGATGCATGCATGGTCGAATAGAGACTATACGTGTAGGTACAGTGTGTGTACCTCTATGCATATGGTCGTGCTGGACTGTCTTATCCACCACCGTATCCAGTCGTAAATAAAATTATACATAATGCACTTTAGCTGTTGTCCTTCCACTGTTTCACAGAGGCCTTCCCGCACCATGTAGGTCATGGGAGTTGTTTGACCATACTTCACTCATAATAACCACACCGATTGGTGACATATAACAGAGTTTGTTTAATCTGGTGACTCAAAGTATTTATATTCTGACATCTATTAAAAGTAGTAGAGAACGTATTGTATATACAATCACACAATATATATTCTGCGTATGCATACCTGTCGGATAGCTCCATGGAGGGCCGACTTTCCAATGAGTACTTTTGGTTTGGCAGCCGGCCAGATGTTGACATGGATTCCAGGTCATTTGGGCCATTCTTTGTCGATTCAAGACTGTCATTCCTTCTGCATACACAGTTATATAATGCAATGTAACAATTCACACATACCTATATACACCTACATGCGGTTCATAAACATTCCTTTAGGGACTCGGCTTCTTTGTGGGGTGGCTACAATTAAAGTAAAAAAGATACGTTTTCTAGAATGTTTACCCTTTAAAAGCTTAATCCCAAAAAATGAACACCATTAAACTATCGAAACCCCCCACTGTACATAAGGGATATCTTCCTGGGAAATGCTACTGAACTCAAAATTACTTTAAGTGGACTTTAATTTCCCACAGACATATGTGTTTCTACCCCACCATTTCTAGAAAAAGCAATGACCTAAATGTATTTAAGTGTACAAACATGCATATGATTAAAGGTTAACATACATTTCAGCTCATAATACATACAAATAATTACATAAAACTTACCAGAGATGGTTTAAGAGCTTGCTGATCGAGGCGTCTTGTGGTGAGCAGTAGTGAAGGTATGCAGATGAAGCAGTGCCGGATTATCCTAGTAGCAAAAGTAGCTACAAATGCTACGGGCCCCGCATTTTCAAGGGCCCCGCGCTAAATGATTTCAAGCTATCAATTCCGGTTCAGTGATTCTGCACTTGCTCTATTACTATAGTACAATACTGCCTTCAACTTTTATGAACGACTGGGTGTTTAAGGTTAGCGATTTGTCTCATTATCTAACCGTACAGCAAATGAAAAAATACAATTACTTTACTATGAAAGTAAAAAATGGATGCGTTTTAATATTTAGGTTTTTTATTTAGGACCCCTTTATAACATATGCTACAGGCCCCGCACTAGCTTAATCCGGCACTGAGATGAAGCGGCATGATTACGTGCCACTTCATCTTAAGATGATGAAGTTGACGAAGTTGGAGCTACAGGAATGTCCGATGGCTAGCCATTGAACAAAAACGGTCACTGCATTGTGCGCTTTCAGATTCTGTTATGCAGCCGTCTGGGCACTCTTCCTTCCGATGTTAGGAAGCCACTGGAACTATGCACTTTTAAATCATCTAGATTGAAAACTAATTTCTATAAAACTGCACTTTTTTGTGTTTAGTTTGTTGTCCTTCTCACCACACCTCCAATGAGCATGAGTGGCTATGTACGGTGCGAAAGAAGTTCAACATACATATATACAGGGGAAGCTGTCTCTCTTCTCGAGTCTTCTCCTGATTTTTTTCGCATGCTTGCAGAACGTTTAAAAAAATCTGCCCAAAGACAGCTGGAGAGCTTGTTTCTTCTTCCTCTGGTACAACTCCGTGTAGCAGTGTATGCCAGTTCATAAACAATACCACTATTGCTTCATCGGCCTCTACCTCAGCTAACTTGTTCCAGCTACATCAGATCCTCATTTGACAGGTTCTCAACATTGGAACTCAAGCCACTCCACCATATCCGACTCCTCCACATTGTCGAGTCCAGCTTCCCTCTACCATGTGGAAGGGAAACCTCCATGTGGTACACGATATGCGTGTACACAATTACAATCGCAAAAAGTCCGTTTCTAGTTTTAAAAAAATACGCAAACATTTCTTTTTTGAAAGAACGCATATGCAAACCATGAAATGTATAAGGCAACATGTTCCCTAATTTATCAGCAACGTATATGCGAAAAAACACATTGCAGAAAGGTATAATGGGGGATTGCTGTATATAGTGTCACGAATGTACAAGGTGGAAAGAGAATCTCGATCAAAACATTAACTAGGCTTGGTTGTTAAGAGATACCGGTCAGCCTACCATCTGCCATATCACCCAGCGGTGATTTACACAGAGGCTATAGGCATCGCCGTTGATCATTTCATCTGATGCTTTCCCACTGTAACCCCCTAGTGCGAGTTGCCCATCCTTTATCAGCCCTCTCCATCGGTACCATGGATATTGTGCCTAGTGGAGGTATTTATATTGGACTTTATTTGTCTGGCCCTTCTGCTCTGGTTGTTGTTGTTGTTTGACTTGCATCCCACTGGGATTTTTTTGCACACAGCGTTGGTGTACGGTGCTTTTTTCAGGAATATTTTGCTGTTTTTTCATGTATTTTCTGTTTGCACAGTCACATAGTCACTTTAAGATGTTTTTCTTGTTCGTGTTTTGTTTTTTTTGTTTGTTGTGGTTGCACCCGATTCAAGAGCCGAATGGATCACAGGGCTATACCAAAATAAATAAACTAAAAAACTGAAAAAACTGTCTGGCTCTGATGGCTCTAGCAAGAACTCGCACCACCAGCATAAAACTGTATACTGGATCCATAAGGCAAACACTCAAAATCTTCCTATCATATTCTGGTAACAGTCTCAGGGAGAGTGACAGCCCCTGGAACTGAGAAGTATGGGTTTGAATCCAGCATATCGAGTTCATGGTGTCAGTCCTGTCAACATTAGAGTTTGGATTTTTACTTATTTTAGCTAATTCAAGCTTTAAAAATAGAAATGCTTTGATTGACATGAAACACAAAGTAGTACACTTCTCCATTTTGGAAATGTATTTCATAATGCCAATACAGTGGAAATGTTCTTGTGAATTTGATATGGGAGGTGATAGGCACATATCTTAATATCCACATTTATCAATGCAATTAACTCATTTAATTCAGCACAGTTAAACACAAATAATATAACTGATTTTCATGCTTTGGATCACTCGTCTTATCCACGCCAGGTTTTGGATAAGGGGCCGTCCATAAATGACGTCACGCCATTTTGGACGATTTTTGACCTCCCCCCCCCCCTCGTCACACGGCGTCACAAAAAGTCAGACCCCCCCCCTCAAATATAACGTCACAAAGCTCTGCCCCCCCCCCCCAAAAAAAACATGCTTCAAATCGCTTTAAGCTATTGTCATTGTAGTGCGTATTTAATGTGGGGCTGCACTCTGATATTGTAGGAGAAAACATTTATTTTAAAATATATATATTTAATTAAGTAGAACGTGTTGTCTATATTTCTTTAAAGTTGCGGATTTTGATGTGATGTCACATTTCTCAACCCCCCCCCCCCCCTCGTCACACATCGTCACAAATATCTGACCCCCCCCCCCCAGGTACGTGACGTCATTTATGGACGGCCCCTAATAAGAAGAAAGGTGCACTGTGTTTCCAGGAGACCACGTCAGGGTCATATTGAGCCAGGTCAAGCCTGATAGTGCAAAGCTGCTGTTGCCATGGCAAACACTTTCTGAGAGACCTCTTCCTATGGAGCAACATCGCAAGAATTGTCATCGATGCTATCACTTTCATCGTTACATAATCATTATCGTAAACACATTACCACCATTGTCACATCACCATCAGCACATCACCACTATAACCATCACTACCACCATCGTCCCAACACAGCATAAGTTGTCCCAAGACCATTAGACCTCCTTTGCCAGTACCAAAATATAATAATAGGGTTTTTCCTCTTTTTTCTGGCAACAAAACTGAAACCTTTTTACAAGGAATCATGTGTGCATTAACCACAATACTTGTGGTCAAAATGCAAACAAAAAGCACACTTTGATAATATATGGGCATTGTCCTTGAAACTGATTGGTCCACACCAGAGACAGCTTTCTTTTGAGCCTCGTCTCAATTGTTGCTAGACCAGAGGACGCTAAAAGGCGTAATTGAGACGAGGCTCAAAAGAAAGCCGTCTCTGGTGTGGACCAATCAGTTTCAAGGACAATGCATATATTATCAGAGTGTGGTTTTTGTTTGCATTTTGACCACAAGCATTGTCGTTAATGCACACATGATTCCTTGTAAAAAGGTTTGAGTTTTGTTGCCAAAAAACGGGGAAAAACCATATTATTATGTCCCAACACGGCACGAGTCATCCCAACACAGCTGTACACAGTACAAGCTGTCCTGATCATAGTAAGACGTAGCAGGAGTCACCCCAGCAAAGTGTGAGTCACTCAGCACTAAAAGTGACCAATATGATCAACATTGCCTCCACCATCAACAAAATAATCATTATCACAACCATGACGATTATTTTGATAATCATCATCACCACCACACTGGCAGCTGCAAAACGACATTATGACATTATGTATGTCGGTTGCGCCACAAGAGACCTGAGTGCAACCTACGCTTATGCTCGATTGTTCCCTCTCTGGGATACGCATGGATAAAAGTAGCGAATAAAACACATTCTTGCGGAGGGAGCTGGTAGGAACGTTGGGTTGCTCGGTCAATGGCCAGGGTCAACAGCGGCGTGGTGTATTCCGCAAATATGCCCGACTGTGAGGGCGGGCACAAGCCGGCGTGAGTAGGTTAAACGTTGAGTTTTATAAGGGCACCACGGGGTGACCAGCCCCTCCCCACCCAGCCCCACCCCTCCCACCCCTCACCCAGCCCCACCCCTCCCACCCCCCACCCAGCCCCTCCCTCCCCTCCCCACCCAGCCCCTCCCTCCCCTCCCCACCCAGCCCCTCCCTCCCCACCCAGCCCTTCCCTCCCTCCCCTCTCCACCCAGCCCCACCCCTCCCATTTTTGGATGCACAACGGACGGACGGACACAACAATCTCCTGTGGGCTGGTGTAACCAGGAGGTTCCTACCAGTAAAATGTCTAAGTGACTTCCTCTTATCCACATGATGGATCTGATAACAGGAGGATTGTAGTGCATGGATAAAAGGAATGCGCGCAGATCGCATTGGGTGGGCAGATATTAAGAAGCACAATAAACAGGGCATTGAATGAGTTTTACTCTTGCACAATCGTATTATGATTGAAAAATAATCTTGAATGTACTCTTTGAGTTGTGCAAAAGCACACCATGCACAGAAGACCACGATACAGCCATATAACTTAGTCTGCTATTAAAAAAAATATTACTACTTAATAGCATTATTACATCTATTTTACATGTAAAAATAAACATGGGTACCACATATGATTGTATATTTAATGTGATTGAAATGTAATTAGTGAAAAAAAATCATTTGAATAGAAAACTAATAACAACGTAATTGGAATACTTAAACACAGTATACATTTTTTTTTTATAAAAGCAGACAACAAGCTAGCAATGCAGGATACGGAGGATTTATAAAAGCTGCGTTTAACATGATTTCATTTAAATGCATGCAACTGCACTCACAGACCGTCACTTACATGATAGAAGAGTAGTCCGGCTGTCGTTGAGCATGTTTATGTGCTGGGCAGGTATCGAGCCCTTTGCTGGAGGCGGATTGGGCCTGGTGGATGGGAAGGGGGTGACTAGAAGAGGCTGGCTGCGCTGAGGTGTGATACGGAGGAGGAATGCTGTTACTGGTTGTTTCACTGCGATAGTCGCTGTCATCTTGGTCATCCCCAGCTGTAACGGTTAAACACAGCGTTTATCGTTTATGCACCAATCACCCAAATCTGCGATTGTTACCATAAGCCGTCGTTTCCCATCTCATTACGGTCGTTCATATTTTAATAAGTTGTATTAATTTTGCAGCTGTGGTGCATACGACATTAATTCCAACAGTTTATACAAAATACAGTTTTGAAAAAACTGAGATAAACTGTACATCTCAAACAACTGTGGAAATTATTATGATTTTCGACTCTTTTTTTAATTCATATTGCTACATTGCTATTTGACTTAGACATTTTTTTTCAGATCCTATGTTGAATAGAAATCATACCTTATGCATATTCATAAAAGTATAAAGCACAATCATCGAGATACTATAATCATAAACAGAATGTAAAAAAAAAGAAAACAGTATGAAACACTTAGACAAAGACGCAAGTGGAATGCTCAGACAAAGACATCACATTGCAATTCTAGCATGCATCATTGGTGCTGATGGGTTTGTTTGTGTCTTAACAAAAGGTAACATGACTAAATGTGGAATATGAAGTTGAGAGACAACTTGACGGACACAATTGGCCTCCACACATCAGGGACAATGAGGGAAACACAAGCAGGCTTGATTAAGCACAATGACTTGACAAAACTGTAGACAAGACGACTGACTACATTCAACATAGCTTAGGGGACAATCTTGCTATGAGAAATCGGAGTATGCATAATCTTTGCAGAATAAATTGTTGCGCAATCGTACATAACTCCTACATATCCTTCAAAATCCTATAATTTGTTCCTCCTGCCAGCCTCCTCACCTTCCCAATGATGTGCAGAGCTTGTGTAGATTTGCTTGCAGCATGCATACACTCCTGTCGAAGCATGCTGCTATTCACAAGCATACGGCGTATGTACTGAAGGGTACTGGACAGCCAAATTACGTGTTTATGGCAGAAATTTGTTTATATTATAATTAAGACTTACAAATGCTAGGTTTATTTTAGGTCGTTGCTTAAACATATGGGCTTCTTCCATGATTGCAAGTGGTGAATTATAAGTGGCAATTTATCTGGGCAAATTCCACATTTCCAAAATATTTATAACAAAACACACTCAGAGAACAGCTTATGAGAAATAATCACTCCATTAATACTTTCCTGAATATTAATAAATCGCAAAACCTTTTGCGTAGTTGCAAGCAATGTTCTATTCCATTTGTTTACATGCTCGATGACAAAGCAAGATTATAGACTAAAATGATTATCTCTAAAAGAAAAAAAAAAATACATGCCCAATAAGCCAAAACATGCTTTAGAAATTACTAATATTGGCTCCCTCTCATATGTTAGTGCATTTACAATGTGTAGTTACACTTGCGAATATCAATCTTTGTAATGTAAATAATTGTAACCCAGCACAATAAAGTTAGAATGCCCTGTCATTAGATGCATGTCTACCTTCTCTTAAAGCTCTCCTGATGCATTTCCTTAGGGAAACTATGGAAAGTCATGGTAAAAAAATGTATGTACGTGGAATATTCATATACATTATTAATAATTTGTTTACCTAGGAAAGCCTCACTTGGTCTTTAGACTCATTTACATAAGGGGTTGTGTTTGAAATATTCAGATAGTTCATTTTCTGGAGTCGTTGCATGTGGGAGGAAATTAGTGAGCAGCAAAACCCACACATACGAAGGCATAACATTCAAACTCTACACACATAAAAAAATCTATTGACTGCTGTACTACCTCCCACAAGCATGTAATTCCCTGTATGTGGTAGCGTCTATCGCTGTGATGACCTACCAACCCAATCTCCATGTCACTGGATTTGAGGCATGTCCCACCACACCGATCAACATACAGTATATTTCTGCTTTTATGCAGATATATACATATATACATATTATTGTACATATCTCAGTATTAGGGGGGGGGGTTATTATGGAAGAAGCCCTACAATTATCAAAATTTAATGAGTCAATGGGTCATAAACTGCTATAAACTATGTATAGTTAAATCACCAGAAAGTCTGAATAGACAGCATTTTTTTTTAAATGCATTAATTCCTGATCAAGGTTCGCTATGATCCACTTTTTCTACTACAGCAGACCATTTTCAGCTTTTAAAATAATGTTTGTGCCTTTTGTAACCAAAATGTTTAAATAATATTTCTGCCATATGCCATTAAGTCTGAAGTGCCAAAGTAAGATGTCTCATGACAGTACCCTGACCCACAGGCCAATATTTAAACAGCTGCTGTAGTCTCAGGATGCCCATTTGTTTTCCCAATTAATTGACCGTGCCCGATGACAAAATGTATCGTTTAGCATTCCCAGTGGGACAAAGTCCATTTGAGCATGCCTTTACTGATACACAAGTTGGCCAGGCATGCCTATCTATAATGTTCATATTGTTTTTATAGCACTAGACATGCCCAGTAGCAGAATGTATGGTCAGTATGAGGTGTCCTTATACTGACCATGCTAAGGGAAACCAAAAGATGATTTGAAAGACTCAAAGCATGGGGACTTTAGAACATCTCGTATAACGATTTGAGGTTTAAAGATAATTATTAAATACACTTTCAATAAAGTGGCATATGACGTGACTACAGCACGTGTACATTATTTCAATTTCAAGTACTATTAAAAAAACACCATGTTGGCGTGATCGAGTGTTGTTTACACACCAAATAGTAAACATTTTTCACCTGTATAAAATAACATTTAACTTTAGTTATAAAACATTATGTAATGTTTCGCCAATTGGTAACAACAACTGTGGGGTTATTTTAATTGAGATGTCCTGGAATGCCACATGTCTTGGAGGTCTGGAAGGTTGCTGGAAAGTGGACAGCTGTGGTAGAACTGAGCATGCTGAACGGCAGAGCTTAGGCAAACTGCTGCTGCGTGTTAGTTACGTTGTTACATACTCGGTTGCTCGCCCCATCCAAAATAACTCCAGTTGCCTGTGCAATACAAGGGTCACGGGAACAGGGAAGGAAAGACACTTTAGAAAATCGACAGGGCCTCACATGATTTAATGTGAAGCATAGATTGAGAAATAATTTATTTCACATTATATACAGTTGTTCTACCCCCCCGAAACGAGTACGTAATAATGTTCCCCTTCAAAAATTATGAAATAACAATTTTGATTCTTAGTCGGTAAAAATATTCCAGTTTAAAATGATTGACAAAAACAAACTTTTAATGGATTAGTATATACCAAATATGTTTTGCAACAATTGTTTCAGAACAAAACAGAGTAGCCTATTAACAAATGTAATTTTATTTACAATAGGAAAATCAGAAACATAGCACGATCTAAAATGATACTTTTAAGTTTAACTTTGGGTACAAACTATTATGTTGCATACCAAAGCTACACTATCCTCCAAGTATTACAATTTTTTTTATAATGCTTTCCAACTAAAGTTGAAAGTTGCAATGTATTGCACTGTCTGTCTGTCTACAACAGGGGGAAAGATAATCCAACATTAACACAAACTCTCGTAAATAATTCAATTAAATCATTAGCGTCATTGTGGAGAAAATAACGTACTATATAAGCAGACAATGCACCTTCATATATCTGTCTCTCCACGTAAAAATAAAAGTATTTCTTGCACATCAGTCACACATCCTTCTGTGAGTAATTTCAGCAGCATTGTTTCAGTACAAGCATACTCTGTACTGGTTTTGAGACAGTGACTCGTCCGCTGATTCATGGCCCCCTTGAATCAATGCCGGTGAACTGGCATATATTACAGGCAAGGGCCTTCTCTTGAAGATTTCGGTTCTAGCTTGACGCAAAATTATACAATAATACAAAACTCAAAATAACAATTTGCGTCATTGAGAAGAGCAATAACAAAACAGATAAGCAGACAATATTTATCCTTGATAAATCTATCTCTCCATAGCTAGAACATAGCTGTGTTGGTATTCATGAGATGTGTGGGACTTGGCCTATATAAAACTGACAATTTTACCCAAAGTTTGCCCAAAACGTCGACACAAAATCATCTTTAAAAGGATTTCGCAAAAGCGTTGACTCCATAACTGTTGAGGACTGCACACCACCACTCTGCCCTCCCTGCGGATGACGCCATCACACGTGACATCATCTCGCACCTTGAAGTGTCATGGGCTGTGTGATGTCATCTCATTGTTTTAGAACTCTCTGATTAGCACAGTTGTCTACGTATGGTGCGAAATAAATTATACATACAATACGTTGCACGGCTTGCAACGTAACCTTATTATCGTTCATTAAATACTCCCGAAGATAAACGCACGTTGAAAAGTGTTGCAGAACACACGCCTTATTTTTCTTCCTTGTTTTACATGTTTCACTCCCAATAAATAATGTAACTGTGGTGAACCCATTTATACTGTTGGGTGGACACAGGTCATCGATGGGTGGTGCACTGAAGAAACCTGTCCCATTGTTTCAGCTACTGCACCAGGAAAACCTACAAGGAAAGAAGTATGCCATGTCAGACTTGAGGATTGCTTGACCACCGTTCACCATGTTCGTCAGTGTGGGTTCATGATGATGGGGGGGGGGGTACCAGGACAGATTAAGCTATAACTTGCCACTGTTGTTAACCATGGCCAAGAATTGAACGCAGGTTTCTGGGGATGGTAACCGAGAGCACTAACTACCGCACCAACGCAGCGGTTAAATAATCTTAATATTATTCACTATAAGTTTATTTTGGGTTAAACATGCGTTTAGAGTATTTGGCTGCTATAAATGTCCACGTGATAATCCACGTCATTGAGCTATCAATTATGGCCAGGTCACTTCTGAAAAATAGCCACAGTGAACCCTCAGTTTAACGGACGAATAGGGGGGAAGGGTGTCCGTAGAATCCGATTGTCCAGTGATGGCCAAATTTAAATATTTTGGGAAACTCGATCAAACCCAACCGCAGACAAACTATTTACTGACAGTTCAGTCATGATAATTATAATATTATGTAATGCTTTTGATGTATACGAAACTGTATTGTAAAATATTTTTAAAGACCCAAAGTACTGTAAATGTCGTGTACAACTCATTTCCCACTTGTATTTCTCCTATTTTAAACAAAAAACACGTGTAGTGGAATCAATACTGTAACCATTAACGGGATGAAGCGAATATTGTGACCAGACTGATTTCCACATTACTGGACTTAGTCCGTTGTTTGAGGCAAAGTCCGTTGTTGTCTGATCTTCGGACAAAACTCTGATTCAGCAGATTTTGCCCGTGATATCCGAGATCCGTTGAATGGGGGTCCGTTAAACCGAGGGTTTGCTGTATATAGGCTCAGTGGGCCTTACCTGGTAAAATAAAAAAAATAGTTGAAACTTGATTTGAAGCTTTCGTGACTGCAGGAATTACTCTTTGGTTCTTTCGATAAAGTCACGTAGAAATAAAATTAAATAATAGAATACGACGTTTCGATTGCAATACAAGCAACCGTCATCAGGTGTTAATGCAAGCTCAGAGAGAGACATATACAGAGAGAGAGACAAACACAGACACGGAGAGAGACACAGACACACAGAGAGAGAGACACACATAGAGGAGAGACACATAGAGAGACACATGCAGAGAGAGACACACACAGTGACAGAGAAACAACGCCTCTGTGACGGGGTATTATATAGAGACGGGGGGGGGGGGGGGACAGAGAAATTAGCATGTCAATGAGAGCGGGAGGGGGAGAGAAATTGGAAGTTTGAGAAAACCAACCTAGTAAATTTATAAATGTAATGCAATGCAACATACAGAGTCGGCTAACACAACAGTTACGTTCTTCCAAAGATTGCTCAATTTGAAGTTAAGTATGTGTGTCTCTCTCTGTGTATGTCTCTCTTCGTATCTGTGTTTGTCTCTCTGTATATGTCTCTCTCCGAGCTTACATTCACATCTGATGACGGTTGCTTGTGTTGCAATCGAAACATCGTATTCTATTATTTATTTTATTTAATTTCTACGTGACTTTACCGAAAGAGCCAAACAGTAAAAATAGTTGAGTTTAGCTTAGGTATAATGTACATTTTCACAAACACTCTCTGAAATTTGACAAATCAAAATGTCACATGGGAAAATATGCCAATTGATTCGTTTTTTTCTTCAGCAAACTAGAATGTAGGAAAGTATGCAATTTTTTTTTTATTTGCATGCCATTTTGCTGTAAATTACATCCAGAATCACCAGATGTCCTTCATGGCTAACATTGGTGGCAAGTGATATGTGAATATGTTCTGGTCTCCCGTTTTCACCAACCCACACCGCTCAGTATGGTGAAGAATTATCAAACGATCCTTAAGACCAAACGTGGCATGTGGAAACCTTCATCGAACGGTGGATTTGTTAACAAAGGGCTGTCAATACAGGCAGACCTCGCTGAGCGTGACCCTGTAGAATGCTAATTAATTATCGTGCTATTTGTCCCGGAGAAAATATTTACTTAAAAAATGTAATTTAAAAAAAAATCTACAAAGCGCTCACAAGCGAGGAAATGCAAGAGTGTTGGCTCAGACTACGTCACTCTAGCACAATTCATGGTCACAATTAAAAAACAATGTATCGAAAATGCGTTAAGTGTTAGCCAGTTGAGTACTCACGAGACCAATATAGAGTCTCAGGCTCCACCTAAGAGAAACGTCGTCACAGAGATTTAGACTGAGGGCATCACTCAGATCACGGAGGTCCTGGAGCTCTTCTCTGAAAATGACCCGGACTGGTAGCGCACCAGCTCCTACAACTCGTCTCCCACCGCTACAGTGGAATGTGTTTTTGTTTGCACGTTCACCACAAGTATATGTGGTTAATGCAGACATGATTCCTTGCAAAAGGTTTCAGTTTGGTGTTTTAATATCTTAATACTTATTTTTTTTGCCAGAAAGGGTAAAACCTATTCTTGTATTTTGATACTGGCAAGGGAGGTCCCATGACATATGAAAGGAATAACGCTGATGGGAACGCATCCCTAAATAAACAATGGTATACTGACCCTTTTTAGCGCCAATTCGATTTGTGCTCACTTCTCCAGGAATGCAATTTGAGTGCTAAGCGGGATCTGCCTGTATAATGTAATTGTTAATTATATATGGAAACAGAACGTGTTATCCAAATGGTCACATTTATATAATACTAGCTGTACTACCCGGCTTCGCCCGAGACTTGGATTCACCACGGGCGGCCGCCTTTGTCTCCCCAGTAGCGATGTTCACACACCACACCAGTTACTCGTTTGAGGTTGAGTCGACCTAGGGGAGGCCCAAGACCGGTTCAAATAATCGTCACCGGTCGTGGCCATGAGCGGGAATCGAACTCATGTCGCCGGGTTTGTAGCGCGGTGTGCTAACCACTACACTACAATGCGTTACGCTTCCACATGCGCGGGTCACGTGACAGATTTGACGTCACAGCTCACTTGGCGTGCAAAAAATAAATGAATTATTGAGCTCCCCCCCCCCTAAAAAAAAAAGTGTATTTTTATAATTTTTGCATGGTGTCCAGTCTGGAAAGTACCCACATGGCAAATTTGCAGTTTGTTGCATGTCGGGAAGTACGCTACACATTTTGAACAGACACACATAATCACAACTTTGCCTTTTATATATATGGAGATGAGGTGAAGGATTACTAATGACAGTAAGGCGTACATTCAATTAAAATTTGGTGGGAGGGAGATGAGGAACGAGTAGAAGTAGTAGACGGGTGGATTTTCTTTTAGATATCTTTTTAAGGAGTATAAATTGATTATGTCATTTAAAATACCACATTACAGGTATGTCGGATAATTATTTTGGGAAATTCTACAAGGGAGTTCCATGGTACGTGAGCACCTCAGCAACAAAAACAACATAAATATTTCAAAGAACTAGTAAATGATCCTTCAGGAATATTGCACAACTAACAAACGGTCGTAAACAACAACACACAGAAATTGAAAGAAACAGTGCAAACACAATGTCAGAACAGGATGCACCAGAAACAATAAGGTACATGTGCAAGTAAGCTCCATATGTTTGTATTATAGTGGCGTAAACACAAGCAAATCGAAAGGATGACAGAACAAGCATAATGTCAGAGCAAAAGGTGGCCACAAAAGTTGGTTACATATGCAAGTAATCTCTTCTTTTGGTCTAATCGGGTCATAAAGAGGGAGAGTGAAGTGAGGGAACTAAGCTGCAGAGTTGAGTGGCAAGGGTATTCCAGGAATATGGAGCAGCAATGCGTAAAGACGTTTTAACAAAAGGTGTTAGCATTTTTGTAGGAATAAGGAGGCACTTCTGAGGCTGTGAGGAAATGACAGATGGTCCCTCCTTATACACCATCTGAAAGAAGTTAGCAGGATGGATGGTCGAGAGACAGGGACCGAGGATAACGGGAATAACCACTGTAGATTAGACATGAACTGGACTCAGAGGGATGTCCGTTCCCCATCTTTCTATTCCCTGCTTTTCATACCCGGTTTAACTTATGTTGACAGTGTATAGGTGCGTGAAAACTTGATGTAATGGGCCCGTACATTGCATCAATAAAATACATTTTAAAAAAGGACCTTCAAGATGAAGACAAGCCGGTGATGGTCTCTGAATATCCAGGGGGGACAGATTTGAGCCAATGTACAGGTTGCAATGATGATTTATGTAGAGGGCGTCAAGGGAAAAATGCAGAGCACAATTGTATAATGTAATTAAATGTTTTTAATTAGATTCATAAGCTAGGCAGTAAATGGTGTCACAATAATCAGATATGGGTAGGAGGGTGCCATTAAATATTCATACCGAGTTGACGTGGGATACAGCGCTTGTTTCTGTATAAGAATCCAATTTTGAATTTTATCTTGTTGGCGAGGTGGTTAATGTTGGTCTTGAAAGACAAATTTGAGTCCAGGATAATAATTAGAAATTTAAAATTGTCAACCTGCTCAATAAGGTGCAAGTCCAGAGCCAAAATATGCATAGGTGGCGAGACATGTTTTGGGCAGCTGGAGACTAACATAACTTCAGTCTTTTTAGCATTGAGGACAAGTTTTAGGGTATTCAGTTGAAGATTATTATAGTCGTGTTGTAGATGCTGTTGTAACTCGTCCATATCATTTGCAGAAGTCATCAGGGCTGTCTCAATAGCAATAAGGTTAATGTCAGTGCAGATTAGAGATGCCTAGTTTGTTGAGAAAACAGAATAGGGCCAATCACAGAACCCTAAGGAACAAAAAGCAACAAACTATGGAAATGAGCTGGAGTAAATGGTTTAAGAGTTTTATAAAGAAAGCTGGCTCATTGAGCTCAAGATAAATATAAGAAAACAAAAGTCACGTATAACAAGTTTTTTTCTAAACAGCAGACTGTGCTCAGGATGATACAATAAAGATGTGGAGAAAAGAGAAAGTTGGAGTGCTTTTGGAAAACTGAACTTAATTCGTATGCAACATACCTACGTATGCGCCGAATGGAGAACATTTCAATCAGTGTATGTTACCTGCAATGGCATATGGATCAGAAACATAGGCATTGCCAAAGGAAATGGAGAAAACAGAAAAGTGTGCAAAGCATGGAGAGAGGTTCATGCTTGGAATTACACTGACAGACAGGAAGAAGAACGCGGATGACAGAAATACCATTATTGACTGACGCATAAAGTACATGATTGGCGGTGTTGAAGGTCAATGAAGGAGTGGAAACCAAAGGAAGAAATATGCATGAGAGGACTTTCATTATGGAGATGGAGCATGAGATCAGCTCGTGTGCAGGAAATAGCTGGATTGCTGCATGATTACATTTTCCGTTATCCGAGTGTATGTGCGTACAGAAAACCATGACTTTTGGCTGTCCCTGTGTCGATCTAGTATCTGAATGACATGATTGGCTGAGCAGTGGCACATATTCCAAGTCGGCAAATTAGATGCATCTTTGCTTTTTTTATAGCAGCTGACCATAGGGGCTATGTGCAGCTACATTTAATAAACACACTCATCATCTCATACACAACAGATAAAAACACGAACCCTTACAGACTAAAGGGGTAAGTGACTAACAACACACAAAGCAGTGGACTGGCCAGGACCATGCCTGGCCATCTTTGTCTCCTCTGTGCTGATACCACTAAAAGTGGGTAAGGCTAAATCTGGGGGCATTGCCCTACACATAGATGTGGAGTGGGTATGGTGGCACATTTAGCACAATTAATGTGGCAGTTAGCAACATCTATTCTGCTGGCAGTTTTTACACATTGGCGAAATCCTCGGGTGTATGAATTGTACTCCTAGTCTAAACTAATGCTTGGGTGTAAATGCAGACATCCCAATAACAGGTGTCAGTTACGTTTATAGTAGTGTACTTTAAATTACGTTCTTCCCTAACAGAATGTTCAAAAGTAAAAACTAAAGTTTATTCTAAAAAAACCTAACAATATTTATTCGAAACACCTTATTGGACTCTGTCACCTCGTTATGAGATCATATAAATGTCCTTTTAGAATTCCATAAATAGGTGGAGTGTTTCGATTTAAAGCTTTCGTGACTGCAAGGATTCATCTTCTTTGGTTCTTTCGGTAAAGTCACGTAGAATGAGAATAAAACAATAAATTGATAAAATTAAATAACACAATAAAAATTCTCACGACGTTTCGGCCAGCGCTCTAGCGCTCCAGCGCTGTCCTCCAGACAGTCTCGTCCCTTCACCTGATGCAGGCCGCTTGTGTTGTGGCCGAAACGTCGTGAGAATTTTTATTGTGTTATTTTATTTTATCAATTTATTGTTTTATTCTCATTCTACGTGACTTTACCGAAAGAACCAAAGCAGGTGGAGTGGTACATCAAGAAACAATCACAAGTTACACCACATTACCTTTTTGGGTGTAAATTCAATGGGCCTCTATTCTGATACTAAAGAACACTTCATAATGATGCAGAACAACGTTTATTGTATTCAAATAATTTGATATACATTATGAATTATGAATAGATAGTAGTCCTACGAACATGGGTAAGCTGAAATAAGTTTAAACAATGAAAACAACCTATGCGTGTTTTATTTCAGTGCCATAATGGGTGAATGGGCTGTATACACTGCCAGTTCCACTTAAAATTCCAATTTTATGAGAAGTAGAAGCTTGGATTACCAACTAGGATCTCAATGATCTCCTAGCTCAGTGCTATAACATAGACATTTGGTACATACGCTTTACAGCAAGTATCTCAAACACACAATGTTTTTCAATCAACTATATTCCAAAATGTGGCCAGTTGGTACTGTGTTTAGCGTACTCAACCCAAAAGGTTGCAATTTCAATCTTGGTCAACTCAACAAGTATCACAGTGTGGGAAGTGAATAGTGATCACGTTAAGGAGAGAATGGTCCTCACCCTGCAACTGTGGAATTTCCACTTCTGGCTCAAGGCCTGCAATGGATATAAGCACCACCTCATTGCCCATTTGAGTTTTACTCATTTGAAAATAATAAATTTCTAATTGGTATATTCACACAAGGAGTCATAATCTTGTTTGAGGACAGATTCCAGATAATGTACATAGAATTATGACAGAAGCCACTTTTATAGGACTCGCTTCCAACACTGGATGGTGCACCATTGAATGGGCAGAAGCACGTTTATCTCATAGCAATGAAACTAAAAAATATTTTATTCGCAGAGGTGGACTATGTTGTGCATAAAGAACCAATAGGGCCGGAGTACCACATATGCTCATAAAACACGTCTTACATTCTAAGGCTGTAATTGTCATGAGATCTGAAATAGTGTTAGAAAATTCCAATTAATCATTAATGTCCGAGTGAGATTGTAACGCTCAGTCACATATGAGCGCAGTTGCTCGGAATTATGTTATCATTCCCACTGCACCCAGCCAATCAGCTGTAAGAGTATTTGTAGTCAGTATAAAGCAGTCAGGTTCATTAATGATAAAGCACTCGCTGATTCACTCCACTCACTCACCATTCACCTCCTTATCACTCTTCTATCACTACTACCATGGATACTCTTCCCGTTAACTTCACTCGTTGATTCCTCCACCGATGTTGAGGACTCGGACTACCAAACTGACTGCTTTGACTCATCAACACTGTTCACCCACCACTCTTCAAAGACACACTCACTCACCAACTCACCCACTCAGTCAACCACTCACCACACTGCAGGTCACAAAACTTCTCTATTTATGCTTCTTCCCTTGTACAACTCGACTTCAGAATTCCCTCCCATTGTATATTTTCTTTAATAACCTTGCTTAATTCAAGAAAAGTGTTAACGCTTATTTATTACATATCCACACACAACAGAAACTGCTCAAAACACACCCACTGTACACAACTCAAACACAACCACACACCCACAAATACACAGCAACAATTGCTCAAACACAAGGTAAATACGGAGCACTCACCTTCCATGCAGCCATGAAAGAAATGGTGGATTTACGAGTGGTTCTTTCCACCCGTAAATTCTCACCTATCTTAAGACCGATTGCAAGTATCCGATTGATGAAGGAATCAGAGTTATGCCATTTTTTGAGCTTAGGCAATTTAAAAAAATTGCATAAGCAGGTTGGGTACTCGAGCCCCAGGTTTTAATCAAGAATTCACACTCAGGATTTCACCGTTAACAACTCATTCCTATCTGACCAGATTGCACCACGTCAGCTTCACACCATGTCATGTTGTAAGCTCAAAATACGCGTCTTGCATCTCCTTGGCAAAATAATCCCTCACCAGTATTTGTCCCACATGGACAGATTTCCCACCACCACATGGACAGATTTCCCACCACCACCACACGGACAGATTTCCGACCGCCACACGGGCGTGGAAATCCAACCATTGTCTCGGGGTCACCTACGGAAAAGAGTACTGCCCCAAGTTAATTTAAGCAAGGAGACACTTCGATGTTTCGACCATATCTGGACATATCAAGAGCTATTTCCTAACACTATTTACTAAAGGCTCATTGGTTGGCATATCGATACAGGAAGAACTGTCTTTTCCTGCCGGATGTTCTTAGCACGCCAATGAGTTTGTAATTTAAATATATTTTAAGGTAAATGTCTAAGTTATGATTTTATTTTGTAAGTTATTAAGTTCTGACTTGTCTCTATTTTCTTCTTCTTAAAACATGTCATATGTAGTGCTATACTTTGACCATTTCAATTATTACTGTAAAGGGGAAAAATAAACACATATTAGTGGGGTCAGACTCAGGACACATGAGTAATCAGACTGAACATTATGGATTTGTGAGTGCAACATGTATAGGACTGCAGACCGCAGTGCATGTTCTCAGCAGCCAATGGAGACACATGACGTGCAGCAGCAGTAGCAGCAGAAGCAGCCAGAAACAAATTGCCAGTACAGTGGTAAGAGGAAAACAGTATGTGTTTTTATGTATATCACACAATAGGTTCTGAGGTCTGAGTGTGTGGGTAGGCTGAAGCTAGTAAGAGTAACATTGTGTGCACGTAATGTATATTTGTTCTTACAAAGCATACAGCGATGTGTATACTTACATGTTATGGGTTTACCAAATAATAAACACTACGTTTAAACAAATTTATGCCACACATCATCCTGTGAAACGAACTGCAGTACTCTGCACACCCACCAGTGCACATGCACTGTGTATGTACAGAAGTTGTTATATTCTGAAGAGCTTAAACATTTGAAAACATGTAAAAGTTAGCACCAATAACGTGATATGGAAGTTACATTAGATTCGATATTTCGCTGTAAACCATCAATGTATTCATGCCGTTCTATTCCACTGGTTCAATTAATATCAGAGCTGTTAAATAGAATGGATCCCTATGCTACCTTTGAGAACATCACAGCAAGAAGAAATGGCAGAGCATTAAGACTTGTTAAAAAAGATGAACGTATATTCAACAACAAAAAATTGGGTTTTTCCCCCCCACAGGATGTTACATGGCTTAAATATGTTTATCCTTCATATTTATTATTTACATTCATCTTAGCCAGCCCACATTTTTTTATTTTAATAAAAGTGTTATGGATATGTGCATCGACATATTTGGCAAATATGAGCATATTACTACGCTGAATAATGAATGCAAACGATTCGAAAACATGTGGAGCAAGATCAGATAATACTGATTTGTATTTCATTGAGTCGCTTCACTGTGTGCTAGAGGCTATTGTAGAAAAGCAACTGGGAAGCCTGGGCTTATGGGAAAAGGCCATATAATGAGATATTGAAAATCACAAGCCCTCTGAGCATTTTTATTTCCAGTGCTTAAATCAACATTTTAAAACAA
This sequence comes from Petromyzon marinus, assembly GCF_048934315.1. Taxonomy (NCBI): domain Eukaryota; kingdom Metazoa; phylum Chordata; class Hyperoartia; order Petromyzontiformes; family Petromyzontidae; genus Petromyzon; species Petromyzon marinus. Next base: position 3,018,454 of record NC_133667.1, read on the forward strand.
TATATTACAAGAGTATTATTTTATAAAACAGCAAACCCAAATTTAAGCATTTGCTTAAAACAGCTGCAGCTAGTGAATGTGTAATATTTCGATAAAATCAAAAATATATTTAAGGTCTCCATAATGACTGCAAATGATTTCTTACCAGGATACCCAATGGCATTTCGAAGACAATTTTACGAGATGACAGTATGTCAAAACCATCTACACTTGCCATTTTGAAATGCCTGTCATTAGGGACTTTGGAAAACATTTAAGACAATGAATAAAAATGCTACTTTTTCAGCAATTGAACCTTCCCCTTTTCATGTTTCATTCATGTAAATTAATAATTTAAAGCAGCAAACATAACATTTAATGATCGTGTGTCTGTTGTAATTGTGTACCGTGACAATAGCCTTTGTTATGTGAGGATTTGTGAGATGCAAGATAATTAATACTCACAGCACTGTGGAGAGGCAGACTGCAGAGGCTTTTTTTCAACATCTTCCCACAGAACACACTGGTAAATCAGAATTAATCAACACACCAACAGAAACACACATAAAAACACATAAAGAAAAGAAAGACACCACCCAGCACATATGGGTTAGGTCAATATTTTTTAGCGATTATAAAAATTCACTCAACTTTATAACATAATCATTACATTAAAACAAACAGCATGTTCGCATGAATGTGTTTTTTGCATAGGTTGATATTTGGCAAAACAGACATTTCAGAGTTGCAGTATAGAGGCAATAACCCATAGCATTATTCAATCTGCATCATATACTTTTGAACATACGTTTCATTTTAATTTACATCACAAACTCTTCTTAATACCCATGTGATAATAGGGTTTTTCCCATTTTTTTGGCAACAAAACTAAAACCTTTTTTACAAGGATTCATGTCTGCATGAACCACAATACCTGCAGTCAAAATGCAAACAAAAAGCATACTATGAAAATATATGCATTGTCCTTGAAACTGATTGATCCACACCAAGGGACGGCTTTCTTTTGAGCCTCGACCCAATTGGTGCTCGACCAGATGACGCCAAAAGGCGTACAGCTCAAAGACAATGCACTATCAAAGTAATGAGGGCTCGGGGTGAGAATCTACATCATTAGACCTCCTTTGCCAGTACCAAAATGTTTCAAGGGCAATGCATATATTATCATAGTATGTTTTTTGTTTGCATTTTGACTGCAGGTATTGTGGTTAATGCAAACATGAATCCTTGTAAAAAAAGGTTTCAGTTTTGTTGCCAGAAAAAAGGGGATAAACCCTATTATTACATTTTGGTACTGGCAAAGGAGGTCTAATGAAATACCCATGTGGGCTGTTTTATCTGTGATTATTCCTGATATCTACAGATAAAATACAAATGGTGTTGCATTGGCCTATTATTTGTGATTTTGAGGACAAGAAGCATGACATACACTGCAGATGGTCATTCCATCCACCCTAATATCCACTGCATCTGCGGATAACAGGAAAACCATTTGATAGCGAGACACTATTACCTGTTATAATCCTCGGGATAATAGGGATGGTGGCTACATTTATATTTGTGATAGGTGAAGTTAATAATTGTCATCAATGATGCTTCTGTCATCAATCAATACGCACGCCGATGACAAAGAGTGGAAGCAATGCTTGTCAGAAGCCTGTACATGAACGGGTGCTGCGGTCAAGACAGCGCAGGAGAGACGCGCGGTGAAGAACGCGTTGGGTAACAATGATTGCGGTGATGATGAACGATGAACGTTTTACATTGCCGAGAAATTTTCATCGTCTTTCCCGCCATCTAAAGTCCCCCACCAACATTTGACAACCACAACCTTAAGGTACGGTGCACTACGTTGCACTTGCTTATAAAATTATCGTATTTTTTTTTAAATATGTTGTTGTGCGTAACAGCGCAACGATTGCACCGACACGTTTGCTTTCATCATTTGCATTCATCGCAGGTAAATAACCGGATAAGAGGATATCCCACGGTAACACCTTTAGCGGCCGTCCGGTTTAGTACGTACGCAAAAATCTGTCAAAACATTACGCCTCTCCCTGTACGCACGCGTACTTTTTATACTCCACCCCCCACCCTCCACCTGAATCCTATAGAACGGTCGTTATTTAATCCACGCAGAAACGATTAAGGGTTAATAAGGGGCCGTCCATAAATGACGTCACGCACCTGGGGGGGGGGGTCACACATTTGTGACGAGGGGAGGGGGTTGAGTAATTTGACGTCACATCAAAATGCGCAACTTTAAATAAATATAGACAACACGTTCTACTTCATTAAATGGACTTTTTTTATATACCATGTTTTCTCCTACAACATCAGAGCGCAGCGCCACACTAAACACGCACTACAATGATAATAGTTTAAAGAGATTTGATAAATGACGTCACGCACCTAGGGGGGGGGTCAGACATTTGTGACGATGTGTGACGAGGGGGGGTTTGAGTAATTTGACGTCACATCAAAATGCGCGACTTTAAATAAATACAGAACACGTTCTACTTCATTAAATGGACTTTTTTTTATACCATGTTTTCTCCCACAACATCAGAGCGCAGCGCCACACTAAATACGCACTACAATGATAATAGTTTAAAGATATTTGATAAATGACGTCACATCAAAATGCGCAACTTTAAATGATTATAGACAACACGTTCTACTTAATTAAATAGACTTTGTAATAAATGTTTTCTCCTACAACATCAGAGCGCAGCGCCACACTAAATACGCACTGCAATGACAATAGTTTAAAGCGATTTTAAGCATGTTTTATTTTTGGGGGGGGGGTTGGGGTCAAAAAACGTATGACGTCATTTATGTGCGGCCCCTAATATTAACGTGTTTAAGCAAACAGATAGTCCACCGCCGGACTATCTAACTCATTTGAAGGTCAATGTAGACAAATTATTATCGAGGCTTCACCCCCCCCCCCCTCCGTTTCTTATGCGTACGCACATTGCCAGTAGACCCCCCCATACGCAACCGTACGCATTTGGGTTAACCCTCCTTCATGTGTACGTACTAAACAGATGGCCCCTCATATAAGAAACCGTGTAATTAAATATCAATACTAATTTTCAGGAGGGTCCTTCATTGTAATATTTGGCCAATAATTTTTTTAGTGAGTTCCTGCATGTGGACGTGGAGTGGAATACAGATTAAAACTCACTTATTGGATGAGAAAATAAAAACCTTAAATTGCAGAGCAAGCTCACGATAGACTTTGTTGTACTGCCATCTCCTGGCTATGCTTCAGCTTATCATTCAGGTTGGGAATCTGACAGCACATTGAGGTGTGTGTGTGTGATCCACGTCTCCTCCCTGCTGTGTGAGTGCACTACCACGCCCAGTAAATTTAACAATAATGCACTTCATGTTGCTAGTTATAGAAACCGTCGTAAAATATATCGGTCCATACGGCATCGCAGACCCCATGATTATAAACGATACATTATTATTTAATAAAGTTGAGTCACTTCACTCAAATTAACATTGTTTTCATCGCATAGTCTTTTGAAATGTTTCTGAAACATTTCAGGGTTGATGACCCACATTTGGAAGTTAGAATCGTCCATGACCCCATATTAATCAAATAAATAAGGATTGCGACATATGTAGCCATTACACAAAGATGGAGATCCCCCATATAGCCTTAACAGACTGTTGAGGCAAGTGCTGTTGGCGAGCACCTATGAAGGCTGGCACAGCAAACGAGGGGGTGGGTGGCCAGAACCATGCCCGATCACCTTTGTCTTCCCAGTGGCAATGTTTACACATCTCACCAAATGCTCATGTGAGGCTGAGTCGACCTAGGCGAGGCTCAGGACTGGTTCGGATAATCGTCACTGGTCTTGGCTGTGCGCGGGACTTGAATACAAGTCACAGGTTCATAGTGCAGCAGGCTAATTGCTGCACTACCGCTCCCCACACAGGCCCACAGACACATGCATGTACACAAATTCAGACATAAACAAGCACACATACATATGATCCACATGATCTGCGGCTTTTTCTTTGTGTTTCACTTGGCACAAAACCTGTTTTGAAATAAATGATGCATCACTAAGTGCTCCCAGCTGTTACTGATAATATTCCAGTGTGAATACACTGTGTAACACTTTTTTTTCTTTTTCCTGGGTAGTAAGTGTTATTTCATAATTTCTTATGGCTATTATTCCCCACAAACTTTGCTTTTGTGACCAGGACAGTGATATTTTGAAATGTACCTATTTTCAATGAGAAAACGGGCGAATTTGTGTCTTTTCATTCACATGAAGTCAGAAAAAACAACATATGATTCAAAATGAACATGTATTTATACTAAAGTAATACAAACAATTACTACAAAAGATTTAGAAGTGAGTAGTTTGTGGGGAATAATAGCCATTTTCTATACTTTTCATCCATAAGCAATTGCGAAATAACACTTACTACCTAGGAACATAAATTGTATTAGATAGTGATATCAACCTTTAACCCTAATTTCAGAGCTTATGGAAAACATGACATTTTCCCCATGGTTTAACCTTAATTGCCTAGCAGCAATCTCTTCTATAAGAGATAATGCCACTGTCGGTATTTCTTATTTCTTGGCAAGAAATAAAAATATGACTTTGTAAGGAGTAAATTAAAGAGTGTTTGCCGAAGCTATTTCAAACAACCTATTAACATAATTTGCACAAAGAAGGAATGCATATGGGTCTCTAATTCTTGAGACAAAGTACTTATGTTAAATCTGGTTTTTCTAAGTGGTCACCGACACACTCCAACTGTGAACATTTGGACACCATTACAGTGCCTAGCCCTTTGGGAACATGTATATTTTAAAAATATATATTTAAAAAAATATATTGAAAAATATAAATTACTTTAATTAGTATTTATAGACCACAGCAATGTGGATGTATTAAAATTTCCTATTCGGTAACTTGGATATAGGTCGAGACTACTGTGCACTATTCCTTAACCTGGTTGAAGAGCTACCTCTCAGGCAGTTCTCAAAAGGTACATAGTGATAACATCTCGTCCTTGGTCCTGTGATGGGTCCAATTGTTCTCGTTATATTTAATCAATCTTAGCGTAAATTTAAAGAAATCAGAATTAAATATCTTTGCTGATGACACTGTCATGCTCGTATCGAGTAAATATCAAACAAAATCGAACAGAATCTCCAACATGATATCGACTTAATGAAATATAAATTAGCACTAACTTTGCTCCTAAATCTCCAAAAAGAAAAAATCCAGTTAATTCCCTTCACCAATTACGGATATCAGAAACAACACCATTGAACAAATTGATTGCTTCAAATATTTGAGTTTACCGATTGATTCAAAACTCACATTCAAACCACATATTGTTCACATCTCAAAGCAAATCTAATAAAAAAAAATTGGGGTTTTTAAAGAAACAAACATTGTTTTTTCATTCCATTGCACCTGCACATTGTTGCAGCTATCATTCTACTACATTTAGACGAATGCGATGCTACATACAGATCAGCTACTAATAAACCACTAAATAGACTAAACCCTGCTCTTCGATTTGAACTGGATGTACCATACAGGACCCACACCATTGTGACCTCTACTGAAAATACAATCTCACATCAATCGATGGAATTGGGCCCTGTTCATCCATAACATCTTTAATGGGAAATCGCCACTAAACTTAGCTAATTTATTAACCCCGTTGTCAAACCCTAGAAACCTAAGAAGTCTATCTAATTGCCATTTAACTATCCCTAGAACAAGAATTGGAATACGTGACAAAGCCTTGGCCGTTACAGCACCAATGTTTTAGAACAACCTTGTTTCCTCCGTTAACATCGTAAATCTTCCTACAAAATATTTTCTTAAAGCAGAAGATTAGTGCTGTATACAATCACATTTGATGGGAAATCGAGGGGAAGGGCAACCGCGGGCACGGTCACAGTCGTCAAAGCCAATAAGTTGCGTGTTCCTTCACTAAACACAAATAAAAAAAACACAGTAACTTAATGAAAAAAATAAATGTTCAAATAACAGAACAAAAAAATAAAAAATGTTACAGTATTGTCTTTTTAATACTCAGCGTTGAAGTCCATGGTGATGACGTTGATGAGGATGAGATAATGGGGGAGGTGGGTGGTTGTCAGAAGCGTTGTGATCTGCGCCCACGGCTGTCTGGAGATGGCTGGGCGGTGGGTGCTTTGTGTGGGATTGGAGGGTCGAGCCAGTTTGTCGAGTACGTGGGCGCACACCCGCCCATTGTGCTTGCTTGGGCGGTATTGCAACTCCTCAGGGAGCGAGGTAATTGTGGGGGAACAGCTGGATTTAAGAATGAAATAATTAAGCAAGGGAAAGCTCTCCACCCATATTAAGGGGGGACTGAGCCAGAGATAAAAAAAAAAGCTTTTGGGTGGAGGAATGAGCCTTGGACGTGGCCGGATAACTTTAAAATTATTTTAAATAAATAATACTTGATGGTTACTGAACCTGCTGTGGCCACGCGAATGAACTCTGAGAGAGGCTTTGCCACGCTTTCGATAGCACTCTTAGGGGACACGATTAAGGGAAAACTGAATGCAAATAAACAACAATTAAAGGTCAAGAAATGCGGAATACGAAGCAATGCGACAACATCAACACACTACAAATCACTTTTCAAATGAGAGTATTGGTGGTGCGAACAGAGCAGTGGTGGGAGCAGGGAAATGAGATGATGCACGGAAGAAATACCGATGCGGGTAATTTGAAATTACAAGTGCCGGTGGCCGTACGAAACCGCAGATATACAAAACTGCATACCACGGTTAGAAAATTGGTATGCAGAAGGAAAATTGTGGACATATATTAATACCGCAGATTATAAAAACGGGATTAGTCGAAGGATTGCTGTACTTTTTTATTAGATTTATTTATTTTAGTCACTTTCTTACCCTTTTTCTACTTTGCACTGCTATCATTTTTGTACTGTTAGTTGTTGTAAATTGCTGACCAGCCCCTACTGGACATCTGTGAAAATAGCTTCACGGCTCATCCGATTCCTCCAGGATAAATCATATTCTGATTCTGACCATTCCCCCTCCCCAACCCAATGAGTATTATTGGGCAACTACAGCCAAAAGAGCAGCTATCTCAAAGCGGCCTTCCGGGGACACCAAAATATCCAGACGTTAGTGGCTGGTAAAAGTGCGAGGTGGACTCCACAATGCTACCCTATAGATATCCTTCAGAGGGATTCCTGTCCCACTGGCCCATTATACTGCAATGGCTCTCGTCGGATGAGGTTTACACCTCTCTTTGTGTGCCCTTTCTGTGTATAGGCATCTCGGATGCACTCTCGCACCCAGGAGGTAACTCTCTGCTTTGACGACAACTCTCCTCTCTTCTGCTAACCGTATAAGACGAATAGCTCTTCTGCCCTCCTCCAGGCCTTGGATTTATGCATATGAAAGGCAAGTGCCCTCACTGGATCCAACCTATGCAGCCTAGCCTCTGTCGGTGAGCAGAAGGGGGATGGACAGAAAGATAGAACAATAATCCCCTGGCTTAATGGAAAGAGAGCACTTTTGCCAATAAACTGGGCAACGTTCTTAACACAGTTCCTCCCTTTAGAATGATCGTGAACAGAGGACTCGCCACAAGGACCTGCAGTTTGCTCACTCTCGTCGCCAAGGTAACGGCCGCAAGGAAAAGTGTCTTAAGAGAGATCAGTCTCTCCGATCACGTGGCTAATGGTTCAAAGGGTGGCTTACATCATCCATTCAGTACCGTGTGTAGATTGCACAGAATCATGCCAGAGCGCACGGGGCAACGGGGCTTCCTTTGTCACCGCACCGTCTGCGGAACAGTCTCCAGCACAAATTGTACACTTGCCCACTGGACGTATGCCTTGGTTTCAACAATAGGTTCTGGGCCGCCGTGTCCAGCCTTAAACCGGAAAACCTTTTCCTATCGACTGCCATGCAATCAGTCATATTTCTGGCAGCCCCTGCCACCAGAATCCTCTCTGAGAAGGTCCAGCTTCGTTGGGAGCTGCGAGGCATCTTCATGGAGTAGCGTCAGTAAGTCTGAGAAACATGACCCCCTAGAACATTTGCGAGCAATGAGCACTACATGAGCACCCTCTCCTCTGATCTTCTTCAGACTCTTTGGAATCACGGGAAATGGGGGAATGAACTGGTGGGGGATGCCTGCCCCAACGCATGATAGCGGAACCTGGGCACAAATAAAGCTTCTGTGTAGTATTCTCCCTGGAGGTGAACTTGTCCATCTTTGGCTTTCCATATCTCTGGGCCACTTCTTCAAACCAATGGGAATGCAAAGTCCATTCACCACGGTTGAGACTCTTTTGACTCATCTAGTCTGCTGTCTGGTTGTCGACTTCTGCCAGATGGAATGCCAACAATCTCATTTGGTTCATTTCTGTTCAGGACAACTGAGTATAGAATTTCCGCATCAGTCTATTTACCATGGTGACCACCACTGTGATATCACGTGTTAGGACATCTTTTCCTGAAACTAGATCGTCGAGCTGCTGTAATGCCAGTCTGATCGCTCTGAGCTCCATAAAGCTAATGCTCTGCCTTGCTTCCGCTTGGGGCAGCTGCCCTCACAGGGCCCAACTCTAAGAGCACACACTCCCCAGCACCTTAGGCTGGCACTCCCCACCCCGCTTTCACTGCCTAGCCTTCCCTAAAGGGAAGAAGAGCCACATAGGCCTTCAGGGACTGTTGGACCCTCAGGATTTTCAGCCACAACAGACATCTCATCATAAACAAGGAAGCCATTGTTGTGGCACTCCGATTGAGTGTGTCCAAGCCCGCATCTGTGGCAAAGGACATGCACAGCCGCATATCCTCATAAGCATTCCCTAAATCTGTAATCTTGGCTTTCACATTGAGTTTGGTCAGGACCTTCTGAGCCTGTTTGCCACAGCAAGTGACACAGGTGTTTACCTTCATAACATGGCAGCTGGCTGAAATACTTTTTTACCTGTCCTCCTCTACTGCCGTATCTTGCATCTGTAAAAACATACCAATTTTCCAGGCTCTTAGGTATCTTAAAATATTCTCCTGATGTAGCGCATTCATGGAGGATCATGTCCAACATATATGTTGGTCCAGCAGTACTCCTGCTGCCTTGGACACTGGTGTGCTGATTAAAACCAGCAGATTTCTTGCCCTAATCTTCTTCTGCCTCTGTAGTGAGGTTTAGAACCACGGACAACCATCTCATTCAATTAGGAAGTGCCTGGCGAAGGCCTCAAATATATAATTGATTAGGATTCCTCCGAAAACCTCCTCTTCCCCAGAGCTCTTTCTTTTGAGGGGAGTCTCCGAGGGACCTGGGGTTTCCCTCCTGCCCCCTTCTCTTTGTGCCCACCTACTTGGAAACTATCTAGGATATTTAAAATCCTCTCTCCCAGGTATAGGCTCAATTTGTCAATTTCTTGTTAGAGAAATCTCTGGAGGTCTTCCTCCACCTGTGCCCTGTCAAATTCTGAGACCTTTTCTTAAAGTTCATCCTGAATTGGGTTCTCTGGACTGGGTGGTTCAGGGAGGGCTACACGCTTTCTGGTGTTTGCATGTAAGGGTTGCCCTCTATGCCCTCCTGACGGCTTTTTCCTACTGCAGATGTCTCTCGCCTATCCTGGGTTGTGTCCCTCATACAATAGGGCCCACGTGTGGGTGTTTATCACTTGGGTGAGCCAGGAGAGATTTGTTCGACAGCTCCGGTCCATCTTTGTCTCTCCCGTGCTCTGCCGGAAGAGTCTCATGCTGGCCATGGAGAGCAAGGGCCTCCTGGGGTACGGTAGAGGCCATTGTGGGTTGTTTACTGGGGGTTTCACCCACCGCCTCAGTGCTTAGGGTCACAGACCCTTCCACCACAGGATTGTCCACCAGGGGATGAGGGTCCAGCACTTATCCTCGGGCCCTATATCAGAGCAACCCCTCTTTTGACTTTGGGACTATTTGAAACTACTGGTTCCATTGGAGCCTTAGCATCCCTCACATCCGTCATCACCGCCATGGCCCACGGCTTTCAGCCGTTAAAATCTCACACTCTGCATCTCTGCGCATATGCTTTGATGAAATAATCGGACATTTTTTTTACCCGACACAACACGCTTAATTCAAGAAATTATTGCAAACTTTGCTCCATGCTATGTGCTTAATGAATTAATAGGCAGCTCTTGCCCTAGGTCATGCACTTAATTATTAATTATTTGGTTACTTTTGTTTAAATTGCAAATTTTTCGCAATTCATGAAATCAGCACGTTTTCTTATTTTTTTTCACACCACCACACTGATTATACTAAATAATCACGAGAAAACGTGACCAAGACTGTTAATTACATGATTTCTATACCCCAAGTGTGTTACCACACTTTTTTGTTCAATTTGTACAGCTATATTGCTAAATTACTTGCCGATTTCGAGCTAAGCCCATAAATATTCCCCTAGCACTGAGCAGATAACTTTTTTTTAACACTGAGGAAATGGCCACAGGGTGATCATGTGTGTGGGCTCCATCCCCTGAGCCTTTCCCCTGAAGGGAAGGCGAGCTGGGATTAAATTGATACATGTGTAGTGACATGGAATGGGTCACTATGGCACGTAGCGCTGGTAGCTGGCAGAGAAGGGGATCTGCTGTTGTAGCAGCCCCGTCTGCCAGCAGGTCATGTGATAAGCCGGAGAAATGGATGTGGGGCAAAGATGATAGAGGGGGCACGTGAGGTAAAGCCCGGGAACCTTCTAGTAGGTTCTAGAAGGGGGGCGTGGCCGAAGGCAGAGCGAGGCCATGCTGGGTGGATAAAAGGGGACCCCGAGCAAAGTTCAGGGCTGTTGTTTGGAATGGAACCCGTCGTGCTGCTGGGGTCTTCGTCACCATCCTCACCTCCTCGGCGTTGTTAGTCAGGCAGCCTGTTAGCTATCCTGACCATAGTTTAGTTACTTCTTGTACCTGTGAAGGCTCTAATAAATAGAGTGCCTCCTACTATTAGTGTCTCTGAGTGATTCACTAAACATGCATACAATGTCATGAATTAGCTAAGTTCCCTGAGTACTGGGCACTGGAAAGGTACTCTAATGTTCACAGTTAAAAGCATGTCAGTGACCAATGTATAAATACACCCTACGGAAACTAAGTTTTGCGGGTCCGTGTCATCGTCGGCAGGAAGTTTCGGCGGAAGGTTCTTCCTATATTGGCATTGAAGCAATGCGGCGTTTGTCCATGCCAGATTTTTTGCGACGTTGTTGATTTTATAAAATACACGGAGGTAGCTTTTCATTGAGGAGGTCCTGCCAAACATCAGAAACAAACTCCTTGAAGTACAAGTTGTTAAAGGTAGCCTGGTATTTCCAAGCCTTATTTTGTCCATTACATTGGACAGGAAGGATGCCCTTAGGGATGTCTTTGAGGGCTCTCAGCTTTTGAGACTTGCTCACATAGGCAAATTACAGGCAGTGGGTGCCTGGGACGTTGGTACATACCAAAACCATGATCCGCCCCTTGCTAGACTACTAACCAGGAGCATATATTTCCGACTGGGAAGCCAATGTTCTTGAAGGCTACACCTGCCAAAAATACCTGTTTCATCCACTTTGTATACCTGAGACACAGACAGGCCTTCCTCATCCACCAATGCTTGAAATTTCTGATGTAGGCTGTGAAAACATCAGGAATGAGAGCTGTCGAATGTTAAATTGTTCTTTACAGGGATGCAACTATCCCGGACTGGCCAAGAAACATTCTTTGCCTCAACCACAAAGCTTCTCTTGGAGCATTGGTGGATGAGGAAGGCCTGTCTGTGTCTCAGGTATACAATGTCGATGAAACAGGTATTTTTGGAAGGTATAGCCTTCAACAACATTGGCTTCTCACAGAGAAAGGACTCACTTATGGAGTGGATCTTTCATGCCACTGCACAAACCACTCTACAGCTTGTCGTCCAAATACATTTTGAGAGCAACATCAGTGGTCATTTAACTCTTCTTGGCCTGGATATTTTGTAGTTCAGGGAAAAACGTTGAAATTGTAATTGCATTGTCTCAGATTTTGCAAAATTTAGTATAAACCCATGTTGTACTCCAGTGGCAATGCTTTGCAGAAGTTTAGTTGGTTTTCAGGGCTTTAATAATCTTATTCATGCCAAGACTCTATTTTACCCTATCCATCTCCTGGTCCTTGCCACCACTCAGAGAAGACATATTTGCTTTCGTGGTCTGATGGCTTTTGTCTTGCAAAATGTCAAAAAAATCTACATAAAAAATACAGTTGACAGAAAAGTGTACAAAAAATGTATGCAAAAAAACCCATCAAAAATACCAGCCACACTCTCACGTTCCCATACCAGGCACACTCTGTCACATACACATACAAATATTACTCTACCTCTCTCACACCAGACACACTCTTTCACACTAACAACACTCTTGTAATCTCACAACAGACACACTCCCACACTAGGACACTGTTTCACAACACTACTGGAATAAAACAATCTAAATTTAATGTAATCTAACTTAAGCTCATTTTATATTAATAAAGATAAATAAGCTGAGATTAAAAATCGCTTAACTTCACAGAAGACATGCAAAGGGCACAAGTAAAGCACAGATATAGCACATACAAAAAAAAGATAATGTATAATTCTAGATTTAAAGCTTTTGTGACTGCAAGGATCCATACTCTTTGGTTCTATTCGGTAAAGTCACGTAGGTAAAAAATAAAACAACAAAAATCACGACGTTTCGGCCACAACACAAGCGGCCTTCATCAGGTGAAGGGACCAGACTGTCTAGAGGACAGCGCTGGAGTGAACACAGCCAAGCTCAGACCGCGACCTTTAAGCTGTGTGAGAGGAAGCAGAGCGCCTTGACAAAGGAATTAGTATAAAAATTTGCATTTAATTGGCGGACTTAGCATGATGAACGATGTACAGGGGGGGAGCATGTGCAGACCTGCGAGGGGGGGAGGGGGGGGGAGTTTACATATTGATGGTGTGAAAAGGGAATTTAAGCAGCTGCGAAAGTTTGGGATACCACTACTTGAAAAAATATACTGTACCATTGAAAATTAGTTTAATTTTGGTTTGATTCTGCAGAACGAATTCTTCTGCCATAGCTGATCACTGTTACAACACTGTGGGTGATCACGATATAATTTTCTCCGATACCAAGGTTCTTTGCAAACCCATGGGTTTTTATCAGAGATTTGTTCACGAGGCAATTCAGATTTACAAACACAGACACAATTTCAACCGAGAAGATGGTTTCAAATTAAGCAACCATTGAAAAGATGTTCTGAATCAAACCAAACATTAAACTAATTTTCAATGGTACAGTATATGTTTTCAAGTAGTGGTATCCCAAACTTTCGCAGCTGCTTAAATTCCCTTATCATACCATCAATATGTAAACTCCCCCCCCCTCCCCCCCTGTACATCGTTCATCATGCTAAGTCCGCCAATTAAATGCAAATTTTTATACTAATTCCTTTGTCAAGGCGCTCTGCTTCCTCTCACACAGCTTAAAGGTCGCGGTCTGAGCTTGGCTGTGTTCACTCCAGTGCTGTCCTCTAGACAGTCTGGTCCCTTCACCTGATGAAGGCCGCTTGTGTTGTGGCCGAAACGTCGTGAATTTTTTATTTTTTGTTGTTTTTTACGTGACTTTACCGAATAGAACCAAAGAGAATGTATAATGATCAGATGAACCAGGCTAGATTCAAAGTTGTGTGTTTAAATGGTTCATGTTTAAAATACTCTAACCCTAGCCTCGCCCACACCAACGTTATTGATGCCATACTACTTCATTCAGAAATCTAGGAATTCAAGCATGCTGATGAGAGTGGACTCTAAATTTTGGTAGCTTGTCAAGCTGTGTGCGATGCTAGACTGATCAAATACTTTCTAAAACTCAACGGCTATCATCATAGACTCTCCCAAATGTGCAGAGCTTGAGCACCGAATTTGAGTCACATAAGATGATAAGGCCACCTGCAGAATGTGTTTGATGGAAGACTCATGCATGTCCTGGAGAAAGTTCTGGGACTGCTGCAAGTCCTGTTAAGTTTGGATAATACATCATGCACTGTGAATCTTAGTTGTTTCATATATTGGAGGAAACCAGTATGGGTGGCATTTTATTTGTGTGATTGAGAGTTGAATTTCTTGCAAAATTTGAGACAAAGAGATTGGCCTTACCTATCGTGTCAAGAATTACAGATCAAGATTAATTCCTAATTTGTATGCATCTCACCCATCCAAGCACTATACAGGCTCAGGCCTGCTTAGCTTTTGAGATTTCATGAGATCGAGAACATTCAGGGTGATTTAGTCTAATCTCATTGTGAAAATAATACTAATTTCAACTTGTAAGGTACACAGTATTCGCTCACTCTCTAATAGGGAGAACGACTCAGAGTCGTGAGGAACCACATCTAACTGGCAAGGTAGCCACGTGGTGAGCCAGTGCCAACAATTGCCCTAGCTCTGCAGTCATCTATATATATTTATTTGTTTTCAGGCAAGTAATTTGTGTTTATATGTGGGAGGAAACCAGAGCACCCATGGAAAACCAATGCATGTAAGAGAGCAATAAAATACAGATGGAACAGATGGAGATTAGTCTGTATTTTTCCGTAGCATATTCTTTTGTAAAGCCAGGGTATGGCACCTCAACACCCATAGGAATGCAATTTCAAATTTGTGTGATCCACTCACCCTTGCCTCCAGTGCTCGGATTACAGACATGCGCCACCTCTGCCCGTGGTATGTATAATTGCTAAATAAAATAACTATATTTTGTGTACACAACGTTTAATCCATACAATAACATATTCCACTCTATAGTCCACTCTTATAATGCCAAGCAGTAATATTTTAGCCACTGAAAATAAATCTAACCAACCCACTTTATTGTTGTGGAAGACCAGGTCAGCCCAGTAGCGTGCCTCCTCCTCTGGAAGATCTGTGAATACAAAAAATTATACGCAGGTACATATATGAGTGATATTAGGTTAAAACTGTTTTAATTCTATTACAGTACAAATTTATCTGTACCATAATGTTTAGTACATACTTATAGTAAAGACTTAAGAATGGAAAGGGTCAGCTGCTGTGATAAGTTAAATTAACATGTTTGAGAGAAAATGGCTACAAGCAGGAGTAACTGAGAAGTCCAATGAGAAGGAAGGAAGGTTATACAGGACACATTATAAGGGAGATAGCCAGAGATATGATACAGATTATCACGTGAAGTAAAACAGAAGGAAAGAGGGAAAGAGGAAGAAAACGTATCCATTGATCGGACAATGTGAGAGATTTGATGTGAGAGATTTTATGGGATTCTCCGCGTGCGATGCTAAAGAGTTGTGGAGAGTATTTGTCATGGACATCAACCCTCAGTTATGAGGAAGACACTACAGAGAAATATGCTGTCTATTGTGTTTGCTTTTAGCGTAACGGATGTAAGTACAATTATCACGGAAACAGAACGTGGCCAATTCGTCACTAGTAGAGCACACCATGTGTTGGAGAGCCAAGCCGCAATATTTACAATCTGAGTAAATGTTACACACATGCGCCATCTCTGAGGAAATGTTGTGGCTTGGCTCTCCAACACACCGGTGTGCTGTACTAGTGTAGTATCGTCAATAATTACTCACACCGACAAGTTGTAACAAGTCACCTGCTTACACTTTATTCACCTATTCTTGCACCAGTTGTAGGCACTCCTATAACTATCTATACGGTCACTTGTGTTTAACGTCTCCCCACCCTTATCTACCTTACACCTCGCTTATCCTGCACCCGGCAGCTCTGCTCTCAGCGACTCCGCACACAGCGTCTTCGTACTCAGCATCTCCGCACACAGCAACTCTACATCTCCACCGCTGCCCTCACCTACGCTCCCTAAGACCCGCTCACCCGTCTGTCCCAGGCGGGGGGGATCAACCAACACCTGGCCGGTGACAGCGTGAGGGTTGAAGTCTCGAGCGGCAGCAGCGAGATGTCTTCACTCTTCGACCCCGGAAACAACTCCCTCTCCGCTCCCGCACACACCCTTATATCACTCTCTTAATTATCCGAGACCTCTGTGCGTCTCTTTAAGCTCTCACCAGGCCGGCGCCTGTCGGCCCATCAATCAAGCCTTATCACCCATCTCCCTGGCAACACCTCCGGTCTTGACGTGCACAACTGGTCGACCCCGTTTGCACCTGCTTCGCCCCTTAACAACTGGCGTTCTGTCCGTGCAAACCTCATGTTGCACACGCGCACCTGTTTGCCCTCAGTGGCCCTCGGTTAACTGTGCACACCGCGTATTTCACTCCTCTACACTAGTGATGAATTGGCATGTTCTGTTTGCGTGACAACCCTTACTAGTTAGCTGTGTTGGGTGGTGGCGCGTTTTAATGACACATTTATAAATTTACGCGATCTAACCCAAAAAACCCTCTATTATGGATGATATTGGTCGCGAAAGCCTACGTATTAAACTCACATTAAGCTAGTCCCTCTTGGCAACCAGGCACTCTGCTCAAATCTAGGAATGTCCACATGTTCCCACCAGGGCCCCACATTCATCTGACATGCATTTTCCTGTTGTGATGGGTTTTCTCATCAATTATTGAAAGTGTCGTATTTGAATTATTGTTTCCGTTGTGTAAAGGTAAGCCCTCCCCTCATATGGGCTTCTAGAAGCAAAAGGCAGTGGTAAAGATTATATTTGGGTCTTTCGGTAAAGTCATGTAGATAGGTTCAAAGAAAATAACAAAAACAAAAACTACGACGTTTCGATCGCAACACGCCGAAAGACCCAAAGAATATGAATTCCTGCAGTCACGAAAACTTTAAGTCAAGTGGTAAACATTCATAACCACTTTATTTAGTCCTAAGGAGTACAACACTAGTATAGTTCTCTTTTGTTTTACTGCTCCCTGTTGGGATGGCCATATTTTCAACTGTTTTTCAGTTGGTGGTTTAATTTTACAACCACTTATTCAACTCTTCCTGGCTGGTGGCTTAGAAAAGGCTGAAAGCATTCTACATGCAATCTGGTGGTCACGTGACATACATGAAAGGCGCCATGTGCATTGTTCCTTCTTGCTGTTTGTGAGCACACCTTTGTGTGTTTTTAAATCTGGTGCATATATACAAACATAGAATCCTACTTTAACCTAAATGATTATTAAACGTCTCATAAGCTTTAAGCATACTATTAAGTATCTAATAAAAAACACTAATGCCCAAATATTCATTGATATATTATTTCTCTTCACAATATATTAATTCATCAATATATGAACAGTAAACACACTCAACAATACACAATTTATTACACCAATTAGCAAACACTTGCTATGTGATAATAATTACACGAACAATATATTTCCACACACCCATATAAGCGTAAATATCAAATTCACATACACACTGATACATAGATTCAGATATCACATGAATGCACACATATACCCTTTCACCCACACTTATTATGCACACATTTTGTAAGGACACATAATCCACTTATACAGACATACATCACATTCAAACAACCATTCGCCTATCTCCCCATGACCACTTTCCTACATGCTCCTAATACATGGCTCTCTATCCTCAATTCCTCACCGTATAAGGAATATCTGCAACTTAGCATCTCTACATGAACTTATAGAACATCTAGGTTAGTCAACTTATCCCAGGCTGCTACACTCCCCCCCCCCCCCCCCATCAAAAACTCACAGGTTCTACACTTATAGCCCTGAGGTGCTCAATTATTTGATGTAATTGTCCTTACCCAACACCAAGCCTATCTGGTCCTATATCGTAATTTACATATGCAAATAAGGTAGACAAAGAAATTATGTCAGTTCATGTGCCGGAGTGAGAAGGATTGTGACATCGTAAGTCTGCAATGGGATGGTGATAATATGGGGAGGCCTTCATCCAAAATTGGATGATAATGATGATGAAGATAAGAAACGGCAATTTACATTCATTGGGAAGCACTCAATTAGATATGTTACCTACCACAAGGTGATTCAAAGTGCAGGTCCAGGAGGATCTTATGCGGAGTGGGATTTTTGGTGCCACAGATTTCATTCCCATTCATGAGGACATCTGAGCTGAGGTCCAGCCACTCACCTGGTCCCTCCTGCTGAACAAACAAAGAAAATCAATGACCACATAAAAGAGCACTACAATAAGTCACGAAGGCAGCCATAGATAGGATGTATCTGTTTCGTTAATTATTTAAAAAAAAAGCCTTCTATGATACTTGAGTTGCCTGTATTTTTGTGGGAACAAACATATTTGACGTGTTACATATTTTAAAACAAATAAGCCTGCATTTTTAAACTACAGAAAATATCTAAAATATAGCAACAACAGACAGCAACTGCCATTGAAATGACACCCTTTCACATCGCAGAATAGAACAGTTAAATATGTAACATCTGTTCATATGAACACCTTAAAATAGTGTTTGATTATCCTAGATGCAGAGGTGTTCACATGAACACCTCACACAATAAAACTAGTTTAGGTATCACTCACCACTGATATTAGCCGTTGCTGGTAATACAACTAGTTATTATAATATAATAACAAATATAATAACTAGCCAATTAATGTTCATACATGTGGGAGGAAACTGCAGTAACTAGAGAAAACCCTTGTGTATAAATAGGCAACACTATATCCCTGTACAGATTTAAACAGATGGCGATTAGTCCACTTCCTGTACTGCCTTCTCCTGGTTCTGGCAGCGCCATGCCCAAAAGGAGTTTTACAACATCTGTGCGATCCACAAACGCTCGCCTCCACAGTGGTGTGCGTGAACATCACCTGGCTAAATGTGCGTCGTACAGTGCACTAACCACTACACAACCACATAAGTTTGTGTTAAATGTTGGTGGTTAAAATGTATGGTGGATTGGTAGATCCCCACAGCTAAGGCAAAATGGCAGAGTTCACTTTAGTGATGAGCAAAAGGACAATATCTGTGCAAATGTGGAATAGGGAATTTATACAGTGTCATGACAACTGCATAACTTCCATCGCCGGACAATGGCATAGACGTAAATATACATGTACACCTTTTCATCATGGTCCTATATGTGACTTTAGACATATAGAGTTTTGTCAATCAACATTTATTCTATAATACAGGTTTTTTTGGGGTTAGATTGCGTAAATATATAAATGTGTTGTTAAACCTAACGACAATTAGTAAGGTTTGTCTCGTAAACAGAACATGCCAATTCGTTACTAGTGCAGCACACCGGTGTTTTGGAGAGCAAAGCCACAACATTTACAATCTGAGTACGACGTTTAGCCAGTAATTATAACTAGTTTCATCAGGCGCCAGCCAGATTTGTGGAGAAGTCCACCTGTTTTGTTCCTTATATAGAGGGGTAGATGTGATGGCAGACACACTTAGGAGAAGCTTGTGGAGCTACAATCTGGCTTCAACCGAGGACAGTCCTGCACTCATACTGTACCATTTTTCTCATGCCATTTGTTACAGCAGAGGTGTCGGGAATTTCAACAAGACCTACATGCCTGCTGTATTGAACTGGTCAAGGGCTAAAATACCGTATTTCTTAATGCTTCTGGGGTCCCAGACTGGGAGCTCATGATCAATAATGATCTTAATGATAGTGGGCAGACCTGGGCAAAGCTGCATATCTGGCAGAGGCATTTCTTGTTCGCCTTGGGGTACAAAAGGGATTTCCTCTGGACACTCCACTATGCAACATCATTTTTGACCACATAGTTCGAGATGCTTTCCACAGATGTACCAGAGGAATTTCCATCTGGTACAAATACAATGGGAAGCTGATGCATGCATGAGTATGGTCAAAGGGTATATAAGGATTGTCTGGTAATTGAAACTCAATCTGAGACATAGTTGGGAGACTTTTCTGATTATCCTTGAGACTACCACCAAGAGGTGGGGCCTTGTCATCAACCCTGCTAATACAAAGCAGGTGTCATGTTTTCTGTCATAAAATACTACACCTCCTCAACTATCCATGAGCAATGGGGCAGGTGTGGAAAGAGCGGAAGAGTTTCCATACTTGAGCAGTATGCTCATGCCCAACTCTGGTTTGACAGCAGAGGTCTTGCTTGAAATCACCATCTTTCAATCATCCATAATAAAGGTTTTTTTTTTTAATCGGCTGCATAACTCTTAGGAGAAGCGGCCTTGCCTGCCGATCCATGCAAAGATCCAGGTCTTCTTGGCCACAGTAATGCAACCTCTTCACTATACTTGTGGAACATGGATCCCTTTAAAATAAGCATCAGCTTGAAACGTTCAGGCTGTCCTGCCGACAATCCATCTTGGGTTTAACCAGACTGGATTGTATGAGGCACACCAAGATCCTTGAAAGATCTGACCATAGTCAATAAACTCCTCCGGTAGGAAAAGTTAAATTGGCTGGGTCATGTAGCCCAATGCCCAGCCACCTCATGCCCAAGCAGCTCATTTGGTTGGATAGAGGGGGCTATAAAAGTGGATGGGCTGACGTGGTATGAGAGGATGTAGAGCAAATTAGACCTTCCAATGACTTTTATCAGTGATGTAAAGATGGAGGAGACTAGGAAAGGATGCTACTCAGCTATTAGAGGCAGTCGTCTTTCAACAACAAAAGGTCTAGAAGAGATACACCGACACGCAGAGTGCCAGGTGGCTAAATCACAGCAAGTCGGAAGCGCAGGTGGTGCATCTGCCCGTCATCTCAGTCAATTAACCTAAAACGTGGATCCCGTGACCTCCTGCCAGTGATGCCTGACACTCGCGTTATGGTGATGTTATCACCAATTAGTGGTAAATAGTGGCTGTTGTTATTGTTGCATGTGTGTTTGGGCTCTGCAAAACAGACCTGCCATGGATATAGTAAACCATGTCCCCAGTGAGATTTTAGTATTTACTACTCAGCCTGACCCTTCTATGGCATGGTCAGGCTGACATTGTTTTTGTTGTGTTTTTCCACCACATGGCAAGATGGACGATTTGGTATTAAGTGTCAATGAATGATATTGGATGCTGCATCCATTCCTCAGCCACAGTTTGAGGCATGCTCCCAGATTTGTGTTAGCTCAATGGTACCATCCACCACCGTGCTTTTGCTGTCTTAAGCCAGATAGACTTGGCTGTCAGTGATCAGCACTGCCATTCAAGCATTTTAACTGGTGAGATTGGGCTAATTTAGGCTGCAAATATTCCATTGAATTGTATAAAAAATTATATTAAAGTTCTCATGAATCACACTCTTCACTTGAATAACATAGTAGATAATATATATATATACCTCCCCTATTGTGGTTACATTTTAAACGAATGATGTGCACATGCTTACCTCATTAGACTGCTTGATGGTTTTAAGCTGGACCCATATGGTGCCCACCATTGTATCCCAGATGAGGCCCTTTTCCCAGGCCTCCACCAGAAGACCACCTTCCAGGTGGTTTATCTCACTGTACAGACACATACAATTGGCACTATTGTATTATCAATGTTAATTTAAACCAACAAATGATGTGAGAATGTCATCATATCAGACCAAATACAAAGTGTCTGATAGCTCATTCGACTAATGTAAGTTAAACAATAACTTTTTTATTTTCAACATGCAAATACAATTGAAAATCAGGCATAAAGATGACCAACGACTTTCTGAAACTCTTAAAAATCATACTTCCTGTTCAACTATTATACATCCTTTCCTCTGCTGTCTCCTTTTTAAGCTCTACACCAAGAGCCGGTTCTTCACGGCTGTCTTGTTGTTTACAATCAGAGACAGGCCAAGATCAGCCTAGAAAAGTATAACAGCCTTGAATCCCTCCCCTTGACTCCATGACCCATGATACTCTGTAGTCTTGGCCCTTCTCACTGAGATTGGTTCAAATAGACTGGGCATGCCATATGTTTACCTTAAGTCCCTAGATGGCCTCCCCATACCGATTCCATCAATCATGGCCCTGTATTGTTACAATCCATGTCACTGCTGAATATGAGCTAAACTCATCACTCCATCTATCCAGTGGCTATACTCTTGGGCATGTTCACGATTTATGCTGCTATTACATGATCAGTGGCATTCATTATCCTGCCATAGCCCATTTACTTTTGCGGCCTGGAAGCGTATTATTAAATAATACACATTACATTTTGATTTAAAGAATTACTAATCTACAACTCATTACTAATCATAACCAATGACTGATTACTAATCGATTATATAATTACATTACCCCCCCCCCTCCGCCTCTAATCACTGCACCTGATGAGTTAAGTGATGACGTCACTCTTCTGCTCTATATAAAACCGGGAGCAAGCGAGGGCTTTACCATTCTGGCGAATTGCCCGATGATGCTGGAAGTATTTACCAGCGAAACGTCGTACTCAAACTGTAAATGTGGATTAACTCTTCAACACACCGGTGGGCTGAAGTAGTGAATTATTTGTCTTTTGTCAACGTGACACTTTTCTTTGCTGATTGGCCGTGTCGGGTGGTGGAGGGTTACGACACATTTATAAATAAACGCGATCTAACCCAAAAACCTTTATTATGAATGAATATAATGTCTCTAATTTTACTTTGTCTTGATCCACTCTCGATATCTCTCAATGTAATTAGTGTCTTTCCAAAATGCATACTTCCATGCTTCTGCATATTTTCCAACCTTTGCTCAATTTTTGTTTTGTCAATATCAATGTTTATAATCAATGTCATAGCAGATAATATATTGATTGAAAATATAATTCTTAAAGTATATTGATATTTTGTTTCTAATTATAAAAATACATTTTCTTAAATATTCCATCCTCCTCTTGTTCACCTATTTCATAATTTGATCCCAGTTAGCCTTTAGTAGTGACACTGGGTATACATTCTTGAGCCTGACTCTGCAGCCTTCTTTGTAAAATTCTGCAACCATATCCTGTTGTTCATTTGCATTCGTTGTTATAATTACTTTGTTATATATACCCATTACTATAAATAACAAGAAAACTGAAAACGTGTCAATAACTCTGCCTTAGGAAGAAAATACTAATAGGTGATCATTTGGGCAACTGGTTTTTATCTACTATGAAGAAGGGCATTGCCCAAAACATCACTTAAAATATATGTTTCCGGTTAAGGCAAAGTTATTGACGGATGTGTTACTTTGTTTGTGCTTGTGCAACACTGCCAATGCAGTATCACTAAATCATTAATTTCTATGCATGTGTAATGTAGCTCTCAGAGACACCTTCTTGTTAAGTTATATGTGTAGTGACTGTGCTTGTCACTGTATGGTGCCGGGGCTTACGAAGCCACGGCGGGTAATGTGTTGTCATTATGGGCAGTCCGGGTTATGGGATGTAGTACCAGTCCTAGCGGGGCTTGGGGGAGTACCTGTGAGCGCGGAGGCACCGCAAGCAGTGTGCGGTGCGGGCTCCCGATGAGGGAGCGAGAGGGAGCGTCAGCCAGCCAGGGTTACCTTGGGGCATGATACACTGGTTGACCTGCTTTCACGTGACCGGATGATATTGGAGGGGGCCACCGGTGGACGGGGGCCGGGGGGCGGTTACGTGGTTCAAAGGAGCTTTCGGGAACCTTCGAGAAGAAGCCCGAGAGACCTGGAAGGTGGGCGGTGCGAAGGGCGGAGCCAGCCCCAGCCCAGGGGGATATAACGAGGGCCCCACGAGGAGCTCGAGGTTCCTCGTGTGCTAGTGTTACGAAGATCCACGTCAAGGAGAAGAAGCCTCTAGCCACGCGGTCCGGGACCCCGTTTGTGGTCCCGACCAGGATAGCGAACTGTGTCTAGTTCTGCCGTAGCGTGGTTAGATGGACATTCGAGACCCGAGTGTAGATTGTGTTATGTTACGTACTGTTGTGTAAATAAATAGTGTTTCTCCTAAGATAACGTCTGCGACTCAGTTGGATTCACTACAACTAGTGTCGGAAGTGGCCAACTTGCTAGGCTGTAGCTAGCGGTAGACGAGTCATGTCTACACGTCGCAGAGTTCGTGTACGTGCGTCGGACGACGAAGACGACGAGGAGCTGATTCCGCCCCCGGCCGCCGAGGAAGGAGCGGAGATGCTGCCCACGGAGCAGAGCGCAGTCGGGGCACGGAGCGCCTCGCCTTCGGTGGCGGAGGTCGTCAGGGACGCGCACGGCCGTCTCGCTGACCTCCTCCAAGCGGCGTCCTCCATCCTCGTGGAGATGCGGTCCCTGCCCTCGACGACGAAGGAGGGGGCGGCGTGGCCGTCCGGACGGGGCGACTCGGCCGCCATTTCACAAAGGGCGAGAACGCCATCGCCGCTGCCCGTGCTCGCGGGCGCCATTTTGCCACCGACGGGAAGCACGGAGCCCGCCATGCTCCACCGCCGGCTACCCTTCATTAAAGAATTTGTTGCTGCCAGCGGCGATTGGGTGGCATTTAAGCGGCGATTTCTCACAAATGCTGACGTGGCAGTGTGGTCAGAGGTGGATGCGCTGAAGGCGCTCCCCACCGCCCTTGACGATGATGCTTTAGCAGCGTTTCTTGCCATCCCGCTGTCCGAGAGGTCCACCCTCACGCAGGCGTTTGACCAGATGCCCGCCACTTTTGAGCCTCCGCTGAACACCCGTCAGAAGTTCGCCGTGAGGTGGAGAGGGGATGGTGAGTTAGCCCTCACCTACAGGAGTGCGCTTTTAGCGCTGGCAAAGGCCACGTTCCCGCGAATGGATCACGATGGCCTTGACACCTTGGTCCTCGAGAAAATGTTGGAGCTCGCCAAGGATCTCCGTACTGTGCTTCCCACCGAGGACGGGGAGGTGTCTTCGCTCAAGATCGCGAGGTGTATACAGGCACAGGGTGTTGGTGGCGTGCTCCTCATCTCCTGCAGAGCCTGAGGCCCACACGGATGGAGAGCCTGCGTCCGCGTGCTCGCTGCATCAGCGGAGCGCTGACCGTTGGGGTGATGGAGATCGGCAGCCGGACGACCGGCGGCAGGCGAGGTCTGCTTTGTTCCGATCCAGCGACGGACGGGTCACCTGCTACAACTGCGGCCTGCTGGGGCACGTCCAGTCGGGCTGCCGGGTTCCTCGACGGTGGGCCCTGGGACGTCAGCCTTCCTACGACTCCCTACCCCCTAAGGCGCGGCGCACCTCACACTTGGCCCCGGGGCTCACTTCACTCATCAGGGGGGTTTGATTTGTGGCGAAGTCATGCGCGGGTTCGGGGAGAGTCGGGGCGTGGTTCGCGACCCATTGTCGCTCCGACCAGATCAGTGGTCGTAACTGGTGGGTTGCGTGGTCGTGGTGACCGCGGGGTTGTCGGCCGTGCTTGGGTTCGTTGAGGGGGTTGAGGTGCCCATGCTTGTGGATACCGGCACATCTTTAACCATTATCTCCGAGTTAATTTACAACATGTTGCCCCCCCCAGTATCCGGTTTTGGAGCCGGTGGATGCTCCGTGTCTCGCTGCTTACGGCGGATCGTTGGGGATAATCGGTCGGATCTCCATTGCATTGCGCATTGCCAATGTCCAATTGTCGGGCCATGTTTTGGTTTCCATGGCCCTGGCTGTCCCGTGCTTGCTAGGGAGTGATTTTCTCGGCAAGATGCCCCTGAAAATTCGTATCGACCAGGGCTGTTTGGAATTTCCGTCGGGACGGCGTATGGCATTTCTTCCGTCCCCGACTCACTTCTATTCTACTAACGTTACGGTGCAGGCACTTGCGTGCCGCACGGTGCGGATCCCGCCCGGCGCGCAAATGCTGGTGCCTCTTCGATTGAGTAAACCGCTCGATGCGCGCACTGTGGGGGAAGGTATTGTACTGGGTCCCTCGAATAAGCTTAGTTGGGGGATGTCGCTCGTTGCGGCTCAGACGCTGGTCTCCCGGACCAGCCACCATTTATTCAAGTCCTGAATGCCGGGTCCGATACTACGGTTATCCAGGAGGGTTCTGTGATCGCTTACGCGTCTCCGGCGTGTCCAAAAGCGGATGTCGTGGGAAAATGTCGGGGTTCGCGTTTGGTCTCACGGACCTCCGGTTGTTGATGAGGCATGGATAGATAAAACTATGCTCGGAATGCGGCGATTTGTCCGCGGGGCAAATGGGGAAGCTGAGATCACTCCTACGGGACTTTTCTGACATTTTTAGTAAATCTAATATCGGTCGGACGTTTCTTTTGAGCCACCATATTGACACGGGAAATGCCGCCCCCATTCGGCAGAATCCTTACCGCCTGAGTCTGGCCGAAAAGGAATATGTTCGTGCGGCGGTAGATGAAATATTGGCCGCGGATATCATTTCGCCATCCACCAGTCCATGGAGTGCTCCGATCGTCCTTGTTAAGAAGCACGATGGCAGTCTGCGTTTCTGTGTCGATTTCCGGAAACATAACAAAGCTTTGGTCGCGGATGCCTACCCCGAATCATTGGACGCTCTGGCAGGCGCGCGCTTTTTTTCAACCCTGGACCTTTTGTCGGGTTTTTGGCAGTTGCAGCTTGACGAGGCCTCAAGGCCCAAGATGGCTTTTCGGAAAAGGCAAAGGTTGTTCGAGTTTGACCGGCTTCTGATGGGGCTGCATTCCATGCTGGCCACTTTTCAGAGGCTGATGGAATTGGTTTTGGTGGGCCTCCAGTGGGACTCGTGCCTAATCTACTTGGATGACGTCATCGTTTTCGGCCGCACGTTTGATGAGCATTTGGAACGCCTGCGGGCTGTATTCGTCAATATGCATGCGGCCGACTTGGTATTCCAACCCAAAAAATGTCATCTGCTCCAAAAATCTGTTCGATACTTGGGCCACATAGTTCGCGAATCGGGTATCACGACGGACCCCGAGAAAACTGCTCGCGTTCGGACGTGCCGACCCCTACCTCGGCGCATTTTTTTCGGCTTCGCCTTTTATTATCGCTGATTTGTCAAGGAGTTTGCATCCATTGCTAAACCTCCCTAACAGTAAAGGGCCAAACATTTCCTTGGGGGGAGGAGGAGACTGCTCTCTGCTCCATTCGCGATGGGCTGGTTAACGCCCCTCCCCTGCGTTATCCCGACTTTTCGTTGCTGTTCATTTTGGACACGGACGCCAGTAATAGCGGCATTGGTGCCGTGTTATCCCAAGTGGTAAATGGCGTGGAGCACGTGGTTGTGTATGGCAGCAGGGTGCTGTCTCCGGTGGAGCAGCGGTACTGCGTTACACGCCGGGAACTGTTGGTCATTGTGGTTTTTGTGCAGCAATATCGGCCATACTTGTACGGGCGGCACTTCGAAGTGCGCTCCGATCACGCGGCGCTCCAATACGCGCTGCGTGTGAACCAGCGCTCCGGTCAATTGTCATGCTGGCTCGAAATCCTGCAGGATTTTTCCTTCAATGGCACGGATCATAAGGGTTCTCACCATACGAACGCCAATGCCCTATTGCGATTGTGTGTTTTTCTGGTTCGGGTCATTGTTGACCAAACGGCTCAACCTCCCCCTCCCGCAATGGGGGGGGATGGACGACGTCCTCGTTGCGCGGGATGCAACTTTGGGTCTGGACTAAGAGGTATGGGGACGCCGGCAGGCAGAGGATGCGTCCCTCCTTAAGTTGCACTGGCGTGTCAGGAAGACCGCCGATGGTACGGCTCCATGGGATGTTAACGCGTTTGTGCTGCGGGGAGGATTGCTCATGTATTGGGATGGAGGATTGCGCCGTTATGCTATTGTTGTCCCTACCGCCCTGCGGGGCGATGTTGTGTGGGCTGTGCATAGATGGCTGTTGCACCTCCGAGTGCAGAAGACACTGGCCGCACTTAAATTTGATTTTTATTGGCCGGCCATGGCCTCCAATGTTGAGGATCTGCTGAAAGGCTGCTTGCAATGTGCCCGGCAGAAACCGCCGGCGAGATCCTGTTGTCCTCCACTGCAATCCATCCAGGTATCCTAGGTAAATGAAAATTTTGCATTCGATATTCTAGAGCCATTTCCCGCTTCTGCGCGTGGCAACAAATACTCGTGGACATTGAGTATTTCTCACGCTGGCCTATGGCTTGGCCGCTTCCAAATCAATCGGCTGTGGCTATCACTGAGGCATTCCTTGATGGCTATGTTCTGGATAAGGGGGCTCCTGAGCGCCTCTTGATGGATCAGGGCAATTTTTTTTCCTCC
This sequence comes from Petromyzon marinus, assembly GCF_048934315.1. Taxonomy (NCBI): domain Eukaryota; kingdom Metazoa; phylum Chordata; class Hyperoartia; order Petromyzontiformes; family Petromyzontidae; genus Petromyzon; species Petromyzon marinus. The sequence goes on from NC_133667.1 coordinate 3,046,596, forward strand.
AAGCTGCTGCATGAGGATTGCGACCTGCTGGAAACTACCACCCGCAAACGGATGGCATGGTCGAACGCCGACACCGGATTCTGGCCTCCATGTTGAATCACTTGGTCAGCATGTCACAGGTCGATTGGGATTTGCATATCCCTGTGGTTCTTGCCGCTTATAGGATGACTCCTCACACGTCCACCGGCTACTCTCCCTTCTTTTTTATGTATGGGAGAGAGTATGATCCTCCAATCGATGTTCAGTTGCAGGCCGCGCCCGCCCCGAAGGTGTCAAAAATTTGTGACACAATTCGGTTCACGATGGGGGAAACTTTCTGAGGCGCGGGAAATCACCAGTGTTAACTCTCGGGCCAGGCAGCTGGCCAACGAGCGGCTCAAAGGTGCCCGTGTTTCCCTGTGTGATTGGTTGCCGGGGGACAGGGCCTGGTTGCATTGTCCTCAAGTGCCAGTGGGCACATCACCTGAATTGCTGCAACCTTTGAGAGGGCCAGGTGATGTGGTTCGGGTCGTGTGGCCGCAGTGTGTCCAGGTTCGGTTTGGCAAGCGGAGCTGGTTTGTGCACCCCTCTCGCCTTAAACCGTTTATCACGCTGTGTGAGTTTGTTTCATCTCCATATCGAAGGGGCCGAGTGTCAGGTGTGCCCGACGAGCTGAGGCGTGCGTCTGCCGACGCTAGTCCTCAAGAGAGTGTTTCTGTTCCGCCCCCAGGCGCCGCGCGACTGATGTCTCGCACGCGGCCGCTCTTGTCGGCCTCGCGTGCTCGGAACACTGAGGACCCGACGACCCGGCCTACTGCTCTTTGTGTGGAGCCGGCTTTGTGGGGTCGATTTCTTGCCCCCCCCCCCCCCCGGCCCTATCAAGGCGGTCGAGCCCAACCCGTCTGGAGGACTGGCATCATGGACTCGTTCAAAAACTCGATTTGTGTGATCCTCGCGCACTGCACACACCGTCATGGGCTGTCGCGCTTACGTGAGTCGTGGTGAGTATTTGGCTGATCCTCCTCGCTATCGAGCTCACGGGCGTTGTTACACGTTGTGGATGGGAGATGTTCATTGTGGGGATCTCGCCCGCCGCGATTGTTGGTTCGACCGTTAATTTCGTTTTTATTTTTGGGTCTGTGTATATATATTGTACAGTTGGGTTGGGTAATTTATTGCTTTGTTATATTGTTGGAGCACACTTGTTGTTATGTTCTGTTGACTATACGTCGGTTGCTTTCTTGGGGGAGAGTTGGCTGAAAGCTACGAAGCGGGGGTGGTGATGTAATGACTGTGCTTGTCACTGTATGGTTCCAGGGCTTACGAAGCCACAGTGGGTAATGTGTTGTGATTATGGGCAGCCCGGGTTATCGGATGTAGTACCAGCCTTAGCGGGGCTTGGGTGAGCGCTGGTTCACGCGGAGGCACCGCGAGCAGTGTGCAGTGCGGGCTCCCGGTGAGGGAGCGAGAGGGAGCGTCAGCCAGCCAGGGTTACCTTGGGGCATGATACGCTGGTTGACCTGCTGTCACGTGACCAGATGATATTGGAGGGGGGCCACCGGTGGACGGGGGCCGGGAGGCGGTTACGTGGTCCAAAGGAGCTCTCGGGAACCTTCGATAAGGAGCCCGAGAGACCTGGAAGGTGGGCGGTGCGAAGGGCGTGAGCCAGCCCCAGCCCGGGGGGATATAATGAGGGCCCCATGAGGAGCTCGAGGTTCCTCGTGTGCTAGTGTTACGAAGATCCACGTCGGGGAGAAGAAGCCTCTAGCCACGTGGTCCGGGACCTCGTTTGTGGTCCCGACCGGGATAGCGAACCGTGTCTAGTTTTGCCGTAGCGTGGTTAGATGGGCATTCGAGACCCGAGTGTAGATTGTGTTATGTTACGTACTGTTGTGTAAATAAATAGTGTTGCTCCTAAGATAACGTCTGCGACTCAGTTGGACTCACTACATATGTATATTTATTATTAATAAAGTCCGCCAACTCACTGATAACTTAACGAGTAACCGCAAGGGACTATATACACTTGGGTAACTTATGTGACTCTATGCGACGCTCCCTGTGTAATTGGCTAGCTACACAGGAGCGTACACGTAGCAGTCACGGAGACAATATAACTCTAGCCTTCCAAGACTACAAGGTGCCCGTTCCAGGACGATGAAGACGACCTGCTACAAGATGACGACGGCGACGGTAGTCGCTTGGTTCCCCCACAACAGCAGCCCAGAGCCCTGTTCCACGCCGGCTTCTATCCCTCTCACGACCCAGCCACGCCCCTCTTCCCGAACACTCTCTCCCCGCACCTGGCCCTGTCTGTCTCTGTTCTCATTACAATTTATGACCGTCTAGGTCCCATGCTTCTCCTCACATGACCCTGTCAGTGCCCGTCACATCAATCATTATTAACGACCACTTGGGTCCCACATTACCTTCACATGGCCCTGTTTGTTCCCATCACGTGAATTAGTAATCATGACCACGGGGAGCCGTACTGTCCCTCTAACACTCTGTACTATCCTTACACATGTGTAGCGAGTCATTCAGAGACACTCTTTAGGAGGCAACAACGTTTATTCTACACGTCACGCAACACCGTTACACACGGGACTAAATACACCTATTCTCACTCTTGTTTCGCATAGGATCACAATACACCTATTTCTCTTGCATACGGGATAACTATAATCGGGTCAGAGCAGCCAATGTGCTGCCTGACCCACGATGTCGAAGACGGAGACGAAGACGTAGCACTTGGGTATTACTTCACCTGAAGACAGCCCGGATCTGTGATCAGGGCTTCCCTTTAATCTCTCTCGGCGCGGCCTGGCTCCACCCTCGGCCGCGCCCTATGTCCAGAATTTTCCCAACGGTTCTAGTCTACACCGCACCTGTTTCCTCTCTGGCTCCGCCCTTAACCACACCTCTGTCGGGAACTCTCTAGACGTTCTCAGCTACTCCCCCCATGCCCCCTCATTCACCTTTGGCCCACATTACTCACCCCGGCCCATCACGTGCTTAACCCGTTGCCAGGGTGACTCGTCCTCACATGGCCCATACCACCAGCCGCCCCCCACCACACTCTCCCAGTGGCCCGCTCTGGGGTGATTCCCTGCGGCGCTGGTGGAAGCTGCAATCCCCTATTCTGTCGGTAGGACTCATCAAGCTTCCTTCTGCTAGCACCCAGTACCATGCCCCTAGTGGCCCACTGACTGGTACTGCATGGTGTGTTAGCCTCTGCTCCTGTTTCAATGGCACTTGGCGCTACGCGCTGTAGTGATCCATTTAACATCACTACACATGTTTCAATTGTGATAGTGTTGCTTTCCCATTAATGTAAAACTGTTCATTATATATTCAAAACTGCTTCAACTCAACGAAATATGAATGTATAATACATTTAAAATCAACAGCATCTCAGGCTACTGTGAAAACAATGTACTGTACATACATATGGGAAAGAAATTCAGAAGTGTTTTTTTTTCAGAGCGAAGGTAGGGAGAGACTTCTGCACGGCAGATAAGGAACATAAATGACTGTATGATGAAGATGTAAATGAAGAGCAAGAGAAAATCATAGGCGGACATAGATAACTGGGGAGAATTGACATATATGGCTAAATGGAATTCCAATGAGGACAGGAGCAGAGAAGCAGAAACCTCCAATTGATTGAGCAGAGGTTAAATTTATATTTCATAAGAAGACCTTGATTGCTTGAATGAGCAGCCCATTAACTGGAGTTGATTATATGAGATGGGAGAGTTAGCGACAATGTAGGGATGCCTTTAAGCAGCAGTGGAGAGACAACGATTGATGGTGATGAAATGCTGTAAATGAGTAAATAAGACTTACAAATTAATCTGTTTATACTTAAATTAAGGAATATGTTCCTGAATGTATGGCTAATCCAAGAATGACTAAAAAATATACATTTTTGCATCCACAATGAATTTGGATTGATCTGAAAACATGATGCACCACTGTTGGATGTCACCTCTGTTTCTGGAAGAGATGTGTTATAATTGTGACATCACACATGGAAGACGCATTTGTGAGCGAAACAGTGTATGTGTGATAGCGTATGTGAGGATGTATGCATGTGTGTATGTATGTGTGTGCATGTGGGAGCTTGTGTGAATACAAGTGTATAAGCGTATGTACGGGGAGTTAGCAATTATCCCACTGTGCTATAAACCGGGTGACCTGAGTTTTATTTCCAGCTTCGGATAACATTAGTGCCAAGTAATGCCAAGGGTACTTGGTGTAGTGTGTAAACATCAGCACTGGGAGACAAAGGTGGCTGACCACACTACCTACTCTTGCACCATTCCAGTCTGAATAACAAGCGCTCACGAACAGTGCTTGCCCCAAAAGGCTATGTCAGCGCTATGGGGGATCATTGTCTTTGTGTAACTCTGAGATATTCGTGTCAGCCTTGGTAGCGCACTCCTGTGATCTATTACTTTCACAATAGAGATTGGTGGGCCACATGCGTATTTATGACATTTTCAAAACCTGTTGGGTTGTGAGTTAGTGGCCAGCATATGGCAGAACAAAAATAAGTGTGTGAACCGATCCGCATGTATATTTCCCTTGTATTAATGGTGGGTTTTCTTCAGGTACTTCAGTTTCCTCAAATATGACGCAAAACACTGCTGATTTAATAATAATATTGGCATTCTAATGCTAAACCCCCGTGAAGTCTTGCAATTGGGCAGTGTTCCTGGATAAAGGGCATTATTCATAGAAAATTATTTAAAACATTATTTATGAAATTATTAAAATGCTTTAAATCTTAAAATGCAACAAATAAAAATAACAGATTGTAAAATAACTATGAAATTAAAATGTTTCAATTATGAATTTAAACTAAATAATTATTTTAACCTATTTAAAAAACATAGAAAAAAATCTATAGGAGCCAAACCATATGAAAATACCAAAATTCCTGAAAAGAAATACGAAAATGTCGATATAGTTGCGTGGAAAGTTAATGTGCATTTGTGAAACAACCATGATAATCGACAGGGCATGAGTAGGTCCCCCATCAATGGATTTACAAAGAACTGGAAAGTATAATTTTATTGTACGTTTAAGTATGTACACATTAGTTTTGCAAGTGTACGTTGCATTTATGAAATTAAAATATGTTTATGTACAGGTTTCGAATTTTGACAGCATGATTAGAGAAAAATTTCAATCATTTTCTACAGATACTCAGTGTGTCTAGGAACCGTGGTTTTAAGTGTGGTCTCCAACTGTTAGTAATGCTAGACTGGCAATAAGCTATTTAAAATATTAATATTATTTAAGGCATTGCTATGTATTCTTATTATTGTAGTCAAGCAATGCATTCTTTTATTTATACATGTACCCACATTTCAACATCAAGATTTAGTCATCTAACACGCTAAATAAAAAATTCCTCTACGTTTATTCATTTAAAATAGAATCTATATTTTATCATTTAATTTATATCACTGATAAAAAGCTGAGCGGATATTTCATATCACTTGTAAAATCAATTCAAAGAGATTTGCAGGTTTTGCGTTGCATATTAGATTCTGTAAATTTCAGTTGTTGTTTCGGCGCCATATTATTTGTAGAGTGTTTGTTCATCTCCACTGATGGGAAATGTATTTTATTTCCTGAACATCCATATTAGCATCGCAATCAATCAATTTTAATTGATCCAAGTGCATAATGAAAGACTGTCAACCTGCTTTTAAAGTATTAATAATTTAGGCTTCTTGGCAGACGTTCTGCATTACGTGCCATTAGGAAATTTGTCTTGCTCTATTAACATTCACATTGAACCAGTTTTAAATTGGTTTTAAATGTTTTTACACACACATATTAAAAACTATTTCTTTTTATGACTGATTACTTGTTTATAAAACAATGAAAATGTCAAATTACATAATAGTAATATGGTCATTATAATTTTAAAAATTACGGGGATTCACTGAATTCATTGCATTTATACTTATATAAAATTATACTTTAAAAAACCTCACCACATTCATCATTAACACTGCTTTTTAACAGTATTGGTATTTGGATCAAGAACATTGCAACAGATCAGAGTCAGAAGGCAGAGACTGACTGACTCATCGTTGGAGATTGAATTTTTTGTGATGTCCTGCAAATGTGGGACTTATGAACTCGGTAAAACAACACACCAAGATATCTGTTTTTATGTTTTTGTTGTTTTAATGGTTTTTACATAATTATGTATTCTCAAAAATGTAAACACTGATTGAAATGCAAAGTAAAACTATTAAAACGTAACAGAAGAATTGAATGTTGGAATTAAATTGTCATGAAGTGGCTGTGAAGGCCCATTGTTCTTAGTCATTTCCTTCATGAAGTCATACCTACAGCACCTAATGAGTATTCGACAAGTTATGAACGAATCTGTTAATCTGTAATTGTGTTTTCGACAAAGGTCAAGGTGTCATTATGGCCAAAGCCACTTATACCACCACACCTCACAAATTATTACAACCCTCTGCCATATCCCACAGTTGCTGCACAGTATACACGTGGCATTCAAGATCTGGCCTAACAGTATCCCATCATCTGGCCTTCGGTTTTTCTGTTGGTCACCGGACTGATCATTCGCACGCCCGTCTCGGTAACCGACCCTCCCCCCATCCTGCAAATGTGTCCAACCCAGCTAAATATTACCTGGAATGCTCAGTAGACGTATCTCTCTAAAGCTACTGCACTCCTTTATATCCCTCTTCTTAAGGAAGTGTATGATAATTGCCTTATTCTCGTCTTTTGGCAGCTGATCCCTACTCCAAGCACCTTGAATGACCTCGTGCGCAACTATAACATGCTACTGCCCCCTTCTTTAAGCACTTCAGCAGTCACGTCAAATATTCCCATTTGCTTGCCTGATTTAATCTGTTTCACTGCTGTTGTGGCCTCTTCTAGGGTTACCTAAAATGTCTTCTACCATCTTTGTATTTGCACAAACTCTCGAATGCGCCTCAATGATTCTACCAAGTTGATAAACTGCAAGTCCACCGGCACGTACACCACCTCTTTCCTAAAATCCGCCAATGAAATGCTATTTTTTATGCTAATTTCTTTGTCAGAACACCTTGTTTGCTCGCACACAGGTCCGATGTCTGAGCGTGGTTGTGTTTCGCTAAATTCTCCTGTTTGATGAGTACTAGGTGCCTCGGTGAATGTATATGCTCTAACTTTAACATAGCTATTTCTGTGACCAGTCACAAGCTAATCACTCAGCTATTTCAATGCTGAATTTGATGCTAATTCCTTTGTCAAGGGGTACCTCTGCGGATGTGTATACTTTAACTTAGCTATTTCAATGAGCCATTTCAATGCTAAATTATATGCTAATTCCTTTGTCAAGGCGCGTGGTCTTTTTCTTCTCACACAGCTTAAAGGTCGTGATCTAAGCGTGGCTTCTTCCACTCCAGCGCTGTCCTCCAGACAGTCTCGTCCCTTCACCTGATGAAGGCCGCTTGTGTTGTGGCCGAAACGTCGTGATTTTTTGTTATTTTATTTTCACCTACGCGACTTTACCCAATAGAACCAAAGAGTATGGATCCTAGCAGTCACGAAAGCTTTAAATCTAGAATTAAACTAGACCCACCACACCTCTAGCACGTTCTTCTTCTCGTAGTGTTCTGTACCACTGCTATCCCTATTCCTTGGCATCTTCTTATCACATAATCAAACGACCATAAATAATCATTCTTGCTGTCCTTATTGTTACCATCTCCCATCGCCTCTCCTCGTTTATTCCAATAACACTTGTAACAGTTTTTTTTTATTCCTGGGTAGTAAGTGTTATTTCCTAATTGCTTATGCCTCAAAAGTATAGAAAATGCCTATTGCCCACAAACTTTGCTTTTGTGACCAGGACATTGATATTTTAAAATTTACCTATTTTCCAGAACATTCCAGATAGATTCAGTGCTGAGAAAATTTGGAGTAACTTCTATAACATTTTGATTTAAAGCTTTTGTGACTGCAGTGATTCATATTCTTGTTTTTTTCGGTAAAGTCACGTTGAAAGGGAAACAATCAAATAATAAAATATATATAAAACAATAAAATTCTCACGACGTTTCGACTGCAACACAAGCAGTCATCATCAGGTGTGAAAACCAACGGCAAGAACATTTGAAAGAAGTGGCTGTTTTATTTATTTATTTATAAGCGTTAGCACCACGTATAGCGACTTCTCCAAGACAGAGGTTCTTTGCTAGCCATCTAGCTACCATGAGAGATTCGTTCATGAGGCTACCCACATATACAAACACAGAGACAATTTCAACCTAGAAGATAGATTCTGGCTTAGCAATCATTGGAAGGATTTGATGAACCATTTCGGGTCTTAATTGATTGTTCACGCTTACGGTGGCTTTCAGACAGCATACATTAATTTTTCGTCTCCCCCCTCCACTTTTCCGAACATAGATGGACTCGTCCATCTAAACAAACTGTCAAATCGCTATCCGTGGTGCTAACGTTAAAAATAAACAAATACAAACCGCCACTTCTTTCAAGTGTTCTTGCCGTTGGTTTTCACACCTGATGATTGCTGCTTGTGTTGCAGTCGAAACGTCGTGAGAATTGTATTGTTTTATATAGATTTTATTATTTTATTCTATAACATTCTAGAACTTTCCAGTAATATAAATAGTAGTATCAATACAGGGGCCTTAAGCTCACCAGTTCAGTTTAGTTTCAGCTGCCTAAGTGGATACATATCTGCATTTTTCTGATATGGCATCAAGAGGCTGCAAGCATCCGGCAAATGCATTTTGCTATGTCTGCGACCAATTTATCAAGACAAGAGCGAAAACGTACTCTGTGGAAGCATCTGCTAAGATGTGTGAGGCCTACAACAAGGCATATTTTGGCATGCCTGTCGGGGATCAAGACCAACCCTGGGCACCTCATTTCACCTGCGAGCAATGCAAAAAAACTCTGGAAGGTATGATGGACAATTGTTGCTCGGAATTTTAGGTCATAAAATTTGTATAAAACATTTATTGTAACAGTTTTACATTATAAAATGTTTTACAATTTTCAATGTTATTGAAAATTATATACATGAAAAATGTTGAGAGAATCTCTTACACATTAGTCATGGGTGAAATAAATGTATTTTTGTAGGATAGTACAAAGAGGAAAAGAGACCCATGAAGTTTGTTATCCCAAGAATTCGGCGGGAACCCATTGACCACTCAGGCAACTGCTACTTCTGCATGGTGGACCCTTCCAAACGTCGGACTGGCAAGAATGCACCTACTATCACGTATCCGGACCTTCCTTAATCCATTAGCCCAGTGCCACACTGCCATGAGCTCCCCGTACCGACTCCTCCGGAGAGAGAGCAACCGTCTTTAGAAGAGAGCAGCAAGTCAGAGAGCGATGAAGACGTTGGAGATCCAGGTGACAATTTCAGAGGTGGGGCTGAAGGGAGAGAAACCCATACTACCCCAACGACTTGATCAAAGATCTTGGTCTCACTAAGTCCAATGACCAGTCTGTTCGAGGCAATCGGAATCGCCTGTAACCATAATGAGCAACGCCTATTCATTGACAGCTCATCCAGGATCCTCAAAGCCGTGCTGCTCCATAATGGTAACAAGTACCCATCTCTTCCCCTGGTTCACTCGGTGCACCTCAGAGAATTACAACAGCATCAAGACCTTGCTGGATGCCTTGAAGTATGATGAGTACGGCTGGCAGGTCATCGAAGACTTCAAAATGGTGGCATTCCTGATGGGTCTCCAAGGCGGTTTTACCAAGTGTCCCTGCTATCTTTGCCTTTGGGACAGCAGGGAAACCAATGCGCACTACCATAGGCGAGACTGGCCACAGCAGACCGAGTTCTCTGTGGGGAGGAACAACGTCAAGTGGGAGCCACTGGTGGACCCCCGGAAGGTGCTGATGCCACCACTGCACATCAAATTGGGCCTTATGAAACAATTTGTCAGAGCTGTAGATAAGGAGTCAGCAGCCTTCAAGTACCTTCAAGACTTCTTCCCTAAGCTGTCTGACACAAAGGTCAAAGCTGGTGTCTTCGTCGGACCACAGATAAAGAAGATCCTGGAGTGCAATGAATTTCCCAAAAAGCTCACTAGTAAGGAGAAAGTGGCTTGGGACAGCTTTGTCGCAGTGGTTTGTGGCTTCCCAGGCATCACAAGGTCGAAAACTATGTGGAGCTGGTTGAGACTCTGGTGAAGAACTACGGCACAATGGGCTGCAGGATGTCCCTCAAAGTCCATATCCTTGATGCTCATCTTCATAAATTTAAGTAGAACATGGGAGCGTACTGGGAGGAGCAGGACGAGCGCTGCCACCAGGATATAGTGGAATTGAACGCCGCTACCAAGGACAGTATAACGAGAACATGATGGGAGACTACATTTGGGGGCTGATTCGTGAAAGTGATTTACAAAAAAATACTCACTTCTAAATATTTTGTAGTAATTTTTGTATTACTTTAGTATAAATACATGTTAATTTAGATTAATATGTTGTTTTATTCTGACTTTATGTGAACGAAAAGACACAAATTCGCCCGTTTTCTCTTTGAAAATAGGTACATTTCACAAAAGCAAAGTTTGTATACTTTTTAGGCATAAACAATTATAAAATAACACTTACTTCCTAGGAACAAAAATTGTGTTACATAGTGTAATTAGTCCTATCCTGTATAATTTCCTCTGATTTCCTCCCGATGCTCCTTCATCTTGACCTGATCTGCGTTATTTTCCTCACCACGCAATTTCTTCACTTCCCTAGCCCTATCTATGGCGTCATTAATTTGAACACTTATCTTTCTTCCTTACATTTTAGACATAGGGCTTCTGCTGCAGCTCTGTAATGCCTTTCCAGAGTGCCTCTGCTCTGGGCTCTGATTCCCCTCCTCCTATCAAGTTCGCAAGAACTACAACCCTGCCTTTAATGCATGCCCAAAATTGTTTTTGCACCTCGATTATATTTAGTTTTGCTGTGTCAAAGCTTGCAATACTGTTCTTTGGCTCGCTTCTTCACTCTTCTGCAGCAACTAGTTTGTTGTCTTTCATATTTTCTGCAGTCCTGTGAGCTCTGATCTTGAGTCTTATGTCTTTCTGTGCTTATAATATTGCAGTCTTACCATCGGCCGAATTCCGTGTTAGCATGCATGACTTCTTCCATTCAAACTGTGTTACTAATAACTAATCTATAGCTCCTACAGAGCTCAAGTAACCTAGTTCAATCATCAATCTCCTGCCCTATTCCATACCACCTTAGTACATTTCCCCACTTGAAAACTCGGCTCCTACCTGGACAATAATGTTTCAGGAGTATCTGGAATTGGCAATTTGAAAAAATTATGAAAATTAAAGGTCACAAAAATTAATTAATGTCATTTTAGTTTGTATTATCAGAAGAATAACGATACACACAGTGCAGACTTTGAAATAAACATTTGCATTTTTTTAATATATATACTTTTCATCTAAAAAACGTAGGTTTGGGCTCTAATACAAAAACTAATTATGCACTGTGTGGATGATTATGGTCAAATCATAAATTAGATAAATAACACTTCAGCCTTTCTTTCTATGGATGTCGTGAAACAAACTTTTTTTCACCTGGGGTTTGTTGTTCACTTAATGGACCCGAAGGTGTTGTTCTGTGGCTCTTGCCTATAATATCTGGAAAACCTAGCAGCATTTGTAACAGGCCTGACTGTTCATGATATTTTGAAAGTGGTTCAATATTTGCATGCTTAATAAATACTGTTGAAAAATATTGATCGGGAAGGCCAATCAGGATGATGGACTAAAATGTTACAGTATTTTATTTCACATGGAGAGACAGACGTATTCTATAGGGTAATGTGTCATCATGATGGGCTGAAAATTCCTTATTCACTTACCTCCATAGTAGAACGTCGAGCAACTATAAAAATGCACCATATGTTGTGAAGTAGCTGGAGTCATAGGCACGCTTAATTAGTGAAATAGGGTAAAAGGACTTAATCAGGAAACCTATTTGCGCAGTTGTGTAAAGCATCAGTAGTGCGTAAATGAGTAGAGGGGATCAGTGTCTGCGTGGTAACTACGTGGCCCCTCTCCCAAGTAAGCCTCTGCTAGTAACGATATAGCACTGACCTAACGCATACAAGGCAGTCATTTAACCATTAACATCACATTTAAATCTTGATTGAAAACTCATTTATTTCAAACTGCTTATTTTGTTTAGTTTGTTGTCCTTCCGCCACACCTCTGATTATCATGGTTGGCTGCATGTGGTGCGAACGAGGTTCAACATACATACATATTCCTCATATTCATATATTTACAATAGAAAAACATTTGTTTCATAAAGCAGCTGGTACACCGCCTACATACTTATCCATGAAATAGCAACCATACATTGTTGGGATGTAATCATCCTTTAAATAACTACAGAAGTCTGGAAAAAAATCTGTGCTCATGAGAGGGGAACACTCATGTTCCAGAATAAGCCACTGTGGTAAAATCCAATAACGCCATAACACAAAGACACACACAAGTACAAGAGAAAACCACATTTATGACCAAACCCATACTAATTATGAGAGCTCTCAAACTATAAAACCCATACATGTGGGTGGCAATCTCAGTATGGAGTAAGATATTTTCAAAGAGGATGAATCAATTATACCTTACAGAGAAAGGCAAGCAGCATGCTACAAAAAATAAGTTCATTCTCACTGGAAGAAAAGACAGTAAAAAGTGAATGCCACTAAAACTCTCCCAAAATATTGTTTCTAACATATAAACAGTAACAAATGATCTTTCAATATTTAAAATACATGTTTACAAGTTGGGGTAATGATCTAATTGTGCAACTGTGTGCCCTGAGAAAAGACTTACAACATGAAGTCTTGCTCCCAGCATGGTTCGCTTCCTCGCACCGTCACTGTGGTGCTCTTCAGATTCTGTACCTTCAGTGTTACGTAAGTGTTGAACTTGTCTGCATACACATCACATCACAAAGCAAAAACACAACTTGAGTGAATGTGACTGAAAAGCAGTTAATAATAGCTTTTAATAAGTACATTTACAAGGCTTGTGCACATCACAAATTGACACATTGTACTTTTACAGGCAAACCAAATACCACATTTTCATCATTACATAACTTGCACAAAACGCTACATCTGCTGATCACATATTGTCCTGCAGAGACGGTTGCCGAATTCAATCATTTTAATCTAGATATGTTTGCCAAAGGTCCGACAGAAAGAATACCCTGTCATCCATGAAATACTGTATTCATGGCTATCAAAGCATCTACAATTGTTTTTAAGGGCATTGTATCCCCAGGAATAGTACAGCTTTCTCTATGATGATGGACAGGGAATAACTCTAATCATGTCTGTTTTTGCAGGCACAATTGCAGCTGACTTACTGGTGGTGCTCCTCACAACACAATCTATTTTGCTTTTCATGCCAAAGTACTATGCCTAGTTTTATTATAAATGTCCCAAGGGCAGTGTGCATTCTTTAATGTGTCCATTATGGAACAACACAAATCAAACACTTTACCATGGACCATTAAGCGTTCATGTTAACAAAGCTTGTAACAGTTCATAAATATTTTTTTTACTTATACCCGTGATACATGCATCAAATCGTATACGTGTATTTGAGAATATATTTGAAAATGTGAAAATGTAACGCAAATATTACATTTAAGCCCATTGGGTATCCTTTAAGACAGACACTACAAACGAGATACTACAAACCAGCCACATAACATTTGGCTTGCATCAACTAATTCATTACATCATAGCAGGGGTAAATCCTTACATCTAATATTTACAATATCCACTGGGTTATATATCAGTGGCAGGTGGTCCTTTTGGGTGGTGCTCTCTTGAATATTACCTTAAACGTTTATTTATCTATTTCTAACAATACAATTTTTTTAAATGTACATTGTTATAGGTTACAAAAAAGCATAACACGAGTTTTTAAGACAGATGAAACTTTTTTTAAATTCCTAATTTAAAATTTTTTCTAAGCTTTTCATTTTGAAATAGAATCCGTTTGAATCAATTTTGTATGAATATAGGACACTCTCTTGTTGTGTCCTGGGTTAGATGGATACTCATTGGTCGATTAAATCCAATCCCCCCCATTCAGAATCTTGTCCAGCAGGGACTGCTGCTGAATCGCCCCATTGTCAATCATAAGACTCCTTTCCATAGAGACAGTCCTTGGTCAATGGCATATCCCTCTCTCCCACATAACTTCCTGGGACCAAGCTATGGTGATGCAGGTTTTTTTTTTAAATAAAGCGTGTATATAGTATACAGGATTATCGTATTTTGTAAAATATCGTAATTTTGTTGTTGGTTTTTTATATTTCGTTTCATGACAAAATATGTATAAAAGAAAAAAAGTTCAAAATAATAATAATTAAAGTTCTAAAATGGCTATTACCACTAAAATGAGTGCTTTGTATCAATGTTTTCACGTGTTATAGGTATTATAAATATTGTAATAGTCATAACCGCACGATGATTGATGACATGCTTATGCTGAGTCTGATATGACAGGAAAATGGGACAATGAAACCGATTTGTCATTTGAACCGAGTACTTCCTCACTTTGAGTAGCATGCCTCTTATCCGCATTGAGATTATGCACGACTATGGATATTCGCAGTCTGAATCGATCTGGAGAAACTTCAGGAGTCCATTTTTTCACCGACTCATGTTCATCCATCGGTAAGAAGAATTACCCAGAAATGGCCATAGAAGTTAACTTACCGATGACTAAATCACCCATAATGGTTTCTTGGAATTGCTGCACGCCTCCAATTTTCCGTGGGCATTACAAAACAGAAAATAGTGGAAAATTTCTCCTATCAGCCATGTTTATCTGTACACTATTACATCAGTATGAAATGGTCGACTCTGCAAATTTCATGAGGGTATGAGATTACAGTCCTTAAAATGTCACTTTTAAACAGCTTCAATTGGTAATTCCCAGTAGAAATTATGTGCAACTGTTTAAATTAAGTACAAAAAATTCGTTAAAAATAATGAAAATGCGATGTTTGTGGTGATAATCTTCATATTAAATTAGTGGGATCATGTGATAGATGTAGCTGTATAACACCAGAGTCACAAGACCCCGCCACCACGAGATGACTTCAAATAGACCTCAGGGCACCTGCGGAGCCAGTGGGGGGGGGGGGGGGGGGGGGGGGTAGGGTGGTACGTGCCCCCCCAATGATCCGATCGAAATCCCTAATTTCGATAAGATAATTCGGGTTTATTAGTAATAAATCGACATTTTGCGACCCCCACTGCCACTGTGTAGCATATTATTATTACGTGCAACGGACTCTATGAGATGATAGGACAATAGTCTGAGTCCATAATTGGCAATAAGTAACGGCAAAGCAGTTATAAGTGACTCACAGAATTGTGCGCACGACTTCCCTGAAGGCATTCACCTTCAGCGAGCGCGATGCCGATCACACAACGCGGTTCGAATTCGACCCTCGATTGATGGCTGCGCCATCGCCGCACATGCGTCGAATAAAAAGCAAGGGACAAGTCCTTACTGACAACTCCTCTATCATTTTTCATTGCTGGAGGGGTTTCCCCCCCCCCCCTACCTGCAAATCCTGGCTCTGCCATTGCCTCAGGGGAGTTGAGAATTCCTCTGCCAAGGGTTAAACTCAGGTTGAAGGTGGCACGCACTGATGTTGGACAGAAAACCTGGTGGTAGGACGAATGCCATAGATGCCAAAAATATGTCACTTCCATATGCACACACACACGCCTCACCACCACAAAAATGGTCCCGACCCCTACAACTGGCTTGGTCATTTATTTACCTCCCATAACAGAGTTGGCCTCAGAGATTCTCGCTCAGCTTATTTTGTAGTGTATCGTAATTGGATGCATGTAAAGCAAAATGCAGACGACAGCTGGAAATATATAAAAACAAAAGCCTGAGGTTGCTATAAGAGCCAATCCTAACGCTCGGGCTTACCCAGGTTACACAAGGAGGGGAGATAGATTGGGACCCCATACTGTCTGTCACTCTGCTCAAATTATAGAGATAACGTGGGCAGGCACGGGAGAAGGGCAACAAGCTGGCAGCAAGGGTAAACGGAAAGTGAATGCTTTAGTTTCCCAGAACTATGGCGAAGTACTTTTGTGATGGACTATACCACTTTAACAGCAACCCAGATGTTAAAATGTGATATTAACAATGGTGTTAATCGTAACTCTGGGGGTGAATAAACGGTAGAACTGGCAGAGTTTTGACAGTGATACCAACAAGGGTAATAAGGGTAGCATATTTCATAAATATAATATAGTTTAAGTGTATAAACAGCCCTGCATAGTGGGAGAATTCTGGTAAAACTCACGTTAATAACAGCAAAGTACATTATCAAAATTACCATTAAGCATTTAGTAACAGTAATACTATAATATAAGTAAACAAAAGCCCCAGTGATGACATTAAATAAAATGTTATAAAATAGCGGTGTTACTGTTATTAAATATAATGGTGAAAAACGTGAAAACATCGTGTAATGTACGGAAAAGAATGTGAATAAGGGCTGACATCACCACGAGGCATAGGCACTATGGGAGGGGGTCCTGGAAGGTGCGGGAGGTGTTCACAGGTTCTGTGGCCGCCTACCACAGATGTGGCTATCCCAGCAGCCACGCAGGCTCTTGCCTGTGCGCACTGACGACGGATGCCTTCACGTGGCAATTCCTGCTACGTGCAATTCAGCGTGGTATTAGCCAGTCTCAGTCAGCAGTTTCTCCCCGACCTTTACCTGTGGAGACTTGAACACTCAAGGGAGCGTTGGAAAGAGGTGTTTGCGTTACAATGATTTTGTGTTGTTAAAAGAAATAGAGATATTGTGAAAGATGCATCGGTTTTGCACGTCATTAGTGAGGTATTGTACTCACCACAAAGAATTAAGAGAGTGAGAGAGGGGTTGTGTGGGAATGTATGTATGTTGAACTTCTTTCGCACCGTACATAGCCAACGACACTAATCGAACGTACCAAATCTGGCCATAGTGCAGAGCCTTCGGTAACTGAATGCTCGTTGGTCGAATGCAGTCGGTGTGTGACTGGCTTTTCTGGTTATTTATGGTGGTTGTGGGTTTTTATGGGTTAGCAGCAGGTTTACAGCGTAGTGCAACATGAGTTAGGGTCGCATTCCATATCTGAATTTTATTGTGCCAGAGCATGATTATTCGGTCCATTTCAGACAAATTTGGCTGGATTTCATTGGGAAATAACAACAAGTAAACAACAAGTAAACGTGCTAAAACATGTCAAGCATCGTCTTTTATTTGTCTGGGGCTACTGACTGAATGGGAATCGTTATTTATCCTGAAAGAATCTGATGAGCTGTGAGGCTCTTTTTGACAGATGAGTGTACAGGCTGGGTGAGAATGTTTAAGGGATAGTAGTGTGCTTTGAGTTCGAGTGCTAAACCACTGATCATGTGGGGAAACCAACTGTAATTTCTCAGTACAATATGGCTACAATATTTTAGGAAAACAATCTATTGTCTTAGGTAAAGCACAGATTAAAGGAAACTTAAAATGGAAACAAGGACCCCTGCTTTATTAGTTTCATTGGTGGGAAGTGCAGAATTCAGTAGGTACGAGCAGGTAGCTTTTAAAACCCAGACTGATCGAGTGAGTATGCTGTGCCTGAAATTGTCTACTATAAGCAATTTTCGTGCTGCATCAGACATGTGCGACGAAATAAGGACTTTTGGGGAAGCACTTCTGACAAGATACGAAGACCCTATGTTGAATGCGTTGGTGTACAATACATCTCTTGTCAACCGCGGGGGATAGGTTTCCCCCCGTAGTTGGCTTATGGAAAATCGGGGGTTGGGTTCCTCGCCCGTGGTTAAAACTCTCATCGACGCCTCACTACGCATCATACACACTCAGTAAACTCGAGAAATATGTACAGTACTGTATTACAAAAATACCTTTAATTACCTTCAGCATCGACAGTGAAGTTCAGATAGCATTGAATGTGACGGTGACGATGGTGATGGTATGGTAGCGGAGGGACTCGCTCACAGCCATGTTGCTGTCCTACTGACCCCGCACTCTCTCCACGCGCTAGACGATCGAGCGTCTCAACTTGTTTCTCGATAGGGCAAAAACCTCTTTCCTTGCCCTCTTCACATTACGCTCACCGTGACCACGAGCTCGACGCTTAGGGGCCATGAGAAAGGGCACAATTAGGTGCTATTGTACTGCAAAGTACACTTTCACGAGGTACGAATTACAGCACTGTGCTTGTACGACTGCTGCACAACACAGGGCGGCGACGAGGACAAGTCGTGTGCGCAGGGCACGCGTGGGGGTACAACGCGCTTGATGCGACCGTGGTGGTGGGATGCTTGAACATGGCTGGAAATTTGAAATCACGGGTAGCGGAAAACCATACCGAGGTTACTGGAAAGTGTATAGAGGTGACCCCCAACTTACGACAAGCTCGACTTGCGATCCCTTGCTTTTATGACCTTTCTTATAATATTTGACCCCCTCTCAATCGGAAAGATTTCTGGCTCCCAGGTGTCTTTTATAAAGATAACGAGCTGAAGATTAGGAGCACACTCTTAAAGGGAGTGCTCCTAATCTCAGCTTGTTACCTGTATAAAAGACACCTGTCCACAGAATCAATCAATGAGATTCCAAACTCTTCACCATGGCCAAGACCAAAGAGCTCTCCAAGGATGTCAGGGACAAGAATGTAGACCTACACAAGGCTGGAATGGGCGACAAGACCATTGCGAAGCAGCTTGGTGAGAAGGTGACAACAGTTGGTGCGATTATTCGCAAATGGAAGAAACACAAAAGAACTGTCAATCTCCTTCGGCCTGGGGCTCCATGCAATATCTCACCTCGTGGAGTTGCAATGATCATGAGAACGGTGAGGAATCAGCCCAGAACTACACGGGAGGATCTTGTCAATGATCTCAAGGCAGTTGGGACCATAGTCACCAAGAAAACAATTGGTAACACACTACACTGTGCAGGACTGAAATCCTGCAGCGCCCGCAAGGTCCCCCTGCTCAAGAAAGCACATATACATGCCCGTCTGAAGTATGTCAATGAACATCTGAATGATTCAGAGGACAACTGGGTGAAAGTGTTGTGGTCAGATGAGACCAAAATGGAGCTCTTTGGCATCAACTCAATTCGCCGTGTTTGGAGGAGGAGGAATGCTGCCTCTGACCCCAAGACCACCATCCCCACCATCAAACATGGAGGTGAAAACATTATGCTTTGGGGGTGTTTTTCTGCTAAGGGGACAGGACAACTTCACCACATCAAAGGGACGATGGACGGGGCCATGTACCGTCAAATCTTGGGTGCGAACCTCCTTCCCTCAGCCAGGGCATTGAAAATGGGTCGTGGATGGGTATTCCAGCATGACAAGGACTCAAAACACACGGCCAAGGCAACAAAGGAGTGGCTCAAGAAGAAGCACATTAAGGTCCTGGAGTGGCCTAGCCAGTCTCCAGACCTTAATCCCATAGAAAATCTGTGGAGGGAGCTGAAGGTTCGAGTTGCCAAATGTCAGCCTCGAAACCTTAATGACTTGGAGAAGATCTGCAAAGAGGAGTGGGACAGAATCCCTCCTGAGATGTGTGCAAACATGGTGGCCAACTACAAGAAACGTCTGACCTCTGTGATTGCCAACAAGGGTTTTGCCAACAAGTACTAAGTCATGTTTTGCAGAGGGGTCAAATACTTATTTCCCTCATTCAAATGCAAATCAATTCATAACATTTTGATTAAAAGCTTTCGTGACTGCAGTGATTCATATTCTTGGTTCTTTCGGTAAAGTCACGTTGAAGGGAAACAATAAAATAATAAAATATATAAAAAATAAAATTCTCACGGCGTTTCGACTGCAACACAAGCAGTCATCATCAGGTGTGAAAACCAACGGCAAGAACATTTGAAAGAAGTGGCGGTTTGTATTTATTTATTTATTTATTTCTAAACGTTAGCACCACGGATAGCGATTTGACAGTTTGTTTAGATGGACGAGTCCATCTATGTTCGTAAAAGAGGAGGGGGGAGACGAAAAATTAATGTATGTTGTCTGAAAGCCACCATAAGCGTGAACAATCAATTAAGACCCGAAATGGTTTATCAAATCCTTCCAATGATTGCAAAGCCAGAATCCATCTTCTCGTTTGAAATTGTCTCTGTCTTTGTATATGTGGTTAGCCTCATGAACGAATCTCTCATGGTAGCTAGATGGCTTGCAAACAACGTCTGTCTTGGAGAAGTCACTGTCATGTGAGCCTACTGAATTATAACAGTGATCTGCCACGGCCGAGGTGTTGGTCCTACCGTGTTTTAGGTCTGCTTTGTGTTCACGAATGCGGTCCGAGACATGTCGTTTGGTTTCTCCAATGTAACTACTACCACAGAGGCAACTTAGTTTGTAGACACCAGGGTACTGTATGTCCGGAATCACATCTTTTACAGACGGAACCAGATCACAGATTTTATGTAATGTGTTGAAACCGACCTGGATCTTGTGTTATTCAAGATTTTGGAGATCTTTTTTGTGATCCCCGCTATGTAGGGTAAAGTGATAGTTTTGAAAGGCTCCTCAAGAGGGTCCTTCTTCATGGTTTGAGTGATAGCTTTGCGGATTGTATAGTCGGAGTAACCATTAGCCTTAAGAGCTTGGTGTACGTGCTTGAGTTCACTGCCTATGTGTTCCTGGTCGGATATGCATTGGGCTCTATGGTGCAGAGTCTTGATGAGAGAATTGTTCTGTGATGGATGGTGGTGGGAATCCGGTTTCAGATAAGAATCCGTATGGGTAGCTTTCCTGTAGACAGAGTGGCTCATTGAACCATCAGGTCTCTTTTTTATTAGGACATCCAACATTTCATTGGAGAAATTTGAGACTGACGCCATCCAGACTGCCACTCTGCGCCCAACCTTATGGAAGAGGTACGTGGATGACACTTTTGTCATCTGGCCACATGGCCGGTCTGCTCTAGACCAATTCTTCGACCACATCAATTCCATACACCCAGCCATCAGATTTACCATGGAAGTCGAAAAAGATGGCAAGCTACCTTTTTTGGATGTTCTAATAAAAAAGAGACCTGATGGTTCAATGAGCCACACTGCCGTTGGTTTTCACACCTGATGATGACTGCTTGTGTTGCAGTCGAAACGTCGTGAGAATTTTATTTTTTATATATTTTATTATTTTATTGTTTCCCTTCAACGTGACTTTACCGAAAGAACCAAGAATATAATTTATAACATTTTTCACATGCATTTTTCTGGATGTTTTTGTTGTTATTCTGTCTCTCACTGTTCAAATAAACCTACCATTAAAATTATAGACTGATCATTTTTTTGTCAGTGGGCAAACGTACAAAATCAGCAGGGGATCAAATACTTTTTTCCCTCACTGTACGACACCCTAACAACTGCAACCGACGCCGAGTCAATTCGCGACGAGCATGTCAAGCGCACAATCGTGCTGCTTTGCTCTTCCACCGTATGCGTGTGTAGAGTATAGCCCGACAGTCTGCAGCTGCGCCTAGAGCGTACGCATCGTCTCTTTCGCAACACTTTTGCTGATTTTCTTTTCTAATTTTGAAAGTTTTTCGTCTTTCGCTATGCCATGAGAAGAGGAAATGTGATGCACATTCAATAAAATTACTTTCAAATTTTCAAATATGCTTGTTTTTACTTAATAAACGTTTTTAAAAAGTTATGTCAAGCTACATTAAATGTTTGTTACGGTTGTTTTCATTTATTTTTATGGTAAATTTTGGTATTTTAATGGCATGTAATGGGTTTCCAGGAACGGAACCCCGATGTATAACATGGCTCCTATGGGAAACAAGGCTTCGACTTACGACCGTCGTCCAGGAACCAATTAGATCGTAGGTGCGGGGGTCGCCTGTACCGTGGTTGGCACAATGGTACACGTAACATTATGCATGGATAGTCGAAAACTGTGCATGGCAAAACCGTGGTAAGCGAGGGATCGCTTTATTCGTTTTTGTACTCTGAACAACGGAAGTGTACCTGCACACATATGAACCAGTGCTCACGTTTCTAAAACATGCATACCAGGTTCTAGATTGTAAGTACATTGCTCTTTGATCTGATCCAACAGTCTCTTGTTAAACCTGCTCTGATCTGTGAGGGTGGAGTGGTGGATTGCAGAGACTTTGTCTTCTCCGGTTAGCCCCTAGAGCTCAAGGCGGAGTTGATTGTAGCCCCTTCTAATTGGTTGTTATGCCCTCATCTGGTTTTCTTTGATGTCTTATGAGTTCCATGAGGCTCCTCGTGGTTTACTTCAGTGGCTTAAATCTTGAGGCAGCTACTCGTGAACGTTATTCCATCCTCGTACTACTGTATTTGATTTTGTTTTTCTTTGTTTTTTTTGTGTATGTCGTAATTCATTCCATTTTCTTTTATGTATTTATTTAACTTGAGCAAAGCTGCTTGCAGATACAAATTGAATGTGCTTTATTAGATTTAGTTTAACTTAATTTGATTTCACTTAGATTTCAATTTGTTTCAGTCATATTCTAGGCACTTGTCAACCTCAGGAGTTTGAGATTCCGTTTCTAGCCATTAAAATGTTTTTTTAATTCTTCGGCCGTGGCTGATCATTGTTTCAACACAACGGGTTCTCATGACATTGTGTTCTCTGATACCAAAGTTCTCTGCAAACCTCCCGGTTATCACCAAAGATTTGTCCATGAGGCCATCCAAATATACAAACATAGACACAACTTCAACCGAGAGGATGGTTTCAAATTGCACAACCACTGGAAAGATGTTATAAATCAAGTCAAACGTTAGCTGCCTTTTAATTGTACAGCCATTTCCACTTCTCAGTGGTTGTATGTCAAACTTTAGCTACCTTATAATTTTACAGCCATTTTCTTAGTTTCCATTTTAGGTTTCAAAAAATTGGTCTGTACTTGATGTCTTGCATCGCCTCCCCCCCGGAAAAACCCCGCCACCAGAAAACCAAAAGGGTTGTTTACCCACTTTTGTGCAGTTTAACAAAAGGCGGCTTAACTCAGCCCTCCCACCCACCCACGTCCCTTTCGGGCTCCTCACCCCCCCACCCCTGACCTATATATAATCCAAGTCGTCTCGGAACTGTGCACTTGACACAGATATTCTGCTGTGACTGTTCCACCTGAAGACGGAAGCTTGTGTTGCCTCCGAAACGTCGTGATTTTTATTTTTATTTTATTTTACCTACGTGACTTTACCGAAAAAAACAAAAAGTATGAATCCTTGCAGTCACAAAAGCTTCAAATCTAGAAAAAAACGTGAAATGTGGTCATTACGGACAAGATTTAGGCTCCTATTAGGGCTGAATCAAATCTTCGGGACCTTCAATGGACTTCTTCAAATTATATATCCTCCAGAGAAGAGTACGGTTTTAATATCGATATTCATCTCATCTGTGGGACACATCATATGAGATCAGAGTTGCAATTCTATCTCACCCTTGCTAATTTTTTGTTCTTGGACCCATCTTCTTATCTACAAAAAAGCCAGAAAATAGGAAGAGCCAATCCTAAGATAATAGAAAGAGTCATGAATATGAAGTCTGTGGTTAGGAGGCCTTCCACTAGATATTATAAATACAAAAATACATACATCATACACACAAATACACACAAATACACAAAACGAAATAATACACATCTTCTACACAACACGCAACATTTGCATATTATTCTCTGAGATGGACACTGAGTGCCCATTTCACAAGCCTTCTCTGCACAGAGTAACCATGTCCTGCAGGGAATTGGTAATTTAAAGAATAAGAAAAGTTCTGCAAGCACTGATAATCCCCCCGCCCCCTAATATCCATACTATCCTTCTGCTGCTGATTGATGATGATAATGATACCACTGATGTGTGTAATTGCTGGACTGTGTCCTGTTGAGCTTGGGCACGATCTCCCATGAGCCGCAGGCTCACTCTCCTGGTGTGCAATTGCATAGCATTTTCACGGCGTGGAGTGAGGACAATCACTATAAATATGCCACGAGATCAGTTCATGTACTAGAGTAAAGTGGATTGTAGTATTGTAGGACCATGGCAAATGGTGTCGATATGAGGATACCTTAATGCAGTAGTACATAGGCAATATCTGCTGCTGCTTATGATACAGATATTGATAATGATTGGAATGGTGGTAATGATGGTGGTGATAATGCTGATAACAGCAGAGGTCTCACTCCGAATCAGTCGAGCGGCAATATCTTTTCATCGGTTGCGTAACGCTGTGTGGAAGCTACCTGGTCTGTCGCTCCGCACTAAGCTTCAGGTCTTCTCGGCCACGGTCATTCCCTCCCTTCTCTACGCTTGCGAAACGTGGACCCCCCTAATGGAACATCTTCGCCGGTTGGAAACATTTAGGCTGGCCTGCCTACGATCCATCCTGGGTTTAACCAGACTGGATTGTGTGAGGAGCTCACAAATCCTTGAAAGATCTGGGCAGGGTCCCATCGGTGAGCTCCTCCGGCAGGCAAGGCTGCGATGGCTGGGTCATGTAGCCCGCATGCCCAGCCACCGCATGCCGAAACAGCTTTTGTTTGGCCGGATTGAGGGGGCTAAGCGGGCGCGGCACGGGCTAGAGAAGAGATGGAGTGATGTGGTACAGGAGGACGTGGAGCTGAGTGGACTTGCCGATGACTGGTACCAGCGGTGTCAAGATCGGCCTCTGTGGAGGAGGCTCGTGAAGGATGCTACTGGGCAGTTGGAGGCAGTCGCCCTCCAACAACAACGGAGGGCGGAGGAGCGACGCTCACAACAGCGAGCGGAGCGCCGGGTGGCTAAAGCACAGCAGGTTGGCACAGTAGGGGGCACAGGTGGTGCATCAGCCAGTCATCTCAGTCAGTCGACCCGTGGCACCTGGGTCTGCCCCGTGACCTCCTGCCAGCGGGCGTTCGACACTTCACGTGGCCTCAGGGTGCACATAGCCTGGCACAAGCGTCGTGGTGACGTCACCGCCACTTAGTGGCGAATGGCGGTTGTTGTTGTTGTTGATAATGCTGATAGTGATGATCATCTCTGACCTGCACGTCCTCGGTCTCCAGCTGTGCATGAGTGCAGATGTTGGATTGAACAGTGGGATAAAGAAAATGTGCCGAAGATGACCATTATAGAGTTGGAGCGATGAGATCATGAAAAATAAGAATAGGTTTACATTATCAGAGCATGTTTGTTGGCATGTTTTTCCACAAGTATGTGTGGTTTAATGCAGACGTGATGGCGTGCAAAAGGCATCTATATGGTGTTTGAACA
The DNA here is from genome assembly GCF_048934315.1 of Petromyzon marinus. Classification (NCBI taxonomy): domain Eukaryota; kingdom Metazoa; phylum Chordata; class Hyperoartia; order Petromyzontiformes; family Petromyzontidae; genus Petromyzon; species Petromyzon marinus. The sequence goes on from NC_133667.1 coordinate 3,071,964, forward strand.
TCTTAACAACTGTTTTATGGCCAGAAAGGGTAAAACCTATTCTTATTTTTCATATTTTATTTATATTGGCAAATAGGTCCCAACGAATATAGCTGCTCGACCCGAGCTACAAAAGCTCTGATAGTTGCATTTTCTTGGCACTGTTTGCCTTTTGGCGTTATCTGGCCTAACACTAGTTAGACAAGGCCATGAAGATAGCTGTCTCTGGTGTAGGCCAATCAGTTTCAAATGCAATGCATATAGCGTCAGAGCATGTTTCTTTGCATGTTTTACCATAAATATGTTTGGTGTGTGAGTAATTAACCAAATCAACGGAACCGGAACTTGGAAATTGTTCACAAAGAACAAGCGGGGAAGGCCGAGTCATATTGTTAGTGCGAATAGAGGAGCTGTCGTGTAAGGAGGTGCATTTTAAAAAGGGACTGTGTGGCTCCGAGCAATCTCAAAGAGCATATTTTAAGGTGAGCCACCGGAATGTTCAGCCTAAGAAGTCCCGTACAATCGCAAAAAGTTCGGTTTTACCCACTGAAATTGACACGGTGAAAATAACGTCTAGAGAAGTGGAAACTTATCAATTTAAAATGTATCACACCGTCAAACAACACTGTAAAATCAATAATAAGGTTATAGCATGTGATCAGGAACAAACATTAGTTCAACACCTTGAAAAGCACCACTGCTTATGCTCTTCAAATTAACATCAGTACCGAGGGCTGTGCTGCACACACATTGGCTTTTGTGTGTTACATTTGGGAGGATGCTGTGCTTAAGGACATTCTGTTTCATCTAACTCTTCTACCAACACGAAACCGCTCGAGGAATCTTCAGTGTGGTGTGTGACTACATCGAAGGCAAAACGATTCCTTGGATTGTCACGATTGGCTAATGTCAGATGGTGCTGCATTTATGGCAGGGCACAAAGAAGAATTGTGCACCAACTGGCGGCTAAATAACTCAGTGCAGAACGAGGTGATTGTGAACTACTTTAAACCCTATCCACTACGTGCACATCTGTTTGAAAAACTATGTAAAGACATGGGGTATGATCATGGTATGTTGTTGTTGTTTCACACCGAGGCTCGCTGGTGGTGTTGTGTTAAAATTAGGTCAATTGGAAAATAGTTTAGGAAGAGCTGTTACTCTTTTATACATACAAGCTGATGCTGTTAAGACAATGCATTTAATTTAATTGACTAAATTTACAATTCCGAATATCCACACAATCCCCTATATTTTGCAAAGATAAAGGACATATATAAACTACGTGAAAAAACCTCAATGCATTTGTGAATAACAACAGTTTATATGTAGGAAAGTTACATGATTACAGATCCATGCACGAGTAACACTGCTGAGTACAAAGTGTAATAATGAATGCAATTTATTAGGTGTATGTTACTGGCATGTTACACATTTGTAACTCATACCCCAGAAAAAAACCTATTAAAAAACGTTTTAACATGTAGGCTTTCGCGACCAATATAATCCATAATAGAGGGGGTTTTTGGGGGTTAGAGTGCGTAAATATATAAATGTGTCGTTAAACCCACCACCACCTGACACAACCAACTTGTAAGGGTTGTCACATAAACAGAACGTGCCAATTGGTCACTAGTGTAGTGACATAAATGGAGTCACTACAGCGTTAGCGCCAGCTACCGTCACAAGAGTGGAACTGTGCGTCTTGGGCCTCCCTCTGGCACCAGAGGAGAGGTATGGCATGGAAGCGGGCCCGAGAGGGCATGATTCTGGTGACGGTCAGAGAGAGGGCAAGTAAGGACGTGACAGTCTGGGTGAACCCGAGAGGGCACGTGACCGGGACAGGGTAGCGAGGGGGCCCAAAGGGTGGCTTGAGGGACACGTGATGCTCGGTCGAGAACCTTCTGGTGAGATCCAGAAGGGGGCGTGGCCGAAGGCGGGGCAAGGCCACGCTCGGGAGCATAAAAACGAAGTCCCGAGAGAAATCGCGGCTGTCTGCTGGAATGGAACCTGTCGGTGCTACGTCTCTTCGATCCTCGGTCTTCGGTCATCACGTTCGGCATCGTGGGTCAGGCAGTGTGTTGGTTTACTGACCCAGTTCTGTAGTTACCCCGTCGTGGTATAGTAAACTGTTGTTACGTTATATCGTTACCCTGTTGGGGTTATTTAATAAAAGTGTTGCCTCCAAGTTCAAGTGTGTGCCTCCGGAGAACCCACTTCACTCGTACAGCACACCGGTGTGTTGGAGAGCCAAGCCATAACATTTACAATCTGAGTACAAATACAACATGACTCAAGAGTTATTGAGCTTGTTCCCCGACAGACAACTTCCCTTGTCTTAATTATGTTATCCGTAACAATTGCTGCCACCCCACCTCCACCCCACATAGTTGGAGATAGTGGAAGTGCATGCCAAAGCACAAATAGCAATATTGTTGTGACTATCTTGACATTTTATTCAAGGGTTGACTCACTGACCTGCTGGTCCTTGTAGTTTTGCTTTCTTAACTGCAAGAGAAACAAACAAGAGAGAATTTACGTAAATATTTGAAACACATATTCCGAAGATATCACGACAAACAGAATTTATAAACGCACGTATATGTTACAAGAAATTAGTTTATCTATGCTTTATGAAAATAAACTTCAGAAATGTGAACAATATTCCTTGAAGGACTGTGTTATTGACGTAATTAGTGTTCAAAGGGATGGACTTGAAGTGGATTTGGCAAATATCCATCCAAGCTCCCTTAAATACATTTAACGTAACATGGTCATTGTGAACATACACCGCTCGCAAATTATGTATTTAATATATATACATCTATGTCTCTAATTACATGAGTGGCTGGCACAAATGGAATGGCAGTGCTGACAGGATTCATTTAAATAGGTACTTTTAAACATTTAAAATAACATTGTAATTTTATGTACACTGCACAATAATGCAATGTTCAGCTATATGACAAGTGAATTAGCACAAATCATTATGATAACGCATGCATATGCACATCAGTTCTTAGATAACACATATATCCAATACAGGATTATGTATGGATAAACCATTTAATGTAATATGTGTTTATCATTTTTTTATGTTCACACTGCGGAAGCATGTGAAATTTACACTGAAAGATTAGGTGGTTTATGAAATATTTTTTTTCAAATATCTTTCTACAATCGTAACGTTGACTAACAACAACGTAACGTAAAACACTGCGATGTTATTTATTCTCTTGTTCTTGACAATGTAATTGCCAAATATACATTGTAGGTGACTTTTCATAAGTCTCCTTTAGAAAAAAACAACATACTACAATATGGCCAACCTGATAGTTATATGAATATTGAGACGTGCAAAGCAACGTTTGCTCAGAAATTAATTTCAACCGCTTGACAGTTTGTCTGCATTTAAATACTTGCGGACTACTGTAGAACATTCTTTCTAATCAAAGTCATCATTATAATATAAAATATTATGTTGAAACGTGTATTCAATTGATACACGTTGTCAACAATCTTCCTTAAATGTACAAAATCAGTAGCACTATACTCGTTGGTGGCTATTAATATTCTGAAAATGTGTACGTTTATTTACTTTTATTGACATATTTCTGACAATTCATTAGGTACAAATTCTTAGGTAAGTGTTGTAAAAAATACCATCACCTATATTCAACACGGCTTCTGAAACAATTTTCCATGCAATCTTCCACGTCTCATTTACAGGATCCAGTAAGTTTACTCATGTAAGTAATGCTCGAAAATATCAGTTATTTAATGAGTGAATCCCACCCTAATAAAGAGTGTTCTTGTAGAAACTCCCCCCTCATGGCGACTTGGTGGAAAGTGGTAAGACCACAGTACCACAGACCTATCCATTAAAATTCCAAGCATTTTTTACATGCATCTATATGTAATACTACATTTTTTTAACAATGTTCGCTTGAAATTGGCTTTCGTACAACATTGTGATATAGTCCAATTTAAGTTAGGCCTAGTAGCATAATTTGAGACTTGATATCATTGTTTCCAGATGTGGGGGTTTTATGAGCCTTAAGTTGCTGTCGTTCATGCAGGAGTAAATGGAGGCATGCTCTGTGCGTGGTCATGGCATTAGAAGCAATGGCTGATTACATGAATCAGAAGCATACCATGCTCGAGGGTATGCAGGCAAAGAATATATTTTCATTTGAAATATTAGTGTTGAAAGTGTTCACTCCATTTGGAATGGGTCACTATCGTACACAAGAGCCTTGTAGATGCGTACTATAATTTATGATAACTATTTAGCAGAAACGCGGATTTGCGTGCACACAGACGCTCTAGAAAAAATAACATTCTAAAAGTGATGCATTCCTTTGCGGATTTTTATTCAATATAACTAGGATGACTGAAATGTACACATTTGGGTGTTGTCAGTTGTAGTTTTTATGATTTAGCTTATGGGATGTATTGCAGAGCACGTGACAGTGTCAATACACAAAAGGAAGTCATGCGTTAACTCTTAGTCTTTATTTTTCATCAAGCTCCCTTTATGGTTCTTGTGATTACATTAGTACATTTTATTGTCTCACAAATTTAAAAATTGTTTCTCATAAGCAGATCAGTACCCCTGCGTCTGTTTGATTTTCTATTAACAAAAGCAATAAGCGCATATCGCTAAACACAGTTGGCAGCATCCAGCACGGGTCTGGCGAGACCAATACTGGGTTCAGCTATACCTCAGAACTTTAAGTTATGATTACGACTTTAATTTAAATTACATTATATTTCATATTCCATTTGATAAATGGCATACACTCCAGCACACGCGAACAAAAATGTCCAAAAATACACATTTTACACGCACACGAATGATAAGACAGTCTAAATATAAAACATGCGAAGTAAAATTTTCACAAAGCAGTCTCACATCAAACAGCACAGTCATGCGGAACACCGGGCGTGAACGCGGCTATTAATATCCAACTACAACAACCATTAAGGACCCCGTGCACTGGTTTCAACATGAAAACAAGAGATCAGGTCATCGTGGAGTCTTCTTACGTCGGCACGAAGATGTACTTCGTTGCAATTCACTCTATGTAAAACGCACTGACAAGCACGTTACCGAGCCTAGAAAAAAGTCATTTGCAAATGCCTTGTGATACACGGAACGCTTGGCATATACACAGGCCACATCAGTGAATACAAATACAGTAGTGTTCTAGCGAAACGGCTCGCACGCCACCAGCCGTGCCCATGCCACGATAAGTCAACAGTAGGCATCACAGTGGCTCTAGGAGGCGGGTAAACAGCAGCAGCCAGGAGCTGTTAGTGAACGGAAAAAAAGCATCATTGTAATCTTCTTCATTGTGTCGACGTGCGTCCTTTAAGCACGAGAGTGAGGCTTGCCGCTGGGCGCACCACGGCGCTGTCCAAGGTGCTGAAATCGCCGCAGCCGGATCGCTAAGAAGCCGCTCGGCCGTCCGCGTTGGCTCACCTTTCACGCAGAGCAGAGACATTGTCTCCGGGCGCGGCGCTCACGGGTCGCTGCGATGCCCTCCGCCGCCGCCGCCGCCGCCGCTCTCACTGCTTGCTCCCAGCCCAGCAGCAACGCGGAGAATCATAGCTCCGCGACAACTTCGCAATGAACTCGAGCCGAAGGAAACGCCATTTTGCTGGCAGTGTGAACGGGGGGGTGGGCGGTCGAGGAAAAAAAAAATCTCTGTATGGTATTGACGTCATACAGCGTGCAGCAGGGGTGGAACCCTGAGAGGTTGCCATAGTTTCCAGCAGCCCTCCCACCGCCACCCAGCCCCCACCACCGCCGCTGCACGACCTCATTGGCGGCGACGGCTGGTGGGCGGGTGTGAAAGCTTGCGGCGTAATGTGGGCGAACGAGAGTGGGCAGGTGAGACATTTGAGTAAAAATAAATATCTCCTTCGTAAAACTCTCGAAGGTGAGCATTTAAAAATAGGAGGAGCGTGTGACGTGCCGTTAGACGTGCCGTTAGACGTTGGTCTGCCTCGATCGTCCACGGATGCGATCTCCCGGATTTTAATTACAGTTTATTATAACAGTATATTGTAACTTTTATCCGAATTGGTGGATGTGTGTGGGATAAGGCGGGGAGACATGAATGCTTGAATTGTGTCCAGTGGTGTAGTTGTCGTTTAAGATATCCAGCTTCGTGTGCACGATGCGTCGAGTTCGGCTCCCCGACATAGTTACCCAGACACGCGTTTTATTCTGAGACTTTTGCAGCCATTCTCAAGAGTCTGCCATAGTATGTCCACGTGAGGGGGAGTCTTTATTGTGAAATATGTAAAATAACTAAAAACTGTCCTTGCATCCCATGAGTATATTCGGTGCAATTAACATGTTAAGGACATTGACATTGGGTATGCTATGTCGTTGGAATGGATGGTCGTTGTAGTCAAGACTCACGTCGTGTTGGCAAAAGAACGCCCCTTAGAAAACGACCATCTCAGCTCCGCCGGTGAGATGGTCCAACTGTATTGCATTTGCCGCTTGTTGTGGAGGTTCATGATTCAGTTCAACGGCCGCCCTGGTTATTACTGCGAATGTATTAACCATAAAAGTACGCCCCATCTGCTACACAGTGGACGTTACAGACCCAGTGAAGCCATTCACAAGAGTAGGCCATTGCGTGCCAGCGTCATGCTCCAAATTGACATTTTTGAAAATAAATAGCCGCAAAATTACCACATTTCTGCGAAAACATGGCAGGACCCTCTTATTAAAAGTCATTAGACTCAGATAGGCTTTCCTGGGTAAACAAGCATAATACAAATAGTATTGTTTGAGCGATTATATTAGCTCGTGTGTCGGTGCGAGATGCATTGTCGCGTTCCTGGACGGTGAGGGTTGGCATTGGTGGATAGTATCGCCCCAGCGACGAATCGATCTATTTGGCGGCTTCACATCTCTCAGATACTCCCAGAGTCGCTCTTTTTACGTTATTTTTTTAAAGAGTTCTCGTCTGAATGAAACATACCCTATGTTGGCTCCGACTCAGGCACACCCAGTGGCCACACTATTTCAAACACACACAGTACTTTCCCTTGACACCTAATTACACGGTTTTGGCTCTGGTCGTGTAAGCCAGATCCTTCTCCCTCTCGGTTGCAGACAGAAATGCAACATGTTTGCACATAGCAACGCAGGCCTGTCCTTTAGCGTTCTCAGTTGTGTCTCTCCTTTCCAATGGTCCTAAATCCACCCTTATAACAGTGATATCACTATCGTGGGCTATGTTGTTGGGTGTAGCGTTTCCCGAGCCAGAACCAGCTGGAGCCGGTTTTAATTACGCAGGTGTTAGTGGGTTCGATCCCGACCCTGACGCCTGCAGTGGATTTGGAGTTCGTGTGTTCTCCTCGTGGTCGCGTGGATTTTTTTCCGGGTGCTCCGGTTTTTACCTCCACGTTTAGAAACATCCGTTAGATTATTTGGCTGCTATAAATGTCCACATGATAAGCCACTTCGTGGAGCTATCATTTCTGGCTAGGTCGCGTCTGAAAAATAACTAATAGCTCAGTGGATTTACCGGCTAAAATATTTTTTATTGTATTTTTAGTGATGTGCTTACATTTACTATACTTTGCACTACTGTCGTTTTTTGTGGAGTGTTTTTTGGTGGCATTTTCTGACCAGCCCCTACTGGATATTTGTGAAAAAGATATTCGTAGCGCATCAGATTTCTCCAGGTTAAATAAATATTCTGATTATGAATTGAAAACACGTGTAGATTGTTTTCCCAACCAATGAGATCACTATCAATTGCAGTGCACGTGTAAGATGCTGTCTCGCGCCAAATCTGAGCCCAGCAACATGATTTATCAAAAAAGTATGCTGGGAGGCTCAGGTTGGTGGGCTCCAAGTGGGCCTTCAGCTGACCACTGGCTCTCTCAGAGCAGGTTCTCGAATCCTGGAGGAAATACCTCTGGGACCTGGCACGTCGTGCTTTAACGTCTAATTAGCAGCAGCCCATCTACACACTTTATTGCATGTTCTACGTTATGTGGGGCTCTACAATGGCTGGGGGAGGTCTTAATTTAGCAGTGGATTGATCGTGACAGATTATGAAAATGAATTATGTCTTATGACAGATTATTCTTATCCGGTGGTGCTGATCTTTGGTCCTCTGGCTGGTACGGTAATGTATTGCTATGGTGTACATTTTTCCAGTAGATTATTCTGAATACAGTACAGGCGTGTCTCGCTTAACGAGCGAGATAAGTTTATCAGAAATTGCTCGGCAAACGAAAATTATAATCGTTTTCCAATTGACGATGCCAATGTTAAAATCTGGGTTACGTTTCAGCAACAAAATGTTTCACTCTTAAACAACTTTTTTAAAGTGATAAATACAAATTATAATAAAAAAATAAAGTCATAAAATATCAAATGTAACACCACAGATGAAGACCCACAGTGCTTGCAGATGCCTGGCATTTTATTTTGCTTGATTGGTAGATGTTAGTGGGTGGATGGAGCAGCAGGGGCCATGTAGGACCGCTGGCTCAAATACCACTCGCCACTGATGTTAGCCGTGGCTTGGAACGAACCAGGGTTGCTGGGTTCATAGCCACGTTGTGGGTATGCGAGACGGAGCGCGGCTTCCTATTCTCAGCGTCTGGAATTAATTAGTGCCACCACCCCTCACCCACCCATCACAATGCGACCACGAGGCCCCCTCCCCCATACACCGAAACATGTGGGCACAGCAGAATTGGTAAACAAACAGCTGCTGCCTGCCGTGCGCCCCCTGCTGCCACGGGACGCATTCAATCGATCAGTCTCTGCTCGGTAAGCGAACATTTTGCTCGTTTTGCGAACAAATTGGTCTAAATTCAGATTGCTCGTGATAGTGAATTATCATAGTAAGAACGCTCGTTAAGCGAGATGCCTATACAGTAATTTAATTGAAGTTTTAGGGCAAGTAGTGTGTTGCTTTAAAATACTACTGTATATTCTGCTTATACAGGGTGTTTGAAAAAGATGGACCCAAAGCAGTATATTTCACGATGGCAACATGTTACAATTACACAAAAAGTTACAAACGGTTTAATGAGTTATCAAATTTTACTAACCATTTTATAAATGCTCTGTGTGCCCTCCACCTGCTGTATGGACAACATCGAGACGATAGTTGAATTCGTCTCAAACGCCTCTCAAAGTGTCTTCTTACACTGAAGTCACCGCTGCCGTGATTCTGTTTTTGAGGTAATCCAGATTAGTCGCTAATGGTGGCACAAAAACACGGTCTTTGACGTATCCCCACAAGAAAGTCGCAGGGTGTGATGTCTGGGGATCTTGGGGGCCAAGAGTGTAGCCAAGTCTTGGTGTCCCGTGCGACCAATGTTGAGGCAGTGTGTTTTGCGAATGACTGAGGCTAGGGGCTGTTTGTGCGCTGGGAGAGGCATCTAGTGGTAATCAATTGCAACTCTGTGCCCTGCCCTCTCTATGTCCCGCCCTCTCTATGCCACGCCCTCTCTATGCCCCGCCCTTTCAAGTGGTAAGAGTTTCATTCATGGGCGGTTCGTGGTTGCAGAGATATAGCGATTTCAAACTGGGTCTATCTTTTTAAAACACCCAGTATATCTTCTGAATTAAAGTACCGTTTTTAGACCTGTGAGAAGTATTGTGTTGACCAAAGATCTCTGTCACTGACTGTTGGTTGCTGCTGCTTTTGGGAGTTACAGGGAGTTGCCGACTTACGAACTCAAGACTTACGAACATCCGCACTTATGAGCGGGCTTCCATAACATATTTTTTTTTAACCATCCAATGTGTGAACTCGCTCTTGCAAAGAGGAGCGATCACCCACGAGATGTAATGAGTTCCAGCATCACGCTGCGAGTGAGTGATTGTGTGTATGCGTGCGCGCACGTGTGTCTGTGAAAGTGAGTGTGCGCGTGTGTGTGCGTGCGCGTGTGCATGCGCAGGCGTGCCCCCGTGTCTGTGCAATTGTGGGGACCTGCTACGTCCCTCCGGACAAGCAAGCCAGCATCAGGACTCAAGGTAAGTTAAAATTCAACATGTTTTTTTTATTTTCGTGTTACTCCATTTTATGTTTTATTTACTATATACAGTAATTTCATGCAAATGTACAATATTTCTTAATTATTAGTTTAACAATGCTTACCTTTTTTGTTGAATGGAACAATATTTTATAACACGGACCATGTGTTTTTAAATACATTACATTATTGTGTTCCGACTTACAAACCTTTATTCTTGCAGTTTATTCCAATCAAAATGTATCTATTTTCATTCAAATTAAATAAGCAGACTATGTCTCCAGAGAGCTGTACTTCCACATTTAAAAAAATTTCAGTGTTTTAAACACATGCCATCAGTCACGAGGCCTTTTTCCGGGAGTGCATCATTGTGGCAGCATTCCAGTCCAAGCTGACTGGACTTTGTTTCAACATACAACATCTCATCTCTTACCAACTCACCACTCTGCACTATTCTCGCCATTGGCTGACTTTGCCTCCGTGCCCCAGACCGATGTGTATTTCTCCGCATGCCAGGGTGGATCACAATCGCTGCATCCAATGTGCCGGAGAAGGCGGTGCTCGTCCTGAGCTGCGCGGGGAACCACAGCGTAGAGATGCCAGGGGCCGCGTGGTGCGTGGAGACATTATCATGCTGTGTTTGATATTTGTTATTTTGCGAGCGGTCTGCGATAATCTGTGTGGTGCACATGAGTGTGTGTGTTGGTATGTTTATGTTCTGTGCGGAGTGATAGTGTAGCGGTTAGAACGCTGCACTCTGAACGTAGTTCAATTCCCGTTTCATGGCCCAACATCAGTGCCGAATATTTGAACAGGCCCTGGCCCTCCCCTAAAGTCTCACAGCCTTAAATGGGGAGACAAAGGTGGCTGTGTGTGTAGCTAGCCACACCACCTTCTCATGCGCCATGCCGGCCTTTATAACAGTATTTGCCCAAAAGATCGATGTGGAGGAGATCTTTGTCGAAACACTATACTTGGTTCACCTGAGTCTGCACAGTCTCTGGGCTCTTGTGAACTCGCAGAGCTAGCACATGCGGTGCTGAACGTGGCGGCGGAGCTGCTGCCCGTGCTCTGCCAGACCCAGAGCTCCACTGCATCCCGGCAGCGACACTACTCAGCGTGCGCCACCACAGGGCCAACCAGCATCTGTCGTAGTGGAAAATTACGCCATCGCCAACGTCACCGCGGTTCTCATCAACTGTGACTGCAAGCTCGAGGTGCGAAGCAGAGGGTCAAGCGTTCTGGTTCCACTCTCCATGCATCTTCAGAGCACACGTGCCTGCAACTGACACGTGGTGGAAGCGTTTGGTAGGACGATGCCGTGGTGTAATGTTTAGTACGCCTGACTTACAAACCTGGATAATACAAATTTAGCAAGTTAATGGTCTCAGCCCGGTTACCAAAGATTGCACGCACAAAAAACCATCACGTTCAATTTGGTCTTGCACCAAGTTGTTTCAGCTAAATTACAGCTCTGATAACAAATATACCGTTTGGCTGTAATGCAACAAACATTATTCTCAGCGACAAAGCGGTTGGGAAAAGTACAGCCCCCCTGCAATGTAGACCAGGAATCACTTGAAGGGATATCAGAGGTAGATACAGTAGATGCTTACCCCGAGCCCTCATTATTTTGATAGTGCATTGTCTTTGAGCTGTATGCCTTTTGGCGTCCTCTGGTTGAGCACCAATTGGGTCGAGGCTCAAAAGAAAGCCGTCCCTTGGTATAGACCAATCAGTTTCAAGGACAATGCATATATTTTTCTTCTTTGGTTCTTTCGGTAAAGTCACGTAGAATGAGATTAAAATAATAAATTGATAAAATAAAATAACACAATAATATTCTCACGACGTTTCGGCCACAACACAAGCGGCCTTCAGCAGGTGAAGGGACGAGACTGTCTGGAGGACGTGACTTTACCGAAAGAACCAAAGAAGATGAATCCTTGCAGTCACGAAAGCTTTAAATCGAAATTTAATGCATATATTATCATAGTATGTTTTTTATTTGCATTTTGACTGCAGGTATTGTGGTTAATGCAGACATGAATCCTCGTAAAAAGGTTTCAGTTTTGTTGCCAGAAAAAAAGGGGAAAAACCCTATTATTAAAATATATTTATTTTTTATCATGCACTAGGTAGGAGCTTGGGTATATAGTGTCTGCTGAAGCTCACATGTTGCTACTTAAGCAGTGTTTCCCGATTGTTGCATCTCTCATATCTTTGCGTAAGAAGCTAATATGTCCAGGCGGGGATAAAGGAATACTCATGCAATATTGCGGGCTGAATTGGAACTGGAAGCCTGTAAGCTGCACCACGACAAGGACCGTGGTGGCGCGCGTATCGCTGCGTGCAGTGCCAGGTGCTGGCGACTCTGAAGCAGCTCTCCAAGCACTCGGTTGAACTCGTCGTGCTGGTGGCGCAGGTGTTCCCGGAGACGCTGAGTGGCCTGCCCAAGCCCGGCGAGTTTGTGCGCAAAAAGTGTGGCCACGCTGGTGCAGATAGTCAAGCGCAGCGCCAAGGTCCAGCATGAGCTTAGTGCGCATGTGTGTGCGTGTGAGTGGCAGCCGGGATTGAAATCGGTTCACCAGGTTCTCAGTGCAGTGTGTGAACCACTGCACCACCCCCCTATCTATGTGCACGTTTGAGTGTGTGAATGTAAATACAGGTTTCCCGTTATTTATGCGGTAGATGCATTCCAAAAAAGGGTCGCACAAAGCAAAACCGGACGAGACAGCTGTCAGCCGAGGAGCGCAAACAGTACACACAATGTTTTCCCACGTCCGACCACATATCCGCATACGAGTGAGTTGCAACCGCATATAGCGAATTTAGGCTAGAATTTGGTTAACTGTATATATGAGGAATCGGACAAACCTAACCTGCACAAAGCGAGGGAAACCTGTACAGTGAAACTATTTATATCCGGGAGCTTTGTTTCCTGCGAATTTGAGTATAAATAGCCTCAATCGTCTTCTTTGGTTCTTTCGGTAAAGTCACGTAGAATGAGAATAAAATAATAAAATAAAACAATAAAATTCTCACGACGTTTCGGCCACAACACAAGTGGCCTTCTTCAGGTGAAAGGAACAGACCTGTCGGGACGACAGAGCTACAATGAACGCTGCTAAGATTCGCAGCGTCTTTTAAACTGGTTGAGAGAAGTGAGGCACCTTGACAAAGGGGTTTACATATCAAACAGAAGAATTTAGCATTGAAACAGTTGAGGGATTAGCTTGTGACTGGTCACAGAAATAGCTATGTTAAAGTCAAAGCCTACATATCCACAGAGGCACCTCGTACATGGACGCCAAAGGGGCTGCAACAACTCAACTATCATACAGTAAACCGATGTGAAAAAAACCTAAGTCTAAATTACCTCAATATAATAAATGTACTCAATATATTCTTCAATAAGCAGAGCTATTAACGGCAACTGGGTATACACTACACTATATAATGAATACCATATAGTAAACAGATAAAAAATTAAAATAATTGTTGGTAGCTCAGCTGATTGGAGAATATATAGAGTTTATTGATAACATTGAGATAGTTTATATTTTATTTTTTTATCTGTTTACTATATGGTATTCATTGAGGTAGTTTATATTTCAGTTTTTTTTATCTGTTTACTATATGGTATTCATTATATAGTGTAGTGTATACCCAGTTGCTGTTAATAGCTCTGCTTATTGAAGAATATATTGAGTACATTTATTATATTGATGTAATTTAGACTTGGGTTTTTTTCACATCGGTTTACTTTATGATAGTTGAGTTGTTGCAGCCCCTTTGGCGTCCATGTACGAGGTGCCTCTGTGGATGTTTAGGCTTTGACTTTTACATAGATATTTCTGTGACCAGTCAGAAGTTAATCCCTCAACTGTTTCAATGCTAAATTCTCCTGTTTGATATGTAAACCCCTTTGTCAAGGTGCCTCACTTCTCTCAACCAGCTTAAAAGACGCTGCGAATCTTAGCAGTGTTCATTGTAGCTCTGTCGTCCCGACAGGTTTGTTCCTTTCACCTGAAGAAGGCCACTTGTGTTGTGGCCGAAACGTCGTGAGAATGTTATTGTTTTATTTTATTATTTTATTCTCATTCTACGTGACTTTACCGAAAAAAACAAAGAAGATGAATCCTTGCAGTCACGAAAGCTTTAAATCGAAATTTGGCCTCAATCGGTTCACAATAAAAATTTCTAATGCACCGATAGATAGTTCCTGTTTTCTACGATTTTCACAGATAAGAGGAGTAACTCGAAAGTAGCAGTAAATTCATTTTATTAGCCACTCGCAAAGATGCACATATTTTAGTGGACAATCTTGATTTAGCTCTTTGAAGACGTAATTCATAATAACAGAGGTTAAGTTTAAAGTGAATTTTGTATAATCAGGCGAGACTAGGATAGTCTAATTTTATCTTAGGAATATCTCCTAGCTACATCCTGTTCTTTCAATGCCAGACTAATAAAATGTTCCATGCCTTTGTCTCATCCTGTATCGATTACTGTAAAGCTTTGCTTGCTGGGGTTTCCAAGAACACCCTAAATAAATTACTGAACGTTCAGAACTCAGCTGCCAGAGTTATGACTGGGTCTCGTTATGCCGATCATATTGCCCCTGTTCTGGAAACTGTACATTGGCTTCCTGTTATGTTCCACATTGATTATAAAACATTGTTTTTTTATTTTCAAGGTATTGAAAGACTTGTCTCCTGCCTACATAATTAATCTTCCTGTTTATACCCCTGGTCACAAGCTGCAGTAGATAGATATCGGTCATTTGTGTTTCCCTAAGAACAGATTACAAACCGTGGGTGACAGGGCCTTCTGTTTATATGCCCCTGGATTGTGAAATAGCCTTCGCAATGAAATTAGGGACTATGACTCTCTGTGTGTTTTCAAATCTGGACTTAAACTCAATTAGATTTTTTTCTGGATGACGTCAAGGGATCTTAACATCCACTGCGAAGCAGATGGTGTATTATTCTGGTTATTACGCCCACAGTAATGATCAGGGTGGCTGCTGGATGAGAACTGTGAACCTCTACAACAAAGGGAAAACCCACTACTGCAGCATGTTCATAATGCTTCAGGTCCAATATTGTTGACAGAAGCTAATAGAGCCAGACAAACGCTCTGTAAAGATGCTCAGGGTTCAATGTTAATGACGGGCGGTCGGGTGGCGCAGTAGTAATTTTTGTTTCTCACAGCATGGGTTCCATTCCTGACACAAGCACTTTTCTGTGTTGAGTTTGTATGTGCTCCCCCTGTTCTGCATTTGTTTCCTTCGGGTTCTCTGGCTTGCACCCACAGTTGAAACATACAATGTAACTGGTATTGGCCAAACATCCCAATGCTAAAATATTACTTGTAAATTACTTGGGATTATGCATTGCAACATTACTCCCTAAAGGAAAAACATGGCAATGACCTTCCTAAATAAGTCTGCAGACTCAGTGAAGTTTTCCTGGGTACTCGCTGGTTCTTTCGGAAAAGTCACGTCGATAGAAAAAATGATGAAAGAAAACACGACGTTTCGGTCGCAACACAAGCGTCCGTCTTCAGGTGAGAAAAATTATCTGCTGTTGTGGCTTTATATAGGCACGGTAGGGGGGGGGGGGAAGGAGTTTTGTCGAGTCGTGGCTGTAGGAGTTCATGGGGGAGAGGGGGGAGGGTTTGTGGCGTGCAGGGACGGGTGGGGCTAGAGAAATTAGCAAGTAAATGAACTTGAATTACCATTTAAAGCTTTCGTGACTGCAAGGATTCATCTTCTTTGGTTCTTTCGGTAAAGTCACGTAGAATGAGAATAAAATAATAAATTGATAAAATAAAATAACACAATAAAATTCTCACGACGTTTCAGCCACAACACAAGCGGCCTTCATCAGGTGAAGGGACGAGACTGTCTGGAGGACAACGCTGGAGCGAACAAAGCCACGCTCAGATCGCGACCTTTAAGCTGTGTGAGAAGAAACAAAGCGCCTTGACAAATGAATTAGCATAAAAATTAGCATTTGATTGGCAGACTTAGCATGATGAACGATGTACAGGGGAGGAGCATGTGCAGACCTGCGAATTTAGCATTGAAATAGCTGAGTGATTAGCTTGTGACTGGTCACAGAAATGGCTATGTTAAAGTTAAAGCATACACATCCACAGAGGCATCCCTTGGCAAAGGCATTAGCATAGAATTTAGCATTGAAATAGCTGAGTGATTAGCTTGTGACTGGTCACAGAAATGGCTATGTTGAAGTCAAAGCCTACACATCTGAGCTATTCACAGTAACTGGGTATACACTACACTATATAATGGCATCTGTAAACGATGCTGTTCCAGACATACAGTACCCGGGCGTTTACAAACTAAAGTGCCTCTGTGGTAGTAGCTACATTGGAGAAACCAAACGACATATCTCGCACCGCATCCGCGAACATAAAGCAGACTTGAAACACGGTAGAATGAACTCCTCTGCCATGGCAGATCACTGATATAATTCAGTGGGCTCACATGACATTGACTTCTCCAAGACGGAGGTTATTTGCAAACCAACCGGCTACCATGAGAGATTCGTTCATGAGGCCATTCACATATACAAGCACAGAGACAATTTCAACCGAGAAGATGGATTCTGGCTTAGTAACCATTAGAAAGATGTTTTAAACCATTTCCGTTCTTAATTAATTGTATTTTACAATTACCTTCAGACCGCAGCTCTTTCGCTGGCATTGACTTTTAATACCTCTCACACCACGGTTAATGGTATGGTTTACAACATGGAGTATAACAGCGCCTCGCAGCTGTCTCTCTCCCCCTCCTCCGTTCCGACCATGGATGAACTCATCCGTCTGAACGGGGCCCGTAGCTATCCGTGGTGCTAAAGTTGAGGGTAAGAATCCACCCATTTTTTCGCCATATAGCATTGTGATATATAACGACTTATTGTTGGTAGCTTAGCTGATTGGAGAATATATAGAGTTTATTGATAACATTGAGGTAATTTATTTTTTTGTTTTTTATTGGTTCACTATATAGTATTCATTATATAGTGTAGTGTATACCCAGTTACTGTGAATAGCTCAGATGTGTAGGCTTTGACTTCAACATAGCCATTTCTGTGACCAGTCACAAGCTAATCACCAGTGACGAATTGGCATGTTCTGTTTATGTGACAACCCTTACTAGTTGGCTGTGTCGGGTGGTGGCGGGTTTTAACGACATATATTTACGCGATCTAACCCAAAAAATGGATGGCTTCATGAACAAATCTCTGATGGTGGCCCGAGGGTTTGCAGAACACCTTGGTCTTGGAGAAAACAATGTCATGTGTGCCCACAGCATTGAAACAATGATCCGCCACCACATATATTTACGCGATCTAGCCCAAAAAAAACTCTATTATGGACAATGGGGGGATATTGTGTAGGGACCAATGTCAGAGCATGTGTAATGACAATAGAGCCTGCATGCGGTGTGAGGGGACTAGTGGCCACGGGAGGTAATGACAGGGAGGTCAGCCGACAGTACGAATGCACTAGTGGCCACGGGAGGTAATGACAGGGGTATCAGTTGTGAGTGCGAAGGGACTGATGGCTACGGGAATGTTCGAGAAGGGAGCATGGTCAGGAAATGGAAGAGAACGGTAGAGTCTGCCGGTGGAGCGAGCGTCCAGAGTCAGCGAGAATGATCGAGAAGGGGGGGGGGGGGGGGCGTGGCCTCGTGTTGAGATACAAGGGTGATGCGCGGGAGACTCGGGGCTGTTGCAGTGGGGATCTCTGCCTGATGTCAAGTGAACGTGTCTTCAATAAAGTGCCAGCTCGAGAGAAGTGTGTCAAGTCGTCATTATACATGCACACGGAGACCCGCTTGTGCCACTTTTGCCGGATGTCGAGTTTAAACTATGAAACGATTTATTTTGTATTTCAACAGTGTACAGAAGCTCGTTCGAGATGTCCATTTAGAAAGAGGGTGAGTCTTTATTTTCGTAGTTGAATCGTAGATACAACTCCGCGAACCGTCAGCCCCGATGTCCTCCATCTTTGAAGGTCTGGTCCCGGCAAACGGCCTCGCTCCGCCCCTTAATTGGACAGTGTCCTCCACCCCGACTGTGGCACCTGCCCTTAATTATCCCAACGTGCCTATTTTATGAATTCTCCTTTCAGTCCCCCACACCAGGTAACATCCACTGAGCTCTATAGCTCTTTTTCAGAAGCGACCTGGCCACAAATGATAGCTCAATGCAGTGGCTTATCACGTAGAAATTTATAACAGAAAAAAACTCGAAACGCATGTTTCTAAATGTGAAGAGAAAACCCAGAGGACCCAGAGAAAAACCAAAGCGATACAAAGTGGAGTTATAATTCCTGTAAATGCGACTGCATCTTAAGACATTTGTCCAGAAACAGTGGAAATATGTCTTATGTGGCGAGAAAGAGGCCACCTGTCAAAAGCTGCTATGCGAGTCGATAGAAATCTATAGCATTATAGCAATATAGAATTAAATAATGTAGGATTATTATGGATAGGCATTCCGTGTACTCTAGTGGTAGTGCTTTATGACGATTATCCATCTTCCAAGCTTGCTTAGCAGCGTTGTGGGAAATATGGACTTAGAAATTCGACCCTAAATAGAACCCATTGTGGCATTTGCTAGTTTGGATTTGAGACCATTACACTCGTGTTTTATTGAGGTTTGTGTATAGAAGACCTCATTGTGTTAAGAATCTTCAACCCAAAATGTAAGAGAACACATTCTCAAGACTGTAGGCCGCCAACAGGAAGAAGGATGTTCAATCTATTCTAAAAGCCCGGCGTTTCTTTTTCTATCAACTCAATTATAAGAGCCTGTTCGAAGGCCTGAATCAAAATTTTATAGAAATTGAACCCCACCCCCCCCCCCCCCACACCAGATGTGGGGGTAAAAAGTTGATACAATAGGTTTCCAAAAATTGTCGACTCCCCCCCCCCCCCCAAAAGAAATGGTATGGTTTATAACATGGAGTATAACAGCGCATTGTAGTTGTTTCCCTCTCCCCCCTCCTCCGTTCCGAGCATGGATTGACTCGTCCGCCTGAACGTCGCTGTCCGTGGTGCTGGCGTTGAGGGGAAGGGGAAAAAAAACACCATGTTTCGCCATATGGCATTGAAATATAACGACTTATTGTTGGTGGCTCAGCTGATTGGAGAGTATATAGAGTTTATTGATAACATTGAGGGAGCTTATATTTTGTTTTTTTTTATTGGTTTACTATATGGTATTCTTCGATTTAAAGCTTTCGTGACTGCAAGGATTCATCTTCTTTGGTTCTTTCGTTAAAGTCACGTAGAATGAGAATAAAATAATAAATTTATAAAATAAAATAACACAATAAAATTCTCACGACGTTTCGGCCACAACACAAGTGGCCTTCATCAGGTGAAGGGACTGGACTGTCCAGAGGAGAGCGTTGGAATAGAGACAGCCAAGCCCAGGTCGCGTCCTTTAAGCTGTGTGGGAGGAAACAAAAAAAACGCCTTGACAAAGGAATTAGCATAAAATGATGTACTGGACCAGCACGGTGGGGGTGGGGGGGAAGGAGTTTACATAATGTTGGTGTGAAGGGAAATAAGTGGCTGTGAAAGTTTGGGATACCACTACTTGAAAAAATATACTGTACCATTGAAAATTAGTTTAATGTTTGGTTTGATTTAGAACATCTTTCCAATGAATGCTTAATTTGAAACCATCCTCTCAGTTGAAATTGTGTCTGTGTTTGTAGATCTGAATTGCCTAATGGACAAATCTCTGGAAAAAAAACCCGTGGGTTTGCAGAGAACCTTGGTATCGGAGAAAACTATATAGTGATCACCCACAGCGCTGTAACAGCTATGTAACAGCTATTAACAGTAACTGGGTATACACTACACTATATAATGAATACCATATAGTAAACCAATAAAAAACTAAAATATAAACTACCTCAATGTTATCAATAAACTCTATATATTCTCCAATCAGCTAAGCTACCAACAATAAGTCGTTATATATCACAATGCTATTTGGCGAAAAAATGGGTGGATTCTTACCCTCAACTTTAGCACCACGGATAGCTACGAGCCCCGTTCAGACGGACGAGTTCATCCATGGTCGGAACGGAGGAGGGGGAGAGAGACAGCTGGAGGCGCTGTAATACTCCATGTTGTAAACCATACCATTAACCGTGGTGTGAGAGGTATTAAGAGTCAATGCCAGCGAAAGAGCTGCGGTCTGAAGGTCATCGTAAAATATAATTAATTTAGAACCGAAATGGTTTAAAACATCTTTCCAATGGTTACTAAGCCAGAATCCATCTTCTCGGTTGAAATTGTCTCTGTGCTTGTATATGTGAATTGCCTCATGAACGAATCTCTCATGGTAGCTGGTTGGTTTGCAAAGAACCTCAGCCTTGGAGAAGTCAATGTCATGTGAGCCCACTGAATTATAACGGTGATCTGCCACGGAAGAGGAGTTCGTTCAACCGTGTCAGGTCTGCTTTATGTTCGCGGATGCGGTCCGAGATATGTCGTTTGGTTTCTCCAATGTAGCTACTACCACAGAGGCATTTTAGTTTGTAAATGCCCGGGTACTGTATGTCTGGAACAGCATCTTTTACAGATGGAACCAGATCACGGATTTCATGGCTGTCTCCACTCCAACGCTGTCCTCTGGACAGTCCAGTCCCTTCACCTGATGAAGGCCACTTGTGTTGTGGCCGAAACGTCGTGATAATTTTATTGGTTATTTTATTTTATTATTTTATTCTCATTCTACGTGACTTTACCGAAAGAACCAAAGAAGATGAATCCTTGCAGTCACGAAAGCTTTAAATCGAAATTTACATTTATTATATTGATGGAATATAGATTTAGTTTTTTCACATCGGTTTACTTTATGATAGTTGGTAGTTGGAGGCCTTTAACGTCCATATACTAAATGCCTCTGTTGATATGTAAACTTTGACTTTAACACAGCTATTTCTGTCACAAGCTAATCCCTCAGCTATTTCAATGCTAAATTATCCTGCTTTGATATGTAAACTCCTTTGTCGAGGGTCTCCACGCCTCTCACCGAGCTTAAAATACGCTACGAATCTTAACAGCGTTCATTCAAGCTCTGTCGTCCCGACAGTTCTGTTCTTTCACCTGAAGAAGGCTACTTGTGTTGTGGCTGAAACGTCGTGAGAATTTTATTGTCTTATTTTATTTTATTATTTTATTCTCATTCTACGTGACTTTACCGAAAGAACCAAAGAAGATGAATCCTTGCAGTCACGAAAGCTTTAAATCGAAATTTGATTGCAGCATTGTTGGAGAAAAATAAAAGCAGCAATTGTGCTTACAATAATTTACACAAACAAACGCGTTAATAATTGCATTTAACACGCGAATAATCGATACGAAATTAATAGCATTGTTTGACAGACAATAACATCAATAATCGTGCTGCCATTAAATGATCAATTTTGCCATAAAGTGACCTAACCCGCAGTGACGTGCGGTGGATCAGTGGCTGAGGAGGCACTGGCTAGTGTCAGAGCCAGAGTCACACACTGAGGGGGGCGTGACCTCACTGAGGGGGGCGTGGCCTTACTGAGGGGGCGTGGCCTCACTTAGGGGGGCGTGTTAGACACGTCCCCCCTCAGTGAGGCAGACGTGATAGCTGCCTCCCCTGGTGCTTTTAAATTGCAGTTTCATGACGAGACCAGCAAGCCTAAATATCTTTATACATATACGTGAAATTACCTGGAGTATGGAAGGCGAGGACATGAAATGAAGGGGTCTACAAACATTACATTGGTGACATACTGAGATAGTAACAGGCACGCGCTTATTGCCCGCGCTCCATCCAGTTACTGAGGGGTTGTGCAATCACAGGGGAGGCTGAGCTCGTCGCTGCCTCACCTCTCGTCTCTTCCTGTATTTGCAGCGGAGCTCTGCAAATTTGGCGATTTTGACTTTAAAAATGATTGGAATCGTACAGAAATGACATTTATAACACATATCAGTGTAAAAATCTTAATATTCATTTTATATTATTATTTTCGTAACAGCTATTTCCATTGGAGCATGACAGGTGAGGCTCTGCCTCCCTTGCCTCCCCTGACCCGCACGTCCCTGCTACAACCATCGTTTGCTCGGCGCCAGTTCCGATCATCCCACCCCCCCCCCCCCCCCGGGGTGGGGTCGTTGGATGACGGCGCGTGGTTGGCCGAGCCCGCTCCGGGCAAGCGGGCTCGCAGTGCGTGAAACAAGGGCAGAGGCGTTGCATGCATGAGCCCAGTGTAGCCAATGGGGAGGGGAGCGACGCCGCAACACGCCGCGAGGAACGTCGAAGTGGGAAGCGTCGGTTCACAATGACGACGCCGTGACAGGAGGTGGGGGGGGGGATGTGGTGTGTGTGAGGAGCTCGACGCTGCGCTCAGAGGTCACCCCCCCCGTCCCTCCTCTCTCTCTCTCCGCCGAGCGCACTTCGGCGTGGGACAAAACGAATACGTGGCCATCCCTGCTATCGTTGGACGTTGTTTCGGCGAGCCTGACCAAGGGAGGTTGGCAAAGCGGCCCCGGAGAGAAAGAGAGAGAGAAAGAACTGCGGGAAACACGCGACCGATCCACGCGCGGCTCAACGCGCAGCATGGAGCCCAGAGCCCGACCCTAGGACGGCGCCTCGAGGTACACCGTCGGCCTTCCATCCACGCGACGCGACAACACCGCGCGTGTTCGTGGCAGCACCGCGCGTGTTCGTGACAGCACCGCGCGTGTTCGTGACAGCACCGCGCGTGTTCGTGACAGCACCGCGCGTGGCGTGACAGCACCGCGCGTGGCGTGACTGCCACTCAGCTTGCGTTACAGACCTGTACCTGCCGCGCGTCTCGAAAAAATGCCACTCATTGTGCCAGACGCACGCACACGTGTGCCCCCATCTAACGCTAGCGAATTCCACCTATTGTGCAGTGCTAGCTAGCCTACGGCGTTGTATAAATACAGTACTCGAGTATCCATTAGCGACGCAGCGTCCACGTTGCCACTGCTGTGTCTTTAGACAAAAGCATTAATGCTGTGCCACATCCGGAGCAATCCGACCTCTGTCGGAAATGGCACATGACGTACGTTCTCCAATTACTCCGCGACTGCCAAGAAGGAGATACGCGTCGGAGGATACAAAAGCCCCCCCAGCCCCCCCAGCCCCCCACCGTTCAGAGAAGCAGTGGTTCTGCGTGTGTATGAAACGACGGAACGAACTGCTCGTGGAATTGATGAACATTCATTCGGGGAAACGAAATCGCAGCTCGGGCAGAGGGAAGTGGTGAGCGGGGACGTAGCGCTCTTGCAGCAGCTCTTGACCACCCCCCGGACGACGCGGACCTGCGGTGGACCGTGTGCTCCATTGGGATTGTGCATGTGCGAATGTCACGCATGCATCACGGTTTCCGCACCTCGTGTGCTGTTTTTTTTTTAAAGAGCAATGTGGCGTTTCATTTTATACGGCTTTCACGACCAATATGATTCGAAATTGGTGTAGTTTGGTTTAGAACGTGTCGGTATAATGCCAAATTGTACAAAAAAGAAACATTTAGCTTGTTTTTCAACATTCAGGGTTTGCTGAAACTGTAAAGCAAATCAATTGGCATAATTTTCTCACCATCAAAACCTGATTTGATTGGCTCTGTTGGGTGGGGGGCCACAATAAAAAAATGTACCAACACAACATACCCCATAAATTATGAACCGATGTAGTGTTTGTGTGTTGTTAAGCAGTCCTCCATTGATTTTGTAGACTCTATTTAAAATTAGATTCTCCATAAACTACAATTTTGACAATTCACACACTATTCAAAATTAGAATTGCATGGTTGAATGATATTGCTATTTTATTGTCATTTGTTTTCACGTCAACAAGACTGCAAAAACATGTTTTTTATCATATATTGTTGTGTACTTTATGATTCCGGTCTACAGGCAGTTCATTTCAAGGTCGTTGCAATGAAGTCAACATTTGGGGGGGACAGAATCTTCCAGGGAGCCTGGGGGTCCCCCCCCCCAGAAAAAATTTAGATTTGAAAACTCATTCCCTGCCTAAAAGATTAAAAAAAATCATTAACACATAGGATGGACTTTTTATTTATTTTTTTACAATAATGTCTAAAAGTCTTCTTGGTTCTTTCGGTAAAGTCACGTAGAATGAGAATAAAACAATAAAACAAAATAATACAATAAAATTCTCGCGACGTTTCGGTCACAACACAAGTGGCCTTCTTCAGGTGAAGAAACAGGTCTAGAAGATTAATCCTTGCAGTCACGAAAGCTTTAAATCGAAATGTCTAATAGTGTATTGTATTACATTGCTCTGTTTTTTTTTCATTTTACTTTTTCTCGTCTCATTGCATGTAATGGCAGAGATTAGGGATTAATAAAGTACAACCATAACCACAATCATGTAAACAGAAATCAATTTTATAGCAATATATTGGGGGGGGGGGACATTTTGAGCATATTTGAATATGGGGGGGTGGAATGTGTCCCCCCCCCCAATATATATTATAATTACGGCCTTGGTTCATTTAAATATTTTTTATAGGCCTTTTCCTGTACAATTATTTCCCTAAATTGGCAAAAATAGATTTAACACACAGAGCTGTGCATTTCATGTACAAGAACCTTATGCAGACATAGGGCTCAAAATAACCCCATTTGTGGCCATTTTATAATTTAGATCACAAACAGGCAGCAGTGAAACACAGATGGAACTGTATTGTAGACTGGATTCATCCTTATTAAGAGCCATTAATACAATACAGTCATCAATGTTTTCTGCTGCCATATACCTCTGAACTCCATACATGCAGATGGATTACCTCTACACTATGGGAACCTGGTCTTGTTTTCCAGCCTGCACTATCATTTTCAGTTGTGATGGGTTTTTTCTCATTTACATATGGGCGAAAATTATTAAATACTGCCATTATAAAATATACGTACGTAAATATCTCCAGTTTTAGCTAAATTATCCTCCAATACCGGTCAATAACTCCTCACCCGAGATTAGGTACGGGATGGGTAATAAGAGATTTTAAAAAGGGAGTTCCGCTTGGATCATGTAAATTAACTGCAAGCCATTGTGAGGGTCTGTCTTGGCTGTCACCTCCAAAAAGGGAGAATATGAGAAACACCCCAATGTCCTGACCGGATTATTATACATAAGGGAGGCGTTGCTGGGAAATGCTACTTAACTCAAAATGACTTAAAGTAAACTCTAATTTCCCATAGACATAATGTTAACATCATTGGTTACATTCCTAGCCAATAAATGTCATTAAGTGCACACAAATTCAAATGATTATAAGTGAATATGCATTTTCATTCATAATAAATAAATAAAATAATTGGATAAAACTGAACAGACATGGTTTAAGAGCTTTCTGATCGATGTCTATTTGAGTGAGCGGTAGTGAAATTATGCAGAGGAAGGGGTAGAATCTGCCTCTTCATCTGATCATGAAGCTGGAGTCACAGGAATGCTCATCAGGGGTAGCTGGCTCTCTTCTTGGCTCTTCTCCGGACCTTATAACTTGATGGCACAACGTAATCTTTTTTTTACAAAAACAGCAGGACATATATTTTCAGTGTTGCTGGGTTTATACCGCAATGTGCTAAACAATGTGCCACTGCTTCAACCCTTTGTCCATGCTTAAAAGTATAATTCAAGTATAATGTATACCTGATGAACATATCCGTACATTTACATACCTCAGCAGTCTCATGATCTGTCGGGCAGGTGTTACTTTGACATTTTATTTTCTCGCAAGGGTGAAACAAATGGATCAACCTACCTTCCAGTGGCAGTACTTTCAGCATGGCAGTGTACGCCTCCCACCATTCTGCCGAGGTCGTCTGGAAGCAATAGCATCCTTCCCTGTGAGGCCAGATGATGTGTGGATCGCATCCTATCCAAAGTCAGGTGAGATCCAGTTTATATTATTAAATATGAAAAGAAAGAGGTTTAATACCAATCGACAAATACATAAAAATGCATAATACGCTTACAAATCACAACATGGAATGGGAAATCTCGCCAAATACATATTTTAATGGCAATAACTCAGATAATATATGCAAGATTGTGTCAATTGGTCTACATCTTCAGAATTTACTGCTCTTCACATTAAATGATTACTGTTGTTACATTGTTTTCTTAGCTTTATTTTGGTGATTCGAAAACAAATGGTTAATCCAAATTGTCTTTTGGTTGTTGTTGTTGGCTTGCACCACATTGATTTTTGCACACAGCGTTTTAATACGTTTTTTTGTGTGTGGAATATTGGCTGGTTTATTCCAGAATGTTTCTGTTACGCGTCGTCGCTTTAAGATGCTCCGTGTTCAAATTTTGTTTGTTGCGGTTGCACCCGACTTAAGAGCCGCATGGCTCACAGGGCTATACCTAATAAATGAAACGTGAAAACTTGAAATAAATCTTGTAAACTACTTTTACTCATGTGTTTGTTACGTGGCTACTCATGACCTTTTGTTTTTGCATTTAGGTACAAGTGTGCTGCAAGAGATGGTATTCCTAATATCACAAGGTGTAGACCCTGCTGAAGTAGGGATCATGAATATAGCTGAACAGATGCCAGTGTTGGAACATCCGCAGCCGGGACTCGACATACTTACGGTACTCTGCATTCGTCTTCAAGGGACCACCACGATAATTGATACAAAAAAATGCGATTCTAATGTTTACGTATATTTAAATAAGATGGTCAGTTAGAAGATTGTATTAGAAAAATGTACACCTTTCCTCATTAAATTTTGATATAAAGCTTTCGTGACTGCAGTGATTCATATTCTTGGTTCTTTCGGTAAAGTCACGTTGAAAGGAAACAATAAAATAATAAAATATATAAAACAATAAAATTCTCGCGACGTTTCGACTGATGATGACTGTGTTGCAGTCGAAACGTCGTGAGAATTTTATTGTTTTATATATTTTATTATTTTATTGTTTCCTTTCAATGTGACTTTACCGAAAGAACCAAGAATACCTTTCCTCATTGTCTTGCATTTTTCCCTGTCATATTCCTCTGTACATCAGGAACTGACTACACCGCGCATTATAAAAACACATCTGCCCTATGGTCTCTTGCCTCGCGATCTGTGGGACAGCAAGGCCAAGGTACCTGTACATACCACTGACAGCACATTCCAAATCATCCAAACATCTGTATTTAATAGTTTAAAAAATGTTGGACCTTCATCATATAAAAATATTGCCAACTATGAGATCTTTTTCTGAATTAGTATAACTGTTCCTTTAAAGGACTCAAGTGTCAATATTATTTTGTTAAATACAAAGGTGTTGAGATTTGGTGATAGTTAACTATGTGTAACGACTTAGGACCTTACCCTAGAGCTAAATATAACAGCCTTGAAATTTGTTTTATCCATGTTCATTTGTAGTATGAACAATTGGTGCAGGTGTGTAGCTGTTTCAACATGACAAGGTGGGATCACTGCTGTGGATTACATTTCATTCTGTACATGCATATGCACACCATTGTTTTCAATAAATAATTTATTTTTATGCTAGGCAACAACGATCTGGGAAAATGTGTGCTGCAAGACTCTCCACCACCCAACATAGCCAAACGAATGAAATTATTTCGTGTACAAGTGGTTAACGCGACAATTATTAATGTTGCATGCAGCTCACTGGCAATTTTAACTATGCCAAACATGTTCAGGACAGAACCCAGAAAAACTAGAACCCAGAAAGTCAGAATAACTATGTTACCAGACCCTGCTTCTTGAATAGGTATCATGGCATCGCAGGAACGACTAATGAGGTATAAACTTAATAATAATCATTACATACATCTAGCAGTTCACCAGAATTGATTCAGGCAAGCCTGCTGATGAGACACGGTATTTTTATGTCGGTCCAGAGTTGGCTTGTCTTGGGTCAATTTTGCTGCAGTTATAAATTCCGAGAATTCCATAGAGCATTGGGTTGTGTAAAACACACTTTTTTATGTGGAGAGACATCTATGAAAAAGACGTATTGTCTATCTTAATTTTCTTACTTATATTCTCCACAATGAGGCTCATAATAATTTTGTGTAATCTTCAACTGATTGTTAAAATCTGCTGTACTGCATTAACAGTGGCCACTCTAGCAAATATATTGGTGATTCCAACAATACAAACGTAAATTTTGATTTAAAGCTTTCGTGACTGCAGTAATTCATATTCTTAGTTTTTTCGGTAAAGTCACGTTGAAGAGAAACAACAAAATAACAAAATATATATAAAACAATAAAAAATTCTCACGACGTTTCGACCATAACTCAAACGGTCATCATCAGGTGTGTCGGTTTGCATAAATTTATTTTGAAAACGGCATATTTATTTATTTATATATATAAAAATTACGTTTGCGTCACGCGCAACGATTGGCTGTTTGCCAGGACTAGTCCATCTATTTTTTGAAAAGAGGAGGGGGGAGACGAAATTTATTTATATATATAAATAAATAAATATGCCTTTTCAAAATAAATTTATGCAAACCGACACACCTGATGATGACCGTTTGAGTTATGGTCGAAACGTCGTGAGAATTTTTTATTGTTTTATATATATTTTGTTATTTTGTTGTTTCTCTTCAACGTGACTTTACCGAAAAAACTAAGAATATATAATACAAACGTAGTTAAATGTTTTAATAGGAACAGGTTCTCTGTCATTTATGTTATTTATTGTCTTGTTATTTTTACTATTACTGGAGGCTCTACACATTTGGAGTCTATGATACTCAAGGGCTCAGGATTTTACAAAAATATTGGCTCGTTGCATATGTCTTCAGGGAAAAATATTGGCTCGTTGCATATGTCTTCAAGGAGATTTTTTGTTTTAGATGGGAGCGTCACTGTTTGTCTTCTTGGTTCTTTCAGTAAAGTCACGTCGATAGAAAGTACACATCTTATCTTGGTAGGCATCAGTGTTTTATTATAATAATGCCGTTATTTTACCTTGTGAATAATGTACAAACAGGTCATCTTGTTCTAACCCAAAGATAAATGTAAACTCAAACCTAAGTGTTGATTTAACCACTGTTTTTTTAATCACAGCTGCTGAGCAAAGGCATATAAGATCAAGAGGCCTTCAACAAACAGAGCTATTGAAATTGTAATAGACAAGGGTTTGTTTTACTTATTAAGGTTATAAAAAGTTGGTTAAAGAGATGCTCTAAAATAGCTTATCAATGCATATTAAGTGATATGACATAGATCAGAAACACCCATTTAAAAATTTGAAAGTGCACAAACATTGAAAAATCTTCATAGACTCATGAAGAGGTGTACACTTATACATACTCGGACGGTGCTGTTGCTACAGTTCCAAGTGGGGATTGGAGTGGGATCAGTTCTAAGTAGAACTAAAATGACTGCCATGACCCTGCTAGGTGGTGTACATGGCACGGAATCCCAAGGACCTAGCAGTGTCTTATTATCAATTCTTGCGCTCTCTGCGCACTCCTGGTTTCCGCGGCTCCTTCCCGGAGTTTTGTCGGCGGTTCTTGGAGAACAGACGTGAGTACCACACCTTCACATTCTGGGCAGTTTTCGACTTACGAACGTAATTCATTCCTAAGACAAGTTCGTTAGTTGAACTGTTGGTAAGTCGGAACACAATAATGTACTCTATTTAAATGGCTATACGGTCAGTGTTATGAAATGTATTACTGTGCAACAAAAAAATGAAGCATTGTTAAACGCATAAAAAATATTGTACATCTGCATGTAACACTGTATACAATATTGTATAGTAAATAACACATAAAATAAAGTAACATAATTAGAAGAAAAAAATCTGTTTTATTTCACTTACCTTAAGTACTGATGCTGGCTTGCTTGTCAGTAGTCTGCGGCAAGGTAAGGTAAAAGGTAAAAACAACGAGCCTACCTTTACCCTACCTTTTACCTTACCACAATACAATCACTCTACCCTTAACTTTTACCCTTTAGCAAGGTAAGGTAAAAGGTAAAAGTTAAAAAGCAACGAGCCTACCTTTACCCATCCTTTTACCCTTACCCCATACAAATTACCCAATTACAGGGTAATTACTGGGGTACTACACGTGAAAAATGTTTATAACAGATAAATGCGAGATAGAGCGCTTTATTCGTATAGCATACTCTCGAATTGGGTGCTGAGGCTGTCGACGACACCATCCTCCATAACCTCCTCATCTCAGTCGTCTTGGTCGATGACGATCTCATCAACAACCTGATCAAGTTGATCATTGCCGTCGTCCTCGGACGAACGACGGGCAATAACATCCTGCGCCGCTCCGGCCCGGTTAGACGGGACCTTCAGGCAGCCGGCCACGATCCACGAGCGCAAGCACATGGACTGGATGTGTAGCGTCGACGACAGCGACTGGCGAACGCGCGTGAACTCCCGCCCTGCTCCGCTATTCACGCGTTCGCAGGGAGTTGACGTCGCCGGCGCTCCCAAGTAGTCGCAGGCCATCTTGTAGTGGGCGGGGAGCAGCTATTTGCGGGGACACCACCACTGCATTACGTCAATGAAGGCGGTGGCGGTCGTGATGCCCATGCTCAGAAAACGATCGACTTCATCGCCATCGTCGATGGAGCTGCCGATGTTGCTGAATCGGGTGCTGAGGAGCGACCCCTGCTCCATATGGGCAGTGATTGCCATTGGCGGGATCGCGAGCACATCCGAGTAGCGATGCTGCAGTACAGAGTGGATCGTGGCCTTCAGCGTCGCCAGTTCGTCTTGGTCTGTCGTTTTCGGCAGCTGTGGATTCCATAGAACATTGGGATGCCACAAAGGTGGGTTCCTGAACCAGAAAGTTGTGGTACCGCACCAGCTCGGCCTTCATCCCCGTCACGGTCAAGGACTCATCGATCGCTCTAAGAGTTGCTTCACCGCGATCGCAATGACGGATCAGGTGCTCCATCATCACCGGCACGAGATCCAATGTCGACTTGCGGTCCGCCGACAACGAGGGCATGACCTGGCGCGGCATTCGCAGGAATGCTGTCACGCCCTCGATGTTTGCCCACTGCAGTTCAGAGAAAGCGCCGATGCCGATCACATCCCGGAGGCGCGCCATGATAATGTCCAATGGGACAAGCTTATTGATGGCGTCGTCGCCCATGTCAAACGTCGAATTCCACCTGGTCAGCGAGTCCTGGTGCATTGGATACTTGCTGGCGAGCTTGGCGATCTCGGTCTCACAGTGGTAAGACTGCCGGACGACTTTGCTGCGCCTAATATTGACGAGCGCCTCGCACAGTTTGGCGTTGGTCGACTTGATCAGTTTGAGAACTTAGACGCCGCCGATCTGGAGCGAATGGTCCAAGCAGCGAATATGGTGGCAAGCCTGCAACTGCTCATATCCGGTGTCCGCGTTGACCAGGGCGAACAACGTCTTGACAGCACTGATCGCATCGGAGCCATTGTCGCTGGTGACAGCGAGCAGCTTGCTCGAGACATTGCGCCCGAGGCTTAGGAGGTGTTCAAACAGAGCGGTGCCAATGCGCTTGCCGACACCCCTTCCGGACTGCACATCGAGGATCATCACCAGCATGGATTTCTACGCACCAGATTTAGTGTCGATCCAGTGCACTGTGACCATCCAAAATCCTTTCAGGTTGTGCCTCGACCACCCGTCGATGGCGAGCGAGATTGCGACGTCCAGGTTGGAGAAGAACGCCCCAACGATGGGCAGCATGATAGCGTGAAGCTCGACAATCCTGCGAATGACGGTGCGGGTCGATGGGCCCTTGTATCCCTGCGTCAATTTGCAAACCTGAAAACCTGCAAAACTACTTCTGTGGTCTCGGCAGCGGTAATGTCATGTCAGGCAGCCTATACACGATCACCACACCACCAAACAAAGACAAAGATCCCACGTATAGCCTCAACAAGTGCTGCTAGCGAGCACCTATGAAGGCCGGAACATTACATGAGGAGGTGTGGCCATCACCACGCCCAACCGCTTTTGTCTCCCTAGTGGCGATGTTTACACACCACATCAGGTACTAATTTGAGACTGAACCAACCTAGGGGATGCCCGGGACTGGTTCAAATCATCGTCACTGGTGTTGACCGTGAGCAGGAATACATTTTCGGGTGGCTAGGTTCATAGCGCAGCACACTAACTGCTACATAC
Source organism: Petromyzon marinus (assembly GCF_048934315.1). Taxonomy (NCBI): domain Eukaryota; kingdom Metazoa; phylum Chordata; class Hyperoartia; order Petromyzontiformes; family Petromyzontidae; genus Petromyzon; species Petromyzon marinus. The sequence goes on from NC_133667.1 coordinate 3,104,186, forward strand.
ACTACAGCTCCCCACACACTTTCACACACGCATAACCATTCACTCCCCATGCAAGGCCGACTCATTACATCTCACGGAGGATTGCTCCGCTGAATAAAATAATGTCCCGGTTCAGTTTGCAAGTGCGAGTTCTTGTTTTAAGTCAATGTAAAAAATATATTTGATGGAAGCTGATTCATAAGTGCGGATGTTCATAAGTTGGATGTTTGTAAGTCGAGGGCTGCCTGTATACGTAAAATTCACCATGCCATATTGCACCATAACCTCGGTGAGCACAAGAAAACATTTAATATTATATTAAAATTGGCATGGAGTTAATTGCAGGCATTGAGTGCTTGCAAAAATACCTGACCTTTGCCTTTCCTCCCAGTGGCATATGGTTCATGGTTTGACCATGTGCAGGAATTTTGGAATCACCGTAATGATGAACAAATTCTATTTCTCAAGTATGAAGACTTACATCAAGTAAGTACATTCACATGTACCTTCAGTCAGCATATAATCACATTGGCCTTTTTGTATGTTTTCAAATGCACACCTATGTGACCTCATATTGTGAACCCTTCTCTTTGACAGAACCTGCCTAAAGTGTCAGAGCAGTTACAGGCATTCTTAAGCATAAAACAGGAAACGGCTCATGCCCAGGACGTGGTGCAACATTGCTCTCAGCTTGTGGATGCAAGCATGCAGCCACATGCACGTGGTAATCACACACATGATACATATGAAGATAGTCCAATCACGAAAATCTTATGAATTGAAAAAAACTTGACAAATGCAACTAAATAAATCAATGACATGGTTTAGAATAATAGCCATGAACACAAAATAGAACATAACTGAAAACTGCACGAAGAAACATGGAGAGATACATGTTAGGAATTACAATGAGATAAAGAGGAGCATGTGGATTAGCGAACACACAAAGGTTAATGATAGCATTCAAAGAGTTAAGTATAGGAAGTCGGCGTGGGCAGGACATGTTGCTCGAAGGGATGATGTAATTTGATCAATATTAATCACTTAGTGGCAGCCAAGGAATGGAACGCATTTCAGAAGAGGTCCACGAAGTTGATGAAGTGATAAAATTAGCTAATCTGCAGGTGCTACGTGGCTTTTTATACTGCAGAATCATGATATATGGTGATGGCTTGGGAAGCTCTTCATCTGGCAGGGGATTGACATTGGCGAATGGTGATTTTATATAAGCAAAAAATGCCAAAAAACATCATTTTGAAATAATACAAACCATGTGGTAAACAATTCCTGCAAAGGTTTCATATAGCTACTATATAATATCATTTGAAATCGGTTATACTACGCATATCCAAATCTTTGATACGAAAACCTGTAATTATATTCTCACTTTAAACATTCAAACTCTTTCCATTGCTCCAAAAGTATAAAACTTTTTCTCAACTCCATTCTATACTATCCTCTAACTCTCATCTACAGGTCGAGTTGGCATCTGGAAGGATTCACTGTCTGTGGAAGAGAGTGAACACTTTGACGTGGCCTATGGTGAAAGGCTCTCTCAGATTGGTCTACAGTTTGAATATCAACTCTTATGATGAAAACAACTCGTGTACAGAGATAGAATGGAGGTTTATATGCATCATTAGAAGGCAGTACAAAATAAAACATCTGTATAATAGACGTAATACATGTCTGCATAATAGGGTTGACACGTGCAAGTATAGGTTATGGCCACAAGTGGTTCAAATTGGTAATATTTGGACCTGTTATTTTTTTCCCAACTGTATAATAGTGGCATCACACAAAACGTATGTTCTGTTTCACAATTGTCCTCGGTTAAGCATAACATTTGACAACACAGTCCACCGTTAACATTTGTGGAGGATACGTTCCTGGAGAGCACCTCAAATATATCTGCGAATATTAATACTTACATAATCCAAAGTATAATGCACATTCCATCCTAGGATCCCAACGCACAATTGCATGAAAAGCAGGAAATATAAAACTGAACCAGGGCAGCCGGCCAAACTAAAGAGGGAAGGCCACTCTAAGGAGATGGGTTTTCAAATATATCTACCAACTCTGATTTCCTGATTTCAAGTGGCAAAGCGTCCCATAGCTTGGGTGCCACGCTAGAAAAAGCCCGATCACCAAGAGAGCGCAACCTGGACCTGGGAGTGCTGAGCAGTTGGAGATCATAAGATCTTAAGGACCTTGATGGAATATATACATCTATTAGTTCCTGCAAGTGTGAGCCCTTTTAAAGCATTATAGGTTAATAGCAGTATCTTAAAATCCAATCGGAATTTGACTGGTCGCCAATAAAGAGATAAGAGAACTGGCGTAATGTGCTCACAGAATGGTGTACGTGTAATAATGAAAGTTTTTGGAACAAATAGCGCGTGTCTATGTGTTGTCTCTCTCTCTGCTTGTGCGTCTGTGTGTCTCCGTGTCTGTGTTTTGTCTCTCAAATTTAGTTCTACCTCATGACGACTGCTTGTGTTGCAATGGAAACGTAGTATTCTATTATTTAATTAATTTTCTTTCTACGTCACTTCACCATATAAGTTATGTTTAAACATGTAAATTGTATGCACTGTATTGATTAATTCATGTATTGAATTGTGTTATATAACTTTTTATAATGATGAAAATAAAAATTTGAAAGTGCAAATATCAGTGAATACATATTATGTGCTTTCGCGCTCTCACAATCTACGCGCTCCCATGCTTCACGACTTCTTGTCGGGTATTCACGTGCTACAGCCATGAATATTTAAAATACAACCCCGCGAATATCAAATAGCATTACTATCAATTTATTGCAAAACCGCAATTATAAACCCACGAATATTAAAGATTTACTGTATATTAAGTATTTTATGAATGTGTATCATGAGGTTTTGCCTTAAATCTTGATTTCAAATTCTTGGTTTCCAGATAACATAAAAATGCGATCGTCTCAGTACAAATAAAATGTCATCCTTTGGAAAGCCTGCTACTCATGGAAATGTAGATTTTCTTCCATTGACTCAAGGCAATCAATGGAGAGGCGTGCCAAACCCAATGGTCCTCAGTGTCCGCGGTCAGGGGAAAGCCAGTGTTGGTCATGTGCAACACGGCTGTGACAATAATATAGCACCAAGGTTAACTTAGGCATAACAAACTAATGAAGAAGTAGCACAGGCTTTTGACAGACTCATAGGTGGATGAGGTAAGGTGAATGAGGTGAACAAAGTGAATGAGGTTCCCCTGTTGGCCAGACACGCACATGTTGAGCAGATAAGACTTGGATCCTCAAGAGTGGTCCCTCCATCTGGACCTGTTAGGTATGCTGGAGGTCAGATTCGGTTTTTGCTGCAGGGTCACAATGCAGAGTGGTGATGGATGCCGTCTCATTTCAAAATTTGGAGTGAAAGCTATGGAGAAGAGTGCTCATTTGCGACTTTGAAGGTCAAGGTTGCAGAGGTATTTACATCTATGATTTGCTAGAAGGAACATAGGTTGTGGCGTCTTAACTGATGTGAGTAGTGTGGGAATATTGCTGTCCACGTGAGTGATAGTGCCCCCTCATGGGATCTACAGTTCTTAAAATCATGCACTTTCCTCTTTTGAGCCATTGGCAGTATTTATTTACATGTGTAGTGAGTTCAACTGAGTCGCAGACGTACTCTTGGAGGCAGCACATTTATTTAACACCAACACACGGGGGAACTGCCCCTTAACAGAATAACAATCTATGGTGGTGACCACCAGGCTAACCACACTAATTACAACGTAACTAGCTACTATGGCCTGGGACCAAAGCTCGGGTCCAGGTCCACGTGTGGGAGACTCGTAGATGTAGACGGTTTCTTCAGGATGAACAACAACGCCGGCCCCTCTGGGGGACCCGGCTTATATTCTCTGTGGCTGGCTCTGCCCTTGGCCACGACCACCTTCCAGAATCCTCGAGCAGGATCTGGACCCCGACCACGTGACCACCCCTAGTGACTGCATCTTCACTGAGTGACACTGTTCTTAACGTGAGTAATCTATCATCTGACTTTTAATTACTATTGATGTATTAACATTAAAAAGTACATTTAGTTTGGGGATAAATATTATGAACCACTCCCCCTGTAATGTGGCCATCTGTGGCACTGCATATGCTCCTCATCCTTTGAGGTGATCCCGAGGTCTTTTATCCATACGTGCTGACGTAAAAAGCAGCACATGGGACCTGACCTGAAACTATGCCGAAGCCCACCCCAATGAACTCCAACGAGTGCTCACGTCCACCCACTTGAAATCTCTTACGTTTCAACAAAAATGGAAAAATTGTTAAACTCGTAAATAATAGATATTGCACATTTCCATGTAACACTGTAAAAAATACTGCATAGTAAATAAAATATAAAGTAACATAAATATAACATTTTCAGTTTGATTTTCCGATGCTGGCTTACTTGTTGGAAGGAGCGCAATGAGTAACCAACCACACACACTGGAGGGTGGGGGCTGGGCGCTCACACGCGCGGATACAGACACTGGGAATCGAACTCGGGTCACCAGGTTCGTAGCGCAGTGCGCTAACCACTACACTACCGCTCCCCACACACTCACTTTGACACGCGCGCGTGCGCAAACACACGCTCATTACATCTCGCGGAGGATTGCTCCGCCGAACAAAATAGTTCCGTGATTCAGCTTGCAAGTGAGAGTTCGCGTTTTAAGTCAAATGTTCAATACATTTCATGGAAGCTGGTTCGTAAGTACGGGTGTTCGTAATTCGAGGAAAGCATGTAGTATATTCCGTTGTATTGGCAGCTATTCGGATTTTCACCTGGCCTGCACGCTGTCAGTCAGCTAAATGACTGGAACTACATTCACTATTATGACGTCACATAATGGCCAACGTTCCAGTTACTTTGGAAAATATTGTTTTGTCCTCGTCATGCATGATGCTGTTCCAACAATGTACATGAAGACAGAATGACCATCTGAAGTTCCTTGTATTTATTGAAACAACTTGTATATCTTTTGATTTAAAGCTTTCGTGACTGCAGTAATTCATATTCTTAGCTCTTTCGGTAAAGTCACGTTGAAGGGAAACAATAAAATAATAAAATATATATAAAACAATAAAAATTATCACGACGTTTCGACCATAACACAAACGGTCGTCATCAGGTGTGTCGGTTTGCATTATTTTTTTGTTATGGTCGAAACGTCGTGAGAATTTTTTATTGTTTATATATTTTATTATTTTATTGTTTCCCTTCAACGTGACTTTACCGAAAGAGCTAAGAATATGAACTTGTATATATTTTTAAAGCTAAATTAGAATCGGCAAATAACATCCAATATTAGTCGTAACTCGTGTGAAACTGAAAGAAACAAAGACAAAAATAGCATTAATTATATCCTTGAATACTGGAAACATGTAGATTTACACATCCATTCCACAACGTGCAATGTATACAACTTTACAACTAGGCCATACAATGTACAAGTTTATCTCCATTTCTATAAAAGGGAAATTTGTGAATATGTGTGTCTGTTCAAAATGTTTAGTGTACTTCCCGACATGCAACAAACTTGAAATTTGCCATGTGGGTACTTTCCAGAATGTACACCATGCAAAAATTATAAAAAATACACTTTTGTTTTTATTTTGGGGAGGGGGGGGGGAAGTAGCTCAATAATGCTTATATGTTTTGCACGGCAAGTGAGCTGTGACGTCAAATCTGTCATGTGACCCGCGCATGTGGAAATGTAACGCATTGTAGTGTAGCGCTACGAACCCGGCGACCCGAGTTCGATTCCCACTCACGGCCACCACCGGTGACGATTATTTGAACCGCTCCTGGGCCTCCCCTAGGTCGACTCAGCCTCAAACGAGTAACTGCTGTGGTGTGTGAAAATCGCCACTGGGGAGACAAAGGCGACCGGGTGTGGTGGATCCAAGCCCCGGGCGAAGCCGGGTAGTATAGCTAGTATCTAATATGTACTAGCCAATACTTATTTACAATACTTTACGAACATCTTCAATCATCCTAGTGTATTTACAACACTGCAATTAACCAGCGATTAAACTACAGGCGTCCTGCGAATATTCAGTTACGCGATTAATCTTCTAGGGACAACACATTCCTGCGGAGGGAGCTGGTAGGAACGTTGGGTTGCTCGGTCAATGGCCAGGGTCAACGGCGGCACCACGTGGTGTATTCCGCAAATATGCCCCACTGTGAGGGCGGGCACAAGCCGACGTGAGTAGGTTAAACGTTGAGTTTTATAAGGGCACCACGGGGTGACCAGCCCCTCCCCACCCAGCCCCACTCCTCCCACCCCCCACCCTCCCCACCCAGCCCCTCCCCACCCTCCCCTCCCCACCCAGCCCCTCCCCACCCTCCCCTCCACACCCAGCCCCACCTGGTGTAACCAGGAGGTTCCTACCAATATAATTAACACTTACGCTATGCGTTTCACAGTTCTGCGGTCAAAAATATATGTTCAATTATACAAATTCTGCATAAACTCATTACAGAATCATATTTGAGGCTTAAAATGTAATTTGTGTGGCAATTGTTTTTTCCGGGAAATTTATCCTCACTATTGTAATTTATTCCTATAGGAAAAATGGATACGTATAACGTCGTTTCGTCTAAGACCACATTCACAACGCTAAACGATGACTTACTGTATGTTCAACTTATTTCAACATCGATTATTTTACTAGCCAGACGGTCTAAGGGGCCGTCCATAAATGACGTCACGCGATTTTGGGCGATTTTTTACCCCCCACCTCCTCACACGGCGTCACAAAAAGTCAGACCCCCCCCCCCTCAAAATTGACGTCACAAAATATAAAATATGCTTCAAATCGCTTTAAACTATTGTCATTGTAGTGCGTATTTAATGTGGCGCTGCACTCTGATGTTGTAGGTTTTTTGACTCGCGGGCCACAATGGGTTCTAAAATTTGACAGAGGGGCCGGGCCAGGAACATATGGATGGAGTGTTTGTGTGAACTAATATAAATGACGTGTTAAAAATCATTACTTGAAAGGATTTGGACTTTAACAGGTAGCAAAGCATTTATTTAGAAGGCAATTTAACAAATTGCACGAATATGAACAATACACAAACAGGTCGTAACTCCCGGTCAAAGTGCGCAAACTAATGGGGAAATGGGGGCATTACAGGAGAAAGGTAAAATTTAATTTAATAATAATAATATTTGGACAAGTTCGGCGGGCCAGATTAAAAAGCCCAACGGGCCGTATACGGCCCGGGGGCCGTACTTTGCCCATGTCTGTTGTAGGAGAAAACATGTATTAAAAAGTTTATTCAATTAAGTAGAACGTGTTTATATTTCTTGATGTGACGTCACATTTCTCAAACCCCCACCCCCTCGTCACACGTCACAAATGTCTAACCCCACCCCCAGGTGCGTGACGTCATTTATGGACGGCCCATAATTACCATATGTAGATCACTCGGATTCCTCCAGTATAGATAGATATTCTGATTCAGTATGAGTTGTGTGCGTAACAATGCAATGGTGACATGTTTCATAAGTCCGGGCTGATATGTGTTCAAGGTTGGTGAATGAGCTGCTGCGCTGCTGTTAATTGGCATGCCTGGTGATTTTTGTATACACTATCATGTAAGCTGCTACTCGATGTCAGAGATTAAAGCTAACATTTGTAATCAATTGCATAAGTAACCTTATGTATTCTAAAAAAATAAGCATTAAAAGTACGTAATTATTTAAGTGGATATCTGAATACAAAAAGATCTCACTTCGAAATGCATTAAATTATGTCTAGAGGCTGTGATATCACATTTGCAGTTTGTGTAGATTTTGCATAGTCTTTTTTTTTAAACACGTCATCTCATTTCAACATCCAGTTTCAAAATAAACAATTAGGTTAAGCGGATAGTAAGCAAGGTGGGGGGGGAATTCTGGGGTGATGGAGGATTCTTTTTCGTATTATTGCCTTACAACTCTGAGCACTGTTTTAATTGATTTTTAATTCAGTTTTTCAAATGTCCGTTTAATACTTGTTTTTTTATGAAGGTTGTTGACATCCTTATTGTTGCATTATCTTCAACAGTCTTGAATTTCATCGTCATTTTGCCATCCTATTCCGCGACTGGCCCATAGCATTTTAGACTCTCAATGAAGCTGTAATGTTGCAAAGGCTTAAAATTTTGATTTAAAGCTTTCGTGACTGCAGGGATTCATATTCTTGGTTCTTGCGGTAAAGTCACGTAGAAGGGAAACAAAATAATACAAATATAAAACAATAAAACAATGTTATTGTTTTATATTTTTATTAAAATAAAAACAGGTATTTTAAGCCTTATTCTTGGTTCTTTCGATAAAGTCACGTAGAAGGGAAACAATAAAATAATAAAAATATAAAGCAATAAAACAATTTTATTGTTTTATTGTTAAATATTGTTAAATAATAAAAATATAAAACAATAAAACAATTTTATTGTTTTATATTTTTATTATTTAAAACAATAAAACAATGTTATTGTTTTATATTTTTATTAAAATAAAAACAGGTATTTTAAGCCTTATTCTTGGTTCTTTCGATAAAGTCACGTAGAAGGGAAACAATAAAATAATAAAAATATAAAGCAATAAAACAATTGTATTGTTTTATTGTTAAATATTGTTAAATAATAAAAATATAAAACAATAAAACAATTTTATTGTTTTATATTTTTATTATTTTATTGTTTCCCTTCTACGTGACTTTACCGAAAGAACCAAGAATAAGGCTTAAATTACTTGTTTTCGGATTGTCCAATCAACTGGATTTTCAACTATTTATCTGATCGATTTCAAATGATCTCCGTGAATAGTACATCCTCTGACAGGACCCGCATTCCTAAAGGGGCTCTGCTTTGACCCTATCCTGTTGTCCTCTCTATACGTCAACGGTCGAGGCATCTCTCATCTGCACTCTGACATGAACCTTTTTACTGATGACACCAGATTTGAGGAAATTCAAGGAAATTCCTTGGAGAAGTTAACATCAGAAACTACAACAGGGGCTTCCATAATGTTAAGTGTAATGACATACAACTTATTTATTCAGGCGTTGCTGCTTCAGGTTGTTGGATTACCCTTGTCCGCTTATCTACTCATTTCCACCTCTTTATTTCCAACGTAACTTTTTTGCACTATCTTTTTAGATGTCGCGTATATTAATGCCACTCTTAGACGAAAAGAATGAGCTGACTTGCACCTGTACCGATTTTTTTTCTGGCGCATTTTGCTTTCGTTACATTTGGAGGTTTTTTATATTTATTATTCGCTTGTTTCGTTGACGATTGTTAAATACCCTGGTTGTTAGCTTTGCTGTGTTGATGTGCTCACACACCACGGATCTCCCTTGGAAAATAGCCGGGAAACTGTCTAAACGAGATCATTCGTGCAACAAATCAACTCAGCGCATGTGTGAATGTTTGAACTTAAAAAGATGGCAACCTGGTGTGTACATCACGTTGTTTTCACATTACATTGTTTTCACGTCATGTGCACTGGTGAACTTAACAAGATGGTCACCTGATTTGCACATTGTATTACTGGTTTTTCATGTCGTGCACTGGTGAACTGAACAACATGGCCGCCTGGTCTAAACATTGCATTGTTTTCACATCGTCTGCACTGGTGAACTTAACAACATGGCCGCCTGGTCCGCAGATTACATCAAGTTCTCACGTCATGTACGCTGGTGAACTGAACAACATGGCCGCCTGGTCTAAACATTGCATTCTGTTTCACGTCATGTGCACTGGTGGACTGAACAACATGGCCGCCTGGTCCGCAGATTACATCAAGTTCTCACGTCATGTACGCTGGTGAACTGAACAACATGGCTGCCTGGTCTAAACATTGCATTCAGTTTTCACGTCATGTGCAGTGGTGAACTTATCAACATGGCCGCGTGGTCTAAACATTGCATTCAGTTTTCACGTCATGTGCAGTGGTGAACTTAACAACATGGCCGCCTGGTCTAAACATTGCATTCAGTTTTCACGTCATGTGCACTGGTGAACTGAACAACATGGCCGCCTGGTCTAAACATTGCATTCTGTTTCACGTCATGTGCACTGGTGGACTAAACAACATGGCCGCCTGGTCCGCAGATTACATCAAGTTCTCACGTCATGTACGCTGGTGAACTGAACAACATGGCTGCCTGGTCTAAACATTGCATTCAGTTTTCACGTCATGTGCACTGGTGAACTGAACAACATGGCCGCTGGTCTAAACATTGCATTCAGTTTCACGTCATGTGCACTGGTGGACTAAACAACATGGCCGCCTGGTCCGCAGATTACATCAAGTTCTCACGTCATGTACGCTGGTGAACTGAACAACATGGCTGCCTGGTCTAAACATTGCATTCAGTTTTCACGTCATGTGCACTGGTGAACTGAACAACATGGCCGCTGGTCTAAACATTGCATTCAGTTTCACGTCATGTGCACTGGTGGACTAAACAACATGGCCGCCTGGTCCGCAGATTACATCAAGTTTTCACGTCATGTACGCTGGTGAACTGAACAACATGGCTGCCTGGTCTAAACATTGCATTCAGTTTTCACGTCATGTGCACTGGTGAACTGAACAACATGGCCGCCTGGTCTAAACATTGCATTCAGTTTTGACGTCATCTGCACTGGCGAACTTGTGATGCCCACGGGGTCGAGGCCGCCGCCGCCAGCAAGTGACGTCATGTTCGTCGAGTGCTTGCGCCCGCTAGGGCACGGATCCCCCGCTGTAGTGACGCGTGGGCCGCGTTCTCCAGCGCCGCGTAGGTTAATGGGCGCGGGGGGTTTAGACGTGGAACGATTCGTGGTCGCGCCGTTTTCCGTGCTTGCCGAGGTGCTGTTGTCCCCCTTACGAGGGCGAGACGCAGCCGTGAACAGCTGCGCCAGCCGCGGTCTGTCACGGGGCCCCGGACTGGCGGCGTAGGGGGCCGCGGAAGGCCACGGCCTGGGGGGGGGCCGCGCAGCACAGAAGGCCTCGGGTACGATTTGCACAAAAACACGTGGATGTGCCCCCCCCGCCCAACACGTGCAAGCCCTTTTGTCGTTCCGCAGCTGGATGGAGGCCTCTTGATATGACCGCGACAAAACGCTTGCACCACGGTGAGATACAAACTCGCTGTCGAATGTACCGTTTGAAAAAAAAGCTAACGGGTTTCTTGTTGTTTATCTTAATCGCTCGTGTAAAACGTGACATTCACGGAAACGCCTTTCAAAATGCGTGATGCAAGCCTAGCACGTCTCTTCCACGGCGGTATCCTGAGCGATTTTGTTGCTCATCAGCGCTGGAGACCCTCCGGTGTTTGTACTTCGTGACCGCAGCGGGGACGGTCCGTCCGGCCTCGCCGAGTAATCGCTGCCCCGTCGACGTCCCCGTCTGCACGGCGCATTCCGTTCAGCCATTAATACAGTTAGTCCCCGAGTTACGGTAGTCCCCGAGTTACGTTAGTCCCCGAGTTACGATGATCCGACTTACGCTATTTCGATCGCGAAAGCGATACGATACGTTCAATGCATGTAAAACGATTTTTTTATATATAGCAGATAGGATTGTTTCGTGAAAAAAACTTTCAATGAATTTACCTTGTTTTTTTTGTTTACAATTTACTGTGCAATACAGTATTGTAATTAATACATACAGTATATAGTTTATACAGTTACGGTACTGTAAATTGGCCCAGTTTTGCTAAATTATCACCATTCTTTAAGACTCCTGGGTAGGCTAGGCCATCTTCGACTTGCGATATTTTTGACTTACGATGGGGTCGTCGTAACGCATCTCCGTCGTAAGTCGAGGACTACCCTGTATTTTCACTGCTGGAATGTGAAGACTTCCGCGGCCGTCACGCCGTGAGACACGGCACGAGCTGGTGTCGTGATCGCCGTCTCTCCGCGCGTCTTTCACTGCTCAACACAAAGCAAACGCCTACATTCAATAGGTTTTAGAAATAATCAAGGAACATACGGGCATCGTGCATAAGTTCACGGCTCATGCCAAAGCTTTCCAGCTTGAGAGACGGAGGAACACGTGGATTAGAGAACATACGCAAGTTTCGGCATTTTGATATTAACAGCATGGACATATGCATAACTGGAAATATTTTCAGGCAACAAACACAAATCATACATTGTATTGGTCTTAATCCATGCAGTGGTTAGGTCACTGATGAACATCATAATGATGATGGATAGTTACTTGGGTCCACACCTCTTGGACCCCCACCCCACTCCATTGTCCAACTTCCCCTATCCCGGGGAGGCCCAAGGACCCCAAAGCCTGGCAGGGACACCCCAGGTGAGGCAGCTGTGGAGGCAAGTTTATGCCGCACGTAATGCGATGGGACATGCGATAACGTCATCCTGTTTTTGAATCATTTACTACAGCAGACATGTGTCTGTTACATCTCTACGTGTCTCTTGTGTATCTACGGGAACAAAAAAATGAGCTACAGAAACACAGATAAGAGGCACGTAGACACACCATTTGGTGCAAGTGAGCTTGTGCAGGATATGTTGACTAAAATATATGATGGTCAATGGTCAAGAATTATATTTGAATTTCAGCCAAGGAATGGAACGCATTTAAGAGGATGTCCACCAAGGATATGGAGCAATGAAATCAACTCGTGTTGCAGGTGCTGAATGGATTATGTCCAATATTGTGAGAGGTGGTGGCAGCTTAGGAAGGCCTTCATCCAGATGTGCGTTGGTCATTCCTTGATGATTATGATATCTTTACGAGAGTTATTGTGACCTCAGAAAGCCAATGCATTAACGACTTTTGTCCTTCGTTGAAAAGTGTTACATTGTATAATACCTTTGAATCATATAATATTTCGATTTAAAGCTTTCGTGACTGCAGGGATTCATATTCTTCGTTCTTTCGGTAAAGTCACATAGAGGGGAAATAATAAAATTATAAAAATTAGACAATCAAATTAAATTCTCACGACGCTTCGACCACAACGCAAGCAGCGTCCTGTCTTTCCGACAGCTCTGTTCTTCACCTGAGGACGGCTGCTTGCATTGTGGCCGAAACGTCGTGAGAATTGTATTTTATTATGTTTTAATTTTATTATTTCCCTCATGTAATATTGTACATGTCGGTGGTGGACGATGGTTTTTATATATATAAAAAAAGTGTATCAAAGCTGATGTGCCAAAATGTTATTTCATGAGCTAGCTTCAAACTGTAGCGTGAGCAATTCACTTGTGGTTGAAGACCTCCTATGCCGTCACCATCTCTCAATCTTTTGACGCCACAATTTATATAGTGCCTGCGCTTGAGCTAATTTACCTTTGATGGCTGTCATCATGAACTTGACTCCGTACCCAGTACGCCAGAACTAAGAAAACATGCTCTGGGTTACCTGGCACTTCTGGGGGCCTGCATCAGTAGTATTTAATACTGTTGAGAAGGTTAAACTGCTTCTGATTAACACATCTGGAAAGACAGGCTTTTATTATAGTGTACTTTTAGTTCAACATTCCCCATTGATTGTAACACCACTCGCTCCTTTTTGAAGCCACTGGCTCTTGATTGACCTTTTGCATATCTTGTGTCATGTTTGCTTGTCAATTTGTTGCAGTTGGGTAGCTGCTGGGAGTCATTGAAAGCTGTTGGAAGAATGTCGCATTCACAGGCGATTCGCATCATTTACATCACCGTGGCCCAAGTGACAGGAAAAAACACAAACCAAGGTTTGGTCTTGAATTAATTTTCATTAGTATTACAAATGTGGCATTTAATGTTGTTTGTGGAAAAATACAAGTCCTATTTAATGTTTTTAAGTTCTGTATGTATTTGTAACTGGCATAAACAGGGGAGATGATGTGGTGGTAAAATGCATTATGTAAAATAGTAAATTTTACGTAAATCGTAATGTGCATAATACACCATGGGTGGTGGATTATACAGTTAAATTAAATAATCCAGCAGGAATATCAATATATTGTGATTAAATCGCGATTGTAATTGACAAAAGTGCATTGCTCATCATTCGGAAATAGCTGGTTTAATCAGTATTTTTTTTATCAAATTGGATTATTGCCAATACATTGGGAAAATAATCTTACCCGTTCTATGCAGATACATATTTCATAGGATCCATATCTCAATAACAATATATTCTCACAGTATAATTTAAAATAAAAAAAAAGAATGTTCCAATGAAATGTTTACTTTTTTACGAATTGTTAACATAATCTTAAAATTACTGACAAATATACTTAGCTCTTCCGGTAAAGTCACGTGACTTTACCGAAAGAGCTAAGAATATGAATTACTGCAGTCACAAAAGCTTTAAATCAAAAATTACTGACAATTTTATTATTATTAATTATCATTATGTGATCATTATATTCATTAAATCAAAACTTAATATTGATCTGTTTTTGCAATTATCAATAATATTGTATTTAATCTGCATTTATCACAGCAACATGACGAATGTGACTTTTTTTTTATATCGTGCCCTTTTACGCAAGGGCATGTCAAGAGTCATTTACATTATACCTCAATCTGGATTTGAAGCTTTCGTGACTGCAGGAATCCATACTCTTTGGTTCTTTCGGTAAAGTCACCGAAATAACCAAAGAGTATCATACCTCAACTTGAACATTTGAAAGGGCACCCTCGGTGACAGCTGCCCTCTCTGCGCACAAAGTGACTCAGCACCTTGCCTGCAACTGGGCGTTAGACTGCCAGTAGGGGGCGATGATTGCTATGTATACAGGAATAATCGACTATACGTAAGGGATGTGTTCCCGGAAAATGCTACTTAAGTCGAAATTACCTAAAGCGAACTCTTAATTTCCCACAGGCATAATGTAAAAAATCAGGGGTTTTGTTCCTAGCCGACATATCTTGGGAGAAACAAAAATGTATGACTAAATATCATGATGTGTACAAACATGCTTATGATTAATAGGTTAAGAAATACAAATGATTAGGTAAATCTTACCAAAGATGGTTGAAGCGATATGCTGATTTTGATCTTCAATCCAAACACTTAAAATGTATTTCCAAATTTTCTAGAATTCCACAACTAAATTATTTTAGTGGCAATTAAAGGTGCCACATTTTGAGCACATTAAAAAATGTTTCCCGCATTAACTCGAATAGTTCTCACCGAAGTGCGAGTAGGCCAAGAATTTTGGCAATATCGACTGCCTTTTCACATGTTTCAAAATGCTTAGTGTGTGTTTTACACTCTATTTAAGCCCTTAGTACTTTGTTCAAACTATCACCTAATGCTATATTTCTAGCTAACACGTGCACAATCACCACAAGAAACGGCCGGGCTGGCAGAAGGAGGCTAATCATGTATTTATGTACAGTATGGTATGACATCGCAAAATAGTCCCTTTCACCATGTGCGATCTTAGTAACAATAAAATACGAAAAATGTCGTACAATTTTTTTAAAGGAACGATATGCAAAACATTGCACCTATTAGGAAATATGTTCCTTAATTAATCAGGAATGTTTATGCAAAACAACGCATAATGCGGCAACTTATATTGGGGGATTCCTGTAATCCCAATTGAGTAATTTACGAGTAATTTTTCAATTGGGCAAATTTGGGCCCTGATACCAGCATCTTTCAAGAAAGATTAGATACTCTTGACTATCTTGAACAGTCTTGAATCTTGTCATTGTGTCATCCTATTCCTTGACTTGTCTAAAGCAATTTACACTCTGGACTATGTTGGAATGCTGCAAAGGCTAAATGCCTACATTTTCACATTGTGCAATCAACTGGATTTGCAACTGCTTATTTACTAGTTTCAAATTATTTCTGTCAATAATACATCATCTGACAGGACCCCCATTACTAAAGTAATTTCTCAGGGCTCTATGTTTGGTCCTATCGTGTTTTCTGTGCTCTTGAATAATCTAGGCATCTTTATCCTCCACTTTTTCATCTGCACTTTTTTTCTGATGACCTCTGGAACTTCCATGGAGGAGTTACAGCAGCATCTACAACATGACTTCGATGATCTTTAACTTTAATTTATTGCCATAAAACTGGTCCTCAATTCATAAAAGACCAGGTTACGTGATTTTTGGGTTGGCCTCAGCCTGTCTCACCACCTATGCATATTATGCCTCTGAACTCGCACCTCATTTATCAGGTTCACAACTTGAAATACCTAGGCATTGTCCTTGACTTGAAATTGTCTTTCAAGACCCACATTGACCACTTGGCCAATAATATATTCCTTTACGGAAACAAATGCTGTATTCCACCTTGACTCGATATAAATATATAGTTAATGCCACCGTCCTGCCCATATTTTATGATTGTGGCACCATTTACTGCCTAACTTTTGAATCTACCTTCAAATATATCGTTCTATTATACCCCTCGGTTCTCCATATTTCCTTTTATGCCCCTATATAATTCATTATTTTCAACCTGCATATTATCTCAAATCTTTTCCCCGGGATATCTGGAGAGACCATCACAAATCTGCCAATTACCTAAAGGACCACTTAGTTCATCTTACTCTTTTCTGTAGCCACAGAAGGGCCTCCTTATTCCTAAAAAACATTTCTAAAGCTTTTGTAAAAAGCCTTTCTGTGTTGCTGCCCAAAGCTTCTGGAATACCCTTGTTGCTCATCTTGAGCTTGGTTTCCCTCCCTTTACACTCACCCAATTTATGTCCCTAAGGCAGAGCATACTTTGACTTTTATCTAGCTTTTTATGGCACCTCTTGCTCATCATATTTGCACTGGTTTTTTTTCATTTAGGACCATTAAATACATTGTTAGTTGTGCAATATTGATGTTTTTGCCTTTGTTTTGTTGCTGTGCTCGCGCAACATGGATCACCCTTGTAAAAGAGCCGGGCAACTGGCTAAACAGGATCATCCGTTTTACAATATGAACTCAAACTCATTCTTGTGAATTACATCAGGGGATCTTTTAACATCCACTAAAGCAGATGGCGTGTATTATTGTTATTACACACGTGGCAATAATCGGAGCAGCTGCTGAATTTGAACCATGACTGCAAGAAACAGCAAATGCATTACCACTCGGCTATTTCACAACCACCCAAAATATGTGTAGATGAGATAGAAAAGAGTGATGGGAGATGTTATACACAAGGGTCAATCCATGGCAAGTAAAAATGGCCTTGTAAGTGACGTGTCTTTGATTTTCCTGTAACTTTGTTCGTAAGCAGCTTGATATTTGTATGGTGGTTTCTGAAATTGTATCACTAACCATGATCCCACAATGAAATGTACAAGCAATAGGGGGGTTGGAAGTTTTAGTGACTGATGGGTTTTTTTGCAGGCATGTTTAGGAGTTTTGCCAATCAGAACGTCTAGAGATATAAAAATGAGTAGAATAACATATTTTCTATTCAAATTCTAAATATACAAACCAAAATAATATTTAGGGATTTTTTTTAACGTATAATTGTGGGATCATGGAATAATTTAATTTGACACATTCAAATTGTATGTTTTTCAAAGTCAAAGTTTAAGCCTTTACTTTGCACCACACTAAAGGCAGAAAATAATTAATCAAAGGTTAAATTTTGATTTAAAGCTTTCGTGACTGCAGTAATTCATATTCTTAGTTTTTTCGGTAAAGGCACGTTGAAGAGAAACAACAAAATAATAAAATATATATAAAACAATAAAAAAATTCTCACGACGTTTCGACCATAACTCAAACGGTCGTCTTCAGGTGTGTTGGTTCGCATAAATTTATTTTTAAACGGCGCATTTATTTATTTATAAAAAAACCCGTCAGCGCCACGCGCAACGATTTGGCAGTTTACCCAGGACTAGTCCATCTATATTCTGGTGCTAACGTTTTTTATAAATAAATCAATGCGCCGTTTAAAAATAAATTTATGCGAACCAACACACCTGAAGACGACCGTTTGAGTTATGGTCGAAACGTCGTGAGAATTTTTTATTGTTTTATATATTTTTTATTATTTTGTTGTTTCTCTTCAACGTGACTTTACCGAAAAAACTAAGAATATCATCAAAGGTTCTTTCTTAAAATAATTATTTTTTGATTGAGTTCTTTTATATTGTCTCTAATCAAAGACCATAGCAATTATTCTTGCATTCACTTCCCCCCTATTCACGTGGCATAACAGATATAAATATGGAGCATAATTATAATGGAAAATTTAAAGATGATCTTTCCAATGAGATATGACATGTCTGGTGTTTGGATGTGCTTATAAAATTAGCGATTCAAAAACAAGACATTCGCAATCGTGGCATTTACGAAATGATTTTCTGTACAGTATTTAGCCGTTTTTAAATATGATAAACATTTCATTTACTATACTATAAATAACTCAAACTATTATTTTACCAGGTAAGGCCCACTAAGCTATATAGCTTTTTCAGAAGTGACCTGGCCACAAATGATAGCTTCACAAAGTGACTTATGTGGAAAGTTATGGCAACCAAATAATCTTAAAGCACGTTTCTAAATATCTTGGGAAAAACCGGAGGACCCGGAGAAAAATCCACACAATCACGGGGAGAACATGCAAACTCCAAATATACAAGCCTAAGGGTCGAGATCGAACCCACAACCTGCATACCGGGCGAGGTAGTTAACAGCTCGCCACCATGTCATCCTAAAGACAATTTTTGTTGTCACAGCGAAAATGTCTTTCATTGTCTGGTCGCTCGGCTAGTACTTTTATCCCGAAGCTGTTACTAATGTTGTTGTTGAGCAGAGCACATTAAGTTTTGTTTCAGAGCTGATGTAGTTTTTTGGTGGCTAATAGAAGGTATTTGCTGGTCCACCAAGATGCATGCATTTGACGTTGTAGTTATCATACTTATCGTCGTGCTCCATAATTGTTTCCACATACCACTTCTGCTCGTATGCTGAGAAGTCTTGTGAATTAAAAGTAAGACTTTAACCTTGACTTGTAACAAAAAGTGTTTCAACGTTTCCCAAATGTAATAACATCTGATTAGAAAAAACTGAATATTTTACTTTGGTATTTGGATTCTGAATCTGGCCAGTGTAGGACAAGTTCATGTATTTTTTTGTATAAAGATTGATTTAAAATTATAATGTGGCAGAGAATAAATTGAACTTGGGCATAATTTATATCTTTCATAATACTAAATGAGTAACTGGTTTTATAAGAGATGTGAAAAACAAGTCGTGTTAAGACAATGGGGGAAAGGAAATGTATGTTTTGAGAGACCAAGTATTAATTAAAATGTTACTTTTACAGATGCTATAATGGGCCCTCTTAAACCTATTAACTTTTCATCCCATTTAACCTTTGCAGTGGAGGTGGCAGGGACAATTCTGAATCATATGGATTACGGAAATGATCCTTTAAGTGAATCTATTTTGAAAAATCAATCGGCTACAAATGCAGAGAAGATGTACATGTGTGAGCAGTGTGGAAAAACATTTTCAAGTCGGCGTACGTTAGCTGTTCACCAGAGAATACATGCAGGAGTGAAGCCATACATGTGCAAACATTGTGAAAAGCGATTTTCTCAAGGCCAACACCTGAAGGCTCATTTGAGGACCCACACTGGAGAGAAGCCTTTTATATGTCAAGACTGTGGAAAGCGTTTTTCACTTAAATCCACATTGAAGACACATTCGTTGACACATTCTTTAGAGAAGCCATTTGTTTGCAATGACTGCGGAAAAGGGTTTTCAAAGGCTTCTTACATGAAGGTTCATCGGTTGACCCACACCGGAGAAAGGCCATATGCATGCCAAGATTGTGGCCAGAGGTTTTCTCAGCCTTCTTCCCTCAAAACACATCAGTTCACGCACACTGGAGAAAGGCCATTTATATGCGCAGATTGTGGGAAAAGGTTTTTACAGGCATCCACCCTGAAGGAACATCATAAAATTCATACTGGAGAGAGACCATATGTTTGCAAAGAGTGTGGGAAGAGTTTTTCATATTCCAGTGCCATGACTGTTCATCAAAAGACACATACTGGAGAAAAACCTTTCATATGCAAAGACTGTGGAAGGGGTTTTGCGCAAAAGCCTCACTTGAAAACCCACCAGCGGATACACACCGGAGAGAAGCCATATGCATGTAATATTTGTGGAAAAAGCTTTTCGCTAAATTACAATCTTAAAGCTCATCAGAAGACTCATCTTAAAGGAGATTTATGTGAACAAAACAAATTACAAAGTGAAAATGTTGATGCTGTGCAGGTTATGTCCATCCAAAAAGAGAACTTTCAGTATGATGAAGGTAACGTTGGACGTAAAGAAATTTCATATTCACAGGAAATCCAAGTAGCTTGTCCGATGTGGGAAGATGAGAAAACGAAGAACACCAGACAAGGCAAGTGAAGCATTTTTATTTTAAATATATATAAGCATGATGTATACAAGTGCTTGTATATATAAAATGTTTTTTTTAAGACTGTATGATATCACCTGGAAATGTCAATATTAACCATGACTTGCAAATGCTCAATTTGTTGGTTTTTTACAACTTCATGCTTTGCAAAGCAAAAATCGGTTAAGTTTTAGGATAGCAACTAATGTATTGATGTAGAGAGAGCCTAAATCGTTAAGCTGCACTTGAACAGAAGTAATTGAGCATTGGCAGAACCATTACAAATGCCATTCAAATTTTAACTGTTATACCATATATGATGGCTCAATGTCCAATGCAGCCTTTGTGTTTTTGAAATACAGATTGAAGGTTGACTTGGGCTTTAATATAAATAATTTATTGTGAGAACAGAGAGCTTGCAGACGGGAGTAGAGTGGCATTAGAGGAAGTGCATGTAGGCAGGCATGAGTGCATGAATTATGAATACTGAAGTGCCATCTGGAAGTTTATCCAGGATCGGATAGGGAGACAGTGTGGAGGGATTATAGTATATGTGGTATGTGGAAGCTGATGTGTGTGCAGGTGACAGTATGGCAGTAGCATATTTGATCGTCAGGAGCAGTGGTTCTTACCTTTACTGCGGCCTGCACCACTTTGTTTCTCAATCGTTAATTTGTTTTTATAATGTTCGTAAATACGTAGGTTTGATGAAACAAAGTAGTTGTGCTTACGTGCCCATGCTCAAAAAATGTCTTGCACCCCCAGGAAAAAGGGCATCTCGCACCCCCAGGGTGTGCACACTGCACCCCAGGTTAAGAACCACTGGTCTAGAGTGTGAGAGATGTGTAGGGGGCATAGATGAGAGATTTGCAATAGTTAAGTCAGGTTGTGATAAATAAATTCATTTTATCAGCAGTATTTGATGTAAGAAAATGGTGGATGTGTGAGCTGTTGCACAGATGGAGGTTTTTTAGGTCCTGTAGAGTTGAGATGTGGGAAGAGAATGACAGCTCGGGATCGATGCCAATTTTAACGTCTTGTACACTGCAAGCGGTTTCAGAGTTTAGGAGGTACATGCTTAAATTGGAGTCTTTACTGAGATTGGACTTTTTTGCTCTTGAGTGCATTCGGTTTTGGCAACATTTATTTGGAGAGACAGAATCAGAGGTGAGATTGCATCAAGGCAAGATGCGAGTGGACAGTGAACATGGGTTAATGGATTCAATGGTGATGTGGAGCTGAATGTCATCAGAATGGAAATGATGGTCAACATTTAACCTCAAGATGATTTTTGAGGGAGGAGATATATTTGGACTAACAGGCAGCTGAGGATGGAGCCTTGGAAGATGGCATATCTCTGTTTTGAGAAAAATGCAGTATTCATATACAAATTTAGAAAGAGCTGTTTGAGAAGTGAGTGGAACTAGAAGACAAATGTGCTGGTGATGTCTGCATAATTATTGCAGAGTATTAAATGCAAGAGTGTATAATGGGGGCCGACAAAGCAGTAACACAATGATGAGATAGGGCTTACTCTGCTATATCCATGGATGTGCATTTTGTTATGCGGATAGTGATTCTACTGTGGGATATTTGTACATTTGTTTTGCAGATGAAGAACAGATAAAATAGGTGAGAAATAAGATTATTGGCTGTGTGTGTTATGCAATGATTGTAAACATAGCACTTCCTAAACCGATTTGATGCATTCCAAAGCTTTGCAGTTTTTGATTAATTAATGTATCTATGATATCAATACCCAAACTATAAGGCTCGTTCTAGCAGGATCCCATCATCTGGCTTTAGGTCTTTCCCCAGCTCTGTTTGCTGACATGGATACCTTTTCTAATACCTATCTGTATCCTGTCCTCGTCATCATTGATGGATATATGCCCTACCTACCGTGACTATTCTTGAGTTCCAATTTGTTTATCTGATTCTACCACAATTCCTTAAAAATACTTATTCAAATGCCTGACGACATTTTTCGAGTTGCTTTCTTAAAGCCTAGTGATCAGAGCCATACATCAACGTAAACTTTGATAAATGAAACGGCCATCTTTAACCAGTTTTCGCGACCAATATTATTCATAATAAACGTTTTTGGGTTAGATCGTGTTATTTATAAATGTGTCGTAACCCTCCACCACCCAACACGGCCAATCAGCAAAAAAGTGTCACGTTGACAAAAGACAAATAGTTCACTACTTTAGCCCACCGGTGTGGTGCAGAGTGAATCCACAACATTTACAAACTGATCAATCTACTCTTACAAAAAGTGGCTTATGTCATCTAGAAAAAAAATTGCTTTGGTAACAAGACATGAATCGATTGGCGGCAGCCCGGGTCACCGCAAAATATTGGTGGGTCGGGCATAGTTTAAGGTGTTTTTCTGGGAGCATCGCTGGTACTACCCTGTCCTGCCGGAGGGCGACGCTGGGAGCGATGATGACGACGATGTCGATCCCGTCAGCACGACCATGACCGCCGGCTGTACCAAGAGAGCGCCCGGTGCGCCATTGCCTCCAAGTGGTCTCGCTCCCAAAGACAGGGGGGGTGGCCACCCCCGTAAGAAGCAGAACGTGCTGGGGAATGACCAGACCAGCATCCTGATGTACTTTCAAATCAAACAATAAACAGCCGTTGCCACGCACAAATCCCCAGCAGCCCCCCTTGTTTATGGGTGTTTTGCGTGTGTTTTTTATTTCCATATTTGGCGTGCGTATCGGGCCCAGTGACATCTCCCGTCTTCATAGGCCTTCTGGTTTCGGAGTTATGGAGGTTTTGGCACCCCCGGGTCACGATGGTGACCCGGGTCACGATGGTGACCCGGGTCACCGCCAATCGATTCATATCTTGACCTCCATCCCATTATTTTACCTGGTTACAGACATAATTTAGATAAAGCTATATAGAAGTGAGATTAAAGCTTGGAGGTTGACAACAGGTGTGTATGGAGAATCAGATTTACAAACTGACGGCAGTTTTACATGAGTATTTGGGCCAGTTTTTAGCTCTGTCAGACTAAAAAAATATGAATTTTAACCCAAGACACTAGGATTGATACGGCAGCAAAAGTGATAGATTTTAAAGTCTAAATAAGAAAACGTGGGAGTGTTCAAACTAAGCCATAAGTGATCGGAGACCTTAATGCGTCAAATGACTACTAATAACAGGAGAGGATAAAGATAAACGTTGAAATTTTCTCAAAATTTGAATGATTGTCAGAAGTGGTCAGGGGTGTTGGAACACGCTCGCAAAAAGAATATCACTTAATCACTGTTTAGCATAATCATAAATATAGCTTGGGTGAATCCATATGTTTTAAATCTCAAAGACAGCCTTTTCCAACTAAGTGTAACAAAATATATGTTAATGCATTACGTCTTAGTGTTTTATAATCTGATATACCAAAACGTAATTGTGTGATGTATTTTTTGTCACTGTGTTGTGTCTGAAGCAGAGGAATCGCATGATGTTGAAAGTGGAAAGTTGGCTGAACATTCAAACCATCAGACCCAAGGGTCTCAAAGTGCAGACACTGTATGTGAGCAAGTTGTCTCAACAGAGTGTGCTGTCGTAGAGATATCACTCGTGTCAGGCCTGGAGTGTAAAACTACTGATGTGGACGTTGTCAATTGTGAAGAGATGCTGGAAACACATGGTGCATGTGCTACTCAGCAACTGTGGACAGAGGTGAAGAAAATAGAAAAGAGCAGCAACGGTGAGTGAGATGTCAAGCAAAATTCACAAACAATGCATTATGGTAACAATCTTAATACATTGTGAAGACATTTTGTACAAAGGCAAGTGTGTTTTTACAAAGTAGTTGATGGGCTACAGGCAGTAATGCGGAACAATTGAAAATAAACATTCAGTTCTACTATTCGAATTTCAAAATAAAAATGCTGTCCTGTTCCAGTCATTTTTCTTCTTTGTTCTGTTCCAGTCCAGGGTAAAAAAAAAGCTATCCGAAACTTTACATTGAAAAATTTCCAAAACAAATTGTATGGAACAAAAAATAATGCTCCTTAGAATTCCATCAGTAAATACAGTTCGAGTAAATGTATTGATTGAACATGTATGCCTTAAAAACCTTTTGAAGCCAAACACATTTGGGGATATTTTGGGTTATGGAGGGTGTCTGGCATACTGAAAATAATTAGGAGATGGAGCGATGACATTTATTTGTGTGTAGTTGCTCGGTGGAAGATGGGGGTAATATATGTTTTGCACTTCTGGCAACAGCATGAAAAAAACTGGTTTGGAACACGTAGAAATGTCTTACAATAAACATAAATATTTTAACTGAATATTTAGCACACTGGACTTCCAGCCTGTTCAACTCCAACTCCTGGCCTGCCAGTTGAAACAATCAGGCATGTTTCTATCCCTTTGCCTTTCTCTACTTCATCTTTATTACTTGGAGTCAGCCATTTTAGCATGGCTGTTGATTATCTATGTTTAAAAGCTAATGTTTAATTATTAAACAAATTAATTACTTCAAAACTTGGGCTGTTTTACATATCAAAAATCCCCATTGGCAATAATATTACATTTTCCTGCTAGAAGTGTCCCACTAACGTTTCCCTGAATCTACCTAAACATGTAAAATATTCCATTTTCGATACAATTTTTCAAACCAAGATGTGCACTACGACATGGCAATTGCTGCATATCAATTACGGTATATTGCAATGCATAGCAATGCTCTCCTTATCTCAATGCATCTTCATACTATGCCCCCTTTGTATGTGCTGGCGCATTACGTGATACGTATCCAGTGCAGTGTCTCCGCCTCTGTATTTCCCACCACTCCACTTCATTCCACATGGAGTGATGCGCACTAATAATGCATTGGCACTGACTCCATACATCAATGCACTGTGCCTATCGAGTGCTGGGCTGCGTGGCAAGAAGAGGAGATAAGCACAGTGTGTGGAGTGTGAGATGTATGCATTGAGAGGCTGGAAATGGGTACAGTGTAGATGTGTTGAATGGGAATGCAGACATGTGAAGATGTATGGAGTCAGATGCAATGGTAGAACAAAGCACAAATCTGTATTAAGAGATGCGAGTGTGGTACAAAGTGACAGACATCTTTCACTCGCTGCCTCACAGGATCAGTGCAGCAGTGAGTTGGAGAAAGAGAAGCAGTCAAGAAGAACAATGCATAACATTTTTTTATGATAAGAAACTAAGTTTCTGCCAATGTTCTCCCAGATTTAACTTTCAATTGTAACAAGTCCCCAGAATAACATTAAGTTAGACCTTTTGGTAGAATTCGAATATTGGTTCATAGTTTTATTCCGCCTGTTTTTTTTCCTCTCCATAGAGGCTGCCAAGAGGACACTCGTTGAGGAAGAGTATGAGAAGGAGCTATTAGATGGTTCTATTCTGAATGCAAATGGTGAAAATGTTACAAAAAGGCCTTACATGTGTGAGCTTTGTGGTAAGAGGTTTTCTGATAAACGTACATTAGTTGTTCATATGAGGACGCATACTGGAGTGAAACCATATATTTGCACACACTGTGGAAATAAATTCTCTCAAGGTCAGCACCTGAAGGCTCATAAAAGAATACATACTGGAGAGAGGCCTTTTATATGCAAGATATGTGGGAAAGGATTTGCATTGAAATCCACGTTGAAGACGCATGAATTTACACATAGTGTAGAGAAACCGTTTATTTGCAAACATTGTGGAAAAGGATATTCACTCAAGTCTACCTTAAAAAATCATGAAATTGTACATTCTGGAGAGAAGCCATTTCTCTGCAAGGAATGCGGAAAAGGATTTTCACAGGGATCATCTCTAAAAAATCATAAATTGACTCACGATGGTGAACAGCCATTTATTTGTCAGGAATGTGGAAGGAGGTTCTCACAAACATCTTCTCTGAAGACTCATCAGTTGCTGCACACTGGAGAAAAGACATTTCTTTGCCCGGATTGTGGAAAGAGATTTTCATTTCCTTCTTCTCTGAAACAACATCAACAGATGCATAGTAGTGAACGACCATTTATCTGTAAGGAGTGTGGGAAGAGTTTTTCATACTATAGTAACTTAAAGGTCCATCAGAAAACACATACTGGAGATAAACCTTTTACATGCACACTATGTGGCAGGGGTTTTTCACAAAAACCTCATCTCAAGTCCCATCAGAGGACACACACTGGAGAAAAACCGTATGAATGCCAAGATTGTGGAAAGTATTTTTCATTAAATTGCAACCTGAAGGTCCATAAGAAGACTCACAAACGACATATAAGTCTGTAAGAATCTTTAAGAGCGCACTGTTCTTAATCACTGGCATATCCTTCCTGGCTCTCAGGCTCTCTCCATCACCCCAGACTTACACAGGAAAACCTTACCGATCGTGATTTTATTGAACGCTTGTTTCAGATATAAATGGTTTAATAAGGTCTGTTTTCCGAACCACAGGGTGATGTTTCGGCTATACGTGGTTTGACATTGCCAAGATTATTGTTTGGCTTGCGAGACTTGCGTGCTGTATCCGTTGAAAGTCACTTAAGGTGTGAATTAATCGACTGTGAAAACTATTCACCGTGTGTTTTTTGTGTACGTTTTTGTATTTTCTTTGCGTGCGATAATGTAGCGCAACACTCACGCGCAACGCAAATGTTCACACATTGGTGCATGCATATA
This sequence comes from Petromyzon marinus, assembly GCF_048934315.1. NCBI lineage: Eukaryota > Metazoa > Chordata > Hyperoartia > Petromyzontiformes > Petromyzontidae > Petromyzon > Petromyzon marinus. The sequence goes on from NC_133667.1 coordinate 3,131,220, forward strand.
GCCGTCCACTCGTTGAGTACGTCAACCATACGGGATACCGAGATGGCAAAGCATTCACGTTCAAGTAACAGTGTTGAGGGGGGGAGGGGGGGCGTCGGGCCGGCAAATTCAGTGCCAAGGGCGAGCGTTGGGCATACGATTGCTGCAGTGCCGGAAGAGCAATGGAGACGGGGGTTTTATGTTGAGGTGAAATTGAACGAGTACGTACTCAAGTAATGGAGAGCGACTCTGCATCCTTTATTACAATTACAAGGGCAGGCATCGTGTAGAATTAGTTAAGCAAAGAGTGAGGGGGTGATCATTTCGAAATCCGGAACACACTCCTATTTATCTCAACAGCTCTTGTCGAATATAACTCCTGCGTTTGGCGAGGTTTTCCCGTTTATTCTTTCAAATGTGCAAATAATTACGTATGCAGTAAAACTTCTCGTGGCTGAACAGGGTGAAATCAGAATTCGGGCCATGCTGATTTGTTATTTCAGCCATTGCTGTGCGTGGAAGGATGTGGTATTCTGTGCAAGGTGCCTGAGACCATGGGTTCACCGAATGTTTCAGTCTATCACTTTGTCTGCTAGTAGTGACCTTACACTTTCTCATTTTTGGATATTCCTTTTCCTAAAACATTACAACGTTCAATTGGGTTTTTTTTAATTGTCAAGAGTTAATAGTTATTAATATTTAAATGTTACGTATATTTAATTCGTATTTGGTAAAATTGCTGTTAATTATTTACAGTATACTGGAAAAATACCATTACCACTTAATATTTCGTCTGTTTTTGAGAGATTCCCACTGATATTAACGCTAATAAATGGGAAACATTATGAAAGTACAGCGCATTTTTAAAGTTTAAAAATAAAATACATTGTATTTCCAACCTTTTTCGCTGTAATGATAGAAGCATAATAATCTGAAGCCATATAGACTTATTTTTACGTATATCAATTCTGTAGTGTAATACATGCTACCATTACTATTTTAAATAGTTTAAACATGCTCATCCAGCTTTAAAAATGTTCCATGAACAATATTTTTTGGGTAAATACATTAATTATTACGTACAAAATAAAGTCGAAATAATAGTGAAATGCTGTCAAATACAATGTTCCTTCTTACGCCTTCCTAAGCTGACGCTTGAGTCACTTGACAGGGCATCAATTAGTCAGTCTTGCGGGTTATTTTGGTTAAGGGCCATTGAGCTAACAGGGTCTGTTTCAATGGTGACCTGACCAAAACAGCTGAAACTGCAGGCACGTATGAGAAGGGAGGGTTTACAGAGATTGCATATAACAAAAACAACGTTTATAAACATCGCCAATAAACAACCAGAACTATGTGTAATGGCTATTTAGCTAGCAATCCAAACTAACATGCATGGCAATATTGAGAGCAACAATTGGAATTCAAAATGATTTAAAAAAACAGCGTCAGTTCAGTTATATTTACTAATTTTAAATTAACATTTCAAAAAAATGTAATTCTGAAATATCAGTCACATATGGCTTTACCAATGGAATTCACAAGTGTGACAGCAGTCGTGGAATAATGACCTCAATGCGCGTTTTTAGTCAACATTTGCCAAAATTATTTTGTATTCTTTTGGATATGTTTTGCAATGTGCACGTAGAGGGGGGGGGGGATACACTTTGATTTTTTTACTTTAGTCGTTAGTCTCGGTATATACAGGAGAACCTTTAATATCGTGGGGTTAACGTTGACGGGTTCGCCCTATTGCGGGCAACCTTTTTGGGATACAATTTTACCTATTGCGGGGGTTTAGTTTTGGCCTTACGCGGGTATACTGTACCCAGAAGTATTGTATCATTGCTGATACCGTGGTGCGAGGGATGCGAGGTAGTCAGTGACACTCAACCTTTGCCGTGCAAGCATCTCGCAGGCAGACTCCCCCGTTGTAGCCTTAACAGAGACTCTTGGGCTACACCCATTTCAAACATTTTTAAAACAGTCTGCCTCAGCAGCAGATCATGCTTTCCCACCTGATGACGTACGCTTGTGTTGCGCCCGAAACGTCGTGAGTTATTTTATTTTATACCTACGTGACTTTACCGAAAGAACCAAAGAGTATGGATTTCTGCAGTCACGAAAGCTTCAAATTAAGATTTAACAGGGACTGCTGGATACAAATTTTGACTTAACTTTCGTGACTGCAGGAATTCATATTCTTGGTTATTTTGGTAAAGTCACGCAGATTAAAAAATAATACAATTTAAAATAATAAAAACATTCTATCGACGTTGCTTTACCGAAAGAGCCAAGAATAAGAGACTGTTGGGGAAAGTGCTGTCAGACAAGCAGCACCTATGAAGGCCGGAACGGCACACGAGGAGGTCGGTGGCCAGCACCACCGGCCGCCTTTGTCTCTCCAGGAACAATGTTTACACTTTGCACCAGGTACTCATTTGAGGCTGAGCCGACCTAGGGGAGACCCATAACCGATCAAGATCATCGTCATTAGTGTTGGACGTGAGCGGGGATCAAACTCGGGTAGCCGGGTTTGCAGTAGGGTGTGCTAATTGTAGCGCCACCGCTCCCCACTCGCGGACAAATACAACACCGGCTTTGGATCATCATCGGTAATTGCAGTATTTATGCTAATTATTGTCTCGGAATGTTTTTTTGTATTTGGATTTTGTATGTTTTTTTTTGTTTATTTGGCATGCACTACAGTGCTTCCAATTGTGATGTGTCCATTTTAGGTTGCCGTGAACTTAACCACATTGTTTAGTATTCTTGGTTCTTGCGGTAAAGTCACGTAGAAGGGAAACAATAAAATAATAAAAATAAAAAACAATAAAATTCTCACGACGTTTCGACTGCAACACAAGCAATCATCATCAGGTGTGAAAACCACCGCAAGAAAATTTGAAAAAAGTGGTGGGTTTTTTTTACGTTAGCACCACGGAGAGCGATTTGGCAGTTAAGCAGATGGACGAGTCCATCTATATTCTTAGTTTTTTCGGTGAAGTCACGTTGAAGAGAAACAACAAAATAATAAAAAAAATATGCGAACCAACACACCTGAAGACGACCGTTTGAGTTATGGTCGAAACGTCGTGAGAATTTTTTTATTGTTTTATATATTTTATTATTTTGTTGTTTCTCTTCAACGTGACTTTACCGAAAAAACTAAGAATATGAATTACTACAGTCACGAAAGCTTTAAATCAGAGTCCATCTATGTTTGGAAAAGAGGAGGGGGGAGACGAAAATAATGGATGCGGTCTGAAAGCCACCGTAAGCGTGAACAATTAAGACCCGAAATGGTTTTTCAAATTTTCTTGCTGTGGTTTTCACACCTGATGATGATTGCTTGTGTTGCAGTCGAAACGTCGTGAGCATTTTATTGTTTTATATTTTTATTATTTTATTGTTTCCCTTCTACGTGACTTTACCGAAAGAACCAAGAATATGAATCCCTGCAGTCACGAAAGCTTTAAATGACATTGTTTAGGTAAAGGCTTAGGTATTGAATATCACGGTTTTGACTTTCGCGGCACTTTTAAAAAAACCTAACTCCCGTGATATCCAAGGGTCTACTGTACTTAATTAATTTATCAAATACAAATAAGGTACGCTATGTGAGAAGAATTCATTTTCTCAATATAGCGGTATGTAAGATGCACTTTTTTTCGGAATGGCTTCGTGGTCAGAACGTTTTTAAACAGGTAGTTTGCATTTTAAGGTTTGGTTTAGATATCTACGAAATATAAATTCCAATGTTGAATATAAAGGAAATGCAATTTCTACACTAGATTATTCACAGATAATTCCATTCATGTGAACATAATAGATTCCCAACCTACAATGTTTCCTGTTCAAGTACTGTATCCCATGATCTGGCTTTAGGTCCATCCCTCACCCCTTGTATGTATGTTGAAAATGATTTCGCACCTTACGTAGCCAACTGCTCCTCGTGTGTGTGCGCTCACTTCATTTCCTTTCCCAGTACCTGCACATGTGCCCCAACAATCAGAATTTATGTTTGGTTACATCTGCATTGGTTTCCTACCATTCAAATATAGATGTTCATGTGTATCAATTACGTTATAGTACGTGGTTCTCTTGATTTATAAGTGCTTAAATGAATGCATCGGTTTCCACTGAATAGATTGCCTTGTGATGTCAAGAAGATGGGCGTAATATATGAAAATAATATTTCTGGGATCTGATTAATAGTATTTGTATGGTCAATAGTATAGCACCTTTTTCAAATATGTTTTGCTCATGTGCTTGATTGGCCTCTTAAGTTGTCCATTATTCGGTTCCTTAGGATCTTCGTGAAAATGGTGTCCATTTTTTTGAAGGCTAATGGATCTGTTTTGTCTCCATTTTGAATATAAGAATGGTTGAATCATTACACGCTTGAGGCATTTAATTTCCATGTAAACGTTAAAAGGTTCAACAGCTGGTGCCGCTTACGCGACGTTCACAGTTATTCCATCTGGTCTGCGAGCCTTCTCTCTTTCCATACTGTTAGTGATCTTTATCATCTGGTGTTTAAAAAAAGCAACAGGCTCCTATTGTATTATTTTTGTAAGCCATTCCACAGCATCCATTTATTCCACCAGAATACACGTGCATTGAGCAGTCATCAGCAATGTGCTTTATGGTGTGCGACTCGCCACATTTGTAGTTTAGCGTGTCTTTGACCTTCCATTCATAGAGGAAATATCCACACGATCCATATGTTGATCACACTATTGAGGGCGCTCCACTGAAATAAAACTTTTACACATTTTTTTTCTTCGAGAGCCAAGGGTACAGAACGAATAGCAAAGAAAGGGCGAAAATATAACAACGAACGGTTGACAACGAGTTACTACACCATCGTGATTAGAGAGCACGTCGGCTAGCCGCCATATCATGGCAGGGGAAACAATACGGGACAGGGTATTTTGAAGGGGAGGGGAGGAGATCGGGGAAAAGGGCTGGGAAGGAGAGGGGGAGACAATGTAACCAAACAAAGCCCAAACATAAAATAACTGCGACGTCAGAGTTATGGGTTTTTACCAGGAGCAACGATCGCTTATTTAAACAGGAGGGTGACGGAGTTTCCGGAGTCCGTCATGACTCCCCTATCCCTTCTCCCCGGCCGACAGTGCCATCGCTATTTCATGGTGGGTTAACGAAAAACAGAGACCACGTGACCTCATTCCCACTCCTTCACTTTCAACGTATGGCCAGAGATGTCCCATATCTACCAGGAAGAGGAGAGTCCTATGCCACAGGTTTGTAGCAGAGCGTGCTGGTATATTGTTCATCCTTGTGGTCTTGGACACAGTAGGGTTGTCAACTGAAAGGGTCACCCCCCTTGCCACAAATACGGTTAAAGTCTGTAATATCCTGATTAAATCCTAAGATATCAGGGCATGTCCAAAGGCGTTTGAGTCATCCCTTGTTCAGGCAATGGCACACATTGCTTCTAAACCTCGACAAGTGGTCGAGATTGGACAGAAAGGCCACATGGCCATTTCATAGGCCCCTGTGAATATAAAGTGTTTTGTGAAGAAATTACTTTTTACGGAAAGTTGTTACGATTTTGATTATATAAAGTGTGCATATGACATAGCAATTAATTTGCTTCCAGCAGCTTCCTGTATTAGTGTTTTACCTCCATCAGTGCACTTCATCTGAATAGAAGGTTTCCATCAACATTAAACCAGTTGAGAAATACGCTTTCAAAAAAGCGTTCCACAATTTCCGACTAATAACTGTGCAGCAGATGGCAGCACAGGTTCGAGAATTGCATCCTCATCATGTTCCTGCTACTTGCAAGAGATGATCGCTGACAATAAAATATGGTTCTGAAGTGGGTGTCAACCCTTGTTAGATCTGAATTAGTTGTGCTTGAGGACATGATTCTATGGTAATGAAAACGGGTAGAGGAAGAGGGCTGAAGATGTGACTACAGCACGCTTCAGATTCTATTTAAAAAAAATATTTGTATAAAACTAACGTTTCCGCTTGGAATTCACTTTCTGAATTATAATAAGGCAGAATATAAATCATGTAAGATACGATTATTACATATCCAACTGCATTACTGTGTACTTGAGAATAATTTCAATGGTATGGCCTGTATATGCAACTAGAATATTCCCGCTTTTCGTTACAATAATTTGTTTAAAATAAACGTGACGCATTTGCATTTTTTTATGAAAATGTCAGAAGGAAAATGTTTAATTATGAAAACCGCTTGGAAAATGTTTATGAGAATTAAATGTTTAAAGGAGGAAAGGGGGACACATTTTTGAGTGAGCGTCAGGGCTGAATTAGGCAAGGATATTGGCAGGTTGTAAAATCACTTGGTGTGACTGCACAGCAAGGCAAAAGCACTTGGTCACGCCGACAGGCTGCTCCCATGGGTGCAATGACATTGAGCAAGATGGAGCAAGTCTATTCCTTTGCCTGACATTCTGCCCAGGCAACTGTTAACATGTCGGTCACGTAACCCACAAGTACGCAAATAGGTATCGGAATGGCAAAGATAGGGCCATAAGATACTGTCTATTAGTATTGCTGAACATGCAGATCAAGCATGCAGAGTGTATTCCCCATACACGTACATATGACTAAGACAAATATTCCCCACATAGCCTGTTAGAGACCACGGGTAAATGCTGTCCGTGAGCGTCCATGAATGGTGGCATGACACATGGAAGGGGTGGTGTGGCTAGCACCACACTAGGCCGCCTTTGACTTCCAAGTGATGTTTACACACAACACCAGGTACTAATTTCATGCTCGATCGACCTCGGACCCTTTCACGTCATCGTCACTGATGGTTATGAGTGGGAATTGAATTCGGGTCGCTGGGTTTGTTGTGCAGTGCGTTAAACACTACACTATCGCTCCACGTACACATTACACATGCTCACAATATACACACAATTACACACCCTCACATGGATAGTACAAAAAACGCAACACATCAATGTCTGTGGCCTTAAAAGGGAAACTAAAATGCCCCGTTTTGGGTATCGGCCCTTTTTAATAGTCCATAATACGCAATAGAGATGCACATTGCGCACTTACAGTACAGTATGCACACATTACATTCTCACAAAGCACACGGTACTCATGCCCATTTAAGACATTTACACACTTTCACTTCGTACATTAGATAACAAAACACGTACACATTGTACGCACGCAATAATGCATTCCACATTACACACGTGGTAAAATTTGCACAAGTGCTTGATTCAGGTTGTGCTGTTGGAATTGGAAGTTTGGGGTAGACGAGATATGGGATACTCAACGAAGATCCGTGCTATGTTTGCTTTGTAATGTTTGGCTCAATTTTGCGAAAATCCACTGATAATCCGTCACCTATCACCTGTGCTGTATTATATGATTGTGTTTACATAGAGGTAAACATTTGGAAGAAACCAACCATGTAAGTGGGACAGGTCTTGTTTACCTTTGACCATATACAGTCGATCAGACTGGAAAAGGATCCTAGATTTGAAGCTTTCGTGACTGCAAGGATTCATATTCTTTGGGTTTTTTCGGTAAAGTCACGTAGGTAAAATACAATAAATGAAAACGACTAAATTAAATCACGACGTTTCGGAGGTAACACAAGCTTCTGTCTTCAGGTGGAACAGTTACAGCAAAATAGCTGTATCAAGTGGAGAGCTCTGAGACAACCGAGATTATATACAGGTTAAGGGTGGAGGGGGGAGGAGCCAGGAAGGGACGTGGGTGGGGAGGGGAGGGCTAAGTTAAGCCGCCTTTTGTTATGCTGCAGGGGGTTCGGGGGAAGTGATGGCGCGCTGAAAGCAAGCGAGTACAACCCCCTTTTTGTTATGCTGCAGGGGGTTGGGGGGAAACGATGGCACGCTGCACACAAGCGAGTACAGCCCACTGGCAGAAATGGAAATGGCTGTACAATTATAAGGCAGCTAAAGTTTTACTTGGTTGATGACATCTTTCCAATGGTTGCTCAATTTATACAAACATAGACACAACTTCAACCGAGAGGATGGTTTTACAGTCCATCGAGTGCCTCTGTGGTGAACATCTTCTCGAGCATGTCCCATCCGTTGACTGCCCCTCCATCTCCTTAGTCTCAACTGCTGGCCACCATCCCTTCAATTAGTACAGGGGTCGGGAACCTATGGCTCGCGAGCCAGATGTGGCTCTTTTGATGATTGCATATGGCTCGCAGATAAAACAAAATATTCTCACTTGTTTTAATCCATCCATCGATTTTTCACTGCGCATGTCCTGTTCAGGGCTGCAGGAGCAATTGTCCATTATTTTAATTGGATGATACTGGCCTACGTTTGCCGTTGCTGGGTAAAACAGGTAAACGCCCCCTTTTGAATCAGTCTGAGACTGCGTCTGCTCGGTCATTAGCTCAAAGCTAACCCTTCGACGAAGAAGATGGCGAAAAGAAAAAAAGACGACGAGTATCGTACATTTCAGGACGAATGGACCGAAGAATTCGCCTTTGTGGAGAGAGCGGGTTCTGCGGTGTGTCTAATTTGCAATGACAAAATTACATCGTTGAAACGGTCGAATGTAAAGCGGCACTTCGACACGCGCCACGCTACCTTTGCATCAAAATACCCTGCGGGAGACAGCAGAAAGAAAGCGTGCCAAGAGCTTCTGAGCAGGGTGCAAGCTAGCCAGCAGCAACTCCGCGTATGGACCCGGCAAGGTGACTATAATTCGGCTAGCTTTGCTGGTTCTTTAGCAATAGTGAGGAACGGAAAACCATTCACAGATGGCGAGTATGCTAAAACGTTCATGCTGGATGTAGCCAATGAACTTTTTGATGATCTTCCGAACAAAGACAAGATAATCAAACGGATACAAGACATGCCTCTGTCGGCAAGAACTGTTCATGATCGTACCATCGTGATGGCAAACAAAGTGGAGGAAACGCAAGTGAAGGACATAAATGCAGCGCCGTTCTTTTCTCTGGCTTTGGATGAGTCAACAGACGTGAGCCATTTGTCGCAGTTCAGCGTGATTGCAAGATATGCTGTTGGTGACACACTGCGCGAAGAAAGTCTTGCTGTTCTGCCATTAAAAGGGTCCACAAGAGGTGAGGATTTATTCAAGTCTTTCATGGAGTTTGCTCAAGAAAAAAGTCTACCTATGGATAAACTTCTCTCAGTGTGTACTGATGGTGCTCCGTGTATGGTGGGGAAAAACAAAGGATTTGTGGCGCTTCTCCGTGAACATGAAAATAGACCCATCCTAAGTTTCCATTGCATTATACACCAGGAGGCACTTTGTGCTCAGATGTGTGACAGGCAGTTTGGCGAAGTGATGTCGCTGGTCATTCGTGTGATCAACTTTATTGTTGCCCGAGCCTTAAATGATCGCCAGTTTAAAACACTGCTGGATGAAGTTGTAAATAACTATCCTGGTCTGCTTTTGCACAGCAATGTGCGTTGGTTGTCAAGAGGGAAGGTGCTTAGCCGTTTTGCGGCTTGCCTGAACGAAATCCGGACTTTCCTTGAAATGAAAGGCGTCGGGCATCCTGAGCTAGCCGACACCGAGTGGCTCCTCAAGTTTTACTATCTCGTAGATCTGACTGAACATCTGAACCAGCTCAACGTGAAAATGCAAGGCATTGGAAATACAGTGTTATCCCTTCAACAAGCTGTATTTGCTTTTGAAAACAAGCTGGAGCTTTTCATCACGGATCTTGAAACAGGTCGTTTACTACATTTTGAAAAACTGAGCCAATTTAAAGATGCATGCACAGCAAGTGAGCCCATTCAAAACCTTGATCTCCACCAGCTAGCTGGCTGCACATCCAGTCTCCTACAGTCCTTCAAAGCACGCTTTGGAGAATTTCGTGAGCACACTCGTCTTTTTAAGTTCATCACCCATCCAAACGAGTGTTCACTGAACACAGCCGACCTGAATTACATCCCTGGTGTCTCCGTCAGAGATTTTGAAGCAGAAGTGGCTGACCTGAAGGCCTCAGACATGTGGGTGAATAAGTTCAAGTCACTGAATGAAGATTTGGAAAGAATCACACGACAGAAAGCGGAGTTGGCGAGCAAGCACATGTGGACAGAAATGAAAAAACTCCAACCCGAAGACCAGCTGATTCTCAAAACTTGGAACGCGCTTCCTGTCACATACCACACACTGCAGCGTGTGAGTATTGCTGTATTGACCATGTTTGGATCTACGTATGCATGTGAGCAGTCATTCTCACATCTTAAAAACATCAAGTCCAACCTACGATCACGTTTAACGGATGAAAGCCTCAACGCTTGCATGAAGCTTAACCTCACCAAGTACCAACCCGACTACAAAGTACCAACCCGACTACAAAGACATCAGCAAATCCATGCAGCACCAGAAGTCGCATTAATGGTGAGTGTTATAACAACATTATTTAAAAGAATAAATTCAGAGGCTTATTATACTGACATTTAGTTGAATTCACTTTTAAAATATATTATATGGCTCTCACTGAAATAAATTTCCAAATTTTTTGCTTTCATGGCTCTCTTAGTCAAAAAGGTTCCCGATCCCTGAATTAGTATGTCCTGCTCAAGCCCACTTACCTTAGCCAATTTGATATATTTTAATGGCTTATGTCCCATTTTAAATTTGTCTTCAGCTCCAAAAGGTTTGGTTTGCAATTAAAAAGGGCTGTGTTTTTGTACATAGCAGTGGTCAGAATGCATCCATTAATAGCACCGCCTGCTTCTTTACTTTCCTAAATAATGTCAGGACAAAAAACTCACATGGCGCTGACTTAGTTTTATGTGAATGTCCCAAACACCTGGATTCAACAGCTTAGCAACTAATTCACAATTAGTTGCTAAACTGTCGAATCTTTCCGATAATTTCACTTGACTCGTTTATCATTTTCTGTTTAAATATTAGCAGAATAGTCACCCTATATCTGTTTACTGTTTCTGTAAAATAGGCAATTGTCATACTATTGTAGTGAGCGACTTCCACGACACGTTGTGTAGAGGGTACTTATTTTATTTCTCACACTGGGCACAACACAGGCCAACCTTATTCTTCTAACTCTGAGTACAACACTTAGATATTAACGTCTCTACTGGCTACGCACAGCCGGTCACTCGGCGTGGTCCCACCGCCCTCAATCGGCTACGCCGCTGGTTGGCGGCGTGACGAGGATGGCGATGGAAACCCCACAGGAGATCTTCCACGTGGCCGGGCAACGGAGAGAGATGTCGGCGAGCAGCGACGGAGCCAGGACCCAAGAATCCACACGCGAACCTCGAGCCCCGGGTCTGCTTCCCCTTATAGCCCCCCAGGCGTGGCTAGGCCCCGCCTCCGGCCACACCCTCTCGTATCTAAGCTAACCCCACCTGTTACTTTTGCCCCAGATACCTCTCCCTCTCTGATTGGATGTTACCTTTACCATGCCCATACCCTTGATTCCCTTTCCCAGCCAGCAGGTGTCATCATGTCATTACATCATGATCAGTCTAATCATAATTTACCCAAGCCGACTTAACCTAGAGGAAATGTCTTGCTTAACATTTAGTAATGTTTGGAAAATGTTTTATTTCTCATATCGCTGTTGTTTTAGCACTGCTTTTTATTTGCTTAATTACTGTACTTTATTTTACTTGTGTAATGATAAGGTTTTTCAAGTTTGATTTATTGTTTCCACGTGTAGTGTACGCACAAAATGTATTAGGAAGCCACTGGGGCTATGCACTTTTAAATGTAGATTGAAAACTATTTTTTTATAACTGCTTTTTTGTGTTTAGTATGTTATCCTTCCCCGCACCTCCGATTAGCACAGTTGGCTACGTACAGTGCGAAATACGTTTAACATACGTTAATTCGATAATTTGTAACATACACTTTATTAGATACATGTGCACGCATTGATGATCTGAGCTCGGTAAGGGGGAGGGGTGATGCAGGTTGGGGAAATTAATAATTGTCCCTGTCGTTCTGGGAGATGAGTTAATTTGGATTAATGACTTTCTCCAGAGTGGCCATGTTATACAGAATTGTGTCTGTTGGGTGGTAGCAAAAATAAAACATTGTGAATGTAGTGTTACATATTTTTGTGTGCAATATGTTACGTGCAAATAATGAAAATTATAGAATGAAATATTAATCGTCATGTTAATTTGAATATGAATTACAATGGTGTAATGGAAGTAAAAAGGTTTGTCAAGGGTTTATGTCCTCGACGTGAAAGGTATTACTTATTAATAAATGAATACATAATTTTAATCATTTCTTTTATTTATGAAGAATTCGTGTATTTATTTTATTATTGGTTATTTATTAATAATAATGTATGAATGCTTAATAATTTGACAAAAAATAATTGTTAATTAATTTCAACTATTTCGTTATTGCTGTTTAATAGTTATGCAACTTATTCACTGTATTATGATGCAATAATTGAGTATAATCAATGGTCAATTATTAAGTGTATAATCAAATGATCAGGTTCGATTATTGTTGATTATCATAAAAACTATTCTAACTTCATGAATTCAAGATCATTCCGTTAATTCAATTGATAAACGATTCATAATTTATGATTGGCTTTTACATTGTCTAGGGGTATGATTATTCTTAGTTTTTTCGGTAAAGTCACGTTGAAGAGAAACAACAAAATATATATAAAACAATAAAAAATTCTCACGACGTTTCGACCATAACTCAAACGGTCATCATCAGGTGTGTCGGTTTGCATTGACACACCTGATGATGACCGTTTGAGTTATGGTCGAAACGTCGTGAGAATTTTTTATTGTTTTATATATATTTTGTTATTTTGTTGTTTCTCTTCAACGTGACTTTACCGAAAAAACTAAGAATATGAATTACTGCAGTCACGAAAGCTTTAAATCAAAATTTAGGGGTATGATTGTCAATCGTGATGAAATTAATGATTCTCACTTTCAACATTTACTGATTCTTGCTTTATCAATGACACTGCATTTTTTGGACCTGGGTAGTAAGTGTTATTTCCTAATTGCTTATGCCTCAAAAGTGCAGAAAATGGCTATTATTCCCCACAAACTTTACTTTTCTGACCAGGAAAGTGATATTTTGAAATTTACCTATTTTCCAGAACATTCCAGATAAATTCAGTGCTGAGTAAATTTGGAGTAACTTCTAGAACATTCTAGAACTTTTAAGTAATATAAATAATAATATCAATACAGGGGCCTTAAGCCCACCAGTTCAGTTTAGTTTCAGCTGCCTAAGTGGATACATATCTGCATTTTTCTTAGATGGCATCAAGAGGCTGCAAGCATCCGGCAAATGCATTTTGCAATGTCTGCGGCCAATTTATCAAGACAAGAGCGAAAACGTACTCTGTGGAAGCATCTGCTAAGATGTGTGAGGCCTACAAGGCATATTTTGGCATGCCTGTCGGGGATCAAGACAAACCTTGGGCACCTCATTTCACCTGCGAGCAATGCAAAAAAACTGTGGAAGGTATGATGGACAATTGTTGCTCGGAATTTTACGTTATAAAATTTGTATAAAACATTTATTGTAAAAGTTATACATTTTAAAATGTTTTACAATTTTCAATGTTATTGAAAAAATTTATCATATGAAAAATAAATGTATTTTTGTAAGATGATAGAGAGGGGAAAAGAGAGCCATGAAGTTCGCTATCCCAAGAATTCGGCGGGAACCCATTGACCACTCAAGCAACTGCTACTTCTGCATGGTGGACCCTTCCCAAACATCGAACTGGCAAGAATGCACCTGCAATCACGTATCCGGACCGTTCCTTCATCCATCGCCCCGGTGCCACACAGTCATGAACTCGCCGTACCCACTCCTCCGGAGAAAGAGCAGCCGTCTTTAGAACAGAGCTTCAAGTCAGAGAGCGAGGAAGACGGAGATCCAGATGACAATTTCATAGGTGGAGCTGAGGAGAGAAACCCATAGTGCCCCAACCAAAAAGACCCCAACGACTTGATCAGAGATCTTGGTCTCACCAAGTCCAATGCCGAGCTTTTGATGTCTATGCTCAAGCTGTGGAACTTGTTGGATGAAAATGTGCAAGTCACAGATCAGAGGAAGCATCACCAACCTTTTTGCAGCTTCTTCACCCGTCAAGATGGGCTCTGCTTCTGCCAAAATGTGACCAGTCTGTTCGAGGCAATCGGAATCGCCTGTAACCAGAATGAGTGGTGCTTCTTCATTGACAGCTCATCCAGGAGCCTCAAAGCTGTGCTGCTCCATAATGGTAACAAGTACCCGTCTCTTTCCCTGGCTCACACGGTGCACCTCAAAGAGGATTACAACAGCATCAATACCTTGCTGGACGCCTTGAAGTATGATGAGTATGGCTGGGAGGTCATCAGAGACTTCAAAATGGTGGCATTCCTGATGGGTCTATATCTTTGCCTTTGGGACAGCAGGGACACCAAAGTGCACTACCACAGGTGGGACTGGCCACAGCGGACCGAGTTCTCAGTGGGGAGGAACAACGTCAAGTGGGAGCCACTGGTGGACCCCCGGAAGGTGTTGATGCCACCACTGCACATCAAATTGGGCCTTATGAAACAATTTGTCAGAGCTGTAGATAAGGAGTCAGCAGCCTTCAAGTACCTTCAAGACTTCTTCCCTAAGCTGTCTGAGGCAAAGGTCAAAGTCGGTGTCTTCGTCAGACCACAGATGAAGAAGATCCTGGAGTGCAATTAATTCCCCAAGAAGCTCACTAGTAAGGAGAAAGCAGCTTGGGACAGCTTTGTCGCAGTGGATCGTGGCTTCCTGGGCAATCACAAGGTCGAAAAATATTGGGAGCTGGTTGAAACTCTGGCGAAGAACTACCGCACAATGGGCTGTAGGATGTCCCTTAAAGTCCATATCCTTGATGCTCATCTTGATCAATTCAAGGAGAACATGGGAGTGTACTCGGAGGAGCAAGGCGAGTGCTTCCACCAGGATATTTTGGATGTTGAACGCCGCTACCAAGGACAGTATAACAAGAACATGATGGGGGACTTCATTTGGGGGCTGATTCGTGAAAGTGATTTACAGTGTAATCGTAAATCTCGAAAAACTACTCACTTCTAAATCTTTTGTAGTAATTTTTGTATTACTTTAGTATAAATATTTAATGAGTGGCACGGTAGAACTTCAAGTTTTTTATTAAAAAATATTCGGTACAGCTTCGGGTTTCTCTCTCTCTCACTGCGGATGTTAGCCACTCGGGTGGCTGCGCTGCCCCGCGCCACGTGGCGCTCACCAACACGCCGCTGGCTGACGGCGCGCTGGAAGCGGCTGAGTGGCTGAAGGTCGAGCCGCCACGTGGCAGGTGGAGGTGGCGGGGCAGTAGCGACAGGGAGCTCCTCTTGATCTTCACACACCGACCCCGCACGTTTCTGTGCCCCGGTGACTAAGCCCCGCCTCCGGCCATGCCCCTCCTGGAACCTTCGGGAACGTTCAGGAGGCTTCCCTGGTGGATCTGCCTCATCACCTTTACCCCAGATATAATCCCTGCTGTAGATAAGCCGTAGCTGTTTTAACAATGTACGCTCCACAATAATACAGGAGATGGCGCGCTTATTACAAATACAGTACATGTTAATTTTGAGCATATGTTTTTTTTCTGACTTTATGTGAACGAAAAGACACAAATTTGCCCGTTTTCTCAATGAAAATAGATAAGTTTCAAAATATCAATGTCCTGGTCACAAAAGCAAAGTTTGTCGGGAATAATAGCCATTTTCTATACTTTTTAGGCATAAGGAATTAGGAAATAACACTTACTACCCAGGAACAAAAATTGAATTGCATAGTGTTATCGGAAATCATTTCAAGTCTCAGAATTCAGATCTCACTGCAGGATGCAGTTCTCGAAATTGAGAATGTGCTGCGTGAGTTATAAAAGAAGCACTCGAGGCCCTTTTGATCGAAGCAACTTAAATATCTACTTAAATTGACTATCCAAAAATACGTATCAGAGTGGAACTAGTACGAATGCAAATAAATGTACTCATGAATTCTTACTAAATTATTAGGAACGCATCAATGATCAAATAACAAGATTACATGATGGAAAAAAAACTAATCAAGCCAACGCCTCAAAATGGCAGTATTCATGCAGATATACGTGCCGCTAAATCCTTACCAAATGTAAGAGCATCAATGAACAAATCTTTAAATCACGTGATTAAAAAGTTAACATCTCAGAATGCAGTATTCATACAGATACACGTTATGTGGAGTGTGTGTTAAGATAACAGTTGTACACACAATTCACCAATTATGATATGCAGTGTGGGCAGTGCCGGATTATCCTAATAGCAAAAGTAGCTACATATGCACTTTTAAGGGTCCCGCGCAAAATGATTTCAAGCTATCAATTCCGTAAAGTCACGTAGAAGGGAAACAATAAAATAATAAAAATATAAAACAATAAAATTCTCACGACGTTTCGACTGCAACACAAGCAATCATCATCAGGTGTGAAAACCACAAAAAGAAAATTTGAAAAATTTTGTACGAGGTTGGCATCACCAACTCTGAGCAGTGCGGTTACATGGTGGTTGCCTCCATGGCAGACTTGGTCCACAGCTGGAGTGCGCTGCAAGTAAGTCGTCAGCTGCTCTGCTGCACGTTCACGGGTTGTCTGTGCACCAGGCTTCGATCTGCAGCTTAAGCATGCCGCAGCCAGGCTAGCCAGCACGCTTGTTGCTCATCAGCAGCTTTGGCTGCACATCCCGATACTTGACCCGGCACGCTGCGAGTACTCGTTGTTGTACACGCTCGGAGGTCAGCGGCGTCCAGGCAGTGACAGGTTCTGGCAGAGACTGCACGTGACAATTGTGACACACTCCGAGCCTCTTCACGCCTCATACAATGTCAATCAAGTTGACTTGACAATAAACAGAATTTTCCCGGCCTATAGCGTGGATACGATTTCCGTGGTGTAACTGAAATCTCCACGAAGGGAAGTTGCTTTATGCCACAATGGACGTGTTTACCAACAATTCCCTGGCACCTCTTAGTTTAGTACCGTGCTATATATATAGAACGTGTCTTCACACAATAATGCTACTCAGAATTTTCTGTATGAGTAAGAGCTGTATACGGTCATTAGAGGCACTTATCAACAATTTTCCTCAAAATATGAAAAAATTAACATAGCCACTTCCGTGCCCTCGTCTCGGAGGCCGCTCTCCGTTCTTACATTTACATGCTAATTTCTCACATTAGCATCACTAGCCCCGGCCACTTCTTTATGACCCTTGAGCTACACCCATTTCAAACCTTTTAAAACAGTCTGCCCCAGCAGCAGACCACGCTTTCCCACCTGATGATGGACGCTTGTGTTGCGCCCGAAACGTCGTGATTTATTTTAATTTATACCTACGCGACTTTCCCGAAAGAACCAAAGAGTTTGAAAGAAAATGTTCGCTACTTTCGGAACACTTGGAGTCTGCCTTAGCAAGAACTCAAAATATTTACCTGGTTATGAGGGCCACTCAGAGTCGTTGCCTCTGCAAGACTGAATTGTAAGATTAGTATCTTTATATTTGAATTTCTACCTTGTTTCATCAATTCCCTAAGTAACATTCGAGCCCGAAGTTCCTCCCACTTTCATACCTGGGGTGCATCCATTTCTGTCAGCTTTAATTCATCCCTGGTCCTGGCCCTCCTGACATCTTGGCACTTAATTGAATAAACGGCAGAAACGGTAGAAGAACACACTTTTATCAAGAAAAAACGCACCTTGTACAGAAATTAACAGATCATTGAATCAAATCAAATAGCACGAATCTTGAAATTGATCAAGTATTTTGATTTAAAGCTTTCGTGACTGCAGTAATTCATATTCTTAGCTCTTTCGGTAAAGTCACGTTGAAGGGAAACAATATAATAATAAAATATATATAACAATATTTTATTGTTTCCCTTCAACGTGACTTTACCGAAATAGCTAAGAATATTGATCAAGTAATTAAAATTATTAACATGCCGTAACATTGCAGGAGCAATTGACAAACTAGCGAGATTTTTGGAAAAACTAAAAAGCAAGTGAGACTTGGCACAATACATAAAATATAAAACCTAATATCTGGTACTAAAGATAAATTACCGAAGCTATTAACAGAAGATATGTACTGGATTAATTGCTTCTTTTGCCAATGCGATGTTGGTCAGACAGGACGAATGATCTGCATAACACGAAAAGAACACCAAAAAATGTTAAATACTCTCAAACATAACTGTCAGCATTTGCAGAACATGTGTCCCAACAAGAACATTCAATTTATTTTGATAATGTTGATGTTTTATGTAAAACTAATTAGTGCTGGCCAAGATTAATGAGAACCTATTGAAATTGAGGGAAATAGAAATCTTTTTAACCGTTCTAATAGCTACAGCAACTGCTTGGAAGCGTATTATCAAGTAATACACTGTTTAATTGCATGCCTATATAGATTACCATATGTTGATTAGCTGTGACTAATCCAACCGGCAATATGTACTGCATATTCTCAGGTGGACATTATTAATTGCAATTTATATAACTACATTATCCCCCCCTCTGGTCCTGGCACCTTATAGCTCCAGTGATGGCATCACCATTGCTCGATTTAAGACCGAACAGGAGGACTTCTTCATAATTCTGGCTAATCACCTGATGAAGCTGGTTCCAATCACCAGAAAAGGTCGTACTCGGATTGTAAATGTTGTGAGTTTACTGTGCTGAAGTAGTAACTAATTGGAACGTTTTTTTTACGTGACAAACCTTACTAATTGGCTGTGTCAGGTTGTGACGGGTTTAACTATATATACTAGCTGTGCTACCCGGCTTCGCCCGGCACTTGGATCCACCACGCCCGGGCGCCTTTGTCTCCCCAGTGGCGATGTTCACACACCACAGCAGTTACTCGTTTGAGGCTGAGTCGACCTAGGGGAGGACCGGTTAAAATAATCGTCACCGGTGGTAGCCGTGAGCCGGAATCGAACTCGGGTCGCCGGGTTCGTAGCGCAGCGCGCTAACCACTACACTACAATGCCTTATGCTTCCTTATGCTAATATATGCATTATTGAGCTCCCCCCACAAAAAAGTGTACTTTTATAATTTTTGCACGGTGTACAGTCTGGAAAGTACCCACATGGCAAATTTCACTATTGTTTCATGTCGGGAAGTATGCTAAACATTTGAGCAGACACACATAATCACAACTTTGCCTTTGATATATATGGAGATTTACACGATGTACAATAACCCCCAAAAAAGTGTATGATCCTCCCTTCCTCTCTGCTTTAGAAACATGCGTTTAGAGTATTGGGCTGCTGTAAATTTCTACATGATATTCCACTTCATTGAGCTATC
This sequence comes from Petromyzon marinus, assembly GCF_048934315.1. Taxonomy (NCBI): domain Eukaryota; kingdom Metazoa; phylum Chordata; class Hyperoartia; order Petromyzontiformes; family Petromyzontidae; genus Petromyzon; species Petromyzon marinus. The sequence continues at coordinate 3,150,554 of NC_133667.1, forward strand.
ATTTGTGCCCAGGTCACTTCTGAAAAAGAGAGCGATTTAGCTAAGTGGGTCTTACTTGGTAAAATGAAAAATATATAGATTTAAATGTTTACGTCTTGTTTATCCTCTCTCCTATTCAACTTACCTTGCTGAGTTATATTCCCACTCACAAGTAAGTGTAAATTACACGTCCAGGTTTATGATTGTGAACCATGTGAAAGCTTCCTGAGTAGCACGATTTGTATGTGCAGTCCACCAGAGTGGGCATAAAATGCAGATTCATCAAAAAAGTTTTTGGGTTAGATCGCATAAGTATAAATGTGTCGTAAACCCTCCACCATCCGACACAGAAAGGAAGGTTTGTCACATAAACAACGCGCCAATTAGTTACTACTTCATTCAATGCTCTGTTAATTTTTGCATTATTGTAGACATTTAATTGTAGCACTTTAAAATGCTTAATATCTCTCCTCAGACTTTCACCATCTGACACTGTTTTAGCCCAATGTATGAGCGTCTTGATGAGAGAGGATTTCTGTGCAGGGTGATGGTGCGAATCTGCATTCAGATAAGCAATACAGCTATAAGCGATCAGGTTATTAAAACGAATACAATATCATATATTGCGTGAGTAACGGACAAATTAACTCGAGTTTTAGAAAAAAAATCAGAGTAAAATTTGGCATGGTACACAAAAATTCCAAAACTAGTATCTTGTACTAAAGATTAATTTTCTAAGTTATCAACGGAAGGTGGGTATCGGATTTATTGCTTATGTGGCAGATGATATATTGGACAGACAGGACATAACATTAGCATAAAACTAAGAAACATTCAATACTCTCAAACACAACTGTCAGCAGTTGCAGAACATGCTTGCCAACAAGGACACTCAATTGATGTTGATAACGTTGAAGTGTTGTCAGTGCTGGATTATCCTAGTAGCAAAAGTAGCTACAAATGCTACGGGCCCCGCACTTTCAAGGGCCCCGCGCTAAATGCTTTCAAGCTATCAATTCCGGTTCAGTGATTCTGCCATCAACTTTTATGAACGACTGGGTATTTAAGGTTAGCGATTTGTCGTATTATCTGGCTGTATAGTAAATGAAAAAATACAATGACTTTACGCTGCAAGTAAAAAAATTGTGACTTAATATTAATGTTTTTTTTACTTAGGACCCCTTTATAACATATGCTACAGGCCCCGCACTAGCTTAATCCAGCACTGAGTGTTGTGTAAAACGAATTATTACTAATTCTGGAATCCATTGAAATTGAGAGAAATACTAATAATTTTAAACACTCTGACAGATCTTACAACTGCATTCCTTATAGAAGAAACACATGCTAATTAACTTATTACTAATCTGTTATATAATTACAATACCCCCCCCCCCCCTCCTCTGCCTCTGATCTCTGCACCTAAAGGGTTCAGTGATGACGTCATCTTACTCTCTTTAGGACAGGAAGCGGGTGGATTGCGTCACTATTCTGGCAAATCGCCCGATGATGCTGGATTTAATTACCGGCAAAAGGTCACCGTATTCAAATTGTAAATGTTGTTGCTTTAGCGCTAGTCTTTGTGCGGGCGCGGATTAGGATATAACCTTGCCGCAGGCGCGCGTGCGTATTCACGCTGCCGCTGTAATGTTGACTGTGGGGCGTGCCCATAGTGGAGGATAATAATAATAGCCGCGTGAGCATTAGGGGTAGTGTGCGCGTGCGTGTGTGGAATAACCCCGTGCGGCGGTGAGCCAGCCATTTCGGCTATGTCCCTCAGAGGGGGCATTAACACGGGGGGTGTGGGGGGCGATCACCCGGTCGGCGGGGGCCGATCGACGTGGTGGAGGAGGGAGTGGAGGGGGCAGATGTCGCGCCCGGCGAAGGCGGTGGGGTGGACGCCAGCCCTCACATAGTCAAGGTCTCCGGATGGTGTTATAGGCGTTCACTAGAATCCAACTTCAATGTAGTTGGTGAGGGAATAAACCTGCTCACGGTAGCTTCTGGCAAGTCGAAAGCTGGCATGTTCAATGGGCAGGTGTGGCTCAACTGTGGATGTGATGCGTGCGAGCAGCGTGTTGCTCCATCAATTTGTATGCCGTCGAAAGCAGTGAGATAGAGACCTGCAACTTTTGAGGGCTGCGCCTCTGGATTTTATTGTTTCAGCAGGGTATAATGACTTTTGCTCCCTTCCAGGATCTGGTGCTTGTGCCGCTTAAATGGACAGTGGTAAACAAGGCCGCTCGCCATTCTTGGCTGACAGATACAAAGTTCTAGAAGTGTTTAGGATAGATGTTGTTGCCTGCGGCTTTTGGCTTTGGTGACCCGTATTATATCAACAATCTCTTTCCTTGCATATGGATGGGAGAAAGTGGAGCATGTTGGTAGACTCCTCATAGTTGTGGTGAGATTTTTGCACACGTCTTGTTTGTGCTCGTTTATTGTGGCTTTTGTTTAGGCGAGGAGGTAATAGATTATATTGTTGGTGGTAACTTGCAAGGCTTTTTTGTACGTGGTATGCTGGTGCCAAAATGGTGAAGGAGATTCCATGCTTTATGACTAGAGTGTGCAAAGTTAAGCGATTCAATTTTATCTCGCCATTGCTGTTGTCTAGCCTGGTCCAGAGCTCTTTTGAAATCCTTCAGGAATTCATCGCTATCCAGGTTCCAGTACATTGTGTATCGCTTTCGATGGCCTCTGGGAATGTTGCTGGTGGCCATCTTTTATGGCGACAGTGAAAATGTCATAATTATGCGGCACTGGATCGATGGTTTGCAGCACGATTTCTGTTTCCGCATCGAAGACCGACCATTTCGCCTTCCGGAAGTTCCAGCTGGCTTTTGGTTTGGTTGTGATCATCGGAATTTGAAGCCTGATATGAATTACTGCTTGTCTGTGTTGGCTTCTGGGTAATGGTTCTAGGATTCAATCTTGATTTGAAGCTTTCATGACTGCAGGAATCTATACTCTTTGGTTCTTTCGGTAAAGTCACGTAGGTAAAAATAAAATGAAATAAATCATGACGTTTCGAACGCAACACAAGCGCCCGTCTTCAGGTGAAAATCGCGACAGCTGCGATGTCTGCTGCGAGCAGCACGATGTCTGATTTCTTTTATTTTGGTTCTAGCATTGTCACTATTGAGGAGATTGGAAGGCCATGGTGATCTTTGGATACAAAGCAGGTAGTCTGGGTTGTACCATACTCCCATTTCCATCAAGCCGAGTGGAAATTGCCTCTGTTTAGGGTCGAACCGCCGATGTACTGTAGATCATTTATGATTAATCAGTCGATGAATTGATGTGCTGCATTGTTGTTTGTGATGCCTGTTAAAGCGACCAACATATACCATTGGATTGACTGCAATAAGGATCACTGTAGTTGGCGAAGAACTATTCGGCCATTTGCACACATTGTACACTGATAGCAGACTTATTCTGAGTATTTGTCTGGCTCTCCTTGCCCATGAATCATTGTTTCGGGCTATTGCCTGGCGCCTCCCTCTGACATCTGATGATGGTGGGCTCGGCAAGGTGTCTCTATGTCCTCTACAAATTTTTAGTTGAGGCATTCGGAATGCAGACCTCACTCTTGTTTGGCTTGTCTTTTGGCACTTAAATGGACCGTTTTCGGATGGGGTTTACACATTTGATATCGATAACTATATATAAATATATAAACAGTTTATACGCTATTTACAGAAAGGTTGATGTGATGGTATTTAGTCTTGCAGTGAGACATTTAACAGGTGGGCCACGTGAAGGCTGCCATCTCCTACCCAATACATGGTCAGAAGTCATCCCCAGTCTCTGGGTGCATGATGTACTGTTCACCATATTACACACGCACACACAAATACACAAAGGCGAAGATACGAAGGTGAAGCTACTCATGTATGGCCTTTTAGGCTATTGGACCAAGTGCTTTTAAGTGAAATGTGATGGTGCAGTGTGTTTAGTACCCTGCACTGCAAACCCATTATTGTAACCATCATTGTTATTTGTGCATACATCTATAAATGACTAAATGCCCATGGACAATCTCCTGCAGTTTTTAAAGATGTGAAAATGTATTTGTAAATTGTCTTTCCCATCTTAAAAAATATATTATCATTTTTACGGTGTTTTCAGATGTTTATAAACTTAAAACAAATATTTTTACGAGAATTAATCATTGATGTTCTCATTCATTTACAGTTATTTTGTGCGCTATCATTAGGTATACATATTTTGGTCATTATATATTATGTGTAGCACTTCGAGTACATTTTATTTTGAAAGGCACGATATAAAATAAAGATTGATTGACACATTGATCTCAGGTTAACCCTGTTGACATGAACAGTACTGGAATAAATTGACCTGAGGTTTATCTGATTAAATGGTACTTCATAACAGCAAATGACATGTCAGCAAATTACATCAACATAACTTTGTTTTTTTTTATATTTCCCAACATTCACCAACAGAGTCCAAATTTTAGTTTTATGGTTTAGAAACTCAAGTCAGGTTGCATTTTTTTGTAAAATCAACAGTGCCAATTTCAACTTCTTTCATTATTCCAACAAGACGAATGTCAAAAGTTCCTTGTTTAGCCATCTGAGAACCCATTCAGTAAGGACATGTGTGTTTGTATTATACATTTTTTATTTTGTTTTTGGACGATAACATGGCATGCAAATGGCTCATGCTTGCATATGGTATTTTCAATGTTCTTAAAAATCACCATAGGCCCTACTGCAAATGGCCTGCTTCGGTAATGTTCCACAAATCACTTGGCTGTAGAGCAAATTGAACAGTCGATCCTGTGCAAATTGCCTGTCAAAGCTACCACACAAAAACGTATTTTACACATGTCACGCAGGGGGTATTTCACCAAGCTTAATATTTTTACTGACCTATGGTTGATCAGTATTCACCCCGGTGACCATGCTAATATGCGATTTGCTTTGTTCATTCAGTGCCACATTCAGTGCCACTTAGCTCAATGTAGACAAATCAGGTAAAACTATAACTCGATATTGTTTTTCACCAAATGCTCATAGACAGAACCTATAAATGCTTTTTGATTAATGGTCATTCCAATAAATCATAACGTTTAAATCGTAAGCTGTGATAAGATCAGATGGAAACACATGTTTTAACTTAATTTTTTTATGCAGCCATGCGTTGCAATTAATTTATTATGAACATAAATGTACTTTTTTACGCAATTGTGGGTTATATTTAAACAGTTAAATAAAATAGTTCAAAGCTAGTTTTCTAAGGCATGTTCATTGTATTTGTGATAAGTAAATTTTATGGTTATGAAGAAATAAGCAGCATCAGCGATTCACCAATGTGTTCACAGAAAACTATTATCTGGTGCACACTATGTAATCATGCAACAATCAGGTAAATATTGAAAATAAAATTATACTTAAGGCCGGCATAACAATACAGTAATACCTCAATATTCACATATTTAAAAAAAGTTTCGGTATAACGAACATTGGATTTATTACATTTATTTTACACAGAAACCTAACATAAAATAATAAATACACCGAAATGATGAATAAATAATACATTTATCGATCGACATTACTATATAAATAAGCACACAATTATAATAATAAGATATGGGTTCATGAGTGTTGCGCATCGCGATTGGTCATGGAATGTTTGTTTACGTTTGTATCGACTAATCAGCATTCTCCCCACAACTCCACATTCCTTCTCATACGAAGCCAGGTACGGAGCGACTGTGTTTGATAGGCAGTGCAACCTTATGACTATACTGAGTGTGAATATATTTTACACTACACTTTTTTTAACGTCGGTTTTTTTATTTTTAAATATAACAAAATATACATTGCTTACAATATGAATGGTAAGTTATGGAGTGTTTATAGTGTGTAATGGTAAGTTACAAAGGCTTGGAATGCATCTTCAGAGAACTAATGTTATAAGTTATTCAATTTGCAAAGATTAAATATGCGAAGCTCCAGGAACAAACTTACTTCGTGCATCTATTTTTTGTAAAATGTCCTTGTTTTTTTTTTCAAAACGGACTAAAACATTTCCATAATGTTTCCACAGGCATGTAGATAAATACATAATCCATGTAATACGTAATTCTATTTTTTTAAAAGAAATGTTTAATATTCAAAACTTTACGTTACAAGAGTTAACTATCCAAAAAAACATTTAAGGTTCACAACTTCTGGAATATGCCTTGGGAATGAATAACATTCCAAATATCAGCATGTAAGATTAAACAATAATCACACATGTATCAAATGTATTGTTGTGTCATAATTGAAAATACTGCACGGTCCACATTTTTTAAATGAAAGAATACCACAAAATAGCTCTTTAATTTTCGATTTAAAGCTTTCGTGACTGCAATGATTCATCTTCTTTGGTTCTTTCGGTAAAGTCACGTAGAATGAGAATAAAATAATAAATTGATAAAATAAAATAACACAATAATATTCTCACGACGTTTCGGCCACAACACAAGCGGCCTTCATCAGGTGAAGGGGCGAGACTGTTTGGTAGGACAGCGCTGGAGTGAAAGAGCCACGTTCAGATCATGGCCTTTAAGCTGTGTGAGAGGAACAAAGCGCCCTCAAATTTCAGCACCACGGATAGCTTAGAGTCGCGGCATCTCTTCAGAAAGGTGAGAGACTCGATTAGTTGAGCCTTCTTATCCCGAAGCCTGTTGAATGATCTTAAGGATGTGTGGAATCCCTCCCCTCTAAGCTATCCGTGGTGCTGAAATTTGAGGGCGCTTTGTTCCTCTCACACAGCTTAAAGGCCTTGATCTGAACGTGGCTCTTTCACTCCAGCGCTGTCCTACCAGACAGTCTCGCCCCTTCACCTGATGAAGGCCGCTTGTGTTGTGGCCGAAACGTCGTGAGAATATTATTGTGTTATTTTATTTTATCAATTTATTATTTTATTCTCATTCTACGTGACTTTACCGAAAGAACCAAAGAAGAAAAATAGCTCTTTGTATATATATTACCTATGCAGGATGTTCCAGGCTATCAAATTTGTGTTTGAAGCTTCACTAATAAGAAAACATATGTTTATTATGGCACCATATGGCTAACTGTAGCGGTGAATTTGTGCAGCCTCAACACTAACCGCAACCCTGCTGGAGCGCTTTCACCTCTGTACAGCGTTTGACCCCCATGACCTTGACTGCATCATGAGGCATGGTCCATATTAATTTGTGGAGCTCGCGTGTGGGGAGAAATTTTTGTATTCATTATGGTGACACGCCATACTATATCCTTGAGATAGCATTTGGGAGGTGAAAGCATATTTAGAAAAACACTGATTCTAGCTGTAACATTGCCTTTTGTTGTACATTATTTAAAAAAATAACAAAACATGACACCGAAATATTTTAGTTGCATCTAACTACAAAGATGATGAAAAATAAGAATAGGTTTTACTCTTTCTGGCAATAAACAGGTGTTTAGATGTTCAAACACATTTTGCAAGGCAAAAAGTCTGCATTAACCACACATACTTGTGGCGCAAAATGCAAACAAACACCTGTTTTATTTCCAGAAAGGGCAAAAACCAAAAAATTTTCATCATCCTTGTAGTTAAATGCAACAGAATGCGATTTTGTGGATCATCGGTGCTGTTTTGTAATTCAGAGTGCGAGCAAGCCAGATCTGGTGCTTTACTTGTTCTCAAGTTTGCACCCAGAGGTGTTGAGTGAATTCAGTTCTGGTGTGCACCAACGTACCGATGTTGCGCAGGTGGAGATGAGGATCTTGATTGGGACGAGTTTGTTTTTTTACTGAGAAGATAATGCAGTTGTAGCACTCGATAGAGGGACCGATGGGATTGGTGAATTTAGGATCAAGGGAAAGAATGTGGTTTGAGATAGCAGGGGAGAGAAAGAGATTTGAGGGGGCAACATGAAAAGGAAGAATTGGAGCAGCCTAGAAAATGATCATTTAACAAGTGCTCAGAAAACAGGAAAGATAGAAGGAGACGAAGTTTGAATTAGAGATAACAGGATCCAATGTGTGACCATGAAAACTGCTGCGAAAAAATAATGTAAGGTTTAGAAATGTGTATATATATACAAAACTCATAATGCTATGGTTTGAGAGGTGGACAATATATTTAGGTTTAGCAGCTACAATGCATGGTTTGATTAGTTTCATAAATATAATAAATCTTGGAAGGCGATAAATTAAGTACAGTACTGTAAAATGATCATTCAGCGAGACTGGACTGTAAAGGCCAGTGGAGCAGCTACCATCTGATGCGAGAGCAATCTATCAGGGGCTTGAGGCTGAGCTGGCTGTGGGGAGCTGTAAACCTTATGATTAATCACTGGGCCACAGCCGCCACCAGCCGGGCAGAGATATATTGCCCCTTTAGTGGCGAAGACAAGAAATCGACGGAACCAGGGACAACCAGACCACTTGCCTGTGTATCTGGTTCTGTTAACCCCAGAAGTGCAATACGAAGGAGGTATCCAGCTTCTCAGTTGGTGTGACTGCTTTTTCTAAATATTAGGACAACACTTATTGCATCATGCAATTGTACAATTCTAAGATTTACCAATCATATACATTTAAAACTGTTAGTTTACGTTATTTTTACTTTGTATACCAACCAGCAATTAATCTTATTTGCAGGCCTTTTTTGTACTCTATAGTGTGGATCTGGTTGTTATAAACGGGAATGCGAAGACCAGAGTTAATTTGGTTTGATTCCTGGTCGAGTAAATCAAAATAAATTGTCATTTGTGATTGACATGTGCTTCCCTAACAAACTTCTCTTAAAATGGGTTACGTTTGTGCTGCTTTCTCTCGTGTGTGAATGTGAAATGGCAGCAGCCGAGCTTGATGGTAGTCCCACCACACTCATGGGCACCGTGTTGAACAAAACGCATTTCACCATGCAGCAGACTCCAGCCGTGTCAGCAAATGGAGTATTTTTTAATGCATACATGCACGTGTGCATTGGCACAGATCACATCTGATCGGTTAATGGTGGTTATAGTTAGTGTAAAAGTTCGTTTGTACAACAGCTATGCAATGTTAAAACATTTTATTTCCTGCACGACTTGACCGATCTTTAATTTAAAATATATAATTAGACAATATACAAGTGGCTGCATTGGCAGTGGTAGATAAGCACACAAATTTTTTTTAAATAAACTCACCACATCGATCATAACCATTGGCTTTTAAGATAGAAAGATAGATAAGTTGATATATTGGGCATTGCCCTTCATTAGAGTAGAGAGAGAAAGTGAGCAGAACGATTGAGTAACTTTTAGATGGAGATGACACTTTACAATATGGCGTGATGAGAAAACTGGATATTTTAAGAACATTCACAAATATACAGGTTTGAATTGACATATGGACATCTCTCCATTACATTATGTAACACAATTTTTGTACCTGGGTAGTAAGTGTTATTTCGTAATTGCCTATGCCTAAAAAATATAGAAAATGGCTATTATTCCCAAAAAACTTTGCTTTAGTGACCAGGACAGTGATATTTTGAAATGTACCTACTTTCAATGAGAAAACGGGCGAATTTGTGTCTTTTAGTTCACATAAAGATAGAAAAAAACAACATATGAATCAAAATTAACATGTATCTATACTAAAGTAATACAAATATGACTACAAAAGATTTAGAATTGAGTAGTTTTTCGAGATTTTACGATTATCCTGTGAATCACTTTCACGAATCAACCCGCAAATGTAGTCTCCCATCATGTTCTCGTTATACTGTCCTTGGTAACGGCGTTCAAAGTCCAGTATATCCTGGTGGAAGCACTGACCTTGCTCCTCCGAGTATGCTCCCATGTTCTCCTTGAATTGATCAAAATGAGCATCAAAGATATGGACTTTGAGGGACATCCTACAGCCCATTCTGCCATTGTTCTTCACCAGAGTCTCAACCAGCTCCATGTAGTTTTCGACCTTGTGATTGCCCAGGAAGCCACGAACCACTGCGACAAAGCTGTCCCAAGCCGCTTTCTCCTTACTAGTGAGCTTTTTGGGGAATTCATTGCAAGACACCGGCTTTAACCTTTGCCTCAGACAGCTTAGAGAAGAAGTCTTGAAGGTACTTGAAGGCTGCCGACCCCTTATCTACAGCTCTGACAAATTGTTTCATAAGGCCCAATTTGATGTGCAGTGGTGGCATCAACACCTTCCGGGGGACCACCAGTGGCTCCCACTTGCCATTGTTCCTCCCCACTGAGAACTCGGTCCGCTATGGCCAGTCCCACCTGTGGTAGTGCACCTTGGTGTCCCTGCTGTCCCAAAGGCAAAGATAGACACCCATCAGGAATGCCACCATTTTGAAGTCTCCGATGACCTCCCAGCCATACTCATTATACTTCAAAGCGTCCAGAAAGGTCTTGATGCTGTTGTAATCCTCTTTGAGGTGCACCGAGTGAGCCAGAGGAAGAGATGGGTACTTGTTACCATTATGGAACAGCACGGCTTTGAGGCTCCTGGATGAACTGTCAATGAAGAGGCGCCACTCATTCTGGTTACAGGCGATTCCGATTGCCTCAAACAGACTGGTCACATTGTAGCAGAAGCAGAGCCCATCTTGACAGGTGAAGAAGCTGCAAAAAGGTTGATGATGCTTCCTCTGATCTGCGACTTGCACACAAGTTCCACTGCTTGAGCCTAGACGTCAAAAGCTCGGCATTGGACTTGGTGAGACCAAGATCTCTGATCAAGTCGTTGAGGTATTTTTGGTTGGGGTAGTATGGGTTTCTCTGCTCAGCTCCACCTCTGAAATTGTCATCTGGATCTCCAACGTCTTCCTCGCTCTCTGACTTGCTGCTTTCTTCTAAAGACGGCTGCTCTCTCTCCAGAGGAGTGGGTACGGGGAGCTCATGACAGTGTGGCACCAGGGCGATGGATAAAGGATGGTCCAGAATCGTGATAGCAGGTGCATTCTTGCCAGTCCGACGTTTGGAAGGGTCCACCATGCAGAAGTAGCAGTTTCTTGAGTGGTCAGTGGGTTCCTGCCAAATTCTTGGGATAACCAACTTCATGGCTCTCTTTTCCCCTCTGTATCATCTTACAAAAATACATTTATTTCACCCATGACTAATGTGTAAGAGAATTTCGCAACATTTTTTTATATGTGATATATTTTTTCAATAACATTGAAAACTTATTCTTAGCTCTTTCGGTAAAGTCACGTTGAAGGGAAACAATAAAATAATAAAATATATATAAATAATAAAAATTATCACGACGTTTCGACCATAACACAAACGGTCGTCATCAGGTGTGTCAATGCAAACCGACACACCTGATGACGACCGTTTGTGTTATGGTCGAAACGTCGTGAGAATTTTTATTGTTTTATATATTTTATTATTTTATTGTTTCCCTTCAACGTGACTTTACCGAAATAGCTAAGAATATGAATTACTGCAGTCACGAAAGCTTTAAATCAAAAATTGAAAACTGTAAAACATTTTTAAATTGTCCATCTTACCTTCCAGAGTTTTTTTGCATTGCTCGCAGGTAAAATGAGGTGCCCAGGGTGTGTCTTGATCCCCGACAAACATGCCAAAATATGTCTAGCAGGCCTCACACATTTTAGCAGATGCTTCCACAGAATTATTTTTTGTTCTTGTCTTGATAAATTGACCGCAGACATAGCAAAATGCGCCTGCTGGATGCTTGCAGCCTCTTGCAGATATGTATCAGCTTAGGCAACTGGAACTAAACTGGACTGGTGGGTTTTGATTTAAAGCTTTCGTGACTGTAGGGATTCGTATTCTTGGTTCTTTCGGTAAAATCACGTAGAAGGGAAACAATAAAATAATAAAAATATAAAACAATACAATTCTCACGACGTTTCGGCTGCAACACAAGCAATCATCATCAGGTGTGAAAACCCACAGCAAGAAAATTTGAAAAAAAGTGGCGGTTTTTTTAACGTTAGCTTAAGGCCCCTGTATTTATACTACTATATATTACTGGAAAGTTCTAGAATGTTTTAGAAGTTACTCCAAGTTTACTCAGCACTGAATCTATCTGGAATGTTCTGTAAAATAGGTAAATTTGAAAATATCACTGTCCTGGTCACAAAAGCAAAGTTTGCGGGGAATAAAAGCCATTTTCTGTACTTTTGAGGCATAAGTAATTAGGAAATAACACTTACTACACAGGAACAAAAATAAATGTGTTACACAGTGTTATCAGACAATAAGAACATCCATATAAAGTAAAAAATAAAAGTGACGTGCAAACTAATTTTAATAACTAAAAAATTGCATTACTAATCATGTGGGCCACATTTTATAATTTCTGATTAAGTCAGTTTTTATACCATTTCCATTGGCTCTAAAGAATTCCCAAAATATATTTGTCTATATTAGTTTTAATAACGAATATGGTGATTTTGTTTTGTTTAATGTGGCTCAAATTTTACGTCTCTGACAAAATTACCTCCTCTGTTCATTTTACTAAATAATTACCTTTATCGGATTTTTGTAGTGGATGAAGAGTGTCATTTTAAACGAATATACAGTAGTTACAATGAATTCACATATAAACAAGCACTTGGCATATGATTACGATTATTCAGCTGGCCCGTTTGTGGTGCTGTGGTGGTGTCACACTTCAGAATGTGCTTACAACTAGTTTTTTTAATTATTAAAATATATAAAAATTACAAATAGTTAAACAGTTTTTCCGATATAATGGGTTTGAGAAAAATATGTGAATCAATTCTGGGCACTACAGTCTCCTGCCCAAAGTTTGATTCATATGTTGGCATTTCATTGGCCGTTTAATCTACTCTCATTATTCCAAACTAGCAATTCAGAGCGGCACTTGCCATGTTGCCACGATGCAATAAAAATGTGCTATGCCAACATCATATACATAGGGACAGTCCTTATCCAAACGTACTATCTCTACATCAACTTGCGAGGTTGCATAGGGCCCCATTGAAAAATAATTGGTGATGGTGATGAGTATATTAGTGTTCATGGTTGTCACGTCCAGAAACCAAGGCTGCCTCTGCCTTTAGGGTGGCAGACTGTTAGGGCGAGCTCGCGTGAGACCACCTGATTGTTCAGGGCACCAGCTTTTATTTTCAATCAGAGCTGACATAAACCACCCAATGCAGAAGAGATAGCCAGTAAGATGGCTACTGCAAATGGAGGTGTACATATGTAAAGAAGCTCCTTTGCAGGTTCCATTTTTCAGGGGAATGATGTTCATTTCATCATCATTAGACCTCCTTTGGCAGTTTCAAAATATAATAATAGGGTTTTTCCCCTTTTTTCTGGCAACAAAACTGAAACCTTTTTACAAGGATTCATGTCTGCATTAACCACAAAACCTGCAGTCAAAATGCAAACAAAAAACATACGATGATAATATATGCATTGTCCTTGAAACTGATTGGTCCACACCAAGGGACGGCTTTCTTTTGAGCCTCGACCCAATTGGTGCTCGACCAGATGACGCCAAAAGGCGCACTCCTTTTGATGGTCGAGCACCAATTGGGTCTAGGCTCAAAAGAAAGCCGTCCCTTGGTGTGGACCAATCAGTTTCAAGGACAATGCATATATTATCAAAGTATGTTTTTTGTTTGCATTTAGGCTAGGCCATCTTCGACTTACGATATTTTTGACTTACGATGGGGTCGTCGTAACGCATCTCCATCGTAAGTAGAGGACTACCTGTATTTACAGACGCGAGAGTACGACTCTATCAACTCACGACGGCTATGACTATCTGCAGCCCTGTTGGTTCCCACTAGATTAACTTGCACAGTCCTTCTAGATGTTTTCCACGATGTTGATCTTGAGTAGTCAGCTCCAATATCGTCCACCTCCAGTCGTCGATCAGTCCCCGAGCAAGCGCCTCGAACGCGGGCCTCACTCCCCCTTATATATTCGCTCAGCCACACCCTTCTCGAGCCCTGGTAACTTCCAGAACTTTCCCCACTAGATCCTTCCAGAAGTCTTTACCATCTTTTACTTCCCTTCTCGAACCTTCCCTCGTACAGAATCCTGCACCTTTTTCCACTCATCTCCACTCACCCCACTATAACCTTTGCCATGTACAGTACCCTACACATATAGAAAAACTACATTCACACCCAATCGCACCTATAACTAACGCTTTCCCGAGACGCGCACAAAAACAATTTAATAAGGTTGCACGAACCTCTCACTCGGTCTCACATTGTTCGGACAGCCATACAATGAGTCCATGCTTATGTCTCCTCCCCAACAAATACACTCTCAGAGTCACTGCAATTGTAGCCCATCTGTAACTCTTGCAGTTCAGTCAAGCCACACTTGGCTCCCCATCAGGTAAGCATCTTTCCAGTCACCCTCGAGCAGTCCACATTCCCTTGAACAGTCACTAAACACATGCATACTCAAGAGACAGACAAAAGGGAAGGCTGCTCCTGGTTACGTCACTGCTCAGGGTTGCCTATTGCTAGCTTGCTTCCCACGGTCGGCCGAGTGAAGATTGCCAGGGCTCCACTCGCTTGGTGCTTGACGGTGGCGACTGCACGCCATGCTGCTGCTCACACCACAGAGTTTCAGCTGAACTGTCACTTCAGAGTCGAGCTCCACCTCTGTTCTGCCTCACGGCAGGCGTTTTGCTCCACGGCAGGAGTGGGGGTGTGTGTAAACAGGAATTTCCTGTTTTGAGGTTGAGTTTGGTCACGTGACCAGGAAGTTACGATTTGACAGCCTCTCAGCCACGCGACAGGGGTGTCAGCCATTACACAGAGTACAAAATGGTGGCACAAATCGCGTCCCAGTGAAGACAGCTGTAACTGTTCATTGTGGGACTTTAAGAAGCATTGTTTGTAAGTTCGTTTATGTTCTTATAATATTGGGAATGATGTTATAATGACCGTTATAATGCTGTAAATGCCTTTATAATGCTGTTAAATTGGTATGATACATATGAGGCCTAGTTAACAACGAAGCCTGCAACTTGCCTTATTGTATATGTTGCTTGTAATTGAATAAGTCGAGTCAGACTTGTACCCATGTAACCATATTGCGATCTTGAGAGCAAGGATGACGAAATATCCCATCCACAGTTCAGTGTTATGTGTAGTGCTGTACATTTAGGCTGCAGCATGGTGATCACACGATGTGCCCTTATTTAACACAGTAGCTTATTCTCTTGTATAGCTATTCAGTACTAATGTAGGTGTCTGGTCCATCCAAGATCTATTGTTGAGTTTCATTTTATCTTAGACAATGTTATGATGCTGTAGTATTCATTCATTGTATTGATATTTCCAAGTATTAACAGATGCTGTATTTGTGCTGTGTTTTTCTATCAGTTTTACCTCGTTCAATTCATTAAATACGTTTGGAATCGGATGTTCACCTTGGCTCTGAAGGTTTATTGGATGTGAGGTTATCTACTCGGATAGTGGTGCAATGCAGCGCATAGCGAGGCCGAGACAACCTCATATAGTCCAGGAGCTGTCTGGATTGTACAACCCTCTATCCAATCACAATGGGCTACCTCACTCTCAGAGGTAGCTTAACTAAACTTTTTATTTTACCAGGTATAGCCCACTGAGCTATATTAAACTCTGAGGTGGCATTTTGCTCCCTACAATGTATGGTGTAGGAAGTGTTGAGGGCACTGTCCACGACCCTGGATGATAAAGCATTTGCAGTGTATTCCACCATTGTAGGGTCGAAGAAGACCACCTCACAAGCCACTTATAAAGAGATGGCAAAGATTTTCGACCACCATGTGACCATTTGGTGATTACAAGCCCGGCAATGGGGTCTCCCAGAGACAGGATTGGCATTTCACAGCGCACTGTCAGTACTTGGTCTAGGAGCCTTACCAAAAATGGAGGAGTCTGTGCTGGACTCCGTGGTGGTGGATCAGCTCATCGAGTTCATGTGGAATGCTAGAGTCATACTGCTCACGATGGAAGATGACACTCATACATCGCTGTGGTCCATAAAATACATCCGAGTATATGAGGACATAAGGGCCCAAATTGATTGGTGGCCCAGGTCACTGGGTATTCAGGAAGGCGCAGAGGGCATTGAAATGCTAAGTGGAATAGCAGCTACAACATCAAAATCCCAGGGAGGAAAGCAGACGGGTACTGGCATTACAATGGAGGAGGTGGTAGCCGCAATTTGGGAACTTGCGGCGGGCGGTGCAGCAGCCGAACCTCCACTGCTGGTCTTAACAGACTCCGTGGCAGGAGCCCAATGCTGACCGGGCGTTATGTGGCATTGCTGCGGCAAGGAGGGCCACATCACAAGATGTTGCTGCGGGGAGCTATTTTGAGACTGAGTCGTCTCAAGGTAAGAGGATATCCCCCAATTCCAACCAATGGGTGACAATCTAGTGGTCACACCTCGGACATCTGGCTTAGCATTGCACCTCGCTCGCTTTCACGTTGTGTCATCTCTGATCTCAGGTCATCTCGCGCAAGCAACACCATCTCACGTGGGAGACAGGGAGATCCACTATTAAAAAACAACTTTGTCACATACTTGGAAAGAGAGATGGATGTCATTTAAGGACAACGCCACAGGAATATCGGTGCAAGGAGAGGGAATAAATCATCTGAGATTCGAAGATGACAGATCTGATGGAAGAAAGCTAGGAGGTACTACAGGTAAATGCTTATATGCTGAAAAGGTCAGGAAAGGACGCGGGAGTCGGGATTAGCTTGGAAAGATGATGGTGTTCGGAAGGGGGGACATTGGAAAAGAAGTAGTAATAGAAATCAGCAAAATTGTGAATGTAAAGAACTGTGTATACTTGGGAAGTCTCCTGACATAGGACGACGGCTGCATAAAATACATAAGAGCGAGGATCGCAAAGGCAAAATAAGTAATGACAGGATTCAATAACATCTGGAGAAGCAATCAAATCAGTTGCAATACCAAACTGAACAGCTTAAGAACATGCGTGTTCATTACAGCTTTGTATGCCTGCGAGACTTGGACAATGACATTTACTGACAGAGATAAGATTTTGGCAATCTAGATGTATTGCTACCAAAGTAAACTGGACCCAAAGAGTGACCAATGTCAAAGTAACAAAAAGGTTGCACATAGAAGACCTGATGCAGGCAGTGATAAGAAGGAAACTGGAACTACAGTATTTGGACACATATTTAGGATGGACAACAACAGCAACATTACAAGTGTGTTGTTTGTAAAAATGTAAGAAACCTGAAAGAGAGGAAAGCCTAATGGAGAATGGCTTGAAGGCACAAGAGATTGGTGCCAGAAAGATGTGGCCCTACTTGAGCATATTGGCACAAGACAGAGGAAAGTGGAAACAAATGACGAAATGTGAAGTGGACACCTATGGGCTATCTGCCCGTGGATCATAATGATGATTATGCAAACATATCGGATTAGTCCTACTGATAAAGAACACATGAACAAAGCAGTGCAATAAATGTTGTGTGCAGACATATCTCCCTCTACTATACCCTGCGGAGAGCCAGTGTTACTTGTAAAGAAGCCTGACAGTTCACAATGATTTTGTGTGAATCTTCAAGCTCAAATAAGGTAATGTTGGCTGACTCATCCCTTGCCACGTAATAACAACTCGTTGGATGAATTCGTAACATTATTTTAGTGCCCTGGTTCTCTCGTCCGTATTTTGGCAGCTTCCAATTGACGCAGAGTCCCAGTCAAAAACTGCCTTTCGAACACCCTAGGGACTTCCATAACTGTTTTCCTGTTGGGCGAATGACGGTTCCCACTACATTCCAAGTACGAATAGAATGTATGTTAGCAGGCCTCTAGTAGAATGCATGTTTCATATCTGAATGGTGTCATTGTTTGGTCACTCGATTTGAGGAGCACCTGGACATTCTACATCAGCTGTTTCACGAGGGTCTGGGGGGCAAAGTTGTATGTATATATATGTTGTGCTCTCACATTATACATAGCCAACTGTGCTAATCGTAGGTGCCAAAAATTGAAACTTAAACCCCATAAATGTCCCCAGATTCCTCGGGTTTGTGTCCTACTACTGCCAACTTTGTACACCAGTTTTCCACCATAGCGAAGCAGCTGTATATGCTTATAAGTAAAAACCAGAGGTGTTCGTGCTGAGCAGGAAGCAATCTTTCTAGCAGCTGCATATATGCCTGATGGAGACCCCCCCTCTTGTGTATCCAGTTTACTGGTTGCCCTTCATTCTGGACACTGATTCAAGTGATGTCGGGATCGGGTCTCTATTGTCACAGATGCAAAACTGGAGTGAGATGGTAATAGCATACGGCGGTCATGTTGTCTTCGATTGTGCAAAAGTATTGCGTAACCTGCTGTGAATTGTTTGCAGTTATGCACTTCACGTACCAGTTCTGCCCTCATCTGTACGGCCAGAAATTCATCGTTTGCACTGACCACTTGGCTTTACAATATTCTCTGCGAATCAACCAGCAGGATGGTAAGATGGCAAGATGGATTGAGTGACTGCAGGAATTTAATCATGATGTCGTTCTTCCAAGGGTACCTTCCACTCACATGTCAAGTCTCTCTCTCGACTAGGTTCCCTTGTAGGGATGTGTGTGCACAACAGGTTTGGCGCACTATACAGTAAAGAGGTTGACCCAGGATTTAGCTAGGTTATTACCCCAGTGTCAGCAATGGGGTAATAACCCCAGTGCTGACACTTGGAAATTATGAGTTGGGATACACAAAAGTCGACTGGATTCAAGGCCAAGAGGATAATGCATCCTTAAACACCATTAGAGACTCCATATATACAAAGAGGCCTGTATCTCGGTCATCAGTTGTCACATTTTTGTCATTTGGAGGGCCTTCTGATGTGTTGGGATGCGGTCTTGCAGCATCGATGCCTTCTTGTTCCCAGTCCATGGCGCAGGAGGTTTGTAGAGGACATACACACGTGGCAGCTCGTGCACTTAGGAGCCAGAAAGACTAGCACCGTCTTGAAAATGTACTATTATTGGCCGGGTATGTTGTCGTACGTCTATCACTGGGTAGCAGCATGTGAAGATTGTGCATGATGAAAAGAACCTCCTTTTGCTCCAAAAGTTCCCCTGCAATCATTACTATCTCTAGGTGAATTAAATAGTTTGCCCGAGATATATTGAATCCCCTTCCCTACGACTCTGCATGAAAATCACTATCTGCTGGTTGGGGCTGAATACTTGACTCATTGGCCCATGGCATGGCTTCTTCCAGATCAGACAGCAAAATGCATCAAGGAGGCATTTATAAATGGGTATGTGGTGGATAAGGGCCTCCCTGATCAATTGCTAACTGACCAGGGTCATAGTTTTTTGTCCTAGCTACTGAAGGAGGTATCGTGGACACTAAAAATCTGTGCACCTTGCCTTACCACCCGCAGCCAGATTGAATGGTCGAAAGGCTGAATCGTACTATTCCATACATGCTATGCCAAGTAGTAAATTAAAAACAGACTGGAATTTTCATATTTCAGGAGTTCTCACAGTATATTAAATGGCCCCACACGATTCTACTGGATTATTCCTGTTCTACTCGATGTATGGCTCGGAGCCCGCATCCCCAATTTAGAATTAGCTAGCCCACAAGTGCCGGCCGCCAAAGTTGCATAGACCATGGAAGGGACCTGTCAAGGTCATCCAGGTTCTGTGGCCACAATGTGTCTGTAAAACATTCGGAAATCGCCATTGGTACGTTCATCCCTCTCGCTTGAAACCAGATGTCCATGACTCGGATATCTTTCACTCATTGTCACTTGCATTGAGGACATCCTTAACCTTGGCGGATTCTGGGTTGCCCACCACACAACCATCTGCTGACACATCAAGTTCACCTGCACCGGTTCCATCTACAGGGCCATCTTTGAGCAACCTCCAGCGAGTGTTCCTGCATAACCAGGAGGGGTCCACAGTGCAGCTGAGTGGCACCACAGACTCAGACAAAAATAACCTCCCTTGAAGGCACGCGCTGACATTCTTGGGAACTCCCCTGAATTTAAAGGGCTCCCCATAAAATGTTGTGTTGGGATGTCTTTCTTGCACAATACGACCTATCAGGGGAGGATGCACATGTGCTTGTGTTGCGTTGTGTGGTTTCCTCCTTATTGATTCTCCTGCTATTTTTGTTTGCTTTCATCCGTGTTAGGGTGTAACAAGGGAACATTCGAGAGGACATTATGGTTATTAGGGCAGCATACGGTTACAAAGCCACAGACGGCTTGATCTCAAGGTGTAGGGGGGGGGGTGTAGAGGTTGTGTGGATGGCACATTCAAGTTGGTTGTAGGGATCACGCAGTTGACAAGGGATAACGCCCAGGAGAATAATGAAAGAAAGACGACGAGAAGAAAATATGCGAAAAAATGGATAGGCGATTGGGTGGCAGGAAAGGAGAGGAGAGAGGGTATACAAAGTGGTGCATTCTGCATTAAGCCAGGAAATATTAAACTGGGACAAGATCCCAAGCCTGAACTCAAGAAGTGTTCGTGCCTGCTTTGCATACATCCATGCTGTGCCTGCCCTTCCCTACAAGCGTTCGCCCACACATCATGTATCACCAGCCGACAAGTGTTGGTGTTAATGGCACAATAGCGTTCCCTTACCAGGAAAACTTGCATGGACTCCCTTTCATAGGTATGGTACAGTATGTCGTCACTCACTATTCAATATTTTATGAAATTATAGATTAAATTATTAATTTATTGATTCATTCAGTTACTCATTCAGGCAATCATTTAAATATACACACAAACACTGACAATTAAAAATGTGCTTACGTGTATTTATTGACATGAAACTCCATCCGCTGATAGTCCTGTACAAACACTGCTTAGGAAACCTCAACTACTTCTCTTTAGGAAAATATTTAAATAAACACACTCATTATTATTTGCGTGCATGTGCTCAATGTTCTTGATCCTTTTGTATTAATGTGGTTTTGTGTTGCTTCACGGTGCCAGCACATGCTTGGTTAATACAGGCGGGAATGTTGGGCCATTTCCACCACTCAGCGGCATCATGTTGGTGTTAGGAATTGTTTTTTTTATAATGTATGTATGTTGAACTTACTCTTTGGTTCTTTCGGTAAAGTCACGTAGGTAAAAATTAAAAATAATCAAGTCACGACGTTTCGGAGGCAACACAAGCTTCCGTCATCAGGTGTAACTAGCACAGCAAAATTACTGTAAAGAAAGCTTTTTTAGTACAGTAATTACAGTAATTTTGCTGTGCTAGTTACACCTGATGACGGAAGCTTGTGTTGCCTCCGAAACGTCGTGATTTGATTATTTTTATTTTTACCTACGTGACTTTACCGAAAGAACCAAAGAGTATGGATCATTGCAGTCACAAAAACTTTAAATCTAGAATATGTTGAACTTCTTTTGCACCATACGTAGCCAACTGTGCTAATCGGAGGTATGGGGAAAGGACAACAAAATCAACACAATACGCAGTTCTAATCAACCTCATCCTATTGTGCAGCGCTGTGTGGTCAGTAGAACATGCCTCTCCAGTGCAAGGGACACCTGTTCATGAATAGAAAATGGTGGGATCAGGCATTTCCACTTCTGTTTCCATCCCTGGTGTTAAACATTCATAAAGCATTTGTTTCCCGCTCGATTTGTTTCTCTTATTTTCAGTGTAATGCCAAACATAAAACTTTGTTTTATTTTTCACGAGAAGTAACAATGTTCTCTGGTTGAAAAATGTGTTCTCCAGAAAAATGGGTACGTTTCCATGATAAAATTCAGTACAATTTTCTGGTCCCTTTTACCTCTTTTTTTGTATCCTGTTCCTCCTTAAATAATTGCCCTTAGTATATATACTCTCAGGGGTTTTGCCAGTTGTGTCCCTTCAATAGTTTATGTCCATTTGAAGCCTGTTGTAAATTACTTTTAATGTTGCTAATTTTTTACCTCAACTTTGCAGTAAGTTATTGCATAAATTCCTCTACTTTATTTTCAGTGGTTATGACTGTCATTGGTGAATCTCATGTAATGCTTCCGCATTTATTTTGAGGCTCAACCAGGACAGGATGACACCACTTTATTCGTCAGCTCCACCTACTTTTACAAATTCATGCCGACTAAACTCCGAGCCTCGCTCACATGGCGAACGGCCTAATTCTTTCTGATATTGGCCCCACCTACAGTTCATAGGCCCTGCCTACTCTTCCAACCACATCCACTGCTCTGGTATCCCCACCTTTTGCCCATATCATGAGTCATGCATTAAGCCGGGAAATGTTAAATTGGGACAAGATCCCAAATTTCATAAAAACAATGGAATACTGGGAGCACCCTTTCAAAAATTCTGACGATTCCGATATTAGGTAGCCTTAATCTGAAATGATTAATCTTTTCTTTTATGAAGCAGGTAATGACCTGGTTATTACTTTAATGGATAACATTATTTTCTTTTTCTGGAATTAATGTACGTTCTGGTAAGCGTTAATTGTATATGCATATCTCAGCATAGTTTCACTATTGCTCATCGTGCAATTTCAGAAACTTTTATTTAATAGTGTACAGTTAATCTCATGCTATATTTTCGTGTACAATGTAAATTGCAATATTTTGGAATGCTCAAAATTACTGGGGGAAGTGGAGGTGATCAAATAATCACATTTGGGATTATCCAAACAATTGTAGCACATACTCTTTGGTTTTTTCGGTAAAGTCACGTAGGTATAAAATAAAATAAATCACGACGTTTCGGGCGCAACACAAGCGTCCGTCATCACGTGGGAAAGCGTGATCTGCTGCTGAGGCAGACTGTTTTAAAAGGTTTGAAATGGGTGTAGCCCAAGGGTCATAAAGAAGTGGGCGGGGCTAGTGATGTTAATGTGAGAAATTAGCATGTTAATGTAAGAACGGAGAGCAGCCTCCTCGACGAGGGCACGGAAGTGACTATGTTAATGTGAGAGATTAGCATGTTAATGTAAGAACGAAGAGTGGTACAATCCAAAGGCATGAGAGTGCAATCCAAAGGCATGAGAGTGCAATCCAAAGGCATGAGTGCAATGCAAAGGACACGTGAGCATGAGAGATCTAAGAGAGAGGCATAGATAGAGAGAGACAGGGAGTCGGAAATAACAGCTGACATAGGCAGGTAGAATGGAAACAATACACAGTCAGTTAAGACTTTACCTGGTCAATAACGTCCTTCCAATGATTGCTCAGTTTGTACCCATCTTCTCGGTTACCCATCTTCTCGGTTATATGTCTGGATGGCTTCATGAACAAATCTCTGAAGGTAGCCAGTGGGTTTGCAGAGTACCTCCGTCTTGGAAAAATCAATTTCGTGTGAGCCCAAAGCGTTAGAACAATGATCAGCAACGGCAGGGCATTGGTCCTACTGTGTTTCAGATCTGCCTTGTGTTCACGGATGCAGTCCGAGGCATGTCGTTTTGTTTCCCCAATGTAACTGCTGCCGCAACCACAACTCAGTTTGTTGACAC
Source organism: Petromyzon marinus (assembly GCF_048934315.1). Lineage (NCBI taxonomy): Eukaryota > Metazoa > Chordata > Hyperoartia > Petromyzontiformes > Petromyzontidae > Petromyzon > Petromyzon marinus. Next base: position 3,173,989 of record NC_133667.1, read on the forward strand.
CAGGGTATTACATGTCAGGAATCACATCCTTTACAGATGGGATTAAATTACGGATTTTATGTACTGTGTTGAAACGAACCTGGATCTTGTGTTTGTTTAAGATTTTGGGAATATTTTTGGTAACCCCTACTATGTATGGTAAAGTGATGGTTTTGGTTGGATCCTCAGAAGGTTGTCTCCCCATGGCTGGGGAGACAGCTTTGCGGATTGTACGGTCCGAGTATCCGTTCATCCTGAGGGCTTGGTGTACATGCTCCAACTCACTGGCTAGGTGGCGCTGGTCAGAGATGCAGCAGGCCCTATGGTGTAGTGTTTTGATGAGGGAATTCTTCTGGGCTGGATGGTGGTGGGAGTCAGGCTTTAGATAGGCATCCGTGTGGGTGGCTTTCCTGTAGATCAAATGTCCCAACGAGCCATCAGGTCTCTTCTCAATCAAAACATGGTAGCTTGCCATCCTTTTCCACTTTTACATGCTAATTTTTCACATTAACATCACTAGTCCCGCCCACTTCTTTATGACCCTTGGGCTACACCCATTTCAAACCTTTTAAAACAGTCTGCCTCAGCAGCAGACCATGCTTTCCCACCTGATGATGGACGCTTGTGTGTGCGTCCGAAACGTCGTGATTTATTTTTATTTTTTTCCTCCGTGACTTTACCGAAAGAACCAAAGAGTATGGATTCCTGCAGTCACGAAAGCTTCAAATCAAAATTGTAGCACATTTATCCATAAAATGAGCATCAGTTGAACCACTGTCACAAACAACATGGTAAGGTGTTTCCATGTAATGGTTGCATTACCAAATGCAGATAAGCATTAGGTCATTCAATGACTTCCACATATGCAAATACCATCTCACCAAGAAATGAACCCCAATAAAGTGTCCTGTGCCGACTTAGAGATTACCTGTATTAACAATATGTATAGTCTGTAAAAGCCCATGATGACCAAAAAATGCAGGATTGAGGAGCAGTAAGAATACTGAATTGAAGGGAATTTTAATAAGAGATTCCAAGCTGAATAAGGTCTAAATGATTTGTAGGATTAACAGTAAGGTCCAACCAAGCACATAAGTAGTTTGCTTCCACGGTATTATGGCATGAATCGGTGGAAACAAATGAATAGATTAATGGAATGATGTAATTGAGGAGAACATACTTTAATATAGTGGGTGTAGTGATCCAAGCAATATAATTCCAAGCATGCTTTTCTCAATGTTTGTGCATGGTTCAGTTTTTATCGAGATTTTTCGTAATTGACTGTTTCTGGGCCATATGTCATAGAAAGTAGTACACACTGGTTAGAATAATTCTTATTTTAGAATACAGTAAAACCTTGGATTGTGAGCTGTATTCGTTCCGGAAACGTGTTTGTAATCCAAAGCACTCGTATATCAAAGCACTCATATATCAGTTGTGATCACGTGACGCTCGGCAGACAAAGCATATACCTACTACTCGTATTGCAAGACCTCGCTCGTTTATCAAATTAATATATTTTTTAAAAAATTGCATGTCTTGCAAAACACTCGCAGACCAAGTTACTCGCAATCTAAGGTTTTACTGTATTGCTGTTTCTTTTCATGATCAAGTTCAGCTTTCCAAAAGCACGCCAACATTCTCGTATGCTACTCCTTACTTTATCCTTCTGATTTCAGTGGGTTCACCTTCAATAGCTGTTCCAGGTACACATACTCTGCTGTGATTTCCTGCTCTGTCCCTCTGATCACTATTTCCAAATATTTTGCCAACTTGTTGTACATGTCCTTTGTTTTGCTCATAATTATCCTGAGTTTGCAGTGTTCTTTATTAAAGATCTTCAAACATTTTCTGCAGTCCATTCCCATTAGTCCATTCCATTCCCATTTGATATCATGTCAGTAAATTTCAAATGGCGAATGTTTTATCTATTAATACATCTTTATTTAAGCAATGCAGTTTTTGGAAACTATCTTCTAAAAGTTAACACCTTGTCTGACTACTTTTTATCTGTATACTGGTACCTTCTTCATGTAATTGTAACCCGTGTCCACCATGCCTCGCTATCCTCAGCCGTGATCTTCATCGAGCACATTCATTACATGTGTAGCGATGCCAATGGGCTGTGTACACTTACCTGCAGGGGTAGTCAGGGTCCAGCAGGGGCAGTCGTTATATCCCTAGCCCGAAAGCAAGAGGGGGCTGCGGGGTGTCCTCGGATCCCCCGGGACCCCTCCCGATAGGAGGGGGCTACGGTGTGTCCTGGGATCCCCCGGAGCTCCCTCTGGAACTCTCTGGAAGGTAGGCGGAGCCAGGGCTGACGCACCGGTGCTGGGTATAAAAGCCGGACCCTGGGAAGGGTCCGGGGCCAGTCCAAGACAGAAGCCAGAAGACCAGCTAGCTAGTACCCTGGGACCCCTAGCTCCGCTGCCCTTGTAAAGGCTGGGACTTTGTGTGGTCCAGTGGTGAGACCCTGGGAACCCACGGCCCGACGTCCTTGTAAGGGCCGGGTCCAAGTGGGCCAGTGGTCGGAACCAGCACCTTGGCTGGGTCGGGTTAGCGCAGCCTCCCTTAGGGCACCCGTAGCCAGAGGACCCAGAGCTGTAGCCCCGTGCCAAGGCACGTTAGCCCAGAGGCAGTACCTCCCCAGGCAGTAATTAGAGGGGCCGTTGCCCTGTGTGAGACTGGGACTGTACTGCCGAGTATTTGTATTGAATAAAGTGTCACCTCCAAAGATCCGTCTGCGACGTCACTAGAACTCACTACACATGTATTTTGGCAGTACTCTTGCATTCTCTTTGGTTCTTTCGGTAAAGTCACGTAGGTAAAAAAAATATATGAAAACAACTGAATTCGGATGTTTTCATTTTTTTCTTTTATTCATTTTTTTCTTTAATTTATTTTTTGGATCCTTGCAGTCGCGAAAACTTCAAATCTAGAATTACTCTTGCATTATCTTATTTACTTCTCCCCTATGTCTCCTTGCTACCTCTGCAGCACACGCTTTCTCGCAACCACACACACAGGGGGGAACTTCCAACAACTGGTGTTGAACTTCAACCAGGATGCCTTTAATTGCACAGTAGAAAGGCGCCAACAGCTACGTGACCGCTTACACACATGCCAGGGAAGGGGTGGAGCCTAGAGAGCTACCTGTCCGTCAAGGAAAATGGCACACAGAGTCAGCCGCACAGCCAATTGCCTTAGTCTCGTCGATAAGGAACAAGCTTTATATGCACCGTTTATCATGAACCTAACCGACCCAGTTACATAATCTTGCTGTGGCTGTTCCTTGTTTTTTTTAAACATTTTCTTTATTGAGGCCTGATCTTGTGGGAGCTTTGGTGAATATCAATTGATTTTCATAGACATAGTAGTAATTGAGATGCATTAGTCTTTCTAAAATATGATCAACAGTATGTATGTGGTTGAGAGTAGAAAACCTTTTCTATATCCTGCTTGCTCTTATGGTTAGTTGGATGCTATGCTGTTCCCGATGATCATTAATAATTTACATGCCATACGTCAAATAAGAGGATAATGAATCTGTAATTCTGAGTCAGTTTCTTCAGTATTTTTTGTTATAGAATCTTGAAGACATCATCCCATGAGGTATTTTATTGCTGTGTACACATTTAGTAATTCAGTCTTCTGACATTTTCCAAAAGCTTTATTTTTGTAATACTATGAAGGGCAGGTGTTTATTGGTGACAGCTTAAAGATGCCTTCATGCAACAATAGATTGATCACTGCTGATGCTGATTATGAAAAAATGACTAGCACAGGATGGTGGTGGTAAAGATAGCGCCGATGATGATGGTGGTGAGGATAAGAGTGACGTTAATAATAGTACCTTCTATCCCCCCACCATCAGCACCACCCACCAAAAATGTGCCACCAGTTATGACTGATGTTATGGCAGATAACTGTTGAATAAAACCCACAAGTCTTTCGGGGCCCCGATAATGATTTAGTGAAAATAGTATATAATTTAATGTGCTCACAACTTGTTTAAGAATTAATAATCTACACAAAGCATGCATGACGTATAATCCGCATATGTAAATTTGCATCTTATTAAACAGAGTTTTAATTACTTGCTTTCACGAACTGCAGTAATGTTGCTCTATTTTCAATGTGCCCTATCATTTACATAAAAATCACATTCAGTCTATGGGACATTTATGTGAGAAAATTACATTTACATTTAAATCCTTTGCAAGGAAGGTGAAAGGTTATGTTTACGGTGAATGTCATCATTCTGAGATTAAATTAATAATGGATTAAAAAGGGGTGAATTATACCATTGCATGATACTTGAATGGCATTTTGGCAAGACGGGACCCCTCTATTGAAAGGCCTTTCTCCCTACTCACATAACACAAAGGATTCCCATGACCCACTCCAGGCAGGGGCAAATTTATTCCACCCATTGGGGAAATTTACATTGCTCACAACAAGCAGTCGAATCGCGTGATGAATGGTTAACCAGCTGAGACCAGCATTGTGTATTTGCAGGCGCTCACCATCATTGATTCATGCCACCTCCCATCGTGCAGTGCCTCTGCTAAAAGTGGCCTTCCATTACACCTTTTTTATGTGCTACCCAAAACATCACATATTGCTCTCCTCCGTAATTAACATTTTGAGGACAAATGGCAGTGCCTTCCAAGCATTAATCAGAGGGTGTGCAGTTGTATTGATCTGCTTGCCGTTGCTATGGAGACATGCAGACGTGGGATCGACCATAACACAGTGGTGCGACAATATCTCAGATTTTCATGAAGTCTCATCCATAGAGGAAACATTTATTGAAGAATGACCAGTTAGTAATCCTCAAAATAGTTGGGGTTAAAAAAATAGTATTCTGAGATGTTTAAGTCTTAAGTAGAACAATGGTCATTTGATAGATGTATATAACTATCCAAATTAAATATTTCTAAACCTCATTCAATAGGTTTTGTAAAATTAGGTTTAAATACAGACATTCGTATTGGTATAATACGACGGCTAAACAAAAAACCATGAAAGTGAAAACACTGTGATGGTCTTGGAGCGTTGTAATGTTGATTGTGCCGTGGAATAAAACTCCTATGACAAGTAAAGATTGCACTGTAAACACCCCTGGAATGCTCCATAAATGTATCTCACGAGAGTTACCATAAATTATTTTCTCCTTTTGTAATAGTATGGCAAATGGCCTATTGACATTTGTGTGCCAATTAATTAATATCCAGTGTGGCATGTATTATATTTATTACGCCTTATTGTTAAGCTTTTGCTCCAGAATGGTCACCTTTAATTCTGGCCAAATTTTAACTGTTTTGCTACTATTTAAGCCTATTTCATGTATGCATTTATTCAGGCCTTTAGAATTATCCACCAATTGTAAATTCTCTCCTTTGTTAGTACCCAATGTTTATCAATGTTTCTACTGAATATTTTGATTATTTGTTTAAAAGCTAATCCATCGCCACCATATACATAGTATGCAGATTTATATGCATACTGTGCTGCACATACACAACACACAAGCACATGTATGCCTACACATGTAACAAAGATCTCCCGTATAGCCTCTATACTGGTGGGGAAATGCTGTTAGGAAGCACCTATGAAGGCTGGCACGGCACACGAAAGGGTGGGTAGCCAACACCATGGCCGGCTTCCCTTTTCTCCGCAGTGGTGACGTTTACACATCGCACCAGGTACTCATTTGAGCCTGAATCAACCTAGGGGAGGCCCAGGACCAGTTCCGATTATTGTCACTGGAGTTGGCCGTGAGGGGGAATCGAACTAATATCTACACTACCGCTCCCCACACATAACACATTCACACAGATAAACGCACCCAAATACTCCATACACAATTAACAAAACGCCACTTGTGGTGGTGTCACCACGGCGTGGCTCTTTGAGGCCAAGTGAAGTGTTGAAGGTTCGCTGGCAGGAGGTCACGAGACAGACCAGGTGCCATGGGTTGACTGCATGGGATGACTGGTTGATGCACCATCTGTGCTCCTCCTGTCCCAACTTGCTGCGTTTTAGCTACCTGCTGCTCTGTTCATTGTTGTGAGAGTTGCTCCTCTGTCCTATATAAATGTTGGAGTGTCCTTCATGAGCCTTCTCCATCGAGGCTGATCTTGACACCGCTGGTAGCAGCAGTCTTTGGTAAATCCACTCAGCTCCTTCTGTGCCACATCAGCCCATCTCTTCTCTAACCCATGCCCTGCCCATTTAGCCACCTCTATCCGGCAAAACAAAACGTTATTAGGCACGCAAGTGGCTGGACATGCGGGCTACATGACTCAGACAATGCAGTCTTGCCTGCCGAAGGAGTTCACCAATGGGATAGCCAAAACCACGTGTGTTCAATATAGTATGATACCGCATCGTTTTATAAAATGCCATATTCAAGTTTATTAACTCAACTAATCATACTTATGACAGAAAAAAACGTAATGAACACTTTCACTACTCACATACCTTAAAACTGCAGCACTTTTATTTTCGGGATTTCCTCATTTCTAATTGCTAAGATACAGCTGATCATACACGATATCAGTAGGCTTGGCATTTAAACCTGTAAAATATAACTATTTTACACAACAATTAAAATGTATCCATAAAGACGTAGCATTAGCCTGTGCGTCCCACTGGTTGCCATTGTTCTTACACCAAAGCAAGACTACATTAATAAATGATAAGCGTAAGAGTGATCATTTTAATTGAATGTACTGTTATTACATTTTGTGGTGCCAGATTTTACAAGCAGCTAACCCAATCGCAACTATAGAGGTATTAAACTAATGTAATTTGTCTTTGTCATTTAAACATTGAAGCTAGGCTACTAATGCATATTTATTTAAAAGTAATTTTGACCAGATCTTTCTACATCAGGCTGCATGTGATCAAACATTTCCAGGAAACCCAGAGGGGCTTGGAGTTGGGGCTTAGTGAAACAGCTGCCAATATATAATGCATTATGCATATATATAATCAGCAACGCCTGGTGACCATCCTGGACCTATCCATTCCCAAGGGACTACTGGGCAATGAGCAATCATTGTCAAATGAAAGTAAAAACCTATGGCTGAATATTTTAATTCAGTATTTTATGTATCTTACAAGGCAGTCACAGTATAACATATATTATGTTGTTAAATGCACGATGATAACGACATTCCAACTTAATTAAGCTGTGTTTTGGATCTTTAACATAAATTATATTATTGAAATATATTTAAACAATTGTATGTAATTATGCTTATTTTTTCCTTTTTATTCTTAAGTTCCAAGCTCAAGTATGCTAACTTTTTTAGAAAGTATATATTTAACCTAATTGAAACAAAAAAAATCTACCTTTTCATTAATAACACCATCTTGAAAGGACAAAAATATAAAGTGATGCTTCAGAGGCAATGGCCCTTCTTCATAGCACATGCATAGAGGTCACAGAGATAAGAGAACAGAGGGATGGAGTGCATAAAAGTTGAAGACTGGACTTTAAACCATGGGGCCTGATATTAACATTTTGAAATGTTTTCGAATTAACAGGTTTTTTTTATTCGCATATGGCTCGTTACCTATTAGAAGCTATTGAGTAAAAGAACAAATCAGGTGGTGGTGGCGATACACACCTGTAATCCAGCATTTTAGAGGCGCACAAATGTTGTGAAATTCCCTTCAGATGGGCGTCGAGGTGCCATACCCTGGCATGCCAGGAGAAGACGGAACTGCAAGTGGACGAATCGCCATCTGTGTGGCCCCCTTGCACGTGTGGGTTTTGTCCCGGGTGCTCAAGTATCCTCCCACTTACATACATTCTCATAAATCACCTGAAAATATCTTAAAATTAAAGCCAATATTACAGGACCCTCCATGACTCAGTGTGGCTTCCCTGGATTAAAAAAAGAAATTTCAATAATGAAAATGTATTACTAAATAAAATCATTTATATTTGAAATAAAATAATTAAAAAAACTGTACATTGCATTATGGGTGGACCAATAATAGAAAGGTCAATGAAATCTCGAAAAGCATCGTTAACTCAATGATGCATTCCTGGGCCCCATTATCATTAAATTGAAATACACAGGACAGGGTGGCAGGTGTCCAGACATACCAGGAATTAACCCTGGATATCAACAAAGCATCATTCGCAATGTTTATCCTAAGGAGTGACACAAATGTTGCCTAAATGTTTAAGGAACCACCTTCATGTGCATTCCAGTACACAGCTCATTGCAAAACGCCAGCAACAACAATAGCATACCAGTCACCTTCCATATAATCGGAGAAGATGCAACACACATATTCACATCAACCTAGACATGGATCAAAACACCCAGGACATATGTGACACACCATAGATGTACATACACCTCCGCCACTCTGGTTTATTGCATCGTGTGCAAACTCTGGTCTCGACTGCATAAAAAAACGGGTAAATGCCCTGACAATACATTTGCCCAATATCTTCTGTAATCTCGCCATACAGACATGTTCAAACCATTGGGTCTTGACTTTAAGAGTGCAGACCATAGCCCCAGTGACATGTCAGTTCATGGCCACGTCTTGATTTCTAATGGAAATGAGACCAAACAAATTACAGGCCACCTCATTCAAACTGAATACCGTTCAACTGGCAGTACTAAATGAATGCCTCGCGTTCACTTAACGCCTAGTTTTATTCTTGAGTGCTAGACAAACTTTTCTTCTTTAAGGTTCATATATACTGTACATCCTACTGGAACACACATTTGTTTACACAATACATTTAATTTCGCAGTAATCGTACAGCAAGAGCTAACTACACTCAAAACTTGTTTTTAAAATGTAAAACCATAAAGTTGGGTTTTTCTAATAAATTGTCTTACATTCTCTTTGATCGTATCTTCCTTCATAGCTCCTCAAACCTATTTAAATTATTATACCATGGAATGAATCACAAACTGGATTATGCTATTGATGGTTTCATTGGCCATATTACAAACAGTCCACCAGAATGCAATGTGCAAGCAACATTTTATAGTTTTCTTTTTTAATACATATTAGTTGAGTAACACTTTTTGATAATTGAAGTTGTCTGTTACTCAATATCTACTAATAGGTAACAATTCACGTGCCAAATTAAAACCTGTTCATCAGGAATGTAAAAAAAAATAATTGCCATCAACTCTGATGAACTGTACATCTGTGGCTTATATTCATATGCTATGAAGAGCCATTTACTGAAACATTACATACCAATATGTACGCCATACGTAGCCAACCGTGCTAATAGGAGGTGTAGGGGAGGGCAACAAACTAAACACAAAAATCAGTTCTAAAGAAATTAGTTTTCCATCTAGATTAAAAGTGCAAAGATCTAGTGGCTTCCTAATATCGGAAGAGCGTTTCAGACAGCTGCAGAAACGCATCTGAAAGCATGCGATGCAGTGACTGTATTTGTTCGATGGTTAGCCACAAAACCGCTGTGAGGATGACCGGAATTTACGTGATGGTTTATGCTCCTTAAACAGGCACCATTTTTGATCCTCATCACTTCCTGAAGAGTCCTTGTGTGCAGTGCCCGGTGTAAGAGCAAGAGCGAGTTGTGTTGGAGTCATCAGACATTAGAGAATCATGGGACGGAAACAAGTAATACTAAAACTTCTGACATTCATTTATCGATGATCACCCCTGTGGTCATCACCCCTGTGGTCATCAATAAATTAGTCTGACACGAGATTCTCATTGGAATTATATAACATGATACGTTAATTTTGCAACATGAGCGATTGAAGTGACCACACTCATACCTGGGCTAATCATTAATAGCAATTCATATGCAGTTGATGACACGTGGGTTACTGTTGCAAATTCCCACACAATCCCCAGGGGAGGTAGACATGGGAAGGGCCATGGCATCAACATGGTGTCCAATAACCCTGCAGCTGGAATTCCCCAGGAACAATCAGGATGTGTAGATTTAAGACCAATGGGTGATGAGGCAGGGGAAAATAGGAAAGATAGCAGTTAAACATAAAATTTGAATCTCTCTGCTCATCTCTCAATTTGCAAGCTTGCCTGACCGCCCCTGTCTGTGACACACATTTGCGACTATTGCAGTGCTGGCTTGAGAGTTTGTGGCTTCAATCGCAGCAGAAAAGTGTTACTTCCCTGGCTCATGAAACGGTAGCACTTGTGCCTCAAAGTGTCTGTGATTGCGAATTAGGAGGGTGAGCAGTTAGCCAAGAGACAAACGTGTCGAGTCAAGCGAATTTGTAATATTAACAACCCCCACCAGTCAACAAGTGTGGCTGCATGGGAGCTTTGAAAGCTTAGTATCAGCAGTTCATCTCGTGTGCTTGTGTCTTTTGAGGCAAAGAAGAAGGTGCTATGGTGAGTGTGGATAAGTGGATAAGCATAGTAATAGGTGTGAGTTTGACGTGTTGTGCGGTATGGGCCGAGGCACACCTGGGAGATCCAAGACGTAAGATTATAGTCATATGCGCCAACGGCAATCATTTTGTGAGTTTGGACACCGCAGCACTGGACAATGCTAAGTTTGAAAGAGGTCACGCAAGAGTGAACACTGGGCAACTAGAGAGTGGTCGTGGCACGAGCCATGGTGAGTGAAATGTGCTGTATAAGAGAAACAGGAGGCACACCTGGGACAACCACGAGTCAATATAAAAACCACGTACAACAGTGATATGGAGCAATGCTACGTGTAGCAAGTGGGCACAAGTCCCTGGAGCAGGGCCGGATCATGGTCTCGTGAGGCCCCTGGGCACATGTCTTTTGGAGGCGCCCCCCCCCCCCCCCCCCGCTTTCCTATATTGGTGTCTTTCTTTCCTTCCTCCTCTCAAAATCATCCACTAGATCGTCAAATCTAGCTGTCTGACAAGGTCTGACTCTATTGACATACAGTAAGTGGCAATCAGCTAAGACGTGGTTGGCACATGCTACGCTGCAGCTCAATTTTTATTCTGCCTAAAAGGGAAAATGTCCGCTCACCCTGGCAGTTTCTCACTGGCAAAGTTAGAAAAATCCGAAGTGCCACGAAAACATTTTGGAACACTGACTGCAGATTAAGTGCCTGCAACGTCTCAAACAATTTAGTTGGGCACTTCTCACCCTCAGAGTCAGACATGAAAGACTTTAATTGGATGAGTTCATTGGCAAAGTTCATGTCCAGGTCTGATGGATATGCAGCGGAGAGTGTATTTAGCTTTTCCACTATGACATCACTGTTAGACACCTGATCTGATATAAACAGAACTCCAAAGAGACTAGTCAAACGCTTGTAAGCGTCCAAGCGATGTTCAAGGCATGCCACTAGCTTATCAATGACCACATAAAATGTTTCTATTTTGAACTTCCTCCCCTCATGTGTCACACCTGGCTCTGAGCGCTCATCTGCAAATGTTTTGCGTTTCCTCTTTCGCTGAAGATCGTGCTTATATGACTGAGATACACCTGTCACATTTAATGCTGCCCTTTCAAAAGCATCAAACTGGTCTCGCTGTCCCACCACAAATCCCTCAACGAAGACAAAAGCTGTGCTGCTAAAGATATGTCAATGTCACTTTTCAGTAGGTGCATGCTTGTAGCGTGGAACCGGACATCTCAGAAATGTGCCATGAACGCCATCTCTAAGGTGTCCAATTTAGCACATAGTCCAGCGGCCTCAATTCGAGTGTCTCTTTTCTCATTATCATCATTGTACATACCACCGAAGGCCTCTCTAATGTGGGTGCAATTTCTCCACAGTGCCTTTGGTTGACTCTACCCGAACATTCCACCAAGTACTGGACAGCGATTTTAATGTCAGTCTGACATCTGTCTTCCGAAAGACTTTCCCCCATCTGTGTGCGGATGAAGAGCAAAATGTGTACAGTGACTGCAACATGTTAAAACAAACTTGTCAGCATCTCGGCTATTTTTTTCAGGTGGGCCTCTAGCCCCATTGTATTTTCCTGACATGTTGCTTGCACTGTCATATGACTGACCTCTACAGTGTGAGAGGTCCAACCCAAGGCCCTCCACCATCAAAGTCACACAGTCTGCTTAACTTTTGCCAGTGTGGCTCTCAATTGGCTCAAAGCTCAGGAATCGCTCCACCACAGTCCCGTTGCTGTTAACAAACTGGAATATGAACGTCAATTGGTCAACTTTTGACAGGTCTGGGGTAGAGTCAACAGTTATTGAGAAATATTTGGCATCCCGAATCTCATCTGCTATTGTTTGGCGAGTTTTCTGACCCATTAGCTCAATTAGTTCTTCACATGTTGTCGATGACAAATAGGACAGTGTGCCTCTTCCTTCTCCGCCAACGTTTTAATATGTTTAGCTAAGAATGGGTCAAATTGTGATAGCGATTCTAGGATGCCAAGGAAATTACCGTTATGGGTTGACCCAAAGCATTCGTCATCTCCCCTAAACGCAAGTGCTCTTTCACCCAAGAACTTGATCACTACCACAACTCTTTTCAAAATGTTCCTCCAGTATTTACGTTCCACATCAAGTTGCTGCATGAGATCTGCATCTACAGCACTGCCCTTTGTCCGCTGGTGCAAGGCAAGCACGCATGATCTGTGTTCTGCACTCTTTTCGTGTTCCCCTATTCTTTCAGAGTGCTTCCAGTCACTAAACCCCTGACTAAGGCCACCGAGCTTGCTGGAGAACAGTTTGGATGCAAAACAGTACACACAACCTGTTAGTGAGTACAGTAGCCACTGTCTAGAAACCTGCCCATTTGGCAATATACAGTTGAGAATTTCATTGTTGAAACTTTTAGTCTTTCCACCAAGCGCTCTATCTCGGACTGAAGCTGGATATTTTTCACTGCAATTTTGGAAGGGGACTGCTCCTCTTTCAATCAGCACTGACTTAACAATGTCACTGGAAGTGCTTTGCCATAATGCAGGGTCAGTGACCTCATAGCACCAGGAATGGCTTGGTTGCTGATTTGATTCTTGTGAACTGCCCAACTGCTCCTGAGGTGGAAATGATGGTTCTTGTATGCCATTAGCTGTTGAGGGTTAGCCTTCAAAGGATGGTTCTGTGGGAGTAACAACATTACTAGAAACAGAACAAGTGCTAGTTCCTTCCTCACAGCTGACCATAGTGCTGCTATCATCATTGTTACTATCAGAGGGTTTTTGAAAGAAGATGGCAATGAGTGGAACACTTTGAAGAAACACTGCCTCTCTTTCCTCCTTTATTTTTTGGCTTTCCTTTTGGAAGCACCACTATTCGAACGTTTGTGGTCCATATTTCAGAACTAGTATGCTATTTACATTAATATATTTATAGCATATCTCAATACTTAATAAATAATCATTGAATTAATATATTATTAATTTTCGATTTAAAGCTTTCGTGACTGCAATGATTCATCTTCTTTGGTTCTTTCGGTAAAGTCACGTAGAATGAGGATAAAATAATAAATTGATAAAATAAAATAACACAATAATATTCTCACGACGTTTCGGCCACAACACAAGCGGCCTTCATCAGGTGAAGGGACGAGACTGTCTGGTAGGACAGCGCTGGAGTGAAAGAGCCACGTTCAGATCACGGCCTTTAAGCTGTGTGAGAGGAACTTCACCTGGAATGGAACTTTCTACAAACAAACTGAGGGCACCCCAATGGGCTCCCCCCTATCTCCGGTTGTAGCCAACGTATTCATGGAAAAATTTGAAACTGACGCCATCCAGACTGCCACTCTACGCCCGACCTTATGGAAGAGGTACGTTGATGACACCTTTGTCATCTGGCCACATGGCCAGCCTGCTCTAGACCAATTCCGCGACCACATCAATTCCATACACCCAGCCATCAGATTTACCATGGAGGTCGAAAAAGATGGCAAACTACCCTTTTTGGATGTCTTAATTAAAAGAAGACATGATGGTTCAATGAGCCACTCTGTCTACAGGAAAGCTACCCATACAGATGCTTACTTGAAACCGGATTCCCACCACCATCCATCCCAGAAGAACTCCCTCATCAAGACTCTATACCATAGAGCCCAATGCATTTCCGACCAGGAACACATTACCAGTGAACTCAAGCACGTACACCAGGCTCTCAGGGCTAATGGCTACTCCGACTACACAATCCGCAAAGCCATCACTCCAGTCATGAAGAAGGATCCTCTTGTGGAGCCACTCAAAACCATCACCTTACCCTACATTGCAGGGGTCACTAAAAAGATCTCCAAAATCCTGAACAAACACAAGATCCAGGTCCGATTCAACACAGTACATAAAATCCGTGATTTAGTTCCATCTGTAAAAGATGCTGTTCCAGACATACAGTACCCGGGCGTTTACAAACTAAAGTGCCTCTGGGCTCACATGACATTGACTTCTCCAAGACGGAGGTTCTTTGCAAACCAACCGGCTACCATGAGAGATTCGTTCATGAGGCCATTCACATATACAAGCACAGAGACAATTTCAACCGAGAAGATGGATTCAGGCTTAGTAACCACTGGAAAGATGTTTTAAATCATTTCTGTTCTTAATTAATTTTATTTTTACGATGACCTTCAGACCGCAGCTCTTTCGCCAGCATTGCCTCTTAATACTTCTCACACCACGGTTAATGGTATAGTTTTACAATATGGAGCATACTAGGGCCTCGCAGCTGTCTCTCTCCCCCTCCTCTGTTCTGACCATGGACGAACTCGTCCGTCTGAACGGGGCCCGTAGCTATCCGTGGTGCTGAAATTTGAGGGTAAGAATCCACCCATTTTTTCGCCATATAGCATTGTGATATATAACGACTTATTGTTGGTAGCTTAGCTGATTGGAGAATATAGAGTTTATTGATAACATGAAGGTAATTTAATTGGTTCACTATATAGTACTGTGAATAGCTCAGATGTGTAGTCATTTCTGTGACCAGTCACTAGCTAATCGCTCAGTTGTTTCAATGCTGGATTCGCCTAGTTATTTCAATGCTAAATTCCCCTGTTTGATTTGTACTAAGGGCCTCGGTGAATGTGTATGCTCTGACTTTAACGTAGCTATTTCTGCAGCAGGTACAAGCTCTATTTCTGCAGCAGGTACAAGCTAATCACTCAGCTATCTCAATGCTAAATTCTATGCTAATTCCAGTGTCAAGATGTGTATGCCTTAACTTAGCTATTTCAATTCTAAATTCTATGCTAATCCCTTTAACAATGGGTGCCTCTGCGGGTGTGTATGCTTTAACTTTTAACATAGCTATTTCTGTGACCAGTCACAAGCTAATCATTCAGCCATTTCAATGCTAAATTATATGCTAATTCCTTTGTCAAGGCGCTTTGTTCCTCTCACACAGCTTAAAGGCCGTATCTGAACGTGGCTCTTTCACTCCAGCGCTGTCCTACCAGACAGTCTCGCCCCCTTCACCTGATGAAGGCCGCTTGTGTTGTGGCCGAAACGTCGTGAGAATATTATTGTGTTATTTTATTTTATCAATTTATTATTTTATTATCATTCTACGTGACTTTACCGAAAGAACCAAAGAAGAAAAAAAATATGCGTTAGTGTATGAAAAAATATAGCTTTTTGCATATATTTTTTTATGTTTCACAAAACCGCGGTGTATTTTTTTATAATTTACTAGCTTTACTACCCGGCTTCGCCCGGGACTTGGATTCTTGTCTTGGATTAATACACGGCCTACGCGGAGGGTGGGGGGGATGCGTGACGTCAGTAGGCACACTGCGTGACGCTGCCACATCCGGGTGACGTCACCGCTTACTTGCCATGCAAAATATATACATTGTTGCGCACCCCCCCTACCCCCAAAATACAAAAGTCTATTTTTAAACTTTTTGCATTGTGTACAGTCTGCAAACTACCCACATGCCAAATTTCAAGTTTGTTGCATGTCGGAAGTATGCTAAACATTGCGAACAGACACACATTCACAAATTTCCCTTATATATATAGATTTGTCAATGGCTAACTAAGCTCAAAACATACGACGAGCCCTCGGTCTTACTAGCTGGCTTTTTAGTGCAGCTGAATCATAAGGGCAGCTAGCTAGGGAAAATGGGCAGCTAGCTAAAAAAAGGGATAGCTAGTTACGGTAAGTCAAATAAAGAACGGCTTATAATAGTAGGGTCTTTCCCCTTTTTTTGGCAACAAGTCCCGGTACCTGACACCATCGCTATCATTGAAGACCTGGTTCATCAAGGACTGCATACTGATGTATCCCCCCTGGTGAGACATTGCTTAACCAACACATACTTCACCTGGAATGGAACTTTCTACAAACAAACTGAGGGCACCCCAATGGGCTCCCCCCTATCTCCGGTTGTAGCCAACGTATTCATGGAAAAATTTGAAACTGACGCCATCCAGACTGCCACTCTACGCCCGACCTTATGGAAGAGGTACGTTGATGACACCTTTGTCATCTGGCCACATGGCCAGCCTGCTCTAGACCAATTCCGCGACCACATCAATTCCATACACCCAGCCATCAGATTTACCATGGAGGTCGAAAAAGATGGCAAACTACCCTTTCTGGATGTCTTAATTAAAAGGAGACATGATGGTTCAATGAGCCACTCTGTCTACAGGAAAGCTACCCATACAGATGCTTACTTGAAACCGGATTCCCACCACCATCCATCCCAGAAGAACTGCCTCATCAAGACTCTATACCATAGAGCCCAATGCATTTCCGACCAGGAACACATTACCAGTGAACTCAAGTACGTACACCAGGCTCTCAGGGCTAATGGCTACTCCGACTACACAATCCGCAAAGCCATCACTCCAGTCATGAAGAAGGATCCTCTTGTGGAGCCACTCAAAACCATCACCTTACCCTACATTGCAGGGGGTCACTAAAAAGATCTCCAAAATCCTGAATAAACACAAGATCCAGGTCCGATTCAACACAGTACACAAAATCCGTGATTTAGTTCCATCTGTAAAAGATGCTCTTCCAGACATACAGTACCCGGGCGTTTACAAACTAAAGTGCCTCTGTGGTAGTAGCTACATTGGAGAAACCAAAATACATATCTCGGACCGCATCCGCGAACATAAAGCAGACTTGAAACACGGTAAGACGAACTCCTCTGCCGTGGCAGATCACTGTTACAATTCAGTGGGCTCACATGACATTGACTTCTCCAAGACGGAGGTTCTTTGCAAACCAACCGGCTACCATGAGAGATTCGTTCATGAGGCCATTCACATATACAAGCACAGAGACAATTTCAACCGAGAAGATGGATTCAGGCTTAGTAACCACTGGAAAGATGTGTTAAATCATTTCTGTTCTTAATTAATTGTAATTTTACGATGACCTTCAGACCGCAGCTCTTTCGCCAGCATTGCCTCTTAATACCTCTCACACCACGGTTAATGGTATGGTTTACAACATGGAGTATACTAGGGCCTCGCAGCTGTCTCTCTCCCCCTCCTCTGTTCCGACCATGGACGAACTCGTCCGTCTGAACGGGGCCCGTAGCTATCCGTGGTACGGAAATTTGAGGGTAAGAATCCACCCATTTTTTCGCCATATAGCATTGTGATATATAACGACTTATGGTTGGTAGCTTAGCTGATTGGAGAATATAGAGTTTATTGATAACATGAAGATAATTTATATTTTAGTTTTTATTGGTTCACTATATAGTACTGTGAATAGCTCAGATGTGTAGTCATTTCTGTGACCAGTCACTAGCAAATCACCCAGTTATTTCAATGCTAAATTCGCCTAGTTATTTCAATGCTAAATTCTCCTGTTTGATTTGTACTAAGTGCGTCGGTGAATGTGTATGCTCTGACTTCAACGTAGCTATTTCTGTAGCAGTTACAAGCGAATCACTCAGCCATTTCAATGCTAAATTCTATGCTAATCCCATTGTCAAGGGGTGCCTCTGCGGATGTGTATGCCTTAACTTAGCTATTTCAATGCTAAATTCTATGCTAATTCCTTTTAACAATGGGTGCCTCTGCGGATGTGTATGCTTTAACTTTTAACATAGCTATTTCTGTGACCAGTCACAAGCTAATCATTCAGCCATTTCAATGCTAAATTTTATGCTAATTCCTTTGTCAAGGCTCTTTGTTCCTCTCACACAGCTTAAAAGCCGTGATCTGAACGTGGCTCTCTCACTCCAGCGCTGTCCTACCAGACAGTCTCGCCCCCTTCACCTGATGAAGGCCGCTTGTGTTGTGGCCGAAACGTCGTGAGAATATTATTGTGTTATTTTATTTTATCAATTTATTATTTTATTCTCATTCTACGTGACTTTACCGAAAGAACCAAAGAAGATGAATCATTGCAGTCACGAAAGCTTTAAATCGAAATCTTTTTACAAGGATTCATGTCTGCATTAACCACAATACCTGCAGTTAAAATGCAAATAAAAAACATACTATGATAATATATGCATTGTCCTTGAAACTGATTGGTCCACACCATAATATGACGCCCTTCAAACTGTCCTTTAATGCAGAATGAACTGACTTGTTGGTGAATATTTTATCATGTCACAGCATATTGTACCATGCCAACCAGTGGCTCAGTTGTACTGATGCACTGTACTCTCCGAGAAGCACTGTATGTACCAACCAAGGGACCCAGGTGTTATGCTGGATGTATGCACCGAGGGGCCTGGGAGCCCTAGTGGTCAACCCACACTGTGAGCACCCAGGGGCCTGGGGGCCCTAGTGGTCAGCTCATGCTTTAAGTACGGAGGGGTCCTCACACTGTAGGTGCCGAGGGGCCCAGGGGCCCTAGTGATCAGCTTTTGTTTTAAACACCAAGGAGTCTGGGAGCCCTCACATTGTAAGCGCCGAGGGGTCTGGGGGGGCCCTAGTGTTTAGCTCACGTCATAAGCACCCAGGGGCCTAGTGGTCAGCTTGCGCTGTGCGCACTGAGGACCCTGGCGTTCAACTTCCTTCGGAAATCTTGGGCCACGCACCGCGCACGCCCTGAGACTTGTAGGCCCCCTGGCAGTCCGAGGCCCCGAGGCACTGGCCCCACTGGCCCGGTCCATAATCCAGCCTTGCCCTGGAGCACCAGTATTTCCCCTATGTTTTCCACAAATGGAATGCAATTCTGGAAACTGCATAAGTTAAGACTTGTCTTGTGATTGTGAACAAGATTTCTGTAAAATAAATCACGTGATGAGAGAACTTAGCTGTGGTTGGGATCATCCTCAATTCCACCATTACAGAAAGGCCCCGACTTACGAATAGGTTCCATTCCTTTGATCCGTTCGTAAGTCAAAAGGTTCATAAAGTCGGAATACTAATTTACTCCATTTAAATGTCCATACAGTGTCATAAAATGTGTTATGGTTAAAAAAAGGAAGCATTGTTAAACTCATAAAAATACGAATTATTGTACATGAGCATATCATACTGTGATAAATACTGTAAAGCAAATAAAGCATAAAATAAAGTAACGTGTAAAGAAAAAATCTAGTTTCATTTTCACTTACGTTGAGTCCTTTCCACCATGGTGTCACGCATGCAAACACGCACACACAAAACGACGATAACGATCCCCCGTATAGCCTTGCCAGATGGTTGGGGCAAGTGCTGTTTGCTAGCACCGATGAAGGCCGGCATAGGTGCCCATTGGTGAGGTTTACTCCCCAATGGTGATGTTTAATCAACACACCAGGTTCTCATTTGAGGCTGAGTAGACCTAAGGAAAGCCCAGGACCCATTAAGATAATCGTCACTGGTGCTGGTCATGACCAGGAATTGAACTCAGGTCGCCGGGTTTTGGAGCGCAGCGTGCTCACCACTGCACTACCACTCCACACGCACGTTCACTTTCACACACGCTCCACTGAGCAATTTCGTTCCGCGCTTCGGTTCGCAAGTGCGCGTTCGCACGTTGGATGATTAAAAACTAAATATCTTATGGAAGCTCGTTCGTTAACCGAGGATGTTCGTAAATCTGGTGTTTGCAAATCGGGGCTTCCTGTACTCATGTAATGATTGGATTGCGCACATCTGTAAATCAAGCAATGTTATTGTAATGATAGAGATTTTCATGCGGTGTCATTCATTGTACGAGAGTTGTGGAGATTTTCATTGTTCTCGCGTGTGGGGATTCTTGCATTGGGCGCTTGATTGGTGGTAATTGTCTCCGGTGGCGTGGATGCACAGATGGTGGGGGTTATGGGGGCGGGTCGTGGCACATATATAAGTGCGGAGCGTGGCTGGGAGGAGGAGGCTGGGTCGCGTGATTGCATTGCTCAAGGGCGGCGAACAAAAAACTCGAGATTTAAAATGAAAAGTGACTCTGCTGGACACACGACAAAGACAATTACCCACTATAGCCTTAACAGACTGTTAGGGCAAGGGGCCGTCCATAAATGACGTCACGCGATTTTGGACGATTTTTGACCCCCCCCCCCCCATCGTCACACGGCGTCACAAAAAGTCAGACCCCCCTCAAATATGACGTCACAAATCTCTGCCCCCCCCCCCAAAAAAAAACACATGCTTCAAATCGCTTTAAACTATTGTCATTGTAGTGCGTATTTAATGTGGCACTGCACTCTGATGTTGTAGGAGAAAACATTTATTAGAAAATATATTTAATTAAGTAGAACGTGTTGTCTATATTTATTTAAAGTTGCGCATTTTGGTGTGACGTCACATTCATCAACCCCCCCCCCCTCCTCGTCACACATCGTCACAAATGTCTGACCCCCCCCCCCCAGGTGGGTGACGTCATTTATGGACGGCCCCCAAGTGCTGTAAGCAAATACCTTTGAAAGCCGGCACGGTACACCTGGGGTTGGGTGGCCAGCACCACGCTCGACTGCCTTTTGTCGCCCAAGTCGCGATGTTTGCAAACCGCACCAGGTACTCATTTGAGGCAGAGTGACCTCGCGGATGCCCAGGATCTTATTCAGATAATCTGTTACTGGTGTTGGCCATGAGCAGAAATCGAACTCGAGTCGCCGGGTTTGTACTGCAGCGCGCTAACTGTTGCACTACCGCTAACCACACTTTACTCATGCCCATACAGACACGCACTATCAGCAAACACATTTGTGCACAAATATAGTCAAACATCATAATTTTCTCTGATTTTTCTTTTGCGAAATTTTATTTTTCGGGATTTTATTTGAATTCCAGTTGAACTTTCGTACCTTTTTCGATCATTTGCGATTTTTATTCACAAATCATGCACAAACAATACAAAAAAAGGTTTAAATGATTTTGCGCGCATTGTAAAACGCAGCCCAGAGTAGAGTCTGCTTACTCTCCCTTGGCCCAATAATTATCAGTGCGCTTCACGAGTCTCCCTCTCCCGCCTACACCCATTGCTCGATCTCATGTTTTTTGCAGTGATAAGTGGTTTTATTACCCCAAATTATGTCGTCCAAACGACCATTTAGTGTTTAGTGGCCGCCATACTGAGCAAAACGTGCCTCATAATTAAATCTCTTTGGAAACGAAAATGCAGATTATAAGGAGGGTAGAGGCAGAAGTGATGAAAAGTGAAGTGGTGCGTTCATTAGGGTTAACGCAGTCTATATTAAAGACAATTATAAACCAAGCAGGCAAAATAAAGGCTACTGTGCAACAAAGTTTTCCTATCCGAAGTACCCCTGTTATATCTGTAGTGAGTCCAACTGAGTCACAGACGTTATCTTGGGAGCAACAGTATTTATTCACATAACAGTACGTAACATAACACAACCTACACTCAGATCTCAAGTGCCCATCTAACCACGCTACGGCAGAACTAGACACGGTTTGCTATTCCGGTCCGGACCACAAGCTGAGTCCTGGACTGCATGGCTAGAGGCTTCCTCTCCCTGACATGGATCTTCCAACACCAACACTTGAAGAATCCCAAGCTCCTCACGGAGCTCTCATTATATGCTCCCGGGCTGGGGCTGGCTCCGCCCTCAGCCCCGCCCACCTTCCAGGCTTCTCGAGCTCCTTCTCGAATGTTCCCGAGAGCCCCTCGGAACCCCGTGACCGCCCCTCGGCCCCCGTCCACCGGTGGCCCCGCTCCAGTACCGTCCGGTCACGTGACAACAGGTCAGCCAGAGTGTCATGTGCCAGAGTGACCCTGGCTGGCTGACGCTCGCTCTCGCTCCCTCACTGGGAGCCGGCACCGCACACTGCTCGCGATGCCTCCGCGTTAACCAGCGCTCACCCAACCACCGGGAGAGTTGGTACTGCAGCCCAAAACCCGGGCTGCCCGTAATGACGTTACTGGCAGTGACGTCGCAAGCCCGGCACCATACAGTGACAAGTACAGTCACTACATATCTACCAAATTGGATACATTTACCCAAGATGGCGGTGGCGTGTGAGTGTGAGCTGTGCGTGAGAATGAGTGAGAATGAACTGCGTGTGAGCTGCGTGTGAGTGTGTGTGTGAGTGAGCTGTGTGTTTTATTGAGCTGTGTGTGTGTTTAAATTGAGATTGGCGGGTGCAGCAGGGTTTAATCGTTTAGTCGGGTTTAATCATGCGTTCTTTCTCCATCTCTCCATCATCATCTCTTTCCTTCTTGTGAGTGTAAATATAAATATACGTCTGTATTCATTAGAATATTGATTACAATACAAATGCACGTTTATTTATTCTAATTGAAGGTTTATGAAACTTCGTTTATTGAGTTTTATTGCATTTAAATGTGATTAAGGCCTAGTCCATTAACGCCTCGCCTAAAACCCACGGCTTTTTGTATTTTTTATAGTTTCTGTTAATTTGTGTACATTTTTGCACTTTCCAAAAAAATTTACGTGTCTATATTTATTATAATACAAATGCACGAATATTTATTCAAATTTAAAGTTGATTTACTTTGTTTATTGAGTTAAAAATTATCATGGCCTAGTTCGCTAGCGCCTCTTCTAAAGCCCTAGGCTTCAGGCTTTTCGGATTGTGTATTTATTATCCTTTAAGGTTTGTGAATGAATATGAAGAAGACACTGGGGCAGATTGAAAACTACTTTCTTTATAACAGTTTTTTTGCGTGTTCAGTTTGTTGCCCTTCCCCCGCACCTCCGATTATCGCGGTCGGCTCTGTACGGTGCGAAAGAAGTGCAACGTAGGTCTGTGAGCTGCTGACACGAGAGGGCCTGGTGACACCCAGAACGGGTCGTAGGCAGGCCTCCCGGGACGTTTAAAACCGCGCAGATGTTCAACTCAACACTCACAAACACGCACACACAAACACACAGTGACAACAACAACTGCAATTTGTCGCTAAGTGGCAGTGACATCACCACGACGTTTGTGCCAGGCTATGTGCACGACTCAAGTGCCACGGGTCGACTGACACACAAACACACTCAGACGAAGACCCCCATTTAGCCTTAACATGCTTTTGGGGCAAGTGCTGTTCCCGAGCAGCATAAATGGGGGCCGGCATGGTACAGGAGGAGGTGTGTGGGTAGCACCAGGCCCGGTCGCCTTTGTCTCCCGAAGTCACAGGGAGCAGCACACAGGGCCCTGCGGACCACCGTGGGTGTGGTGGTGAGGAGTGACGCATCGCTCATGCTCGTGTGAGGTGCACGGAGAGTCTGTGGCGGAGTGCTTGAGCAGACCGAGAAAGCCACGGCAGAAGGAATACAACGCCATGGCGGAGATGACGGTGGTGAAAGAGGGCTCTACAAGCGTGCTGCAAGCATATGACTCGGACGATGAGAAATCAGGTGCACGTGCCGACAAGACGGAACTGCAGACCACACTCCGCTCACTCTCCCCCAAGCTCGAGGATATGAGCACATGCAACGATCTGATCGGCAAGCACGACCTGGAAACCCTTAAGCTGCCGCTTGAGTGCAGCGAGAAGCTAAAGGCCGTGATCTCTTGCTCCGATGACACATTGAGGGCGGTGCTCATTTCCAAAAACTCAAGCACACGGGCAAGAAGCCGTGCATGTGTGACAAGTGCGGCAAGACGTTTCTCGCACTCAGCCTACAAGTATTTTTTTCGCTTGTGTGTTAAACTGTGTGTACCCTTGATATTTTAAAGATGGCAGTTATCCTGCTGTGTATCCTACTGCTGTCCCTCCCGGCCATATCTAGTGCCACACTCAGCTCTACCACCGGTAACCCTCATTATTTCTCGTCCATACTTGTTGTTCAATTTGTCACAACACCTGCTAATGAAACAGCTTATAGACACTTCTACACTCCATCATTGTATCCTTTAAACCTTATCTCTGTCCCATTAGTTCACCAGCACTCCTTCCAAACTTAATTCTGCTCTTAAAAATGTCGCCATCTCGGAGCTGCTGCTATTCGTCCAAGGTTCGCCGCTCTTCATCCTTTCACAGAAAATACCTGTGCAAACTATTAATTCTACTTTTCTTATTTCTGGGAGGTATTGAGCTTCATCCTGGCCCAAATGTAAAGAACTAATAATTCTGTAGATTTTTCTGGCAGAAAAGGTTTTGGTGTGCTACATGTTAACATCAAAGGACTTGTGATTAAACTAAGTCAACTAAAACTAGAAGTGGCAGATCTGGACCCGGACATTTTTTGCCTTACAGAAACATTTCTCACTCCTGCCGTAAATGACTTGCAGATAACAATTTACAACTACAACCTTTTTCGGCTTGACCGTGGCTCTAAAGGAGGTGGAATTGCCATCTATGTTCGTAATTCTATTGCATTTCACCAGCTCACTACTTGTTAAAAAAAATGTTGCTTTGAAGGTCTGGCTCTCAGAATAACTCTCCCTAATAATCAACAGATATTGTTAGTGTGCTGCTATAGACTGCCTAGTGGTAAGGATGTTGAAGCTGCGTCTGCACTGAGAGCTTCTTGGGGGCCTCCCTAAAGGTGAAATAGTTTTAGTGGGTGATCTGAATTGGAATTGGCTAAACCCGCCGGCCGTGGCCACAAATTTTGCAGATGAATTTAACCTATTTCAATTAATAAATGTCCCCACAAGACCCAACCTAAAAAATCCGGGACAGTCATCTCTGCTTGACGTCCTATTGACTAATGCCCCTCACAATATCACATTTTCTGGTGTAATAACCTTAGTGATCACTCCTTCATTTTGGGGTGAGATCATCAGCCAGACCCAGAGCTCCCCCTAAATTAGTTGATAAGCACTCCATGAGACACTTCACAATACAGGCATTTACTAATGATGTGCTTCACTCGGATGTCAAGGTCTGTGATATCCCCAACCTGACTACGGCTTGGGAGACCTTCAGGTACAAGTTTCTCAAAATTATTAACAAACATGCTCTGTTGGTTAGATAAAAAAAAATTAAAGGCAACTGCCCACCATGGTTTGATCCTTTCATTACTAAGCTCATGAAAATTAGGGACAAGGCTTGGGAATGTGCTCAGAAAAGTAATTTGGTCAATGACTGGCTAGAATACAGGATTTTAAGGAATAGATGCCTCAAAAAAATACAGCATGCAAAAAATGCTTACTTTTCCTCCACTCTCCTGGAATCACATGGCAATGCCAGGATCTTCTGGAAAACAATCAAATGTATCAAAAAGGCATCTAGCACAGATAATCTGCCCGTTGCGCTTAACCAAAATGGGGACTATTTTTAAAAGCCCCAAAAAATAGTCGACAATTTTAACATTCATTTTTCTAAAGCTGGCGACCTTTTTGATAATGTATTGGGAGTTACCTCTGCTCATGCAATTTCCTACACCCCTGTCCAAACATTAAACGAATTTATTTTCCAGCCTATCCACGAAAGTAATGTTCTGAAACCACTGTCTTACCTTAAAGGGTCCTACTCTACTGGAGCAAATACTATTCCCGTCTTTGCTGTGCTGTTGGTCACCTAATATACAAACCTAGAGCCCATATTTTCAACCTGTCCATCACAGCAGAATCAGTACCTCTAGAATGGAAACATACCTATGTTCGTCCACTTCACAATCTATTACATCGAAACCAATCTTGGGTCCGAAAAAAATACAGCACCACATCTGCTGCATTCAACTCTCAGAATCACATTTACAGTAGCCTTAATAATAAGCAGTACTGCGCCAGTCTTTTTCTTGACTTGTCCAAAGCCTTTGATACAGTCGACCACAACACCCTGCTTAGTAAATAAGTTGCCTCCGTTTCTCCAAACATGCAGTAAAATGGTAAAAAAATTACCTCTCTTCTCGCACCCAAACTGTATTCATAGATGGTTGGAGGTCAAACAGTGTTAAGATAACAAAAGGGGTTCCACAGAGTTCCATCCTCGGCCCCCTCTTTTTCTCTCTTTATGTCAATGACTTGGGCACTGACCTGGATCATTCCAGGGTAAATCTGTTTGCAGATGACACGATACTGATTACTGCTGGCCACTCTCCGGATGACGTGATTGCTAAGCTCCAGGGTGATTTCAACAAACTACAACATCAGCTAGTTGCTCTTAAACTAGTCCTGAATACCTCCAAAACCAAGGCGCTATGCTTCTCACCAGGACTAAAGCAGGAAGTTATCTTTCCCCAATTATATTCCTAAATAATCATCAAATAGAGCAAGTCAAGATCTATAAGTATATTGGGGTCATCTTTGATTCAAAACTGAATTTTAAAGATCACATTGATTATATTGGTAAAAAGACAAAAAAAATTCTGTATCGACACAAGCACTGCTTCCCCCCTATGTTCCGCTTGGAATTGATAAAAGCCACCATACTACCTCTACTTGATTACTCTGACATCGTATATAAATCAACCCCCAGTACTAAACTGAAGAAGCTTGACTCAATTTATCACTCGGCCTTAAGATTTGCATTGAACTGCCCATATAGGACCCACCACTGCTATTCAGAATGGCCTGAAATCAAATGTATCATTCCGGATGACCACTGCAAAGTATGATCTTGAGTTTTGATTATAGTGTGCTGATCTTTAAAAGTGTATTGAAATTGTTTTTATACTACTACTGATATTCCTGCTATTATGGAGTAACTCATGCAGCCAGCTATGGCTGCAAAGTTTGGTCGTACATGTTATGTATATCGTTTATTGTTCAATTTGAATCAAAGTTCCTATGATCACTTACATTGTTTTTATAGCTTTATTTTGGTGATTTTGAAAACGTTTTGGTTTAGCGATGTTTGTTTGTTGTATTACAGAGTTAGCCTGAAACTTTAATCTAAATTGTCTTATGGTTGTTATTGCTTGACTTGCATCCCACTGGGATTTTTGCACACAGCGTTGATACACGGTGTTTTTTTCTGGAAGACTTTGCTGTTTTTTTTCCTGGATTTTTCTGCTGCGTGTAGTCACTTTAAGATGTTTTCTTGTTCATGTTTTTGTTTTGTTGCGGTTGCACCCGAGTCAAGAGCCGCATGGCTCACAGGGTTTTACCTAATAAATGAAACTGAAACCTCTGGTAAGGAAGTTTCTGATAACGATGTGACGTCGCGGAACGCATCCACTTTGTATTACTGTACATAATAGTTTATTGATGTATTTTTTTTCTATTTTGGTGTACTGTTATTATCTCTTGGCCTCGGCATTCGTGAGGGTTAGTTTCTTGAAAATCTGCGCGATAGTAGCGTTTGCGAATGTAGATGCTATAACTTAATGAGAAAAATGGGTTAGATTCCTGCCTGACTGAACATACGGGAGAAAATGTTTCATAACATTCATCCTGTACTGTACACATAAATAACATCCATATACTTTTTAAAGTTGAACAATTCTATTAATAGATAATAACACAAATAATCTAACAAAATAGTACAAATGCATCCATACATTATCCTGTAAATTTGGAAGTTTTATTTACCTCGACACAAACCCTCATGGTCGCTTGAACGTTGGTGATACACCACTTAAGACACTTCCTCAAAAAGTGTATGGCTAAATACATTCGGTAACGTCTGACAATGCCCATTTACGTTGTGCGTGAGCGTGTTGAGTATGTTAACGTCGCCGGAGCCATCTCGGTATCTGTACGACACGTCTTCAGCGACAACGGACGGCTAGATACATATAGCAATGTGTGTGCACATTTGTGCTGTGTGTTGCACAATGGCTTGGGTGTGCACGTGGCCCCCACAATCCACCACTGCGCAAGTACCCCCTCCGCCAATGATGCCACGTTGCCAATTTGCAAAGTCACGAGGAAAAGGCGCAAAATTTTAACTAGTATACAAATAAAAAATTGCGAATAATTGGATTTTGCGAAAGACACCCGCGAATTAAGAGGTTGATATGTAAACAGTGCAGGATTCAGTCGGACGTCGGAATCTAACTCCCTTTTCACCCAAAAATATAGTATCTACTTTTGCGAATTCTATTTTCGTGCGAAATTTCAAGAAACCCTCGCGGAAATGGAAGCCTTACCATACACTCCCTCACAGACACGCATTCTCATAACTACAAACACAAAAAGCTCCCTCTCAAACAAAGATATTCCCACGCAAAGCAACACAAACCATTGTATGTGTAACCAGCCCGCCCTATCCCTCTCCTCCCGTGTTCGTTACAAGGGGACAGGCCAGTTAATAAGTACAAAAAACAACAATAATAGTAAATGAGTTCGGAGGCGATGAGTGGATACTCCGCGTTGTGTTCTGCCCTCCTTCTGAGAATTGGATGACTCCACCACCAAGGGACACCAGAGGGTTGTGTAACTGCAACTCTTTATTGCAAAGTGTTCTTCTGAGAAGCATTCGTGCATCTGTAATTATGACCAGATGCACAGCAATCAACCCCAATTCACACCATGTCACTGATCAACCCCTGTACAGTCCACCCAAATCTCAATAATGATAACACCTGCTTATCATAGACAATCGTATAACATCTCAAATATTTAATATTTAACAAAAACGTCTTAAATATTGAAAACTATCTTCTAGAAAGATCTAGAGTATTTTTTAAATACTGTATTTTAGTCAGCCACTCTGAATACTGCACAAATTAAATAATAAAAGAATAGAATATTTTATAATCCAATTATATTAATATAACATTAATTTGGCAAATCATTTTAATTACCAGAAATATACAAAATAACTATTCTTTCTTATATCTGAATCAAAACAATCTCTACCAAAAATACATATAATTCTGCTCGCTCCATCAGCTTAATGTTAAATTAAAAGCTGCAGGACGGCCATTTTGTAAGGGTTTCTTTTCCCAACAATATAACTAAATAAAACGCTACATCTAATCAACTATAAAAAATAACTCACATTTTTTTACCATTATAACATTCAAATCACCTCAGTACTATACATAAATTATTATATTGAACTTATCAAACTAAACAAGTTATGACCACGTGTGTATATAGTTAATTAAGTACAGCCACGAGGGCATCACCGCTATCTTATTTTTCAACTTTGCCGCGCAAAAACGTATTGCCTGGCACATCGGGTTATAATCCGAAGGGCCCCTAGACGGAAAGTCCCACGGTTTCCCGGTGCCAGGAGATTGGCCGACCCTCGCAGGACAGGTTACATTGCAATGCCTCTACAATTGGTTTAAAATTGTATGGGCGCAGAAAGAAAAGGTTCCCTGGGTCAACCGCAATCCGTTACAACATTGGGGGGAGGACGGAAGGCGGAATATTAAGCAAGAAAAGCGCAAGCGCCTTTCTAGACAATGGGCAACGAGGGACAATGGGTGGCCGGCGACTGCCGCCATGGACTAGGGGAAGGACACGGTAATGGGGGGGGGGGGTAACCACAGGTAAGCGCGCGATTGGCCGCGTGGTACAATGGCACCCTGGGTCTTTGAAGTTAAGGGAATAAAAAGAGTAGCCCGGGACAATTTTGGGTTCTTGTCTTCAACCTCTGGGCTGTCAAGGGCCACTCCCTGCCGTCCTGCCTCCTCGAGCCGCTCGCAGCATCCGTGTGATGCCAGCGAGTACTGCTACGAGGCAGTGATAGGTAAAGTTTTCTCTCGTCTTTCTCCCTCCGACTCTCACAGCGTCCGTGCGACGCCGTGAGTTACAGCTACGAGGTACGTGGTAAGACGTTTGAGTGACTGGGTTCGTAGGCAGAGTTAGGCTAAAGCTCTTCTCGCGAAAAATTCCCCCCAGGTAGTGTGTATTTGCGCTGTTAATAAACTTTAGTACAGAGTATCGGTGCAGTGTGATTTCTGTGTGGGTGGGTGGAACCTCGGCATGGTGTTGGTAATTTGAGTGTGTGTCTTAGGCGTACGTGTAATAAAAACATAAAGGGCCGCCAATGCTCGCGCGTCCGTGCAGCCGTGCCGCGCAAATATTAGGGGCGGGGTGCGTTAAAATTGCTCGCCCGACGCTCGCGCGTGTTTACGTGCGCGTGTGTGTTAAATGAATCGCCTGCAGGTGCGCGCGTGCGCATTCGCGCCGCCACTTTAGAGCACGTCTTAACGGGGTAGCGGATAAACACCCGCTGGCGCGCATATTCGTGCAGCTGCTTTAGCGCTAGTCTTTGTGCGTGAACGCATTAGGGTTTTAACCACCCCGAGGCGCGCATGCGCATATTCGTGCAGCCACTTAACGCTGGTCTTTGTGTGGAAGCGGATTAGAATATGACCGCCCGCAGACATTTGTGCGCATTCGCGCAGCAATTTAGCGTCAGGGTTAGTGCGGGCGGATCTTAAGAGTCTGATCGCCGGCAGGGGCCACGCGCGTGCTCGACGCCGCCGTAGCGTCAGCGTTAGCGTGTGTGCGTGTGTGGAATAACCCCGTGCGGCGGTGAGCCAGCGATTTAGCTATGTCACTCAGAGGGGGGGGGTAACACGGGGGGGGGGTGGCAATCACCCGGTCGGCAGGGACCCGGCGGGGGCCGATCGACGCGGTGGAGGAGGGAGTGGAGGAGGGAGTGGAGGGAGGAAATGTAGCACCCCACCTGCCCAGCGAGGGCGTTGGGGCGGACGTCGGTCCCCATCAACTCTACTGGTGGGCGTGGCCTACTGTGCACTCACGTGACTCAATGGGTCCAATCCATGGTCCTTATTACTTTAATTCACAATTATACTTCTTGTTCATTTACACTAAGCCCATACCGGCTATATATGCATGCACTCTCACGCATGTGCACAAATAAATGCTCACACAACCACATTACTTAAACTACGTAAATAGATTAACCTCAGCTACAGACGGGCTGAAGTGCAAGGAACAATGACATCACAGCCATGTTGCATAGGACCTTCACGTTGCCTATTTTGAACATCAGTTTTCCTGGTTGGTGTGCAATTATTTGGAGTGATAACGTAATTCCAAGCAACTACTGCCACACACGCTCAGCGATGCAGTTTCGCTAGGATACTTTAAATTTTGATGGACAGTTTCAGATCCTGCGACCACCACTGCCTAGCGGATTTTACACACATTTTATGTACCCAGGCATCAAAGGACTTAATCTTAAGCATCAATTGGATCACGCCGCAACATAGATATTCTCAATTTTGTTAATATGTTGAGGAAGACCACTCGTAGTTGCTCCCCCACCCCGCCCTTTACCTGGTTAGCCTACAACCTTAA
Source organism: Petromyzon marinus (assembly GCF_048934315.1). Taxonomy (NCBI): domain Eukaryota; kingdom Metazoa; phylum Chordata; class Hyperoartia; order Petromyzontiformes; family Petromyzontidae; genus Petromyzon; species Petromyzon marinus. Next base: position 3,205,389 of record NC_133667.1, read on the forward strand.
AAAGCAGGAGCTGGCCTCGGTAGATGGAGTGCGGCCACACCAAGGCCACCACTGCTGAGGAGCTGCTGCCCATCCAGTGTGAGTTTGTGGAACTCCACATTGTCTGGTCTGTGAGCCAAGCTTTGTTCCTTTGTGCACATATATATTACTGCCCCCTGAAGGGATAACAGTGTATGTGTGTGTGTTTCAGTTTTGGGCTGTTGTCATACACAGTGTTCGTGACAATTCAGAAAAGGTATATGTTAGTGCTGAGTACTTTCTATAAGGGCATGTGTTAGTTCATATGACTTGTGACTTTCATGCTGATTAAGGCTTTGGTTAAGCCAGCATGTGGTTTGTATGGTTCTCTCGTCGTTAGGGACGTGTGGTGGTGTTTTATATGTTATCCCCAATCACTGAGGCAGTTGTAAGAATAATTATTTTGGCTGTTAGTACTAAGTTACTGAGTGTGTGGGTGCTGGCCTATTGTTTAAATTGTGTGAAAATGTAAACACATATGTGTGCAGAAGGGGTTAGTGATTATGATCAGGATGTTATTCCGTGGTTGGTCATTGCCCCCTAAGGTTCAGAGCAATAACCTTCAGGTTTCAATTAGAGGCAAGGTAATTAATTGTATGCACTGTACGTCTAAAAGAAAAACTACGGGTGGGTGGTATTGCTGTATTAGTGAGAGGGGACACTGCGTGTCTTTCTTTGGCTATGCAACTTAGACTGCTAGCATGTTACATATTTAGTACTATTATTGTTTGCGACATGAGATTTGGACAGTTGAAAAATGCAGTTTATTTACGAAAGGTATGACGAGATGTATTAAAATTAAATATATTTAAACAAAGCACTCTGCTAGGGGAGAACGTTAAATCCTCTATCTAGTCTACTTGTGCCATTGTGTGGTGGCACGATGCCAAATTCGTTTTTTCAGGGAAAAAAATATGTAAACAGGTTTGTATGCTGCTTCTTTGTGAACAAACGATATAAAACAGCGAGGCTGAGGATATTCCATGTATAAATATGGTATTAAACGTCATAATATGATTTGAAATCCATCACAACATTGGAATGTATAGTATGTGTTGCAGCAGCTGTTCCACACTCCCAGGCTATCTGATATGTATAAGCAATTTAAAATAAGATGGTTTAACATCAGAGGTCAAGAAAACAAAAGGACTTAGCATGCATAAAGCAGCACATAACAATCGGTGCTGTGACTCGAGGACACGACACAGATGGTTGCTGAGATATTGATAACTACTGCCTTTCAGACAACAATTCCTCTTCGAAGCAACGGTGCTGGACTGTTTAGTATGGAAGCACAGCCGGCTTTTCAGTATTCCAGTGAACACATCTTGGCAGTAAGCCGTCACATACTGTGCTGCATGAACGCGAGTCCTGTGCCGCAGGTGCTAATGTGACAGCTCCATTCACAGCGCCCAGGAGAGCTTTCAAAACCAAATACCGTGCTGGCCAACCATTTATGCCCGATGCACTATGCTCTAGTGGTTTGGCCAGATTCACACATACTCTCAAAAGAAAGATACATGGTGCTTTAGCATGTTTATGACATTGTAGGCGATATAAGGCCACAAGGCCCTGGGCCAAATGCCTATTTTACTGTAAATCACTGCTAACCCTTCACAGGAGGCAAGCCATGTGGCTCTAATGATATATTTGCCCATTGAATGACCCTCCAAATGCATTTTGACAAATATGTTGTCACAGCATAAAAAGCATGTAACTTGTACATACTGGAACTGACTTGTTACACTTTAAAATTAAGTAATCAAAGCGTTATACACATGTTTATCGTCAATACATTATTGATGACCACGACTACTGCTTCAATATGTACACACATTTAAAATTGTTTATTTGAAAATCAGAAATACTAAATTGCTTTTAAGTCTATTTTAATCATTCGACACTTAGCTGTGGCTCATATCATTTTAATAATTTGTGTTGTACAAGCCATAATATTGGTGAGGGTGCTGATGATGTGTGAAGGATTTTGTGTATTGAGATAAAATAATTGATGTGTGGTATAGAAAGCATTGTCCAATTATTGTGATTCTGAATGGGTATGCTTGATTCAACACAGGGACTGAGGCTGTCAGATGTGTGGAAAATAAAAGCTGTAACACCAATAATTAAAAAGCTCTAAATTTTGCAAGAACGATTTAAGTTTTAGAAAATACTTGTAAATGAAAATCACATTTCCGAACCCACATATTACATCAAAATGTGAATGTTTAAAACCTACATTTTTAGCATACAGTATTTTACGAAATGAATAACACCATCACAAACGGACATTATGTTTTTTATCATTACAAGATATAGTTAACTCCCTTGCTTTTAATAAACAAGGCTACTGATATAACGTTATTACATAAGCTACCGTTTTATATTCCATATATGCATGCGTTTCAAAATAAATTTCCCATTGTTTATATCAGTAGACACAGTTCAACATTTGCATGAATTTCCACTGGTGTCTTCACTCACTGCCTGGCACCAGCACCTAATACAATAGACATGAACCAATTATAATACAATGGGTATTGTATTATAATTGGTTCATGTCATCCAACACAGTACTTACTTCAGCATTATTCTGCCTGAGCGATGGTAGCTCTGTCCATTATGAGGGTACCCCTGACAAACGGTTTCCTGCAGGCCAGTCGTCTGATGGTGCAGAGGTCCTAATCCATTGGTAACGCTAGGGGAGGCTGCCTTATTATTAAAAGGTGAATAAGCTGGAGTCCTCGGTTGTGATGGTTCGTGACTGGAAGATTGTTCCAAGCAGATGATTTATGTGCGCATTGGTGAGGTCACAT